>NC_057423.1:8750000-10000000 GCF_019457755.1 Venturia canescens | reverse complement strand
TGAAAAAGTTAAAAAATCAAGTTTTATCATAGAAAAATGGCCAAATTGAGGAAAGGAATTTCGAATGCACCAGTGTCCTGTCACGGGTTAATAATTTTACTTTACATTTCATCATCGGGTGAACAAAAATTTTATAATGTTTCCTCGGCGAGCTACGTAGGAAAAATAGCACAGTTCAAACCCTTGTCACAGCAAAATACGCAATTGAAAAGTTTTCATTCGGAATTGACTCGGAAATTACATTGTTTTTGGTAAAAACTCCCAAAATTAGCGGTACGGAAGCCTGATTTTATGGGGGCATAGTAATTCTTACTATTTTTTCTCTCCGTGCAGAACTCTCGAATAATTTGGTTTCATTTGACCAAGTGGAATCGATGAATTCAGATTTTATGATTGAGTTGATGATTATTCAAAATATTCAACGTTTTTCTCCAGATTTTGGGCACACCAACAATATTTTATCGACAGCTGCGAATGTGCGAAAGAAAGCACGAACGATTTCGACGAATTTGATAAAAAAGAACTGAAAGGTCACGATTGGTCGAAAAATCATAAATCTTTGTAGATAACTCAAGCACGAGTGATTGTTCTTATTTTTATTGAATAATGGGCTTTAAAAAATGAGAACGTTCGTAGAGTGAGTTTGGCGTTCGCGATTGATATAGACGAAGCGAGGCCGTAGCGGAACCGCGGGCCATGTGGCCTTTCGAAAGATATCAAATCATGAGCCGTATAGCTACTTAAATGTGTACACGCCGCCTCCTCCGGTCTACTAAATATAGTTTATTGCGTTACCGAGTATTAATGCCCCGGCCGGAAATTTCGATAGAGAAAAGGTCGAGCTTGCGGAGCTCGATCGGAATGGCGGGTCGATCGTATCCGAAAGTTTCGAGGTTTTTATTCCCCATTTTGTAAGAAACAAGGCAACCGGAAGGAAGAAATGATTTGCAGGTGTTGGTGGGAGCGTGGGTGGCACGAGTTTTTATGCCCGGCTTCGGCTTTCTCCTTCTCTTTCTTTTTTATGCCCTTTTTTCGTTGGTTTTGTGATGGAAAAAGCGGTGCCCCTTTCTTCAGCCTTAAAAAGATGTGTAAACATCTCTCGGTCCACGTGTCCTCGCCTCAACAATGTTATGATTTGACTCTTCGTCACTCTGTCATTGACGAAATTTCGGGACACTTTTCTCAATGAGCTCCCA
The DNA here is from genome assembly GCF_019457755.1 of Venturia canescens. Taxonomy (NCBI): domain Eukaryota; kingdom Metazoa; phylum Arthropoda; class Insecta; order Hymenoptera; family Ichneumonidae; genus Venturia; species Venturia canescens. The sequence goes on along the minus strand of NC_057423.1, from coordinate 9,998,804 downwards.
TCAAGTGTTCAACTTCCGCTGTAATCACTATTAATTTCGGGAGTCCGCCTCGAAACCTCCCATCTTTCTCATTTTTTATCGCGTTTACCCGAATCCTTAAACGCCAATAAACACGAAAACAAATGTGAATAGGGGGGCAACGAAGGTTTCTCGATTTTCGATAAAATTTTTGAAATTTTTTCCCTCTTTGAAGCTTCTTCAGTAAACTTGCTTTTGCAACATTTTCCACCGATGTTCAGTGACCGAATGCCAATTAAAAAAACTCTTTCCCCTCTTTTCTTCCATTCGAAGCTTTTTTCAATTCGAAAATACAAGGTGCGTGATCGCTCGGCTTAAATTAACTCGAGATCATCTCGAGTGGCTTTATCTGCCTCTTTCCCACAGCGCAGCGCCCCCTCGAGTACTCGAGCTGGCAAAAAACCGAATTTCATCGTTACTTTTTGACCCTCTGTGTCAAAGAACTTGCAACGTCAATTAAACTTTTACCGCCGTCTCTGCGCGCATGCACGCCCGCTTCGTTTGTAGTCTCCGGCAAAATTTCTCCTCCGACACTTATTGCCTGTACATTGAAACACTAAAACGTGCCTCAATAAGTACTTTATTGAGCCAAGAATTAAAAAAACGTCAAAAACTCATTTGTTATTCAATTAACTCAATAAATCGATGTACGATCGAACGATGATAGAAAAAACTCGAAAACTTCAACAAGTTGAATTCAATATTATGGACTATTTTCTTAAGCCTAATTAATAAATATTTAGAGACGATTCGTTTAAATAATCATTGTATTGATTAATTAAATAATTTAATTAATCAATGTTCGCGATATAAGAGTTCGATCGTAACTGTTGATTTCTCTCTTCTTTATTTTTTATTTTTCCCTCTGTCTTGTCTTTTTTTATGTTTGTTCAAAACGCTTAAATGTTCACGTGCTTTATGATACATTCGAGGGTTATTATTTAGTGTAAATATGGCCGGTTGATTATTGATTCTTTACTAATATACCAGAAACTAAAAATAAGTGAAATGTATTTTGATGCTTCTTTTGTTTTGTTGCTCAATTTTTAGTCGATCAAAAAATCTTGACGAATCGCAACTTCGCGAGCGACTAAGGCAAGGGTATATTTTATGGAAAAATGATTTTCCAACTTTGCACAATAGAATGTTTTAACAGAAAGCTTAAGACGGTATTAAACTTCTGGCGAAATATGCCGATGATTCACAGTCTCGAAATTGATATATTTATTGTGGAAGTCCGCAATTTTCTGAAAGCTTCCATCAGAGCCCATGTTTGCGAAACCTCTTCAAATTTTCCACGCATGATTAATTAAACTCCGCTCAAGAAGATTCGCGAAAATTTTCAATTCGTCAACTTATTGGAATAATAAAATCTAACGGATTTTTCGTATTTTAGGGAGGTGCACGAGCAAGGAAGCGAATCCCTCGTGGAGAAACATGCACCCTCGTCTTCTCGTATTACGCTGGGCCAACGGAGAGCAGAAGCCGTAAGCCCGTATTCCTCGCCGACACGGTGGGCGTTGACCATCGTCACGAGGATCTCTTACACGAAATACGATCCCGCACGACGAGTCGCTCCCAACCTAAACGGGTCTTCTTCCCTCATTTTTAAATCTCTGTCACTCTAATCGGCGGATAAATGCTCTCGGGGACACCGCTTCCGGGTCCCTTGAGTCGAATTCACGGGAGAATTTATTCGGAGAGACGCTCAAAAAGGAGGCTGTGCAGGATCGAATGATTGTCAAGTGTCTCGACGATTGGAAGCTCCATTGGCGAGACTTGGAAGACGATTAATGGAACTTTGATCGATGCAGAATCTACGTCGATTCGTAAAATCTTCGTGAAGAGAAAAAAGGCCGAGATTCGGACGAGTTTTCATAAAAAAACACGTCGAAGTCCTTAACCCGTGAGAGGACGCCGGTGCGAATTTGCATCCGCGAAAATTTCAAGTGTTCAGAACTTCAAAATCGCTTTCTTCGATTTGCCCACTTTTTCTATAATAAACATTGATTTTTTAACTATTTCAATGATTTTTATCGATCAGTCCAAGTGCAAATTTGCACCAGTGTGGTGCTGGGTGTGCTGAGTTTAATTGCCTCCTAGAATGTCGAAGAGCCGATCGAGAAGCCTCACATTTAACGCGGTAATTAACGCCCCGTCCACGATGACTCGAGAATTGTTAATTTGAAAAAATGGGTTTGTCGAAAAGTAGGAAGAGGAATGGCTCGCTTGACCGACGGCCGAGAATCGTTTCTCGGCCTCGGGCCCTCGTCGCGTCATTTCGTTCTCTCCCTTTGATTTTTCTTCTTTTTCAAAACTTATATAAATGCGAGACACGTGGTAGAGTCGGCGTTGAGCGAGAACAAGGACGACGAGGAACCTCGAGTTTCGCGATGGCGCCAACAAAAATCGCTCTCGGTCTCTTTCCTTTTCGATTTACGAGCTTATTTCTTTCTCCAAACTCACGAGTGCGATTCACCCTCGAGAAGAAAAGTCGCTGACGTTCCTCTCCTCTCTCGCTCCGAAAGGACGCCACTTGATTCTACTCGTGTATAGAAAACATTGCGAGACCGTGCGAGAAAATCCAGCAAAATTATTCCTCACGTGCAACCACTTGAGCCCTTCGCTTTCGCTTCTTCGTACCATTTCACGCTCTTATCATTTATCGCGGACTCGATCATTCTTTTTCTGCCTCCGTTCCGATCCTCTTTTTCGGCGTCTGCCTTCGCGACGATTGTTCGACTCGATGTAAAAACGCTTGAAATAAATTCGCAGCGACGAGATCTTCCACATTAGGAATCGACGTTTGACATTCAATTTCATTTTATAATTCAATCAGTCGCATTTTTTTTGAAAAATCGTTGAGCCCCAGTGGTTCAAGTTGCAGGCCAGTAATTTCAGCAGGCCGAGACAAGCGCCAGCGGTTTATTCATCGTTCGTTAAAGCCACAATAGAATATTCGAAAAATCCATTTTTTTTAAACCTCCGAAGCATGGGATCTCTAAATCAATTTATTTAATGTAAATTCAATCTAAATGTAAAAAATAAAAAAATATAATCTAAACTAAACCTCTGAAGTTCATTCGCATTTTGGATCTCTACGAGCGTGCAGCTTTTGACAGTCCATGTGTCGTCCAGATCAGCGCGTAACATCGAGCGAGTCTCTAAAGATATTGGGAAGGAAATTACGTACACAGAGAAACGAAGTTTGGTGCATTGTGTCGTGCAGTAATGGCGCCGGGGGTCGCGATCGTATTGAGAAAAAAGGGCGACTCTGAGTCGAGGGAAAATCGTTTTTGGCACGGAAACACGCGAACGCATTGACATGTGTGCGCGTGTCTTCGCTTTCCTCCGGTTACACTTTATTACGGTCGCGAGTTTCGCTCCTGGAGTTTTCATCTGGTGGATGAGAAGACGGAAAAATCGACAGGAAAAGAGGACGACGCGCATCCTGGTGTAAAAGAGCGCGTGCTCGAGGGAGGTCGGCGCCAGTCGCTCGCGAACCAATCCTCGAACATGCACTTTTACGTCGCAGCTTTTTGTTTCTCATTTCTATAATGCTTTCAAACGTCATGAATTATTTTACAGCTCGATGGGTTTCCTGCTCTCGATCTTTCCAGGCAACGTCCGAGGGAGGTCATTTTTTGATTTTTGAAATTTTCGAAAATTTTCAAAATTTTTTCATAGTCTATTGCCTTCGAAATTTTTTTTTTTTTTTTCGGTCATTACAACTTTGTCTCATTCGACTCAGAATCGCGTGAAACATGTTTCAAACCCGTCGATGGAGGTCATTTTTTCGATTTTTCAAATTTTCGAAAATTTTCGAAAATTTTCGAACCTTGGCATTTTTTCATAGTCTATTGCCTTCGAAAAAAAAATTTTTTTCCGGCATTACAACTTTGTCTCGTTCGATTCATCACAAGATTTAAAAAAACCATTCACAACAATCTTTAAACCATAAAAATTAACGTAGATCATGCCCGAAGGATCGTATTTTATGGGTGTCCGAATTGGCTAGATTTTTACTTCCTGATTAAAAATATTATCACTCTAAATTAATGTCAGAGTTATTTATTCGAAATTATAAATAAATTTTTTCAACTAATCTCATGGGGAATGAAATTACAAGCCGTTAATGAAAACGAATTTTTTTTTCATACAAAATGAAAATGAGCCCCGAAATTCTATTCGTCCCTGGCGAAAATATTATATTTTCTTATGTAAAAACTCGCTATATAGCGAATGGTTCAAGAAAAATGTATTAATAAAAAGATAAAAGACTATGACAGGAATAAACCAAACCAAGAAGGAACAAAATGTGGAAATAAGCAAATGCTCCTTACCAATTTCGTTCAATCTTTAACGTAATATATCTTTATTACTAGTGAGACAACCGTCTCGAATTTTTCCCCAGATCTTCATTATATGCTTAATTGTTGCTGCGCACGTTTTTCATAAACTTCGTAAGAAGCGTTCATTCGTTATATGGAAAGAAAAACAGTTTTTTGCGCATAGTCCCAATACTTCCGTGTATTTTTCTTCATATTTAAGCACGTTTATCTAAATAAAAAATAAATTTGATACGCGTGTCAAATTTCCAGAGTTTCTTAAGAAATTCGTTTCGTTCGTGAGCTACCTTAAAATATGTGTCCGACTTATTCGTAAAATAATGAATGTTCGATGTGAAAATACGAGTTTGTTCCCAAGAATATCGAATGTGCCAAGGAACGTGTTCTTCGAGTGTGAATTTTCACTCAAAATCGGGATGAAATTTCTTCTTTTTCCCTAATAAAATGATCACACGACGTTCCAGAAGAAAAATCGCGATTCGGAATAAACTTCCAACGGTTTTCGATCCCCCAAGAGCACGAGGGGGATCGTCATTCGAAAAAGCCTCGATTTCGTTAATCCGTGAAGAGGTTAACGTTAAAAGCTCACGGGCAATTAAGGTCCTCTCCTGAAGATTTTTGCTCTCGCGAAAAAGCACAGACGAGCCGGTCCATGATAGAAAAAAGGATTTTTATTCGATTCAGGGAGTGCGAGAGCAGTGCGGAACGTATCCGAGTTCAGCGAGCATTATTTTCCGAGTCAGAAGTCTTATCGCGCTCGTAAATCGAGGTAATGTGCCAGAGGATAAAGAGAGCGAGAGAGAGGCAGGGAACGCGCACTGGTCCAAAGTCAGAGCGATTCTAAATCATCCCCACTTTATTGCGGTAAGATAGAGCAATTTACTAATTGAATCGGAAGAAAGTGGAAGGGGAAAAGCCCGAGAGAGAGAGCGAGCGAGAAGTCTGGATGCTGGAAGACGAAAAAGAGCGAAAATGGCGCGGTCCTTTCGACGCGCCGACCGAAACGGAGGAACTTGCGCCCCTCTTGCAGTCAGAGCTCCCCGTACGAGCGAGCTCCAAGAAAAATACGCGCGTTCCCACAAGGAAAAACGTCCCCGTGCACCCGCTCGATTAGCCGGAGGCGTCGGGACGCGTGGGCGAAGTCAGGGCTCCGCCCCGAGGCGTCGCCCCTTTCGTCCAATGGGATCGCGGCCCTTTCGCAGCTCGCGGTCTCCGCTCCTCGGGGGATTTTTCTCTCTACGAGATATCCGTGTGTCCATGGACCGAGTCGATTGAACGCGGAGGACACGCACACGGCCGAAAGAACCTCGTGACAGGAACACCCCTCGAGGATCAGTGTCACTGCGACAGCATCGCTAACAACGCGCACGCGTCCCCAAAAACGATTTTCTCCTCTCTCGATCTCCCGCGCGAGAACGACCGTCGAAATTCGCCACTCCGAGAGACCCCTTTCGATCAGTGATCCCAAAATTCTCGTACCCCACCGAGCCAGTGAATTTCCGAAATCGTGCTGTGCATTTACCTGGCAAATTGTGCCGCGACCCCTTTTCTCGTGCGAAAACCTCGAACCTGCCGAATCGACTGGACGAAACATGATCGGCGGATACGAATCGCAAACGGATTATTATCCACAGTGGCATCAACCCTACAACTATGTTACGCAACTTCCTTACGGTAAGATTCTCACGATTTTCAACGCGATTAGCACCAATTTTAAGGAAGTCGAGGCTGTACGGTCATTTTTTTACCCAAAAGTCATGACCTGTACCTTTCAAAAGTTAGGCCAGTTTACACTTTGGCAATGTTGCATACACTTTAAACAAAAGTTGGGAAAAAAGACGATAAACTGGTGGAAGCTCGCTCGAATACATGAACGGTCACGATCCTGGCCTCAAAAAACTGCACGGGAAACAGATTATTATTAAGGAGGGTGGCTACACTCGTCAAAATGATTCGAAATTGATCAAATTTGGCGATAATGTTCTTCAACATCAAGTGCGAAGACACCATTTTTTTCAAAATTTTCTTCTGCTCAGTTATCGAATAATTACGCATTAAAGCAGATTTCTTATACCCGAAATGTATACACATATATATGGAAACGCCATGCTTATACACTTGAACTTTAGTGATCAATTACTCGATAACTGTACAGAAGAAAAATCTTAAAAAATTTGTATTGTCAAATTTGGCACTAAAGCATATGTTCATCAAATTTTATTAAATTCTTATCATTTTGGAATTTTTAATGTTTTTAGCATGGTTTAGCATGGCAACGTTGTGTCGTCGGTAGCCACCCTGCTTAATAAAATCTCAGCAAATCTCCTAATAAATCTGAAAAAAATTGACATTATTCGGCCAGCCTTGCTCACGTTGCCCAAAAAATTTCATATTTTTAGCATCATTTTTAACGAAGATATCACCGAATGTGTCTTTACTTCCGTAAGATTACGCGTCGTTTGGCCCAAATTGTTATTGATTTTTCTCAGCAACGACGCTCCTAAACTGTCTGAAAATTCAACTGATTTTTTTGTACACTTCACTTTATAAGATGCACCGATCGGTTTAAAAGCGATGACATCATTTTCATTGTAATGCCTCAACTTCCTTAAGGATTCGGAGCCCTTCGCACCGCTTCGACGCACGCGAAGGGAATTGAACGGTGGTGTTTGGGGTTTAATTCACTGTTCAATTTACCGCGATATATTCGAGTGCAGGGACGAGTTAAGGAGAAGTATTAATTCCTGTAAGGGAGTGCGTAAAATTTGAAAGATTTTGGGGAATTTTCACAGTTTTATAAGGCTAAAAATAGCAGACGGGAGGTCAAAATTTTTCAAATACTCCGGTAAAAGTTCCCAATCTGTCATTTTTCGAATTTAATTCTCTCCGTGCACGAACGCTTCGTCGAGTCAAAACGTTTCGAGCATTTCACTTCGCTGTTGTGCTCGCACCGTTCAATTTCTTGTCAGCCGATCGACGTCAGTGGCCGACTTCTAAAATCGCGAATTCACTTCATTTTCGTCTATTTCACCGTCAAATGTCGTTAATTTTTTAAAATTAATTTATCACGCGCCGTTCGATGATCGAGTTTGCAGAAATTTCCTTAATTCTCGGCGAATTTTCACGCCCCGGAGCCTCTCGTTTCGTTGCAACTTTTGGCGTGTCGCTCCATTGACACGAAAATATCGAGCTTCTTCTCCTCCCGGGATGAGAATTTGAAACGTTCGACGACGTCGCTCCGTTGCCTGATTCAACGAAATTCGAGTCGAAAAGCGTCGATTCCCGACTCTCAACCGGTTTCCACTTATTTTCCGCTCGATTTCTCCACCTTCCGAGCACTCAGTTCGGCAGATCAATCGATGGCGCGACTGTTTTCAGGGACGATCGGCCTCCCCGACGCCGACAGTCAATCAACGTACTGGGGAGGCGCGGACTCGGGGATATCGGGCGGGAGTTCAGGAGCCGGAAGTCCAGCAGCCTCGACGCCTCCTCTGGTGATCGAAGAGATCGGGATAAAAGATGGCGGGAGTGTTTATACCGGCGGAGTGGCTGATTACACCGGAAATCAAAACGCCGCCTCGTGCCAACAGCTGTACGCGTCCGGGGTTCACTACTCTCAACATTCGCTGCAGCAGCACGAAGCCCAGCTGCAAGAGGTCGAGCTCCGGCGTCAGGAGCAACGAGAAATCGATTTTGCCACGAGCCCCAGCGGCGCTCCGATGCTCCAGCATCAAATCGACGGGATGATCACTTCGTCCGGGAACCCTGCTCACCGCCAGCTCAGTCTTCACCAGCACCATCATCTTCACGCCGGAATACGCGAGCCCGTCGTCAGACCGAAACGCCGAAACACCGCGAACAAAAAAGAGCGCCGACGCACTCAAAGCATCAACAACGCTTTCGCCGACCTCAGAGATTGCATCCCCAACGTTCCCGCTGACACGAAGTTGTCGAAAATAAAAACTCTCAGACTCGCCGCTTCCTACATCGGCTACCTCATGGCCGTTCTCGAAAGCGACGAAGGCGAAGAGCCTCAAACCTTCCGCGCCGAAATTCTCTCCAACGGACGACGCACCAAAGCTCAGCAACATTTGGTGAGCTCGCTTTCTTTTTTTTTCATTCTTTACCGGAGGAGTTTGCCGGAGGATCAAAGCATTTTTTCCTCATTTCGGAGCATGCGATGATAGTTTTGTTAAAAATGCAAATTACCATCGAATTATGAGCTCTGGACAGAATTAAACTCGTCGTGATAATTAACAAATTTACCGTCTGTTTATTCACTCGATTCGGTTTTTCGGAGTCCAATTACGAAAGAACAATCAGCATTTTTCATAAAAAGAGAGAGAAAGAGACAACTTTTGAGTTCTCGTACAAAGAAAACTCAATTACATCGTTCATAAAGAATTACGCGCAGTTCGAAACGCTTCGCGAACACTTATTTGGCATTCAAACAGAATTTTTTTGTCGATTCGTTGCATGAGTTCGATCGTAGCATTTTTCGTACTATCGAATTCGCATTTCAAATAAAAATACAGAAAGAATGCAATTTTTTAAGTTTTTCCAAAAAAAAAGAAAATTTTTACGAACTTTCGGATATGTGCGTGGCTCAAATTCGTCGACGAATCGTTGACCTCGTTCGAAGAATTAAATCTCATGAATTTTTTGATTGCTCGAACGTGAATTAGTTTGTGGAACGAGTGTAAAAAAACAATGACTCAGGGACGCTGGATCGAACGAAAAACTTCTTATTTCTTTTTTTTCATATCAAAGTCGATGAGTTTGACGCAACGAATTAAAACGTCAGCTCGTTGCTCGAAACCCTATAAATTGTACACTTGAAACGTGCGTTTAGACTGAAATGTAACGAGACGAGAATAACGAGAGATTCCGACGCGTCGTTTTTCCACATTAGTCTTCTCGCTACGCGGCACATACCGAGACGTCTGTTTACATCATAATATCTCGAGACACTTCGTAAACTGAGGCGCGAGGACCGTGCGGCATTGAAATCTCGAGACTCAGCATTTCTTTTTTCTTCACTTTTCAAACCCACCGTCAAATTTTTTGCCCCCGAAGACATCTTTAATTCTGATAAGGCAATAACAGTTTTTAAATTCCATCAAAAAATTCGATCGAGCGAAATTAGACCCTTCTGATGGGGAATCGTAATTATTTATTATATCTATTATAAATTATATGTGATTTTTTAACATTCTAATTTAATGGAAATGGGAAAAAAGTATTTGACTCGAGTTAATTTCATTCCTAATTTCGTTCACTCGAAAGGACCTCAAATTAAAGACGATTTTCTAACGAACTGAAACACTCGAATATTTGCTTTCGCATTATTTCATCGGGAATTTCTCCAGATTACTTTTATAAACTATTTCCAACGAAAAATAGTTGAAATGAAATTAACGAACGTGGAATATTCGTTGCAATAGAAAAATTGGAATTGTAATTGTGTAAAATTAAACAAAAATAAAGTTTCAATACGAAATTTGCGATATTCGTAAAAAATAAGCGAGTCCACTGACGCTGTTGGGAAAAGGGAACGAAAATAATCGTCCGTATATTATTTTTGTGGGAGCAATGTTTTTTTTAGTAGGAATTTTTTCCCGGTGAATCTCTCACGGAGTACGAAAGTCCGAGGCTTTGGAGTGTCGAATTGAAAACTGGAAAAAAAAGTGCGTAACGCGTACATCAGATGGACGATTAAGTCTCGAGTTTCGTAGAACCGATACGTGGGAAGTCCGGACAATATGCAAACAAAAAGTGTGAGAAAGCGAGAGCGTTTACGTGACGAGAATAATGAATTTATTTGATTAACTCAATCTGACTGTAAAAATAAATTTGAAAGTGCTTCATTCAAGAGGCAAAAAATGATGGTTCAGTCGCGCGGGGATTTGCTCGATGGGCCCGGGCGCGCGCGGAGTTGAATAAAACTCGAGAAACGTGGAACCGAAATTTCGAATTTTCTACCCTCATTTCATAATTTTCAACATTTTTGTCCTGTTGCAGACCGAGACTTGTAACCAGAACGTGATGAATTACGTGAACGAGGAAATTTCGAAGGGAAAAGGGCGCACGGGCTGGCCACAGCACATGTGGGCACTGGAGCTTAAGCAGGAATCGACGACTTCGCCAGGAACGACGATAACGTCGTCGATATCGGTGCAATCGATCAATCACATGCAGTAGTCGGTTTCTGTGCTCTGGAGCCCTTAAAAATAGCTGAAAATCCCGGTGTTTCGATGTTTCGAGTGGGGATGTAAATACTGTGAAAAATTTGTTTGTAAATAATTGTCGTTGCGGTAAAGGAGTTTCTCAGTCTTTGTAAATATTAAATTTTACGTGTCGCGTACAGTTAAAATGCCAAAGAGTATTAGGGGCGACGAGAAGGCTTGTTTTTTGTGCGAAAAAATCGACATTTTTTCGTCGCAAATGGAAGTTCAAACGCCGAATAAGTTTGTAAAGTTTTGTATAAAGAAACGTTGTAATTTTATGTGTTTTCAATCGAACGAGCAATAAATACGATAATTAATTTAACGGAGCTACTTTCTCCATTCCCTTTTTCCCCTTTTCCGTGAACACTCAGCCCCTTAATTTTCTCCTTATTTTCCTGTTTTTCTACGCTCCCAACGGAGGCCAGATCGGATTTGGGATTTTCCTTTGATTCTTTTCGGCGCGCGGCAACTCGAGCCGGGGCTCGCTCGAAAGTGTAAACGATACGATAGAAAAGCCATGCTCTCGTATGCACACTTCCCGGTAGCAATGTCAGATACTTTCAAACAAGAGGTTCGTTGTTCGTGCCCTTCTCGGGATAACATTTTTCCACCTGCGCTCCGAGAATGTAAAAAATCAAGTGAAATCTTTAAATTCCCTTAAAGATGCTGCGTTTTTGTCGAAAAGTTTGATTTTCTCTCGGGCTCCCTTCGAACAAATTTACAATTTTTGAGCCTCGAAAACTCGTCATCCGGGCGGTTCCCACAGTTACGAAAATTCATTTAATTCCAGTATTTTGTTCAAAGTGAAGTCTTGTTATGCCGCAACGCAGATAGGAACACATTGTACACATTAAAATATTGTAAACTTGGCTCGAATGTGACACGAACGACTCGAGTTATACAGCGGCCGTCGGCGTCGATCGACCATCTCGTCTTTCTTATTTATTGCTCGGACTCTCTTTTCTCCTTTCGCTGACTCGATCGTCTCGTAAAATGTAACAAACCATCCTCCGATGAGCTTTCGAGAGTGTTATTGTTACTCGTCAACGTTCCTGTATCGCATTGTAAACACTCTTCTCTCGCTCTCTCTCTCTCCCTCTTCGCCTCTCGCGCTCTCGACACAATGAAGCGCCCCCTACACTCGACGAAACGGTTATTGATGGGCCATCCGTCGCAGTGAAGTAAATACGAACGATCGACGTGACGAAGGATTAAAAATCTGTGCAAAACGACCAAAAGAACGTTCAAATTTGGTTGTCATGAAAAATTCAAAAAAATGGTGGTTAAAAGTTGTGGTTGGATCGTTTAATGAAAAAATATTGCCATAAAATGAGTTTTGTCGTTGAAAAATTAACAAAAGAGGAACTATCAGTGAGAAGAATTTGACAGGAGGAGCCGGATAATTCATGAGGGTAGTCGAGACACTGAGCGTCGAGACGGAACATCCACGCGGGATTATGGTATCGAATTTCTGCGAGGGAATATCCACCGACGACACTTGAGAAAAAACAAGTCAGAAGTAGACGAAGAAAACATTTCCACTGTCAAAAAAGTGACGGAGCATCTTTGTTGAATTTTTGAACACGAACGATTTCCAATTTTCAAATGTTTTAACAATTTTTTGTTTTTTTGACAAGAGAAAAATTGGGGAAATATAAATAATCATTTGTCAGAATAAATTTCACCGTCTGCTGTCACAATATTATTTTTTGTGAAATCTTCCATTTTTCTTGTCGTTTCTGTATAGAAACTGACGCGTGCTGAGCACGTGCACTGACACATTTTATACAACACTTGCTCCTGAAAATTTATATGACAGTTTACTGTACAGTTACCAAATTAAAAACAAAACATGAGAGCGTAATTCGCCTCGCTAGAATTTTTAAATTACAGTATTTACGCCTTATTCCGGTACTGACTCGTGTAAACTTTCGTCACGGTATTTATTTTCGATTTTTTACTTGTATACGGTACTCGTTTACGTGAGACTGATGTTCCGTAAACTCACTTGGATCTTGATGCAGCACAGAACACCGCGAGATTCCTAGCCCAGTTTTAGAGTCTTCGAATAAACACTTTTCTGATCTCCGATTAAAAAACGATCGGTAGCAATAAATAACAATCTGAGAAGTTTTATTTTTTGCTTTATCGAGGTGTCGGCGTTCGAAGAATTCCTCAATAACGACATTTTTATTCCGTCATATTGCGTTAAAAAACTCAACAACAGTTATATTTAAAAGCACACAAACTTTCGATCGAGTTTTTCAAATTCGGCTTCGAATAATCAAAATTATGTAAATGAATTTTTTGTTTTTTTTTTTTCGTGAAGGAAAATTCGTACGTCTTCTCATCGATAAAAGCCATTTTGAAAGACAGAATTTTGGACGAATATTTTTCAATTACGAAGTCAAGAATTTTTCGATTGCAGCGATTCAGAAATTGGGCTTTTATTCGAGAATCGTTTTTTTTTAGGTTATATCAATGGACGGGCCTTACTGCATCATTTTATAGCGATTAAAACACCCACACGTTGACGAAACGAGATTTCAGTGAAAGATATTATTGTGTTGAATACGATCTTTGAGGTCTCCAGTGAATTATAATATCACTCCCACCAGACCTTCCTAATCTGATATTTTCATCGATTGCACAAATGGTTTGAGGGTGTTTTCATACCCATAAAAGGTATATCTATATTCATCAGGATTTCGAGGAGGGTGTCGATTGTGCTTGTCGAGGGTGAAAGTAATTCAATTGCCCACCATAATGACGTTCGACTTCCGCAATTGTAGTAAGTTTTCCTATTGTTGCTCTTTTTCTCTGGCAGGAGAGGCTCGAGATGACAGGCGGGGTGGTCACGAAAAATATTAAATCCTCTTTTACTCTCGAGCGATTGTTGAACACGTGAAATCCTCTCCACAAAAGACACTTTTTTCAGGACATCGAAATTATTATACTAGAAACTCTTTTTTTGTTATCATGGTCCTTGGTCATGATAAAAATAGGAATTTCTTCGGGACTTTGAGTTTTTCAAATGATTATTTTTTAACCGAAAATTCGGTTCATTTCTCGAACGAGCGAAACATCCCAAGTTGTGACTGACAACGGCGACACGGTCACTGCCGGTACTAACCAAAGAACGCTCCACTTTGGCTAGTTCGAGCAGTGACCGTAGAGTCGTTGCTGTTCACAAAAAATGGATCGTCCCACTCGCACTCGTCCCAGCTCCGGTGCCCAGTGCCCAGTACTCGCTCGACGCTTGAATCAGAGCTATCGAATTTTCGAGACTGATTCTCTAAAGAATATGAATAAATGAAAAATGAAATAAAATGATAATATTTCGTATTTTCTGGTATTGCAAAGTTTTATTTCTTGTGTACACGATCGAACTTGCTCGGTAGCTAATGGGCTGCCCGTGTGGGATATTCTAATGTTGTTCACGTCGTAGGATGGAAAATGCGGATGCTTTAATCGACCAGGTTTTCCAGATTCCTTATTTTTTCACATAGAAATGAAAATGAGCGAAAGGCCTTGAAGAGAATTGGCAGGACTCTCGAAGAAAAGGTTGAAAAAGTACAGGAAATGCAAACACAAAAGAACCCAAATCACCAATACAGTCCAAAATATTTCTCGCTGCCAGAGAAAGTTTAAAACTCGCGATTCCCATACTTTTTCAACAACGAAAAGACAAACGAATAGAAGTTTCAAAAATTAAGAGGTTACGGGTCGACGAAGATAATGGCGAGAAAAACGTTATCGGATTATTCGCGATAGTTTCGCGACTCCTGCGCCGTGTTTTATTCGTCAAAGTCATCGAGCTTCGTGGTTGGAAAGTGAGGAATGAGCGATCAATTTTTTTCAATCCCAGCTTTCCTCATTTCTTTCAGAAGTCCTATGGAGCTCGAATTATTTTTATTCGGTTCCGAGGTGCCCTGAATTTTGATAAACCACGCGAAGAATGGCTGAAAATTTTAGAGAAATGTGGTAGAAAAACCGGACGAATATATATTTTGATGCAGGAGCCTCAACATTGAAATCCCGAGCCGAGACCACGTGCAACGTTGCACGAGCCTGCGATAATTACGTTTGTTTGCAAGAATCAATTTGCCAGGGACGAAACGAGGCTTTGCATCGTAAGAAAAATCAGACCCTCGTTCGTAAACGACCGGAACAAAGAGTCAAATTTCGCAGAAGCTCGCGCAAGAGACACGAGGAAGGTCTCTCACCTGCCAGCGAACTATACTCGAAACAAAAGCTATCAGCAGAAAAATAAGGTTTGCGTGAGAGCAAACGCTACCGGAAGTTGAATCGTCTTAGAGCTCGAGTGTGCCGAAAGGGCCGGAAAGAAATAAAGAATTTTCACTGCACCGCGAAAAGGACAAATGGATTTTTTTTTCTGGCATCTTACGAATTTTCGTACCAATTTGAAAAAAAATGTGAACGAGTTGTGGATCGATTTTATTATTTTATCGTATTTCAATTTTTCTTCATACTGACAAAACTCCAGTGTAATTTATTATAATTTTTGAGTTTTTCATTATTTTTCCACTCGATGAAAAAAAATACGAAAACCCATGAAAAATGAAACAAAAAATCGAACAGAATTTTATGAAATTACGCAGTTTAGAAAAAAGGCGGGGAAAAAATCGTGGACCATCATTTTCTCGTATCCAAGCTTTTTAAATATCCATCATAATGAAGAAAGAAAAAAAAATCAATTTTTATGGCATGTGCGTAAGTGGAATAAAAAAATGTGAAAAAATAATATCGTGGATTCAATTCGTTGTTTTCTGGCGTTGAAAAAATTAAATAAATCGACGTACAACCAGAGAAAACAAAATTTAAAAAAATTTTTTTCCTTTTTTTTTCTTTCAATATATTACATCGTTGTTTCAGTAATTTTTTATCCATGGGTTCATAAATTCATTGGGGTTTCGTTTCTGACTTACTATTTTCGTTCATAAATCGAATAGTCTCGTAATTTGAAAATCGAGCGTAGAAAGACGTCAGCACTCCGTTCCTCCTTGCTCTCGGTTGATCCCTAATTTGAATTGGACAATTGACAGGTCTAAGTCGGGAGTGATAGTCGAACGGGCGCCGTCCCGATATCGGCTTCTCACCCATAGCAATACTTCTCGGCGAGAGACTGACCCAGGGTTTAGCATACGTGAAAGACACTCGCGCGTGGGACAACGCGGCACACTCTCCCCCGTGATATTAATTCGTTACTCGCTATGGGGTCGTCACCAGAAAATAGCAATTTTCTTATATTTAGAAGGCGTTAAAACAAGGCCGATTTTCACGCGGAAAAATCATTTTTCGTGATAAAAATCTTCGAAAGAAAAATGAGCATTTCAATTCACTTGCCACTCGAATGTAAATCTGTCGGAAATCGAATGAGATGAAAAACTGGAGCGAACCTCGAGTGTCTCAGGTTCATATATGCGGCATGCAAATTTCACTTGATTCCCACTAAAATAGTCAAGTTAAATGAACAACGCGTGAAGTTTTCTCGGCAAAGTAAAACTGCTGCTGCTGCTGCTATACCTTTGACACTGGATTCAGGGGATTTTCTAAGAAAAGGACGAGCAAGAGAGAGAAAGAAAAAAATAAATTTTTCACTCCCGTCGATTAGAGAGACCGAGGAAAAACGCCCTCGCGTTTCTCTTTCTCTCAGGCCTCATCGAATATGGGCGACTCGAAGTCTCAATGAAATGGAGACAAATCACCGTCTTGTCGAGATTGCACGCTGGGGGTATCTCGATGCTGGGTACGTGATCCACCCGGTCGCGATTAAAACTACGGAAAAGCTTTCAACGCACGTCCACGAGTCGTTTCATCACAAATTTTCCAAACATCAAACACTTCTCATTCACTCGACGATATTATTCGATGTTGCAAGATTTTACTTTTTTTCATCATCCCTAAAATCCGATAGGGAGTGAAAACAAAAACGGTGTATTCCATTTTTTTAATCGCAATTTAAAAACATTCGATAATGTCGCAATAAAAATCTATAATTCGAAAAATTTAACGCAAATGTGTTGCAATTTGTGGAAAAATACGGAGATTTTCGTCTTTCAGCACAATAATTGACAATACCAAAGAACTCAGACGTACGGTAGAAGCGCAGCAGTTCTTACGGACGGTCTGAGGACAAACTTTCTGCAGCCCAAACTACCGGCAGGCGGCGCGGTGGTCGCGGAGCGGCAGCTATCTCTCTCGCGCTCATTGGAAAGCGAAAACTGCTTGAGCTGAATACGGAGGGTCGAGTGATCGAACCCTCCATTTGTAGACTTTTTTTTTCATCAATTATGGAAATAAACAGCTCAGCCGATTCAGTTTCTGGGATTATTTTTTGTCAATTAAGTAAATAAAAAGTTTTTCACTACAAATAATAATGAAATATTATAAAAAAAAAAAAAAAAAAAAAATTTCGAAGAAATTTAATGTTATTGTTTTATTAACATTTTTTTATTTCTTCAGTAAAGAATGATTTCTTTAATAATGATTCTGGAATAAACGAAAGTGGAAATGAGTCGAAATAGATTATAGTTAAAAATTCATTAGTTATGTGAAAATAAGACAAAATAACTCGACTCCCCGAATGCTAGAACTATCCGCTATCACCGAGACAACATTCTCATGTAGATATTTAACCGCAAAACCGTTACAAAAGTTGTGAGCCCCTGCTTATTGGACATAATATAATAGGCGAATGATATGAATCCCTTGCTTGGCATTTTAGTTTGTCGCTTTAGTATTTGACCTTCAGATGGCTCGATGTGAAAATGATATTCGGATTTATCGGTTTTATCGGAATTATCTATTATTCTGATCGATTATTTGGAAACAATCGAAGTTTTTTTTAACGTATATTATGAAATACTTGTCCCGAGATTCTACCGAGTTTCTTGATATGACCAAATCGTATTCACACGAAGAAAAAAAAAGAAAAAAAAAAAAACTTTCGAAGATTCGATCCGTCAACCTTCGGGATGCGAGTGTCATACGCTACCACCGAAGTCACAGTATTATTTGGTCTTCGATCCGCAAAACTGTTACAAAAGTCGTGAGCCCCTGCTTATTGGATATAACATACTAAGTAAATAATATAATCGCTTACTGATATTTCAGTTTGTCGCTATAATATTTGACTCTTAGGCGGTCGGAATTCAACACGTGTGACCGGGCGAACTGATATCTCAGTTTTCCGGTTCATTAGAGCTTAAAACACCTGTTCACCCAGTGTATTGCTGCTAAAAGAGCAAGAGAGATGGAACGAGCGAGAGAGAGCTGAGCATGCGAGTTCAAAAATCCTTAAAAACTGTGGCTCTACCCTACGACTGAGTTCTTTGACAATACTACTCAAGATGATTCTCTTTTACAACTAGTTGGGCGAAACTAACCTATTTCCCCTTTCACAGCGCCACGCGGTGATAGCGGTGATAAAAAAAAGTTTGGGCACTACTTGCAAGAGGCCCGTGTCACCTACGTGTCGCTATCCAATCCTCTAGTCGTTATTTGCACACCTGCACAGTCGAAGAATTATAAAAAACGGGACTATTTTCGTAATAAAGCACTGAATTTTGTGCGGTGAAAATTCATTGCTCTAAACCAATTTAATTGTGACTCTAAAGGGAATATTTGATCTTGTGATTTGACACGTAACTTTTGGATATTTTGAAAAAATTCGAATTTGAAAGGCTTGTTAATTCTCACAAAAAGATCAATTTACATGGAACTATATTAAAGAGGCGGAGGGCGGAGCGTAAAGATTTGAGGAAAAAATGAAAATGAATTTTTATTAGGTGAGGAAAAAATTGATTGCGAAAAAATGGCCCATATGGGTGAAGAGTCGAAAGGACAAGCTTGCGTCACTTGGCCAGCAATCCATGATCGGTATTGTTTTTTACTCGAACGTGCACACCGAATGTCCCACACAGATGTTAGCGGTTTTTTTTTTCGTGCCAACGTTCCTGTTCGAGTTTGCTGTGCGCATTGGAAAACTCGTGAACTCGTACCATTGTGGCCGGGTTCGTGCGTCACGTGTTTGTGTTCGACACAACAAAACCGTCCGCGAAAACATAGGCGCCAAGAAACGACACCCGTAGGGATTTTCTAACCTATTTCCCACAAACACTTTGCGCACCCGAGGATTTCCAGCGGAGGGGATGAATGAGGGGTTTCTATCCTGCGAAGAACGGGGCCTATAAAACCCCGGGATTCAACTGCCTTCGACACCACTCGTTCTACACTTATCGAAGCGCAAGTTAGATACATTGATCAACGAAATAAAGTTCGAAGCTGCGACTAACGGTACTCGGTTTTTCGCCGATATGGTTTCAATACGGATTTACAAAAAAAGCAATTCCTCCACTACGAGCAGTGGCGCCATCTTTCTTGTGAGCTTTCTCTTTACTCTGCTCGTCGGACGGGCTTCCGGTGAATACGGTACGCGATTAGCGTTAATGAATATTAATATTTCAATTGAGCTTTCGTAATGTCAAAAAAGATCGAGATTTTTTCAGTTTTATGTTCAAACGGTTATGGCCGACGTGGCACCACTTTCGTTTTCTTTCTCGTCATTATATTTTGGAGGGAAAGAAAAATTCGGTAGTCGCAATCAACCGTTTCCTTTTACGAGAGCTTTTTTTTAATTTACGAATTTTTATTCACTCTTCTCATGTCACGAGCTGTTGAGATAAAAAAAATAAGGAAATGTGATCGTCTTCTATTTGATAGGTTCGAACGTAAGGGAAAACGTCGTAAGTCGCAGCGTCGATGGGAACGCGAACGGATTATGTACGGGAGCGAACTGCGCGGAAAGGGGTAGCAGCGTAACTGGTGCAATGTGGTTCGGTCCTCGGCTCGGACGACGCCGAAGATCGGATGAGAAAACGGAGACTTTTGACGAAGATCAAATCAATACGATCGCCGACGTTTTGCAGTCTGCGCCTTGGACTCTCGTGTCGATTGAAGGTAAACATACAATCATATTCCAAATCCATAAAAACCACTTCAGATGTCCCCAAATTGAAAGATATTCGAGGAATTCAGTGGAAAATGTAAAAAATAAAAATTCAAGGATTCTTGCGTTTCCATCAAATAATCTACGAACGGAAAATAATATAGTTTTACTTTTAAAAAATCCGTAATAACTGAAAATGTCAATATACACAGATTTCGAAAGAAAAAGAATGAATTCCAATGAAAATACTCTTGTAACCTACAGGAGACAAAAGACGCGCAAATCAGTATACTCCTCGCCTCGGGCGGGAATCCAGCGAGGATTTGTTGCAAAAGCTGTTAATGGGTGACAACGGGAGATTGGGACGTTTATTCGAAGGCGACGATCTGATGGAGGAGCGTCAAGTGCCGCCTCCCCCACCGCCGCCGCCGTTCGCACCACGGCTTGGTCGTCGCTTGACATTGCCGCCGCCAACGCCGAGACTCGGACGGCGACTGAGAGCCCTTCTCCAAAAGCTTTAAATCAATGTCCCTCCGCCCCCCATTGCACAAAGAGTAATTGTCCCCATTTGCATATTTGATCATGTGAAAAAGTGAATATATAAACATATAAAAATATACAAAATAAGCCTCGCACGATAAAAAAAAACAATTTCGCGCGTTCGAGCGATTGCGATCACGTTCGAAAAACCTTGATCAATGTAAGCCATTGTATTTGACCTTAAATCCTCGATGTATTGCCGGGATGCGTGAAATTGAAAAAAAAAAAATGGTTAAAAACGTCACTCGAAATGAGAATCAATAAAGATGTCTATTTATATTTCTATTTACGAGATTAACGGACCGAATGTGTGTATATCTCTGTACGCCAGCGATTGACCAACCTAACCAAAAACCCGATTTTCGGACTGAATATTGTGTTGGAATTGAAAACATTGGATTTTGGCCTCGAGGAATCGAGTACGTTTCCGAAATTCGGGCAAAGAATTGAAAATCGATTACTTTGTTCTTCCCTCGGGTATTTTATCGACTAAAATCCCGCCCGTACCAACAGTTTTTCGTAAATTCAAAGTCATCAAAAGATCACAGTTACGAGTTGGAACAATATGAGCACGTGAAAAGGAGGAAAAGGAAATAAAAAATACGCGAATCGTCTATAAATAAAAATTTGTCGGCCGGAACTAGGGTCGGCCATGTGGCGCGAGAGCGTGTAAACGAGCGTGTGTCATAACCGTAAAACATGGAAAAACACCTCGAAGCAGAAACACACGTATCCGCAAATGTTATTTTACATTTTGATTGTCGGAAAGTCGTTACATTCTTCTGCTCAGCCCGTGATCTCGTTATTTTCTTCTTTATTTTATCCTCGGAGACCTAACCTCAATTGACGAAAAATCGAGGTAGCCTTCCGCGTCTCCGTCCACGCATCACTTCGAGATTTATTATCAGGAAGGATTTATTATCATTGCAGTAACGGCGAGCACACATCGAGTTTTTTAACCGATTTAGTGGATTTTTAATCGAACTTTTTTTCAATATTCTTTTCGTTTGTGGATCGTGCAAAGTGTGGGGCAACCCTCCATCAGAATTATGCATTTCGAAAATTGAAGAGAGTGGACAACGCTGGCTTGAACAGAGGATTTCGTTCCGAGTGCGACGCGCCCTAGTTCAGCTCGTCTCCAGTGTGAGCTGTAGCATTTTTCAAGTGTTTTGCGCGACGCGGTCCGTTTCGTCGGTAGTGTGCACGGGTTTTTAACCGGATTGTGTCAGTATGAAACAGTAACAAGTTCGATTTTCGTGGCACCGATGAGATTCATACTTTCGAAAAAATCTCTCGAATTTCCTAAATTCGTTCTAAAATCAATTGTAAAAAAAAGAAAATTCCTCAAATCTAAAACAAATTCGGTTTGTTTGGTTTTTTTGGTGTTTTTTATTATTATTTTTATGTATTCACAAACGTTACAATACTCCCAAGTATATGCATACAAGACTCAGAAAAAAATCACCAGACACACTTACAATACATTCAGCATCGGCTTAACGTATGGTTTCAAATAATCATTTTTTTTGTTCTTTTTGTTTTATCATTTTTTTCTCTTCCTCGAATAATCTATGATACAATAGCCTAAGCGAATGTGTGTCGCTCTCGTCTAGGATATATAATATGTGTATCACTCGCTAAATAGTCACGCTAACTTGTGTATATGTGTTGTGTTTGTTGTTATTTTTGCGAACTCTCCCTTGCCACGTCGCGTCGAGCTTTCGTCATCTGATGCATGGTGTTTACTTCGACAGTACTTCAGGCCTTGTGTATATATAAAAGCATATATATATATAAGTATATGAATACAAATATATATATATGTACGAACATATATACAAAATGAACCGTGCCTTGAAGTTTTGTGAAAGTGTGTTATTGTTTTTAATCGTGTAAGCGTGTATTCGTGTATCCATCTGGTATCTCCATTTTTGTGTTTGTTTTTTTCATCCTCATATATCGTTATAATTATTATTTACATGGCTGTCGTTAACGGTTTTAGCGTTAACGCATTTTTTAACAATTATTAGTTTATAATAGTTAATAATTTTATAATATGTATATATTTATATATATAATCATATATATGCGGTAAGTCGATCTCTTACTCGCCATCGTTGATTTAGTTGTTTTTTTTCTGTTTTTCATCCGCTTTTTGTTCAGCGTAGTATGGGTGTGTTTTTCCTCTCAAAATGGCGGCTCGTTTGGTGCTCTCTCGCAGATAATGCTAAGCTTGGTTCGTTTTTTTAATTCTCTTTATCGTCGTATGCTTGCGTATATATTTATATATAGAATGTATATATATATAAATGTATACATTAATATGCCGGTAATTTAGTACGTATTATGCATAATGTAAAAAAAACTACGCCAAATGTGTATTTTCACTGTTTGTGTTTTGTTTCATCTCTCACTTCGGGGATCGATCGAACACGGGGGGTATTGTATTTTTCTTGTTTCTTTACATATAATTATTTCGTCGTAAGACGAGTGCGCACGAAACTTGGCCAGAAGACGCGAGAATCGTGTCGTTCGGTGTGTCGAAGTGCGAAAAAAACGCGTCCATTAGCCTTTATATAAAATAATGTTTCTTTTCCCCTTTCAAACCCCGGTAGTCTCGGACTTCTAATTAAAAAAATAATTATAATAATAACAAAGAAAACAAAATGTCGGCTAATCTCTCCTACGGGGCGAGAAATCAATGTCATAATTCACCCGAGGCTCCGGTTTTATATATATTCGAGTTTTTATTTATCTATATATATCATCGAGGATCAGGAGTCAGATTAACTCGAGAGGAACGTTCAAGCAGAGATTTATTTCAAATGAAAACACCCAAAGTCATTTCGGCCGGAGCTTCGATCGAAGGCACTGTGTCACTTCGTATCAGTACTACGATCGATGAGAAAACTCGAAAAAATTGATTGAAAATAAAAAACAATGTTTACTAAAACTTCGTGTTTCCGAGAATAACGCCATTGCAGGATCGAACTGTAGCGGCTCGTTCCGAGCGCAACGTCCGTGCAACGTTTCACAAAGAACCTACGTTTGTTCTCTGCGCCCTCTTTTTATTTACGGTTTAGCTTTTTTCGCCTCGAAACTACGACCAAAAGTGCTTGTTCGTCAACGACGCGTGCGTGTCTAGTTCGTCACTACGAAAACGGTGCTCGATGCGCCGCCTGTGTATCGAATTTTGAACAGAGTAACCGAGTGCGCACGAAATGGCTCGGTTGCCGTCGTGCGGAACGCAATTGTCAGTGGTTTTAACATTCAACCGTTTTTCGGCCTGACGCTGAAACTTAAATCATTTTAGCTTCAACATTATTTTGCCTTCTCGACAGTTTTTGACACTGAATATGCGGAATGGAGGTCGCGTGAGTCGGCCCGAAGCCAGCGTCTAACGTCAGACTGAAATTACAACATAACGGAACGTCAGATTCAGTCTTTCCCCCACCATTGTCATCACACACGAGGCGCTTTTGAACGGTCACTCGCAGCGGCCAAGAATAATCATTTTATTAAAATCATAAAGATCGTTCTGATTCATTCCATTTTTTGACACAAATCCCGGTTCGAAAGTGTGTGAAAAAACAAACGAAACGGAAACAATGACTTTCCGCCCTCCGCGACAAGGTTATGGCTCGAAAGCGAAGATTTTTCAACATTATCCAATATTTCTTATTGAGCGACACCAGCGACGAAGCGCCGGTTATTTGTACAATTTATGGCCGTTTTCTCCGACGCGGTTCAAACTCGCTTCAATGTTTTTCATATAGTTTCGAAATAGGATGAACCGAGTTTAAACTCAGATCAACGTTGGAGAAAACGGCCATTAGTAACACTTGAGAGCACTACTGAACAGCGATCCTGCAAGTTATTATTTAGGCTTTTTTCATCGCACGCGCGTCGCCTTTCTTTCGTCCAACCTTTTGTACCTCCACTCTCATCATTCCAGCAGAGAACGAAGAGCTCTTCGGTTAGAAAAAAAAGAAAATACGAGATTGCAATTTTTTTTATTATTTGAGAGAAATAAAAATCGAGCGGAATGAGGAAAACTGATGAATTCTTTTCGAAATTTTTTATAATAAAAACATGCAGCTCGATCATTTCTGAATTTCTTGAAACAAGTGCTTTTCGCTCGTGCAAGACCCCGAAAATTTTAAAATAGAGCATCTTTAGGCAAACTCTTTTTCATCGTCTCTTCGTTCTCAAAATTCTCCACATGCGTGTCCTCCACGTTCGTACAGCTCTCTGTTTGGCAAGCTCTCTTAATATTTAGTCTCATTTTTTTCCATTTGCTTCACCAACGAATTGAACTTTTGCTGCGACTCAAGTCCTACGAATCTTAACTTTAATGTTCAAAAGATTATAAATTTAGTGCATAAGTAACGGGAGTAAGTTTTCATACTCTCACTCGCTCTTTCAATATATATATGCAAGTGATATAATCTATATTTATATATTTTTACAAGTTGAGAGTTGAGATCGTGCCACGTATCACCTCTTTCCGGGGTTTCGAAGAGCCAAGTTATTCGTTATTCCATCATTGTCTAATTTTCAGTTTAAAAAAACAACGAAATTCAACAATTATTTCGAAAAAATGAGAGCTCGTTTGAAGATGGACCAATGAAGCGTCACATTTGTGCCATTCGGTTGTTCCGAAGTGCGTTTACCGCTTCGATTTTTATCTAGTTTTAAGTGAATACTCGAAAAAAGTAAAAATTGTCAAAAAAAAACGTTATTTCCGTAATAAAGAATGAGGCCTCGGAGGAGCAGGGTGTGCGTAACGACGAAAAAACTCTCGTGGAATTCTAAAATCTACGGTTTATATATCGAATCCTTTTTCCGTCTCGTTTCATGAATCACCCGATAAACTGAGAGGTTATTTAATTTTTTTTTGTATTTTTTTTCTCTTCTCTTCTTTCCAACATGGCGAACAATTCGAGGGGACTAGAATATTGGCTTTTCAAAAAGGTTCGTTTCAATGATGATTAAAATCGGATTAAATAAAAAAACCCATCATTTCCCCTCTTATCGTTTCAGCATTGCGACTCTTTTCGAGACTCTTTTTTTTTTCGCCAAACATAATTATTCGTCATGACGAAATGTCCTTTCCCATTCCTCGCTTTTTCATTCGCTTGTTTTTTTTCTCTTCTCTTAAATAGCAGAAGTAAAAAAACGTGCGATCTGCCAGCGAGAATTCACCGTATTTGAATCAAGTCTCGCAACTATCACTATTTATTATTATTATTTTTATCATCATAATTATTAATATTATTATTATCATTATTCAAAAGCCAACAAATCGTTTATTCATACCTCTAGCTCATAGTTATCGCGCTTATAAAACGCTTCCTTTAATGTACAAAACTAATAATTGTTACGGTTAATTATACGTCGTTTAATTTAACGCTATAGCATCGTAAATTGTTATTAATGTTATTATTATTGTTATTATCGCCTTATAACTATATTATTCTATGATCGTTATTATTATGATTATTATTATTATTATTATTATTATCATGATCAGTAATAATGAATATTATTATAGTTATGCACCGCTTTGACGTTGAAAATTTTGAAAAAAGATTTCTCAAGGAACAAGATTTTTGCTTCTAAATTCTCATTTTTGGCATGAGAACTTTCCAAAGGATTTTTTCCTCTTCTTCGTGTTTACGAAGAAGGTTCATGATCGATCGTGAAAATGAAAAAGTAACAGATGAAGAAAGTTATTCGAAAAGATTTTAGTTCACGATCAATAAAGATGAATGGATCGTTAAAAAAATTCGTTTTCCATTTAACTCGCCCTACGATTTCCTGACGAAAGTCCGAATGTGATCGAAAAATGAATTCATTTCTTTCGTTCGATTGGTCGCAATCTCAAATATGATTGTTGAAAATTGGCTATTATTACCAATGAAATTTCGTTTAAATACAGCCTGAACGGCGATTATTGAGGACGCCATTGCGATCGATATTTTCGTGCAATGAAGATCAAGATGATAGAGACGTGCTACAATTACTCGTGATCGTCGAACGAGAGAGGTGGAATAATAGAGAAAAGAAACCGTTCAATTGTTGACTTATACAAAAAGGACGAAAAAAAACGTTTTTACAAATAAGAAATTATAGATGTTTTATCGTGATGGTCATATCGACTCTATTTTCAATAGGTACAATAATAAAATAATAGCATTAACAATTATAATAATAACAATAATCGTAATAATAATAATAATAATAATCAATTTAATCCTACACACGTCTTGCAGAAACAAGCAGTAAAAATCATCGACTCTCTGACGCGGTCGTTAATTGATTGTGCACCGGCCATTGACTGGGTGTTGTTGGTTGCTGTTTTTTTCTTTGTAAGATTTTCAAACATCATAATAGTTGTTATTTTTTTATTTATGATTTTTCCGTAATATTCTTAATCGTTTAATATTTTTATTATGAATTTTCGCGTCTGTGTACAAACGATAAAAAAAAAAACGTTCCTACAATTCTTCGGAGCCGTAACATTAAATCCCGATGAATGAAATGTTCCTCTGTCAAAAATTCAAACTCCCATTCGTCCAAAAAGAAACAAAAAAAAAAATAGTCGGAAAGTATAAAAAAAAAGGCGATACCGCGATAAAAGTTCGAAAAAGCGACAAGAAGAAAAACGATCACTGCATCTTTCCGATCCCCGAATTTGAAGAGTGGACTATACACAAGAGCCAAGGAAAATTGGAAGACTTTGGAAATAAACAAGGACTGGACGCTTCTTTACCATCCCCTTGGAAATCACGACGATTAAGCCAGCAAAATATGTTGTGTTGAATTACGAGGGAAAAAAAAACACGAAGAGAGGAAAAAATTGGAACAGTGAATAGAAGCACCGATATGAGAATCAATAAAATATCCAGTTCGCTATCCAAAAATTTAGTTTACTCTACGATTCTATTCTGATCAACGCCTCACGGGAATCACGCGCGAATTTTTGTCTCTTCGTAGACTCGGTAAGTTTGTGTTCAAAAGTTGCAAGCCTGTCTTTTCCCACGCTTATCATTGGAGAGTTTTTAAAAAAAGGTGTTAAGCTTGTCGTGGACTCGATCTTTTTCATAATTACTAGATTTTTGAATAGTTCAATATTCCACAATCATCTCAATGACGTTATTACAAACTAATCTATAAACGGCGCGCTCTGACTTCATTGTGTTGTTGCATTTTCTTTTCATTTGAATTATTGTAAATCGCTCTAGGCACAAGCTGCTGGAGGCTGGGAATTGTCTTTGCGGGAGTTCCGGGGTAGCGCCAAGAGATTTACTCTTTCCCCGTCGTACCTTTTCATTATTTTTGTTTAGTTAAAAATATATATATTTATATAATATGTATATATAGTCACTCGAGGAGAGCCCGAGATCATTTCT
Source organism: Venturia canescens (assembly GCF_019457755.1). Taxonomy (NCBI): domain Eukaryota; kingdom Metazoa; phylum Arthropoda; class Insecta; order Hymenoptera; family Ichneumonidae; genus Venturia; species Venturia canescens. Next base: position 9,971,284 of record NC_057423.1, on the reverse strand, counting down.
AAGCTTCTTAACGCGCCTCGATCGAGCTAGCCCGACAAATTTATTAGTCTGAATCGATCGTACCTTCGAGGAACTTTGACAAGATGAACCGAAAGGTTTTTTTTGTATCTTTATTCCTTGGTCGTCGTTGATCAAGTTTCCTCGGGTCGGGCTCAATCTTAAGTTCATCCTTACGTTTTTCTTTTCCGTTTGTGTGTTTATGTTTTTTTTTTCTCATATTTCTTTATATCCCGCTGTTCAGAAGTGGCAAGTGTGCAAACGCTCGCGTTCACTTACCCCCGGAAGAATCGGCACGATTAACTTTTGCGGGCAAATTCGTTGTGCTCGACGCCAGCGACGTTAATTCAGCAGGTGTCTTTGTGCTCGAATTATTGCTCGTTGATTTGCTACTGCTGCTGCTGCACGACTCGGTCTTTGTACTCGATCTAAAACGATCCCTCGTCGAGGCGCTACTACTCGACGTCGACGACGTTGCGTTGTGGCTTTTTTGGATTTCCTGAGATTTAACGTGCGAGCCCGAATTCTGACGACTTCTCGGCTGCTGCTTCGCTATGTCCCGCTGCGTACTCGACGACGTAGTAACTGTCGTCGTCGACGACATCGACGTCCCGCTGTCGTTTCTACGCTGCTGTTGTTGCTGCTTTGAGTATCCTAATCTGCCGGAACCGAAGGAACCTGTTCTGTTGCGATATTGGCTTAGATTTACCGAATTCGATGACGGCTTCTGCAAGGCACCTGTGGCGTTTCCGCTACTACCGCTGCTGCTATTCGTTGTTGGCAGTGTTACCGTACTCGAACCACCCGACAAACGACGGACCCGACACGTTGGCGATGCCTCGTTTCCACCACCGCCGCTTTCTGAGACGCTACGATTGCGTCTTTTGTTCGCCAATGACGAACGAAGATTTCCACCGAAACCCTGCAGCATCTCGTTTATTTGGGGCTGTCGAAAATTATGAATAAAGGAAATTTATCTCTGGGATCGTTGGCAACTTTCATTTTCTAACAGTTCTCGTATGATTTTGTAGTTTCAGAATATATTAATCTTCACGGTTCCTCAGTCGGGAAAAGAAGACAAAAAAAATATATGTTCATCATGGTAGTTACAATATTTCAACAGAGTTAAAATATTCAACGAAAACCATATTATTTTCTCGATAACTGTGGGCTTTTTGATGATTTTACGAAAGAATTTCAAATGAGAATTTAGGTGTAAAAAATGTTAGAAGCTCACCTCGACAACGCGAAAGTCTTCGATGCTCTTAAACTTGGACAAATATTCTTGCAGCGTAGGTTCTACTTGTAATTTATCGCTGTGCTTATAATACTTCAGGAACGCCCAGAACTTTTCCAGTCCGTAGAGCTGGCCTGAAAAGTGTAGAGTAAAATTAGGTATGAATAATCGTTCGAAATATTTTCTATGAATTGAACAAATTTTAATCAGGCATATTTGTGGTACTGGCTACTTTCAAACTCCACTCTTCGACCTGAAGGTCTCGTGATGTCAGCGAAACCGTACAAGTTTTCTTTCGCACGGGCCCAATGTATTGAACTATGTCAATTGATTGTCACAGCAACAAAAGAGCGTTTACGTGCGTATGGTTAACTTTATTTCCAGAAGTGAGAATTTCAAAGTTTAAAGTGAAAATGACAAAATATCCATTTTTCAGTAGGATCACCGCTCAAAACTCACCGCTCTCATAATCGCTCATAGTCTCAATTTGGAAGTCTTTGTACAGTTGAGGCCTGAATTTTCTCTCAAGGCCGTAGCTGTAATAGCGAAACAAGCACTCGAGGCCATAGCGATAACCCTCGACGGCGTCTTCCTTGGCAACACTTCGGAATTCCTCATACATTGTGCGATTGAAATTTTCGCGAAGGAAAAACGACCAGAAGCGGAACAATGTGTTCATCTCTTGTGACTGACCGATTCCCAGCCTTTTACGTTCTAAATACAAACATTTTGTGTCGTCAAACAAATGGTTGGGGGAGCCAAGAAATATTGCAGCCGATCATACTTTCTTCTCTTTCATTGAACGTACCCTTCAAACATCTCGAGTGATATTTGTGATAAACTTGCTGTGTAAAACCATTTTCTTTGAGCAATGCGTGACTGGGGTGTTGGAACGTTGGCAATGACTGTGGCGCGCTACCGTAACTACTTGCGAGGTAACCTTCGTTTGGACTCGTACCAGCACTGCTTCTGTTTACCATAAAGGAAACAAAAAAAATGTTGTGTAATAAGAAAATCAATAATTACGCTATTGAATAATCGTCCATGAATATTGTATTCACCAAACGTCGATAAATAAACAAATATCATGGAAGTTAATTGAATTTATTCCGAGGATCTTGAAATATTTTCATAATTTTTCTCTAGGAACGTACCCTGTGGAATAAGTTCGTGGTCGATGTTCCCTAACGTCCATTATCCAACCGACGTGGTGTTCAACCGGTGGATTATTGCTGTGACGAGTTTTGCGTTTCCTCGGAGTCCGAGGATCGACCGCAGGTTCGTCTTTGACAACAGCGAAGAAACGAGGCACAGCGCCTCGTCGGCTTCCTCCTCTCGTCCTATTCTCCTTCCATCGGCCTTTCTCACCTCGCCGATCGCATTTTTCTTCGACGCTACTCGGCAGCTGAATGCACCAACAAAAAAATATCAGTTTAAACCGCTCTTCCGTTTCTTCATTGATAATATAGTTATCATTACGAAGAATATTTCTTGAAATAACCAGATTTTTACCTGTGTCGGCAAAGATTGTGAAATTTCCATGTCCTCTGAGGCGGGGGGCGGGGGTGGAACTTCTGGATTCGTTTTTCGGGGAGCTTTTGGCGCCATTTTTTCGAAAGCTGCCTGACTTATCACATTAACAGTCTTGTAGCTACCGATCGACGATGAAGAACCATACTGCAAGACAAGTATACAAATTACGGCATTCTTTCCACTGGATGGGACTGGAAAATAGACAAAACTCATCTTTTCGAATATGGTTGGTGAGATATCACCGAAATTTTGGATAAAGCATGAAAAAGCTTCTTGACATTCAGTCATTATCAAGTAAATAATAAAAATAAAGACTTTAGTTCATTTTTCAAAACAAAATTCCGAAAAACCTTTTGAAAGCTTGATTTTCTGATATTCCTTTTCTTCTGAAGTACACGATGGATTTATTTTCCTTACCCTGCGACCATGCTCGTCCCACAAATCTTCCTCGTAATAGTACAATCCATCGTTGATGGCCTGTTCCAAATCTTGAGTCATTTTAACCCTAGTTGTCCAATCTCCTGTACGATCGTGTCCCTCGTGTTTTGGGATTCTCGAAGGTATCGCCGCAGGAGCAGCAGCGGAATTCATATTCGTGCTTGTTGTTTGCGTAACGATTAATAATTTGTTGATATCTCTGTCGGAAAGTTCGTAGTCATCGTCATCTTCGGACCTGGCGGATATTCAAAAATTTCATTTTTTAAGTTCAACAATAGGAACCTCGAGTTGTGGCAACAAAAATATTCACAGAGTTTTTTCAGATTATGTTCATCTTCACGGTTCCTCAGTCGGGAAAAGAAGACAAAAGAAATATGTTCATCACGTTTGTTAAGATTTTCTACCAGAATACGGTTTCTTATTATTCAATACCTCATTATTCATCAGTTTACTCGATGCAAATATTGCACAACATTTTTTGTTATTCCCCGAACCTTGAAGAGGTACTGGGTCCGAATATTGACAATTAATTCCAACGACCGTTGATGAAAGTTTCCAACGATATTAAAAACCCGAAAATAGTTCGAAATTTGTTGGCAACTCTTTCTCGGATGTTGATGTTTTCAGGGACCCAAAGAACTATTCTTGTACTTTGACGCTGAAATTACTTTCAACGTGGAGGAAAAATGTCTTGAAATTGACAAAAATAAGGAACTATTGCATCGATCAGTGCAGAAAAACTAAAAACGCCTAATTTGCAACTGATTTGGCACGAATTTCGGAGAAGGAAATGAACATACCATTCGGAGAAAGCATTGTGACGCCCAGTCGGTGGGGGAGTGTCTAATTCCTCGTCAAATTGAAAATCCAGCTCTTCTCTCTCCTCGCCTTTGTGTCCAGATCTGCCTCGTTCTTCGGGTTTGTCTTTCGGAGGCTGCTTGACTCTTCGTTTGACCTGTTGAATGTCGATCGATTGATTAGATGATGAGAAGGAGGGTGTGTCCATGACGAAGCTCCATCGATGAAGAAGAAGCTCAATAATCGTGATTTTGATATTTTGCAATGGGCTTAGAGTTTTTGATTTTTCGTTAAATTGTTTCATTTTTTTTAATTTTCGCGATGTTTTTTCGGTTTTTCACGCACGCACCTCTTTCCATACGTCGTTTGCCGAGGGTTCAATATCACCGTTAACTTGTGCCATCTGAGAGTTGAGTTTGTTCGTAGAATTCGAGGATTCAAAAGATTTTTCAGAATTTCTCGGGCTCAAAGCCGACACTTCTATCTTTCGACGCTCCTCCTTGCACCTTTCTTCTTCTTCCTTTGATCGGTTATTATTCTCTTTGTGATTGAAACTCAATTGATTCGCGTATTTGTTTGACGCCATTACAATCGGCACAAATTCGGGCACATCAGGATTCAAACTCTCGCCCCCCGTCGACGATGATATACTCTCAGACTCGCTGAGCCTCGCGGCACCACTTACTGCTTGCTGAGGAATAACGTACGGTACCGTTTGAAGAATTCGCGGCAATGGAGGTACCGGGATTGTTGTTAACGGACGCGCTGCTGGACAAAATTCAAACTTTCCCGACTGTCCCGCTATCGAGGGATCTGATTGCGGTATTGGTACTCGCATGTGCTCTGATTGGTCGAACATTGGATTAGACGATTCTACCAATATCGGCCACTTCAAAGGGTCGACCTTCGTGCGAACCTAAAAACGATAAGCGTGACACAAAAAACGTTAACTCCTCATTAACAATTTCTCAAATTGAAAAATTAATGAAATATTCATGTACCCAGAAACTTTGGATACTGAATGAAAAATGAATCCGTCTACTGCACTACCAATGACCTTATTTAATTTCATATTCAATTTATCATTTAAAAAAATTTATTTTACAAACGAATGAATTGTGAGGGGGCCTACTTTCAAACTCCACTCATCGAACCCTTTTCAGAGTTCCAGTGGCGTTAGCGAATCCTCCTCTTAATTTATTCTTGCACATATTTTGGCGTTTGTTCGAAAGAAGGATCAAACAATCGTCTCGAATTGAATGTGCTTCAGTTACTCAAAGAAGGAAAGAAGAATGCAAATCTGACCTTGAAGCCATCGACCATTTCCAATTTATCAGATTCCAAAATCGATTCAATGACGAGGCTGACGTCAGTGGTGAGTGCTTGAACTCGGTGAAACGAGGCAATGAGTGTTATTGGCAGGAAGCCCTGATTGTCCATTTTTCGGCGTAGAAAAAAGTCGCGTAGAAGATTTTCCTCGCTGAAGTAGTACTCGCTATACCGAAAAGCAAATTTTACATGAATTCGTTGAAATATGTGTTCATTGAAATCACTGCAGGACGACTCGAGGGAAACTCACATTTGTTTTTTTATGTACTCCTTCAGGGTGATGGTGTCGAGATTAACGAAGTTTTGATTATTGTAATAAAAAGTTCCCATGTAAGGCATCATAAACGACGAGTCAGCTTGTCCGAATTTGGTGATCTTGAAAAAAAGCAAAACGTTTTCGTTTAAATACGCTCAAAACATGGAAAATTTCCATGCTCTCTACAATTTTTTATATCAGTTCTACTTTCTATTGATATAATCATTGCGTTATCAATTTCCTCGGATAATGTCATCATGTTTGCCACGACTTAAAAGTTGCAACGAAGAAAATATATAGCGTTGAAATCCTTACCGGCGCATAATCCGTTGGGTAGTCCGTATATTCGAGATCGTGTCTGTGTCGATAACCACCTCGTGCACCACCGCGACCTCGACCGCCTCTGCCACGAAATCCTCGGCCACCGCGACCTCTCGTGTTGTAGCCTTGTCTCTCGTGATCTCTGTCTCGCCAATTTTCATCGTCTAATTTGAAATCGAACGAATTAATAGGAAATTAATTGAATGTCAAGATCAGACTACATATTAGATTCTTTGAAATATTATCCAAATCGAAAATTTGGTTAAAACTTCCTCAACTAAAATATTTGATTTATCGAGATACTTCGCATAACTTTTTCCAAGCTTCAAGATTGTAACAGTCATTTTTCGGCGATGTAATTACATTTTCAAAATTTGAATGAATCAACAAAAATTATATTTCATTTTTCATTCGACGCTGTTAAAATTATCTGCACGACATAAAAAAATGAAATATTTTCGAGCAATTATAGGTTCCTAGTTGGAACTGCAATAAATCAATCCACATTTAAGTCACTGATAGAAGAAAAAAAGTTTTCGATCGAATTGTACAAATGTTTACTTTCATCATGCTTATCTCAAATTTCGTGATTTTCAGGTGAATTTGAAAAAAAATTCACTGGGCGTTCTGTAATTACAGAAATTTTGTCACCAAACTTTGAAAACTTTCAAAATTCCTGGGTATTTTTTTAATCTACTGTTTTTTTTCATGACTTTTAGGAAAATAGCTCAGTTTGAGAAAATGTATACAATTGGAAAGAAAATCCAAGTTTATTTACATTTTCTCTAGTAAAATGATAATTAGTACAAAAAAGGAATCAATAATTGCTTGAATACTGTACACGTGATGCATTTTTTTATAATAAAGTTGTACAAAGTCGAAATGTGCCTAAGGTTCTTACTTTCTCCATTTTTTTCTCTGGGTCCATGATATTTGGGGGATCGTTCGCGCTTTCCTCTGCTTTTGGCTAAATCGATTTCGAGGGGAACCCACTTTTGTTTATTGACTTTCTTTCTCTTGTCGCTACCGTCGGTGTGTTCGTCGCTATCATCTTGGCAGTGATTTTGCTCCTTATTCTCTTTTCCTTTGACTTCGAGGTTTGTGGGTGTGCTCGTCGTTTCTCTCGAGTTGCACTGTTCGACGACGCCATTTTGTTTGGGTGCTGGTGCCAGTGTTTTTTTGTTCTACAAATAACCACAAGTTCGTTACATTTTATACAAATTTTCGGATAAATAGAAAATTGAGCAGAACATTCATGGCACAATTAGAGGAAGAAATTGATAAAACAGAATGTCTGAACACGATTGAAGGACGTTCCAGATTTACTTTCAACGTCCAAAAATCATCGTGATTCATTTTAATTTAGCAAAAATTCTACACCCACGGTACCGCGTTTATTTGAACACTGCGGGCTCTAGTTTTTGCATATTTTTAACGAGTTTTAAGTCCACCGAACAATTTCAGTTCATTATAATGCAGATTGAATTTAAAAAATGTGCGAGGGGAGCAGAGAGAGAGAGAGAGAGAGAAATTCGTGAAGCGAAAGGAACGTAAAAAGCGAAGTGAACTCACCTCGCCTTGAGCTCCCAAAGACGGCCAATCCCCGATATCCGTAAAGTCACTTGCCTAAAAAATGGAAGCCACCGCTTAGTTTCTCAATCAATCCATATGGTCAGAATGTTTTCGGGAATTTAACCATTTTTTAGGTTACTAAACAGAAAAACTTACTCGTTGATTGAATTTTCTTCTGTCTTTCGGTGCTTTGACAATTGTGGGCTGAAGTCCAGCGGTGGGGCCGTTCTCTGAAACAAAAACAATGCACATTTCTATTAATAAATTAGTATTGTACGGTGGCAATGGAAAAAGTCGGAGATAAAACCGGTTCACTATTGTTCAACAAAATGTTCAAAAAATTTTACTTTTCGTGTGAATTTTCAATCGTAATAATTCTCACAGGTTCATTTTTCATTGTTTCCTTATAATAAAATTCGTCTTTTTCTGAATATTCTAAATCTATTCTTTTGTGTATTTCCAAGTGTTGATCAACTACGCGGTTTCATTATTTCCTTATCATGTTCAACAACGTGATGCCCCTTAACAACTTCGAAAATTGCTAAACAAGAATTTACGTGTCGAGTTATCATCGGTAGTGTACTATTTAACAGAACGCTATTTTTTCTATTCTCCGGGTTTCTAAAATTCGAAAATGTCGATTTTTTCAAGTAATTTTTTCATCCTTCAAATATTTGCTACGAACACGATATTAAATTCATCGATTCTTTGACTTTAGAGATTACTTTTTAATGACTAAAGTAATTGACATTTCAAATAAAATGTGACAGTGGATTTCGACTTTTTAAATAATTTAAGAAAAATAATCGAAAAATCTTCAGTCCAAGAGTCGTTCACTCAGGCCCAAAACAACAACGATCAGATAATAATTTTAAAAAACACTGAATTTCCAAGAACTATTTGCACCGAGAATCTTACTTAAATATTTCATTTAAATAGCATAAGATTTTTCGCTCTTGAATATTCACCGTAATCATCATTTTTCGCATTCGTTAGCATGCTGCTGATTATTCCACAGGTCAGCAGCAATATTCGACGATAAAAAATTTGTCGGTTTTTGGTTATCACTTTTCGTTGTACGAACGATAAAAACTGTTGTAAGTTTAATGAAAAGGTGGGATTTGAAATAAAAAGAAAAGTAACGATCGAGCGAGCCGTCCAATCGACCAAACTCCGCAACCCTCTTTTCTCTATTTTGTCACGCTCCAACGATTTCACGATTGAACGAGAACGATTGAAGCAACAATAATTTATTCCACAAACGATTAGCGTGGGTCGAGAAGGGATCGAAATTTACGACTAAAAATTCCCTATTACGCCACGATATTCCCAAAGTTGAAAAACCTCGTCAAATATCACAAAAATTCTACCATTCCGAAGAGTTTTGTAAACTAGACTAAATACAGTATGCAAGTTAGCAGCTGGTATACGAATTTTCCTCGAGAAATGTCGAGCTACGTATGACGCAGAAAAAAAAAACACACACACGAGCCATTCGATTCTCGTTATTGCTGGTCGCTTATCGCATACCAACTTCTGTAGGAATCAACAGTTGCATTGAAAGTATGTAGCAAATTATGTAGACAAATTTTTAAGTGTTTTCCTCGTAATAAATATTATTATCAAATATTTATTTCAATGTTATTTCTCCAGCAAGTTTTTTCACCGTTTTCCACCTGTCAAATTACGTCAATTCACATTTCAACAATAAAATTTGAACACATCAGAAGACAGGAATTTTTATGATTTTTCAAAATCGATGCAATACCCAAAATAAATAAAAATTCGAGAAGAATTTTTGAACCAAGCCAATTTGGTCGCTTGTGTCTGAACACGTTTCGATAAGAGCAAGATTCGACTTCGAGCCTATAAACTGATAAGCAAATTTTAATTGCCATTTTTCGTATACGTGCCTCCCCCCACCCCAAAACGTGAGCTCGATGATGATTTATTTTCTAGTCCGCTGCTCGATAAGTCCTCGACACGATAGTTGTACAAAAACGAAAAGAGATTTTGTTCCTTAAACGTCGTTTTTGTCATTTTGAATTCGTAATAAAAATAAATCACTAGAAAAATTCACGGAGAGTTCCATTTTTTTGTCTACTCTTCGAGAAAAAAGTATTCCAATGGAAACTCCATTTCAGTTTGCTTATCCTTCATACTTTTATTTTTGTTTGAATTTTTCAAGGTTTTTTTTCAATTTGGAGAAAAAAATGTTTTCGTATTCCTTTTTATTGTTTCACTTTTGTCGAAATTATTTTCTCGATTTTTCCTCTTTAAATACGAGAAATTGTTTTTTATTTTCTTTCTCCCCTCTAAATTGAAAGAAGAAATATTGCCCGTTGGATACGAATTCAGCTGAACGACGTAGTTTTCACGAGTTTTTTTTTCCCCCAATGACTCTTTACACGTTAATCTTGCACGTTTTTAGCAAGGGGGAAAAATGTTGCATGCTGAATAACGATTTTCATCGATAAATGGTCCCATTTCGAACGACGCCAATCTGATTAATTAGCTAAGAGGACGGGAACTAGATCCAGCATCTTGAGGTGAGCGTACACCGAGCAGCCGGACACACCGGCTGCGGGGAGGCGCGAGCATGTGACTCGAGAATTCTCTCGGACGCGCAGTCTCGCTTCTCTCTCTCTCTCTCTCTGCTTCTCCAATTTTACGTAATCGGCTGCTGGTAACAGCGGCAAAAAGCGAGAGTCAGTGCCCCTGAGAGCTCGTTGGATCGAACGACTAATGCGCGTTATACGTAAGTGCGCGCGCGGCGTATGGGCCGCTATTTCGTAAGAGCCGTACCGCCACGTGGATGCTCGGTGAATGAATAGAAAAGTTGGAAAACATTGTTACAGAAAAGGAATTTCGTTAGAATTATCGGTAGCTGAACGAGCGTTTTATCATTTGGCAAAATTCGTTCCTTATTTTTCATCAATAATTCACGATTCGGTGTTATCGTAGTTGCCACAAGTGTGTATGAATTATGGCCTAATGGAAACGACAAAAATATATTGCCGAAGAATCGATGCTTCAGCAAAATTACATTGGGTTTCGTTGAAAAAACTTGTATGAGAAGAAAAAATGCTTCTTCATCGTCGAAGAAAATCCTATTCGACTGGAAGAAAATTCGGGGGAATCAGCTGTTCTTAGGCCCGAAAAACTCAACAATTTACCATTCAAGAAACCGTCGCGAGTCCCCTTCGTACGATGTTGAAGTTTGCAACGTTCGAGTCGAACGAAATGATCTTAAAAAACTCCAACAATTTGAGTAATTTTAGAATTTTTTTCCGAATCTGGAATTCGTAGTTATTCAATGAATGATTTCGCGAAGTAAAAATTGGTGAATAACAAATGTTTTTTTCACTAAATACGTTGGACTCCAACGTTGCAATTTCAGCGTCGTCGTCACTTCGTTCTGTCCGACTCAATGGGAAAAAAATATTCCTCAGTGATTTCTGAAAATCTTTTTAGATTATTTTTTCGTCTTTTGATTTTTCATCTTATGAGAGATGGCAAAGAAACGTGAAAATGGGTTAGAATATTCCAGCAAACTGAACATTTGCTTATCGAGAAAACAGGCGAATCGTTCGTGCCAGTGGCGTTTCAGGCACTCTTACGAGCGAGGACGTTGAACAGGTGTAAATAATTTTATGAAAACACACACACCGAAGAACATCAGCGATAAAGTAGGAATAATTGTTTCTCAAATAAAAAGTGTCGCGAAATAAACGTTTTCGTAGGCATTTTAAGTGGTGCTTTCTTCAAGTTATTTCTTTGAAAGTCTTTGTATTTTCTAGATGTACGTCAAAATTGAAGGCCTTGAGAGAGTTAAATGAATTTGAATGGGGGAATAAAAGCAGGCGACGTTCGATTCGTATTTTCTTTGCTCCTATGATTGGATGCACTCTGTCTCGATTCGGTTGATCGTTCGTCAGGAAAGAATTAGTCGCGCTCCCGTCGAAGGCCACGCGAACAAGGAATAAAACAATGCGATAAATAAAAGTGTTGAAGAAAACGGTAAAAGCCCTAACTCGCAATTAAAGTTCGCTTCGGTCAACGTTATCGGTGAACGTGACATTTCGCATTAGCCAAAGCATATACCGCTGCTCAACACGAAGCGCATTTTCGTCATTCTTCGCGTCGACGACGACTCGCGCACTGTTTTTACTCCCTTTCGGATGAATTTTATCCAATGAGAAATGCAAAATCGAGAAGCCAAAATAAAGTTGCGAAATTTGAATTCTTCGAATGAGAATAATGCAACGATTAGAATTCGAGATTCGGTCGTTTTCTTATCAACGAAATTCCCCCCCTTTGAGCTCTTCGCGACCTTTTCGGGTTCAGCCTGCAATTGCGATTCAGGTCAACACGGAGTTTGGACACGGAATGGCACTCGTTGGCTTCAAAAAAATCACGAAAATCAACTTATTTTATCTTTTAGAATTCCAAGGTCACGAGGCTTCGTTTTCCCACGAAAATCCTTTCAGCTTCGTCTAGCCATTTCGCAAATAATCTATACGAATAGCTCGATGAGTTTATCGACGCTGAAGAATTTAACGAACGTCGTAAAAAAGCAGTCGCTTGTTGTAAACCTTCTTTCGAAAATGCAACTCATTTTTCGTGTTTGTGTGCGCGCGTGTGGTGAGAATGGGAAAGAAAAATGAGCATAAAATTTCAATTTTCCAAAGAAAAGTGGAGCTCTCAATAAAAATTCTGATTTTATTGCTTAACGACTTACTCCGACAGTAACCGTCTTCGTTCTCATCGATTTTCATCTTGATTTTAATCTCTCGAGTTGCATCATCGGTTACAGAACGAGACAGGGTGACACTCTCGGAATACGCCAGATTCACCGACTCGTTTTTTATTCCTCAATGAGCCGATCGCGCCCTTTCCGCTTTCTTTATTTATTTACAATCCTTACGGAGCGTTGGCTGTCGAGGAAAACTCGAGTCGAGTCTGTTCTTTTGACCTTTGAATTTGGAAAACGTGTTAATTCCCTCGTCCAAACGGATGTGGTGGAAGATTCACGTTTTTTTTCGAACCCTTCGAACGTTGCGTCACTCTCCGGTTACGAGAAATAATCTCGAGCCCCGTAGTTTAATATTTGTTTATTCCTGACCGATTGAAATCAACGATAAATCGTTTTATCATAAGAGCTCTCGATCTCCAAATGTAAAATCGATGCGAAAGGAAAAATCGAACGCGATTTTGCCTCGCTTTCTAGACAAGGACTGAGATCGGACGAAAGCCCACGACGAACTGAGCCAAAAACGCAACTCGCGTGCAACCCAAACCGCCTGTTGAAAAAAGAAGAGAGAAAAAAGGGAGAGAGAGACGAGAAAATCTAGAAGACTCGTGTCTCATCTCGATCGCACGCGGCATGTGTGGCGACTCTGTTCCTTTGAAAATATACGTTTTGCTTACTACACGCGCACGCGAGTGTTGTAACGAGAACTTGGGCAAGTTTGCATCTCTCTTTCCTTCTCTCGCGTGAGAAACGAGTGCAGCTGCTCTTGAACGACCTCGCTCTCGCGATTGCAAACGAAACACCTTTTTCCCGAATATTTTTCACTTCGTATTCTTGCTTCGAACGCATTTCTCTTTCGCACACATTTCTCCGCAGCATTTCCCAGTTATGAGACGGGATCGAAAGCTTTTTCCTCAGTTTTCCTCAACAAAACGAAAATACACAAGGGACAAATTTCAATTCGAAATCTAACGACCGTGTGTCTGAGGAATTAATTGAAATTCGTGTAACTAAAGTTGATGGACGAATATTCGTTATCCACAAGATTACGCGATGATATTTTTTGCAGGCAAAAATGAATATGCACTGGATAGATTTGCAAAATTTTCATCCTAGTTACCATCCAGTTTAGCACCAAATTATTTAAGGAGTTTCGTTACAGCCGATACAATCTTGCCATGTTAAACCGTGCTAAAAACATAAAAAATTTCAAAAAGTTCAGAATTTTATAAAATTTGGTCAACATATTCTTTAGTGCCAAATTTGACAATACAAATTTTTTAAGATTTTTCTTCTAGTCGATCACTAAAGTTCACGTCTATAAGCATAGCGTTTCCATATATATAGGTATACATTCCGGGCATAAGAAATCTGCTTTAATGCGTAATTACTCGATAACTAGGTAGAAGAAAATTTTGAAAAAATTTGTGTTTTCGCACTTGATGTTGAAGAACATTATTACCAAGTTTGATCAATTTCTTAATATTTAGACTTCTGTACCGAAACTCCTTAATGTCGACTTGTCTTTGACACTTGTCACTCCGGCACATGAAAGTCGAAAAGTTAGTGATTTTTTTCATTAGTTATATTGAAGATTTCGCAAATAAAATCGATCTTTGTATTTCGTGGATATTCAAGAATACATACGTATTTTAGTATTTCAACCTTACCGTCGAAAATGGGCTGAAATATTTAGAAATATCTGACGAGAAATCATTCAGATTACACGACAATTGGTAACGTTTGGCAACGCTGCATTCAATATATGTTGACATGTGACGTCGGTTCGACCTTTTGGTGTCATATTTACTCGTTCGTTTGCTTCGCCACGTTTTTTTTGACAGTTTTTGCAAACCGACCATTTTTATTCCGGTTAACTTTTTTTACGACGCTGAAGTTTCCAACGTTGGAGTCCAACGAAATGAACGAAAAAAACGTTTGAAATTCACCAATTTTTTATTTCACGAATCGTTGGTGCAGCTTGAAAAACAACGAATCGCAAATTTGGCAGGGAACAAAATAGGAGAATTACTGGAATTATTGGAGAGTTTTTTTCGTTCATTTCGTTGGACTCCAACGTTGCAAACTTCAGCGTTATTTTTTTTATCGTTAATTTTTTCATTTTCCTCCGCTGCGGTACTACTTTGGACAGTAAATTCACTTCATAACCTATAAAATTTGTAAACGAAACTGACAGCGTGACATCAACAGCAGCGGCAGCTGTTGCACGACGCCAGTCAAAGTAAACTCTTCAAACGTTTTTTTTATAATAAAATTGTATAAAAATGTTGCTTCTCTACCGACTGTATTTCTAAAATGATAAAATCATTATTTTAAAGTAAGTTTTGTCTTTTGAAATTTTCGTAAAATATAGTTGATGCAAAGATCACGTAGGATGAGGTTGAAGCTTGCAACGTTGGAGTCCAACGAAATTATGTAAAAAAACTCTCCAACATTTCCAGTTATTTCCAATTTTCGTCCCTACCGAATTCGCAATTGGTAGTTTTTCAACCTACACCAATAATCACGTGAAATAAAAAATAGGTGAATCGCAAATGTTTTTTTCGTTAAATTCGTTGGACTCCAACGTTGCAAACTTCAGTGTCGTCTTAGGCGTCACGCCTCAACTCTCCATTTGCAAAACAGAGTAAAAATCATGCAATTTCATAATTCTCAACGGGTTTCGATGATTTTTATCAAAATTTATTGCCATCGAAACTCGTCTATTGCTCCCGACGAAAAATATTTTCGATGCTTTCTCGTCATTGCGAAGAAAGCAAAAGAATAATGGAATTTTATGTTCCGAGGTATCTCAGTAATTTTCATGGTAATTCAACAAAATGATCAATCAAGTGACTTCTACAAATTCAATGGTGAACGAGTTGGGAGGGTAGGTTTTTTTCCCCGGTGAGCAGGATCGATAAAACGGTTTCTTAGTCATTGTGTTGCTCGGCGACCAGCTGCTGATTTTCCATTCCTTGCTTGGTGCGCACACGTGTGCTTAAACGACGAAGGATTGAAAGATTCGGTGCCCCCCCCCCCCCCCCCCCCCCGAGATAAGATCCGCATAATAATTTCGAACAATTTTTATTCTCGGTTTCGAAGAGGAAAAATTGAAGAATCAATTTGCCGAGAATGGAAGAAAAAAAGTGGTCGATTCTTTCAGTTCTTCGTTTATTCACCGGCTTATTCGATCGTCGTAACGCCAGGCAATTTTCAGATGTGCAAACACGATTTTTTTCCTCCAGCAATCAACGTCGTTCCCAGCAAATAGGAGAGCTCGATGAAGAAGCAGGAAAAAGCTTGTCTCTAGACCAATAAACTGCAAACGTATTTTCATCGAACAAAAGGTGTTGTCGCGCCTCGCCTCGATCGAAATAGAAAACTATCGAGTCAGAATGCTTGCGAGGAGCAGAGTCTTGGGCATCAGGAGAATTCCAAGTTGTAAAAAGAGGGGAAAAAATACGGACAGCGACAGGTGAGCATCGGTCGAAGCTCGTTAAGGAAGATCGTGCGTTACTTGCGATTCAAAAAAGCAACTGAACTTTTTTGCTCTTTTCGTGATCAAAGAAACGATTAAAATTTGTTCTCACAATTATTAAAATTTTGTGTAACTTATTTATTGAGATTGATTCATTTTTAATATAATTATAGTGGCTAAAATACTTTGGTAGTCAAATCGTCAAGGAGAATGTTACAACAGATGACGCTGAAGTTTGCAACGTTGGAATCCAACGGAATGATGTAAAAAAAGCCTCCAACAATTCCAGTAATTCTCCAATTTCGTTTCCTGCTGAATCTGCAGTTTGAAGTTTTTCATCCTGCACCGATACTTCGTGAAATAAAAAATTGGTGAATTGCAAATATTTTTTTCGTTCGTTTCGTTGGACTCGAATGTTGCAAACTTCAGCGTTGTTGACAACAGCCATTTTCTATTTATATGCGTATGCATATCTATACGACAGGGCTGTCAATGTACGAGACTCTACCGAGTCTCTTGATTTTAAACCAGCTGGCTCATTGTTTTTTATATTTCTAGCATATTCCAAATGTTCACTCTCAAAGTTGGAATTTTCGATTTCCATTAGATTCGTACGATCTTGCTTAACGAACGCTTGGAGATGAATTTTCAAACTGTCGAAATCTCACCAAGTTGATTATTCGTTTGGAAAGGCTAAAAATCATTCGGAAAAATAAATCGATGACAGCGAATGAAATTTCTATTGAAAAAGGGAGAATTCTCAGTGTTTCTTCTCGTAAATATTGAGAGAAGTGGAATGAAAAAAATTAATTAAATTTTTGAGGCACGACGCCGCGTCAGTGCGTCAGGGAAGACTCTCGCGGCGTTGGAAAATCGCCAAGGCGTTTTCCTGACTCATTCTCACGGTGGGCGATGCGAAAAGATCGCGTAGAGGATCATTACTTTTTCAGTTCTATCAGTTTTTCGTACTCTCAGCTTGAGATATCGAAAGTGTGAAAAAAAACGTGGTTTTTATTTGATTTAATCACGAAATTAGAGTTGCCAGATAAATTTGCAGTGATTTTGAAGTTTTTGTTCAAGAAAATCCCATCGAAGCAAGCTGCTTGAGGTAGATGGGTGAATATTCCTTATCCAAGATTACGCGATGATATTTTTGGTAGGCAAAAATGAATACGTACTGGATAGATTTGCAAAATTTCGACGCTAGTTACCGGTAGTTTAACAGCAAATTAATTATTGAACATCGATTTTTCTCTGACACTTGTCACTCCGACATATGAAAGCCGTACTACACACATGAAAAGTTGTTGAATTTTTTCATTAGTTATATCCAAAATTTGGCAAAAAAAATCGATCCTTGTATTTCGTGGATACCAAGGACACATGAGTATTTTAGTTTTTGAACCTTACCGTTGAAAATCGGCTGAAATATGAAAAAATATGCGATGAGAAATCATTCGGATAATACGACAAATGGATCAGTAACGTTTGACAACGCTGCATTCAATATACGTTCGCATGTGACGTCAGTTCGACCTTTTGATCATATTTTGTCGTTTGTTAGCTTCGCCACGTTTTTTTGTAAATTTTTACAAAACGACGATTTTTATCCCGGTTAACTTTTTCATCGTTCATTTTTTCATTTTCCTCCACTGCAATGCTACTTTGGACAGTGAACTCACTTCATAACCTATAAAATTTGTAAACGGAACTGACAGCGTGACATCAACGGCAGCGGCAGCTGCTGCACGGCGCTAGTCAAAATGAACTCTTCGAACGTCTTTTTAATATTTCTAAAATAATAAAATTATTGTTTTCAAGCAAGTTTCGTCTTTTGAAATTTTCGAAAAATATAGTTGCTGTAAAAATCACGTAGCCGTCACCCATCCTTAAAACACGCAAAATCGAAAAATCGACCGCGATCTTTTTTCCTGGTACGAGCGTTTTTTTAGGTTAGAAATGAACAGGAAAATGGAAATTTTGAGGGGGGATTGATGGCCGAATGAAAATTCAATGATATTGCGATAATTTCTGCTGTCGAGCCTGCTGTTGCGGGGTCACATGATGAAAAATGGAAGGGAATAAAAAATAGTGTCAAGATATCGAACTGGTTCGAGCGCCCAAGATCTGAACGGGTTTCTAGTCGGTATTTACGTAACAAACACGTCAACGAGCATATGCTGCGATACGTCAAATGGTTTTGGATTATCGTCGTGGCTCGTGTGACGAGCCTCGTAAAATAAAATTTGGATAAAAAATTGAGTCGAGAAATTTCGGATGAATTTTTTTCAGAGCGATAGAAATAAAGGGTTTTTGTACGTGCGAAGGGCGACGCGTCTCTAAAGGTCACCGCGTCCCTTGAATTCGATTGAAAATTTCACAAACATCGACGGACCTGGCTCGTCGAAAAATTTCGTTTTTTTATTAGACGAGAAAAATTTGTTTTTCCGCCAGTTTCGGAAATTCCGACATAAAAACGACGAATAAAGTGGCAGTTCGAGAAAAACATTTGATTCGACTTGTTTAATAAATAAAAAATAAGAGAGCCTGAAAAATCGAGGCTTCTGCGATTTGTTGGGACGCTCGAAAACCACGCGACCACGTGTTCGTATTTCTAGCCTCAAATTCTCGGTGCCTCCAGTCCCCCGCTCGGCCGTTTCCGGTGCACTAAAGAAACATATTTGTTGGCTCGTTCCTTCGACCGTACGAGTATCGATGGAAATGTTACGCGAAAAGAGCGACGAAATGTCGTCTCGCTATTGGTCGTTGGATAAATAACGTGACGTTTTCAAACGCAGCAGTACGAGATGAAAACGAGACAGTTCGTTTTCTTCCTCTTATTTATTCTTCCTTGCAGCCACTTTCCGTGTCAGGTTTCACAGGGAAAGGAAAAAAACATCGAACGTCTGTTATTTGTTCCAAAACGTACTCGTTTCGCCGTGCTCTCTGCGTAAATTCGTCCTCGAATCAAGCCGAGCGCGAGTGCGATTTTATTTGAGGTTATGTACACGAGTATATTTCGGTATATTCGTGCGCCTACGTGTTTTAAAGTACAGAACATTGTGGCTAACGAGCGTTCACGTTCTCCTATCAGCTAGCAACAGCCCCCGAGTGAGGGCAAAGACGAAGCGTCGTCTCGAGTCGTAGACGAGAACTAAAGAAAAGAAAAGGGGGAAAAAGCTTGACAATGTATATGTCGAGCCGGTGCGCCTCGTGAGCGCTATCTCGTTTCGTCGCGATCTCTTCTGAAACACCGACACAACTCCCGCGATGTCGACTCACGAATTATACTTGTACATACAATTTAATCCACATTCCAAACTATTCCCCAAGATTCCTCTTTTTTTTTTATCAAATCATAAATCACCAGCGAAACTTGCTGTTCTTGCATTGAAATACGAATGCGGCTCGGATTTTCGATAAATTTTCGTTACGAACGGCAATGCGTGGATGCGAAGTTCGATTTTTCAAATGATTCAGTGTATTCCAGAGTTTTCGTTTTATCTACGCTATGAATTTCATTTTTCCACGTGGTCCCAAGTGCATTTTCTTTCACAGGCCCATGGGGCCCCCTCACACTCGTTTACGGCCCTGAACATACCGAAAATTTGCCCATCCACGTACGTTATCGTACTCGTCGCCATTCTGCTTTTCTCTCTCTCTTTATTTCATACTCTTTACCGGATCTGCAGATACACTCGCGTGCTTCAATCACCATCTTCTCAGCCCCGGTTCCAACAAGACCCTACCACGAATATACACGAATCACACGTACTTTTGCTTCAGATTTGATAAGAGTGATGTTGCGTCATTCGCACAAAGTACAAATCTATATGCACAGAGGGTAAGAGTAACCGGAATCTCGATTTCTTTTTCACGAAATTTGCAACTCATCGTTTGTTCTCGTATTATCACAAATGTACAGACAATTTTTTTATTGCGAACGATTTTCTCTCATGTTTATTTTTTTTAAATTATTTTCCTTCAATTCTACTTCATCAACTAGTTCGAGTAACATTCGGATAATTAAGACTCGTTTATTTTACAAGCTGCTATTCGCACAATTTCCAGAAATTTGTTCAATTCATTGAAATATATCGTTAGATACGAAAAAATTCTCATGTTTCGTGTGATCTGTGCCACTGGTCTAAAGTAGAGAAAATTTTCAAGACATAATACTTTTATCGTTTAGAAATGAAAGAAATATAAATTCCGGTTGTCTGAAAATTGTCGGGATTGTCAGTTACATTTCTATTCGTTCCAGCATTATGATTTTCTTTTCTTACTCGATTTTGTATATTTATGCTCGTCAATAGTAAGTTTGAAAGAATTTATTTTGCAGTAAAGCTTCTGGTCCGTAAGAATGAAATTGAAAACTCACCAATTTTTCCCTGTTGTTGTTGCGGCTGTAGAACCCTCTTTTCTCGTTCGCTCTGCACGACTTTCTCAACCTTGGAAAGTAGAGGATTCGTAGGAGCAACGCTAGGGCCTTGAGGCACTTTTTGAGGAACTGTGACTTGAGGATTAACGGCAGGAGTTTGAGGAGTCGGAGCGAGGGGATTGGGAGGTTTACTCTGGAGCTGTGGAGGTTGTGGCGGCGTGGGTTGTGGAATTTGTTTTTGCTGAGCAGAAGCCAGAGGGGGTCTCTTCTTCATCCAGGGGTTGATGGCAGGAAGAGGAGCTTCGACATATTTGACCGCATTCTGATCAGACTCTGCTTCAACAGGAGTTTCTTCTTTTTCAGCCGTAGCTTCTTTACTGGCTGGAGGGTGCTCGGAGGAATATCTTTCAGCCCTCTCCTTGTGCGGCAATCTTTCTCGACTGCCGTTGGCGCTGTGTCCTCGCGGAGGTTGTGCATGTCTTTCGTGATGTCGGCTGTGGCGGTCTGGTCTGTGAGGATGGTGATCAACTCTGTGATGGAGTTTTTCTTTGCGGCGTGCTGACTTTGGGGCAACGGTCTGGAACTCGCCGTCGCTGCCAAGGTCGCCATTGTGATGCTCCGTACCAGGGTTTTCTTCATCAACAACGTTTTTGGAGGATGCGTCTTTGGGCCTGAGTAAATTTTCGTTAGGAGCATTCTGTCCAGTTCTGGCTGAGAAATCCCCGTGCGGGTGATGAGGACGTCTCTCGTTTTTGGATTGTGAATAAGCATTATTAAATCTTCTTCCACTTTTCTGATAAGATTTGCCACGTGGAACAGAATTTTGATTTTGAGAAGCGATTCTCTCCTTAGCGCTCGAAGATGCCCTCGCAGGTCCTTCCTGACCGATGTTCTCTTTGTTATTGTCCTTCGCTTCGGAAGCCCTCGGCAAAACTGTCGTTTCAGCAGCTCTCGATGGGTTCAAAACGCTCGCGTAAGACACGCCGGGTCCCTCGTCTCTCTCGTTACCGCCCTGAGCGCTGCTCGCTACTTTCGTCGCCGCCATCTTGGATTCGTATCAAAGAGGACAAAAACACGAGGTGTCTTCCCCCTCCCTCGAGGAAACTTGTCCTTTTGCTCTCTCACTCTCTCCTTCTCGAAGTCGCTCGTACCGCGCGCGCCACGAGATAATCGTGGGATTATCGAATTTCGTGTACGTGCCTTCTCCGCGACAAGGGCGATTCGCCAACGTTAAGAATAAACCCGAATTTCTTTTTATTTATCAATTGGGAATATTGTTTAAGGATTTCGGGAGCAGCCTCGTACGTTTCAAAGACGCGGCTTCCCGTATTCTTTCCTCTATCATGAACTTCGATACCAATTTATCCTTCTATTTTCCCTCCGCTCTCGAGTTATTCAACTCGATTTTTAACGTGGAGAGAAAAAATAATGTAATAAATGATAAAAATAAAATAAGTAAGAAGGGATATTGAGTCTCGTAACCCGTAGCGTATTTAAGCGGCCACGAGGCTCTGAGACCCGCCGGGACTCAGTGAGACGAACCGTCCATGCTGCCTTTAGGCCGCCGAACGCATGGCCCCACCGGGATCATTTATCGTTAACTCGCGCGACACTACACACGAGCCAACTCTTCGATTGTTAATCCACTCGCCCGCACTGTCTCCCGCACGTTTCCCCACAATATTTATTTACGTAATCATGAAAATCACCGTTTTATTAAACCCTTTATTCTTTGTCCCGTGAGAAGAAAAATTACAAAAAACTGCTCTCCGCGCAACGAGGCACGGTCTCCGCAGCACGAGCGACACTAGCGCTGCCGCTACTCAGACGGCGCTCCGGCTAACTAGCCGTGGCCCAACTCTTCTCACACGTACGAGACACGCACACGTTTGCTAGACCGCGTGCGCCGATATTAAATAAATTCTTTTTCCCCCAATAAACTATTCAATCCTATAACTCTGATCAATTATCGAATATTATTTCATAATCACGAGTAAATCCAATAGTATCTTTAAACACTTTCAATCACTTATACAAATGTGTTAAATAAAAGCGGTATGGTTATTGCACGAGGCACACACGAGGTTGTACGATTCTTCTCCGCGCGAAACCACGCTGACTCGGCGATTTTAATCAACACTGTTTTATTTCCATATCCAACACGGATTATCAATAAAAATCAACAATTTTTTACGAATCAACAACTCCAACACTTTTCTCGTACTTTTACGGGATTACCGTAACGCGTGTACGAGATCGGTTCTTTCCACGAGGCCCACACTCGCGCACCCCGACACGCGTGTGCCTTTTTTCTCGTGCACCAATTGCGCACCCTCCTTTCTCTTCCCCCGCCTCGCTCTTTAGAATCGAAAAATTCTAGCAGACAGCAGCACCGTGATATTCTCGCCGACAACTATTTTTTTGCGATGTATTTTTTTTTTAATTTTTTATTTTTCTTCTTATTTTACCAAATACAACAATGTCACTCATCACCATTCAACATTTCGTTCATTATCGCGTACCGCCTTCTCTCTCAACCCTCAATTATGTAAATACCCTCTGCATCTCAGTCTTTTTGATTTTTTTTTAACGCCGAAAATGTTACGATCAGCCAACACATGTGGCCCCAACGCCGTACAATGTTCTCCGCGGCCTCTCTCTGTATATGCGATCTTTGCCGAAAGATAACGAGGTGCCAAGCCGGAGAGGAGAAATTCTGCTTCGACCACGGCTTCGACACTTTTCGTTCAACTACTTGCCGGTGAGACACGCAACGTTTTTCTGGCGCTACTAGCACTTCCGGTTATTCAAAATGTAAGCTTCGGTAAAATTAGCTTGCAATGAAGGTTTACCAATAAATTTCGATTCTCTTGAAAATGTCACACTTTTGATACATCGATGAAAAGGAATATTTATCGTTTCGATTCAATCCATAATTCGTTTCCCAGTGACTTTAGCAAATTCATTGCAGCGATAGGAAAAATACTTTTAGCCATAGTTGTAGAAGTCTCCGGGAACGTGATGAAAAAAATCAAGTTCGCTGCAATATTACAACGAATCACAATATTTGACGACGGATTGTTGCAACTGAAAAAAAATGTCGAATAAAATCTTATTTTTCGAATTCAATTGAAATAAAAATGAATTTCATCATACATTTTTCAACGTTGACAAAAACAGCTCATGATGAAGTAAAAAAAACGGATTTTCATTCGATAAACGAATATTCGAATTATGATAAAACAAATTTTCTGTCCGATGGTTGGGATGAATTCGAGAAAGCTGAATAAAAAATTGTTTACTTTCATGCTGATGGTGTTTTTTCATGATTTAATAAAATAAAATTCATGGTTATCCACAAGTGTATACATAAATTATATAATATATATAATTTGTCAACGTAATTGTGTAAATAGATTAAAACATTCATTATAAAAGTTAAATATTTCCATGAGATTTGTATCTACGTCAATTTTTACAATGTTAACTATCGCGTGTTGTTTTTTTCTAAATTCGTGATCACACGTGGTAGCAACGAATGCATAATCGATTTTTTTTTGTTTCGTTGTATTGTCAATTATTAATCATGTGATAAAATCGTGAGTTCATTTTTTTTGCACGATTCCACTTTACCCTTTCATGAAACGATCGTTTGATCGAAATAGGCGATCGAAAATATTAACTTTCATCTTCTATTGCAAATCTGTAGTTGACGATTCTTCTGTCTGTCAGCTACGCTCGTCGATCGGATATTTTTTTAACGAACGTCCAAAAGCTTCAGCTATCATTGATCTGGAAAATAGAAAACAATGATTTTGCTCGTTTGAATTAATTTCTCGTAACACTTCTCAAGAAATACGTTACCGTTAAGGATAAAACATTTTTTCTGTTCAGTACAAACTGGTCTTGTCATATTTTTCAAAAAATGGAAAAATTACAATTGGGATAGATTTTAGTTTTCTTTCCAAACATACTTTTGTGATTTTTTTGGATATTTTTGGATATTTTCAATGAAAGAAAATTCCCGAACGTGTTCTGTATTCGAAAACTTTCAAACTCAGTCCCATCGTGGGCCAACCGCATTTAATATTCAATTTTTATTCTTGAAATTTTTTAATATTCTCTACTTTCATAACAGGTGATTGAAGATAAAAACAGAAATACTCTGCTTTCTTATTACATTGAAGGGAATCTAGTGACAGAAACTCAGTAGCTGCGTTTTGTAATTCCAAACAAAAATGAATTTATCACATTTGAGAAGTTTTCAAACCTAAAATATTTAAACATCACAAAAAGTGACAAAAAAATTGAAAAAAATGATATCGAGCAAGAAATTATACGTTTCAATTCTATGATAGGATTGGGCTGTGAAATTTTTAAATAGTCAAGTTTTTGTGAGAAAAAAAAATCAAATCATCGTCAGAAACGTGATTGAGTTGACCTGAGAAAAGAATTTTATTCGATTTCTTCGAAAATTATATTGAAAAGCAAAAGATCAAGAAAATATATGACCAAAACCATCAATTAAAAAAATCAATATCCCAGAAACTATCAGTCGAAAAAAATTAAAAAATCACAGAAATGTCTCGGAATAAATACTAAAACATATCACAATTTTAGCGAAATTGCGGAAGCAACGTCAGTTGATAAGTGAATTTGGCATGGATTGCCCCTACTATTCTGCCTAAATCGCAATTTTATTACGATACTCGTTCACTTTCACACATGACGCACCTAAAAAATTTCTGGTGCAACAAATATCCCGTAACGTGACCAGCGTCGATGTAACGAATTTCAGCACCAGGCCAAATTTCTTCTAAACTCATGCAGCCTTCGCGTGGCACGTAAGCATCGTCCTTAGCGCATATAGCAATAATGAGGGAAGTATCGACAGGAACCTCGAAATTACGAAGGTGCGTGCATTCGTCCATGACTCCACGCATAAATTGAAAAGCCTCACGCTCTCGATATTTGCTGTCGAGCCTTAGAGGGTCTTTCGATGCAGGCAGCATACAAACTTCTAACAAAACAACAAAAGAATAACGTTAACTATAAATTCCAGACTTTTTAAAATATTTTTTGAGGAAATTAAACATTTGTTTATTATTATTTTATTCGAATGAAAACGGATTTATAACATGATTTATTTAAATTTTCTGTTAATTTTCAGTATGTTTTTAAAGCAGAAAAATGAATTGGGGCTCAAAAAAGAGAATTTCACCTTCCAGTTTATCAGGCTCGTTCGATTTAAATCTTTCGTATATAAGATTGAGAGGAAACATTTTAGCTGCGACTCTTTCCTCATCGACTCGAGCATTCATATTATTATTATTTTCAATCCCAACTTCATCAACTTTGCCGACTTCCATTGATTTATCAACTTCTGGATTATGTGACTGTTCCCTCGCTTCGTTCATCCTTTTCAAACTGGCAGGATAATGTTTGACAAAGTGTTGACCAGCTAAAAAAGCATCCTGTAATGGAAATTTTATAAAATTCACTATTCCTGAATAAAATAAATATTTGTGAAGAGATAAATAAAAAAAATGAAATGTTAATCAAGCGATGAAACAACTGCGAAGTGTGCGTGCAAATGATGCCTTTGTTCTTGCTTCTTTGCGTTTTAATGAATAGTTATAATAATCTTGCGCACCTTCTTTTTCGATATTAATTCGAATAAAGAAATCTTTCCAAAGATGTTTGTGCTTACGTCTTGATCAATGATTTTCACCATTTTAGCAAGATCATTCTGATAGACCTCGTTTGAAAAATATTGCGACTCCAATAATTGCCAATTAATGGAAGTGCTCATAACACCCTGAGTAAACACTGGGGAAGCCGTTGACCAGGATAAGCAAGGAACTAGAGCTATTGGCTTTGGCCAATTTGTTGCCGCTAATGAAGCCATCTGTGAAACAGTCAGTCATGCTTATTCCTCCAAATACCACGTAAAAACACATTTTTTTACAATAAATTTGGGAAAAACAGTATCACAAAACGCTGAAATAAAAAATCATTCGATTTCTCAAAAAACACTTGGGAATCTAAAATTTGAATTCTTGGGCATAAAAATGAAAATATAGAAAATCAGGGAAATTTCCATGCATTTGGAAAAAAAACACGAAAATCATCTCACTCGACGAAAGAAAACGTTGTCTGGGTTGTTGTTACAAAATTCTCTGATTTTCAAAGGCAACTGAGTTTTTTATAATTTATAACATTTGCAAGATTTCGAAATTTCGGTTCAAGGTATTTTAGGACTTGGAATATATTCATAGTGTTCAATTTTCTTGCCATTAAGACTCAAAAAATGAAAGAATTTAGAGAAAGATGCAAAAACGCACGTGACCACCCATAGACAATCCTGTAAGTCCAAGCGGACCGAATCCTCGTTGCTCGCACCAATTGAGCAATACAATCGATTCCATAATTAGACATCCTCCCATGATGAATATATCAGCGACATTGTGTAAATTCGAACGTCTATTGAGGACAATTTCTGTGTCTATATAAATGCAAGTCTGTGAAAAGCGAATGCTGTTGTCCCCCTTTTTACCTCTTTCATACCACGAAACACTCACATTTGATCTTTCGGCTTCCTCATCCCGTAGAACGGATTCTCCAGGAGCAATGACGCGATTCCAGCCTCCTTGAGCAATGGTTTTGCTATCAAGTTTCTTCGTCTCCAAAAATACTGGTATATACAGACCAATTGCACAAAATATGAAGTAGTCCATTGAACTACAAATGGTTTTTCTTTTTTATAAAATAAATGGACACTTACGTGGTCACCGGTGCCTGCCAGGTGCAGGCACACAGGTTTGATTTTTTGGGAACTCCAGTGTAGCGGTAAAATTAGCTGAAAGTAACAAGTTTTTGTTTCCTCTGGCATAATATTGGGCAAATTATGCTCGAAAGGACTCTCGAAACAACCTTCGACGATATGGCAGTCCGACCATTCTTCATCCTGGTAAATATGATGAATAATATTAAGCAACAAATCATTTTCTATTGAAGGAGACCCGCATTGCACCTTTGCTCAAAGTTTCAGGACAACTCAGACTCTATCTTATCTGTAATGAATACTTTAATACTAGGCATTGCAAAGCATTTTTACAATGCTTTTTTTAATGTTACCTTGGTAATATTTATAGGATAGTCACGTGGTATGAGATTATAGCATGCTTCTCTATTGGCGACAATTTTTCTAAATTCAAATATCCTGGAACAGATAAAAAATTTTAATCGTTATTGCCAAGTGAATATGTATAAAAGTAATTCATGAAATGAAAATCAACCGAATGGAATAAAATCTTAAAAAATTTTTCCTGAAAAAATTTAATTAATGGTATTAAAATTTTGCTGTTTATATGTCTATAAAAAATGAAAATTAGATCAACCGACGCTGATTGACAAGACAAAAAAACTTTTTGTTTCTGAAAGAAATATTGTTCCCATTGGAAGCTAGAATATTACGGTCGACCGAATCTATAAAGCCCATAATAACTATACTCCTATGAAGAGCCTCATTTGCATAAGTTACAATAACCTTGACAGATTATCACTTTGATACAGAATACTGCTAATAAGAAAAAAAAAAATGTAAATCTCATAAAATCATTATTGCATAGAAATATTCAGAATAATAATTTACTACTAATAATTGATTTAAAATAAAGTCTTGATCGGGAAAACAAGGATAACCACCTTTATACAATATCCTTGAACATTTGACAGTGCCGAAAAGTGAGGTTATGTTTTGATTCCGAAGAACTAGAAAATTAATAGTTTTCTTCACATATGGTAGTATTTTCAAATTAAAAAAAAAATAAGAGTAGTATTTCTACGGAATGTTTATTTATGCGAATTGAAATGCGCAAAGTGTAGAAAAATAGGTTGAAAGGAATTTGAGGTTACCGTCTTAAACTGTCAGGATTTCCCCATCCTTTGGTGAAAAACTTGGTGAGCAAAATACTCCGATAAACAGCATCTAAACGGCTAGGAGCCATGATTGAATATTTTTACGAAAATATACATAAAAATACAAACGTATTTAGTAAAATGATGCGGTTACTATGTACACTACAATTTTGAATTAATTCCCCACTAAATAGCATCAATGAAATCGCAGCTCGCAATAACATCTTCGTGATTTCGTGAAAAACTATGCACGCGATAAAAAATCACAGGGACAAAAGTCATTTCGAGAGATAAAAATATTTAAAAGAAAAAAATTATACACTCGATCGTTGATAATAACGTCAAACGAAAAGGCAATTTTTTTGTTCTTTTTTAAAGATATAAAACGTAACGACTATAACAACAATCGGGTGATGCGCGTGACGTACAACGCGCATCAATAAACCTGCCACGGAAACAGCTGTTGTTCGGTGACTCGTTCGATTCACAACAGACCGTGTTCACACTGATCTGATCGTCAGTGTTCCCGCGCACCCTGGCAGATTAGTGAATGCCTTGGGACTTTTATCTTTTTCTAGAAGACTCACTTCCATCATTCGAATTTACGGGCGCTGAGTTGTTTATTTAATCGTGCAGGACTGTCATTTCTGTACATGTGCAAAAGATTCAAACATCGGATCTTCCAATCACAAAGAAAAATTTCAGTTACTCGTATTTCGGGTTATAAATACAAGTCAATTTTGTACAGATTCGACGAGAATGTACCTTGAAAAACCAACAGCATTTGACAAACCAGCAACAACTCTGGTGGCGAGTTCGTGTACCACGTTTTTGTGGAACGAGAGGAACGCGGTTTGAACCGGAAGTGATTTTAAAATCATTTCTCACGAACCTGGGCTTGCCTGGGCGTTGATAAAATGCAAAACTCCGACCTAGTGGACATGAATTTCATAATGGAAAAAAATACACTATTATATAGAAAGAAATAAAATTCTAGGATTAGATGCATTAAACAAACGATATTGATTGTGAGAACCCATTGATCTTTATTATTCAAATTAATGCAATCAACTTTTAGTCATAAAAAATTACACGCTGATCAGTAATTTGAAATTTTTTATCTAGGAGCTTGCAATATATATTTCCGGACCCGGACTCTACAACAGGATTGAAATCAAGCTCAATCTATTCTTCAGCGTGAACTCTTCTCTGTATGCGAGCATGAAGTTCATTTCGACATAATCTTTCCTTTGTAACAAAAGATTGATGTACAAAATGCGTTTGATTAGTGAAAGTGGACCCATGACAAAGTTCTGATATATTTTTGCATATGGAAAATATATTGAAAAAGAAAATTCAAAAATAGCTCGATTTCTATTATAAAATGTCGACCTTTTCGGACAATTTCTTATATTTATATTCCTGGTAATAAACCAACTGATTCCAGGCTGGGAACCGCTATTTTTATCCTGAATATGTTCAACGTTTCGTTATAAAAAGATAAATGTGGAGAAAATACTGTTCTCCATGTTTTTTTTTCATTGTAAACCTCAAAATAAAGAGCATATTTTTTTAGTGCATTCAGATTGTTGCTTTCTTTGAAATTCGATTTGTCAAAACTGAAAAAGTTTACACTCATCTTCTATGTTCGAAACCTCTCAATAAATTTCAATTTTTGGGTGCAGAAGTACAAACTATTCTAGTATAACTGCTAAGAACTTTCATTAGTCAGTATAATTGGTATAAACAAAAGAAAAATTATGTGTTTTACTTCGAACAGAACAGATTTCTCTCAAAATAACTTTTTCAATGAAATTGAAGCTTCAATAACAGAAGTTCCAACTGCAAAATCTTTTCAATTTAATCTCTTCAAGGTAAACTCGCTGTACATAGCGCAAGATGGGTAAAGAAAACTTGGTCTGCAGTTGAAACTTTTTTTTATTGTTTTTGCTGCACGCGAAACTATGAACTAAGAAACTAAGATAACGCAAGTAATGACACCATAACGAAAATTTACAGGATCCGTTGATCTTAAATTTTCCTGGTGACAACTATTGTCGAACTGTATATTCCATGCTTTGAAAAACGAATGAAAAATAATAATTTAACATTATAAAAAAACATAAAAAAATTAATATAGAATAGAAAATGTAGTGTTTTTTGTAAATCTCAATATGTGAAGATCTAAGCAGACAACTTGTCAACTGAGACTATGAAAATTTATCCTATCAAAAATACTTTTCAGTAGCGATATTTAAATTGTTGTAGTTTTAAAAACAGTACAAAATCTTTTATCTTTAATCGGTGCAAGAGTATTTTTTTAAATTGTGAATTAGAACAGCCTTGGTCCAGTTCTTGTTGCATAAATTTCAAATCCATGTTCAGAATTCTTATTGGAATAAAGGAATTTCTCTGCATGTTAACATTGTGAATTCTGAAATAATTTAATTTTTCTACTCGGCACTGGGTTTCTTTGCATCTTCAAAAATCTTCTCAAAGAACATTATTTCACTTTCTCAATTTTCCATTTTCCATCTAATCCAAAGTTTTAGAAACTATTCACTACAAATCTTGCTGTAAGATATAAGGATTCAAGCCAACTTTTTGTAGATAGTTATGAACTGATTCTGATGAAAGAATTCGCCCGTCACTAGGTGACGATATGGTTTCAAGCTAGAGAAAGGATTCTTTCCTGCCCAAAAAATGTTGATGGTTTTACCAAAAATTTCATTGATTCTTTGTCGTTCGAGGTTGACTTTCCAGTCAGGGCCCGAAGTGACGGAAAAAGGACAGCCGAGTTTGCCTATCATCTTCAGATTTGAAGTCCAAATGTGATTTTCCGGACCAGGTAACTCAAAAGTTCCCAAATGAAATCCAACGACGTAATCCGGCTTCATGAAAGATTGACTTGTTGCAAAATCTGCATATGATTCTCTCACAAACTGGAAATTCAGTCGAATGTTGTTAACTTGACGATCGCTGATGGTTCTTGCGCTGTTACAATCTGTATTGGGATGCAGCCCAACAAATACAATGTTGAGCTCCTCGAGGTGATTCAAGTGGCGGATCATGTGTTGCCAATAGGAAATTTGATTTATATCATCACCCATTGAACCGACAATGTGAATGGTCATTTTCAGCGACTTTGGCAATGATAATTTTTCCATAGACCATAAAACCGTATAAGGCCTTGTTATGATTTCAGAAATTCTGCAAGCCCAAACTTTTTCGTCTGGTTGGATGAAAAACTCATTGTTGGAAGATGGCTTGTAGAGCTTAATAGCTTGAATCATATTAAGCGGAATACTTTTGTAATCACTTTCGGGAACACAATGTGCGAAGCTGCTCGTTATATCAGTTTCATATGCTAGTTTCAGTTTCTTGCACAGGACAGAATGTTTGTGGTCCTTTGGATGTTTGTTGCAGAAACTAGCGCTTGGACAAACATTACAATTGCTCAGTTTTTGAGGCTTCGTTTCGTGGCAAATTTCACAAGATCTTGGAAAGTGTAACATCAGCATCTCATGAAACAAGAGCTTACGACGCAATTTAAATTCCACGAAACCTATTAATTTCGCCCTCTCGCTTTTCCAAACCTCTTCATTTTCCAAATTCAAATCTGTTCTGTAAAGCGTACCTTTCTCCTTCAAATGATTACTCAGAACTTGACAGAATTCCTTGTGGTGCGCCCAATGATATCTCTGATGTTCTGGACTGCAATAAGATATCATTTTACACGCCGAGCATCTTTTCAAGTTCACTTTTTCACCGTACACTCGACACACATAACACGCGTTCGCATAAAAAAATACGTCCATTGAAGTTATTGTTCCCAGCACGATCATTTTTCTTGTTAGTTCTTAGAAAAACGAAGATCAAACGGTTTCGATGTTTACTTGCTTTTGCACCTTTTTCCTCTGTTACGTTGACTCTTTCTTCAAAAACTTTACAATATTGGATGACAATATTTACTTCGAGAACGTCAGCTTCAATTCAACACGTCTTTCGTAATTCGACGATTGATCTGGAATGTGCGCGCAATATCGGCGACGATGGCTATGTCCTTTGTTCTTTTTCATCTTTCGAGCGTACGGAAACGTTATTGATGCGCGCGCAATAAAAACGTTATTAACGACATTTTATGTTTGAAAATGCAGCAAAAACTCGAGATTGATTGCATATTGTTTCGAATTGAAAAAAGACGTGCTTCATGAATGAGTTTTGATATTAAATAATGAAATGCAACACAACGGTATTGTAGTAATTTGTTTGCAATAACCACAAAAATGGGAAACATTCTCAAAAACAAGTTTTTTATGAGATCTCAAGAGGAATTTTTGAAAAGACAAAAAAAAAAAATAATAAATAACTTTTGTTTATTAAATTTAACAATAGATTAATATATATAAAAGTACATAGCAAATATACTTATAAAATAACCAAATAACTTGGACTTTTCCATGTTTAAAAAATTTCAAAATTTAGCAGTGCGAATCGTATAACATCGTAAGATTTGAGTTTTTTCCATTCAGGGTTAAAAATAAAAAAAAAATCAATTTCGATACCATCGATATCTCTTAACGTGGAAATCACCTGAATATTTTTTCGTGTATCAATTCTGACATCTTCGGAAGTGGAGTCATTTTATTTCCAAATTCATTCGAAGAGTTTTAAAAAAAGGTCTTCATGAAGAAAAATTAAAAAAAAGTAAAATTATTGCATTTCATCACTGTAAATTCTTAAGACATTTACATTTATGTATAACTGCTTATCAATTTCAGAACCCATTGAAAATAAGAATGAAAATTTGGAATAAAAGTCCATTAATGTCAATTAACAAAGTAAACACCCGAGCAATGGAATATGAGAAAAAGAATTCTATGACAGTTTTTTATAGATTGTTAAATACTCATTCGAATAACCAAAGTTGTAGGGTCCCTTCCGAGTTGGTCGAGGGACAGGAATTTTTGCAGCAAAAGGATTTTTTCCAGACCAAGTACAATCGATTTTTTTTTTCAGAATTAATTGAATGGCGGCTTGATCGGACATTGTGGTAGTTGCAGATAATGCAGTTACAATAAAAGAACAACCCAGTTTGACTAAAACTCTGAAACTGGAAGTCCAAGTGTCGTCTTCCCGAAAATCGTAAAGCTCCAAATTGAATCCAATGACGTAATCAGGTTTCGAGAAACCTTTTCGAGCAGCAAAGTCCACATACAAGTCACCGACAGTTAAAACACTGAGCCAGCGATTTTGAATGTTGCAATGGTTGCAGCAAGATACTTTTTTCGAAGCAATCTCAAGTTCAGGGCCAACAAAAACGATGTTAAGCTCTTGCAGATCTTCAATAAGGTGAAGTAGATGTCGCCAGTAATAAGCACTGTCCATTTCAACTATATTTGACCCAATTACATGGATCGTCATTTTTTTCAACTTTGGACCTTGTAATTTTTTCAATGCAAACAAAAATGTGTAAGCTCTTGATGCCCTGTTGGAAAGGGCAGCTGCCCATATTCTTCTTGGCATTGAATCCTTGTAATCATCTTGGTAAGATTGTTCATAAAGACGAACTGCTTGAGCCATAGTTTTTGGAAAACTCCTGTCCAAATTTCTCGTTTGGAAAGTATTTCCTATGTAGACTCTAACATGAAGCGCTCCATGAAAGAGTGCAAATTTTTTGCAATCAGCCGAGAGTTTATGGTTTTTGGATGCCTGTTGCAGAAACTGGCATATGGACAATCATTACAGTCTTGCAATTTTGAAGGATTTGTTTCGTAACAAATCTGGCAACATCTTGGATTATGTAAAATTTCCCCCTCGACCATAGTAAGTTCACGACCTAATTTGAGCCGTACTGAGTCCATCAACTTTTCTTTTGCTTTGTACCACAAGTACCCTGCATTTCTATCTACGCTTTGACATGGCCCGTATAGAGTACCAGTATTTTGTAAAATATAGCTCAAAGCGCGACACAATCTCTTATGCCATGGCCAATCATTTTTTCTATGTTCCAGACTGCAATAAGCAATCGTTTGGCAATTTGGACATCTTATCAATTCGATATTTTTACCGTAAGCTCGACAATCACGGCACGCATTTGGATAAAATGGTATGGTATGCGATGTAGCTCCGATCTCTTCCATTATATTTTTCAGATTCTGCAAAAATGAAAGACTATTGAAATTTAGTCGAGTACAGAATCGATTTATGGTTATATTGACACTTCACTTTGATTTTCCTATTTTTTAATTGAAGACTTCAAAAAGTAAATTCAACGGAAGAAAACTTTACGTACCTGATACTGTTGGCTGTTTAACGCGTTGCTTGCAGCCTTCCTTTAGTTCTTTGTTTGGGTTTCTTTAGTTTCTTTGTTGATTGACCGTTTACGCACGTAGATGATTGTTCCGCGTGCACATAAAAGGAACCTCGTGAAATCATTCACAACTAAAGTGTCAATTTTACAGAAAAATGACGATTATTGTTTTTTTTGTTTATTATTATACATGAACAGGGTTAGCAGACTCGAAACGACCGTGCTCTACTCGTGCTACTAGCAGCTACTACCGAGAACTATATTTGACTATATCATGAATTTTCGTTTTCGTTCCATCTCTTTGTTCTGGAGGTCGCCTACTACGCGAGCGAGGAGCTATTTCTCTCTCTCTCTATTTCTCGACCCGTTTGTTGCGCGTTTCGGTAACTTTTTTTAATGCTGATTTTTTCATTTTCTTCAGGAAATGCGTAAGCTATAACGGCACAAAAACTAACAAGGGGTCAAACAACTTCAGGCACAAATCTTGCAAAGTCACATCTGAGCGGTGAAACGAAAATTCGCGTTTATTATAGACACTATGAATCAAATGACTAAACTCGAATGGATTTATGGATTACAAAAGAAATACAACATTTTTGTCATTACTTTGAATGGGTCGGATAAAATTGAAAAAATAATTTTAATTTGTTTCTTCAATTTTACTTATGATACATTTGTGACGTACTTGAACTGAAAATTTGGTTAGAACAAAAAAAATTCTCCCTGCATCGTTTTTTCGTGGTCTTCGATTTTTCATTGAATCTCAATGTACAAACATTGATTTTAAACCAACGTTTCGTAAATTGTCAAATACTGATTCTGATAAAAAATTTCTTCATCTATAAAATTCCAGAAAGGTTTCCAGCCAGAAAATGGATTTCTTCCGGTCCAAAAGATTTTTACTTTTTTTCCAAAAATCACATTCATCCTTTCTTGATCGAGTTTTGACTCTGATGCAGAAAATGAAGTGAGGAAAAAAGGGCAATCCAGCTGCGCTAATACTTTGAGACTTGGGGCCCAAGTGTCATTTTCAGGAGGACACGCATGAATACCCAAATTGAATCCAATAACGTAATCAGGTTTTGCGAATGATTGGCTTGTTGTGAAGTTTGCATAGAAATCTCCTACATATTGGATATTCAGTCGACGATGATTGATGACACAATCTCTGCAGCACTTTATTTTTTCTGAATTGTTCTCAAGTTCCGGGCCAATAAAAACAATGTCAAGTTTCTGGAGACGTTTGATGTGATGGATCACACGCTGCCAGTAATAAGCAGTAAATATTTCAATGTAATTAGAGCCGACAACATGAATTGTCATTTCTTCCATCTTTGGACGTAACAATTTTTTCAATGACCACAAAAAAGTATAAACTCTTGATATTTGATCTGCGACAATAAGGCTCCAGATTTTTTCTGGCCTGAAGATTTTCTCAAATGTGTAAGACGGTTTGTAAAGGCATATTGCTTGATCCATAGTTTTTGGAATTTTCTTGCCATATTTTTCCGAAACAAAATCGTTTCCAAAACCGATATACACGTGGTTTGATTCGAAACAGAGTTTCAACGTCTCGCAATCTGCTCGATGTTTGCTATCAATCTTTGGATGTTTTTTACAAAAACTGACATATGGACAGTTCAGACAATCGTTCAATTTTTCCGGATCAGTTTCGTGACACGTTACACAACATCTGGGTGAGTGCAACATTTCCATCTCATGGTGCATAAGCTCCCGGCTCAATTTACGTTGCACCAAAATTATCAATTTCATTCTCGATTCGAACCAAACATTTTTATCTTTCATATTCGTGTATCTTTCGTAAAGCGTACCATTATTTTTCATAATATCGTTGATAACTTGACACAATTCTTCATGTTGTGGCCAATGAATCTTCCGATGTTGTTCACAGCAATAAGCTATCATTTTGCAGCCCGGACATCGGTTTAATTCGACTTCTTTACCGTAAAGTTGACACACATAACACGCGTTCGGATAAAAAAATGTCTCCATTATTGTATGTTTCACTCGATCCATTTTTATTTTTTAATTAAAAAAATCAAACGCTAAAAATGCTATTTTTAACTGCATTCACTTGCGTTCGCAATTATTATTTTCTTTGCTTTTTGGTCATACGATTACAACGTACTTCTCACAATAATAAATCACATGTGTGTTTAAAACGTGCACGTTCCAGTATCCTTTTATTGTCTTTGTTTACTATTCGTTCGATTAACGTGTAGCACCACCACCTCCATTCTATTTATTATTGTTCTTCTCCCATTTCTTGACGAGGCTCCAAGCGAAGTATCCCTTTTGACCTCTGGGTTCCCGTAACGGACATATGGGAGTTACTTGTTGTTCCGATATCCGATTGGTGGAGCACCGACGGTTTTTGGTTCGCCCTCTGGTATCACGATCGTTCAATCACGTTTATGTACCGCATTTGAATTTAAAACCCGGAAAAAACTACTTAACGTTCTGGTTTTTCGAATGAATAAATTCAAAATTCCTTTCTTTTCTGACATTATTTTTCAAACATTCGTTTAAAGAGCCAACGCGCCCCGTTTGTTCTGGACTATTTTATTATTTTCTAAAACTAATTCACATCGTGCTCACGAAATATTAGAAAAAAATTATTTCAGTTATAACATTGAAATTAGAATTTATTTAAATGCGGAAAAAACAGTACGAATCACAAGGCATGCGATCAGGAAAGTGCAATAGGAATCTGTGTAATTTGCGAATTAGGTAAGATTTCAATTCAGAGGAGAAATATTACAGAAGCGATACAATATTGTTTATTACATAATATTATTGAAACGCCGTATAACAATAAAGATTTTTTCATGTTCCTCATTTTTTGCTGTTCGTCGAAAAAATTTTTTCAATCACAGTTTCGAATACGAATTTACATGGTAAATTCAAAATATAAGAAATAACTTAAAACACATACAAAATCTCAATGAATTCTCTTGAAACCCCCAGATTTCTTTTGTCCATTTGCCAGTTGAATGAAAAATCAATTTTTGCGTTTGTTTTTTCTTTTTCAAAGAATCAATGAATTTTTGGGCTCTCATTCATCTCGGGAACGAGCTCCGATATCTCGTAAACACAAAGCTTTTCAAAATGCTGAATAAAAAAATAAGCATAATGTTAAAAAAATCATAATTAAAAGATATGATTGTGAAATGAACACGTATATAATCATTTTTCAAAAGATTTGTTTTTTAAAATAGTTATGCTAACAGATTCTATTCTATGGCGTTAGTTCAGCAGATTTATATCCAGAATGTAATATAGAGTACTTGAAATACAATATTGAAAAACGTATCATTTAAGGGAGTTTTGCATAGTTTTCTGATAAGAATTTCCTTTTTTCTTCTTGTCGGTAGATTCGTGGAAAATATTCATCGCAAGAGCGAGTAATCAATTCAAATTTTTATATATAGTCAAATACTGATTTTGATAAAAGAAACCATTGGTTTCACACACCTTGTAAGGTTGTCTGCTGGCAAATGGATTTATGCCTGTCCAAAAGGGTTTGACTCTTTTGCCAAGAAATGAATTGATATTTTTTTCATTCGTTTCTGTTACTTGTGGAACGAGTGTAGTCAGAAAAAATGGACAGCCAAGTTTACGGATTAGTCTAATAGTCTGAGCCAGTTCATCATCGTCTTCGAGAACCAAATTGAATCCAATGATAAAATTGGGTTTGGAAAAAGCTGGCAATTCTGCAAAGCGCACATATGTGTCTCCTGTGTTTTCAAAAATGATGCTGCAGTTATTTTTCTTACATATATTACAAAGTTTCATTTTAACGCATTGTGATGAGAGATGCGGTGAAAAGTAAGAAACTTTGATCTTCTTGAGTGGTAAATTGTGATGGAGTAAGGTTTGCCAAAAACCAGCCTTCTTCATGTCATTTTGCTCCCTTTCAATCACGTGAATTATCATCTCTGGCTGCATTGGACGAGATATTTTTTGCAACGCAAACAAAAACGTATATGGATCTGATATTCCATTAGAAATTACAGCTGAAAGAATTTCTGTACATGTAAAATACTTGGCCACTAAGGAATCTGATACCAGGAATCCAGTAGCTTCATCGATGTTGGTTGGAACACTGGTATGGTGGGACAGCCATTAAGATACATGGTCCGTTCTTGGTATTGGAATGAGGAATCATAGTGATCACTTCAAAGTAGAGTTTACCTTCTCGACACTGAGTAGAATGTTTGCCGTCCTTGGGATGATTGACGCAAAAACTAGCAAACGGACAGTCATTGCAATCTTTCAATTTCAAGGGATCTGTTTCGTAATAAATTTCACAATGACTTATGAACAACACCATTTGTTCCTCAAAATTCGTAAGCTGACGACGCATTAGAGAT
This sequence comes from Venturia canescens, assembly GCF_019457755.1. Taxonomy (NCBI): domain Eukaryota; kingdom Metazoa; phylum Arthropoda; class Insecta; order Hymenoptera; family Ichneumonidae; genus Venturia; species Venturia canescens. The sequence goes on along the minus strand of NC_057423.1, from coordinate 9,932,561 downwards.
TGCGTTAATTCGCACAAGAATATTCTCGCTCTGTTCCAAGCCAGATTCGTACCATCCTTTTCAAGTCTTTACGTTGAAATAGTGCAAATATCGAATTCGCTTTTTCTTGTACCTTGCTGAAAATTTGGCAAAATTTCTTGAGCCGAGGCCAGTGTTTTTTCTGGTGGTCCCGACTGCAATAACTTATCGATAGACATTGTACACATCTTTTCAATTTAACGTCTTTACCCCAAGCACGGCAAATTTGACACGCATTTGGAAAATAATAGATGCCGTCAGAATCTTTTTTCCTTCCCATCTTACAATCCAAATTTAATGGTACGTTTTCTTCTAACTAGTTCACTGAGATTTTACAGGTACGTTTTTGTTTTGTCGCTGATTTTCAATTTGAAACGTGCTAATTAACAATGTCCCTGACGCGAACGTTTATTGTTCGACAACGTGTGTGTTAGTCACGACTCCCAACTTTTAACTGTTCTTTGTTCACTTATTCCTCTGCTGTCTGTTCTTGAATATATCTTTCGACTTCTTTCTTTCTTTGTGGTTGTTTTCGGTTTAAGTTTATCTTTCGACCTAAAAATATGCTACGCCGTTTCGCCGTTTCTTTGTTTCCTTCGGCTACTAGCAGTTTGGACCGGGCGTGTTTATTGTCAATGCACGCGCACAAGGTGTAACATTGTAGCGCCATGTCGAGGCCGAAACTGCCATATCTGTGTATGGTAGATTTGGAATTAAAACAAAACTTATTCCTCGGATGATAATATTATGTATTTAATATCGAGATCAAATGATTAGGAAGCGGTTATAATGGAGTTCTCAGGAGTAATATAAGTTCTTTTTCGAATGAATAATGTCAAAAGAATGATATGCAGAATTCAAGTTACCACTGTTTTCAATTGTATGCCAAATTGGTTATACCCCAACAATTTATCCAAATATTAATTATTTAGTCGAAAATTGGCAGCACGTGCAGTAAAATTGTTGAGCATAGAGCCTCTAAAAGAAAAAAATGACTAAGGATAAGGAAGGGATTACCTGGATCGAATTGACCGAGCAGCTTTTTACATTATGATTTATATCACAGATTTTTGGAAACAAAAAATAGTTTGGGCGCAACATGAACTTTTATTTCCTTTAATCATTCGTCGTCGAATTTACGTGGTGTACAAAAAATATTGAAGTTCAAAATGACAAAAATGATACATTTTACAAACATATTGAATTTCCATTAAAAAGTAGCAAGAATTTTTTGAAATCAGTAGATTTACGTATGGATTTAACATATTTTATTCTGAGAATCAAATTACGCAACTTAAAAATCTTTCTGTATGGATAAAATCTCAAGCCAATGTGTCATAAATAACCAAATACTGATTGTGGTAAAAAAATCCATCCATTTCAAATTCTTTGTGAGGTTCCAAGCTGGAAAATGGATTTTTGCCAATCCAAATAGGTTCAACCATTTTCCCAAGAAAAGAACTGATTCTTATAACGTTGGACGCCGTTTCTTTAGCAATATATGTTGTCACAATAAATGGACAATTCAGTCTGGCCAGTACTTTGATCGAAGACATCAAGGGATCGTCATCCAGCAAAGCCACATTGAATCCAATGACATAATCAGGTCTTGTGAAAGATGCGTCCTCCACAAAGTCTGAATACAATGCTCGTACAGATTGAATATTAATTTTGCAACCTTTTTTGAGGCATTCAACACAGAGATCAACTTGTTTCAGATTAGCTGAGAGTTCTGGACCGACAGCAACAATTTTGAACTCCGTAAAGGGTAAATCATGATGGAAGAAGATGTGCCAGAAATCCAGGAAGTCCAAGTCTTTGGCATTCCGAGCGATCACATGAATTGTCGTCTTTGGCAACTTCGGATAAGATAATTGTTCCAAAGAGTACAAAAAGGTGTATGGCCTTGTTAATATACTTGAAGTCATGGCAAAGATAGCTTTTATTGATTTGTTTCCAGGTTCATTCAACACAAAGAGCTCAACTGCTTCCTCCATGTTTTTTGGTGGACTTGTACCATAATGTGATTTCATCAGATGTGGTAAAGTAGTAAAATCGACCGACATAATTTTGGTTTCGAAATGTAGTTTCGATGTTTCGCACTCAGCATGATGGCTGCTATCTCTTGGATGATTGATACAAAAGCTGGCATCCGGACAGTCAGGACAATCACTTAACTTTCGAGGATCACTTTCGTAACAAATTTTGCAAGCTCTCGGAAACACCACCAGTTCTAATTCGAAATACGAAAGAGGTCGACCCAAATCGAATTCGATCATCTGAGTCATATAAATTCGTACTTTTTTCCAATCCATGCTGTTCACAAATGTGTAATTTTTAGTTATCGGTTCGAAGAATTTCACTGCTTTGCTGAGAGCTCGACAAAATTCCTTGTGTTTTGGCCAGTGCTCTATTTGATGTTCTTTACTGCAGTAACGCAGCGTTTTGCAATTTCCACATATTTTCAATTTGACGTCTTTACCATACGCTCGACAGATTTGACACGCGTTCGCGAAAAAACTATGGTCCTTTATTGCTGGATCAACTTGACTTTCCATTTTTCTTTTATTTCAATAAGATAATAAGTTTACACGTGTTGACGATTATTTTCGATAATTTAGGTATTCTTTTATTGAAACTCAACTCAAAATAAGTATTCTTATATTGTCGTATTACACAAACTACACACTCAACCTTCAAGAGGGTACCGTCAAGTGTTTCGTATGTATGTGGATTTTTTCTTTGTTTACTTTTACTAGTAGTTTGGGCGCGCAAAGTTGCCGATGCGCGCGCAAGTGTCGCTTTACAAAGCCGCGTTCGACGAATTACGCAGCATTCAGCTACTAGGGTGGGGACGAGAAGGCACCAATGATATTGAGCGCGTTGGGCGTTATTAGCATATTTCGAACCCTTGCTCAAAACCGTTACTTCAAAAAAATCGTCATATAGGGACAATACGGGTCAATCCCACAGTCGGTCCGCTCACGTCCAATCAAATTTTTGTGTATTCTTATACCAATGTAGTGTTTGACAACACTTTATTAGATACTGTACTATGGGAGTCAGGTTAGAAGTTCACTTGAGATTTTCGGAATTTTCGATTGAAATATTTTCGAATGAAATACTGATTCTTATAATCGAATTGAAACGCCCAAACGATAATTATTCGGCAATTGTCAACAAGTTCTAACTTCTTGATCAATAATGCGCATGACCCTTTTTATTTCAATTCGAGCACAAATATATCGCTGGGATGGAATTTTATTTTGAAAACAAATAATCTGCTCATATACTAATTTCATACTAATTTCTCCAGGAGTTTCAGTCATAGCTTTTGGTTTCGAAAATTATATGATCAATTTCGTAAACAATCCTATACTCACGGTTATTTATTCGAGTTACACAATAGCAATAGCCTTGGATTATGAAGCACGCAAATTTTTTCCACGAACAGCAATAATTTTTGAATCCTTGCACATATGTACAAAGGTCCACAATGTTGAGCGTTTGATATACGAAAAAAGGAGACAAATTTTTCTCGGTATGATTTTCCATATTTCTTTGTACTGACAAATTTGTTCTTTGAAATTATCATTTGTAGTTATTAAAGGATTTTTTCATAAAAAATGAAGAAAAATCAAGCCAGTTTTTCATAAATCGTCAAATACTGATTTTCGTAAAGAAATGTGTGATCAAAGGTCCTGCAAGGTTTCAAGCCAGAAAACGGATTCTTTCCAGCCCACAAGGGATCGATATTTTTCTTGAGAATTGAATCGATTGCTTCTCGATCACCTTTCGATTCTTTTTCGTTGTACGAAGTCATAGAGAAAGGACAAGCCAGTTTGGCAATAATTTTGATAGTCGGAGCCCAAGTGCCGTCAGAATAATGTGCGTGGATTCCCAAATTGAATCCAATAACGTAATCAGGTTTTCTGAAAAACCGCTCACCAGAGAAATCCGCGTACAATTTCTGTACCTTTTGAATGTTGATTTTGCGCTTGTTTTTCGTGCATTCCTCACACAGTTCAATGTTTACATGATTGAGGGAGACGACATTTGGACCGACGAAGACAATTTTGAGCTCTCTGAGAGATACACGATGGTGGAATAAATATTGCCACAAATGGACATTGTACATTTCCCTTTCGCTCGAACCTACTACGTGAATCGTAATTTTATCTGACTTTCGCCAGGATAATTTTTCCATCGAGTACAAAAAAGTATAGGGCCTTGACAGCGGTTCAGAAAGGAAAACTGACCAGATTTTAGTTGACGTAAAAACCGTGTCCAAACCGTGGCAATGCGGTAAAAAAAAACTTATAGCTTCGTCCATATTCTTGGGAGGATTTTCACCATAATTTTCTTTAACGATTACATTTCCGATATTGAGGGTCACACTCACATTGAGTGCTTGAAAACTGAGTCTGCTTGTGTCACACTTGATGGAATGTTTGCTGTCTTTTGGATGTTTTGTGCAAAAAGCAGCATCCGGACAACTCGTACAGTCATTCAATTTAGAGGAATCCGTTTCGTCACACGTCTCGCAACATCGTGGATCTATGAACAAGTCGTTTTCATACGGCAACAGCCGACGACCCAACAGCTTTTCGATGAAAAAAGTTGACCGTACTCTCGCAGATATCCGAGATTCCTTAGTGCCTTCCGTACATCGGTGCAGTTCACGAGTAACACCACATTTTTCTAATTCACAAATAGCTCGACACAACTCTCTGTGCAGTGGCCAATCCTTCGTTTGATGCTCCCGACTACAGTAAGCTACCATCTTGCAGTTCGCGCATCTTTTCAATTTTATATTTTTACCAAAAGCTTGACACACGTGACACGCATTCGGATAGAACCTTTTATTATGCGCTGTTGTCACGATCATTTCCATTCTCTATCAAAACGAATCACTGTTGGGGCTTTATCCAATAAAAGCAGTGTTCTCGTCCTTTTCACTTTTTCTTCGAGTAAACACAGCGATATCTGGAAAAAAAAGTAAAAACAGATAATTCATTAGCTGATTTCTTTTAATTTATTATTCGTACTAAACCACTCACTCGTTTTTACACAGCTACTCGTGATCCGTGTAGTTTCTCCGGGTGCAGTTCGCCTTCGGTTTATCGTTGTCGTGATTATTTTCTGCGGACACACTTTAGAAGCCAAGAATAATCTGAACGCTCTTCACTTCGACATGATTCTTCATTAAACTAATAACGCGAAGATGAAACTACGAACTCAACCGTTCGTTCACTTTCGAACGACTCAAACGTCAATTTTTATCTGTTCTTTTGTTCTCGCGCTCATCGATCACCGTATGCCTCCGACCAGTGAGCGTTCCTCGAGTTTTCTCCTTCGTTTTCCGTGTCTAGGCCACGAGTCTGAACTGCTACAACGAGTAGCCAGCACCTTCGACGAAAAGCAGGAACAGAGCCTTAACAGAAACTTTCCCACGTTCCGATTCGTTAGGCAGGAACCATAAAAGCGTGTCGATTAAAAAACAATCAAACTGGAGGGACTGAGGAGAACGCGAGAACGCTCACAACTTCCTTCGAACCATATTCGAACTTTCATCGAGCGATGTCGTACAGCATGGACTTTGCTAATTCGAGGATAGAGAACAAATTACCTTAGCAAGCGGCTTAAACTCTTAAAGACAAATTTCGGACGGGCGAACAGTCCGTTAATCTTCAACTTAAAAATAATTCATTAATATTCGAGACAGTTTTTGGATCGTAATTATAGCAATGATCAAAGGATTTTAATGATTTTGGTAAAATTCCAAAATAATTAGGAAAACGTGAAATGAAGTTAGAAAATCAATAATATTTGCACATACTGTTATTATTTCTGGTAATAAACATCTGTTATCGAATGTAACGATTGTGACGAGGATCGTTCATGAGTCGCCACTTGTTCCATATTTCGTTTACAGAAATGACAAAAATTGGATAATACAGCTGAAAATGTGGCGTTGAAAATCTGTCAAAGCCGCTAAACGGTTTTTATCGATCAACTTATTATAGAAGTTTCCTGTTTAAAATTGTTACAAAAAATGTATTTTTTTCTTCGTGAGAAAAAATTGTAAAAGAAATTTTTTTATGGAGCATAAATGATTAGAATTTTGTTGATCACGCATTTTCATGAGGACGAGATTATCAAGAATTCTGTAAAGAATTCGTTTTCCAATTCCAAACCATTCATAATGATATTTTTGAGCTTAATACTACTAATATATTTAGGGAATTACAGAATAAGAAATTCAACACGTTGAAACAATGGAATTTTCACTCCAGTTAGGTCGACAAAGTCGAGTGTTCAAGCAATTTTTTCATAAATGTTGAGATACTGATTAAATTTAAAAAAATCTCCCATTATTACATTCCTGACGAGTTTCCAACTGGCGAAGGGATTTTCACCAGCCCACGAACATTTAAATTTTTTCCCCATAATTGTACTGACCCTGTCTCGATCGCATTTTGATTCTAATTCATGTATCGCGGTCCAAGCAAATGGACAACCGAGTTTGGCCATTACTCTGATACTCGGAGCCCAAGTGTCGGTCTCTGGAGCACTTGCATAAATCCCCAGGTTGAATCCAATAATGCAACTGGGCTTCTTGAATGATTTTTCAGCGGCGTAACTTGCATACAGTTTTCCTACATATTCGACTTCGAGTTGGCGATGGTTCACTGTGTAGCGGTCACAGGGAAATAGCATCTTATATTCAACTTCGATTTCTGGGCCTATGAAGACAATTTTCAAGTGTCGAAGGTGTTTGACGTGATGCAGCACACGTCGCCAGTAGTAAGCGGTGCCTAATTCCATCAAAGTTGAACCGATGATATGCACAGTCATTTTATCAGTCTTTGGAAGAGCCAATTTTTCCATTACGTACAAAAAAGTATAGACTCTCGATATATGATCGGAAAGAACGATGTCCCAGATTCTCTTTGGTTCAAACAGTTTGTCAAAGCGGTAAGTTGATTCGTACAGTTTAATTGCTTCTTTCATGTCTCTGGGAATACTTTTGCCATAATTGTTCGATTCAAAATATTCACCCGGTGGTAGCATAACAAAGTGTGTTTCCAAGAAAATGTTATTTGCTTTGCATTTCTCAGAATGTTTGCTGTCTTGTGGATGCTTGTTGCAAAAACTGGCAAATGGACAATCGTTACAATTGCTCAATTTCTGAGGATCTGTTTCATGGCAAATTTCACACGATCTTGGAGCTTGTATCATTTCCATCTCATGATTCGTCAGGGTGCGGCCCAGTTTTCGTTCTACCAAACGTTTTAAATGTGTTTTCACCACCAGCCATGCTTCTTTCCTTTCCATATTTGTACGCGGTTCATAAAGTTTGCCTTTTTCTTTTAGAATGTCGCTAAGTACCCGACATATGTCTTTGTGCAGAGGCCAATGTTCTATTTGATGTTTACGACCGCAATAAGTTATCATTTTGCAGCTTGAACATCTTTTTAATTCGACATCTTTACCGTAAACGTGACACACGTTACATGCGTTCGGGAAAAAAAAATGTGTCATTGGCGCTTCGTATTCCAGCATCGTAAAAATCTTTTTTTCCAGCAAGTTTCCTAGTTTCTGTAAAATTAAACAATTTTCCGAATTTTAAATTTGTTACTCTATATCTATTCAGATATCTTGTCAATAAAATAAAATAAAAAACCAGGAACGACACTTACATCATTGAAAATCTTTTTCTGATGTTCGTAACCGTGCATGATTCAACTTGTTCTTTTCACACTTCTTTTTGTTCTACGAGTTTTTGGGCGCGAGCTTTGTTACATGTACACAATAAACTACTCTAGCGACGTCTTACGAATGCCAGAACAAGCACGCAGATAGAAACGGACACACTCCCGTGTTCCTCCCTCTCGTTCCACGACTTCCTTCCTCAAAAAAATATAGATAGATGCAGATAGTTCCGCCGCAAGCCGCAATACTGCTGCTGGGATGTGTCGGCATGCGGGTACAAAATAAACATAACGATAGCATATTTTTTGTGGCCTCTACGATTATTCCAACTTAACTTTTTTTTTATTATCCGATACAGTTTATTTACAAAGAAATTCGAGAAGAAATGTTTATTCAGCACTAAGAAAAAATCATCACTGTAACATGTAATGGAAAGTTTCACTTGCATAAGAGTGTTCGCCTGCTATTTTCATGAGTTTTCTTATCCGGTGAATATCATCGGTTTTTCAATTTTGGTTTCATTTCAACATTCAGAAATAATTGAAATGAAATTCGATCAATGATTTCGGAATCCAGGTCAGCAGAATAGTACGAAAGAAAATATTTACGGCAGTAGCTGCGAAAGGATTCACTCTGCGACGATCGTTAAACGCAGATGGGGAATGAATCTATTGAACAGCATGTGTTTTCCAGCTGTCAAAATCCAAATTATCCGCAAATTTTTAAGTCGAGCAATCAATTATACAAACCATTGAAGTTTCTATTCATATGAGGCCACTTGAGTGAGCGTATTCATTTTTATCTGAATTGGTTTCATAATCGTCACGTGAAATTTGAAGTAAGATGCGAAAAGTTTCAGCTGAGTCAAAAGTTATTGTATGAGAATAAAATAAATTTTGTGGATTTCACGGTTTAATACACTTTTATGGATTCATTGAAATTCCTTGCGAAAGCATAGTCTGAAAAAAAACCGAATTGAGGGCTGGTCTTGTCAGACGACGAATTTGCTGGAAGAAGAAAATCTGCCTGTACTTTATACCCTGATCCATGATTAATTTTGAAACGACCCAGTTGGTGTGTCTTTTTTCCTCAAATTGGACCTCGAAAAAGACCAAAATTTCGCTCTCCATGAATTTACCTCGCAGGACTGAATACAACGTTATAAACTCGAAGATGATCTGACAGTTTTCGAAGTGTGCGCCAAGTTTTACGAAAAATTGGCTTTACGATCTAAAGAATGTGACGCAATCGAGTTTTTTTTCAACAAAATGACCAGTTGAAAGCTGATGAAGAACTTCCCTGAGCATCCACTTATGCTCATTCACTATATTGAATACAAATGGTCTCAGAAAAAATCACATTTTTCACTTCCATTGCGTATAACATGGTCGATAATGACCTACAAAGTATTAAAAAAAGTTTACCATCGGCTTGGGTCAATTTTGCTGATAAAATAAACTTCCGACCCCGTGCTCACTCTAAAAGTCAATGAGAAAATGTATCTTTCCATTTTCGACACTTCAGAGCGAAAGAGCTGCCATATTCTACAAAATGGATCTTCGAAAGAAACAATTCGAAAACGTACTAGTATTTTAGCTTTAAAATACTTTTTGGAAAATCATATAGTTCGACTATTTTTCATCGAGATCCAGCTTTCCCAGAATGTAAAATATTTTCCAAAAAATCAAGTAATCTTTACATTTTGTGCAACAATTCCTTTCACTCCTACGTTCCCTAAATCTACTGCATAAAATAAGCACTCAAGTAATGTTTTGATAGATGAAGGACGTGCTTTTCATTCAGAGCATTAAAAGAGCTTGTTTTTTTTCGTTTTTTTGTCACTTGTACGTAGCAAGTACCCTTATTGCAGTTTATTCCGCAGCCTCCCTCCCCCTCCTACAGATTCCTATATTGAACCTTTTTACAGCTTTTTCCTTCTCTCACTTTACATTGTACTTTCCGTGCTCTGTGCTTATGATTTTCTTCATCGTACATCCCTTGTCTTCTCATGACTATGGACCAGATGATTTTCCTTGGTTTTTTTCGTCTCAACGTCTGACTTATTTTCATTTGAAATTCTTTGTTTCCACCCTAACGTCTCCACAACTGAAACTTGGGGTCTGTAACCCAGTGTTAGGGTTTCTCTGTAAATTTATTGCGTGTAGTCACTCTAAAACGATTTAAAAAATTCATATTGGCTCGTTACTGCTAGAAGGGTTCGATGAATTAAATAATCCAGTCTTCGTTGATATGCATAACACACAATATTTGTTTATGTTGACAAACAAAATGACAGAGTTGAAAAAAGACTGGTACGTATTTCTTGTACCGACTTTTTTATATCAATGCATATGGGGACGGATTCATTCCAGATACGGCGATGACTGCTGCTGAATTCCGTTCTGAATTTATTAACACACTGTCAGGGAAAAGCCCTCGGGATTCCGGTAAGTTGTGTCAGATACACATTTGCCGTCCTTACAAGTCTGTAATAACGGACGTTAATGTTTTAGTCGAACAGTGAACTCTTTAGAAGAACGAAAAGATACAGGAAATGGAAAAAAAAAAAACAAAAAACACTTACTTTGGAGGAACCACACCACATGTAATTTGGAGCTTGGCTGGTAAGGGCAACGGCCAATGTAGCAGAGCGACATTTTAAATTTTCGCAATATTGATTATTATTAGTTGCCTATAAAAATTAAAGTTAACCAATTAATCATTAATGACTAGTTGACATTATTAATTTTGTTATTATTAGTAATAGTTGATATTATTTATAATTATTAATAATTAATAAATTTAAAAAATTAAACGTTTGCTAAACGTCTAAACGAAGCTAAACACAGTAACGTTTTCAACAATAATGGCCGTGAAAGCCTCAAAACTAGAATAAATTAGAAAATGTTGTAAAAAAAAAAATTTACGCGAATTTACGTTTCTGAGCTTCATCGAGAGTGTCTAAGGCGACACCCAAAATAGGCGTTTTCGCAATCGTTGAAACAGGAAGTAAAAGTGGAGAATACTTGAAAAAGCACATTTAACTTCTAGGAGTTTTAGAAGAATAAACGCCTACTCTAGGTCCCGTAGACACGCTCGAAAATAAGCAGGGAAAATGTGGTTGCGTGATATAAAAATATTTGAAAATTCAGCCAATGAGGTTAAGGAGTGTAGATTATTGAATGGAATGAATTACCGTACAGGCCGTTGCATATCCTCTCGATTTGCATATTTCAATGGGCGTCTTAGCTGTCGAAAGAGATACAAACTGCAACGAGAGATCAAATTTTTATTGGTGAACACGGTGTTACAGGTATAAAAGCCTTTATACGTACTTGAGTCTTAGAACAGACGACAGTCACCAAGAGGGCGCTAGCCAAAAGGAATAAAGCGGATTTCGACATAGTGTTTCCTTAAAAGAGAAAGAAAAAAAAATTGAATTTCTTCGAAATTAAAAAAAGCTCATTTTTCATGCATCAAAAGATTTTCTTAAGGAATAAGCCTTGAAATTTACACAGAGTTTAAATAGATAGTCGACTGACACGCATATCAAATATTATATAATCGTCTTATATTCGTATTGAAATGATATAACGTGTGCTCAAATACATATATGAAGAAAAATATACACGGCGTAAAAAATCGTTTATCTTTCCATATAACGAATGAACTCTTATTACGAAGTTTATGAAAAAGAACACAATAGCAATGAAGTATATAATGGAGGTCTGGCAAAAATTTTTTTCAGCATTCTGTTTCTTCTTGGCTCGAGCCATTCCTGTCATAGCCTTTTATTTTTTTACTAATACTTTTTTCTTGATCAATTTCCCTTTGCGCTCTCTAAAGCGATTTTTTACATAAAAAATTATAGTATATTTTAGTCGCGCAGGAACAAATGATATTTGGGGTTCAGTCATGTGATGGATCCCCGATTAATTAATGGCCTGTAATTTCATCCACCAAAAGATAAGTTGAAGAAATTTATTTACTATTTTGAATTAATAATTCTGAAATTAATTTAGAATGATAATATCTTTAATTAGGAAGTGAAAAATCGAACCAATTTAGACACCCATAAAATACGATACTACCGGAAAAATATACGATCTACCTTAAAGATATTTATTATAAAACTATTTCTTCTTTGCCAGAAAGCGAATAATATATTATTTTATAAAGTATATTCCAACAATAATAAAACAACATTATCAAAAAAATATATTAAAAAAGTACTCACCGTGATAGTTGCCTGAAGATTCACCTTGCGACGTTTGTTCACGATTGGATATTGAGCCGAAGTTTGGGCGCTTTATATACTCATTTCACCACCCGACTAGGTCCTGAAATATCAAAGATAGGGCAACATGTGTTTCCAAGTTATTGAAGACATAAAAATGCGCATCCAAAAGTTTCCTCTACGAATATTTATCGCTCATAATACGTGCAACTGTTATTATTATCAAATGTATAATAATATTTTTTGGTAGAGCGAGGAGGGTGGAGACATAAGATACAACCAATAGAAGTTTGGTTTTGTATTTTACTGCGACACTAAAATTTTTTATGTAACTCCATGTTTATTAGTAGACAAGATGAATTTCTAAAAATCACTCACAAAATCATGTTGTATGAAAATTTTCATCCAGACTACACTTTTATTAGATTTTTTTTTTTTTTTTTTATTGTTACAATGAAAACAAGAAAAATCGATGTAAAAATTATCATTCTATTTTCCGAATGTGGAACGTCTAATATATTGTGTTACCTGAGGCGACGTGCTATTTGTACAGAGTATTATGTTTTTCGTACGTTTTTATCTTCATAATATGAAAATGAATGTTTGCATATTTACCCCAATTTGAATATCAGGCGTAGATGATATTTTCAGCTCACGCGAAGCTGTTGCGTATTAAGTATCAAAACAAAAAATTAATTGTTAGAAAAACTGCGTAACATAGATAATTTCATATAATTATTTCAACTAAATATTCCGCTGCATTGAGGATATGAACATTAAAGCTATACGAAAGCTTTTACAATTTAATATCCAGAATATACGATCGTGGAGGGTATCTGATAATGGCAATATTAACATGAAGTAGCGCATAACCTAATTTTGAGGAGCGTAAATAAGTAGATGGAATAAGAAAAGAGCGTTTAAAGAAATTAGAGATGCGATAAAACTTTTGAAAATAAATTTTATCTCATTGTATGTTCAGCTGTTGTAGCTCGAACGGGTAAATTTTGGAATTACACGCTTCAGATATATCCACTAGGCAACTAGAAACCGTGCATTTTTCTGTGATGGAAAATACCGTTTTTTGTCTGATAACCTACGAAACTCTCATCAAATCTTCACTATAAATAGGTTTGGTCACTCTAGGATGACCAGGAAACAAGAGCAAAACCAAATTCGATGTTTTTACAGTCACATCACGATCCACCAGGGAAATTCAATGGATTCATAAAAAGGATGCGAAATCGTTAGGCCTGTAATTTTTTTTCACTGCGAATCCAGGCCTCGACTGATAAAAAAAGCACTTTTGTTGAAATCATTTTTATTTCCTTCGTCTTTGGAAAACGATGTGATTGTGATATTCCAAGTCATAGAATTGGGACAAATTCGCCCTGAAAATGACCGCACTGGGTTTCCCTTGAAGATTTCTTCCTCCCTCATTGATTTTGGTATTTCGTGAAAGATACGAGTACGTTGAACCGAAAAGCACGTGCAATAGTAGTTGAAGAATTTTTCAATACTCACTTGAAATTCTCTGCATTTTTATTCAAAATGCAGGTGCCAATTATGAAACTGAACATTCCAAATTCAGTTAGGAATTAATATGTTCATCCAAGTGACATGGTATGTAAATCAACGTTTCAATGGTTTATGTAAAAAAGGAGAATATAAAAATAAATACTCAATAAATGAATTAAAATTCAATGAAAGATAATATATTGATGACATCAACCATAGTGAAAAATTATTGACTGAAGATTTTTCAATAAACTTTTTCAACAAATATTTCCCCAAGTTTCGTTCGTAAAACAAATTAACGCATACAGTATATTTTTCCATAGATCATTCAAATTGAATAGAGTACAGATACAAATGCAAGGTTTGAAAATATTACGAAAAACTTAAAATAAAGTATAATATGTAATGAAGTAGATTGATACGCAGCTTCAATTATTCTTATTCAATTCTTATCAAACCCTTCAGGAGTTTGACTGTTTAGGGTATACAAACCGATCTCAGTGGACGAAGCTTTCGCACTGATAAAACAAAAAAGATCAGCGAAAAATGTTTGTACTGATGAAAGAAAAAATTGTTCCCTTGAACATTTACAACATAAAATATGCCTATTTGAAACATTGAAACTTTCTTTGCCAACTAACGAACAAATGTTCGATTGTTGAATTCTCTTTATTTGATAAACTGCTTCGTTTGTAAATTAAGATATCGGACGGATCTGAATTCGAAAATAAATATTTAAGCCAATTTTTCATAAATGGTCAAATACTGATTGTTATAAGCGAACTCATCAACCTCATAGTTTCTGATAGGTGCCAAGCCAGAAAACGGATTCTTTCCATACCACAAAGGTTTGACTTCATCATTGAGAAATAACTCAATTCTGTTTTGGTCCAATTCCATTTCAAAGGCGGCGTATGATGTTATACAAACAGGACAAGCCAGATCAGTCAAAAATTTGATAGTTAGAGCCCAAGTGTCATCTTCAGGAGGAAACGCGCAGAATCCCAAGTTGAATCCAATCACGTAATCAGGTATTGTGAAAGATTGGTCTATGGCGAAATCGTGATATACGAGTCCTTCGCAGTAAATTTTCAGTTTGCGTGGTATCTTTGTATCTTCGTTAGGGCAGACAATTTCGAAAAAATTGGTCTTAAGTGTTGGGCCGATGAAAACAATGTTGAGCTCCTTAAGAGATTTATCATTCCAGAGTAAATTTTGCCACAATTGCACGTTTTCCATTTCCTTGAAGTTCGAACCAATAACGTGAATTGTCATTATTTGTGATTTAGGAAGCGACAGTTTTTCCATGCAATACAAAAAAGTGTAGGGTCTTGTTAATTGTTCAGAAAGAAAGACCATCCATAGTTCTGATGTTGGAAAACCTTTGTCCATAGGGCAATGCAATGAGTAAAGCTGTATTACTTGATCAATGTTTTTTGGAACATTGTTACCAGAACAGAACGGAAGTGTGTGTTTGTAATTGTAAGCCGCATTGCTATATTCGAAGGAAAGTTTTATTTTTGAGCATTTTGCAGTATGTTCATCGTCTTTTGGATGCTCAATGCAAAAACTGGCACCTGGACACTCCTTGCAATCGTACAATTTTTGTGGATCCATCTCATGACAAATTTCACAGGATCTTCGATACGCTATCATTTCTCGGTGAAGGAAAGGTAACGGCCTAGAACAGTATCTAAGCGATGGATTATCATTTTCCTTGTTTTTGGCCACTTTTCTTTCAAGCTTCCTGGATATGGTTTTTTTTTGAGTTTAATTTCGAACTCATTTACTAATTTGCTGGTTCCTTGACAGAAGTATTTGTGTTCAGGCCAATGTTCTATCTGATGTTCTCGACTGCAATAAGCTATCATGAGACAGCCATTACATCTCTTCAATTTGATATCTTTACCATAAACTCGACAAACATGGCAAGCATTTGGAAAAAAAAATTTTTCTTCAGTTTGATTCCCTTTTTCAATCATCTCCAAAGTTTTAGACAATGTTTCACCCATTTCCAAAGATTTATATGAACTCAAATACAAACTTTTGTTGCTCCTGAGTTCACGCCTTCTCTCCGTTTTTGTAGTGACTTTTTCAATTTCTCAGTTAGTCAAGGCGAGAACTGGAAAACATGTAATAATGTGAAATTAGAATGGCTATATATTTTAGATACTCGTCAAAAGCATAAAAAGTCTATCAATAATCCCCCTCGCTGGCAAAACAGCTAATTAATAACTAACTCACCATAAACTGTGATTTTTTTTTTATTTTGTAGATACAAAAAATTGTAACAAACACAAAATTGCATTCAGCCGTATTGGAACTCTTTAGTTATTAGTTTTACTTTGTCTTCGAAGAAACGTAGAGATTAGGCAAGACGTAGAGAAATACAATTTAAATGTGAAATGCGATCAAACGTCTCATTTTTTTAAATATTAGATCCACTCGCAATTAACTTACTGGTTTTATTGATCGATCCACTGGTCCGTCGTTGGGCTTTGTTGTTTGTTCTGGAATGGAGGTAGGAAGCACGCAAAACCGTTAAAAACAGTTGAGAGTGGGTACGTTTCCGCTTATCGCTGGTAATCCTCCGCCTTAGTGCCCAAACTCGGGCCGCCTGTGTTCAGGCGCTGCGAACGTCGCGGGCGGTAAATGATGGAACTCAATGAAACGTAACGCACGAGATAACGCACCTTGTATATATCTAGGCCGTGTTCCGATATTGACTGCTTCTAAGTACTGTAAGCCCTATACCAAAGCACGTACTACGTACTCGCGGTACTCACAACTCACAGTCAATATCGGAACACGGCCCGAGTATAGAGGCAAGTACATTTATAGTCGTGTTCCGATATTGACTCTCTGTAAGCTCTGTACCAAAGCGGGTACTCGTAGTACTTACAGTCAATATCAGAACATAGTCTTATGTATGACGAAAGGAGCGAAGTATTTTTCAGCTGTTTTTGTTAACTTTTGAAATTTATTTAATTAATAATTAAATAATTACAGTTGTTGAGAGAATACTGCAAGTTGACATATATATATATTTTTTTCTTTCGATCGCGACCTCTTCGAACTCTGCAGTTTAACGCACTGAAAAGATGCGATTATTATTTTTTAATTTCAAGTGTTGACGGGGACGGGCGCGCACGGAAAACCACAGCATGGTAAGGGCGCGTTCGGGGAGTCGCTATTTGCACTACAAACGCTAACGTTTTATCATTGAATGATATTACTACTATATCTTGTATTTTTAGCGCAAATAGCGACTCCCTGAACGCGCCCTAACACTACACTTACGCGCAATAATGGTTGAAATTCTCATTTTCAGACGGCCAAATAAATTATGGAGATAGCCCCGACCGAATACAATCAACTATAAATACGGCAGGACTTTTTAAAATTCGCGTGAAATAACTGTAACCACTCGTTATTGTATATTAATTTTAAGTCTAATATAGTATATTGTAACGCTTAAGATTGTAAATAGGTGAAAATTGAAACTTCGATTTGAAAAGAAAAAATATCAGATCAATCTTCGTCTCTCGAAACTCATTATCAATTTTGGGGGTTACCGGAAAATTATAGTAAAAAAAATTCATGCCAATGTTTCGTAGATTACCAGATACTGATTACTACAACAGAGATCATGCGGTTGATGGCCTCTGTGAGGTATTCCACCAGGATATGGATTGTCTCCGGCCCAAAAAGTTTTGACATATTTCTCAAGAATCTCATTAATTTTATTTCGGTTTTCGTTTGATATTTCAGCATCAAGTGCAGTCATAAGAAAAGGACAACCAATTTCAGCCACCGCTTCGATGCTCGACGACCACGTATTTGGGTTGTAAGCAGCAAAGTCGCGGATATCGAAATTGAATGCAACAACAAAATCAGGCTTTGTGAAATGACTGCTTGCTGCGAATTCAGCGTACAAGCCTCTTTTCACCTTAACGTTAACTTTGCGATTGCTTTTCTTGCATTTGTCGCAGAGTCCTCCGTTTATTGAACGGTCTGGGAGTAGCGGACTGATTATAACAATCTCAAGCTCCTTGAGAGATTCATCGTGATGGAATAGATATTGCCACCAAATGACAGCACTCACTTCCCACTTGTCTCCACCGATCACATGAATTCTTAGTCTGCGCGATTTTGGTCGAGGCAACTTTTGGATGGCGAACAAAAAAGTGTAAACTCTGGTCAATAATTCAGTGGTCATAGCGCTCCAAATTCTTCCTAATTTACCAATCTCGTTCTGCGTGAAGTGCGATAAAATAAATTCCGTTGCTTCGTTTATATTTTTTGGTATACTCGCACCGTAGTTCAGTGGAATCGTTCTGACCCAACCAGGGTGCATATCACGAGTCACATTACGGTAATCAAATCGGAGTTTTGATTTTTCACAGTCACTCGCGTGTTCACTATCCTTTGGATGTTTGATGCAAAAAGTAGTATCAGGACATTCCGAACAGTCGCGTAACTTCGAGAAATCCATTTCATGACATATTTTGCAACATCTTGGAAACATCAAAATATCAGTTTCAGCAGGCGAGAGCTCTCGACGTAAACTTGCTTTTATCAATTGTGACAAATAAAATCTTTGCGTTATCCAAAATACTCGGTTGACTTCAGGAAAGTTAATTTGGGGGAAACCAACAAGAGGTTTCTGCAACTTGCCAAGAGCTTGACAGAACTCTTTGTGCTGTGGCCAATGCTGTTTTTGATGCTCGCGACTACAATAAGCTATTTGTGTGCAGTTGGCGCATCTTTTCAACTTGATATCTTTGCCATAAACTCGACAGACGTGACACACGTTAGAATAAAAGTATGAATCTTCGCTCTGTTCCATTTTTGTAAAATTCAATTGTTATTGAAGCTCCAATGGACATCAAATGTATTCCCTCGGGTGAGCAACCTTCTTATCTTCCTTTCGATTCCTTTCCAACTAAATGTAGAGGAAACTGAAAAATATTCAGCAATGTTATCGGAATATTTGTATGCACGACAGCTCGCTTAGAGAGTTCAAGCACGATTGAATTTTCATTTTTTTTCTGTCTATCAAATCGGCTTGAAAAAAACTCACCTCCTTATTACGCTCGCTTATTCTCGCCGTTGATGGCACGTCCGACCCGGTTACAAAGTTCTTATCTTTTGGCAAGAGCACTAGAAAATCCCGTCTAGAGAAAAACTGTTCTAGAATTTTCCACGTTTATGTTATTTTCTTTTGTTGAACGACCGTATTGAATACACGAAGTTGGGTACAGAATGAGTTCCCTCCAGTGGTCCCTGCGTCGTTGTCCTCGTTCCCGAGAAGATCCGATCGAATCGTAACGAACTAAAATTCACAAACGATATGAACTGAGATGAGTAAATTTAAAGGCGATTTCAAGTAAATCCAAAATTGAAATAACCCATGCGCATCAGTGATATTATAACTCAATGGAATGACTTTTATACAAAAACGAAATACAATACTGTACAGTATCGGGAAAGATGAAATAACCGTCTCCAAAAATCGTTCACTTCTCAACTCACCAGTGCGAGTGCCGAAAATGTTCTGGGGATCGGGGCCGTGCACTTGCAGTACGTAACCCTCAAATATAATGGCCTTTCTCTTTTCAATCTTGCATGTTTTCGTACTCGGATTCGTACACTGCTTTCGTCTCCCTTCCTTTTCTACTCTATTCATATCTGCCCCTTCGTTTCTTTTATTGGCTGTCCTCAAGAAGTTCACGTTCAGTTCCATCCAGGTATATTTTCACTGATATATGAAATGTGGGCATACTAGACGCACATCAAGTTGGTCGAGAGAGACAGTCGCTGGGACCGCCCATTTAGCGCTCCTACCCTACAATACAGAAATGAGGGTCCTCCAAAACGGCAAGTAGATTCTCAACTAACTCTCTTCGGAACATTTTTATGTACGAAAAACTTTATTTCCAAATAATGATTGGTATTTTTCATTATAAAAAAATCTTTAAATTAGTATGACAAAGGGAAGGAGTAACGTCTTGGGACGGAAAACGTTAACTGCAATTTCTGAAAAAGTTATTACACCGACACAGAATTGCCCGCGGAAAAACCATGTGCGGTTTCCACTAATGTGGTAACTGATAAATCTCTTGGTGATGTCATGTTTCAATCGTTGAGTGATATTTTTTGAAAAGTCCGTGTGTGCGCACCGTTAGCAACAGTAGCGCCATTCGTGAAAAAACAAACTCATTCCACATTCCGAGTAACCAAAATATTCCATGTTCCTGTGAAACTAATTTTCCCCCTCAAATACTTGCTAGCAAATTTGAAATGTAAAAAAGATTGTCTCGTGATTTTAACTAAAATAAAGAGTACTCAATATATATTATTCCTACTATGTAAATTGATTATTCTTCATCTTTTACTCAACCACTAAGCCTCATTTCTTCACTATTGTCCGAGCTATATAATCAGAAATGTTCTTGTGCAATTAAAAATTCAGTCACTGGAAATCCGCACAGTCCTGAAAAATTCGTTTGTAATGCTTGACAATATTTTCTAAAGCGGATTTGACTTTGGTGGCATGTTCCAGGTACTTTTGAGAATTAAAGTTGTCGTTATATCAACATTGAACTCCTATGGGTAAATGGGGTATTGCAATTTTCATTAGCTATTATAATTTTTTTTATTTTCGAGTTAAACATTATTTTCAACAAATGTAATCGAAGTATGTTTTACATTTTTTTTTTCACAACTACATGTACGGGCATACATGGTTTATGGAACATTAGAAAAAAACTTAATATTAAAACTTAAAATAACAGCCTCGAAATGAAACTAATTACTAAATGGCACAAAGAAATAAAAATATGAGTACTAAGTTTAAATCGACACAAAAAAAATGATTGCTCCTCTTTAAATGCAAAACCTCAATTAAAATGAAATATCGAAAACTTTGTACTTTGTACTTTGGATTTTTCGAAAAAAATTAACCACTGAACTTTAGTTCAATGCATTCAACCCAATCTTTTGTAAACGGCCAAGTACCGATTATCATAACTGAAATCATCGTATGGAAATTCTCTACAAGGTACTCGACCTGGAAATGGATTTTCTCCAGCCCAAAACGGTTTGCATTTCTTACCAAGAATGGAATTGATTCTCTCTCTATCCTTTTTCAATCCTTCAGCAAACCGTGTTGAAGTCAGAAAAAAGGGACAACCGATTCTGGCCAAAGTTTTGATACTCTGAGACCAGGTGTCAATTCCGAAGTGAAAACTTTCGTCGATTTTCAAATTAAATCCAATAACAAAATCAGGTATTGTGAAGAGTGAAGTAGCCACAAAATGCTCGTACATTATCCCAATCGTTTTCATCTTCATTTTGGGTAATTTAACGTTCACAGGAATATATAAAAGTTCTGGACCAACAAAGACTATTTCAATCTCTTCAAGAGATTCGTCGTGATGAAGTAGATATTGCCATTGGCTTAGGGACGTCGCTTCTGCTATGTTTGCTCCAATTACATGAATCGTCAGTTTAGATGATTTTGGCCACAATATTTTTTCTATCGAGTACAGAAATGTGTAAACCCTTGATAAGTGAGAAGCCAGCACAGCTTTCCACAATTCTTTTGGTAGAACAGTTTTGTCTGCAGGGCAGAATGATTCAAAGAAGTTAGTGACTTCATCCATATTTTTGGGAATACTCTTACCATAGTTCATTGAAGGTAATTTCATATAATCGGTCACTGGAGTGAAAGGGATATTATTAGCCTGAAAATTAAGAGTGGAAGCTTTACATTTGACAGAATGTTCATTATCTTTTGGATGGTTTAAGCAAAAGCTAGCACTCGGACACTCTCCACAATCTTGTAACTTCAGGGAATCTGTTTCATGACAAATTTCGCAGCACCTCGGAAATGCCAACATTCTTCTCTCAGAAACGGTAAGTTCACGACCCAACAAATTTTTAATACAATAAATCGAATTCATTCTTGCATCTCGCCATGACTCGTCTGTATTTTCGCAAAATCCAAAAAATCGATAAATATTTTCAATTTTTCCCCAAAACCTCAGACCTCGACATAGCTCTTTGTGTTGTGGCCAATGCTTCTTCTGATGTTCTTGACTGCAGTAAGCTATCAATTTACAGTTAGCACACCGTTTTACTTTGTCTTTACCATAAACTTGACAAACGTGACACGCGTTTGCAAAAAACTCTTTATTATTTAGTGATGAATTGTGGTTCCACATTTTTCCGAAAGATTGATAGATCAATGATGTTCGATCGAACCCAAACAGTCCTCACGCTTTGTTTCGACCTAATCTTCAAGTGAATGTTATTCAAACTGAAAAGCATGCAGTAACAATATAAAATTATGTTGCTAATATTTTTCAATCGATTCAATTCGTCACATTTATAAGCAATCGGCTTACTAGATATTTTGATGTCCGCTCCTGATACTTGAAATCTCTTTTTCGATGCAGTTGTACGCCAATTTCAGATCTTCGAGAAAAAAAATTCGCGTAGAATTTTCAACTTTTTTTCGTTAATTTTTTTATTGACAATCTTGTTTTTTGAAGATATGAATACACTAGTAGCAGTACATTGTTCGCCAACCGCCCGGTGATTCGGACGTTTCTTGTTTTTTTTGGCTCTCGTTCTTTGTTAAGTCTTCACGACCGTTATCATTTCAAACTGAAACACAGTGGAACTCGTGACTAATGAGAACGCGCATGGAATAACAGTTGATACGCGACGAAAAACGATAGTAGCGACGTCTATACAGACCGATCCGATTTCACTCGCCACCCGCACGAAAAATAATGAAAAAAGTATAGAAAACGATTCGTTTACGCCGTGACAGCTTTGGGTCACTTGTGAAAATTATTATAACGTACATTTCACACACGTTTTGCATCAATGAAGGTACCAGAACCGGATACGCGTTCCTGCATGCATTGTTTGACAATTATCCGCGTGATTTAAATCGAAGATGGCCAATCTGAGATATCGCGGACGCGAGGCGTCCGCCGTTGGTTACAATATTAGGCGTATTTCTGGAGGCGCTATTTACGCTAAAATACGAAATATAGTAATACTATTAAATGGCAGTGAGGCAGTGTTGACGTTTCTAGCGCAAAAGCGACTACCTGAACGCGCCTTTAGTCGGTGTATACTTTACAAGAGGTGGGACCCTTTAAACAATAAAGAACCATCTTTTATTAATGTTTCCTCTTAAAATTAGTAGAATTCTCTCGAAATACTTTGGAAGTTTGAATCCAAAAATGATCGTCTAATTTCCATCGCACAAAAATTCCTTTAATGTTTTTAAATAATGAAAAACTTTCGTTACATTTATATGCGAATTTCTCGCATGATGTTACAAAAACAATTGTAAGTTATTTATCTATACAAGTTT
Organism: Venturia canescens; assembly: GCF_019457755.1. Classification (NCBI taxonomy): domain Eukaryota; kingdom Metazoa; phylum Arthropoda; class Insecta; order Hymenoptera; family Ichneumonidae; genus Venturia; species Venturia canescens. The sequence continues at coordinate 9,909,675 of NC_057423.1, read as the reverse complement.
CAAACAAGCCGTATAAGATAGTCTTTTGTTTTTTTGGTTTGAGAGCATAGCCATGCTACGCACAGCGGATGAGCCTCTGTGGGATGCAATCCAAAATCTGCTGCCATCGAAGGAACAATCCTGTGTACCGAAGTAGCGTTGCAAAAGTGTTGCTAGGCAGCTATAGCGGATTTAGGTGTCAACAGTAGTTGTATTATCAACCTGTAAAATTATGACAAGCAGATATCAACTTTTTTTCATGGATTTATTCATTTATATGGCTATATCTGTATGTATAATAAAAACCAATTGAGAGTTCAACAATTTCATATTTTAAGAAAATTAATTTTTACTATTTTCTGAGAAAGCCACACTGACATAAAAGATAGTCTACATTTTTACAATATGTTATTATAGATCAACGATTCGAAGAATTTGTTGACTTTCTTTGAATTCATTCAGATGGATAACCACACAATATTTTAAAGGGTAAAGGGACTATCCTGAGACAAAACGAAACACAAATTTATCAGCAAAATGAAATATTTACCTTTTGCCAGATCTGGCATTGTTGCTTATAGCACAATAATGGCACAAGTAGAGGAATATGTGTTGTTACTACGCGTGGCAGGCATTGGGCTTGTTTGATATTAACACAAAACAAATATTCCAAAAACCCTAAAAAGTTGTGAAACAGAACAATCAACAATTCTGCAATATATTTGTATCAATAAAAACATTGCAAAACTTACGATTATGATGAGCCAAATATTCAATGCCTGGGCCCAGGCTGGATAATTATCATTCTATGTTTTAACTCCGCCACGTTGATTTTCCAAGCAAAATAAACATTTGATATTGTGTTCTCATAGAGAGCAATTGCAGCTGCGTCAGGTCATTGTAAAATTTTGAGTTTTCACATATATATGCGAATCCCGAGTATACGAAAATATGAGTTGGATAAACATTCTGGAAAAGATATTATTGATGAGACTTGGGCAAACTGAGGTTTATTTGCAGGAAAACACAAAAAAAACTTGGAGTAAATATTATCAGGAGACTCGGTAGAGTCTCGGGACAAGTACATTGATAAATCTTTCTTTTCAAATATTTTTCGTTCTCCAGTGTTCTTTCAACGTTTAAAATTAACACTTCGTCACGTTAGGTTAGATTTTTGAGCCAAACCGTACGACCTGAAGTTGTTCCTTTGGCGATCATCCTCCCCCTCGCCTCATTATACGATTAATAATTATCCGTTATTTATAACTATTGACCGATTAAAAAATTCCTTCATAATTACCTAATCTTGCCTTAACTATGTTATAGGAATAGTCAAAACTGTTTACGATACGGTCAATGAATTCAAATGAATTATAAATATTATCACGTTTACCCTAATTTTGAAATTAGTATCCTCAAACTATCTAATTCGTGTTTTACTGATTACCGTGATTAGAATTATGAATTATCAATTTTACTTCCAATCTCTGTACAGAGATCATGCCGCCCACCTTCAGAATAATACTCGGCGGACGTGGTGAAGCGAATAGGGAATGCGGAACAGAAAAATAGGGTTAGGTTCGGTCGGAAACCAAAATTTTCAAAATAATCCATCACTCTACATAATTTTATAATGAAAGATAAAAAAATGCTAAGCATCTCGATTTTCACGATTGAGAACATTAAGATGCCTTATAGGATGAATACAGGTATCCACAAGAGTGGATAGACGATCATTGACAACATGCGCGTGACATGCGCAACATGTATACGTGCCCAGAGCATCTGGTGTTTGGGTGAGGGGGCAAGGCAAAAGGCAAGTTTGGGCAGTAGTCCGGCAGGAAGGAACGATGTTGGGTCGTCGTTTATCTCGTAAAATCCGATAGTGATTGAAAACGCGATGTCCGTACTCGAGCGGTGTTTCTTTCGTTCTTCGATTCTCTTCGTCGGTCTATTTGTATTAGTTAGTCCTGAAGAAACCACGAAACCATGGTACGAAACGTTGCCTACTGTGTCAATGGACTACAAAGTTCACATAGACGCCGGTAAAGAGGACTGTTATTTTCAATACGTCAATCCCGGAGCAACGTTCTACGTGAGCTTTCAGGTACGTTATATCAAAAGAGCGAGCAAAAAAATAGCTTTCGTCGATCATTCTTGAATTTTATCTCCATTTCCAAAACCTTTCCGGTTCATACACCTAAATCTCATGTCGGGATCTCGATATAATGCTCCATATGGCCGACTTTGGGACACGTATGATAAAAAAAAGATGAAAACCAATGTGAGTGAAAGTTGCTGCCTTTTACTGTCTCTCTCCAGGCTACCTCTTTCACATTCGCTACACACTCGTAGATATATTTTCCTTCTATTTTGAAAATATTGAAACTTGAAGTTTTTGTGCATAAATCGAAAACTACGCAAACTGTTTGAGATTCTTCCCGTATTGTTAATGGTATGAAAAAGCGTCAGCACAGGCGTCCACGTTGACAGGAAAAGGTTGTAGAGAAAACGTGCAGAAAATCAGAGCCGACAAGTTCGATGAAGTTTTTATCATAAAGCGAGAGATATTTTATCATTCAAGCTGCGGAACATGTGTTATTTTATCGCTCATATGAATATGCACAGTTTAATAAAATGATTCACACCAAAAAGCTTTTAACTACTGGTTCTTCGAGAAGAGCTAGTAAAAATAACACGTTATTCACGTTATAATTTTGACAAGCTTTATCTTCGTAAGTCTGCAACGAATAAAGTCGAACGCATTGAGGTTCGTTTTTTTTTTTTCGGTTAAAAAAACCACGTTGAAGATCCAGAGTAAGCGAAAAAAGTGAAACTCGATGAATCTCAACTCGGGCTTAATTTTTTTTTTTTTTCAATTGTTGGCATTCACCGTTCAAAGATACACGTTCCTTTGAACTGTTCGTTTTATAACCAGAATAACCAGAATAATTGACGTTTTTACGAATTATCGATGCAAGTTAAACAAAGCGTCAAAATGTTTAATTTCGTTCAAATCATTTGCGGGATAACTAGAATGGAGAGAGCGAACGTGACAGAAAATGAGAACTCTTCGATCGGTCCTCGCACAATGGATCCGCTCCCGGTTCGTTCTCGCTCCACCACTCTTCTGTCTAATAGATTAAGCATATGCGCGGACTCACATGGGTACTACGCTTCAGTTCGAATTGAATCTCTATCCAGCCTTGATAAACTCAAAAAAATATTTTACTGGTTGCAATAAAAATGAAGAAAACGTCAATTATTGAATTTTGAAAAAGATAATTAAATTTACAATATCCATTATGAAAATAATAGAGAAAAGTAAAATTTATGCTATTCGTTGAGAAAAATAAAAATTGAAATGTTATGGTTCAAAGTAGAAGGGATTTTGGTTCCGTGATATTTGTTGTCAAATCGTCGAAACGACTGTTTCAATAAAACGCTTTTAACACTTTTTTTCTCTCGTCTTATCTAAAAGAAGACCTATAATCGATAATTCATCCATCGAAAAATTGAGTGATGTTCCGCGGCGCTTCCGACGTGAGACATAATTGAGAAATAGTTGTTAGAGCGGACCTAATCGAACCGAGCACGTTAAACGTGACGCACGGTGAGATTTTACCGGACCGAAAGCAGATAGTGGGGATCGGCACGGAGTATTTCTCCCATGAAGTTCCCTCGCTCTGAGAACGATCCTTTGTTTGGGCCCTCGACCGGCACATGTTCGACTGCACTTTAATTTAAAACTCTATTCTTATTATTCTTATTATTATTCAGTAGGCACCACCGAATAAAAAATGGTTGTATTAGTGCGCGATGACGGCAATATTTATTTTATTCACACCATTCTTACGCACGTCAAAAATTTTCTGAGAAATGTTTGCTCGTTATTGACCAGCGAAAAAACATAAAATTTTCAATAAAAGCGGTTCAATTAGATCGTTTTACGATCGAGCGAACGTTTCATGGCACTTTTTTATCCGTTTTAAAGCCTAAACAATTAAAAGTAAAAGAATGGCATAGAGGAGAGCTTTCCTGTGGAAAATTTGATGCTGTGCAAAATTTTCTCGTGAATAATATCTTCGTAGTTCTAACAGTTTCGATGGTACCAAACGGTACGCACGATAAAAGAATAACGCCGCGCGTCCTTATACTGATGACTGATGGTAAACACTTCGAAAAAACCTAACCTCAGTTTTCGACTTGAGACTCGGTCCGAACTTGATGTTTATGAGCCCTAATCACATTGTAGAAGAACGGAGAAGATAATAATTGATACTTCTTGAATCACAAACATTTACTTTTCATTCTATGATTTTCACTTGTTTTCACAAGATATAATGAAATGGAACATAAAACGCAGGTATTGAGAGGTGGTGACGGAAAAGCTGGTTTCGCGGTTAGAAACCCGGAAAATCAGCTCGTACATCCCTATCAATGGCAAGTTAGCGCCGATTATCAGGACACGTCCTCTGCAGGCGGTTACTACAGCATTTGCGTGGATAATCAGTTTTCCAGATTCGCCGCCAAACTCGTAAATCTTTACATAACAGTGATAAGGTACGAGTGATGAATCTTATTTCCATTTATATCAAAATTGGTGATTTTACACTGTAATGATGAATGTTGATTCGACGTATCGTCGTTGCATCGTTGCATTCTCAGACCAATGAATTTTTCTCAAAGCAAAAAAACCTTTGAAATTTAATTTTAACAATGTTAGAGAAAAAATGTAATTCCATGTTCAATATTTTTCATTTTCAGATACGACGAATGGGACAAATTCTCTAAGGAACTGGAAGAACTGGATCTTTCGGTGGAGAACTTTACGGTAAGTATTAGAAAATAAGATTTGTACCGGCCACTAAACTTTTATACTAATCTGAGTCAACATCCTTTGTTTGGCAGAGTTCAATAGTGGCGGTGGAGAAAAACATCAACGAAATAATGCAGTACCAGTACATAAGCAGAAGTCGCGAAACTCGGGATTACAATTTACTGGTTGACAACAATTCTTACATCCAACAGTGGTCAATAGTTCAACTAGCAGTGATTGCAGCGACTACGATGCTCCAAGTTTATTTTGTCAAAAGATTATTTGATGTTAAACCCTCGACGTATGCCAAAGTTCGAATTTGATGGGAGCCTCGAGCTCTCGGAATCGTCACTTTTTTTCAAGGAAAACGTGGCGATGGCGCACTGTTTGGCTCCCGAAATTTAGTGCGCTACTTTGAATTTTTTTAACGAGAGCACCGATGACGACGATACTCGAAAGTCAGTTAAATCACTGTTGACTTTTTCACAACCCAAATCTCGTAAAAATACTACGAATTATACGAATTAATTTAATCGTGAATAAGACCATTACGACACTTCTTGCGCTCCATCACTGCATTATTTTCTTTTCATTTTTTATAACTTTTGATCTTTTCTAAGAGGATTTTGATGATTCACACAAAAATAAGACTGTCGCTGGTAATTACGACGCATTTTTTCGTACACTTGCAACCGACTGATAACCGAAACACTCTGGATCACTTGATAAAAAGTAAATCGTTTTTATAACATTACACGGAATATTACGGTTCCCTGTCAGTAACGCACTGAATAAATTGCAGCCTGAAAAACGTCACTTTAATTTATTTTTCCAATTTGGCTGTTTCTTACCAGAAAAAATCCTTTTTCCATCCGAAAACGGAGTGTAACTTTCATTTTAGAAATTATTATTGTTATTAAAGGAATGTGGAATTAGGTTGAGACACAAAATTCCATAATTTATGTTCCATAAAATACTCGTAGCGGGGATGTTAAATACTGTGATACAAGTGAAATCCCAGTAGTCATTCCATTGTTCTAAGTCTATATCAAGTTCCGCGTAAAATATGCTAATACGATAATTATTTAATTTTCGTTTAAAAAATTTGACCGAGGACCGCGGTAATTTGTTTCGAAGGATTTTCCAAGCAATTGCTCGCTGCATGAATTTCACTATGCTAATTATAGTAAATTTGCGTAACCTTCGAAATACCTCGCGCTTCCCAACGAGTATAATTTGCCCTACTCCAGACGGAGGCAGTTTCAAACGATTCTCAGTATTTACGAGTCTTACGAAAAAAAAAACTTGATTTGTGCGATTCATTACAAATGTTCTTAGATTTGTGAATTGGAAGCCTGTTTCGCACGAGACAATGCTTTTGTTGTCGGAAACGGGGTTGGGAGAGAAAAAAGTACAGCAATGGAACGCTAAAGGATGTTACGCAAGTCGTGATCTCGCTATGGATGCGTTTTAGAACCGAGACGTAAACGAAAGAATCTTTGTCACTATAAATTATTATCGGCCTTATCGGTCGAGCAGAAGCTGAACATACATAAACATAAATTCCGAATATTCTTCGCAACACTCGGAGCCCCACATCCGAGATAGGAAAACGTGCGGTTTGCACCAGGAATACCGTGGTACGCAGTCAGCGTGACGTCACTGTACCGAAAACTGTCTATCGGGGATTGAGAGCCTACGATCTGTCGTAGATTGGAACATTATTATCATATAATTTTGTTAAACGCATAAAATTTATATTTTATAACAATGATACAATACAGAATAAAATGAGTTTTAAATAATGCCGCTCTTCGCTTTCTGTCTAATTTTTTTCTCGACTCAAACTCTTTTACGTTGTTGGGAGACGCTCGTGTTGAGAGCCATCAGGCGATGACGTTGACGAAGATTTTTCGCTCTGACGTGCTCCGAAGCGACTTCCTTGGCGTAATTACCAGGGAACCAGCCTTGTTCTCCGCCCAAAAGTTTTTCACCCAGATGCCAACCGTCGCTCATTTTCCTCAGAACGTTTATTACTTCTCCTGTTAAAAAAATCAAATTTTTGTTTGGGGCCCAAGAGCCATTGGAGAAAAATCGTTTTGAATGTAGAAAGAGTCAATCACCTGGTTGAACTGACAGTTCGTCGGGTTGGGCCGCTGCGTAAGGATAGAGAACCATTACCTGAGGACAGTCCCAAGTTTCGTACAAAGATTCACCTACCAGACTCGGAGTGGCAGGTGAAATCGCGTCGAGCCAACGCTCTCGCTCCGTCGGACTCTCGCAAGTCAAAATGTACTCAACGTGACGTCCGGAATAATTTTCTAGTAAAGTCAGCATCATCGCGTTGCGTCCAGCGAAAGGAGAATCTTCGCTAACTTTTTCCAGTTCGATTAGATTCCTTTTACAGGTGTCGACCACCGTGTACGTTTCTTCGTTCGTGCTGCCGATCAGACATAAAAAACCGTGCTTTACACACTCGGTAAATATTTAGAATCATACCGATTCCGTAAGACCGTTGAAAATCCACATTTCAGGACTTTGTTCATGAAGAAAAGATTGTTTTCTGTACCTTGACTTGGGTTTTGCGATGAGGAGATGATCCGTTAACAAAAAGAGGTAGAGACAAGTCTTGTGATACTTTTTGCCAAAAGTCAGCTTATAATCAACGTCCGATTTGGCGAGCATTTGAACGACGCGACCTCGTCGTATCAAGTAACGATCTCGCAACGCGATCGGTGGTATTTTTTGTGAATATTCAAGTTTCCTGGGGAAAAAAGCCGGATGTCCATTATGGTATTGTTTTGAAAATTCACAAATTCAAATAAGTTTATTTTTGGTACCTTTCCAGGGCTTCCGTTTCTGCAAATCTTCCTGCTACTCGAGCTCCTTCGTTGCACTCCATAACGACTTGACCCAATTGGGAAAGAGCAATTTCCCAGCGCTTTCGCTCTTCCTTGTTCTCAGCCGACAGTTTTGACAAAACGGCATCCACCAACAGTGGCAACCTAAAAAACGCAAACAAATTATGATTTATCCTCTATCACTCAAAGAGGCCATTTTTTAAAATTCCTTCGTCGTTTTTTAACGCTACCTTGTGACTCGTTGCATTGGCAACATGAGAAACGAGTGTAGAGTGAGATTCTGGCAAGCGGAATGAGACTCTATTCTCGATATCGTCTCGACGAATTTCGAACCTTTTTTACTCCTGATAAAAATAAATGGGGCAACTTAAAAAACACGGAAAAAAACAAATTTTTTCGTAGAAACTGAATGAGATTTCGTTGATTCGAAACGATTTAGTTTGTCCAGATAAATCATTCAAATCTTTTATAGATAAAATTGTTTCAGTTTCAGTTTGACGATTATTGCAGAAACTTTTTTTCGCTCAGGAACGCAGATGAGAAAAATGTACCTCAAGTCTTTGAGAGTCGAGTCGATGCTGACTTGGTTGGAGCAATAAGCGACGTAGGCGAGCGAAGATCTTTGCGCATAATTCAACAAGATTTCCGGCAAACCCGGGAGCATAGGATCGTTATTCCAAACAGTTTCGAGTTCAGCGAGCAAGCTTTCCGAAGCCATTAGGACCCCAGGGACTCTGCCAAAGAGTTTGTCCCTTTCGCTTGGTGTAAGAACTTCGTGGACGAGATCGTGATTGTTTAAAAATTCATCGACAAGCACGCGAAGGGAGTTCAAGTACGAAGCTTCCGAAGTGAGGATTTCGAATTTCGCTTCTTGACACTTTTTCTCGTCGGGCGTCAGTCGTTCTGGAAAATTCACGAAATCGGTGCAAAGTTCGAATGTGAATGAGAAAAATCGCTCGACTGACGGAATGAGATATTCACTCACGAAGGAAACCGCCCTCTTTCACCCGGGGCGTCTGACACCAGAGAGTTCTGTGTCCAGGTTTGGCTAGGTCGAAAGCTGACGATGGCGAACACGGCATAGGATCTTCGACCTGACAAACGAAAAAGAAATTCAAATTCGAGCTCTTTATTATTATTTTTAGCGAATCGTGCTCTTTTACCTCTTCGTAGCCCTCGGAATCTGACTCAAAAGCGACTCGGGCTGCCGCCGCAGCTGCATAAAACTGGTACAGCGGTTCCACATCGAGGACATTGTAATGATGCTCTAAACAATGAAAAATTTGACAATAAATGGTCAATCGAAACCATTAATTAAGGAATCATTTTGTTGTTCAAGAATCGAAAAAAATGCTGTGAACATTGGAATCAAATTGGAATGTAAAAATTAGTTGCCGTTTCCGAGAGAAACCGATACAACAGAAGCTGAGAGTTACGTCATTTGTGAAATCGGGTCGTGATGTTTTGAAAAACTGCATGATCGTTGCACAATCATGTAATAAATAGCAAAAAAAATTTTTAATATGGTGTAATAGCGAAACCTCATTACCACTGATATCTAAAATTTTAATTGCATTACATCGAAGCGGTTCTCTTGAAAAACTGATCAACTTTGAATCATTTAACGTGGCCGAGAGAGTATTACGATGATTTTTGACAATATTTACTGTTTTACAGTACAGCCAATGCTGTGAAATCTTGGTGAACACGAATAAAATTGAAACTGTTAAGTACAATTCTTACAAAATTGAGCAACGTACATAAAGCATAACTGTGAGATTTCCTGTTTGTAAATAGCCGTATTTTCTTCACAAACAATTACTCTGTAAAACTACCTTTGAAAATGACAACACGCTCGTTTATCTCGTTTAGTTCAACACGTTTCGCCAAAGTGTAATATAACAATAATTTTTCACGGAATATTTTGCGTTAAAGTCTCACCATTTTCGCTTCCCCCGCCATCGCTTGATCTCCAATATTCTGAGTTGGTATACCAATTGGATTCGCCACTAGAATTGCTATAAATTTCTTCCTTACTGCTGCGATTATTGTTGCTCGAGAGTCTTTCGTTATCGAGAAAATCACTAGTTCCGAGATAAAACCTCGAGAGTCCGGTAACGTTGGAGCTACTCGTGCCTTTCCTGAAGTGTTTCTTAAAGCTGAAATACTTTCGTGGATCAGAGTGAAAATATTTGTTAGCCCCGTCGTCGAGAGGTTGGCCGTTCGGATCGTTCGCTTCCCCGCAGTTGCTCGTCGTCGACGTTCTTCTTCGCATCCGTCCAAGGCTGCCCTTCGTAATGCTCCACGTTCTCCTGAGCATTTTCATTCTTTTGCCAAGACTCTCGGTGAGGCTTGATTCTCGAGGAGGTGGTGGGACCGGTCTGGAGGGTGCTTCCTGGCCAGGAATCGGCTGGAGACGGGCATCGTTACCGCCACTTCCTTGCGGCCAATTATTTTTGACGGAGCCTTCGTCGCCTTCGCCATCGGTACCGCTGCTGAACTCGTCAGACGGAAACGACGAGAACAAAGTCTCGTAATTCGAATCGTCCGAAGCGGTGTCTGGAAAATTTGGCCAGAAAAAATTTTGCGTTAATTCATGACTGAGTATCGCGCTTCGAGTGACAAATAAACAAGCCGAAAATACATAAATCACTGGGGCATGGATTGGATTTTTAACTATTCGAAAAATGGCTGCTCACGTTTGTGAATCTGTTCGATCCCATGTTTTTATTTGCACGTTATTGAGTACACGTAATTGCACGTAATTGATGAATTTTACTACGCAATTATTCGATAAACCAATTATTTAAACACATAAAAAGACACGTGGATATTACAAATTATTTTCTTTAAGCTTAAATATTCATTATTTCTAACTCGGCAACACTTTGAAGGCAAGTGACATTGAGTTTTGCGTTATTTTTGCGTGATCATTGTTTATTTTGTTACAAAAATGCTTATACTCGGAGATGAAGAATGGAAAATTTGTCGAGAAGCACGACCCGTCTGATCGTCCAGCATTGACTCGAGGTTACTGCCATTTTTCAACTCCTCGTAATCATCAGCGTGGGTCGTATCGACTCAGGAAACTTTGCGAGCTCGTAAATCTTGATGCATTTTTTGCCACCACAGAAGTCGGAGAATGAGTATTTTTCAATTTTTTCGAAATCGAGCATTTTCCCCGGGTCGAAGCGACCCGATGTTACGAATAAAAAGTTATTGTGAGTTCGAAACTCGGATTTCCCGGAGCTATTACATATTCTTAGACGCATTGTAAAAAATCACATGCCGTCCTTGCGCCGCGGTATAACCCACGCGATGCGACGAAGCGTGAAATTGAATGATTTGAGTGTGCTCTTAGAAGATAGTTGTACAATGAAACGCGTAACATGAGCGTAAATCTGTCGTCAAGCGGTATGAGAACCTTCGAGAACGTAGCACGAAGTTTCCTGAGTGTCGAGGGCATCGTCGTCGTGTCTTCCGAGGACTCGAAGTTGTTGAACGAGGCCTCTCGTCCGTTCCTCCTGGACGTTGTTCCCCTTGACGTTTGAGGATGCCGCAGGATGGTTCTCTCTCCAACTCGCCGTCCTGGAATCCACCGGTTCGTGATTTTTGCTCTCGGAGCTGTTGCCCCACGGTCCACTCCCACCGACGAGGAGCACGGAGCCGGTGCCCAGGCTCACGGCCACTTGAAAATTCATGTTTCATGGTCATTTCGTTTGAATCTTTTACCATTATGTTTCTCGTTGCTCTCAACGAGTGATCTCATCGTTTCGGGATTCCGGTACTCCATACAGAGTCCTCAAACATGATACACTCGAGCATACACCGGTTTTCTCCTCTCTCTCTCTCGCCCCCTCGCCTCCTCCCTCTGTCTGCTCGCTTTTTACGTTCGATCTTGTTATTTTGTATATCTCTCCGTTTCTCTCGACGCGCGGGCAAAGGAAGAGGAAGAAAGAGAGAGAGAACGAGTACCATCCGCCTTGAAGGATCGAGACGTTCTCTGCCTCTTCTCCCACTCCGTGTCGCAACGCTCAAACCTCGCTTTTTGTACGCTGTATAAATTCTCCGAGACGCGTTTCTTCTTCTTCGTCCAAGGATTCTTGATACGCGAGTTTATCTTTTGTTTTGAAATATTATTCAATTATTGGAAGCGATTACAATCGTCGAGTGTGAATCCGCGAAGACTCAACTGACGATCTAAGCAAATAGAAAAAAATCATGAAGAGCTGCAGAAGTTTTGGAAAGCATTTTACTCGAGCGGGGCGACGAAGTTCGAGAGCACGATTCAGCGACACGTCGTGAGAAGAAGCTCGAGCTCCGCGTACTGGAAGTACCGTGAATCCATTTATTTGCTTATTCCTAATACAAAACTTTAATTTCGTTAACTTTTGAGTGAAGGTAAGAACGAAAAGTGTGTCCCACGAACTTTGTTGTCACGAAATTCTTTGAAACGCTAATTGAAATGGAAGAGCCGAGTTCACTATTTTCAAGTGCGAAAAGAACTTCGAGATTGGAGCAAAACAAAACAAAAACTTTCGTTTTCATGGGTACCTGCGTTACTCGAGAGAGGAGAAACTGAGATGGGAACTCGAACAAGTTCTACTACCTTGGGTGTTGGGCCTTCGCGCGAGTGTTTTGGAGCCTTGTTTCATATTTTCGACGAACAAAATCGCGAAACCATGCGTTCAAACCGCCGACGTCGAGGTCTTTATCGAATTTCGATAATCGCAGGCTCTTCGAACTCGAACATATGTCTACATGTTAACACTGAGAGTGTTTCGTATACCGGGGGGGTTTTCAGTCCGAAATACCGTCGAACATGGTTCTCCCTGGCTCTCTGTTTTTCTTTTCTATTGTTATTCCTGTGCGGTGAGAGCGGGAGACAAGCTGGTGCAAGGAATGCACGGAATACGAAACGAGTATCGGGCCAGGTTTCCCCCGGTTATTCCGGTGGGTGTTGGGGCCTGGCGTTTCTCGCGGTGTCTCGGCCGTGACTGGCTCACTGCGAGCGGCGCTTTCACCTTGCGCGAACTCGCTCGCTCACCTTTGATTCGCCGAGCCACCGTGCGCTGCAGTCGAAAACTCAGACGTTCAGAAATCAGATACTCCGTCTCCTTTTTATTCAACTCTTCGCTTCTTAAATCCTCTCCGCACATTTATCCGCCAATTTTTCTCCTCCCCATAACCGGCTGACGTCCTTCGGTAAATCCCTGCTCGCCGTCCCTCGCACTTCCATTTCCAGCGGCCTCGTGCGACCTTGAAAACTTCCGGGAGCTCGAACCACTGTCACTTTGCCACTAACAAAACCGAGCAAATGCAAATTTATAATCCATGTGATGAGCAACGAATTGATTCATGCATTAAACTCCGTTATTTCACCCGTCAAATCTCCGCGTCGGAGATAATCGAAGCGCCGATTGTACAACCGCGCATCGCGACCACCGACCGGGGACTGCGAGTTTCGTACACGCGAGAAAGCCCCCGCGCGCACACTCTCGATCTCCGATGGAGGAATGGAATTCACGGGATTGCGTAAGAGGAATTACACTGGAATCGCTCTTCCTCGGTCTCCACTAAAAGCGAATTTTATTCGAGGTCAAAGAGCACAGATTCGTCGACGAAAATTCATGCTCAGATCCTCGTTCCCGCAAATAAAATAGAAACGAAGTTGTACGCGCTCTAATTTCGTTCTGTTTTTTTTTTTTTTTAAGAATGAGCATTAATGAGCGGGGTCTGATAATAACACAAAAGCGTGAGAACGAGCACTCCTCGATCCAATGCATATGCACGCACGAGTCCTGTTCTGCTTTCATTCAATCCTTAATAATTCATTCCTCAATTCGTACATCAGTCGAAGTTCTGAATGGCTACGAGGAATGCTACAATTTCGTTAATAACCAACCAAAGACGGTGAATAAAAAAACTGAAGAATTTCGAAAATTCTGCGTCGTTCGGTGGCAACAATTTTCTCAAGCATTTCCGGAATTAATGACGATCGCTGAAATCCATTGGAATCGTAATGGAAGATAATTTTTGAAACGTTTCATAATTAAAAAAAAAATCAAAGACCGCAGAGGAAAATTTGCACGTCGAATTCCCCTTTTTCGAAAATTATAAAAATTTTGTAGAGAATGTAGAGAATTCGAAAAAGTCAAAAACTATTTTGAGTTTCATTTGCTCGAAATCGCGATTCATTTTTCAGCGAATAACGAAGCACGCACAAATACAAAAGCTTTTTTTCCGAGGTCAAAGATGCACGCGACCACTTGTAATTTTAGTTGCGGCTGCTTCGCAGGCACACTTCAAAAGGAAAAGCGACAAAGGAATCGTTTTTTCTTAGCGCGTATGCGTCAATGGAGTTTTATATAACGCGCATAATTCTCGTGCTCGTTGAGAGCGAAAATTTTCAAGACAGCAGCGCGAGTCAAGCGAAAGATGGATGGAGTGGGTGAAAGTTTTGAGAGCGCACCTTCGGTCTCGGTAGGTTGGCTCTCGCGGTGTGGAAAGAAAAACCGCGAACGAGGAATCTCGAATGCGAATCAGAGAGCAGGAGCTCCATCGGTTGGGCGGACGCGGACGTTACTCACCGATGGCCGTTTCAAGATCTGTACGACTCGCGTAGCGACTGTTCGGTCGACTCCTTCGCCCCGTTCTCGACTTGCGTCGTCCAGCTCCTCGGGACCGTCCGTTGACGACTTTCCTCCTAAAGCCAAAAGTTTCGATCGGTGAAAAAATGAGCGTTGCAGTTTTTTCAATCGGTTAAACTTGAAAAACACGTAGAAAAATTATTCATTTCAATGGTGGAATTTCGTTGAATTGAAAAAAAGGATTAGACATTTTTTTCGAGCATTACGAAGCTTCGAGGTCGAATACTTTGTCGAATGAAAATTTCCAAACTCTGTGATTGGTCGGAAATTAATGGAATTTTCGAAATTTATCAAACATGAATTTTCAATTATAATTCATTTGTAAAAATCATTCGTGATTGGTCTAAATACAATTTTGGGGCATATTATCGGCCATTTCTTCCTGCTGGATGCTATGAATTTCATGATTTTATCAAAGCCACATAAACTTTCATTGAAAAATGATTTCACTGTGCCAGACTTATTAGAAATAAAAAGTTTTTGATGCTGGGAGAACAATTGCGAGGGAAAAGGTTCCATAGATTCCGAAAAAAAACCAAGAGTCAAGTAAAAATGTGGGAGATGATAAAGATGTTCGAAGATAGTGGACAATTTTGGTCCACACGACGAAACAAACTCTGAGTATTTGAAAAACAATCAAATACTGGTGCTTCCATGAAACAACATAATTAGCTTGAACATAAACGACAGATTAATCCACAACAAAAAGTTTGCTCTCAAGTCGCAGCATGATAATCGACAAATGAGTTGTTTTGTACTTTTACGATGAATTTCATTCTATTTAAACAAAAAAAAAATATTCCGTTCCATTGTGGATTCCCATAAATGCGGTTCTCGAGTTTCCCCAACCTGTTTGCATCGTGTCGCACCGTGCATTTGCTGCTTCTAAATTTCAACGTTTCCGCAGTACAGAAAAATTGTTTGGAAACCTTACAGAAGCGGTGATTCGACTGATTTTTCTGAGCTCGTTCACTGGAGCGCCACGGCATACTTTTTAAAATATATTGGGCGACGAGCCAGTGTTTTTCGCCTCGTTTGCCATAATTCCACGAAAATGTGGTAGCACAAATATTTAATGAGATATTTCCCAAGTTTCCGGAGCTGAATGAAACGAAAATAAGTACCGTGACCGAGAGTCGGTTTTTTTTTCTCGGTCGGAGCGTTCTCCAGGTGCAGCGACGTCTTCCAAATCTTCCCATTCGGATTCGCGACCATTGCTGTTGATTCGTCGGCCTACGTCGAATCCGGCGTACAGGCTGTTGACGCGTTCCTCGTGACTGGGAGCTCGAACATCGTCGTAGGTTTCGTCCGGAAGGTCGGCATCGTCGTTTTCGTCGATGGAGGAGTACTCGTTGTCACTCGGGCTCGTGGCGGGTGTCTTCGGCTCCGGTTGAGCACTGGGGCCGACGTCGTCGTAGATTTGGAGGTTCGAGTCGTCCCGAAGAGTCTCGGTGGAGCACCGGTTCGCAGGGATCCGTTCGGCCACGGAGGAAGGCCCGACGTCGTCGTAGTCGGCGTCCTCGTCTTCCTGGAACGAATCGATTGCTAATTTCAAGTTCATCGGTGGATATAATTTCATAAGAAGAAGAGAGTTTGAAAGGTGGAGGGGTCGAGTCACCTCGTCGCGGTGGGGAAAGTGACCGGGGGAGAAACCGACGTCGTCGTAAGCGTCAGCACTGGTCGTCGTAGCTTCGTCATCGTTGCCCGGAGAAATTTCGACCTTGGCCTCGTTTCGAGGAGAGGCTCGTTTCTGTTCAGGTCGGCCGGCACCGCCCCAGAGAAAGCTCGAATTGGCGAGGGGCGAACGGGCGCGTTTCGAAGTCGCCTCGTCCGCTTTTCTTTCGCCAATTGATTCGGATATGGCCTCGTAGACCGGTGCGACCGGCTTTTCCCCGGGAACGCTTGGAATTCCTGGTGGACTGTCGGCCGCACTGGAACCGAGCTTGTTCTCGTCGACCAGACTCTCGAGCATCGCGAGCCTCTCGCCGATCCCTCGAGAAATGGCCCGCTGCACTTTGAACGACCCACCTCCGGTTCCGGGCTGTTGATGCGTCCGCGTGCGAGCTCGAAATCTCCGTGGATGCTCCGTTACTGCGCCTCCGGATCGAACCTGTAAAATTTTCAAAAATTAGACAATCTGATTATTTTCTGAGATGCGACATAAATTTTATTATTTTGTTATTATTTCGTACTCGGACAGAGCGCGGAGCGAAAAATAAGCGTCGCTTTTTCTCCACCGCTAGAAGTGCGGGAACGCGCGCGCGCTCGCGCGCGCGATTTACCGGTTTCTCCTCGACTCTGTGTTTCCGTGTGCCGAAAATTATATACGTTTATTGTTGGGACGTGGGGAAAAAAAGAATCGCGAGCGCGCCGAGCGCATCGGACAATCACCCGTTACGAACACCCTCGCGCGGTTCATTATTTTTCTCGCGTCTTCGCGCATCGGTGGAAACATTGAAAACGCACAGGAGCGCGACTGCGGCGTGTTTTCGTACTGACCGAGCGATTATTTATTATCGTGGGTCGTTCGTATTTTCCGTGCTCGAATAAAACGGAAAATAAGTCATGATCATGTCGCAAGTGTCATTGAGAATCGAGGCGACAACGAAGAAAAAGAGGAAAAATACACGACGCTACCTTTCACGCGTGTCACTCACGCGGAGAAGAGTGAGGGAAAAATTCAGTTGAAAAAAAAGAATGTTTGAACGCGTTTCTTCAACTTTGCGACACTCGAGAACGCGCGAGAAGAGAGCGGAGAGAGAGAAATAAAATGTAACGGCAGGAACGCACATTTTTCGTTGCAAATTCCACAAGCATCCGACAGCCACTCCCTTGAGTCTTTTTAGGATTTTCTTTAGATACTAACAATAATTGCGTTTATTCGTTTTGTATGTTTTTCGTTAACCATCTTTCGTGAAGGCGAGGTGAATTTTTTGAGGTTATTTTCGACCCCGCTCTATGATTTTCATTTCTACGATGATCAAAATATTGATATCACATTTGGTAGGTAATAATATGTCATTCGATATCGATCGAAATGCTCCTCGAACATATTTTTATTCGTAAAGCGTTTCGTTGCACAACCCGCTTGACATAATTATTGTGGTCAATAATCGAGTTCTTGTTGGGGAATGAAGTAGTCATTTCCTGTTTTTATCCGGCTGTTGCAGCACTCGACGCGAGAATTTTATTTTTTCGAAGACTAACCCGAATTCCAAATTCCTGGTTTCTGGTCGTTATACTTCTAACGATTAATAATAATGATATTGAAAGATACCGAGTTTACCTTGAAACTCGGACGTCTCGGTGTGCTTTTGCGATTCGTCGTTGTCGGCGTTGTCGTTGCAAGGACGATTTCGCCCGCAGACTCATCACAGGCATCATCGTCGATTGTCACCGTTGCTAACAATCGCAACGGTAGACTCGCTCTTTTGAGCGCAAGGCTGTCGATCGTCGCATACCTCGTGGAACGCTGTTTCTTCGTCGATCCTTTCTCACATCTCTCACTCGTCCCTGAATCATCATCGCCCTTCTCCTTACCCTCCCCTTCATCTTCGTCCTTTCTCGATGATTCGCTCGATCTCGTTTTTCTCTCCCCATCCGCATTCACGCCGCTCGATTCATCGATCATTCTTCGAATATGCATACCTTTCGAATCTTCTTTTAGCTCTCGAATTCTTGTTGTTTCTCAAACACGTGTGCTCCTGTGCTTTTTCACAAAACGGAAGTTTCAAAACCTCTCGATATTCCATCGACCACTTCACACTGAAACGATTTCTTTGTTTTGACGTTTATTGGTTTTCTTTTATTACATATTTATGTCTTCCTGTCCACTGAACTGTTTCTTCAACAAGGATGCTCATTTTTTTACAATTATTTTATGTTTTTACATTATCGCTTCCACCACGAAGCAATTCAGTTTTTGTTTATTTTTTCTAAATGTTATCTCACAATATTGACGATGAAGTTCAATAATTGTGATTTACTTCCATCACGTCGTTAAATCAAACACGAAACAATCCATTTTCAGTTGGTTTTAAATTTTATTTCACAATAAATTACAAATTGTACAATTTTTAGAATTTTATCTTCCTATTTGGTTTGTTCTATAGTCAAGACTTTGATTATTTTTTCACATCTAACGTTTCTTCCTTTGCTTTCTAATGGTACGTTTGTTCTTTTGAGCACTAAACGGAGGTGTGATTTTTCACTGGCTGGTACAAATTTAAACTATAAATACGGGCGATACGCGGACGATTTTGTTCATCTTACACCGATCGTGAATGAGCGAGAGATCCTTTTGCATTTTTCGTCTTCGTCAAAACTGAGCGTTTCTCTCTTATCGTTGAGAGTGCTGACGACGCGAGTTTGCTCAACAGCGGACTGGTGTAAACCGTATTTGAGAATTCTTAAGAAACGTCATACGACACGACGAGCGTCTCTCTTCTCGTTTTTGAGCACTGACGGTTCGAACCATTGAAAAATCGCGGTGGGTCACGGGTTATTTCTTAACGCCATCACTGATTTTAATCGTGTAACGTTATATATTTTTGTTTTTTTTTTTGCAAAACAAATATGCACACGTTACTTTAGCTGACGAAACACGCGGATTATGAAGTGTGCACAATACTCGCAATGAGAAGACGCAATCAACGAGAACGAGGAGCAGGAACAAAATAACAGCGCGGGAACGCGTGTTCTCGTTCGCGAATCCCGCTACAATCTGTCTCACGTATAGAAACCGCGCGACGAGCTCAGCGAGTCGCTCCAGAGCTGAGACCACCCGAGACTCACTCCCGTTCTTCCTCCCAACCCAACCATCGTGGATTCTTGAAGCAAACACCTTTTTTTCCCTATTGGTTTCGACGTTCTCATATGTATATCGCGTGCAGAGAGCGAGAGAGAAGTATGCAACGCCTCAATGCGTTTCTTCGCCGATAGAGCGCGACACTCGACAAATTATCGGCTCGGGTTTCAACAAACCGCGCGTTTGTCAAACGCGCCGATAGTTTCGCAACGATCGCGATAAACAAGTTGGACCGGGCCCCAGTAAACAAAGAATGCTCACTTGCGATAAAAACTCGTTGAAATAATTTTTCGTGTGTCATTAACTAAGAGGAAATATTATTTATAAATAATTACAATTTGATTTCAAAGGACTCGTAGGAAAAATGCTTTGTTGGCGAATTATTGTATTATCTTTTCAACCAAATGATTATCGAGAGATTGGAATCTGAAATATCGAGAGATAGGCCTCCTGAAGGTCGTTGAGGGCACTCAGGACATCCAAATAATTTTCGAAAAATGGGTTCAATATATGCGGCGTTATATTTTCATCCTGTCAACATTTCTCTTTTAAAAATCAGTATATTCAAAAAAGATATTAATTTCGAGAGAAAGCCGCACTAATTCTCGTGATGATTTAAACTGATTCGACCGAAAGAGAAGTTCGAGAATGAAGGAAGGTGAAATGAAGCGTAAATTGCAAAACGTGCTTTGAGAACAAATGTCCTTTAACGGCGTTTGCCTATTGTGCGAAGTGTGTCAGTGAAAATCTTTCATCGTGCCAAATCGAGAAAGTTTCGTGTACATTTCTTTGAAAAATGAAACTGGAGCGTACATTTTTCTTTAAAGAGGAAAAACTAGTGATCATTCGAAAGCAATTCAATGAAAAAATTATGCCGAAAGACATGAAAATCACAATCGCGGTTCATTTCAACCCCAATCGTGACTTGCATATGCTCAAACTGGTCCAATTTTGGACACAGAACAATATCACGAATCTTTCGGTATGTTTTCCTGCCGATGTTCTTTATTTTCCGTCAGTTGATGAATTTTCATACTTACGCTCGACAATTCTTCGTAATGAAAACGACGAGAGGCGACCGATCGATCTCCATCGACCGTTGCAATCAACGTCAAGCCGGATATTTCCATTGTACACCGCACACACGTACATTCGACTATATTTGGGAATGCAAATGATAATTTAATGCGTTGGGAACCCGCAAGGTTCGACGAATAATGACGATTTTTTTCGCAGACAATCCGTTGTTCTGCGTGTCGTATCGGCCGCTATACACATCTTCGTCAAATACAATCTTATCTCTTGGCTCGTAGACGCGTGATATGTTTATACGCGAGCCTTGGCAAAGGATTGATAAAAGAGTACGATGAAAAAAGCGTATTGATTAATTGCGATCTGTCGTTGTGATAGAATTTTTTTTTGTGACAGAAATTTAAAACTTCGCTGCAAAAAATTGTGACCGCTATTTTCGTGGATCGCTCTAAAGATCGAACGCTTTATTCCCTTCACTTTTTGTTGGCAATTTTAATTTTTGCTGCCATTTCCTTGACATTGTCGCTTTAACCCATTAATACGCAAAACGTCAATTTTGGACACGCAATTTCAGGTATACGCAGTTTAAATTGAGAAACTAAAGAAAAATTCTTCAAAATCTCACATAAGATGACGTTGAAGTTTCCAACGTTGAAGTCCAACGAAATAATCTAAAAAACTCTCAAATAATTCCAGTAAATCTCCAATTTTGTTCCCTGCCGAATTTCCAATTCATAATTTTTCAAGCCACGACATCAATAATTCGTGAAATAAAAAAATAATGAATTACAAATCTTTTTTCCGTTCATTTCGTTGAACTCCAACGTTGCAAACTTCAGCGTCGTCACATAAGGGGTTTTCGAGGGTGCTCTTTCAGAATCTGGCATTTATTTTGTAAAATAAAATCAAAATCTTTATTATTTTTGCGTTTTTATTCAAAAGTCAAGAATTTTTGACGTTTTTTTTCCTTTCAAATCGATTTTCGAATTGAAAGGAATAACCACATTATCACTATCAAAGGTGTCCTTAATATCTGACCTTTCCGAAACACTGGTTATCCACCCTTTTTGCTCCCTTAGTTTTTCTAAATTGGCGCTTTTTGCAAGACAGCATGATGTAAGTTTTCGTGATTTTATTTCTCAAAAAGTATCCACTTAACGAAAAAACTTTATAGGACAAAAAGTGTTTAGAATCGACCGAAGAATGCGTGTGATTTTTTTCAAAATTTTTAAAATTTTTCAAAAAATCGTGAAAATTGAAAAATTAAAAAATAACTAGAACAATTCTGAATAAATTCGCACGTATTTGTGTCCGCTAAAAACCCAAACAAACCCCCTATGTGAGATTTTGAAGAATTTTTCTTTGGTTCCTCAATTTAAACTGCGTGTACCTGAAATTGCGTGTCCAAAATTGTTTGATTGAATTATTTGAAAAATTTTTCGAAAAGCGAAACGTTAGTGAATCCAAGAAAATGCTTTGCGTTTTAACAACATTTTCAGAGTAAGATCGTAGCATCTTGTCCATGGTCGTCCGAAACGACGAAGACGACGGAGTCACGCAGTGAGTCAGGACCCCCGAGGCCAGAGGATAACGGGACAGGTGCAAACATTTCGAGAGCATCCACAATCACGCAAACTGCACATTTTTACATCTCAATAATTTATCCTGTTTATTTATATATAAATCTGATTATTCACTAAAAAATTGTTTTTCTCTCCGTCGACTGGTCGATTGCCAAAAAACCGTTGAGCCACTGATATGAAGGAGAATTTTTTTAATACCGTACGGCGGTTTCGGCCCATCAACAACAACGTTTGTCGATACGTCGTTGCGGTCCGTAATTGACAGCACGCAAACACAAATATCTCGGAACGTTGACGAGAACGCGCGAGGCCAAAGAGCGCGAACAACACAGAGGTCGTTCGTGGCGCCACCGTATGCCCATGCTTTGTTTTTTACGTTCAGTTTTTCAACACAAAAATTTACGTAATTGGACTTGCGCGAGTTCGATGCGTTCTCGGTTCAACCCCACTCTGATCGGGAACCTGTTAAAACTTCTAGGTGAAGTAGGAACAACCTGCCCTTACGATGGCCGTTTTCTCCGACACGTTAATTTAAATTCGGTTCGTCCTATCTCGAAACTACATGAAAAAAATTGAACTGAGTTTGAACCGCGTCGGAGAAAACGGCCATTAGTGTTTTTGCAGTTGGGTATCGGAACGTCGTTGTTGTTTTTTTTTTTTTTATTTTCGTCAACTGCATATGCGGCGAGCACAGTACTAGCAAGCCCGCAGTAAACGAGTCAGTCGTGACTGGACTTTCGAAGACAAAGCAAGTTGGACGAATTTTCGACAGTTGACATGACCCTCGATCAGGTAATTATACAATCCTATACAATAAAATATTGTGTTTGAATTATTGGATGGAATCGTGGACAGAATCGGGAAATAAGAATAACGAAGCAATAATATTTTGACAATAAAAAAGTGAAATGAAAAGTGAAGAGAAAAATCCGGCCGACTAGCGGCAATTAGTGCATCGTCATTGTTGCGCGCACTTCGTAACTTTTTTGATCGACGGCTCGAGTCAATTCACTCTTATTCCTTTAAGGATTTCGATGAAGCGGCAAAGGCTGTTAAAAACTTAACGAGTCGCCCAACGGATGCTGAACTCCTAGAGCTTTATGCTCTCTTCAAACAAGGCTCCATCGGCGACAACAACACCCGTGAGAACAAAAAGTTTTGCAATTTACATGCACCTAAAACCCCAACGGTTGAACAGATTTTTACGAAAAAACGAGTCTCAAGAGAATCGATTATTTTATTTGGCGATAGCGAACGATAGCGAATGAAAGAAAACAACCAATAACAAGCCGATAAAATGTTCCATTTTCGAACTTTTTTGTTGAAGATTTTTTCACGATACTTGACGTTCAACGCTTCCCAGGTTGAACGGTTCTTTAAAAAAATTAAAAAGTAAAATATTCGTTCGAGTCAACAATGAATACGGGTCCTTGACGGCAGACTATTGTAAAATACATTTTTTCGAGCAAGTGGCGATAACTCCAAACTCGAGGACGAAAGTTGTACGGAAAAAGTAATTATTAATATTTTCGTAGGTAAATATCGAGGAATGAAAATCGATTTTGAAAATTTGAGATTGACCTCGTTTTAATGTTTCTTTCTGTACGTTCTGTCGGCTCGGAAATAATCTGTTCAACAGTTCTGGAAATAACGTGTCCACCGACTCTGATAATGGTTTCGAAGAAACGATCACGTACGCTAGTGCCGAAGAAAATGGCGTTTTTTTCAGATTAAAAAGTTCTTTATCTGAAATCTTTTGAAAGCTGCTATAGTATAGATCTTTTTCAGGGTTGTATTTTTTTTTCAAACTGCAGAAAATGAATCAATTTTTCACTGTGAAAATCGAACAATCGCGATTCTGTTGTCACAGTTCTCAAACGATATGAATTTTTGTCTCTTTTATTAATATTAAAAAGGGAGATTTGTTTATAAATTTTGCTTAAAAACTCAACATCGGTATTTCAAAAACTTTTCTTTTTTTTCCTTTGTACCATAAATTGGTCCTTGATTCGTGTGTCAAATTCTGTTTCGAGGTTTTGATAATTATAAAAGTTACGATCGAATGTGATGAAATAATGGAGGCCCTATATAGAAGTTGCAATGACAGAACTGTCAAACTTAACCTCGCAAAGTGCACAATAAAGGGTCGACTGAGTGTAAATTTCAAATGGTTCTAGCAATGCCAAAAGTAAATATGAGCCAAAGTAAATGAAAAAATAAGAGAATTATTCCATTATACAGCGAAACCCGGAATGCTGGATCTCAAAGGAAAAGCAAAGTGGAACGCTTGGGATGGAAAGAAAGGAATGTCGAAGGAGGATGCGAAGAAAGCTTACATCGCTTATGCAAACGGACTCGTCGCCAAATACAATTGATTCTTTTCGTTTTCGTTTCATTTCCTCATCCCGATGTTACAAAAAATATTACAAGTGTTGTGTTCGATTTTATACTGACGAGGAATATAATGTTTTGGAATGAATTGACTTTGGTTTCTTCCAGTCCCTCTCCTCTTCAAGCGTCGACATAACCTTTGAACTGATTATTATTTGACCTTGACGACGCAGTACCTGCCGTTCACTTTTTGTTGTAAAACCTGCACAGTCTCGCGTGATAATTTTTACCGTCATCGGAGAATATCGTTCGTTTTTTTTCGGATATTCTAAATTTTTATTGTCAGATATATATCACACTTTCAAGCATTTTCTCAAGGGAACAATTAAAATGTGACCTTTTCGAGAATGCTGTTTGCGTTTCTGACAGACAGTCCCTAAGGATACACAGCATCATGAGAATTTCAGGGGCAGCTTTCTCGTCGAGGTATTTCATGAGACGATACGAAATCAGAATTTCTTCCAACGTTTAACACCTCTCACGGAACAAATTGGTTGAGGCACTGTGAAACGATGTGAAATTTTTATTCCGTTCTATTCACTGTTAATAAACTGAATTTATTATGATTCATTTAATTCGTAATTCGTTCTCCGATGTTTGAGAAAAAAAATTGATGAAAGATGGAGATATAAAATGTTTTTATCAAAAATGTTTGAGCTAATTAAATAAATTGAATTAATAATTGGGTTGATTATCGAGAAACACAACAAATAAGCTAGCGAAAAATTAGTCGACCTCGACCGGTCCAGGCGACATTGCGCGTTGTATCATCAGAGAATATATAGATTTATAACACATGAAACATTTCGCTGGGGTACGTTTAGTGCTCACCCCGATCACCGTGGCGCTGTTCAATATACTACGTGAGCACGTTTCGAGCCTAAATACCACGCAAACTTCCCATTGGCTGTATCTGTGCCACACATGAGGCTAGACCGGCCAGGCGAAGGAGATCCCCTCTCCATTTCCAAAAAAGTGAAGAAGAAGTAGACCACGTAAACTTCTGATATTCAAGCGGCAGAAAATGCTAACTACTGGCTTATCCGGGCCGCTTGAGAGATGTTGAAGTTTTATGAAACAGTAACTGTGGTCACAAGAGCTACAGCTGTCAATATCGTTTTCAAATATTTATAAATATCATTAAAAAAAAAATGATGAAAAAAATTTCTTTTGCGACATGAGTATATGAACCGGCAATCTCTCGGATCTCGGATGCTAAGCTTCAGCAGCGACGAGAGGGGGATCAGCTGACACTTTGAATGTGTGATGCACATGTATGTCGCTGCGCGCTCTACAGCCCATGAGTAGAACTAAATTGTCAGTGCTAAAACCTAACACGCGCCCGTTGTTCCATGGTATTGCGTTCAACGGGAGTTATCGAGGAAGAAACAGCGGTTCATACTTTTGATATTTCATACAGTGCCTATTCTGCATTCGTGGCATTAATTAGCAACAGGAATTTTCCTCGACGTATTAACGAAGAAGCTCTAACTCCGCCATGTCGCTCGATGAGGTAGATCGATAGTTCGCTGAAAATTCATGTTAATAAAACGAAACATTTTCGTGCACAATATATATTATTTACATGACACCATTGACCGCTGTCAGCTTACGAGCTTACGAGTCAGCGCGACACGTGTTAAAACGTGATACGTGATTTGCACCGCACAGTAATATCTTATCCCTTGTTTACGATTTATGGTTCTAACACGATTCGGAAATGTGTTTTGTTATTGTATAAATTAGATTTTATCTGTCAAAAAAACGCTTTTCTGCCAGTCTAGATATACCAATAATTTAGTGCATCTATTTCCTCACTTTTAATTGTTCAAATATTTTTATTTTTCTGAGATAATTGAAAAATGTCAATGAATAAATATTTGCACTCGGATACCTTGAAAATCAATTATTCCTCTTTTTCAAGCGCAAGCAGAACAGTTTTTAAAATAAAAAAAAAATTACCAGTTAAAAAATTAGAATAACCATTAGTATTGAGACATTATTATGCCTAGTCACGACAACAAGATTACTCTAAACAATGCTAGTTGAATAATACTGTGAATAAACGTTAAGCTTTTCTAGCAATTTGTGGATACCAAATTTGAGGATACCAGTTGGTAAAAATTGATTGTTTTCCTCAATTATCAGAATATTCTTTCAATGAGTTTATCAACTCATTCCAAAGTATGTCAAAGTTAATAAACACATTTTTTCATCCTCAATATTTATAAATTAAAATTGGCAATAGTTTGAAGGCACCAAGGTTCTATTGTCATTATAGAGAAAACTATTAACGGTTGGTCAAATGAATAAAAATTTTGAACAATTGCCATTTGTATGATTTAGTCTCGCGTTTTCTATTCAGGAATTTAATAAAGCTGCAGAAGATGTAAAAGAACTTGCGACTCAGCCAAGCGATGCTGATCTCTTGGAGATCTATTCACTGTTCAAGCAAGCGACTGTCGGTGACTGCAATACCGGTGAGTTTCTATGCATTCACTGTTCCTGCAAATTTATTTCCATTTATTTGAAAAATTCTGTTTTCCAGAGCGTCCAGGAATGTTTGACTTCAAGGGAAAAGCAAAGTGGGATGCATGGGATTCCAAAAAAGGAACCTGCCAGGAAACTGCAAAAAAAGCTTATATAGAAAAAGTTAAAGCACTGGTGGAATCGATTGGCAAAAAATAATTTTTGACGGACATTGCTATTTTAGAACTCGAATCCTTCGCTTGCTATCCTAGCATCGGATGACGAATGGCCTATGAAACGATAAAGTTACTGCTATTTCAGGAATTGAGATTGGAGCACGCACCATTGAAATCTCTTCGTTACAACAGTTTTATTTCTGGGTAGAGAAACCCAAAACAACGAACTATTCAGCAAAACATCTTTTCAAAAAGAACAAAACAAATGAGCCTAAAACGCACATGGATTTCATGTCAATTGTTGTTTTTTATACACGTAATTACAGATTTATGCATTTCCGTTGAATTCAGTTGATATTATATTCCACACTATTATTGTATAGTCGTTATACTCAAATTTATTTCGTATTACTTATGTCTGCAATGTACGAAATAAAACGTTGATTTGTTTAATAATTTTTTTCCAGTTTAAGTCTCAGTTTTGTTTTTTTATCAGCTCCCATAGGACAATCCTTCAGAGTTCAGAGACGCTCACTAGAATTAATTAAATTATCAAAATTTCCCAAGCGACCCTACAGAGGTTGCAATATTTTTCGTATCAAGAAACAATACCCGTGAATGCAACGATTTCATTTATAATTTAAAAATGCGCTATAGGACATAAAGTTGGAAAAGGGAATTTGTTTTGGCAGATTCCTCTTGCAATTTCCTCAACGTTCTTATTTACATTTACCACTGAATTTTCGGTATACTCTTGAAATGTTGCATTTTATGAAATAAGCAGTGGAAGAACAAGGCTTAAGGGAAAAGAGTTGGAAATGAAAAAAGGCACGATCGAATGAATTGTAGTATTGTATTTTTTTTAAGCTTATATTATGCCTATTGATCTTATCATTATATACAGATACGCGAGTTAATTAATAATTAAGAGGAAACTAAAATTGTGCTACAAGAAAACATAGTGGCGGAGGTAATCGGAGCTCTCTTTTAATCGAATTTTATTATTTTTGTTGAAAATAGTTGGTGGGCGAGGTACGTATTCGTCTCGAAGAAAGGGATACATATAAACGAGCATTAAATTAAAGAAAATAAGGAGAAAAAGAACTGAACCAATTCGTCGAGAATGAGAAACTATTCTATGGAGCTCTACTCTCGTTTACATATTCCCCGGAGAGAATAAAACGAACAAGAATCAAAAGTCGGAGGCGCGAGTCGTCTAATCGACGATTGATATACACCAGAAATTGGTCGTAGCGCTGGCCGATATACGAGTAACGTTCATTGTTTTCTTTTCTTAATGTTACAGCCTTTATTTGGTAAATTGAATATCTATATTGAATGTGAGTTTAAGTATATAAATTGGTAGGAGAATCATATGTTTGCCAATTCCAACAATTGTCTAATTTATCGTGTCTCGAATCTCAGTCACGAAAAAAAAATCTCTTCTCAGTACTTCCTTCCAAATTTGTGCCTATTAATTTTCCTCCCCCGCCTCTTTTCTCGAACACACTTTTCAACGCCGCTTCAAAATGAAATCCGGCTTTTTGCGCGGCTCGTTTCTTCTCTCTTGGTTTTAAAAATTTGTGTTTTTTTTTTTTTTTCATTTATTCATAATTATATTATATATCGGTTCAGTTCATCAGGCTGTCGAACGACCGTACCTGTTAAAAGTTGATTATTCATTTTTTCTTATACTTCAAAGCCCAATGTCGACCGCTGCCTTCTATGGTTTTTTTCCTCATTCCGTATATGTTTTTTCCTTCGTTTTTCCCCTTTCGACAGAGTCGTCTCTCGAGTTATTTCGTACGGAACATGATTTTTATCAAAATACGAGAGAAGAAAAGACGAGAAAGAAAAAATCACACTGAATGACTGATCGATTTGCAAAATATTACGCCATCATTCGTAAACGTAACGTTTACACAAGTCAATTTTTTTAGCAAGTATTTGTCACTCACTTCCTCTTTCCTCTCGATTAGGATCGGATATAAATATATGTTGATATATTACGAACGATCGACTTAAGGGAAAAAAAAGAAAGGGCCCTACACACACACACACACACACGTACCGGCGTTTGTGTCTCCACGAGATACGAGGCAGTGTGTGTAAATGTTGGATCTAAATGAAAATAAGAGTAAAAAAAACACGCATAAGATTGCCTGTTCTTTCTCGTTTCCACGAAGATGAATAAAGTGAATTTTAGAATGTTTTATTTCTCAAAATCCGCCACAGATAAATAAGTTGCGAAAATATTAGTCTGTTTTTTGACATCGTCGGTCTGCTAGTCGCACTCTTTCGTGCATTAGAGGCACACTCTATTTTGCCTTCTCCCAAAAACGCCCCGAACAATCGAAGAAAAAAAACGTTCAAGGAAAATAAAAAATGAAACAAACGAAAAGAAAAAAATTGGATGCTTGCCAGCCGAGTGTCGGTCTCGTGTGCCGTTGAAAACGCGCGGGGGGGATATTACTTTCGCTTTGTTTTCTCGTGCTTGGTACTCGTGTGTGGATGATGGTGGTGGTGGTGGTGATGATGATGATGATTTGACTTTATCCTGTTAAGGTGATCGGTGTGCGGCATTTTCGGACCGTGGCTACCCATTGTTCCGGGATCGTTGATTCTTTCGTGATTCACCTGACGACTGGTCGATGCTTCGTTCAACCTGACAAAACAAATGGTATTTACGGAAAATAAGTCGATGGCGTTGAGCACATTTCTCTTCGAAAGTTCTTCCCGTGCCATTTCTCTCTCTTTCTTTTTCCTCCAACACCGCGATTACATTGAGCATGCCTCTCACGGATTTAACCGCGGCAGGTATTAATAAGCTTTTAACGCCTTACGATTATGATAACGCCCATTATTATCTGCAACGGTTATTGCAAATATGACTAACGGAAAACATGCACTTTCCGAGGTCTTTCCGAACGTTCACCATCGTGGAAACGCACGACTGGAATGATGGCGTTCTTTTATTTTTTCTATGTTTATTTCTTTTTTTTTCTCTCAACAGAAACGAGCCAGCGCTTCGACTCTCATAAAAAAAAAAATTAAATTATTAGTAAGTGCGATATTTCTATTTAGTGGAAAAGGAAATACGTTAAGACCGGAATACGTGAATATTTCCCGGTGCCAATTGGCAACAGACAAATATTTAAAGTCTAAGCGGGTTATTTTTTGTTTGCTTTTGCTTGTTTTTATGATAACTTCAAGATTTAACTATACGTTAGAGACTGCGGTACGCCGTTGACCGTCTTGGATTTGAGGACGTCATTTTCGTAAAACATTACGGTTTCCTTGTTATTTTCGCAGATCCTGAAACAATAATTGATTAATTAGAGTCATCAACTCCGATGCAAATTTTTCTGCAATCCTTCAAGTAGAACTCGATTGTTTGTAAATATTATATCAAAATTTTCATCAAAAGTAAGATTTAATTGTGTCAAATCTTAGAAGAGCTGTTATCTCTAATTGTAAGCCGTAGGTCAAAAAAGTGATTTCTCGAATTGATATAATCGTGGAGAAATGATATTTCTGAAAATATAACACAAGTGTGGGATATAAAAAAAGTGGGAAATTTCTAAAGGATCAGAGACTCACGTTTGCGTGGTTATTTTCTTGCCATTGACGAATCTCGTGGACGTGCTCGTCTTCTTGATGTTAGGACCGCCGGAATTCATACTTCCGAAACTGGTGAAAACTTCAGCACCTCCCATGTTCATGCCCAGCTCCATGCCACACATGCCCATACCCCCCATACCCATACCGCCCATGCCCATGGGGCCTCCGAAAAGCGAACCAAAGGGCGACGTGAGATCGAGGCCTCCGAAAAGGCTGATGCTCTGAGAGTGTCTTGGATGACCGTGGTGCGAGCCTCCGTTCAGCACTATGAAAACGCAACAAAACACGTGATGATCGCGTCTCCTTTGTTGTTCGCAACTACATTGAACAACAACAAGTACAACGAAAAAAATGGTTCGACTTGAAACGTCATGAAGGAATTCTGAGCGAAAGAGATTCCATTTTCCCGTCTTCAGTGGTTTGATCCTGAGAGCATTTCGGAAGGGTGGACCTTTTTTTAAAACTTTTAAGAACTAAGATAAAAAGTCCCTTCCATGAAATTTTTCTCCGTCATCGGTCATTTCCGCCGTACAACTTTTCAAAATTTCGTTTAGAACTAACATTTTCAGTACTTCAAAGTATGAATCAGTCACTTAACCTTATCTCGATTTTTCGAAACGGAAGTTCTTCAACCATTTACTCAAAAGCTCTATCAAGCCACGCGGGACGATGACAAAAACAAGCTGACAAGAGCCTCTTTGTAATCGGTCGAATCGTGTCGAAGAACTTATCTTTCGAAATCTTTGCCGCACTCACGATAGGAAAATACTGACTGATCCATGCCTTTAAGTAAACACATTTTCGTGCGAATATGGATAATTTACCATCAAACAAATCGTTGAATGGCGATGTGCCGAAAAATTCTCTAAAGACATCTTCGGGATCTCGGAAAACGAACCACTGTCGCATTTGTGGATCGATATCAGACTCGTGTCTGCGTTTGCTTCCAGGAATCTGAAGGCCTTCTTTTCCATACTGATCGTAAACGCGACGTTTCTTTTCTGTAAAAATATAAAATAAAAAATGTAATATAGTGACAAATTTGGAGGCTCCGAGTCATTCAAGTTTAGTTTAACGCTGACGTTTATTGTGCATTCAGGGAAGAATGAATGTTTCGTTAAATTTTGTGGATAAAAGGATGAACACGATCAAATGTTCATGATGAATATTTCTCGTTTTTTTAGTTTGGTCTCCGGCCTCAGCCACGGGTACGTGCATTCATAAACAATTTGAAAACGAAAAAAACGATGCTAAAAAGCGTTCGGGATCGTTACAACATTCTCGTGTTTTAGTCACGCGGTGACGTTCAGCAAAAAAACCGAGAGACAGGTGGATCAACAAAAACCATAGAAATCAACGAAAGTGTCTCATGAACCATTAACGTGACGTTAAAACGAGCAAGAAAATAACCGGGGCACTCGCGATTTTAGCTGTATGCGAGGGGGGTGGATTCGTGCGGTACCGAAAAATCGTTCGAACGGTGACTCTGAGTAATTCCGAGATGCGAATCCAGCGCGATCTGCCCTCGCGGTCGGCTTTTGACAACAGCGTTGATCGTAGATTCTTCTTCGCCCATCTTGACCGTTACATTGTAATTTTTCGTTTCGTTTCGGTTTATTTGATTTTCGGAGGCGATCCCCGGGAACAAAATATACGAAAATTTATATTCATCGGTCATTCACGTCGCGATTTATCGAGCGAGGTTTTCGACTCTTTGAAAAACCCAATTCCAATCGACGACATTTCTTTCTTCCGTAATCGAAGATGAAACAAACTTTATAAAAAAAAACCCACCATCCACGAGAACCTCGTACGCCTCGGAAATTTCTTTAAATCTTCTGGTGGACTCGTCGAGGTTGTCCGGATTCTTGTCGGGATGCCATTTCAGAGCGAGCTTCCTGTATCTGTAAATCCATAAATTCATTTTATTATTATATTATCGCAATCTTATGAGGGAAAAGTTGGAAAGATAGAAGCGGTCAAGGGGAAGCAGAGCGCAAGAACGCGGAACGAAAACTCGGATGAAGCTGACGCGCACTGCTCGTTTATTCAGAGTGAAAGTTTCTACTGCTCGCGTGCGCTCTTTATTTGTTTATTTCATTATTTCATATCATGTGAAAAATCATTTTCTCGATCAGCAGAAGCAGAAGGGGGGGAGGGTTCCTTCTCCGCTGTACGGAGAACGACCGTGAAGGAGGTCACGGACCTCGCAACGGCCGCACAACCTTGAAAGCTCCGCGGCTCGTCGCATCGCGGCAACATCGAGAAAATCTTTGCTCCGTTGCTTCTCGGCGCGTTGACCGCTCCAACCATCTCGCGTATATCACCCCCCCCCCCCTCTCTCTCTCTCTCTCTCTCTTTCGCGTCTACCCAGGATTTTTCCGTCGAGCAAACCCGGAACTACGAAACGTTCCAAATCCTCGATGCATTTTGTTTTTTCTTTCGTATAGAAACTCCATAGGGGACCGTCAAATTTCTAGACATAGCAGCTTGATTCGTACGCGGAGTAATTATTTTGGGATCAAACGAGATAGTTTGTTGTCCTATTTTTTAAAGGTTAACAATTAAAAACACAAAAAACCAACAATTCTGAATAATGTGACGCAAACTCTGCTCTAAAGTACTACTCAAAGTTTCTACTCTTCAATGTGTTTACTCCGATACTTGAAATTTCAAAGGATTCGAGAGTTTGAATGTAAAAAAATATCGAATAGAGCCCCCTATTGAAAAATCAATGGTCGTTCAGTCTCAAATTCGTTATAGTGTATCAAGGAAGTTTTTATGCTCGTGTTGAAGCATACTACGGGAAAAAAACTACGCAAACTACAGTTCAAAGAGCTCTTCGGTCTTTACTGAGCGGGAGCTCATGAGAAAACGGAAAATTATTTTGAAGAGTGTTTTGTGATGAATGCATCGTTGCTGGTTTCAATGTTCGTAAATTTTTAACCTTTTAAGGACGGCGAATTTGACGTTGAAATCGACCTTTTTACACAAAATTTGTGCATAATATCGATGATTTTTTCAAGTGGAGTGTCAAAGGTTAATTTCTACTCAACGACCGAGCAAAACCTTCGGGAATCCTGTCATGTAGTTTGATATTTTTGATAATTTAAGGAAAACAGTAGTTTTTCGTCAATACACGATTACGGTGCAGTTCATTGCTCAAGCACGGATGGATTCGTGAATTTTCCTGAGAGAACACACCGCGAGAGTCATGAGCATTCGAATTTTTGGGGTTTCGAAACTCTTTCGCTTCCCAAACTAAAACAAAATGTTTGTCCCAGTGAACGTAGTGAAACAGAAATTTTGATCGAGGTCCGCTTTTTTTTTCAAACAAAAAATGGACGTTTAACGTTCATGAGAAGCCGATGAGCCTGATTACGAAATCTCACTTCTGTGTAGGGTCGAGTCTCGAACTCGGAGGTCATTTTTTCGCGTCTTTTTGTTCCGGGACAAAAGCCACGAACCGGATCCTTTGATCAGTATTTACTCACGCTTTTTTTATTTCAACCGGTGTCGCGACACGGCTGATTTCGAGGATTCTGTAATAGTCGACCATAGCGCGTCCTTGGCGTTGGTTCCCTTGCAGCAGCCGCGAGTCCTGTCGAAAAATAAAAAAATGTTTTATTATTCCACGTCAGAAGTAAAAATGAAATGAAAAAGCAAAAAAAAAGAAAAACAGATGAACGCGGTGTTTCGCTATCGACTTCTCTCTCGCCGTTCGACGTCGTTTTCTCTCGAGCATCGATCACGTTTTGGCTATCGCTTTGCGGTTGCATCGCCCGCGCGTACTTGCCCCACTTACGTATATAGAATAATTACGATATCAACGGCTAAGTGCGAACTATCGTACGCTCATCTCTCGTCCTGTGATAACAGTAACAATCGTCGGACAAGTACGACGCATTTTCTTCTCTTGTCCCGCGACAACGTACAGGAGAAAACGAAAAAAAAAACTCTTTTGAAACGATGATTTTTTTCGGATAGAAGCACTCCCAAGGTCTATTTTTTTTTGGGTTTCGTTCGACGAGGGAATTTTAAACTCGAAGAGAAACGGATTGTTAAAAATGGAGACGCGAGTCAATTCTTCGATTAAAGGTCGTTGAAGCAACGTTGGAGTCCAACGAACTTAATGAAAAAGATCATTTGTAATTGACCAATTTGTTATTTCACATGACGCTGAAGTTTCCAACGTTGGAGTCCAACGAAATGATCGAAAAAAACTCTCCAATAATTGCAGTAATTCTCCTATTTTGTTCCCTGCCAAATTTGCGATTCGTTGTTTTTCAAGCTGCACCCAACGATTCGTGAAATAAAAAATTGGTGAATTTCAAACGTTTTTTTCGTTCATTTCGTTGGACTCCAACGTTGGAAACTTCAGCTTCGTTATTTCACGAGAATCATTGGTGTGGATGGGAAAACTACGAATTGCGAAATCGGTAGAGAACAAAATTGGAGAATCACTGGAATTGTTAGTTTTTTGACATCATTTCGCTGGACTCGAACGTTGCAAACTTCGTCATTCAATTAATTGGTCATATTTGAGTTTGTGAGAGCAGAAATTTTCGCGCACTCGATGCAGTCGACTTTGACGTTTGCGTCTCTCCCTGGAGGAAACGTCGGAGACATTATCAGGGACGACAGTTTTTATCTGATCGTTTATTGGTCCTAGTGCAACGAGTGACCGACGGGTCGATGCGAACGGAAGTGTACTCAGTTGAACCGACACTACTTGACAGTATTGAAGTTTCAATATGACGCGAAAACTTTTTCGAAATCCGAGGCTTCCACTCGCAGAATAATTTTTTCAGTTGTTTCGAATTTTCTCGAGCTTCTGCGACTTCACAGCGCCAGAGAATTTCGAGCTTTGACGAAACTTCGTCTTACAATCGATGTCGATAATCCAAAGATTTGTCTCGATCCAATTGTTAGAAGAGTTTTAAAAGAAGGTCACGTAATCCTTCACAATCCTTTTCCCAAGATACGTCCTTGGCCGAGGCGTGTGTTATCACTTTTCGTGCAATAATTCTGCGATTTAACGATGCATTAACATGCACGTGTGATAAGCCATTTGGAAAGACGCGAATGACTAATATTTTAAGATTTATTGGAACACGTCGGGCGACTCGATTTCCAATTATGTAATCGACTTTTGTTCGAGATGTTGCTGCGCGTCAGTTCTGCAGAAAGCACCGATTTCTCGTACCAGAAATACGAAAATATCGAAACTGCGTGAACGTTCCAGAAAGTTTCGAGTTCAATGAAAAGTCCTTGACAATTGGAAATCCGTAATGGCTCCTCGGGGTGAAGCGAAGATGCGAGAAGCGTCGGTACGCCGG
The DNA here is from genome assembly GCF_019457755.1 of Venturia canescens. Lineage (NCBI taxonomy): Eukaryota > Metazoa > Arthropoda > Insecta > Hymenoptera > Ichneumonidae > Venturia > Venturia canescens. Next base: position 9,873,948 of record NC_057423.1, on the reverse strand, counting down.
TCGGAGCTTCGCGTCGGTTTCCCGGCCACCTCCGGTGCCTCAATGTCTGAAAAAACCGAAATAAAAGAAGGCTCGCGTGATTCGAGTCTCCTCCACCTGTTGCGGAGCCGCTTGGCGCGAGAAAAGCAGGGTCGAAGCCACGGAAACGTATGTGACGAGGCAGAAGGAAAGCGAAAGTTCGAGGAGCCAGAAAAATATTGAATTTTTCATTTCTATTTATTGCTTCAGAGCCGACGCAATTGGACGTCGCGACGATCAGTCTCGCACCAACGAACACAAGAGCGTGGGGAAAATATCGCGAAGTGGGCGCCGCGGAAGATGTCCGCGTTCCCTTCGCTCTCCTCGCCAGGCGCTTGGAAAGGGCCATGATGATCGAGGAGGAAATGCCTTCGAGCAGCTCGACCACGAGCCCGCGTCGTTCGACGTGTCGAAATAAATTTCTTTCATTTATTCCATCGGAGGTTCACAAGCTCGCGCATCATTTTGCACGCGAGGGCGGAGGAAAGTGTGTGCGAGAGCGTGCACGAGCGAGGACGCGAGCACGAGCTGGTGGGCGGTCTCGAGAGACTCCCGCGAGAGCTCCGCAGCTCGGAGGCTCTCGCGTGACGTCAGTCTTACTTATTTGGCCAGGAAACCCACGGTTTTGAGAAAATCGTTGTTTGTTGTTGTTCGTCGATGCTCGATCATCGTCGCCGACGAATGCCACGAATTTTCGACTCTCACTCCCTCTCCAACGATCGCACTCTTCAATTTCCTTCCTTTCCTCGCCTCCCCCGACCTCGCGATCCAGGAAACGGGAACACGAGCGTTAAACCGTCGCGAAACGTCCCTGACCTTGCGGATTCACGACGCGCACGAGGAACTCATCCGTTCCCGTTTTTTTAGCGGTCCAGTTATCGTCCTCTTATCTCAGTCTCTCCGTTACACCAAAGTCGCGACACACCCTCGGACGATCGCCCATGATTTTCCACCTTTGAAAAAAAATTCAGCAATTTTTTTAATAGAGATTTATGGCTCCGATCGATCAGGCAAATTTGACAGTTTCCTTCTTTTCGAAGTTTGCTTTGGGGAATTTGATATTTTTACTTCTACGTCAGGAAGCTTCAATCGTTTTTGTTGGAATGTGATCGAGTCAGATTTTCAGTGTTTTGCAAGTGGAAAAAAATTCAGCAATTTTTCAAATCAAGACTTGGATTCATGCATTCGACCGATTGGGAAAATTTGACAGTTTCCTTCTTTTCCAAGTTTGCTTTGGGAATTTGATATTCTGATTTCTAGGTTAAGAAGTTTCAGTCGTTTTTGTTAGAATGTGCTCGAATCAGATTTTCAAAAAGTGTATTGCAAGTAGAAAACAGTAGCAGATACATTTTGACGAAGAGAAATAAATTTTGACGGAGAGAAAAAAAGTGCTTCCGCATGTGACAAAAAGATTGATTAGTAAATTGTTCAGTACGTACCGTAACGCGTGCTATGAATACGAATTACTGTGTTTTTCTCACGATGTCAAAAGTCGTTTTAACCACCAAGTCTTCATTTTACGAATATTCGCAGCTAATGGTGATTAATGAAAACTGAATTGGTGTTCATAACCCTCGTTTGATGTGAAAAAAAGTGGACGTAAATTGTGACTCATGCTTAAATTGACTCGTCGATTCGTCTGTCAAGTCGGTGACGAAACGAATAAAAACGTGAATCCTGAAGTATTTCTATACCTTTCCGATAAAATCCGAATAAATTCAGTTCCGAATATCGTACCACGATTTCACGAGTCTTCCGAAAAATTCACGCCTCAAAGTTTCCCATAACAATCGGGTCGATCGATACTTTTATCCAATTTTTTTTGTTTCACCAAATTCTGTTCGCTGTCAAGTCCGAGCGACCCAAGTCGAAAAACGCAGAGCCATTTTATCGTGAAAATATGATTTCAAGTCCGATCAACAGGTAGAAAAATCTGGATTAACCGAGCACAATGGAAAGGGGTCGCCAGAGTCGGCGTGCAAATAAAAATGGCAGCTTTATTGTAGGATCGAAGGGAGCAATAAAACACTAGATGATTTCGACGATTTCGGCTGATCGAATGTCGGCGATAACTAGTCCGGGGAGGGGGGTGTGGAGAGGTGAAATGGTTGAAAATCGAAAAAATGGCGGATGACGTTGTCGAAGCGGCTCGTACAAGCATGAAGCAACGAGCGGTGATATGCAAGCTAGACCGGCAGAGGGCGTGGGCAAACTCTGACCGTTTTGGTCGGTATCTATACACGCGGTTTGTGCGTGTATCGTTATATTTGCGAAATCGTCCTCTTTCTCGCCGTGTATGGTCCGTCGTTCGATACTTGACAGACAAAGTTGCGAAAGACGGAGGAAGAGACACGGTCCGCCCGCGATGACGTTACACGATTCCCACGAGGTAGCGAAGAAGACCGTTAAAATCAATCGCGACAGTATAATCGCGTATCGGTGCCGCGAGCGCCCGATACAAAACGAAAATCTTTAGCGAACTTTCGCTTCTCAATCGAGATTATGAGGAACGGGAGCTCCGAGGATGCAATTGGCCGTATGTACTATTTTCGATACTCGCAACGAGTCTCAATCTTTTTTTAAACACTCCCCTCCAGCCCCTCAACTCAACGGTTTAATATTAATAACAAGCCGCGTATCCGTATACGCGGATAAATATTGTCGGAAGTGAATCGCGAGCGACGAATTTTTGGCAAGACCGGTCTCTCTCTTCCTCTCTTCCCACGAAAATCACTATGTGTGTAGGAACAACGTTCGATTATGAATCACGAGATAAACTTGTTGCTCCGACGATTCCCTACGAACCAACGTGTTTCCACTCGTTTATTCGCCCATTTTGCGTACGATCTAATTCACGTTCATTTCCCTTTACCCCTCCCGCTCCTCATCTTTCCCCTTTCACGACTCGTAAAACTTGACCGTCGACGAATCCTCTTTTGCCTCCTGCAATTTAATCATCTTTGTCACATCGGACTCGCTCGGACGGATACACTTCCGGTATTGATTGGACGTAGGAGAGGGGCAATGGAGAGCGTATCTTGCGTCTTTATCAACGAAACTGCGACAGCAACATCGGGAAAGATAATATGCACTACCTTCGCGTAACTACACGAAAGCTTCTGCCCTGTGTCGCGTCTTTTCAATCTCCCTCCCTCAATATTTCTCGTTTCTAAATTTTTCCTCGATCATGGCGCCACCATTCGTCGCCGATCGTTCTAGAAACTGAACTTGCCGCCGTTATTTATTTCGTAACATTATTTGTTTTTGTATTTCTCCCTTTCGTACAGTTTCAGCGAGTCATTCGAGCAATGACGAATCCACGTTCGCTTTTCCTTCACAATTGTATTATTCGATTTTATTTTTCTGACCGAACACGCGATGTTACAATTTGCATTGATGCGTCGAGACTTGTTGACAGACTTTTGACGGTACGACCGTTATTATCCGTCGAATCTTAATGTTCACGCATGAGGATCCGTTAGAAGTATAATGAAAGATTTTTCAACTTGATAGATTTTCTCGCTTTTCTAACGTTTGTTCTTGTATAGCATCGCGGTCGTCCGTGACGCCGTCGAAACTCACGATTACGAGTTTCGTATGAGAGTCTTGGCGCGTCACGTCCGGCACTAACCACGATATCGTGAACAAAGCGAGAAAAAAAAACGGGGAAAAAAACAGCTACGTTCATAACGTGCGAGTTGAAGGAATGGCGTTTAATATCCGAAGGATATATATTCGTTACGCGACCAAAGCGTTGAAAACCAAAGTCGCCTCTTTGTTCGCGCTACGCCAAAGGAGCTAGCTGTACAATTTATCTTGTCATATCGGAAAATGATACTCCGACGAGAGAAAAAGCCAATGCGAATCATAAATGGATGCTCGATTGTCCATTTTTTCACCCGATCGATGGCTAAGCTTACCACGAGAAACGCGCATAGGCTTTTCATGTATATATTCACGATTCTCGAGGCTTCCATACCAATACCAAATTTTCTTATTTCGATAGTTCTCCCGTCTTAACTCGTTGTGGCAAGGCTCTGCCATTGACGAAAGAGACACACGATGATGTGAGGAAAGACAACGACTTACCGAAAACACACGGTCTCTTGACGTTCACGAAACACTCACTTTTAGACTCACTCCCTTGATTTTTTATTGATATTTTACACTCAATCGCGAATTATGAAGAAAAAAACTATTGTCTCCCGTGAATGAATACGTGTGGGTGATTGAGCGACGAGCAGCAGCCCCGTACACTCTTGATCGCTAGCGCACTCGTTTCGATCGGGGAACCTCGCGACAAAGGTGGAGAATCTCGACTGTGACCTGAACTTGGCTCCGCACTTTCACAGGATCGATACTCCGCGAGGTGTCGCGCGACGGTTCTGCGCCTCCGGCTCAGTTCCGTATGGTGGCGTTCCCTTCGCCGCTATTTTTTATCCAATTCTCCCCACAGAGGCGCCACTGTCTTAACTCAAATGGGAACGAATTCAAACAGTTTTTTCTAACCGCTCTTCTTTCGAGTCAACTTGAAGGATATTTTCTAATAACAAATATTTGCTAAACATATCCCCCACACTGAGGATATCCCGAGATTTTCTTCATTTATTTTTGTTTTTTACTTAACAATCTATTCAATTTTCACAAAAAAAATGTTCATTTTCACCATTTTTTATCATATCCAATGTTTTATAATATTTATGGAATTTAATTGGTTTCGAAAGATTCGTGCCTTTTTACAAACTCATAGTATCAAGTTGACTTTACACGAGTTCGACGGCCGGGCAGAAATTGGCTTCGAAGAAATAATCTAATTCAAAGTAATAAAACGAAAAACCTCGGAGTTTGTCAATCAAATCGAATCATTTGGTTAGGGGTTTGAAAAGTTGTTGCCATCCAGGGGGCAAATAGGTCACGAAGTTTAAAAATCTTATTTATTACTATGGAAGAAGCAAAATAGTGGAAAGAAAAAAAAGTATGTACAATGTATTTCGATTGAATTCGTTTATATAGGAATGGGCAAATCTTTGGCGACCATGATCAATATCTGATCGATGCTAAGACACCAATTGACTATGTTCTTGGAGATTTTGCACCAGTGTTCGCCATGATGGGGCTCAGCAGCGACGCACCTCTTTTTGACGTCTTCCTGTTGTTCCTCGGTACCATTGAGGAGTTCAAATTTGTAAAAATATGCCCAAGCGTCTCCTAAATCCGGATCGATTTTCACTGTTCTGTTGAACCAATCTCGGCACTTCGAGATTTTATGCTCACACCAGAAAAGTCTATAGAAAATGAAAAAAAAAAGAAAAGGTTAAGCTCGTTTCACCACGAAGACCATAAAGGGTCATAAAATTGAGTGAAAATTACTTTGATACTGCGAGAAGAACGTGAGGATCGTGTTCACATTTTTTCAGAGCGTCGACGCTCTTCGTTTTTCGTTGTGGCCGAGGCTCCATGAAGATTGCCTCAGCCCACAGCAAACCCGAGGTCGGACACTCTTGAAGAGCTTTCGCCATGAGCGTGTTCGCCATGTCTCGGACACCACCGATTTTCAACTCGTTTCGTATCGCCTCCAACCAAAGTTGAGGATTCTTTGGATTTCGTAGACGGGCCTTCTCCAGAACTGAACGGGCCTTTGTCACTTGATTTTTTCTGTGCTCCAGACTCGCCAACAACCTCCACAATGGCACGGAAGTCGGACACTTTTTGATCTGTAATTAATTGATCATTAAATATTTTCACCCTCGGTATTCGATATTTTTTCGTATGATAACAGCGTTAACCTTTTAATTAATTGAGATTCCCCTTTGATGTTTTATTACTGTGATTCATTTACATAATTCGTTGAATAATTTGGGGCTCGTGATATATCGATTTATGGAATTTCGAGGCTATATTTGACCCCACACTGGCATGAAAAACGTACCGCTTGATTATACGTATCGAGAGCAGCGTCAAGATTGCCCTGCTGTTCCTCAATCTGGCCCTTCATGAGCCACAATTTTGGAAAATCGTCAAACGCTTCGATCGCCTCTTTCAATAGTCGAAGCGCCGCTTCGAGGTTGTTCAGAGCCCACTCGAGTTTAGCGCTCTTCATCATGACCCTGGGGGTCGGAGCAGAGGCTCGTGCTTTCGCCAACAAGCGTCGAGCTCGCTCGTATTCCGAATTTTCCGACTCGAGTTTCACTGCGGCGAGCCAAATCTCTTCGGAGTTTGGATTTGCCTCGAAAGCTAGCGAAAGGATGCCTCGCGCGGCTGGGACGTCGCCCTGTAATTTCAATGGATTGAGATTCAGATGAATATCAAGATGAGGAAAAATATAAAACTCAATTAACAATACTGGAAATGCGAAGGAGAAATACTCACCGCCAACCACTTGGATTTGGCTCCCATAAGCCAAAGGACCTCGCTCTTGGGACAATGAGCAACGGCCCTTTGAAGAAGCGTTTCGAGAGACTCTCGGGTGCCGTAAGTTTTTTCGAAATAGGCAGCTCGTAACCAAATAGATTTTTTGCTTGGGAACGCTGTTTGAGCGTAGGCGTAAACCGCTCTGGCGCATTCCAAAGCTCCTTGTTGGGCGCACTATATCGAGAGAATAAAATGAAGAAATTTAAGAATAAAGAAAAAAATATTCCACCGCGGAAGGAATAGAATTTTCGCTTACTGTTTCTGCGTCTTCCATCCACGTGTGTTTCCGGTCTTCTTCTTCGACGCCGAACCCAATGATGGATTTCACGATAACTTGACAGCAGTGAACGGCGCCAGCTTTTTCAGCTTCCATCGCTTCCTTGAACCAGTGCTCGCGATTAATTTCAACGCCGTTTGCGCTCAATGAAGAAATAGCACGATCGATTATTTTTTCGACCATGTGTTTGTTGCCATTGGCCTCTTCGAGCTTTGCGGCTGTTGTCCAAATTTGCCGGTCGGTGGGAATATTTTCTCTTGCTTTGTTGAGGACTTTACGAGCGTTGTCGTAAGTCTCGAGACGGGCGAGGGCGAGCCACAGATCGACGCTCGTCGGGCAACATTCGACGGCTCGACTCAATAAAATCCGAGCATCCTCGGGCTCCTCCAATTCGACCGCTGCTTTCCAAAGTCTCACCGAATTCGGTATGTGCTCCAAAGCTTTTCTGTAAACTCGTCTTTTCGCCTTAATTTCACTCTCGAGATCCGCCGCCTTGATCCAAATTCTGACAGAGGTCGGTATGTGTCTAACTGATTGGGCGATCACTGCTTTTGCTGTGTCCGGAGGCTGGAGTCTTGCTGCTTCGAGCCAAAGATCCTCTGAAGTCGGATTTACTTCGCAACCTTTCATTATCAAATTCCTTGCAGCCTGGACCTTGCCGGTTACTTCCTCGAGTCGAGCAGAAGCTATCCAAGCTGGAGGATGATTCGGGTTCGTTTCTCGAACCGATTTCAGTAGCAGTCGAGCCTTTTTTATGTCGCTGCACAATTTTGAAAATTTATAAATTTATCGTTTTCATTTATATTTTCAAAGTTTGAAGAGAAAATAATTGTGAGTGGCGTAGAATGGTTCAAAAACGAGGATTCACTGGGAAAATATTTTCGTGTTACCAGATACAAGTTTTTTCCAAATTCATAAAAAAGCAGAAAATCCATCTTTCAAAATTCATGTTTCAATCTTGTAGTCAGATATTAATAAATTTTACCTCGGAAATTGGTATTTTTATCTTGTCCAACGATTCGCGCATAAATTGGAATCTCAATCAATTTGACGTTTGGTAAAATATTAAATTTATTTTAGTAAATTTGAAAAAAAGTGCATGTCCCAATGAATGTGCCTCTCACAGGAAAAAACGTTTATTCAATTACTTGGATGGTTAGAAAAAAAAGGAATGAAAGAATCTTTGATTCCTACTTGCTAAATTACAAAAAATCTTTAGTCATATTCAGAATTTCTGACTGTAGCAAACTCTTAAAGAATAAAAATGTGACGTACTTGATATCACCCCCGTAAGTTGGGATCATACTCTGAAGATCGGTAAGGTAACCCTTAGGATCGACGACGGTTTGGCCTTCGACCGAATCCGAGACTTGATTCAACTTAACGTTCATCAGAGTGTTTCTGGCTTGTCCGATTTTTCGTAAATCGAGATCACCGGTGGGTGTAAGCATGCCACCGGGTGTGGAAGATCCGGGCATCATGGAAGCCAAACCACTCGACGGATCGAGACTCGTCGCGGTTTCGCCACCCAAATTTCTCGCGAGAACAGAATCGGGCAAGGGAGTGAACTTTTCAGCTCGTGGATTTCTCTGCTTTCGATTTCTCGCGTCACCCACTTCCGGCACATTCTTCCAATCGTCCTCACTTACGTTTACCAATTCTCTCTTCAAATCCGAGAATTGCTGTTGTATTTTTGGCCGCTCTTGACGATAGCGTTCCAATTCTTCTCGCAAACGTTTCTCTCTGTATTCTTTTCGTTTTTCGTCCATTCGTTTATCTATCGCCTCGTAAATTGCATCTGCCTCTTCGTCGTCTTTGTCGTATGGATCCTGAGAAAAATTTTTCACGGTTATGTAAGAAAAAATGGACTGAATTATAGTAGAGGCAAAAAAATGTTCACCTTGCTGAACAGAGAACCGCCGTATCCAGAGAACTCGTCATAATTCGAGTCGTTGAGATCTTCCTCATCTTCTTCTTCCTCCTCTTTTTTCTTTGCTCGTTTTGTCGGTGGAGCGTGTCTGTCATCGCTGTTAAAAATATTAATTGTTGATGATAGATGAGCTCACAATCTCAAATCCATTCAATCAATTGAAATCAAACCATCATTTTTTGGACATACTTCTTTCAAAAGATACTACCAAAAGCCTCGATAACCAATAGAACTTATAAGGGAATCAACATGTTCAAGAGATGTTTTTCTCTTTTTTTTTTCAATAAAATCCTTTCTGAGCATATGGATTACATAAAATAAATATTCCGAATAGGACTGAGTCAAAACAACCGAATAAACAATGGCTCATTGACTTGAATCTCCATGTATTTTAAAGTGGTATCCTGTAAAAAACAGCACACGAAATTCTTGTTTTTTCTATTCAAACCTCTAACTTTTCTGTCAGGATAGAGTTTAAACCGAGAAATTTTATTTAAAAAATGATATTTCAAAAATGATAAACATTTGCAATGTTCCGTCCAGTTTTTTAGACTCAAGAGCATAGTTTAAGGGATCTATTGAAACATGTAATATTATCAAAAGATCCTTTTGTCATATTTATACAATGGGTGTTCATTTTGATCTAAAATATGAAACAGTGAAAACAGCTGATTATATTGATATTTGAAGAACTATCTAAATTCGATCAAATAAGGAATTGAGAATTAGATCCAAATGTTTCAAAGACCCTTCATTCATGTGGGTTGTTCAGAAAATAATGAGCATGACTCGTATTCAACTGCAGAGGTTGAAATGTTGTACTTACGATACGTCGTTGGCGTCACGGGCCGGACCGATGTCAGAACGTGTTGTGAATCCTGTTGCACTGTAAGCATACGTTGATAAGTATTTATCAATCCGAAGCCAGTTCGATTCGAAAAGGATAAAAAATTTGTTAATTCACGAAACGTGAGAAAATCGTAAGAAGAATGGAGGTTATGTTCGACGAATATGTCGGCTTGTCTGAATCTGGAAGAACCTAATACGAATTGTATTTTTATTTTCAGACAAGAAAAATTAAAATTACCCTCTTCCAACACCAGCCACGTAACCTAAAGGAGCCGGTACTCCCAAAAAATGTTTTTTGTTCCTTGTTGACAGCGAAGCCGAGGGGACCGCCATTTTTTATTATTCGAATTATAATTGTTCCGTGGTAAAGCAAGATTCCTTAGTTTTCAGCAGGTTCTAGAGGTCACGTGACTTCGTTATACGCCAGCAAAAACACAATCCCGTACAGTGGCGACTCACTCGGATGATTCACGTTTCACACTCGCATATTCCCAAATTCCCAACATAGCCGCCCAATATCATCGTGGGGGTGAGAATTCTGACTCCCGCTGTGAATATTATAAATAAGAAAAACATTTGCTCGAGGGGAGTTAAGCTTGAATAAGTTATAAAACTATTGGTGGAATGTGTGTGGAAGCGAAGAGAGAGGCGAGTCTCGGTTGGTTTTCTTCTCTGCTGTCATAATCGAACGAATATATCACCGGGATCTTGAATTGACATATCTTCCCGATCGTCCTGATTCTTCTTATCAATAAAGTACAAAAATACGTGGCAAAACGAAGAACAAATTTGTTAAATCATTAGATTGAAAGATTTGCCGTTCACATATTTACTGAAGAAACTCCAGCTGAAGAATGCAAGGTGTGGCTCATCGTAGGTCGACCTCAGACCTGGATTGATATTCTATAACGTATTTTTAGTGAAAACATGTGAGTACATGGATTTTGATCATAAACAAAGAAATTGTATGGCGATAATTGAAAATTTTATGCATATGATAATTTTCGGTTAGATTTTAAATCACAGCGGAACTAACAATACAAGGACATCATGCCAGCTCCGCCACCACCTCCTCCTCCAACGTTCAGTGCTCCTAGTGCTAACCCCGATGACAGAGGTCAACTTCTCCGTTCTATCAGAGCTGGAGCAACTTTAAGGAAGACAGTTACAGTTGATAAAAGTGCTCCGGCTATCAGTGGTACATGAACAAATATTTGCAACCTCAAATTATGCTAATTAACTAAAAAATTTATCTTAGTTCGAGTGGGTAAAAAGAAATAAATTGCACCAGTTGGAAGCAGAAAATAATATGAAATTGGTACATTCGATTTATGATAATTTGATCGAAACAATTTGAGATTGAACATTTTTTTTGGATGACTTCAATATAAAGATATTTTTTACATCTGGAAAAATTTGTAATTGATCGGTTGTTGAAGTTATACCCAGAAATGATGTATTCTGCTTAGATGAAAGTATTTCAAAAAGACTTCTAACATGAAAGAAATAGTTAGGGATTTGACAATGCGATAAATATTTTCAGGACGAGTAAGAGACGAAGGTTCGAGTTCCGTGGGTCCTGGGGTTCCGGCACGTGGCAGTAATGCGTCGGCAGCGGTGTCATCGGGAGGTCCTCCCAGTCTAGGAGGATTATTTTCAGGGGGAATGCCAAAGCTGAAAGCCACAGGTTTGAGGTCGAACATTGTGGAGAAGGAGTCGAGCGGTGGAGCATCGGGGACTGCTATGACTCACACCACGAGTCCAGCAGCTCCCAGTATCAAAAGGGGACCGCCACCGGTCCCGCCGCCTGCAACTCAGAAGCCACAAATCACAGAGTCAGGGAATAATGTCGAGCCTCCGATAACTTTGTCAAAGGGATTTGGGAAGCCGATGTTGGCGCCGAAACCCCCAGCGACGCCACTCCCAGCAACCATGACACAGAAACCTTCACCGCCGCCGAAAAAGTTGAACCTCCTTACCGGGCCGAGCGTTTCGCGGGCTCAGAGTATGCGGCTTCCGCGTTCTTCACCGGTCCTCGCACCGACACCGTCTTCGTTGCACCAGTCACAGGATTGTCTCAACGAGACGCAGCACAGACCGGTGATAAATCGAGCTTTAAGGGCGCCCATCGCCCGGCCACCCTCGCCGCCGATTTCCAAAAATTCCGGTCCCTCCACGACCCGCGTAGCCCCGCCACCGCCGCCACCACCTCCGTCGAGACTCGCCGTTACTGCACCGAGTATGCCACCTCCGCCACCTCCACCGCCTTATCGTTCAACCTCGATGCACCAGAGGCTCGCTCCGCCACCGCCCCCAACGCCGATACCATCGAGCGCTTCCAGCGCGCCTCCGACACCCCCGACGAGGGTCGCCTCCGCTGCGTCCTCTTCGTCAACCACCAATATTTCCTTCTCTTCGTCGACTCTTGTTCGAAACGGAGCTTCCACGTTCGCAAGCCTCGATCTCGAAGCCCGATTCGCCGACAAATTTCATTCGATTATGAATTTTCCAAATCCATCGCCGTTTCAAGGATTTCCCAAAGTCTACAATAGCAAAAACGGTGAGATCCCAACGACTACAAATAATAGTCAAAGTTTCGCTCTGTCGGATCTTGCGCCGATGATACGTCAAGCAGCCTGCGTATTTACCATTTTATTTTTTGTTTTTGCCGATCGACGTTTCCTCTCCTGCTCTCTGATTTTACGTTTTTTCATCATTGTCGCCCCTCGCATGCTCGTCGCGATGCTTGCTCTCTCCTCTCGTTCTCTATCACTTTGACGATTGTTCGTTTTTTGACCCTTCATCCTATTTAATTCGTCGTTTTATCGTCTCCCGCAACCTCCACCGGAAATTAGTTTCCGGTACCGATAAATTCGTGTCCATACGGAATGTTTTGCATGGAGAATGCCATAGTTGAAAAAATTCGTTTTTTCATTGCCTAGTGTTTTTCAAAAGATATTACGAAAAGTTGTTCCGTTGGTGAGAGAATGCCTTTTGCGACTTGGTACTAAATCAATAGAAGTGCATCTCCTCTCATCGTTGCGCAAGATTCCAACGATTAGATATTGAAATCTTTAGAGAAAAAGCAAATGAGATGAATGCGTAGACGATTATCATGCCATGAATATAGTATTTACACATTTATATTTTGTTTATTAAAGAAACAAGTAAAAAAAAAAAAAAAAAAAATTGATATTTCGGAAAATTGCAGCCGCTAAGCAACAGGCTCCAGCTCCCCCACCTCTGCAATCGTCTTCCGCCCCCGGCACGATGCTTCGGTTGAACGCTTCGTCCGGGGGTAAACAGTGGCAACACAATGCGGCGTCGTCAGCTTGTTGAAAATAAACAAACTCAAAAACGCTGCTCAAAAAACAATTGAATTACAAAGAAAAAACGAAGAGAAAAGTGAGACAAATGCGTGCAGATATTCAACGACGGATTTTAAAAAACCAGTAAATCATAGTACTATCAAAAACAATGGTCTTCCGAGAGATCCGGATGAAATTCTATGCGAGAGAGTGAGAGAGAGCGAGAGAGAGAGAGAGAGAGAGAGCAAGAAAGGAAACGGCTTGAGGGCGTGATGGGCAATTTCGAAAAGCGAAATATGGTGTTTTCATTAACAAGATTCCTCTAAAAGAGAAATAATTCTTTCGTTTCAGCGAACAAACTTGCTGGTAGAGCCCCGCGTACGTGTCCGTCGTAACAGAGTTCGAATCTGTTAGCGATTCAAGAAAAAAAAAACATCCAGTTAAATTGATAAAGATTTTTTCTCATGCGCTTGGAAAACATCGTTGCGACAGACTCGTCAAGAAAAAATTTTCAACAAGGCTCCCCTTTCCCTTTGTCTTGGAACGCAATCCGCGAAGGAGTTGACCTTTGAGAAGGGCCTACACGAGCAAGGAGCCAAAGAAATTCCATGTAAAAAGGATGAAAAGGACGAAGAGAAAAAAAGAAAATGGAAAAAAGATTTTTCTCCATTTTGATCTGGAGCAGGCCATATTCCAAATATGCGACAGTGCCTCGACGTTTATCAACTATTGGAATAAAAATATGTACGTATTTATGATTTACGTGCAAATCTCGAACTTGTAATTTTGTCTGTTGTATAAATAATAGAGAATAGTAATAATTATACTAATAATGAGGATATTTTTGATGGGGACGGATGAACCGGGGATCGATTTTAACGAGGGAACGATGGATACGAAAGCAATGAGACTCGTTGATGTAACAATTGTTGATTTAATTAAATTAGATACGTGCGATACTCTTCCGAATTGTTGTTACGATCGTCGGTCGAGTTGTCCATTTTTCGTTTCCCGAATCTCCGGTGACACTCACGCACGCGAACATTCATCCAGTGAAACGAAGAATTCTCGTCTGAACAAGAATTTCTTGTTCATCAACGGGAAGAAACGCAGCGAGGCAGTCCAGAGGCAGAAATGCAAATTCGGATATAAAATAATTTCTGGTGACTCTTCGACCCAGAGCCGTAAAAATAAGTTACAAAATCTTTCGATTCGGATAGGCTCGCGTGACCATCGGGGAACGCACGTCCATTGTCCTCGTCGCTGCTCTCTTTTCACGCTTCCAATTCTTTCTCAATTATTTTTCGATATTCGTCGAAACCTCCTTCGATGCATTTCACCGATCCTCCTCCGCAAACCCAGAGCTCCTTGCACACCAGTCGTATCAGCCGCTCGTCGTGGGAAACCAGAATCACACCTGCCTGTAACCCAATTCATCGGTTGTAAGTTTTGATCTGACAACTCAACAATTTTAATGGAGTTATAAAAAAAAATGGTTTTTTAAATTTCGTCCTTCACGTTACTTTCAGCTTTGTCATTCTACCTTTGGCACCGTTACTTTGTTAAGAGATAAAATCGGGTCTGTGTTGAAAGGAATTTTTTTTTTTGGTTTGGTAAATATTTGCTTGATATCTGAAGGATTTTCGAGGCGAACTGAAAAATTGACGTATTCTAGTGATTTTTCTTACTTGACAAGTGTTGAGAGCTTTGCCAAGAGCTTCGATCGACTCGATATCAAGATGATTAGTTGGTTCGTCGAGTACCAAAAAATTAGGCATGGCGGCGCACATGAGAGCGAAAGCGACTCGTGATTTCTGACCACCGGAGAGTGAGTCAATATTTTGCAAGGCCAAATCTCCTGTAACTCCGAAACTACCAAGCATTCGTCTATATTCCTCGATCGGTTTTCCTGCAAGTAGATGCGATTGTAATAAAAAATTCGACGAGCAAATGCCGGTGCTTTCTTACATTTTGTTGTCTTTGTACCTGGAAAATGATTTTGTATTAATTCAACCGGGCAAACTCTCATATCGAGTTGATCGACGTGGTGTTGGCTGAAATATCCGATTTTGAGGTTCCGATGAGTGTGAACGGTGCCTCGAGTCGGACTCAATGCTCCAGTGACTATTTTTAAAAGCGTCGTTTTACCAGCACCGTTTTCACCGACTATGCAAATTCGCGATTCCAGAGCCGCCGTCAAATTCACACCGGTAAACAAAAAAGGAGTGTCGTCCTTAGCTCCTTCGTAGCGGAAAGATACTTCGTTCAGTTGGAGTATCGGAGGACTGAGGGGCATCACGTCCGGGAAACGTAACGTTACTTCGCCTTCTTTCTCCATTGGTTTCAATTCGGGTCTGGAAGAAAAACGAAATACGTGGAGAAAATCTTTAGCCATCATTGAGTAAGAAACGTGAAAGAAGCGCTCGAAAGAGTACTCACAGTTTTTCCAACATTTTGATTTTACTCTGAACACTCGAAGCACGATTAGCATTATAGCGAAAGCGGTCGATGAATTCTTGCACGTGAGCTCTCTTGGCTTGCTGAGCTTCCCACTCTCGCTGGAGATTTCTCTCGCGTTCGCCTTTGGTCTTTTCAAATTGTTCGTAATTGCCTCGGTACGCTTCGATCTTTTGTCCCTTGAGGTACAGAATATCCGTCGGTACCTGCAAGAAAATATTTTATCATTAATATGAGAAGAACGAAAAAAGAAAAGTTGATCGGGAGATCCATTAAAAGGACATTCGTGACCGAAATGTGTGAACTTACAGTGTCCAGAAAGTTGCGATCGTGCGAAACAACTAGCAACGTCGTTGGCCACGACTGAAGATATTTTTCTAACCAGAGGATGGCTTTGATGTCCAACATGTTGGTAGGCTCGTCAAGAAGAAGGAGATCGGGCCGAGAGAAGAGAGCTCGTGCAAGAGCGAGACGCATTCGCCAACCACCGGAGAATGATTTCGTCGGCCATGATTGTCTCTCGACAGAGAAACCTAAACCCGAGAGAATAGCGCTCGCTCGCGCGGGCGCCTTATCCACTTCGGCCAATTGCATTGCTTCGTACAAACGATTCAATTCCTCGTCGACGTTATCGTTCGTAATCGTCGTTCCTCTTCCCTCTTCTTTTCCACTGCTACCTTCTGTTTCGCTCAATGCTTGAAACTCTGCTTCTCGACCGATCAAGGCTTGAAGTTCTGCTTCTCGACTGAGCATCGCACTCCGCTCGTGATCACATTCCAGCACTGACTCCAGGGCCGAGGTCTCGTCACCGGCAACTTCCTGCTCGACGTGCAGTACCCTCACGTGCGATGGTATTCTCAGTTGTTTACTAATTGTGGAATACGTGTTAATAAATACCAATTTTGATGATAAATATTCGAAGCAATGATGCAGAGTCGAACTTAAGCGAGGATCTTCTGAGAAAACGATCGCCATTTTTTTGTATGTTTTCATTAACGGAAAGAATGTTGAATGATATAGTCTCGCATTTGATCAATATTTCATGATAAAAACCCTATAAAACAGGGGAGATTTGGAAAAAAAAAATCCAGTTTTATTTACTGCGTAATTAAGATCGTTTTTGATAATTGTTTCTGGTCTTTTATGTACTGTAGGTTTTACTGTAAAAAGATTGTCGTTGTGTTACCTCGATATCATTCGCAAGAGGGTTGTTTTTCCCAAACCATTTCTTCCAATAAGGCCATAACGTCTACCATAAGCCAATGTAAGATCGGCACCTTGTAATAGAACTCTATCACCGTAGGCAACATCAAAGTTTTCGATTCTGATGTCTTGAGTTTTGTTGACATTGCCCTTGTTTTCCATTCGACTGTCTTTTTTACTTGTCATCTGACTGGCACTCGCTGTTTCTGCAGCTTTATTCGATCCAATGTTATTTTTTGCTCCACCACCTCCGCCGCCCCCACCGCCTCCTCCACCACCGTATTCTGTCCCTATTCGTTTTTCCTGTTTCTGTTGAAGTTTCGCTTCTGCTTTCTCTAACTTTTTTGCATCGACTTTCTGTAAAAGTAATTCAAACCAAAAGCTATTAATCATCTCAGTTCGAGCTACCGATCTCAATGGTTGAAAAACTTTTAACCCTCTGTTGACACACATATTTCATAATATATATAATTTCAAAATTTTGCATAAATTTGCAATTTCAAAGAGCATACATACTTTAATTGTTTTCACGTGCTGTTCACGTTTTTTAAGATATAGAAAAACTCATTGAGAATCTAGAAAAGTCAAATAAACTGTCCAATGAAAAAAAATTCTTGCTCAAGAATGGTATATTTTTCTTAAAAAATTAAAGCATATTTTTCCAACATTTTAAAATAATTCTCAGAATTTTCGACTGCATTTGCTTTTTTTCCAATGTTTGGGAAATTTATCGTTTAGTGTCTTAAATATCTGAAATTTGCTTTTGACTCACTGTGCCATCGTCCCTGGTTGTTACCCAAATGCTCTTTATCTGTTCGACCTGAGCCTCTAAAGTTGCTGCCATAGAACCCAAATGTATTGGAGCGTTTAAAACCTTGTTGACACCGTTTTTGCGTAATTCGTCGGAGGTGCGGTCTCCTTCGGTAGCACCTTCCTTCAACATCTCCAGTAATTTGTCGCATATTGCTCTAAAATCGATACAGCTGCTCATACATCCGGTTTATGTTTACAGAATTTGACAAAACCATGAATAATCGTTATTCAAGGAGAGAACTCGATAAAATTTTATTAAAACTGAAAATTTTACTGAAATTATGGAAACTATCCAGAAGATAATGAAAGCTTGGATGAGATTTGAAAATTTTATGTAAATGGCAAAAAACACAAGTTCAAAATACAAAATATCTTTGAAGTGTTATCAATTTGAAAGCAATGTACATTCAAATTTGAAAAAAAACTTGTCATGTTCAATTATTCTTGGGAAAACAGATTAACAAAAAAAAAATGATTCATTTTTAATTGCCCAGATTCTTCAAAAATTCTGAATGAAAAATGATTTAGATTCGAATGTTGCCGGGAAGATTCAGATCTTGAGTTTACTAACATAAAATTTTCGTTTGCATCAGTTTGTGTAATTATGTTATTTGAAAAACCAAAGTACAGTTGGATTGCTTCAAAAATTTCCTTGAACGGTGGAAACATTCACCGGAGTTGTTTCTACTATTGGAAGGAAGACTGAATAATTTGGCAGTTGAGATTCGTCTCTCCTCATTGAATAACGATAAAAATGGGAGTACCAGAGCTTATTTTTACAGACCTAACCTCGGTTTCTGGTTTGGCAGCAACCTCGTGCAAGACTTGCCCGATCGCTTCGTAAACCTCGTCCCCGTCTTCAAAATCGTCCCGTGAACTCACCAGGATTCCTTAAAGCAAAATACCAGCTGGTATCATTTGTAATTGTAAAAAAACCGATACCTCTCTCTCTCGGCCTCTGCCTCTCTCTCTCGTCTTTCGTTGATTCGAATGGAGAAAAGGAGGTTATAACCCACGAGACTGGACTTACCTTCAACATACTGATACAGATCGTCATCAATTGTTGGAAATTCACTTCTGATGTATTCACCACACGCTGCCATAACCGCGGAAATCTTTGGCTGTTGTCACACTCGCGCGCGCTTTTCCTCGTTTTCGAGCGCAATTTTATTCCAAAGACGAGATTTTCGGAGACGACCTGCAATCGTACGAACGTGTCGAGAAACTCGTGTCTCTTATGTATCGTCCAAGTGTATGCGTTCGTAGGGGTGCGTGTGTGTGCACAGAAATGGAATAACGGCAAAGGAGAAGGGGGGATGATAATGAAGGTTTTATTGTATGCTTGTATTTGTCACACCGCGAAAGCAACGCGGACCGTTAAACGTCAACGTCAAAAATTATAACAGATAGACTAACTGTTCTTCTCACGGATATACGTTGCTCGGATGCAGCATCGTGTGGCGAGTGTCTCACGATTGCGGCGATCTTTTCCAAGCACTCGCGGTCGCCGGGTGCTCGGGGTGTGGCGCGCGAGAGAAGGGCCCGAGATGGGCCGAGGGTGAAAGCCAAGTGTCAGTGTTATCCGCACGTGTCTGTACGTCACGCGGAGTGTTTAACAACAAAAAATCGAAAACAACAAACGCCCGTATTTCTCATAATTGTAGGAACTCGGTCTTGATAAAGGGAAACAAATGAAAGAGATAAAAAGGAAGTGACTATTTGTCGAATTTATTATACGAAGCGTCCAGTGATGTGCGCCATCTTGAACGAGAGCTGTCAAAAAACCAAGATGCGCTTCCCCACAGGAAACTGAAAACGGGATTGCACAACGTGTCAAAAAGGTTCTCGTTGTTGGCTTCATCACGACGGGATGAAGCACGAGATTAACTAAGATTAAATTAAAGATGTTTCAAATATTTTAAAACAACGATTGATTCGACGAATTTGTCATCGCGATTGTTGACTGTGTCAAAAAGTTATGAGAATGAGGACGACGAAGACGACAACAATGATCACGATGAGATTTTGGTGAGATTCTCGTAAGGGTGTTCCCAAGATGCTGAGAGTATAATATTTATCCCTGTCCAAAATAGGAGTTACGGGTAATCCCATCAGGGGCAACTGGCTTGATAACCTTGCGAAGGTAATTTTTTTTTTTAATACAATCAACGAGACAATATATTCAAGAGGAGGACCAAATTAAGGGGAAATGGCAACCGACATTGAGGAGTCTGACATGGAGGAGCACGAGCACCCTGGACCAGCGAAACGTCGCCGTACCAATTATACTAAAACTTTGGTATGTGTTTTTATTTCCCAACTATTTCTCCTTGTAGAAGATTCAAATGTGAAAATATCTTTATAAATTGAACAAGATTATGACAAGAAAGGATAAAATAAAAAACTTTCTGTGGTACTATACAATTTTTTGTATTTTAAAAGAAGCAGCTTGTTGCTATACAATATCGCATATTCGAGAAGTTGCAAAAAAAATTCTGTCATTTTCTCGTAGCTAAATAAAGACATGAAAATTCCTTTTAGTGGTAATAAATTCGTTGGTTTCGTAGTAAATAAAAACAAAGATACGTTATTGATCTGTGATATATAATGAAATATTGTTTATAAAGTAACAGTGAAATTGTTCTATTCCACAGAACATTCCACTTATTCTCGTTTTTTTCTTATTCTTTCAACTTCTACTGTCTATTTGAAAATGTATCAAAGTTTAGTGAAATTTTGTAACCAGTGCACATAAATTATGATGACATTAGGAATTTATGAGCATCTGATATTGTTATTCAAAAACATAAATTCTCTTCTATGCCAACGATCATTGAAAATAAAAAATTTATTCGTGAAACAAAAAAAACCATGATTGATGAAAAATTAAACAGTCGTTTACTCTTCAGGACAAAAGGCCGGAAGAATCTGTCGGTTCTAACAAGACGGCGATCACAGAAAAAGAGGCAGAGGGTGAAGCTGATCAAGACTTGGACGAAGTAGAAAAGCTGGCGAGAGAAAAGTTGCGTTTGTGGCAAAAGTGCCAACTGGATACAGGCTTTTTGGACAATATGGTGAATGACATCCTCGACAGGTTTTTCTTCAAAGACCTCACGCCCTTTTTTGTTGGTGGAGATAATGAAATGGAGAGCAGAGCAGTAGCAATGGCGATCGTGAGTCGGGGGCTCGCTCACAGCGCTTCCCGCGCCGACCTCGTGTCATCGGATATTTGCTGGTCGATTAATGAAAGCTCTGACTCGTCAAGCGCAAGCGATGATTCCTTGTCGCACGAGAGTTCAGCAATAATCGAGCCTCCGAGTTTGGTTCCTACATCGACAGTCTCCACTGGAGTTCGTTCCTGGAACGAGGATAAAATGGACGAC
Source organism: Venturia canescens (assembly GCF_019457755.1). Taxonomy (NCBI): domain Eukaryota; kingdom Metazoa; phylum Arthropoda; class Insecta; order Hymenoptera; family Ichneumonidae; genus Venturia; species Venturia canescens. The sequence continues at coordinate 9,853,299 of NC_057423.1, read as the reverse complement.
AGCAATCGTTCTTTATCTCGCGAGACAATGCCGAGTTGTTCCACGATAATCGATCCTCCGAGTTCGACCTCCACCTCGGCTGTCCCTGGCGTTGCTCGGTGCTGGAACGAGGACAAAATGGATGAGACCGATCGTGAGCAAGACTTTTTGGAGCGAGCGGTCGCGGAAGCGATAAAGAAAAAAGGACTGAGCGCTCTTAGCGTCGATTATGGCTAAATACTCCAGAGATCGAAACCTCGCTGTTCGAACTCGCTTTACTCTTCATTTTTTTTATCTTCTTTTCCAAACGAAATCATTCCTTTTCATCAATCGTCCAACCGTTAACTCCGTGTCATACGTTGAGGGGTCCCGTCTCGTCAGTTCATCAAAATGATCTGTCAAATTTGTTTTTCCTCATGCAAACAACAATGTGCAACAATCTTACGGTGACAACGTTGTGTTGATTTCACGCCAATATCAAACAAAAACAAGACAAAGCGTCGAAAAGCATACGCCGAGAAGGAAAACCGCGATTTCCGATTAAAGTTATGCTCAACGTTGTTCGAACGAAAGTCATGCACGAGAATAAAATGATTCGTTAAAAAACGGCTCTAACCGACCCCATCTTCAAAGTAATTTAATGTAGCAATGTTCCCTACGGTTACATTTTGATAATTAAAAAAAAGCAGTTTTCAAAAAAACGTAACTTTCAAGATGTAGAAAAGTAACCACAAGCCGAAAAATCGATGTTTTCCTAAATCTGACTAGTCACGACCCCTTGATAATTTGTATATAAATTTTCCAACACCGATTTAATGCGGGAGTAGAAGGAAAAGATCCGTTAGCAGAAGCCTGGCTAAGGGATGTAAAACGAAACTTTAAACAAACGGTCGATCGTCACAGAGTGGCGAAAAATAAATCAAATAGACGAGCCATATTATTGTAAATGTAAAATTAGATAACCCATTGAAACTCGATTAATTTAGCGGTGAACGAGTATCCTATCGTCGAAAAAGACAAGATTAAAATATTACAAATATCACATTAAATATTTTTCTTGTCCGACGACATAATATATCATAAATATATGAAAATTGATAGTATAAATACGAAGCGCGAATCAACAGTATAAAAAAGCCTGTGAATCAGCCATCACTTTTTTTTTTTATCAAATAATTACTTGATCGAATCAACTTTTCATAAAATATAAACAATTATTCAAAAATTACGCGTCAATGACGAAAACGAAGCAAAACAAAATCTCAGCGGTCGATTTATTTTTTGAATTTTATTCCATCGACATGTTTTGCCGAGCGCTCGATAACTCGCTATAATCGTAAATCATTTTACATACCTGTATGAAAAAGAAAAAAAAAACACATTGTAATAATAAAGAAAATATTAGAATTTATGACTGTGGGAGTGTGTTTCACATCGTTTAGGTGAAATAGGGCTCTCTTTCGTTTACAATTTTTTTCTAGTGTTCGCTCTCGTTAGAGTATCACGACATTGTGTAAATAGATGATATGCTGTCAAATGTCGTATGTACAACCATAATATTCAATAAAAATTTACGCTCTAGAGCGAGAAGTATTGAACGCGAAAATTTTTTATTCGCACTCGATTTTTTCACGGGGACTCACATTTTTGACATATTGTATTGCCATAACTTAATCTGTTCTATGGACATTTCATAATTAAATTTTGAACAAATATAACTACACTGCACTGCGCGTTGTCGCAAAACCAAGCTCATTTTTATCATCTAACCTCATATTTCGTATAAAGATGACATTTTATGCTGAAAAGACGAAGCTTGTTTCCTATGCCACTGCAGAGTTGACATTCGGTGAAATGGGTTACAGCGACCTTGAAATAATCCGAAAACACAGAGAGTGAAAAATAATCGATAAAATGTTCGAACTAAAAAAATAAAATTGTCGAATAATCGGTATTCTGACAGTGACACAACAGTAGCGGTTTTTTGGGTTTAGTCAAAGATAAAGATTATTTTCGATATGTTTTCGGGCTGAGCAAAACGTAGTACAAAACCTTATTTACGCAGGGCGCAATTCGTACCCGAGAACTATTCAAAATTTATTCATTGTGGGATGGTATCCGCCGCGACGGGGGCTTCAGCTGCTCTCCGTTTACAAGCTCTAAGAATTTTACTTCGTCCGGTGTCATTGTCCCCTCCCCCTCTCCGCTGGTAATACGTATTTTTCCGTGAACTCGATTGCAAGCGCAGAGGTACATGCTCGAGAGGTGATTCGTGGTACCAGCGTTTGTACTTGATACGGTTGGAGCGCGAGTATCTCGCGCACCTGCTACACAATTTCCCATTCGCCGCCACATCGCATTTGTGCATCGACACATCTATATCTAGATACATACTAAATGTGTATAGATATCAACATTCCAAATAAATAGAATTTTCGAGTTTTAACGAAAGGGCAATATCGATTTTCAGAGGCTGACTAAACACTACATTTTTTTATAGCATGAAAAATAAGAAATTAGAAAAGTTTACTCGACATGTTTTTTTATGAGATGGAACCATAGAAATTTTCGTTTCGAGGAAAAAATTGCGAATATTTATGCGTACAGGAGGGGTCGGAATAGCCGGTGCGCGGCCGGGAAAAAATAAGCGAGGAGAAAAGGTTTAGCGGGATGGTACGGGGAAGGCATGAGGGGTTAGGCTTTCCTTTCAAAAATGGAAGACGTATATAGGGGTGAAAATGAATACAGTGCCCTGATCTGGTGGTGGTTCGTTCGGTCCTTTGCTCGATGGTTGGGACATATCCAGGGGCTATAGAGCCTAGCAGCCGCGTTGCCCAAGCAGGCAGGGTGAATGGCGGAAAGGGGAAGAGGAGCAGTGCCGAAGGGGAGGCACGAGAAAAGGGTGGGAGAGGCGGGGAGTGACGAATGGCGAAAGAGCGAGAGAGGCGACGCGTAGTGGGGAGAGAGGATAGGCAAAGTGACGGTACGACGATACGCCGCCGCCGAGTAGCCGAGTAGAGAGCTGAGAAGCGCGAGAGCATCGAATCGAACGCGTTTAATGTCGCATTTCCACGCTCTTCTGCTTTTCCCGCACAATAATCATTTCGAGTTAGGACATTACGACGCGTATCCGTGTTCTTACAATAATATACGCGACGGTGTGTTTTACGATCGTAAGTAAGTGATACGAGGAATGGCGGCGTCTGACGAGGAAGTCGAGGAGAGTTACGCTGGTAAGTAACCGCCTTTTCGCTTGTGTTCTCTGTGTGTGCGTGTCGAAAATCCAGGGGAAAGGAGAGACAACGAGGAAAAAATATACAGTGGTGTCCGCGAATGTTGAGATTATTGGAGTTGGTGGTCGTCGTCGACGCGAGGCCAAACGCCAGGACGCGGCCGTTTTTATTCCTTTTTTCTGCGTGCCAAACTCTACTTTCATGGCTGCCGTGTCAAATTTTCAACCTAACGCGTGTTGTGTGTACAAACTATGACCAGTGACAAGCACATTAACCACATTTCTTTCCTCGTATTCCATTGAGAGCTATTGCTTTGTTGTTTTCCCGTCAAATGAGACAGTAACATTTTTCATACTAGTTTCCTTTGTCATTGCATTTTTTCATCCTTGTTACTAATTATGAGAGGATTGTTCAAGTCTTCGAAAAAACTTTGTCTCACGAGAAAGGGGGGGAGAGAGAGAAGCTTGCCGCGTCGTCACAGACAATAGCCGGTACAAGTTTAACCGCGAAATGCATTTTTTTAATTCGTAACCTTGCATTCTCGATCCTCTTAATGTCGACTTTGTTGTTATACTCAAACATCACCGTTACTTTCGATCTCTTATGTTTTTTCTTGAAAAACTTCTATCGGGGATAATGTTTGGGAATCGTCAACGCGTCGAACCTCGGCTCAGCGGAACAGCCCGCGTGCGGCTATTGCGAGAGTGTACGTATGTGTGCCCGCCGTAATGCCCTTTCAAAGAAAATGGCGGCAGCACACTCGCGCACAAAGCATTCAAAGAATTATCTCGATATTTCACTTTTTTTATTCCCTGTGATGTCCTCCAGGTTTTTCGTTTTCTCTAATGAGATTTCCCGGGGTGACTCCAAATTTCGACGTAAAACATTCATGATACAATTTCAACACACTCGCTCCGTTTAGGCCAATTTTTAGTACTGATTCGTGCAAATTGCAATTCGTCGAACTTTTTTTTTGTAATTTTCCTATTTCCGAACTATTGATTAACTGGGATTTCAACTAACCTCATGTGGAAGAAATTTTGGAGTAAAAAATACTTTGTCTTACCATTGCTTGCATTGATTTCAATGTTGTAGGAGTATTCATGATGTTTATTGTAAAATTTTACTAGATTTTAGCATTGTTCAAAATAGTCTACAGTAATAATTAAATTTTAACTTCTAACAGGTTTTATATTGAAACTTTTATGTGCATATTTTTAGTTTCTAAAATAATGTACCAGGCAAATATTTTGTTAGAATTTGTAGTACATTTCAAATTTATAATATTTAAATATATTATTTGAATTATATATTAATGTTTAGATTTGTGGTGAATACTAGGGAAAAACTTTGTTTCATGAATGATCGAGTAATGCTCAATGGTTTTGTTTTTTTTGAGTTTCCGTTGTTCAGGATAAAACCTGGAAATGTTTAAATTCTGAGAGGAGCTGAAAAAAGGCTCTCTTATATCCATTATTATTTCTACACATTTTCCTTGCCCAAGTAGTTTAAGCCTGATGATAATATTAATCAATCCCTTCCATTTGTCATTCAGGAGAAGAAGATGCTGAAGAAGGTGCAACTGCGACAGCTGGTGCTACTGTTCCCGTTGACGGATCTTCGGATGCTGAAGAGTCACAAAAATTGGTTGGTAGTCTTTGACAAACTTTAGTAGCATTTTTTCGTTTGTTAAAAAAATAAATATTTCTCATTTCCTTTTTAATTTGTACAGGAGGAAGATGATGATTACGAACCAGAAGAGCGAAAGAAGAAGAAAGGCAAAAAGAGGAAAGCCAGGAGCGAAGACAAAAAGGGAAAGAAGAAAAAGAAAAAGAAAAAATCTGATTCTGGAGACGTAAGCGTCAAAAAACAAAAATTAACGATAACTGTTTTTGTTTACCCATGAAATTTCAATTGCGCTTGGCTTCCAGGAGAGCGACTTTGGAGCTGGAAATGCTGCAGGTGGTGGCGAACAAGGCGAAGGAGCTGGAGAGGACAGCGATTATGCAGCTAGTAGAAAAAGTAGAAAGTCTTCGTCCAGAAAGTCTCTTAGCCATGGAGCACCACCGGCTCAAACTCAGGAACCAACTACTGGGATGCCTACGATAGAGGAAGTTTGCAGCACATTTGGCCTTACCGATGTTCACATTGATTACACCGACGCTGATTTCCAGAATCTTACCACTTACAAGCTGTTCCAGCAACACGTCAGACCTCTTTTGGCTAAAGAGAATCCAAAGGTCAGTTAAAAAATACCTTTGAAGCTTGAATCAAAAACTTTTCATTAATTTATAATATTTTTAAAAAGTTCGTGATTCGAATGAAAATAAAGTCTCGAAAGAATCGCTGATCTTATGGAACGTCATTGAATAAATTAGAAATGCCCGATAAAAAAATTTCTTGGTTCGGCAATATTATTGAATGTTCTGGCAGTTATCTGGACTAGAAATTTCTTGAATTGATTGAAGGGTGCCCAATCTTCGAGAAAATCGATTTATTTTGGGGAAACAAGAAGAAAATGGAAACACTCTAAAAAGTGTTATACATTTTGGAATAACTGCGATTGTTCACTGTGTCTTACTATTTTCTAATAATTCCTAAAAATTTATCGATTCTAAATCAACATCTCAAATGATGTAAATTGCGATTTGTCGGGTTCTCCCATGACTGGAAACAATTCTTACAGTTTTCGTAATTTTTCAAACAGGTACCAATGTCGAAGCTCATGATGCTGGTTGCTGCGAAATGGCGAGATTTCTCAGAATTGAATCCGCACACGCAGCCAGACGCGGACGTATCGACGGCGAGCGTTGACGAAGACAATCGGAGTTCACGGGCAAATCGCGGGGCAGCGGCAGCCGCTCAAGAAATTGAGGATGAAGATGAGGAGGACGAAGATAGCGATCGCAGGAGAAAATCGAGAGGATCGCGAGCGAAAAAGGGCAAAAAAGCTTCGAAAGTGCCAACTTTGAAGATAAAACTGAGCAAACGCAAACGCGGCAGTTCGGTACGTAAAAATAATGCCCCGATTCATAATTTTATAGATAAAAATTGATTTAGCAAATGATCATCGTTTTTGGACAAAAAAGTTCTCATTCATCCACTTTTGCGTCGGGGATTGTTGTTACGTGTTCAGGATGAAGAGGCTGAAGGAAGTGCCGCTGGTACAGATAGAGATTCCGACATGGAGTTCGAGCAAATGTTGGCCGACGCGGAAGACGCCCCGGGTGGAGAGGACGGTGTTAAAGGAGTAGATGACGAAGGAGCTGAGCCCCCGGCTGAGCCACCGGTTAGAAGGAAGGCTAAAACAAAAATTGGCAACAAGACAAAGAAGAAGAAGAAGACAAAGACGACGTCAAAGTTCCCAGATGGAGAGGAAAGTCTTGAGGTAGAGTTGGGCAACGTGCACGCGCGCGCGTTCCGCCATCTCTTCGTTGTCAATGATGTTGCGAGTTTGCGCATTTTAGTTTATTTCTTCAATCCGTCATTCTTCCAAATATGAATTTGGGGAGCATGAAGAACGCATTCGCCTCATCGTTGCTTGGCTCTGCCTCACAATTTAGTTGTATCGTTATCGATCCACCTCCCACTTTCTCCTCCGTTCATTATCGTCGATCGGAGACAAAGGATTTATTTCCCAAAGCGTTATTCGCTCTGTAGTTTTAATTTGTAATAACTTTTCGATCCTCCATTCGTTTCCACAGACGGATCATCAGGACTACTGCGAGGTCTGTCAGCAAGGCGGTGAGATAATACTCTGTGACACGTGTCCCCGGGCTTACCATCTCGTTTGTCTGGAGCCCGAGCTCGAGGAGACTCCAGAGGGAAAATGGAGCTGTCCTCACTGCGAGAGCGAAGGTATAACAGGTATCTCTCACTCGGAAGCTTTTTCCTTCATCCGGTTGCTTCCCCGAATCTCCGAGCGGAGTTTCACATCGTTCGCGTGCGATGAAAGCTCGCTCACGACTTTTCAAAAATATAAATAATGAACACTGTCGTTTTTTTGTCCTTGTGTACGAAATTTTAGGCGCAGCGGAGGACGACGACGAGCACATGGAATTCTGTCGCGTTTGTAAGGACGGCGGAGAGTTGCTGTGCTGCGACAGTTGCACGAGCGCTTATCACACGCACTGCCTCAATCCACCTTTGACAGAAATACCGGACGGCGATTGGAAGTGTCCGAGATGTTCGTGTCCACCGATATGCGGCAAAGTCGCGAAAATACTTACCTGGCGATGGAAGGAAGTTTCGGATGCGCCTTCAGAAGAGCCTTCTACAAGCAAAGCGGCCCCGAAGCCCCGGAAAATGCGGGAGTTTTTCGTCAAATGGGCGGACATGTCTTATTGGCACTGTGACTGGATAACGGAGCTTCAATTGGACGTTTTTCATCCTCTCATGTTCCGAAATTATTCGCGAAAGTACGATATGGACGAGCCTCCGAAGCTCGAGGAGCCGCTCGACGAGAGCGACTCTCGTGTCAAACGTTTGAAGATTCAGGAAGGTGGGACCAATCGCGAGGAGTACAACCTTGAGGAAAGATTCTACAAATATGGCGTCCGACCCGAATGGCTTGTTGTACATCGTGTCATTAATCATCGATTGTCGCGAGACGGTCGGGCCACTTATCTCGTCAAATGGCGAGATTTGGGCTACGATCTCGCCACCTGGGAAGACGAACACGAGGATATTCCCGGGCTCAAACAAGCCGTTGATTATTATCTTGATCTCCGAGCTGCTTACAGCAACGACGCTGTCACTTCGAGAAAAGGCAAAAAAGGCAAAGGCAAAAGATCCAAAACTAGGGAGATCATCGACGACGAGGAAAGGGCTCCTAAACGATATACCCCACCACCTGACAAACCGACCACTGATTTGAAGAAAAAACTTGAACGACAGCCCGATTATCTCGATATCACTGCCATGCAGCTCCATCCCTATCAGTTGGAGGGATTGAATTGGTTAAGGTATTCATGGGGGCAAGGAATCGACACTATTCTCGCTGATGAAATGGGTCTCGGTAAAACTATTCAGACCATTACGTTTTTGTACTCCTTGTACAAAGAAGGTCACTGCAAAGGCCCCTTCCTCGTTTCTGTACCTCTTTCAACCATTATCAATTGGGAACGTGAATTCGAGACTTGGGCACCTGATTTCTACTGTGTCACATATGTCGGTTAGTGTCTTCCTGCTTTTTGTTTGTTTTTTTTTCGACTTGGTTCCGTGAAAGCAGTTTGTTTACGTTCAGGAAATCTTTCCAACGTTGTTATTCGATATTCCGAGAACTCCTGTTTCTGCATTACTACTGGTTTGAAATAACGTCATGCTTTTTCCAAAATGTTTCCGTTATTGAATGCTTGAAAATGACTGAAAATAATCGAATGAAATTTGTATTTTGATTCCTCCAAAGTTTTGATATTTTACGGTTTACAAAAAACCAGGCAGCATTCGGATTTCACGAGGATAACTGTTGCATTATGTTTCGAATATTTCGTTGGAAAAATATTCAAATAACTTTCTAGGAACTATGATTCTTCTACATCACTGTTATTCACTTATTTTTTAGGTGACAAGGACAGTCGAATTGTAATTCGAGAGAATGAATTGTCATTCGAAGAGGGAGCAGTGCGAGGAGGTCGAGCCTCCAAGATTCGGTCTTCTCAGATAAAATTCAACGTTTTATTGACGAGTTACGAGCTTGTTTCCATTGATTCAGCTTGTTTAGGCTCGATCGACTGGGCCGTGCTCGTCGTCGATGAGGCTCATCGACTTAAATCCAATCAGTCAAAGTTCTTCAGGCTCTTGGCTTCTTACAACATTGCATACAAGCTTTTGCTCACCGGTACACCGCTACAAAACAATCTCGAAGAACTTTTCCATCTCTTGAATTTCTTGTGCCGCGACAAATTCAACGATCTATCGACTTTCCAAAATGAATTTGCGGATATTTCAAAAGAGGAACAGGTGAAAAAACTTCACGAAATGTTGGGACCTCATATGCTGCGAAGATTGAAGGCTGATGTGCTCAAGGTATTTTGTTTTCTCGTTAATCAATCCCTTTCGCCGTCACCATGAAAAATTGTTGAAACTGAACCGTTCAATATCGAACGAAATTTATTTCTTTATTACCTGTGAAAAAATCACAACCTGTCGTTTTTGATTTTTTTGAACAGAACATGCCGAGCAAATCAGAGTTTATTGTTCGAGTCGAGCTCTCACCGATGCAAAAGAAATATTACAAATACATTTTGACGCGAAACTTCGAAGCTCTGAATCCGAAAGGCGGAGGACAACAAGTTTCGCTGTTGAATATAATGATGGACCTGAAAAAGTGCTGTAATCATCCGTATCTATTCCCTGCGGCTTCGCAAGAGGCACCGACCGGACCAAACGGCAATTACGAGACAGGCGCTCTCATCAAAGCTGCCGGAAAGCTAGTACTTCTCAGCAGAATGCTGAAAAAACTTCGAGATGAGGGGCACAGAGTTCTTATATTTTCGCAAATGACGAAAATGCTGGATATTCTTGAGGATTATCTCGAAGGCGAGGGATACAAGTACGAGAGGATAGACGGTAACATCACAGGAACACAGCGTCAAGAAGCTATCGACAGATTCAATGCTCCTGGTACGTAAATAGATGGAAAGTGAAATAAATGCATCAGAAATTTCGATGAAAACTGGTTTCTCATCCATAATGATTTTTCCAGGTGCTCAACAATTTGTTTTCCTTCTCTCGACTCGAGCCGGCGGTCTTGGTATCAATCTCGCAACCGCCGATACTGTTATTATTTACGATTCTGATTGGAATCCGCATAACGACATACAAGCTTTCAGTAGAGCTCACAGAATCGGGCAAGCCAACAAAGTCATGATTTATCGTTTTGTAACTCGTAATTCAGTTGAGGAGAGGGTTACGCAGGTTGCTAAGCGTAAAATGATGTTGACGCATTTGGTCGTTCGACCGGGTATGGGCGGAAAAGGTGCCAATTTCAGCAAACAGGAACTCGACGACATTTTACGTTTCGGTACTTACTCCGTTTTTACTTCTTGTTCGATGGAATAATTGTAATTTCGTCCAAATTTTAGCTCTCATCGTTAAGAGGCTTTCACTATTTTTTAAAGCGCAAATTTTCTCTTGTGACTCGCAGGTACCGAGGAACTGTTTAAGGAAGAAGAAGGCAAAGAAGACGAGGCTATACACTACGACGATAAAGCTGTCGCCGAATTGCTTGATCGTAGCAAAGAAGGTATCGAACAAAAGGAGAATTGGGCAAACGAGTACCTGAGCTCGTTCAAGGTTGCGTCTTACGTAACTAAAGAAGGCGAAGTCGAAGAGGAAGCCGATACTGAAATTATCAAACAGGAAGCTGAAAACACAGATCCAGCTTACTGGATTAAATTGTTGAGGCATCATTACGAACAGCAACAAGAGGACATTGCACGAACTTTGGGAAAAGGTTCGTAATCGTTATTGTTTAAAGATTCAAACAAGAGAAAATGAAAACTGTAAAATTAGTGTTACGGCAAATGGAACACGAAAAATTCTTATTTCAATTCCCTCATTCTAATTCCTTCATATTTTGATTAGAATTTACTTGAAAGTTTATTCAATTTTCTGGCATAATATAGAAAAATTAATTTTATTTTCATATTTCATATTTTATTCAATAATAATCGCAATCATTTAATGTTCTCCGTTGTTCCAACAATTTCAACAATTTTTCTTCAGTTTTTATTGAGTCTGTATACAGCAAATAGTGATAATGATTCAACGAACTGACGAAATGACATTATTTTGTACAGGTAAACGTGTGAGGAAACAAGTAAATTACAACGACGGCGGAGTAACCGGAGATCAGGGAGCCCGGGACGATCAGCCATGGCAAGAAAATTTGTCGGACTACAACAGTGACTTCAGCGCACCGAGTGACGATGACAAAGAGGACGACGATTTCGATGAAAAGGGTGACGGAGATTTACTCTCTCGTCGAAGCAGACGACGGCTCGAGCGAAGAGACGAAAAGGACAGACCGTTGCCACCACTTCTTGCCAGGGTCAACGGGAATATAGAGGTTCGTTATCGCGTACAAACGAGTTTATTTCGAATCGCAACCTTTTACAATTCGATATTTGTGTTGGTAGGTTCTCGGATTTAACGCACGACAACGGAAGGCTTTCCTCAATGCGATCATGCGTTACGGAATGCCGCCTCAGGACGCCTTCAATTCTCAATGGTTAGTTGAAAAAGCACGATTGTAATTCTCCCTTTTACCCCTCGTTGCCCATTTTTTTCCACCACTTTATTCCGAGGGCTAGATTTTTAGTCAGGACTGCTTTAATCTGTAGGTTGGTGCGAGACCTAAGGGGCAAATCGGAAAAGAATTTCAAGGCCTACGTTTCACTGTTCATGAGACACTTGTGTGAGCCCGGAGCCGACAATGCTGAGACTTTTGCTGATGGCGTGCCACGCGAGGGTCTCAGTCGTCAGCATGTTTTGACCAGGATTGGCGTCATGTCGTTGATTCGGAAAAAGGTAATAATTGCTTCTGTTCCCATCGTTTTTACTTCGTTGAGACTGACGGTTCTATGATGTTTTAGTTAAATTATCAAAAAAATGTTGAATGAATTTTCCCGTGTGTTATTTTATCATCGTATAAAGTCACTGACACAATGTTCGTTCATCGATTTTGTGTATATTTTTTCCTGGCACTGAGTATTATAAATTGATTTTGATCGAATTTCAATGTTCGATTTTCTTGAATTTCGCAAATATCTTGATTTCCCGAACTCGTCAAAAGGTACAAGAATTCGAGCACATAAACGGTTATTACTCAATGCCTGAGATGATAAGGAAACCAGTAGAGCCAGTTAAGAATGAAGGAGCGACCACGGCAACCGCTGCTACTGCGACAAGTGCCACAACGGAAGGTGCTGCCGCTGCCGGTACGCCAAGTAGCACGGGTGCAACACCCGCAACCTCCAATGCTCCGAGCCCCGCGGCAACACCTACGCCAAACAACGTTGCCGCCGGTTCTACCTCGACAACTACTCCCGGCGAAACAACAAAAACAACCTCTGAGACAGCTGACGCTGCGAAAGACGTTAAGGAAGAAACAACCGACAAAGTGGTACGATACAAAAATGAAAACATAGACAAGATTCCTACAGAATTAAACTTTAAGAGCGTTTCAAATATCTTGTGATCGGAGAATCCTCACTCCACAACCTCAGAACTAAATACAGTTCCATTTTTTTTCGTAGAAAGATTGACTTTTTATATTTTTTCGAAACCGTTGTGGAAAGATTTTGTGATTAAATGTTCATGAATACTGAATTTTTTTGACATCAAGAGACTCGGTAGAGTCTCGGGACAAGTACATTGACAGCCCTGTCGTCTGCTGGCCCGAGACTCTCGCCGAGACTATACTTTCTCTGAATAAAACGATTCGCCGTGGTTGCTCTTTTCGTAATGAAGAATGAACATGAATCAATTTTATGCTAGAGGAAGGATGAGTCATTTCCGATTTCGTTGCAGGGTTTTCATTAAAAACAAAAAAAACTACCAGCGAGTTAGGGATTGACGTTTCAAACGTTTAAATGATACATTTCTGATAAAATGGTGTAAAAATTTGACAATTTTGAACACGACCGTGATTTTTTTTTTAGGTCGGTGAGGGTAAGGATGTGAAAGAAGAGCCCAAAGAGGACGGCAGTGTCAAAGAGGATTCAGAGGCGAGCGATAGAAATAAGGAAACGGTGAAAGAGGAGGTCAGGGCCACAAGCGAAGAGAAAGAGGCGACCGAGGGTGAGGGTGGCTCTGAGGAGAATAAGAAAGCAACGGTAGAAGTGAAAACAGAAAAGACGTCGAATACGAGCGTGACGACAACGACAACGACCACGACGACGGCGTCAAAGAGCGGTACCGAGGATGTGACACCGGATGCTAGCAACCTTGGGCCAGAGAGTAGAGCGAAAGCTGCTGACCTTGACGAGGAAGTTGTTATTGTTAAGGACGACGAAGAAGAGGAAAGCGGTAAAAAAGAGGTGAGAAAATAGAACACAAGGAGCTTATGCTGCTCGCAATCACGTATTTTTCATTGATTTTTCCATTGATTTACTCAAACTCATTTCAATAACAGGAAAAAGAAGTAAAGGACGCGACCAAGGAGAGCAGCGCCGAAGCAACGGACGTGACGAAACCAAAACGCAAGTTCATGTTCAACATCGCCGACGGCGGTTTTACCGAATTACACACACTTTGGTTGAACGAAGAAAAAGCGGCGGTTCCCGGACGCGAATACGAGATTTGGCACAGGAGACACGATTACTGGCTGCTCGCCGGCATAGTGACTCACGGCTACGGCCGTTGGCAAGACATTCAAAACGACATTAGGTTCGCTATAATCAACGAACCTTTCAAAATGGACGTCGGAAAGGGCAACTTTTTGGAAATAAAAAATAAATTTTTGGCGAGACGTTTCAAACTTCTCGAACAAGCCTTGGTCATCGAGGAACAACTTAGAAGAGCAGCGTACCTTAATCTTACTCAAGATCCCAATCATCCCGCCATGAGCCTCAACGCCAGATTCGCCGAGGTCGAATGTCTCGCTGAATCTCATCAACATCTCAGCAAGGAAAGTCTTGCCGGTAACAAACCCGCCAACGCGGTACTTCACAAGGTAATACTTGGAATTTCAGTCAAATTGTATCAAAACTGTTGATCATCGAATTGTCACATCACTTTCATCGAACGAATTAAAATTCATTATTTATGAAAATAAGTTTTAATCTACGTAAACAGATATTGAACATTTTCCTTTTAGCATTGAAGTTTCTCAATGAGCGCTGCTCAAATTTTAACAGATAAAGAAAAAAATTCACTTCAATTGACTGTAAAAATAGTGGAAAAAAACGCGTTGAATCCTAAATTGAAAATTGAAGCACGTATCTGTTCGTTTCCCTGCAATTGTGAAACAAAAGTTGTAAGAAAATTAGTACGAATTGAATAATTTCGGAAAAGCAAGGAATTGATGTGGTCTTGGTTCACAGGTACTCAATCAATTAGAGGAACTCTTGTCGGACATGAAATCGGACGTGAGCAGGTTACCGGCGACGTTGGCGAGGATTCCACCAGTTGCACAGCGTCTTCAAATGTCGGAGCGATCGATACTAAGCAGATTGGCGGCGACTGCTCCGGGTGGTGCGGCCGGATCGCAATCCGGTCAAGCGGCTCTGTTGGCCCAACAATTTCCCGCTGGTTTTTCGGGCGGACAGTTGCAAGCGACCTTTGCCGGTGCGGCTAATTTTGGAAACTTCAGGCCCCAATACTCTGTCCCGGGTCAACCGCCCCAAGGTTTCACAGGTGAGCGTTATCATTCGATTTTATACACCACAAAGAGAAGAAAAATAAACGTACTTGATTAAAGTCTTTTTAAATTTTGAAATTTTTGGTTTTGTCTTTGCAGCTTAAATACGAGACAGAAATATCGGTTTACGACGAAATAAGCTCAATGAAGCGAAAAAGGACGCGCCGTTGGTGAGGCTGTAATCTTATTTTTTGGTATTGGTCTCTCGAGACGCACCAAGAGGAACGCGATACAACAATACACCCCCCTACCCCCCACCCCCGACCCCACACACTCACGATTTCTAGATGAATTTTCACTAGATAAGGTTGAAGTAAGGAATTATCGTTAAAACGTTTAATATTAATAATAATAATAATAATAATAATAATAATAATAATAATAATAATAATAAATAATGATATACCTGCCGGAAAAAGAAAGAAATGAGGAACGCGTGACGCTCCACACCCGCACACAACCCTTTTTCCTGTACGTATCCACAGTTTATTTTGTCTGTACATTATATGTCAGATACCGAGCGTCGAATGGGTGATATCGAGCGAACGAGAAAGGAAAGAAAGAAGAAGAATGGGCTGAGATTTTGTACGAATATTGTACGGGCGTGCGTTGCTAAATGTTTTTCTGACAAATGTCAGAACTGACTTGTACGAATGTAAGCGTTTGCATTTAGTCGTCGAGACGGATCAATTTTTACACGAATTCTTCTACGTCTTGCTAAATTTTTTTTATTTCTGGTTTTTTTCTTCAACTTAAACTCTGTTTTTAAATACTTTTATTTTGCGTTCTGCATAATTTATTTGCGATCGGTTTCTTTTCTATCATTGTAGTATACTTCGTAATTGTAACAATAAACTCGGAAAGACGCCCTCAAATTTGAAAACCATCAAAATTAGAACCATAGCCCGTTTTCACAAAGGGGTTTGTATTTTCTCATCAAAACATTTATGCTTCATTGGTTTTTTCTATTCAAAGAATTTTGTGATTATTCCAACTTTGTACATCTATTTATCATTACCTCAAATTCCAAAACAAAATTATTAAAACAAAAATTGAGAATTCAAATTATTTTGCAAAGACAAAGTGACATTTAAAATTTTGAATAAAATTGGAAAGAATACCTGAACGAAATATACAAAGAAAAATGAATGTTGGAAAAATACCTGAGGAAAACATTAGTAATGTAGAAAAACGAAATAAAAAAAAAAAAATTAAAAAAGTGGTTGTCAAAATTTACCTGTATATAGGAAAAAATGATTACAAAATTTAAAGTTGATCGGTTACATAGTATCGTCAATAAAAAATCTACGATATACGGTAATGTTATGATTTTTATGAACATTACTTATTTTTGGGCAATTTCTTATCGAAATTTGAAAATCGTGGATTTTAGTATACGTTTTATCTGGTGAGGTAAATAAACGATAAAAATTCAGTGATCGTAACAATGAAAGAACAATGTATTTGTGACAGTGTTAATCGTACAAGGAAAAATTGTGATGGTGGACAAAAAAACGTTGAGGCGATCGATGTTCATTGCCGTATAAGGCAATGTGGAGGGTGTGCTTAGCCAGAAGTAGTTGCTCTGCCCTGACGTTGTTGTACCATTTCTCGAAGATTATCCTCGCTCTCCTTGAGATTCCGCTGCAAGTAACTTTTGTTGTTATCGAGAGTTTTAATTTTTTCGTCTGCAGTTTTGATCCTCGTCTCTAGATCGGCTTTGATGCTCTTGATGTCGTCGAGAAGAAACATTCGACCAACCGACTCATAAGTTCTCGTACTCGGTTCCAAGGTTGCCATCTCTTTGATCGTTAATTCGGCTCGTTGTTTCGATCGTTTTAGGGACTCTATTTGTATGTCCGAAAATTTCAATTTTTGCGATGTATCGACCATCTTTTCTTGCAATTCGGTAAATGCTTTTTTCAATTCGGGGTCCATTGCTCGAGGCGCCGACGTCATTTTTTTACCCTTATTTCGTATTCGCGTTGACGAGGTTTGTTTTGTTGTCAAATCACAACACCAAACTGTACTTTACACTCACGAAATTCTTGAAATTAAATAAAATAGACTGAAGATATATAAATATTTTGCTATGACGAACGGAAACACGATTCCAGTAATTTTTAGGTTATGTTAAGGCTATATAGTAGTTCACGATTTTCTGCTTGCGATGGTAGTGACAGTGACGCTTGGCGCGAACTACTGACCATATCAAGTTGACACCTAACGTCCTCTGCAATTTGTAGGAGCAAACAAAAACAAATGTTCATTTGAATTTTAGTTTTTGATAAAGAAAAAAAAATGCAACAATTCGAAAGAAGTTCATATGCAGTATATAATATAGCGTGATAACATTACCTACAGTCTTCACCACATAAGTGATAAACTCAGTGATAATACGCCACGTGTATTATATCGTTCGGACTCAAATCAAATCAAACTGAGATCTAGACTCATCGTATGTGCGTGTGATGAAGTTAAAGTGTGGGTGCATAAATACGCATCGAATACTTGTTGTGTACAGTGCAGTACAGTGGTTGAAGAAACTACTGACGTGTCCTATCGCGTGGTCCATGTAGGTAGCGACCGGTGGGGACAAATATGAAAAACGACGACGGCGACGACGACTGAGACGAGGACGACAGCGACAGCGACGACAATAACAACGTGGCGGTGCAACGAGAGTGAGTACGCGAAAACCAAATTAATCGCATGAGAGGAAAATAAATTAGAAATCGAATATAATAAGGAAAAAAAGGCAATTATAATTAAGGAGAAGTGTCGTCTTTGATACACGCTTCGTTATTATATGAGGTAAAGAGACAGTCATGACGTCAGAGACGTCAAACATATCGCGATATGGAGTCACTTAAAAAAACCTTGTCATTTGATAAAAATTAAAACAAATCGTGATACGGCAAGGATATACTGAAGTCAAGCGTTACCACAACGTTAACTGCGTGCCTCGTGTCCTGAGCAACTTATGACATGCACTCGAGTGTAAACGTGAATCACTGAGTGTAAAAGCAAT
Organism: Venturia canescens; assembly: GCF_019457755.1. NCBI lineage: Eukaryota > Metazoa > Arthropoda > Insecta > Hymenoptera > Ichneumonidae > Venturia > Venturia canescens. The sequence goes on along the minus strand of NC_057423.1, from coordinate 9,835,691 downwards.
TCCTCTGAAGGAAACATTACTTTAAAAACGTTGAAACAATGTTCCCCCAGAAAATACCAGTATGAAGCGAAAAGCCGACAGGCAAGAGGAGACTGAGGAAATGGAAGAGGGTTCGGAGGCACCATTGATTGGACACGAAAATACTTCTGTCAGTGACATTAAAGGAGATGAGAAAAACATTGCGTTTTTACTGTTCCTTTATCTACTGCAAGGAATTCCTCTCGGCCTTTGTAGCGCTATACCCATGATACTTCAGAATCGTGGTGTATCCTACAAGCAGCAGGTAAATCCAAAGTATCTTCATTGCTGTGAAATCCCATGGTTTTCTATTTTCAATTCTCAATTGGCACGATACTAGATGTAGCCTAGATCAAGATGCAATCTAAAGCAGGATTCTGGTGTTTAAAACCTCAAGAGGCAGTAAAATGCCTTATGTTCATTGGCTCCAAAGTTTATTTCTAATGTTAAGATTATCTGTCAATATTTATTTAGAAAAATAAGCACAGGATTTTTATGATCACTGAGATAAGATAAATAAGCCATAGATCCAAGCGTGTGTCTGTCTCATATCTTATATCATAAAGTCTTAACTCTTTATAGAATTTTTAGTCAAGTTGGTAATTTTTGATTGAGGCACGAATGAAAATTGTCCACCTAATTGTGCTGCAGTTTTTTTCAAGTTTGAATAGTAGTCTAATAACGGATTTTACATAATTTAACCAGATTATCAACTTCAAAATGAGGCACTATCCAGAGACTTGTATGCCTGAGAATTCGGTTGCTTATCTACAGAGTTGTCTATGCATAGGATTGCATTTGAATGAAGAGAAATATACAAAATTATCATATCACTTAACCCGAATATTCACTCTTGATCAATAATAGATGAAAAAAGGAAAATACAAATCGTTTCTCTTTCTCTTGTACTTTTTTAATTGAAACTTGTACTCTTACAGGCCGAATTCAGCTTTGTACAGTGGCCTTTCTCGTTGAAGCTTCTATGGGCCCCCCTGGTCGACGCCATATACGTTCCTAGGTTTGGGAGACGGAAAACATGGCTGATTCCGACTCAGTACCTGATGGGAATGTTCATGCTGTATTTGTCAGGCCACGTGGAACACTGGTTGAACTATGATAGTGAGGGACTCAGCATAGGATTGCTCACCGTTTTGTTTTTTATCCTGAATGTTCTTGCTGCGACTCAGGATATAGTCGTTGACGGGTGGGCGTTGACGATGCTTAAAAGGTAAATAATTTTCTGGCCTTTATTTTTTGACTATGACTGTCTTAGATCTGTTTTTTAAAATGGTTTTAATTTTAGGAATAACGTCGGCTACGCATCGACGTGTAACAGTGTCGGCCAAACAGCCGGATATTTTCTCGGTTACGTTCTCTTCATGGCCCTCGAGTCCCCTGAATTCTGCAACGGTTATTTACGGTCCGTTCCCTCTGACGTTGGTATCGTAACCCTCCCAGGATTTTTGTGGGTCTGGGGCTGGGTCTTCGTTGTCATTACGACCCTGATTGCAGCTTTAAAGCACGAGGTTAGCGAAGTCGAAGATCCACGAACCGAGGATATAATCGCCGACGCTAAACGTGCTTACGACTCTCTTTGGTCCATTATGAAATTGCCGACTATCATTACCACTGCAGTTATTCTTTTGACGGCTAAGGTGAGAATTTCGCGAATAAAAATCCTGAATTTTATGTTTTTCTCTTTTTCAACTTCTTTTTTTTTTTTCTTTGATTCTTAGATCGGCTTTTCTGCCTGCGACGCCGTAACTGGTCTTAAACTCGTAGAGGCTGGTGTCCCTAAGGAAAAATTGGCTCTGATGGCGGTTCCTCTCATTCCGCTTCAGATTGTCTTGCCCCTCGCCATTTCCAGATACACTTCGGGAGGTCGCCCGCTTGATGTCTATCTCCGAGCTATGCCCTATAGGTGAGCGTGAAATTGACTCCAGGAAATTGTCTAATTGGGCTTGTTTTTAATATTGAGGATTTTTACAGGCTTGTCTTTGGTCTTTTTGCCGCTTTGCTCGTCTGGATAACGCCGAGTCTTCTTAACAACGGTCAGGTCCCGGCTTATTACTTTGTCATTTTGATCGCCATTTACGTCGTTCATCAGGTAAACGTAACGTTCTCGAATACTTTTTAATCCTTGAAAAATTGCATTATTAAGAATTTTACAAAAAAAAGTATTACATTTTTGAATCCATATTGTCTACAACTTTCAAACAATACAGGAAGAAGAATTCAATTGAAAAGATTCTATTTCTGCTTTAAAAGGCAGTTTTTCTTGAATTACTTTCTGTAGAATGGTCGAAACCTTGACTCCTTATCTTATCATTATTTCATTGTCAAAATATCGAAATTTTTAGGCCTGTGAGCTGTTTTCATATTTATATTTTTAAGTATGAGCACTTCAGAGCACTTGAATTTTTCAATTTTCGTATACAAAAGGTAATCCATGAATTTGGGTTGATATATCTACAACAGGAGAACACAATTATAAAAATTATTTTCATTTTTTCGATTGCATTTGCGCTGCAACGAGTTTTTATGACGATCGCGAAATTTGTTCTGCTGATGACATAAAAATAATCGCAAACCCTGAAATGCTATGCTGCAGAATTGCTCAGTGACTAATAAACGTTGATCGATCGATCAAATAGTCAATTAATCCATCTCTAATCTTGGATAGATCGCAGCGAGCAGCATGTTCGTTGCCTCGATGGCCTTTTTCGCGAAAATTAGCGACCCTGCGGTCGGCGGTACTTACATGACGTTTCTGAATACACTGTGCAATCTTGGAGGCAACTGGCCAGCAACTACAGCTCTTTGGTTCGTCGACGCCCTCACTCTTAGGAAATGTAGCAGCGATCCGTTGAACGACTGCGGGGACGCTCTCCAGCGCGAGGTTATTTCCCATTGTAGTCTCATTTTTGTCATTCGTTCGTTTCTCACAGAGTTTTTATTTAAAATTTGTCGTTTTTTCGGTTCTCCGTTCTCAGGTTTGCACGAGCAACGACAACGGCGTGTGCGAAACGCGTCTCGACGGATACTACATCGAGAGTTTCGTGTGCGTTGTCATCGGTTTCATTTGGCTGGCATGGGGCCGAAGAAAAATTGATTATCTCCAGTCGAGGCCAAGTTCAGCGTGGAAACTAAACAAACGGAAGAGTTAGCGACAGGCTTAGGTTTACGCCGAAAGAACATTTCGATAAAAGCTGCCTCGGGTGTGAGAGAGACGAGTGTGTTCAGGATCTCAAGTTTTCTCTAAAACTCGAAAAATTGCGAAAAACAGACCATTTCTGTTTTTAACATTTTTTTTTTATTTATTTTTTTTTTTTATTCAAGAAAAGCAGAATTCATCTTGGTGTTGATCGTAATTGAGTATTTCGGGGAAAACTTTGCTGGAGTTTTGAAGACCAATAGCCGAAGTGTGTGACTTTGCCTTAAGACTAATTGTACATAATGGTTTAACGAGGTGTGTTTAAGTCAAAAGCGGACACATTCGCTCAAATCGATAACGAAAAAAGTGACGTTACAACGAGAGTCGTTTGCTCTTTTAACCGTTCGCTCTTTCGACGCGAGAGTGAACAGCAATAGGATCAATTGATACGAAATACGATTAGAAGATTTTTATGTCGCGCTCGCAATGGCGAATGCGAAAGAGAAAAGAGCGCGAAGTTCTTGTTGCTTCCGATGTATTTGTCGGACTAATTTTTAATTATTAATTATTCATTATTGTCTCGCGCGTGTTTCGTATACACGCTCGTTTTTTTCTTGAGATTTCACAAGCTTGTGATAATCGACGGATTCGTTTAGCGCGTGGGAAATTTTCGGGTTAGTAGACGCCGCACGGGTGAGGGAATTAATGAGTAAAGTCTTCGCACACAGAGTATCTCCTTCCAATAATCGCTCGCGCACATCGGACCGAGCGATTTGTCGTCTCGTGTCCCCTTTATCGTCATGAGATTACAACGACGAATGTATATTTTTGTTGAACGATTATTGTAACGTATTTAATGTAAACTTCATTATCGAATCTCAATCGCATTTGGTCTTTAATGTTTTTCAAGTCGACCAACCAGTCCTGAAGTATCACACGCACAAACAAAGTATCGAAAACACTGAGACATTGATGAATAGGAAACGTTCGGCTGAATGAAATGGAATCGATTATTAAAATAGAAACCTTTAAAATCGCATTGATCCGAATCGAACTTGGTCTTTATAGATTTTCTTAAACTTCAAAGTTTCGAGATTCTGGTTTTGGCTGTCGGACGGTAATGTTATTCGGATTTATACGATCGACCATAGAAACTATTCAACGAACAATTTCATTGAATCTCATTTCGATTAATTTTTTCCAATCGTCACGTTAGGCTGGTTATAATTCTTCTCACAGTGCCCAAAGGAAATAAGCGAACGAAGGAAAAAACGCTGTAGATTTATTGTTTGATTACATCATTGATTGGTAGAATCTTTCGAACTCGAGGCTCCGGGGAGAAGATTAGGAAGCCGATTTGATAGTGAAAATATGTCGAAATATGCCATCGATTATCAGCTATGTCATTGGATATTCTCGTCTCCTCCCGTAAATCGAATTCTGATAACAACATCTTGTTCGTCATCACCCGATCCGAAGCAATTTTCCGACTCGTTTTCCCACTCGGTAATTTCGCTACGAGGCTCTTCGGCTCTAGGATCAAACGGTGGTGTTTGCTGCATTTCAGCCTCGTATTGAGTGGTTTCCAAAGTCTGCGTTTCGTTATTGTTCGCCGTCTTGTTGCTTCCGGTGCCATCGTCGCTGTACTCTTCCTCGTCTGTGTAACTTTCGTCGGTGCTGTAATCTTCCTGGTTCCCGCTGTTGCCTGCACTTTCTTCTGCGTCACTGTAGTCTTCGTTTTCTTGCTGGCTTTCCGAATCGTTTGTCAACTCTTCCGCGGGCTGATTATCTTGGTTTCCCTCATGCGTTTCCGGTTTGTCAAGGATTCCTTCGACGCTGTGGTTATTTTTATTTCCCTCGGGTGTTTCCGGGCTCATTGTGATTCCTCCCACGGGACTGTCACTCTGATCTCCCTGCTTCGGTACCGGCTCGACGTCAATTTCCTCCAGGGTCAAATCCTCTTGAATTTCCGGCTGCAGCTCCGGATCGTCGACGAATGGGTCAACGGGAAGGCTGCTTCCATTTTCCTGTGACGGTTCCGGGAACCAGTGGTCCTCATTCCCGTCCGAATTTTCCTCTTCATCCTCGGAGTCACTTTTTTCCGGTACATCCACATTTGCCTCATCCTCTCGCCAATCGACCGTCGTCTCTTCAACTGGAACACTATTTTCCGTGGCAGGAGGCCCGTTGACCGCGGCTGGTGCTTCGCCGTTTTCTGGGACCACCGATCGCGGACACAGAATATAGGCATCCTCTTCGTCTTCAACGTCCGCGTGATCGGCCAGCCCGACCGCCGCTGCCTCAACGCGAAAAAAAGAAAGTCGAGCAGCAACGGACAGACATAAAATCGCGAGCTGCTTCATCGCGGGCGACACTAAATTGTGCACTCGGGACGCTGGACAGGAGGTCTCTGCCGGGGCAACGGTGATCGAGGGTCGTGGCAAGCTTTTTGATGAAGTTATCGCTTCAATCACAACGACACATCTCATCAATCATTTTCATTTCGTAATTATTAATTTCGTTCGAACGTTACCTGAAACTGGAAAGCCTGCTTTATCGGGCTTTTTGAAAAAGTATGAAAATATTAGAAAAACGTAAGAGTTTCAGTCCTCGATTTTCTTAAGAAAGGGAATAAATTAAGAGGAGGAGAGAGGAAGAAAAAGAGAGACTTTAAGGTCGATAAAAATCAGACATTCGATGAATTCAACAAATTTTAATGATTCTTTCAAGATTTTTATGATATTGACGATTTTATTAGATTCATTGGTCTATTACAAGCGCGAGAATATTGCTGATTTTTCGACGTTATTCAAGTTTGTCTTGACAGGTCTCGGTGCGGAATCAACCGCAGCAACCGGGACGAGCAGCGCGTTTCTTCCCTGCCAATGATCGACGGGAATCCGTTTTGCTGTTGTTTCTCGGGTAGTTTGAGATGTTGTACTTAACAGCGAGATCTTTGAGCATCCCTGAGAGATCCACGAACAGGGGTTCGGTCAGACTCGATGGCGCTGATGATCCGTCGCCGGAGCTAGAGCTCTGTAAATAGCGTTATTCGTTAATCATCGAATTGGTGGGAAATTAGAAAAAAAAATTGATCCCATCATTTGTGATACTGAAACATCGAATCGTCGAATGCGATTGTCATTTTTGTGGTAAATTTTAGCTTCAAATATACAGATTGAAAAAAAATTTCTTCCGTTATCATATTTAGGGGACTCGACTGGATAAGTCCAACAATCGGCACGTCAAAGAATGAAGCTACGAGAATTACTAACCGGGACGGAGTTAACTGGATTTTCTTTGGCTCGACGATGAGGATGACCACCGTGTTGATGCTCTTGTGCGTCCGCCGGAGCATGGACAGCCATGGCGTTGTGGAAACAGCTCGCCGAGAGCATCGCCAAAGCAATGAGTGTCGAATGTGTTTTGTACATTTTTCTCTCATTCAGCATGATCACGCTTTTGAGAAAAATCGATACTAATTCGACGCTTGATGAGAGAAACAGGTGCGCGTGTCACCGCGTCTCGTACAAGTGGTTCTTCCAGCTGCCAGAGGGGCACCATTTATTCCCGCAAAATCAGGCGCTTATCGCTCTTCCTCGACCCGCGCGAGTTCCTGCAGCCAGCGAATTGCATTTGTGCTCGATTTCCGCTATTAAAGTCTCCCGTGAGGAATAAGAGTTCAAACGATTCTGCCAAATCGCAAGCGAGCCACAGATTTATCGATTTCTTATCGCGGTTTGCGAGTCCTGCGAAAAACACCAGTCGTCTCGTTACTCTTACTCATTTTCAGAACTTTATGCACCCGAGCTCACAAACGTGCAGATTTTCATCAGTGCTTGCGTTACTTGTCCCATCAGTCATCTCTTCAATCGATGGACATTAATGAACCCCACTGTACAATTACTATTGGGACGATAAATGCGGGGCAAATGCATTTATCAATTAGTCAAGTTCAATAAAACCTCGTTCGATCGAGCTCTTTTTGCCCGAAAATAAAAGATCCTGCGAGAATTCGAGCGTTTAGTTGATTATCGAAGTATGGAGAGAATAAATTAACTGAGAATTATGCGCTTCTGTGGCCCCCGTTCAAAATATTTCTTCGCCGAACAATTCATTGGACCGGAATTCAAACCTGTGCAGTAGCACAAAAATCTGTTAAAATTCAATAAATTTTTGAACATTACCCATTTTTATTCTCCGAAATGATACACACTTAATGCGTTAAAAAAGTGTTGATAATATTTATTTTTGTGATTGTCAAAAGATTCAAAATCGTATTCGTAACATTTCTAAAACACTGAACAGAGTTTCTCAAGTAACGTTCCTTAGAAGAAGTGCTAAACCGCGTCATTTCAGACGATGGAAGAAAAAACCGTTCGATTGTGTTCGTAGCTTCGTCAATTGAACAATTTTTTCCAACATTTCTTCAACAGTACTGAAATTTTGATAGAATAAACTTATCGATAAATTCGTCAATGATCAGTCATTCGAATTTTCGCAAATAGGAGAAAAAACAGGCAGTGATTTTGAATAATTTTTTTTCGGAATCTGGCAGTCTAGGGGAAAAAGATTTCCAACTTATCAAGATCGGTGTAATCCCCATTTCTTCATTGTCATCGAGTCTCATCTTCATCTCACCAAGAATAGGAAATTTAAAAAAATGATTCTGAGCTCTTTTTCAATGGTCTTTTTATGTCAATATTATACATATAATAATTCTATGCTCTAATCATTGTTCATACATCCTCTGATATACATATATTTATATATAGAGATTCCATTATTCGAATATACAACTGTGAATAATATAATTCTAATAATGGTGTGGCACGGTACGATTCAACAGATAATATAATCTTTTACGAGGTTATTTCGATCCTTTAGATATCAGTGTATTTTTATCATTTTTCCTTCTACTCTGATGGTTTAATTTCAATATTTTTTTCGTCTTTCGATAAACATGATTTACGTGGCATCTGTGAATTATGACAAAATATTAAGTTTATTAAAATAGTATTGTATTTTGGAAGAGAGTGACAAACTCGTCGTAACAATTCTAACATCGATCATTTTGAGTGTAGGAAAAATATTCAAATGCAAAAACTATCACAAATCACTCGATTAATCCACTTGGCAATACGTATTTGTAACTTCTACGTAAACGCGATTTAAAACGCTCACGTGTGCGTCTTTAAGTTGAAAATCAATATCGGTGTGACAAATACGAGAACTTTGACGAAATTTTCAATGAATGTTTGAACCGATCGTCGAATAAAGTTTTTGTTTTTTGGAACAATTGATTCCCAGAGTCCTGTACGCACTCTCGATTGTGCAATAATATTCTTTTTATTTATTTATTTCCTTTTGTTCAATTTGGCAAGAACGGTTATCAAAAATTACGTTACGATTTGAAATTGGGCTTTTTGTTTTTTTGGCTTGTGTGGCTTTTGGTTCTATTCGAAATTGCTCGGAACTGAATGGTCCATTCCACTCTTCAGGAGACTTCCTGCCATTCTAAAATCATTAAAAAGGAATTATTTACATTTGATCCATTTATTTTGCCAATAAAATTTCACGTGTTGTAGTTTTGATGGTCATTTTATTTCAGAGCGCTATTCCTTTATTCATAAATATTAAGAATCTTACTTTTTTATCATGTGATCATAGATGTACGATGGAATTACGGTGATTGTTATTATTTCAGTACCTCGCGCTATTTCGTCCACGATATCCTTGTCCTTCAGACCGACTACGTTCTGAAAAAACAGACCATTTTTCCGTATCATTAATATTGAAATTTGATAGCGTCAAAATTTATCATTCCCAATGAATATGCTACAGTTTCTTTCAAGGAAATATTCGTTTAGATTACACAAAAAGGTTCGTGAAAAGAAAACGTTCAAATTATGAGTTTTTTTACGTTGATTTTAAAACTTCGTTCTCGGTGTCTCATAAAAAGGGAAAATCGCAATTTAGATCGATGAAAATTTCATTTCTTCGTTCCAACATCGTGGATTTGAATTTCGTTTGGGATTTACCTTTCCATTGACTTCGAGTATTTGATGGTCGGTCAATAGGCCGTTCCTTGCAGCAGATGAGTCTTTTACGAGTGCCGTTATTTTACCGTTTTTGAAATGGAATCCGATGTTTCCAGAGCTGTCCTTGTGCATGGTTACGGTACGTTCGAGAGGTCTAGAATGATAATGAGAAAAATTTTCTTCAACGCTTTTCACAACCTTTGGTAAACCGAATGAACAGCTTTATTTTACCTGTCACGAACAACGACTTTGATTCCGTTGACAGGGGCATTGCGGAATATTTTGTGCACTTGATCCATGCTGTAACCGGCGACGGTAATTCCATTTATCTCAAGAATTTGGTCACCAAATCGAAGCCCAGTCATGGAAGCCGGTGAATTGGGGCTCACGAGACAAACAAATATTCCACTGTTTACTGAGTGTACTCGCAATCCTATTTTCCCCTCTTTATCTTTGCAGAGCGTTAACTAAACAAAATCGAAAGTTTTCCATTAGTTTTTTTATCTTCATATAATAAACAAACTTTTTTAGACCCGATCAAAATATTCCCGATCAAATAGTTTATATTCTGGCTCAAGTATTTTGTTTATCGTTCTTACTAAATTTTACTGACAAGACAGATTTCGAGATACAGATTAAAAAGTTTCAAAAAAAAAAAAACAAATATCGATTGGTACTTCTCTGATGCCGTTTGTAACTTGAGCTCTTTGGAGACCAAGAGAATCTCCTGAAAGCGGGGCTACCATTCCTGTCAAAGGACCTAATTTAGCAGCCGGAGTCGCTATTGTCATCTGTCAATTGTACGATTTTTGTTAGTTATACAATTGCTAGCAAAAATGTAATTCTTTCTAAATGAATTGAAAGTCTTTAAAGAACACTAGATTCTTGGCAAATTTTGGACGAGTACAGTTTCTCCATTGGAATTTTGTTGAAACGAGAGCTTTGTGCAAATCAAGTGTTGATATTGAATTTTCATATGGAAATTTATTCATTAATTCATTATTAAAAAAACATCACATCATCAACAGAAGATATCAGTGAGGATGCTAACACTAGATCAATAATACTTTATCTCTGATGAAAAGTTTTAGAAAAAATATAAAACAACTCCAAACTACGAAAAATTGCTGGAAAACCAGCAATAGTAAATGTTCAAAAGTTATAAAACAAATAAGAATTCTGAAAAACTACGAAATCAATGTTAGGAGCTGAACTTTTCCGATCCAAATGAAAAAAAAATTGAGACTCACATTTTCTCGAGCGATAACTGCATATTCTGGCATATTGTTAGCAATCATTTCCTCGCTGAGTTCCAATCCCATGTAGCTACCCAAAAAGGGATAAAGTTGTCCAGCCGTTGACTCATATCCGGGAGGTGAAAGGCTAGGAGCAGAGGGTTCATTGGATTGGAAAGCCGGCGGTGCTCTAGGTGCAAACTGCGATTCGATTTGATGTTGAGCCTGCGGGAGGGACAAATAGCAAAGTAGTTATTGATCCAAAGGGTAATTTATATTATTAATTCATAGTGCTAGGGTCAGCAAGGTCATAGACCTTGCATGCATACCTTTATCATATGATCGACCTTCATGTCTTCCAGTGACGGATAGAGCGACATGTTGATTGTTTTTTTTTCTTTCTGGAACTCAAAACTGCACCAAAAAGTTTTTATAGAGAATTGGAAGGAAGGAACTTGATCCGGGAAATATTGAACGTAATTTTCCGGGAGGCTAACCATGCAGTGGGGACACGGATAAGCGTAAACTTTATCAGATTATGATAAGATTTCTTCAATTAAAGTTTCACGAAGTTGTGAAATTGACAAAGATGAAAAAAGAACTTGACGAAAAGTCAAGAATTATAATAGTTTCGTAATCAGAAGTCACTGTGTTCCTTTGCAGATCCTTATTGAAGATCGTTTTCTTGTATCACTGTTTGGTCACGAGGAAAACTTTATTATAACGTTAATATATTAGTCATTCTTATGGAATGGGCGGAAATGATTCTATTGTGAGGAATGTGTCAAGCTTCTGTCACCGAGTTCTTTGTCCTCGTTTTCTGCGATGAATTATGGTGATGTAAATTGTCGAATTAAATTAGGATAATTTACGTACGACTTGATATTATAATGCGTTTCTTGAGAGTGACAAATGCACTGGAATCTTAAACGCGAGTCTTCTCGACAATGATGATGTCAAGTTTGTTTGGGTTTTTTTTTTCTTTAATTGTTTTCCTCTCTTTTTCTTTCTCAGTGTCGATCGTTCTTCAACGTTTCACTGGCAAAACAGCGCGAGCGCGTTTTGACCGCTAGAGAAGGGGCTCACTCTGCATCCAATGGCACAGAACGAAGTTTTTCTGCGCACGCTCCGTTCTTGCTATATAGGTATAGGCAGCAGTGTCTTGCATGCTGGCGTGATGCGGGCTTACGCGGACAGCGGCAACATGATTATAAAATTGCGGGAACACATAATTTCTTTCATAAACAAAACCTGGCCGATAAGATATCAGTTCTATGAGCGTTTTAACGCAATTCTTAGTAATTGTGGGCAGAAATGTTCATAGAGGAATCGTTGGATGAATTTATTGAATTTACGATGTTTTATACCTATGAGGTTATTTTTGGAATATGAATCTTCAATACTTTTTCGTTTATTAAAATATATGCTTCATCAGGCCTCACATGCAGCCACAAGATTCCGCCACAAGTGTAATATCTAGAATCATTAAAATATAATTATTCTCAAACACGTAATGGACTGATTTAGGGTTCTTTTTCCAACCGTTATCGATCTCCGAAAAGAAAAAATATTTAGACGACCACGATGATTCTTCGGCTTGTAGACCAAGAAACATTTGCAGCAAGACAGCAAAAATTTGTCCCGACATCAGAGACAGATTCGAACGAAATGGTTGAGACCGGAAGAAAATTGACAACGGACGAGGTAAGATTGATTTTCTTTGGGAAATAACGTGTATATAAAAACATACTTTCATGATATTTCGCTTTTATTAAGCTATCAATCATCCACAGGTTACAATTGTAACGAAGTAAATTGACTATCGATTTAGTATACACTGTACAATAACCATTTAATTAATAATATATTTACAGAGTGTGTGTGGGTGTGTGTGTGGGTGTGTGTGTGTGTGTGTGTGTGTGTCATTTCAATGACTGACAAACCGATAAAATTTACAATAAAAAAAAGGTCACGAAAGTGCATCATTGAATCATATTCATATTTTTGTTTTACACGAAAGTTTTCAGTTTTCTTTTTTTTCCAAGATTCAGAAAACATTCACTTTAAAAAATGAGAAAAATGCCATTTGGCAATGAAACATTTTGAAATTTTTTGCCGCATATTACATCGCTCAAAAGGATAGTCCAATTATTATCTTATGAACGTTTAATAATAACAATAATAATAATAATAATAATAATAATAATAACAACCTATTCAACGTATATACCATGAAGATTGACACTTCGCTCATAAATATGTTATTTTTTTGAATATTTAACAATCCAGTGTTGGTTCACTCTCGTAAGTTTTGTGATAGAAAATAAAAATCAGAAATTTCACGATTCAAATCCACGAAAATAGTCTCAGCAGTAGAGTCCGAGGTACTTTTTTGTTTTTTTCTTTCTTTAAAATAAATGACGTATGTCTCGATCTTGTGCATATTGACATTAATCTTTTTTCCGTAAGCTTCGCGATCTCACATTACTTATATCCATTATTTATCATACGTTAATAAATGTTCGTTTTCTAATTCTACTGATTTTTCTTCATGCGTCTACTGTGTAAAAAGTCGTGGAATTTGTGGAGGTTCTAACTCGTGTTACAGGTGTTTACAATGAGCTTTGAAATCATTATTTTTTTATCCTTTCTGTTTTTTTTTTTTTTTTTTTTTTTTTAGAGAGCATAGAAATAGTATAACAAAATATATGAAATATTTATAAAACAATTGTTCATCGATACGAGATGAACAAGACTGAACGAGACCGGTACGTTTTTTCGAAACATTATACATTCGCCGATGCCAGATCGGGAAATGATTAACTTGTTAAAATATATTTTCATATATTCATACGTTTGAAGCATTCCATCGTAAATTTGACGAACTAAAACGTCTCGACTTTTTCAATATTGCAAAGAAAAAGAAGAAAAATCTGAAAAAAATTATTCAATTGCCAGGACGAAGGGTACAAAATTTCAATCAAATCAGTTCTGTCAATATTTCGAAAGTAAATTTCAGCGACATTCGAATGACCTTGGAAACTGTGAGCTCGATTAGAAAGTTGTTTACAAAAATGGACGTTTTCATGTATTTTCAACGATCGACCAGTCATTCGGTGTTTGGGAAGAAGCTTTTTTGTTTTTCGCGTTTTATCACGTTTAAGTTTACAGTGAATTACTTCATGTTACGAATATTTTTAGGTATCTCGAAAATAAAACTTTATCCTCCCCTTCAAGAGATATTCCCATTCTCACTCGACGAACATTTCTCTCTGAGACACCATTTTATTTTTTTCTACTATTTTTTAAATATCCACGTGCATTATACCGTACCGGCCCTTTCAACGTTCGCGATAATGGAAGTCGAACAAATACAACTGTGCATGGCTCAAGCCGTGCCTTATCACACATTTTTATTATTACTTTTTTCTCTTATTTTTTGTGTTGTTTTCTTTTTTTTTCCTTTTTTGTCTTCTCGTCAATCATTATTTACAGAGATCTCGCGTTTTGTCTCCTGGATCGCGTATTTTTTCGCATTTCTTTCTGTCTTTTTTCACGTTTTCTTCTGGCAAACGCGTTGATTTCCTTTCTCATCACTTGTATCGCACGAAAAATTGGAAAAATCGTTGATTCGATGAAATAATTTTTATTCGATTTTTAAGGAGAAATAATATTCATTTTTTTTTCTTTTTTTTTTTTTTTCATTAGATTTTCTTCATTTGCCATTTAAGCTCATGGAGTTTATCAGTTCAACGAACGAATTTCAAGTTTTTCAAATGATTTTGTTAACGAATTTTTTCGTCTCAGATTCTTGTTGCTAAATTTCTCATGTTTTTTTTTTTTTTTCTTTATGGATTATAAAAAAGTGTTTTTTGCGGCACAAAGCTTCAATCCTAGTAGAATTAGTCTTCGTTAATCGCCAGGAAGAAATGGGATCGTTTCTCAGTTCGCCGGTACTGCCCACGTGAAAAAAATGACTCGTAGAAGTTTCGTTGGAGAACTTGGCGCGTTTTTCATTCGTACGAATAATTGGAACGTCAGTGGATAATCGACCAGTGAGTTTTGTCAGATTTTTCAAATTGTTTTTCAACGGTCGTTCGCGTCGTAAAAATAGTCGTTGAATAAACAAACAGCAAAAGCTGCATCAAAAATATCGCATCCGCAGCGAAATATAACGAATGAAAGTTGGTCAAAACTCGGATGTGAAATGTTCACCATCCGAAAAAAATGAATAGAATCACCCCGGACAAAGCGACTCTTCAAAAAGTGACAGCTGCTCGTACGTTTTTTTCCCAAATTCTCGAGTTCACTCGCTTTTAACCACAAGGAATTTGGCCCTTTTTTTGCAGCCACTCAACAACGAAAAACGAAAATGAGAAAAATCGCAACGTCCCTTCAAGTCTTTTGTCTCAAGAGACCTTCCCTTTCTTCTCTACACTTTCGCAGCATTTTTTTGACGCTGCTTTCTTCGGTCGGGGGCACAATGATGCTTGGGTTCGCTTGTTTTTATTGATTTTATTATTATTCAATCTCAAGGAAGATTACGCACGAGCGAGGATCGTACACGAATTATTTGTATTGTTCATTCTCTTATTGAATAAATATTTATATGTATTTATATATTTATACTTATATGTCAGACGATATATCTAACTGATCACAGCGGTTCACATGTGGAATGTGACAAGTGTTTAATAATAACGAAAATACTTTCCGATTACACGATAATATGATTTGTTCGACACTCATTTAATTTTCTGCCGATTCATTAGAAATGCCTTCCTCTCGTTCAGCCGTTCGAAAGGGCTTCGTTCCCGAAACTGGATCAGTCGAGACACACAGTGAGGTTGATATGAAAATTCGATATTTTTTGTTCCGCGATATGCTCGAATCGTGTTTTTCAATATCTTTCTCGTCGAAGAGATGAAAAGATAAAGAACGAGGCTGAAATGAATGAGATGCAACGATGAGAGAAAAACATATGAAATTTGATTCTCAAGATAGAATATTCCGAGTCGATTCGACGTCGATAAATAAATCGACGATTTTTTAATTTGCGTTAGAGCTTTCGAGGGCTCGACCAGGATCGCGGGGGCTTGGTCGATCCGAACGGGATTAATCTTTCGGACGTTGATTTCGTACCTGTGAATCGTGGCAGTGCTTTTCACAAATGATATTTCATCATGGACTTTTCAAACTCGATAATTTTCCTACGAATATCATTTTTTTACGAAGCTCATCATTGTTGGGAGAGAGTCGAAATAAAATTGATTGACTCGAGTGTAAAATGGGCATTGGCCCGAGTCTTTCAGCCCCCGAAATTACAACGCAGATTGTCCTCGAAATATAAAAACGAAATGAAAATCGCTTCAGCGCTTGGCGCACGCGTAAATCCTTTTTCATTCTCTCCTTCCCTTCACTCTCATGGTTTCATCGAGAATTTCTCACACGAATGAAATTCTCCTCAATCGATTATTATTCGACTCGAAGAGAACAGAAAGTCACGCGTTTTTAACGCTCGATTTCCTCTTCCCCGAACCGTTAGATTTCCTGGCGGTTTCTGCTGCTGCTGCTGCTGCTGCTGCTGCTTGTTTCGATGAGTCAAGTCGAATCGCTTCTCGCTCAGCTGTCGCAGTGATCGAATTTGAAGGATCGAGATTTGGGGAGATACTCGAGCCCGTGGAAGGCCTGGTACCAGGATGACGACTCGTCGGCATCCCCGGCGCTAAAACTGTGCGGCAGATCGCTCTCCGGGTCCCAGCACGACGAGGGCGCCACGTAGCCTCGGGGCATTACACCCTCTTCGCGACTGTTGCACATCGCGTAACTTGCTTTACCTTTCAAACGATTTTTTGGTTTTCGCATGTTTCATTCGGAGCCAAATATATGAAATTTTCTTGCAAATGATTTTCGGATAAGTGCATTTTCAAGTAGAATTTTTGGGAATGTGTTTTTCGCTGTTTACGATTGTGTCAATGGAAAATGGAATGTTCGAGTCAAGTTACAACTGGAATTGGCATTTTCATCAATAATTTAAGAATATTATCATCAGAAAATCGAGGACACCAGCAGTCAGCGCCGAAAAAAATGAGAGATTTATGCCTCGGCTGCAGAGTCTCGGAAGAAACTGGATGGACAAAAGTTGACAAAATGAAAGTTGCACAGAAATGCTGAATCCAAACGAGGAAAAAAGCTGAGGCCCTCAGCGAAAACAATAAAGTAGTGAATCGAAATATTCTAAAAAATGAAAAAATTCCAGTAATTGGAAGAATCTTTGAATCCGAAACAAAGACAAAACTTCGGGGTTTGAAAAAAAGTTTGAAATACCAAAAAGAGAGCTCGATTGGGATCAGTATTCCGAAAGTCCGACAAAATTCTTCGTTAAGAATCACCCACTAAACCACGAAAGCTTCCTGGGTCCGGAAAAAACAAAAATTCGATAAAAATTGATAAAAACTTGAGTGAATTGGAGAAGAATGAGAAGCGAACTGAAATTGGTGGAAAAAGATCGTTCGAAGATGATGAAAATCGAACGAGGCTGATTTTCCATTGGGGAACAGAGGAAGAAAGTAGGATAGCATGGAAAAAATGAAAGGTTTATGCACCTGGTGTGTCGGAATGAGATTGAAGCGGTGACTGAGGCGGCGTTCCCACCTCGATTGATGAGAGCGGCTCGTACGGCGGTGGCGGCGGGGACGATGGCGAGGGCGTAGGCGACGGTGGCTGTGGTACCTGAAGACTGTCCGGATCGATACCGAGGATCTGGAGTACGTGGTGAGGATTGGAACGTACCCAGACCTCGAATAAATCGACCGGCCAATCCGTCTGGGTCGATGCTTCGAGCATTTTTTCCGGTGGATTCCAGAAGAGTGCGTCCGGTGGATGGGACGAACATCTTGCCAGACCGTTGTGACTCCCGCGACCGGAAGGGGTCGGCAAATTCGGATTGCTTTGTGGCGAACGCACCAATATTTGTAGGGCTTCGATGGCGTTTCGCATCTGTCAACAAAAGGCATGAACGACTTGATCGGACTGTACGATTTTCTATTTTCGATAACGGAACGATTTTTTATCGTGTTTTCTTTCAAAACTCGATTATTTTGTCTTGATCGGTTCGACGATTTTATTCTCAGCTCGTTGAATGTGTGAAATTGGAATTTTTTTAAGCTAGATCATGAACGAAGGATCGTATTTTATGAGTGTCTAAATTGCATCGATTTTTACTCCCCAATTAAATACATTATCACTTTAAATTAATGTCAGAGTTGTTTATTCGAAACTGTGAATACATTTTTTCAACTTATCTTTTGACGAATGAAATTACAAGCCATTTATTAGGCGGGGATCCATCACTGACAGAACCCAAAATTTCATTCGTCCCTGGCCAAAATATTATAATTTTTTATGCAAAAAATCCCATTAGAGAGCCCAAAGTGTAAACACAAAGGGAAATGAATATAGAAAAAAGTATTAATAAAAAGACGGAAAGCTGTGACAGGAATGGGCCAGGCCAAGAAGAAACAAAATGCTGAAATAAGTAAATGTGAGGTTGTACGAGTGCTCATTACCAATTTCTTTCAATCTTTAACTTAATATATTTTTATTACTGGTAAGACAGTCGTCTCGAATTTTTTCCCAAACCTTCGTTATATACGCAATTGTTATGGTGTACGTTTTTCATAAACTTCGTAAGAATCCGTTATATGGAAAGACAAACAATTTTTTACGCACGCCCTCGTGTGTTTTTCTTCATATTTAAGCACGTTTATCTAAATAATTAATAAAACGAACCCTTTAAAATTTGAAATGCGTGTCAGTCGACTACAAATTAAAATTCTGTAAATTTCAAGGCTTTCTTAAGAAAATCGTTTCGTGCATGAACTACCTTAAAGCTTTCCATTGAGTTGAGAAGCTTGTCTCAATATTTTGGGATCAGAAAACTTTTTGCGTCTGAGGCTTTTCGAGTTTTTCTATACGAAATCGTAATTGATCGAAAGAACTTTGTTTTTTTTTATGTTTCGAGGGTCGATGTACCTCGTAACTGAGAGTCGCGATGTCCGGATGTATCGTGGGAATTTGAGGTTCGAGTCTCTCGGCGGAACCGATGCGCGTTTGATCGTCGATCGATTCTTGAGCCATGATTTGAGCGGACCTTCCTCTCATGAGAACGCTCCTGCCAATTCTCCTGCCCTCTCGGTGATCGTCTCTGCGAATGAGCAACGAAAAGTAAGTCCTGAAGATAATCGCGCACATTTTAGTTGCGAGTTGATCGATCGGAGGGTGGGGTCGTACCTGAATTTCGCGTGTCTCGGACTAGTCGTCGCTGCGTGCAACGGCGATCGGTTGGGTGGCGAAAGGGGCGAAGTTTCTCCCTCTTCCGGTACGTTCTCGTCGTCCTCGCTTATTGACGGCAGAGTCAACGATTGTATTCCATTCATATCGGAAACTTGCTGCTCGACGTTATTGCGAGAACAAAAGAAAAAATAAAATTTGCACTTTTTCATTGAAACATTCGAAGATAAGGAAAAAGAAGATTTTTTTTCGTCAGTTCTTCGAGCTTGATTAGTCGCCACGTTAGAATTTACAGCTACGAAATTTCAATTGGTATCACCAGCTTCACCATGGGCTTAAGGGGTTTTCTTATCTCGCGTGCAAATATTTCGTTACCTCAGCTTCGTAACCTTCTCGGAGATTGTACGTGAGATCGTGGATAATGTCTCGAGCAAATCGTTCCTGATACTCCGGATACAGTCGCAGAACATCGACGAGACCTTGCATATTAATGCATTTCAAATAACAGTATGTAAGGGCCTTAACGTCGCAGCTTGATTTCACGACCACGTCGGTTGAACCTCCTCCTCCGCTGCCTCCTCCACCGCCGTTCGATCCGTGTTGAAGATGCATCGTTATGTCGCAGCCAACCAAGTCACCTTTTCCTATTCGAGGGAATAAAACTTTATTATTGAAATTTTGATTATGGACATTGGAAAAAAAAAATTCCAAAGCACTTTTCAAAGCGGAAATGCGGATATTTTTCATGCAGCTGCGATACGGAGCGATAGAAGCGTCGAGTTGAGCGAGCGTCATGACCGAAGAATCGGATTTTATGGGTGTCTAAATTGCATCGATTTTTACTCCCTAATTAAAGATATAATCATTTTAAATTAATGTCAGAGTTGTTTATTCGAAATTGTGAATACATTTTTTCAACTTATCTTTTGACGAATGAAATTACAAGCCATTTGTTGCTCGGGGATCCGTCACTGACAGAACCCAAAATTTCATTCGTCCCTGGCGAAAATACTATAATTTTTTATGCAAAAAATCGCATCAGAGAGCACAAAGGGAAAGAGATCGAGAAAAAAAGTATTAATAAAAAGACAGAAAGCTGTGACAGGAATTGGCCAAGCCAAGATGAAACAAAATGCCAAAATAAGCAAATGTGAGGTTTTACGCGTGCTCATTACCAATTTCGTTCAATCTTTAACTTAATATATTTGTATAATAGTAAGACAATCGTCTCGAATTTTTTCCCACACCTTCACACACACACACGTTTATTTAAATAACCAATAAGACGAACCCTTTAAAATTTGAAATTCGCGTCAGTCTACTACAAATTTAAATTCTGTGCAAATTTGATGACTTTTTTTAAGAAAATCGTTTCGTCCACGAACTACCTTAATAAGTGATGAATTTATTGATGATTTGTGATAAATTACCCAGAATCGCGACGACCATATTGTTTTGCTCGACCTCCATGGATCCGTTGCAGAGATAATAGATGTAAGAAAGAGCGTCGCCCTTTCTAATGAGATATTCTTCGGGGGCACAAAAATTGCTACGAATGTGGAGAGAGAGTAGTTTGAGGCAGCCTTGCGAGGAGGTCTCGAATATGGGCAAACTGAGGATCTCGCGATGAAGGTGCATCGATACGTCGCCCCTGAGCTCCTCGGGAAACTCCTTGAGCGTCTAAAATTTCTCGGCGAGGCGTCATTATTTTCGGAGGCATGAAAAAATGTTTGCAATTATTCCGTAAAATCGGTAATAATAACAAGAGTATGCAAAATAGTACGAACATTTCGGGGAGGTTTTATTTACGAATTTTCTTCACTTTACCTCGTGAATATCGATCCCGTGATTCAACGACCATGTCGTTTGGAAATAATCTTGCATGCGCTGCTTCAACTTGTCAGGGATTTGATGAAGTGCGAGAAAGTCTTTGAGATCGCGCCATTTAGTTTGGTAAAGAGATTTTCGTGAGTACATGCGCTGAATTATCGCTGTCACGTTACCGAAAACAACGGCGTGCATCAGAGCTGCAAGATAGAAAGAAAAAAGTTTTCGATAAAACGAATTATTCAGTTCGATCGAATCCATTGAATATATCACCAAATAAGAGAAGTGGATTTTTTCATGCTGGGATAAGCTGTTCGTCGAAGCGAAAAATCTGCAGTGTTGTCAACCAAATTCAAAACTTCCGATGAAAATGTTTTTTCAATAATTTATATACACGAACGGAAGAAAAATCTTATTAGATGGTTGCTCAATTTATCTCGATTCTTTAACATCAGTTTTTATCTTCAAAGCTGAACTCTTTATGGACTCCAGAACTCGAGTTTACACTCGACAGGCCATTTTCCCGACTTAATTAGGTATACACACGGATAATATTTATTGTGCGATTAAAATATTTGAGTTTGAACATAAAGGTGCGTTGAAATGACGTGTAAAAACTGGAGCACCAACATCTCCACATTTTTTTCTCGAGCGTATAGGAACCACCGATCAACAAGATTTCTGCTATTCATAAATGCGCGCTTGGATTTTTGACAATTTTTACCTTCGCATATGCGGATCCAACTTTCAATTCGGTGAAACGACTAAAAAGCATTCCGCGCAGGCGAATAAAAAATGTCACTAGTCGTAAGAAAATCCTCTGGCAGCAAGAATTTTCCACGAATTTACAAAAATTTCCACGACTCGGTTGAGCAATTTATTTGACGAACAAAATGGACGCAGGAATTGGTAAGATCGATAAAAATTACGTACCGCCGATGAGCATGGTGCAAATCGAGAATATTTTTTCGGGCGTAGTGTTAGCGGAAACGTTGCCAAAGCCCACGGAAGTTAGGCTGCTACAAGTGAAGTACAACGCGGTTATGTAGCTCTCGGTGTGGGTGACGTTTTGTACAGGGATTTTGAGGCGATCGGCGAGCGTATGAATCCACCCTATTTCGAAATCAAAATTCAAAAGACAAAAATCTTACGATTATCACAGGAGAAAATGTAGGATTCGATAAACGCCCGAAAATCACGCCCCAGATTGATGCTGAATATTCTAAAACCTCAACCGTCTTTTCGCGAAGGAGTTTGCGGAAGAATCTCCTTGTGAATTTCACATTTTTCACGTTAAAATGAACTTGTGCTGAGGCGACAATCTTTCGATACTTGCATGTGAATTCGGGCAAGGAAACGTGCAACAGGCGACCTCTTTTTACGTGTCACTTCTCATACATATTTACGCGCGTATATACAAATATAAATGTGCCGAAATGCATTCGAGAAACTTGCTATTTCGTGGTATTTCGAAGCTCTCTCAAGCTCTTCGTAAAAGTTGATATTAAATTTATGGCTACTTGAGTAACGAAGGAGACTTCGCAGTAGTTTCGTCATCGCGTTCTTCAATATCTCGATGGATTTTCATCTTTTTATTTCCCTTTATCAATGACGGCTCTAGTCCCGGCCATTTTTATTTCATTCTTATACGATAAATAACGTTTTTAAATGCTTACCAAGATCCCAATCTTTGTCGTTACGAATTCTCTCCTTTTCGGCGATAACGTACCAAACGCACGCGAGCCAATGAGCGACGAGAGTAAACGAGAGCATCAGAAGAGTCAGAATCATTGCGCTGTATTGCGAATACCTGTCCATTTTTTGTAAAAGCCTCGCGAGCCTCAGCAATCTCGTTAGTTTGACCAAATGAATGTGACTGTGACCGGATTCCTGATGAAAAGTTTCCGGACATTTCATTCATCGTTTACGAACGTTTAATTCAAATGAATCGTTCTCTCTCCAACGAGGGGAACGATTCGATCGAATTAAATCCAATTTTCTAGTCTCGAATTTCATTGTTACTTCAAATTTCAGGTTTTCGTTCGAACAAATTATCATCTTACTTTCAACGGTATCAAATTCTATATCTAAATCACAATTTAAATAAAAATTCAAAGCACAACGTTCGATATTCGTTTCGCGAAGCAAGATTTCATAATGCAATAGCCACGAATCATGAGCGTAAACGGTTGAGCAAAAAATTACGCAAGTTTAACAGCCAAAAATTTGATCGATTCGGATTTTCGGAGCTTTGCAACTAGACTAAAATCTCCGCACCAACGAGCCAGCCATCTTCTGAACTTTTCAAACGTTGATTTTCGTTCGTTACAATGAAAAAATGGATCAACCGATCATTTAAAAACAATATTCATCGATGAATCATCATGCACTTTTGTTTCTCTTCACGTTGACTAAGTTTCCTCATTTTTCTGCATAAAATTGCAACACTATTTTCTTCGAATTGTGATTTCACAACGTTAGTGATAGGGTATCGTACACCTTTTTTTGAAAATTGTTTTAAATTCATCCTCAGATCGTAATGAGCCAGTAGAATTTTAATTTTAATTTTATAAAACCGAAAAGTCTGTCTTAAAAACTATTTTTTATTTATGATTTTGAATTTCCGGTTTGTGACGTCACTCATTAATATCTTCATGCAATAATAAAAGTGTAAAAACTCCACAAAAATTGTGGATCCATCGCCACCATCAATGTATTTATCATTGGTAGATCTGTATACTTTCTGCTTTCCCAAAACCGTTTTCCACGATGCGGTTTTAATAAAATAAATGATAAAAGTCCACAAATGTGATAATAACTTGTAAAATTTCAAAATAGCTCAGAGCCTACGAGAGAAAAATCTAGATTGTTTATTATTATTGAAGTGACGTCAACGTGGAATCCAATACAGTGGATGGCGTTTTAGACACACTTGAAAAGCGTTATAAAATTGAGATTGCATTTTTATTAATAAATATTGACGTTTCTCGTTTACTTTTTACGAAATCTATTATAAACATGCATTTTTATATATTTTTATACACTCTGTAAAATACCCTATTCAACATCACGTATATGCGAGCTTTCATGGAACGATAAGTTTCATGATAATTAACTCGTTTTGTTTAAAGTGCTTTGTTCTCAAAAGATGGCTGACTTTTATGAGATTTATGTCGAGTTGCAAAACATTGAAGCCATACACGGAGAGACTTTTGTACGAATATTTCGGATGAATTTGTTACAAAAATTAGCCACGTTTTGTAGCAGCGCTGTTCTATATCGCCATTCTATTACATTTCATCAAAGTGCATAGCAATTTTGATGCCGAAAACAGTTCTCTCAAATTTTACTATTTACGACAGGCTAAATTTAGGTGTGCGACATTTTTACATCGAGCGATGTATCGATATCCGAATGTCGCACTCGTGTCTTTGGCGAAATGTTAAAAATTGGTGAATCGAACTGGACAAATTGCTCGAAATTTTACTACGTTGTTATAGAGCAATATTCAGTGCGGTAAAAGGGACAATACGAAACTATGCAATTTTTCGTATAGCACAGAAAAACGACTGCTATGTTATCTCCTGAATTTTCATCAAATCATTTCATTATTTACTATGTTTTTGATCAAAATTCGCTCGGTGTTTATTTTTGATAGAGTACAGCGCGTTATTTACTACGAACTGTGGTAATAGTTCCCCAAACTTTTGCAAGATTTGACACACTCCGTAGCGATTATTATTATAATATCGATGTGGTCCGACGTTAGCATAAAAACAGTAATTTTTGCTATAAAAGTCTCTCCGTGCACCAGGAAACGAAATAATTGGCACGTTATCCATGTGTAATTTATAATTCATTTCCAACGAATAAGAAAAGCCGAATTTAATGTAAATTCAAATGAAATGTTGATCGCGTTCATCACCGAAAAAAGAATATGGGAATAATTTGTTGAGATGGTTTCGTTTCACAGGCTCAACAATAGAAATGATTGCAAATATTCGCGATACATATGCATATAATGTTGAGTCTATCGCTCCAGGCCAATGGATATTACAGCAGGCGGTCTCGAGTACGATTTTAGAGGTGGAAAGTAGTGATTGGTCCACTGAGCAACGTATTTTCATCCTATTCTCGTGTAGGTTGAACGACGTTAAACCGGAAAACAGGAGCAGGTCGTTCTCGTCCCGACGTCTCATTCGTCTCCTTCTTACGCAATCATATCGCGTCGCTTCCTACATCGTATTATCGGATCCGTGTATCCTCCGAGCAAACGAGCTTCTATTCACACGCGGATACCTTTTCTTCGATCTCTTCGAGACAAATTATTTTTTCGTTCTGTTATGTTTTTTTTTTTCGATTGAATCTCGTTGAGATTTCCGTTGAGTGACGATGAGGAAATTCAAATGTGCGTCGTGGGTCGGAGAGGAAAAGAATTTGATTCGAGATAAAATGCTGGCTTTGAGAAATGCAAATGTACGTGCACAAGTTTAGCGTCATATTGATTTTTGAAATAAAAGCCTCTAATAATTGGTTTCGATGATTGCGCGGTGGCTTCGGAATTTCCGTGCTCTTCTTTTTTATATTTACACCTTCTTCTCGATACGTACATTCGTTTTTTCGTACTAACCTCGCCGCTGTAAACGTCCGAAGCGTAGAGAAGATCGAAAGGCAAAGCCGCGAGTAAATCCACGAAGAACCATGTTTTGACGTAGTTGATTGCTATACTTTTACCCTTGATTACTAGTTTGCCTTTTCGACTTACGTAAGTAGTTCTAAAGTTGAGAATTATATCTGTGGAAGAGACAAACGTAGATTAGAAGACTCGGAAAAATAATTTTTCATTAAAAAAGTTAAATTACGCTCGTCGCCTCGCGTCCTCCGCGTATATTCTACTATTGCGGCTTTGCTTCACCCAATAGTTCAATGACTTGGGAAACAAATTGAACGGATATTTTTTCCCTTACGATTCGTCTTTACTCGCGGTAAATAAAGTTTCCATTGGAAATGGGAATTCCGAAGGGTTTTTCCCCACAAAAAGACAGCATCGGGTGTGGCACGAGTGCAATTAAATTTCTTCGAAAATTTCGTTTACAATTTTTAAATTCTCAAATTTTTCGTATTTTTTCCCCCGAACGTATGTGTTGAAGTTTTTTGCGGAATTTTCAGAAAATTTTTGTCGAGAAATTTGTCAAGTTTCGATAAAAGCTGCAAAATAGTACGAGAGACCAGAAAGGATATAAAATTTCACGAGAATTCTCGCTTCCTCCGCACCGAATTCAGTCCGGTTTAATTTACAAAAAGGCTCGAACCGAGGCGACGCTCAGATTTTTCTTGTAATCTCTTGTTACGACGTTTTCATCTCGCTTCCCTAATCTGCCGGAGTTATATTTTTCATCTCATTTGTAAACACAAAAGATCGGTGTACATTTCGTGTTTCTAGACTTTCGAAATCAAGAATGTAGGTGAACGTGTACAGCAGCGTTTCCATACCCTATTTACAAAAGGATGTGGAACGAGGGAAGAAAGAGGGGGCAGAAAATTTCTCGGTTCGACGACATTTCTCTATGTACATTCGTATTCTATTGAAACAACAACAATGGCGATGGAAAACTCGATTGCACATGTAATAATGGACGACAATAATAAATACGATAATTTCACCATTTTTTACGAGAGAGAGAAAAACTACGATCATGAGAAAAATGAAAAAATTCACAACAATGGGGAACGCGGAGGTTGTCGAAAAATATTTTTCACTCTTCTTTGAAAAATGATATTTTCGACTGCTTTTAACGTGGACAATTTCCATGCGCAATTGTGCTCTTTATAACTGGATGGCTCGGGAGAAGGACCGGAAGATGGCGGCTTTATAATTATTTCAAATCCACCGTCCCATTTTACCGATGTGTTGCTGACGCAGCTTTTTGATGGATTCGCATAAATATCCGAATTTATGTTCGTCGAGACATGTGGGACGAGGAGAAAACTGGGCACGAAAATGAGAATTGACGAGGAGCATGATTCTTGGTATATGAAGAAAATGGCCGTACGAATTGCTCGGTTTCATGGAGCCCGAGCGGTTTGTATCGCCTCATTTTTCTGGACTTTTCCACTGAGGAGCCCAGGATTTGTACGAATAGAAAACCAGATTCGGGCTCTCAGTGAGCCGAATGATTTTTTCAAGGGAAAAATTGCGAGTCTGTAGATCGCAATTTCGAATATAATTTTGCCCTCTCATTGAGAGATTGATTTCAAGTGAAGTGTCCAAGGCGAAAAAATCTCATCGGAATTCAACGAGGTGAGAATCGCTATTAAAATGGACAACGAGGTGGAAGGAGAACCGATCAAATCGGAGCAATCAAGAAACGATTTGTTAAGGGGCAAAGAGAGCATTGTTATTTTTAATACGCGGATAACGAGATCTAAAGCCGCGAGCCGCAATCACTGTAAACCGAAGAAAAGATTCACTGAAGCAGCAGCGAGAGACTGTTGAAAACTTGATGAAGGCTTCTCGTGATTGGTGGGGAACCACGGGGACGCGCAGAACGAGAATTCCGCCGATTCGAGAAAGTTTTCAACTCTTTCTCTCTCTCTCTCTCTTGCTCTTCTTCTCATTTTTAGGAGCGCAGCGGTTGATGAGCTTCATCGGTTTATTTAATAGAAAGCACAGTTCGGGGCGTCCCATTCAATCGACCTCTTAACTGATTGGAAGCTTTTTGAACAAACGACTCGAAACAAAATATACAGCGGGAACCGATGCTCTCGCGATACGGTCAGCTCTGTTCCCGTTGCACATTGTTTTTGTTTGTTTTCCTCATTCTCCTCGGTTTTCCACATCGCGCCGGGTTACACGTTTTCCCGGTTACAGAGTGGCCCTTTCATCACGCCATTTCTTTGTTCATTTATCTTCATTTACATTTGTTCACGTAGCTTGATTGTAAAATCGATTTGAGCCACACTCTGCGTGGGCGAACTAGATTTTTTTGCATCACAATGACACGATTTATTTTTCCTTTTTTTTTTTTCTTTTTTTTTCACTTTTGTGATAAGAAATATCCTAAAATCAGGAGGAAAAGGATTTCCATTGATCTGCAGGCTTCTGTTGCCTTAATGACTTTTTTTTATTGTCGCGCTCATTCCCTTCATTCGTTATTTCCATTCGTCCCAAATAATAATTAATGTTAAAGGCTCCGAAGGAGGAATCGAGCCTCTTCGAGGTGAGCCTTTTCCGTCGTGCGCTTGAATATTTAAATCGCAAATCAGCTCAGGAGGAGGGTTTTCGTTTCCAATTATTCGATTTAGCCTCCGGCACGTTTGACTTGTTGCTTCGAGCACTCTAATCTTTCGGAGATGAGATGCAACCTTGAGAAAATAAATAGACTGCTTAACGAGCTCTCGAATTAATGGAAAATTATTTGTAACAGGTACGAACGAATATTACTTAAATTCAAATAATTCGGCTTAGCATATTAATGCATAATTTATAAGTAATGTTTTCATACACTTCGACACGATGAAATGAAAAAATTGTAAATACATTTTTTTTCAGAAAAATTCTAGCCTCGAGGACTTTCCGTGGAATAAATAGGAAATTGACTAGAAAAGACTTTTTCCGGAGTTGTAACTCACCGAAAATGAATAGGCCTTCGACAACAACGTCACTGACCATCGTTGGTCTGTCGGTGTTAATAAAACTGGCATTGTAAGGTACGACGACAGCGACGTAGAAAGTGGCTATTAAAATGAGCCAGTCCCAGCACGATTTGAAACCACCGTAATGACTCAATATAAACTGGGACCTTTCGACTGCCGAAGTTTTGTACTCTGGCAACGGTGCATCGGTGGAATGGAGAAGTGGCTGCAAAGGGAATCATAAAAAACGAGATTAAAGAGTTTTTCGCTTGAAAATATTCTCCGTTAAACGAAAAACACGAGCGTATGAGTTTTTTTTTGTTGCGCTGCAAAGCCATACCGCGTTGCGGCAAAATTATGTTTAGCCAAATATTCCAACGACGAGGAATGCATGAACAATCAAGTTTTTTAATTACAGCCATTTTCCTACTTTCGTACCGCCACGACGAAACAACTTTTCGTTGTGTGAATCCTGACTATTATTGTTATCATTGTTTCACGTAGGCGAAGAGACGTCACACATAATTTCAAAAGTTCTTCACCGAAATACTGGCTCCGTTGTTAATTAAGTTTGTGGGGAAACGCACGTCTAATTAAGCTGCATCGTGCAAACTAATTAGTCGTTCCATACCGACCCTATTTTTGTTTCATCATGTTTTCATATGCTAATTATTTCGGTCCATGCCCAACTGTATTGCCAATAATTTGACAAAATCAAATAAATATGAACAGATCAATGCTGATTTGCTAACGAAACTCGAAACATCCAATTTTTCCATGAATTATTCCGACATTTATCCGCGCACGTAGGATCGCTGAATCCCGATGAATTATTCGCTCACCTGACCGAATTCGCACAGCAATTTGATGCAAAATTATCCAACAGCTCTGTTCTATTTATGGAATACTTGCACACAGGTATTCGTCCGTGTGCGCGATTCGCGAGCGTCCAACTTGTTTAATACATTGGAAGCAGGAGGAGTTCACTGGGAAATGCTGCAATTGACGCTTGAATAATTGAACTTTTGGGCAGCTGAATTGCACTGACGTTAATATTCATGGGCTGCTGTCGATCCCTTCACATTTCAACGGTCAATTCTTCTCGCCCCTCCCTCTTTCTTTATGCTCTTGCTTCCTCTCTATTTTTCCTGCAATAAGTCTTTACATACGATTTCCCCGTGCGCTTTACGAGCTCGACGTCGTCCGCTGCCTCGGCACGTTCGTGGTATAGATGCGCCCTGAATATAACTCGACACAGGACGTTCCACTTGCTAAATGAATTATTTTAGTTTGCCATCGGGTTAAGCCGCCGGCACGACTCTACCCTCGCGTGAAATTCGATGTTTTACTCCTCGTGAGTTCGCCCGCGATCTCTCATGCTCGCTTCTCTTCTCGTGTCAACCACACACGTCCTCCTATCCTCTCGTAGTGAAACCTTCGCATTTTCCTACATCCTTCCCGCTGCCGATTATGACAGCTTAATGGTTATACACGAACCTCCGACCAAATTTAATTTCTCTGCTAAAACTACCAGCCCGATTCTCGCGTATACTTTCGATCCGATTCCATTTTCGTCTTCTTCACGTCGGACTTCACTTTCTGTTCGCACATCGAATTTAATTATGGAGCACGCGCCGATTTTACGATTAATATCTAATCGCTCGATATTATTTTACATGAATGTACGAGGCGCTCAGAATTTCCGATTGTATTGCCATTTCCATCGCAAACTATTCGATCTTGTTATTGTCCAACTTCCGGTTAATTCAACACCGCGAGATTCCATCGCTTTATATATTCGATTGAACACGGGGAGAAAATTTCAGTAAAAACTACTATCTATACTACTATTTAATAAAAACTCGAATGAAATTCTGCCATGTACCACAGTAAATTTTCAAACATTTCGGCGGATCGGCGATACTCTCGTATTATTCGAGCTCTTGGAATTTTACTACGCTCAACCGTAAAATAAGCAATTAAGAAATTTTCATTTGACACGAAAATTATAACGTTTTTGGTAAAAAAGCTTAAAAATGGGCGATTAACACTATGGGGGCACAATAATTCTTGCTATTTTTTTTCTACACGAAGAAATCCTCAAAAATTTGGGAATAAGACTACGAATGGGATGGAATAAAGGGTTGGAGAAATTTCATGAAAATTAGAGTAAAATCAACTATAACAACATCGTCATCGAGACTCACCTTGTTGAGGCTAAGTTTGTGTTTACGGTCTTGCTTGTAGTGACCCGACAGTGTGTAAAGGACGGCGCGACTTCTTCTTCTACCATAATTTGCAGGTGGTGCTTCCGGATCGGGATCGCCATTTGCATCTAGAAATCAATCGATGCCTCAAGTATTCTTTTAGTTTATCTTGCACTTGGCTTCGCTCGTCTTTTACGACGAAGACAAGCTCGATACGGCGATGCAAAGACAAGCTCGATAACGTCTTCATCGCGGGCGGCGGGCACGCGATATAAAATACTGATGCGACTGCACTACTCGTTGGCCGGGATCGGTGACGAGCTCACTGTGTGCAAGCAGGAAGTTTCAAAAGGTTCGTAACGTTTTTGGGCCTCTGTGAGCCACGCGCTTTTCGTCTTGTACTAAAATACCGGAAATCAGCAGATCCTTTCATCAGCAGCCTCGTCCATTTGGGTCCAGTACAAAAGCGACTGAATCTTTCGTCTCAGTGATCGCGATATTCGCAGTAGATCGGCAGAAACTGCGTTTATTCTTAAAAATATTCGATTCGATGGAAAAAATGGAAAAAAACGTAAAACGCACAAGATCTCAAGGTCGCGCAGAGGCTCAATCTTTCATCTTCCGTAATTTCGGTACTTCGAGAAGAGAAATTCATTTATCGACCTCCACCGCGGATAGCTACGTCGTGCGAAAAACTTGGAAAATCCTTTCGTTATTATCACACGGTTTCTGCTACGCGGTAATTTTCTTCGATTTCTTCCCCTTGCACACCGTGAGCCATCCCTAACAGCAGGCTGAACCTTCCAGTTATTCGGTTCTTCGGAAGAAAATAAATGATTGGTCGTTCGTGCCACCGCCGCCGGCGGATGAGACCCGCTATCAAGCAGCGGTGGCTCGCGCAGAATTAGATGAAATGCGTTCGATATTTACGGACGTAGATTTCGTACGGATTATCTCCGATGAACTACATTGCTGTACAGATCAATTCTGATAGGAGTTGGGCTGCCTTTTATTTGTGATCGAGAAATATAGACGTGGATGGAAAAGAGTAAGAAAGAGAGGGAGAGCGAGAAAGAGAGAAAAAGCGTGTATCCGGGGAAAGAAGCGAAGCGTGCACTCACCACCGTCGTAAAACTCACAGGGCTTCGTGTTCGTAATGTCCTTGTGGGATGCGAGGAAAAGCACGACGTCACCTTTCTCATTTTTTATCGGCACGATGTCGAGCAGGCAGTTGAACGGAGTTTCTGAAACGACGAATCATCTTCGTTTTTCACATACAAACACATTTTCTTCGTCTACTTCCTGCAAATATTTCTTTAGAATTGCGATACGTTCGTATGAGGAATCCTCTCTGAAGGAAGTTTCAGGCTTCGGTAAACGTAAAATCGAAACGAGTTATTTAATCCTAGTTTATTCAAGTCGAAAGCAAAAAAAGTTCGGGTCGTTGAAGTTTAATATTTTCCTTTTCGACAATTTTATTCGTGTCCTGCGCCGATTTTTCGAGCTCTCAATGAGTGGAAAAAAATTGGCAAAGCTCTGTCGATAAACGTCGGATTGGTTCTACGTTCAAAGGGCTTTTTAAGGGCTGTGAACAGTGTAAACGTTGGAATCTTAGGTTTTTTTTTGTTTATTTTATAAATAAAAATTGGTTGGATGGATTGAAATGAAACCTTGTACAAGGCTTTGACGTAACTCAGAAGTACTGGAATTTTTTTTTAAATTTTTGTCATAGTATTTTTTTTTTTAGTGATTAGATGTTTTGGGAGGTTTTGAGTATTGTCGCGGTCTACTTTTTTGATGATAGTGTGGGCGTGAAGCGGAAGTGCAGACTGTTTCGCATTGGACGAAAACCACTTTAATTCGCGAGGAACAAAACTGCATTCACGTTGGTTCGGCGGTCGTTTTTCGCAAAGTGGAACTTTGCTCGTTCGTCGCATTATCGCGCGCGCGCGCGCGTTCACGTATATTTTTAGCAAACTTTTGTCCACGCGTGTGCGCGTACACACAAAGAGCCTCACATCGCGACTCGATGGAAAACGGAAAAGAAAAAAGGTGGGCGGAGACAAGGGAATGACGAAAATCGGCTGTCCGCGTTGGAACCGCCGGTATTTTCCGGTCGATTTTCTTGTGCCGCTTCACTTTTTTCATGTCCATTTTGCGTCTTCGTACACCCACGCTTTCCACGTAGACTTGTAACAGCCTGAACAGTCCCTCGAGAAACAATGGAAATCTCGTGGCTGTTGCTGCTGCTGGCTCGTCGAGATTTCAACTTGTTCTCGCACTTACGTCATTGAAAAAGGATAATGAAAACAAGGTGATGTCATGTTTTTAATCAGAGCCAATTCTCGTTTTTCTTTAACCAGGGAAAAGTGGGGTGATTCACGACGCGGAGGAAGTATGGACACCGCAATATCTTCATATTTCGAAACCCCCACGCTCACGCACTTGAACTCATGCGATAGCCCTATCGATGTTTAATAAACTCACATTGTTCGTAGAGGTAGGATCGATCGTAAAATTTCTTACATCTCGATGCAATCTTTGCCTTTAAAATGAATTGATAAAAATACAGGATAAACGGCTTCAATGTTATTGAGAAAATAAATTTGGCTTTTCTCACCGTTTTTCAACAGTTAATTAACTCGTGAAATTTCAAAGTTTGGGGTAATTCCGAACAGCTTTATGGAGGAATTCCGGACGCTCTGCTCCAACCCCATATCAATTGATTTTTACAAATTTCACATACCTCGTAAATACACATGAAAGAAAACACCAACTTATGATATTGAATGCATAGATAAAGCAGTGGACGATGTGAAAACAAAAAGTTATTTTTCTTTTGAAAAATATGAAGATTCACCACCCGAAGACTGGATTATGTGAATCGAGTGTAAAATGTGGACTCTCAAAGTTGCATACGCGAAAGTACGAGTCGAGAATTTGTTTGCGACATTTGTAGCAATTTCTAATGCGATCTAGATTTAGCCCACGGACCGTCCGGAACTACCTCAGAGTTTCGGGGCAAATCCGAATTAACGGAGTGTTGTTTTTTGCTAAATATCTAGCAATTTTTTCGATGCATCAGTTAAAATTTACATCGGAAATCGTAAACAAGATATCAAAGAGTAAACATGGAAAATTGTAATTTCATCACTTATGGCGGTTCGTTAATAATAAATTTCGGTTAGGCAGTCGGAATTATGCCAATTTTCCCAAAAAACGAATCTAGTTTGTTTACGTGGGTATTGCGCGAATTACTACGTTTCCGTGACTTTTTCACTGGTTCGCGATGCTTTTTGATCGAGAATATTTTACCCTCTGTAAAAAGATTCGCATTGGAGCTTTCGGTTTTTGCTGATTTCATCGGTTTTCAAAGGCACCGCTTTTTTCTCCTGCGAATCGAGAAGAAATATTGGAAAAGACGGACGGATAATACTCTGAGATGCTTCATACCGCTTGATGTAGTACATCTGTAAAGAGCACACAAAAAGTGTGTAAGCTTCTCTCACGGGCCTGCGATATTTCGGTGTGGAAGCATTCTACCGTAAGGAACTTCCCTGCTGTCCGACTCTCCTCCCTCTCTTCGGAGAGCGTACCTTTCAATTTCGCATCGATCGATCCGCACTCGATGTCTGTACCAGTTAACGAGATTTTCTCGAAATATGGATTTGCCCAAACAAGGATATGGAACGCGCCCGGAACGTCAAAATGCCATGTATGCGTTTCTTGCAGTTTGCCTGCGCTTTTCCCCGACGCTTTTTCGTGCCAGTTTACTTCCAATTCGCAGCATCAGACCCGCCTGACTTTTTCTCTGATTACACGCCCGGGTTTTCGCTTGTTTCCACTGTGCCATTTATTCGTCGAATATGCTCACCCGATTCACTTCGTTCAGTGATAAATTGGGGGGGGGGGGGGGGAGAAAAATTGTTTGTGCAATATCAATCAACGCGAACCTGGCCCGGGGGCTTGAAACTTTGTTGGTAAAAAAAACTGAATTAATTTCCATCGTATTGGAATCGGTTGGATTCTTTCTGGTTTCCAACGAGCCTTTTCTTTTTCAAAAAGCCTTCTGAATTTTATCGGAATTCTCCCGGACTGAAACCTCTTATTTTATGGGGAAAAAGGAACTGCCAGCTTTCGGACGTCTCATCCGATGAAAGCAAAAATTATTTATTGACGCTCCACCAACCCTGAAAGTTCACTCCTTTTCGTAGTTTCGTCCGACAGAACGTTTGAGTATCACGAAATGAAAAATAAGCGTAAGAATGAGAGTGGCAATTATAATTTGCGGGAACGCAAATTATGCTCGTTGACGATCAAAGTTTCTTGCTGCTCGCGAAAACAATTGCGAGAAAGTTATTCGCGTTCTGCGCTCTGCAGCCGAATGTAGTGGATACAATTGTTTAGAGACTCGTTATCGAAAACTGGCTCAGCAGAGTCCAAGAATGAAGAAATCATAAAAATACATACGAGAGTTCGCGATTGAAATAACTGGTTTGCTCAAAGTCGACGGAAAGTGGGTCAAATGCTTTTTCATCACGAAGCAGCTCGTTGTTTTTCCTTCTTTTTTTGATAATTTTTGTAATTGGACTACGACTATTTCAATGAAAAAATATGAATTAATTATTCGAAGCTTACCGTCCTTCTTGTAAAACACGACCTCGTGCTTCAATTCGGTTTTGCTCTCGAGACTCTTGGATATCTTCGCTTTATCCTCTTCCGTAGTTTCCGGTCCGTAAAGAAATTTGCAGGCGCAACCCTTTTGCATTATTTGGGCCCGCGGATGTCCTGTCAGCTCGCAAAACCCGTCCGAGCAGTAGACGATCGGGTAGAGCGTCGGGACTTGCGCATTTCCCAACACAAAGTTGCTGTCTGTGAAAAAATAAGAATAGAAATCAACATTTTTTTCTCGGAGTCTCAAATTTCAAGGGTGAAGGTGCGAATCGGAAAAACTTTCAACTTTTTCCCTCGCCTTTGCGATTTTTCGGCACACCTTTCGGGAACTTCGAAGGTTTCCTTAAGGAAGTTGAGGCATTAGAATGAAAATGATGTCGTCGCTTTTAAACCGATTGCATCTTATAAAGTGAAGTGTAAAAAAAAATCAGTTAAATTCTCAGACAGTTTAGGAGCGTTGTTGCTGAGAAAAATCAATAACAATTTGGGCCAAATAACATGTAATCTTATGGAAGTCAAGACACATTCAGTCAGTGATATCTCCGTTAAAAATAATGCTAAAAATATGAAATTTTTTGGGCAACATGAGCAAGGCTTGCTGAATAATGTCAATTTTTTTCAGATTTATTAGGAGATTTGCTGAGATTATATTAATAATAATCTGTTTCCCGTGCAGTCTTTTGAGGCTAGGATCGTCACCGTTCGTGTTTTCGATTGAGCTTTCACTAGTTTTTCGTCTTTTTTCCCCAACTTTTCTTTAAAGTGTATGCAACATTGCCAAACTGTAAACTGGCCTAACTTTTGAAAGGTACAGGTCATAACTTTTGGGTAAAAAAAATGACTGTACAGCCTCAACTTCCTTAAGAATGATTCGCCACGAAAGTAAAATTATGGAAAATTCTGAAAACGTGTATTCCGGCGGAAAATCATTTGAGAAGGCTCATGAATTCGAATAATCCAACAACAATGAAAAAAGTCATTGTTAAGTAAAAGTGTAATCGGCAGGATCTTTGAAATCTAATTATCACTCAAGCGCTGGTACGTGCAATCGCTTTAACCTAATTTTCGTAGTAGACCGGCGGGGATCGGACGTTCGATAGTAGCAAGCTTCGCCTCACCGAGACGCTCTGTTACCGGGTGTGTACTATTTTTAAAATAATTTTATTTTCCCCAGCAATCGTATTATGCAGTTCACTGATGTGTTTTATTTCACGTAGACCGTGAAATTCAATTCGAACGCTGCGTTCGCTCGAAAAGTATTAAAGAGGCACGAAAAAAAGGAGCAAATTCGTAGCCCTTTGATATTATCCGAAGTTCAGGCGCGATATCGATTTACGGAGCTGCTAGTACGGCCAACACGTACGCGCGAACCTCCGATGAGAAAAATGGCTGAAAATAAATTAGATATTACGTCGGTGATTGGTCGAGCCAATTAGCTACTGCTTAGAGCCGAGAGACGAGGAGAAAAACCATTTGTAAGAGTCAGCCTTCGGGTTTTATTTTTTGGAAAAACGAGATAAACTGGCCGCGTTTGATTAATTGTCTGAATGATTAATAAGGCAGTAAATTCTATTTGTATTTTTTTTTTTTTTTTTCATTTTCATTCATAATCGATCATTTTTAGTGAATTTTTTTGAAAAATTCTCCGAAAGCTGTCGATTCGTCAGATTTCCACAGAAAAAGTGCTTCGAATCACTGAATTCTTTCAGGAAGATGACAATTTCATTTCAATATTGACAGAACGGTAGAAAATCGTTTGCCTCGGATTGGTCTTTTAATCAGTCGCTACAGGAATGTCGCAATCGAAAACCCACGGAGACTTGGCGATTCCTTTCCATTCGAGTGTCATTTCCAATATAGAACTGCACACTAAAACTCCCATCGAATTCAATCTTCTAACGTGTTCGAAGACCTTAAGGATCATCGAAATGAATAAGCGAGGAGCATTGAAGGAGCTATTGCTGGCAGACGTTTTTTTCCCTCACTTTCAGTCCAATCTCCGTGAAACTTGGGCGCAGCGACGAACACGATGAGGGTTATGACAGGAAGTAGAGGAAGAATTGGAGCTTATATCCGAACGAGGGGAATTACTTTATTATTGATACCGAAGGCTTCTCGCCAAATTGGATAACGTGAGCAGGGATGGATTCGGTAGCCTCCGAGATGCTTCGGCCGTTCAGGCGTTCCAAACTTTTTTTTATGTCTGCTGCAGAACTTTTTTGTTTATTGGGCCATCTAATCGTATGGTACTACGGAAAGTACTTGAATAAAGTCTCGACAGAAAGATTGAGCCGAGGGATTGCGGCTTGACGAAGTGGGTTCAAAAGTTTCGTGTCATAATTAGGAACTCAATCAGCAGGACTCGCACTAAATGCTTGCGGGAGCTCCCGAACCCTTTGAGAATACGCAATAACTACTCCCGTCTTATCTTCTCGCTGTTTTTCATCAACCGTTTTTTTAAACTTTCTTCCATTTTCAGAGGTACATAATTCTTTGGAGAAACTCGAAGTAATCAGAAACTTTCGAATTTACGATCCCAATGGAGGCTGATTTTCATTGTTTTTTATTACGAACGTCATTGCAGGTTCAATCTTTCTCGTTCGGAGGCGTTTGTTTCATGCCAAATAATCAGTTAAGGTAGATCATGCTCGAAGGTTCGTATTTTATGGGGGTCACTTTAAATATTTCGCCGATTTATATATTTTGGCGAAAGAAATGACAAGTCATTGTACAATTAATCGGGGATCCATCACTGAC
Source organism: Venturia canescens (assembly GCF_019457755.1). Lineage (NCBI taxonomy): Eukaryota > Metazoa > Arthropoda > Insecta > Hymenoptera > Ichneumonidae > Venturia > Venturia canescens. Next base: position 9,797,851 of record NC_057423.1, on the reverse strand, counting down.
CGAACCCCAAATTTCATTCGTCAGTTTTACGTTTTCACGTTCACGTCAAACATCTTTTTCGAGAATGTTTTAAAACATTGCGATTTTTTCGTCGATTCACACACGTGGATCTGAATATAGTAACAATTTATTCACAACAGTAAATAACGGAGTATTTCCGAAAGAAGTTTTCAACTTTCGTTCTCTATTTCAGTCGTCTTACGACTTTTCCCATGGGCTTCTCAAAGAAATTGGAGTTGTCAAAAAATCCGGCGATTTAGATCTCATGAATTTATCTCATTACCTCACATAACTTCACAAAGGGAAGAAACGACTTTGGAGTTTCGTTCTTGGGGTGAATTTTGTGAAGGAAAGCCGTAGAACGGCGTGGGTCGACAGGGAGCAGGGAAGAAGAAAAAAACGAAACATAATTCGGCGTCTGAGAGGAAAGATCTTTCGACTCGGATTGAAACTTTTGTAAAATATATTCGAATATTCATTAATTCATTAGCAGCAAACAAAAGTATCTTCAAAGTATCGTTAATATTTGTGCAAAGTTGCCAGAAAAGGTCGTCACTCACACCGTTTAATTTATTAATGATTGTGCAGAATTTCAGAGATATTGGAACAGAGGAAAATGAGGTTGTCACATTTTCATGATCCTGCACGTTTCGCGTTACTTATCGCACAGGATCCCCATTTTCCACGTCGAACTGACATAATGTTTCATTTACTCACGGTCTATTAAACTATAATAAGTCTTTGCAAGTTTCTGTCGCTGTCTCTAGTTTTCCCTCAAACGAATCTACAGCATTGTAGCTTGACAGATGACGTATGAACTCTCGTTCAACTGTGGGAAAGAGATTTTCCCAGTCGGATTCATCAGGTCCTCTGCAAAGTCTCAACTTCGCGAGAGCAACGAAACTTTTTTATTCGCTTCAAGATCTTTGGTATTCAATCTTAAAAAATAAAGAAACCGTCATTCTCACTCCAGTCATTCAGAGCGAGACTGAATTTACTATAAAAAACGAAATTTTTGTTGCATCGAGTGGATTAATTTGAAGTAAAAACGCATCAATAAAATCAATTCGTTCGAAAATATGTCGATTGCGGAATTACCACAAAATCTTTCATTTAAATCTACCAACCTTCCCCACCAACCTGTTCGATTACTCGCACAGGAATGTGGGCATGGTACGGACCTGTTAAAACATCGAAAGAACGTAAAAGAAATCACCGAAGAGTTTGAACGTCTTATCAGGCAAATTTTCAAGAGCGAGAGGCAAAGGAAGAGAAAGAGAGAAAATCAACGACCAGTTTCGTGTATGTTGATCGGGGATGGAACAGTTTGTCTATTAACCTTTGTAGGAGGGAGCTTGAACGAACGGGAGCTGCGCTAGTCGTGCTAAAGTAACGTTTACATTGCTCTTTGCTGATCGATGCCTCAACTCCGTCGTCTACACGAGATTAGAGCTTAGACCAAACAACCATGTTGACTCGGCGCGCGGTCACCTTTTTCCGAATTCAGAAACATCCTGTAGGACAATATTTTTAAGGTAGTCTTTAAATTTACACGGAGTTTAAATACGTAGACGACTCACACGCGTATCAAATTTTAAAGGGTTCGTCTTATTGGTTATTGAGATAAACGTGCTTAAATATGAAGAAAAATAGACACGAAAATACACATTTTCGTGTAACGAATGAACGCTTCTTACGAAGATTATGAAAAACGTACACAATAACAATTGAGTATATGAAGGTTTGGGGAAAAATTCAAGACGACTGTCTTACTAGTAATACAAATATATTAAGTTAAAGATTGAACTAAATTGGTAATGAGCACTCGTATAACCTCACATTTGCTTATTTTGGCATTTTGTTTCTTCTTGGCTTGGCCCATTCCTGTCATAATCTTTTGTCTTTTTATTAATACTTTTTTCTTGATCCATTTCCCTTTGTGCTCTCTAATGCGATTTTTTTGCATAAAAAAGTATAGTATTTTCGCCAGGGACGAATGAAATTTGGGGTTCGGTCAGTGATGGATCTCCGATTAATTAATGGCCTGTAATTTCATTCGCCATGAGATAAGTTGAAAAAATGTATTCACAATTTCGAATTAACGACTCTGACATTAATTTGAAGTGATTATATTTTTAATTAGGAAGTAAAAATTGATTCAATTTAGAGCTGAAATCTCTCCATCGCAAACCTCGAAGACTCGACATGATGTCAGGACGAAAGTTGCTAATTTTCCTCGTGAAAAGTCAACACGTTGATTGAGAACTTTTGGAATTGCTACTTTATCGTGGAGCGAGACACTGAAGAATTCTTTTGATAGTCATCAATAAAACAGGCCAATAATAAGACATCGCACGTCTTCGCAGCTACTTCGTTCAATTTTATACCGTGAAGATTCATCTACGACGTTTTTCGTTACAATTGACTCACTACCAAAACTATTATCAGGTGGTAAATAACTTCCGTGCGTGGAAGATCTCTCAATGAAAACTTCACCATCTTTGGTCCATTTCAAATACAATTGAGTGAAGGAGTAGAAAAATGATAAAAATTCTTTTTTTGTTGTTTGTTTTTTTTTTTCTATGAGGACCAATTTTAGTAAATGAATTATTTGAATCCCTGCTGAAATTGCACTCATCATGAAATAATATTTCATTTCATTTTCTTTTGAAATGAAAAAATCGTTTCGATACATGAAACATGAAATCATCTTTCAATCGACTGATTCTATAAAAAAAGAATTCGATGATAAAACCAGCCTCTGAATATTATTGTGGATAAGATCGCTCGAAACTGACTTTGCCAAGGGCTGACTCTGCGATGATTAATACCTCTAAGAACCCATGTGAATACCACGGGGATGCTGAGCTTGCGCGTGCCTCTCCAGACTCATCTCACTCAGGAGAGATAAATTTCTGAAAAGTCTGATTTACAAAGCCTCGAAAACAAGATAACGCTGGTGAAAGGAATATGACATTTAGATGGGTACTGTGAGACGGATTTCTAGCCCCTGGTGGTTCGCTGAAAAAAAAAACCAAAAATTTTAACTCAAACCTTTTATCGCCGTATTTTTCTTTATTGATTTTCCGTGACGAGTTAGAAAACGTTTTATTCAATATGAAACTTCGATTTTTATTGGAAAGAAATACCGAGAACGACTTTCAATGTGACGCAATTGCCACTAGGCCAATTAAGGGGTCTACTCTAATTAGAATTTTCAAAAAATCCATTTTTTTAAAAGGATCACACTAAAATTTTATAAACATCTGAGCAGTCCAAGTGTACTTTTGAGCGACGCTTACTCGGCTGTCTGAGCGCGCTGATACGCACCGCCCACTGCGGTACTGCGTAACTGCCTTTGTTTAAACGCGTTTTTCTCAAAATTACGTTTTTCGACTGCTCGTTGATAAAATCTCCGAAACTATTCAACCGATCCTTAACAAAATTTTACCACGTGTTCTTTATGACCGTAGTTATAACGCGTATCATACGAATTTTGAAATTTTCAGCGGAACCATTTTTTTTTTTGCGAAAAACGATGAAAAAAACGGGCTTTTTCGTAGTTTTTGGAAAAATCGCCGCCGTTTTGTCATTTTTAAGAAAATCAAAAATCGTATGGCATTTTGGACCTAAAGTACACAAAAATTTTTTTGTGCATTTTAAGAGTGTATTTTTGAGGACAATTTTTATATCTACATTTATAATTTTGTACCGTTCAAAACAAATTCGTGAAAACAGTCTTTTTTGCCCATCTAATTAGCGTAGACCCCTTATAACTCCCAATTGTAAAAAAGGTCCGCCGACTCCGAAGGGAAGCTTCGCAAGGCAAAATTTTCTTGTCGCAAGATAGATAAATAGTGAGTATATTCTCGAGATCGTTTTTCTACCATTTCTAATAGTTTCCTATTTAAAAAATTTGTTCTTTTTCCCCGAGAAATGTCATCCCTTTTCACTACATTGCAATTACCCCCGCGCTTTTTATTCTGACTTTATATCTCATTACTATTATCTGGGAATACGTTTTACGTCTTTTTCTCTTACTTTTGGAGTGCTTCTGGTCAGCACCAGTGGAATATAAGAGCACGAGCACAGCAGTAATCCTCATACTCTTGAGAATTCCATTATACTTGGGTTTACATAAAAGAGACGTAGGCCGCGAGCTCATCGTAAGTTTCAGATCGTTCACCGTCGTCAACTTCGGAGAAAGTGCGAGAAACAAAGTTTGTCAGTACAAGGGATACGGAGATGAGACTCGGAGAGTCTGCTGGGTTGAAATATCGAGTGAACCGAAAAATTGATTAAGCCTCAGAACTTCTGGCCTTGGGGATCGAGGTGTTTCGTATTATGTTTCTATTACAAATAAATAAATCGTAAGCTCCGCAGAGAAAATGCAGCAGACTTTAGCAGAGAATTGGGCTCCTAATCAAGCCCTCGTACTTTTCGTTTGTTTGACTCTCGCTCCAAGGAGTGTGTTGAACGTTACACTGGTTGTAGAAGCTTCGTGTATTTCTTGTTTACGACAGACACCCACGAGTGCGTGAGCACACAAAACACAGGATGCTGCTGGCCTCCTTTATCGCGCTTATCCTTGCCGGAACACACTCTCGACTGTGGACTTATATGAGGAGAAGCAGCTTTGAGTCTGCCCTTTTGGTTTCCCCTTGCGAGAGTGTTTGTTCTTGTTCCAATCGATAGAAAAATCTTCTTCAATGAGTGCCCGATATACTCGTTCCGCCATCCCTTGTCCAGGCTTTCAGATTTTCATTTTCCTGTCTCGACTCTCATCGTTGAGCCAGTTTCCCAACTTGACAATTGTTCGTTTGCATCCCTCTGGCACTTAATCTTCGCGAGACAATCCTCTTCCCCTTCAGCCGCCTTCGTCACTCGTTCTATTCTCCGCTCTTGTGAAATACGTAAATTCACCGAGTGAGAGGCCTCAATTGAATTTCCAATTAAAAACCCTCGTTACTTTATCGAGTAGATAGAAATTTCGAGGTAATATTATCAACAAGAATGAAGCAAATGGAATTGTTTGCTTCTGCTAGAAATATAATTGAGCCAAAACCTTGCTGTTGAAAGACCTCTTCGTCTTTCGTAATTCGCAACGCCCCCTCCCCCGCGGGAACCCATTTAATACTGACCCAATAATTTCGATTAAAAATTTATTAACTCGTTCTCGTTCCCATTAAATGACAGGTGATTGGGAAAAGGCTCCGATTCCATTCTCCCAGCCTCGCGAATATGTTTTCTTCTGGGAATACCCTCGGGGGAGAGGCAGCTTGCACCGAACAGCTCAATTGCTGGACACTTACGAACATTCGATGAAACAATAAAAAGCAAAAAAAGCTTCGCGCGAAGATGCCTTAATTTCTGTTTTTATATTTCAACGGGCAGAATATAACAAGCATCCTCTTCACGCCTCAACTCGAAAAAAACTCTGCTTCTAATAATCTTTACTCCGAAATTCATGACACCTCTACGTCTACTAATGTATAATTCATAATCTTCAATATCTCTACTCACGATGATTCTGAAATCCTCGTGAGTAGAGATATTGCGGATTAAATGTCACACCGGAGTAGATATTTTAAGGAGGACAGACGTTCTGTACGTGGATCCGCAGTTATTAAGGAGCGGAGTTGTTATCGAGAATAGCCACCGATAGAGTTGTTAACTAGCAGCTATTTATAGCTGTACTCATCGCAGCTTTACTCGAAAACATCTCCGCTCTTTAAGCATGTATTTAGGGGAGAACTGTTGTTGAATACATTTACTGAGAGTAGAATCGCGTTGACTCGCTGCAACAGAACTCGACTCTTATAAATCTATTCGATAACATTTCCACTCTAAAGATTTTTATTTTATGCATGAATAACGTCTCTTCTCTTTAACCTGTCTAGGCGGATAACACAGATTTTTTCATTTCAATTGATTTACTTTCAATATGAATAAACCGATAAAAAATGAGACGCTTCGGATTGGGACTAAATGATCAAATAAACGGAGTAAAAATCAATGTTCAAAGCCGAAATACACTCGCGTTTAATCCCGCGGATGATAAAATTGTTGCGCGATGCGGAGGAAGCACAAGCTTAATAATTTGAAAAGAGATTGCTATAGCGATCTTTGTTTGGTATGGTTTAATCACGTTCCAGCGCTTTAGTTCGGAACTGTGTTGTTTCGATGAGATCGAAGCACATGTGTGCCCCAAAATTCGATATTGAATGATCAGTAAATTTCGACCTTGCACCAAACTTTACTCAATGAACGAGCCCGCGTTTGATCCTCCGTCCCATGACCCCCAAAATTATCACCAAATTCCTATAATTTCTTGTTCCAACGTAATTATTCAACGGTTTATAATATCGTTGAAGCTCCCACGCACTCGACTAAAATGAATCACATTGGGAGGATGGTTGAAGAGAAAGGAGGGATTGCAAGAAAAATTAGCTCGAGCGCATTAAAATTAATCAAATGTTTCCGCTATTTTGGGAGCTCGAGCAGGGTCTCGGCGAATGTCCCTGAAAGTTTAGCCCCTGGACATTGACTCCGAGGATCCCGGAGGATAATATCTAAAATTAGAAATTTTGGGGGTTTATGTTGACCGTAAATATGCCTCTGATGGCTGAATGCGAGTCGTTATTTGAAAAGGGCAGCCCTCCTTTACCATGTGTTGGGAGCGATGTGAGTCTCACCACAATTCAATGTCATCTTTAAGGGCCTCATGAAAATGGACTTGTGTTCGTGTTCGGAAAGTATGTTTTCGGGTATACAGTTGTATTCGGATTGTTATAGCCGGAGGAAAGTTACGAGATTTTCGTAGCCCTCTTCCCTCTCAGCGATAAAGGCACTTGGCCCAAACCGCGCAATTCCCTTGATAAATTTATACATCCAGACGCACACGCAATATCGCATTACTCTCCGCAATGTTCGTTGTGGTTTATTTCGCGAACAATGAAAGGGTGCCCGATGGAGCAACCCTCGAAGGCCTCGTTAAGCAGGGGGAGAGCTCCGTCGAGTAATACGCGAGTTTTCTAGCTACGTACACGCGTGCGTGCTGCTTCCTTGCGCTACCGGAGGAGAGAAAAGCAGTTTCCACGACTCAATTCACCTCGTTGGACACTCCCTTTGAATACTGCCCTTGACAAATCTTGTGGCGCTGTTGGATGTTTGCGGTGGACTCGAACCGATCGGACTTTGTCATCTTCGTTCGTCGAACGGTCGAACGGTGCGAAAAATGAAATTCTTGTTCCTCTTCATACCTCCGTTTGCATCGTATGCGAATAAATTCCGTTGAAAGCTCATGGCGATTCGGACGTGAGATTTTAACGTGCGATCAATCGATTTGGTCGATACGCCCACTTCGAAAGGTTGCTGCGAGCAAGTCAGTTTTATGGGTCGCACTTTTTCGCGACTTAAGTGTGTATTTGTTCAAGATTCTTCATAACGAATAAAACGTAAGCATTACCGAATGAAAAACAATCAAAGTGACTGCTGTGCCACGATCTGTACGGTCTTCAAACTTTCAGATCGCTTTACGATCGCCTTACCTAATTTCAAAACTTGCGCTATTGATATTTTCTATGAATTGTTATGTCACAGATCGGAAATACGATGCTGCTTCCTATTGTTTGCGATCTGGAATCACCATCGAAATACAATAATCGTTTGATGATGAGTTTTTCGTTCATCTTCTCCGTGAGCAATTGCCGACGTAATTCAGTGTCTCTCACTTGACAGTTCTTTTTACATGAAAATCCGAGATATTGAACAATATTTCTCGAAGAAAGAGACATGAGACGCGGAAGACGAAAATGCGTGAAGCACAATTTTTCAGAGAAAATGGAAGAGAAATGGCATATTCGAAGATGAAAAGGAGCAAGAATTTTTTCGTTTAAGAAGCTCATGCGAGAAGTAAGTAAAAATTCAGATAAGTATAGTAAAAAATGAATAAAAATATATGAAGACGACAAAAGGACAAATAATTTTCGAGATAAAGACGAAAAGGGAAAAAGGTAATATAGTCTTGAGATAGTGGAAGAGAATAAGAGAAGAATCGGATTTTTCATTTGGAGTATGAAACAAAGCAAGCTCTGATTACATTACGACAAAGGTACGACTTTTGAATTCGTAACGGCGTTTCGTAACTTTTTATCGCGACGAATATCTACGTCGATTTGTTTTTTTGGGAAGGTTCTTGTGGTGGTTTTTTTTGCGTTGGTTGGCATACGTGACATTTTCGAGGTCACAAGATATTTAACGATAATAATTACGAATACTGTGAGTCATCAATTCCATGCAGTGTAATTCGAAAACAATATACTCGTGCCGATCCACTGCATTTGAAGTTTGAGTAAATAATAACGATCCAAGAAGTACTAATAAGTGGAGTTCGAAGTATTGAGTAAAAACGTACTGTTACAGCATAAAAGTATTGTGACAAAAGTATCGCGTGATTCGTTCTCTTTGAAATCAATTATCGATAATCGAACTATCGAGAAGGAACATTGTCGTAACGAACAACAATTAACAATTACATAAACCGTTCTTGTCTAGTGTGATTAGCAAAACGCTTATCGACAAAAAACCTGAGTCATCGATAAAGAACAAAACAAAAAATACGAAACGTGCCACAAAAGTATTGTTCTCTAAACATGCCTGAGAATAATGTGTTCTTTGTTTGATATCGCAATATTTTATCTTCGTACTTAAGTGGCACGTTTTTGGTCTGATTTTTTAGTAACCTGTTTTTTGCAAACTGCCTCGATTTATATATGAAGCAATCATTCCTCATCTTAGGAGCTGGAAACTCTGCTCGCGAAGTTCTGACTATTGAAAAATTTCCTAATCGAAATATTTCAATTCTACGTTCCACTTCGTTCCAAGCTCAATTGAAAATCTGAAGCTCCGCTACGTAAGTAATTATCAAGCTTATTCAAATGTTTATTAGCTCATTTTGGTAAATTATCGAAATCGCTCCCCGAGTACTCGTCAAGTGCACACGTCGCTCAGAAGGTCTGAAAACACTCAATTTATTTAACATAATTTTAGACAAATTTGATTATAATTGAAGATTTGTTCGGTAGATATGAGAGACATTATTCTAACAATTCATTCTGCATAGAGGTTGATGAGCAGATGTTTTGAAAAATAATGACAGAATTCTTTGAAAGAATCTCAACTTCCATTTACGATTGAAAATGTTGAATAAAATGTCAAAATAAAAAAAATGTTTAAGTTATTCCTTAAAAGTGAATGCAGCACAAATAATATTTCGAATCGTTCTAGTTTTTCTATTTTCAAGGGTAAATGCTAGCGAGAGTGTACAAAAATTTCATACTTCAGAGATCGATAAGCGTGACAGAGTGAAAGAGATCGAGGCATAAAAACAATTCAGGCTCAGCATCACTGAAAAAACATTTAATAAAATTTGGTATCATCAATACAAAATATAATTGAAAGGGAGGATTTGTTTTTTTAAATACAGAGGAAAATGCCAAAAGCTGCAACATTATGAATGAAAATTGTACCCTCAACTCAATATGACAATATTGTTTCATGCAAATAACCATACAATGCGATTATGTTGGTTAATCGCAGCGATTTCGTTTTGTCACTAGTCATATACACAGAATATTCGCGAAAGCATCGTCAAAATGAAACTTTCACTTCCCTTTATGTCATTTTTCGTTTGGTTCTTATATTGGGTTATTTTGTTCCAGGATTTTTGCTCTCGCAATGGACAGGGGAAGCTCTATAGGAAATTTTCGACGCGGCTTTGTAAGTAATCCAATGGGCATTACGCCCAGTCATGCTACGGCACGGAGACTGGCGTATGGAGAAGAAATGTCACGCGCCGAGGTAAGAAGGAATTCACTTCGGGAAATTTGTGGGTTCCATAAGCACTACCATAATCTTTTGTATTCGTAACCTTAAACATTTCAAATATGAATAATCGAAAAGTACATTCATGTGACACAATACGAACGTAGCGTAATCCGCATCCGGTTTCGAAAAATATGGGTCGAGGTAGGGCAAAGGCAAAGCAGCAACCAGGAAATTGTACCCGAAGCGGTTTCTGTAACTGTATAACTGTACAACTGTAGCACAATCGTGTAATTGAATCGAAAATAAAAACAAAATTTGAAATGATTCTTGCTAACTAGCTGGGTCCGCGACTTCGTCTGCAGGGAACGTATTTTTATGATATGAAATTTCGTAAGTAATTATCAAGCTTATTCAAATGTTTAGAGCTCATTCTGGTTAATTATTGAAATCGCTCCTCGGGTACTCGCGCTTCATTTAATCTCGTCAAGTGCACACATTGCTCAAAAGGTCTGAAAATATTCACTTATCTAACATAATTTTAAACAAATTCGATTATAATTGAAGATTTTTTCGATAGATATGAGAGACATTATTCTAACAATTCATTCTGCATAGAGGTTGATGAGCAGATGTTTTGAGAAATAGTGACAGAATTCTTTGAAAGAATTTCAACTTCCATTTACGACTGAAAATGTTGAATAAAATTTTATCATCATCATCTTTTGCATTCGTTTTCTTGCCCTTCTCAAAAACGAACAATCGAAAAGTACATTGAAGACACAGTAATACAACTGACTTTGGAAAATATGGGTCTAGTTAGGGACGCATTAATAAGGCAAGAAGACGGCGATCAGTAAATTGTAATTAGAGCAACTGATAAGAATTGGGAATCGAATCGAAGTTAGAAGAATTCGTAACTGATCGACGAAACTCAATTTTCTGGAATCGAATGTTGCGAAAATTTATGATGCAACAAATCTTCGAATTCACATGTGAGAAGCATAGATTATAACAAAATTTGAAATGTTTGTTCCTAACCATTTGAAATGTTTATTCCTAACAAATTTTCACATTTATAATATGAGTGGGAAGTAGGATAGTAGGATACTCACGAATGGTATTGCATTCCCAAAAGATTCGATTTAAATGTAATTCAAGATGAATCGATATTCATTATTCTCATTGAATGTGTTATACCACGTTCCTAACACGTTCATTTTTCAAAAATACATATTCCTTGTGGATATGAACGTAGAAGTAATGAGAGGGGGAAATCTCAAGGATGAAAACGAACGAGATGTAGAAAAAACGAAAGACTTTGTCGTTCGATGGTAGAGGAGAAAAATTCGAAGAAGAACTTTCAGTAATTATCACGTTCTGACCTCGTTCCTGGAACAATATTATCGATAATTGTTCAAACAGATTTGATAAGTAACCAAATCACTGTCGACCAGCTCACTGCTGGTGATTCGTACACTTCGATGTACAAAATGGAAGTTATAACTGATTTAGCAACGAGCTCATATCAAGCGACCTATAAATGTCATAGCCAAAAATGAAAGTGTACAGAGCTAGAGATGTATAATTTGCTTGTGTATAATTTGCCCTGCTTATTACCAAACATAGATGTCGATTGAGAATGAGGCTGGATTGTTGTTCACAATCCAAGATAGTATGTTGGGAAAAAAACTCCGGTGATGACGCAGCGTCGTCGATATTCTTTTGAACTCTGAACACCGAAGAAAACATTATTTTCTCACTCTTCAAATTGGTTCGATAGATAAATCAAATTCATTGTAATCAAAACAGTGAATCTTCAGGTTTTAGATTTCGTAAGGTTTAATATCGTCTTGATCGACCTTGATGTATAAATTCATAATGCATCAGTCGATGTAATCAAAGGGTAATGAATGCAGGAGAGTGTATTCATGGCAATCATCTAACACAACTGTCGCTTCATTAATCTAAATCATTAATCTATAATCATAATCATTATAGACGAATGATTTTCTAGCCTACAACTTCACGGGTCAACATGAAATCGTTACAACGGAGTTTAAGAAACCAATTCGATCAGCTTTCATCCTCATTCTCCAAGTCCAAGCCTAGCGTGCCTTCCGAACGGAAACAAGCCGGTCATGGTGATTCGGTATGCATCAACGAATCATCAATACCCATGAATGTTTCTTCTAATTTATTTTTTTCTCTCTTCCTTATACAGAAAAAATTTGCTGATTATGCTCCGAACGAACCGCCTTTTATACCATCTCTGATCCTCCACTGTATCGAAGCGATCAGATCACGTGGTATTCGGCGTAAAGGGTTGTACGCAAAATTAAGAAACCCCGACGTAGTCAGTTTTCTGATGAAGGAATTTTCCAAGGGGAAAATTCCGGACTTGAGTGAAGTTTCCATTTCCACAATTTGCTCAACGCTGCTACGTTTTATGAGATCGTTGTCAGAGCCACTCGTCACTTTCGAACTTCGGGACGAATTTATTCGTGCAGCTTTGATATCTAAAAAAGGAGGGGGGAACGGAGCTCTTCTTACAGTAATTTCGAAACTTCCACGGGTGAATCGCGACACTCTGGCTTATCTCATACTTCATCTACAACAAGTATCCAGGAGCCCGGAATGCGCAATGTCCGTAGACAAATTGGCCAGAATTTTCGGACCCACCCTGCTCGCTTACGGTGACATCGAACTCACTGACGAGACGTTGGACATTGAAACGGAAAAACAATATGAGGTTTGCTTTTTTCATCGTCGTTACCTCGTGCGCGTTTTCCGACGAATTTTAATCATTTTGATTCCGCATTCGTAGGTTTTTCGGAGGTTGATGAGCATTTCTGCGCATGAATGGGCCAGGTTCATTAATTTCGATGCTCTTGAGAACAGGTTGATGAGGGAAACTAGGTAGGTTGAATTGATTTTTACATTTTTCCAACAGTTTTTCGAAAAGTGGTTGACCACTCGGGTCCATACAGAATAAAATGGTTCGTTGTGAAGTTTTTTGTATAAAATTCTGTAGCAAGATTTTCCTGCTAATTGAATCTTTTTTTTCCTGTCTTACAGAACGACCATATCCCCTGCTACATCAACTTCGGACTTGGACGACGATGATATGTTTTAAAAGAAACATTTTCACTACGTATTTTCGATTTCGCCGGTATTTGCTAATGAAAAAAGGATTGAAAAAAGTGTATTTCTAAAATCACAACTGTTTTATATTTTTCCGAGTTACAGTTTGAATGTTTAAATTCCAGACGTTATTGTATTTTCGTGTGTTCACCGGTTTCTTCCGTATGTGTAAAAAATTCTACTCTAATTTAATGATCCGTCTTTATCTTCGATAATATCGAGTCTGAAGATTCCATGCAGGGCAAATATTTTCAAGCTAGAGATTTGTCTTGTTTCCATGACCTGAAAAATCGAAATAAAGGATTCGACAGCAAATTTTTCTGCTATTTTTTTTTGTAAAAAATCCACGATTACGTACAGATTTCCGGAAGAGGCCCGTGGATTTCTATATTCATCGATAAGTCGTTAGTACATAACAGTAACTAACAGATGCAATAATTATTCTTAGTGACCCTTGTGTTCGATTGAATCCCTTCTTCTAACAATAATTTCATTTTTTTTTTTAATACTCTTGTTGTTCTCTAAACCATAATGAAAACAATGAAATGTTTTTGTTAAGTTATTCGCCGGTCAAGTACATATGTACATATGTAGCACGAAGGCGGACTGCTGGTTTTTGGTAAACTTCGAAAAGCTACGGCGACTCGTGTATCGTTAGAAACTCATTCACGGAATAACCTCAGATCGAGGAAGAATCGACTATAGTCTGCTCAGGTCGCACTTTTTGGTCTTTTGGTGACTTAACTGTATATTAGTTCAAGATTTTCGATAACGAATAATAACGTAAGCATTTCTGAATAAAAAACAAAGTAGCTGCCGTGCTACGATCCCTACCATCTTTTAATCTTTAGACCGCTTCACGGATCTCATCCGATTTTCAAACTAGTTGATATCTTCTATGAACCGTTGTATCTCACAGATGTGAAAAAAGATACTGTTTCCTATTGTTTGCGATCTGGAATCACCATCGATTTACAATCATCGTTTGATGATACGCTATTGGCTCATCTTGTGCGTGAGCGATTGCCGACGTGTATCAGATTCACGTTCACGGTTCTTATTACATGAAAACCCGGGATTGACATTAAAACATGGGAACTCAGGATTCAACATTATTTTCTCGAAGAAAGAGATATGAGACGGGGAAGACGAAAATGTGTGAAGGACAATTTTTCAGAGAAAATGGAAGAGAAATGACATATTTGAAGATGAAAAGGAGCAAGATTTTTTTATTTGTAGAAGCCCATGAGAGAAGTGAGTAAAAATTCAGATAAGTATAGTAAAAAATGAATAAAATAGATGGAGATGAGAGAAAGAAAAATAATTTTCGAGATAAAGAAGAAAGGGGAAAAGGTAATGTAATAATCTTGAGAAAGTGGAAGAGAATAGGAGAAGAATCGGATTTTTTCTGATTACATTGCAACAAAGATACGACTTTTGAATTTTGATTTTTTTTTCAGTAAGATTCTTGTAGTAGTTTACAACAATGATTAAAGAAATGTTAATGAGTGCAGCTCGTGATATGGAAATGTTGTGACAAAAGTAACGTGTGATTTATTCTCTTTGAAATCAATTATCGATAATGGAACTATCGAGAAGGAACATTGTCGTAACGAACAACAATTAACAATTACATAAACCGTTCTTGTCTAGTGTGATTAGCAAAACGCTTATCGACAAAAAACCTGAGTCATCGATAAAGAACAAAACAAAAAATACGAAACGTGCCACAAAAGTATTGTTCTCTAAACATGCCTGAGAATAATGTGTTCTTTGTTTCATATCGCAATATTTTATCTTCGTACTTAAGTGGCACGTTTTTGGTCTGATTTTTTAGTAACCCGTTTTTTGCAAACTGCCTCGATTTATATATGAAGCAATCATTCCTCATCTTAGGAGCTGGAAACTCTGCTCGCGAAGTTCTGACTATTGAAAAATTTCCTAATCGAAATATTTCAATTCTACGTTCCACTTCGTTCCAAGCTCAATTGAAAATCTGAAGCTCCGCTACGTAAGTAATTATCAAGCTTTTTCAAATGTTTATTAGCTCATTTTGGTAAATTATCGAAATCGCTCCCCGAGTACTCGTCAAGTGCACACGTCGCTCAGAAGGTCTGAAAACACTCAATTTATTTAACATAATTTTAGACAAATTTGATTATAATTGAAGATTTGTTCGGTAGATATGAGAGACATTATTCTAACAATTCATTCTGCATAGAGGTTGATGAGATGTTTTGAGAAATAATGACAGAATTCTTTGAAAGAATCTCAACTTCCATTTACGATTGAAAATGTTGAATAAAATCTCAAAATAAAAAAAATGTTTAAGTTATTTCTTAAAAGTGAATGCAGCACAAATAATATTTCGAATCGTTCTAGTTTTTCTAGTTTCAAGGGTAAATGCTAGCGAGAGTGTACAAAAATTTCATACTTCAGAGATCGATAAGCATGACAGAGTAAAAGAGATCGAGGCACAAAAACAATTCAGGCTCAGCATCACTGAAAAAACATTTAATAAAATTTGGTATCATCAATACAAAATATAATTGAAAGGAAGGATTTGTTTTTTTAAATACAGAGGAAAATACCAAAAGTTGCAACATTATGGATGAAAATTGTACCCTCACCTCAATATGACAATACTGTTTCATGCAAATAACCATACAATGCGATTATGTTGGTTAATCGCAGCGATTTCGTTTTGTCACTAGTCATATACACAGAATATTCGCGAAAGCATCGTCAAAATGAAACTTTCACTTCCCTTTATGTCGTTTTTCGTTTGGTTCTTATATTGGGTTATTTTGTTCCAGGATTTTTGCTCTCGCAATGGACAGGGGAAGCTCTATAGGAAATTTTCGACGCGGCTTTGTAAGTAATCCAATGGGCATTACGCCCAGTCATGCTACGGCACGGAGACTGGCGTATGGAGAAGAAATGTCACGCGCCGAGGTAAGAAGGAATTCACTTCGGGAAATTTGTGGGTTCCATAAGCACTACCATAATCTTTTGTATTCGTAACCTTAAACATTTCAAATATGAATAATCGAAAAGTACATTCATGTGACACAATACGAACGTAGCGTAATCCGCATCCGGTTTCGAAAAATATGGGTCGAGGTAGGGCAAAGGCAAAGCAGCAACCAGGAAATTGTACCCGAAGCGGTTTCTGTAACTGCATAACTGTACAAGTGTAGCACAATCGTGTAATTGAATCGAAAATAAAAACAAAATTTGAAATGATTCTTGCTAACTAGCTGGGTCCGCGACTTCGTCTGCAGGGAACGTATTTTTATGATATGAAATTTCCAGAAAAAATTCACTTTTTTCAAAATAGCGTCATATCCTGCCGATTTTTCCGGGATGAAAAAGTATCTGGCTCGTTGTCCCAAGATTTAAGATCCTTTCGTTTGAAGTTTCATCAAAATAGATTTTGCCGTCTCAGCACGAGCCGCTAGTTACGAAATTACACTCTAGATTCATTCCACCAAACAAACTTTCACATTTATAATACGAGTGAGAAGTAGGTCAGTAGTTTTTCAAAAATACATATTCGTTGTGGATATGAACACAGAAGTAATGGGAGGGGGAAATCTCAAGGATGAAAAGGAACGAGACGTAGAAAAAACGAAAAACTCTGTCGTTCGACGGTGGAGGAGAAAAATTCGAAGAACAATGATATGACGCAGCCGACAACTTTCGGTCGTTATCACGTTTTGACCTCGCTCCTGGAACAATATTATCGATAATTGTTCAAACAGATTTGATAAGTAACCAAACCATTTTCGACCAGCCCACTGTTGGCGATACGTGGTTTCGTGGAAAATGTTGCATGATCGATACCAACAACGTTCGAAGCGATTGCTCTGACGTGCGATGTAGAATGAAAGTACAGCAGTAGAAAAAGGTGAAAAAAGATCCAAGATAGTATGTTGAACAAAAACTCCGGCAACGACGCTGCGTTGTCGAGAAAACATTATTTCCTCACTCTTCGAATTATTTCAATAGATACACCTAATTCGTTGTAATCAACCCAGTGAATCTCAGGTTTTTTCGTAAGGTTTAATATCGTCTTGATCGACGTTGATGCATTCATAATGTATCAGTCGATCGAATCCTAGGGTATTGAACGTAGGGAAGTGTACTCATGGCAATTATCGCACACCTGCAGTAGGAAAGTGTTAAAAAAAATTCGTGAATATTATTTTTAAAAATCGTTAATATTTTATCATTAAAATTAAAATTAAAAATCGTAAAAATAAATAATTTTCTAGCCCGCAACAACACGGGCCAACATCGGATCGTCAGAACTATGTTCAAGAAAAAGATCGAATCTGTGTTCATCCTTACACCACGAGCTCGCGCCGAGAATGCTTCTCAAAAAGGAACTATGTTTTTTGTGTGAAAAAATGTAAGCATTATTAAGACGAAAGTGAAAATCTTCGATATATTTGATCGACCAGAATTCATTTTCTCATTTATCATTGATGATTTTTGTAGATTGAGTTTTGGTAAAGTAGCATTGCGCTGCGCCCGTTGTAATGAGGTGAGGTGTATCGAGTGCAAAGCAGTTCCTCGAAAGTCAAATGGCTCAGCACCGAGCACATCCGGTCGTCGCGATGATTCGGTATTCCTTTATTTATTAACGAATCATCAATATACACAAATACTACATCTTCGAATTTATTTTCTCTCTTGCTCTTTCTCTCGCTTATACAGAAAAAATTCGCTGATTATGCTCCGAACGAACCGCCTTTTGTACCATCTCTGATCCTCCACTGTATCGAAGCGATCAGATCACATGGTATGAAGAATGAAGGTTTGTACCAACAGACAAGAGAACCCGACGTAGTCACTTTTCTGGTCGAGGAATTTTCCAATGGGAAAATTCCGGACTTGAGTGAAGTTCCCATTTCCGCAATTTGCTCGACGCTGCTACGTTTTATGAGATCGTTGTCAGAGCCACTCGTCACTTTCGAACTTCGGGACGAATTTATTCGTGCAGCTTTGATATCTAAAAAAGGAGGGGGGAACGGAGCTCTTCTTACAGTAATTTCGAAACTTCCACGGGTGAATCGCGACACTCTGGCTTATCTCATACTTCATCTACAACAAGTATCCAGGAGCCCGGAATGCGCAATGTCCGTAGACAAATTGGCCAGAATTTTCGGACCCACCCTGCTCGCTTACGGTGACATCGAACTCACTGACGAGACGTTGGACATTGAAACGGAAAAACAATATGAGGTTTGCTTTTTTCATCGTCGTTACCTCGTGCGCGTTTTCCGACGAATTTTAATCATTTTGATTCCGCATTCGCAGGTTTTTCGGAGGTTGATGAGCATTTCTGCGCATGAATGGGCCAGGTTCATTAATTTCGAGGCTCTTGAGAACAGGTTGATGAGGGAAACTAGGCAAGTTGAATTGATTTTTACATTTTTCCAACAGTTTTTCGAAAAGTGGTTGACCACTCGGGTCCATACAGAATAAAATGGTTCGCTGTGAAATTTTTTGTATAAAATTCTGTAGCAAGATTTTTCTGCTAATTGAATCTGCTTTTTCCTGTCTTACAGAACGACCATATCCCCTGCTACATCAACTTCGGACTTGGACGACGATGATATGTTTTAAAAGAAATATTTTCACTACGTATTTTTGATTTCGCCGGTACTTGCTAATGAAAAAGGATTGAAAAAGGTGTATTTCTAAAATCACAACTGTTTTATATTTTTCCGTGTTACAGTTTGAATGTTTAAATTCCAGACGCAATTGTATTTTCGTGCGCTCACCAGTTTGTTCAATATTCTCACAATCAGTTCAGTTTAATAAATCTGAAAAATTCTCGTTCAAAATTTTTTCTCACGTACGCCCTGACAACTTAGAACGCTACTCTTCGATACTCTGCCCAATATTTCAGTGATAAATGTATCCTGATCCATGAAACCGGGCGAATACGTGTTCACAAAAGCTTGAGTACGTTTTTATTTAGCGATGTCTTCTGAAGGCTGAATCTCTTCAATAAGTTTTTGAGATCAAACAGAGTTCATACCTATACGAAAAACACACAGCAAGGCATTCTGTTTGTTTCAGGACACGCGAAATGTGATATTTTTAGGCAAATAAATCATCTCATTCCTCAACTGATAATAGTAAACAACGAAGCAAGTTCTTTCCTTCTTTCACTCTTTCACAACGTATCGAGTAAAATCGTGATTTTTTCGTGTCAAACTACTACCACGTGTCGGTACAGTTACAGGCATTTGCTGGTTTTGAGCTTTTGCATTTTCTCGAGCAGGAAATCGATCGTTTACCAGGTTAACAACAGAGGAGTCCCTAAAACTGGGCCACAGAGTCGAGCATGGCTAGAGTATCGGCGTTGAACATGTTTTACGCTTCGGTCACTTTCTCTCGTGATGGCACCGTTAATGCGACCTGGGAAAATCGATATCCCGTGAAAAATTATGGGGAATCTACTTGTAGAGGTTTCGAGGTCGATGCTAAGCATCGACCTCGAAACAATACCTGGCGGTCGTCAAAGGTTTTTCAGAAGACTCAGCCCTCGCGGGGAGACGATAAATATTTAAATTTTTATCGTTTTTTGTGAGACTAAGAAGATGACATTTTTATGCAGAATATTTCAGGCTAAAATAGACAAAGCTTTTTATATTGGGCATATAGATATTTATGTTTCGACGTTGTTGACACTGGATCCTCGCGATTGCTGATAAATGAATTATTCAGAACAGCACGCGTGCGCGAGCGTTGTATCATGGTCGCGAATAATCGCATGGCAAATTGCGCTCGCACGTGTTCCTCTTTTTTCCTGCTCTGTTTCGTACTTTAACGTTTCTGCTTTAACTTCTATTTTGACAAGTGGCACGAGATGTTCTCGTGATTAACGATGTATGGTACAAAAGTCTAAATAATTAGAAATTTATCAAATTTGGTGATAATGTTCTTCAACATCAAGTGCGAAAACACAATTTTTTTCAAAATTTTCTCCTCCTCAGTTATCGAGTAATTACGCATTAAAGCAGATTTCTTATGCCCGGAATGTATGGAAACGCTATGCTTATACACGTGAACTTTAGTGATCAATTACTCGATAACTGTACAGAAGAAAAATCTTAAAAAAATTGTATTGTCAAATTTGGTACTAAAGAATATGTTGACCAAATTTTATAAAATTCTGATCATTTTGAAATTTTTTATGTTTTTAGCATGGTTTAGCATGGCAACATTGTAAGCCTGTATCAAATATCCTTAATATCGCACAGGCTCTAACGCGTCACTGAGCAGCATTTCTTCATGTAAAAGGAAATATTTGATCTGAGAACATGGTAAGTATGAGGCTACCAAAGATGGGAAGGATCAAGCGTATAATAGGGCGCAATAAAAATTCTTTCCCATCGTTTCCGAGTTTTCTTTTTGCCCTCCGGGCATATCTCTTTATGCCAGAAACATTTTCTAATCGAGAGTTTCAAGCTTCCGAATCGCCTGTGTCACAGACGAAGAGAAAAACGAGAGAGGGGCCTGCCCTTCGTTTTCACCGAGATCCTCGAATGGGAAGCACTTTGCCCGATCGCCCTCCGGTATTTCTTTATCACGAGAGATATATTCGTTGATAGAATTCAAAAAGGGAGCGCAAATGCGGAGATTGGAGAGTCGGAACGAACAAAAGAGGCAGCGAATATGTAACATCGAGTCCCCTCAAGATCAATCCTCGGACACCGAATCTCATGTTTTCATATGTCTTTTCCTTCAAGCTTAAGGAAGAGGCAAGTTCGCTCAAGCGAAAGCCTCCCCTTGAAGCATCCGTTTACTTTTCTCTCGCGCTTCGATTCCTCACGTATCTCACGTCATATCGCGTCGGGGATTAATTCTGACGGGTTTCTTCTCTTCTGTCTTGTTTCCATTCAATACTACATTTTGTTCTAGCCCCCGCACGCGATAAGAGTGCGCAATATATCTCGAGCTCTCGTCGAAAATTCCACGCTTCGTCGTCGTTTCTTTCAACCGGCTTCGATTCGAGTAAACCCTTCAAAATACCCACGAGAATCTCTCGCTCACCGTTTGATTTCTCGCCGTTTAACTATGATTTTTTATCCCTTTTCTTTGAAGAGGCCGCAAAAATAGAGCAACATTTTTACCCCCCTCGAACTGGCTCTTTACGCAACACTCCGTATCGTTTTCCATCATGATGAAACTTCATTCCTCACGCTTCGTTACCCCCTGATTTTACTGTCTTGGAAGCAATCATTCACTCTACCAGAAAATTCCTCGGCGGGGGACGAGAGTAAAACGACATTGAATTTCGCGACGTTCCTCCTCGCACACCGACCGATCTTCATTTCTCTCTAAAGCAAATTTTTCTTGTTATAATCGACCTCGATTTCGGAAATTGACGTAATTCCGACTGTCTAACCGAAATTGTTTAATAACGATCCACGTGATGAAATTACAAAATAAATTTTCCATGTATTTTACTCTTTGATATCTTGCTTACGATTTCCGATGTAAATTTTAATTGATGCACCGAAAAAATTGCTAGATATTTAGCAAAAAACAACACTCCGTAAATTCGGATTTGCCCCGAACCTCTGAGGCAATTCCGGACGGTCCTTGGGCTAAATCTAGATCGCATTAGAAATTGCTACAAATATCGCAAACAAATTCTCGACTCGTACTTTCGCGTATGCAACTTTGAGAGCCCACATTTCACACTCGATTCACATAATCCAGTCGTCGGGTGGTAAATCTTCATATTTTTCAAAAGAAAAATAACTTTTTTGATCTCACATCGTCCACTGTTTTATTTATGCATTCAATATCATAAGTTGGCGTTTTCTTTCATATGTATTTACGAGGTAGGTGAAATTTGAAAAAATCAATTGATATGGAGTTGGAGCAGAACGTCCGGAATTCCTCTATAAAGCTGTTCAGAATTACCCCAAATTTTGAAATTTCACGAGTTAATTAACAGTTGAAAAACGGTGGGAAAAGCCAAAGTCTGTGTTCATGACACTCGTATAGAACTATAGGATGTTAAATTTACTTTCTCAATAACATATTGAAACCGTTTATCCTGAATTTTTATCAATTCATTTTAAAGGCAAAAATTACATGGAAATGTACGAAATTTTACAATCGGTCCTACCTCTACGAAAATATATCAATTCACGCCTCATCGTGCAATATGAGTTTATTTAAACATCGATCGGACTATTGCATGAGTTGAAGTGTGTGTACGTGGGGGTTTCAATTTGGTATTAAAACATTTCAATTTCTGCCGTGTCAAAAATAGACATTTATCACGAGAAACAACTGTGAGCACGCGTGTCTATTCTATCATGTGTTATTACAGGTATCCGCGCTAACGAGCTGTGGCGGAAGTGTAAACGAGCACACTTTAACCGAGCCTCGATGAATAGTCCATTAAAATACGCAGTGTAATATTTGTCATTCGTACATATTGAGTAGCGACTATTTAAATCATCCGACGATCAGCTTAATCGAGCATGTTTGTCAAATATTTTAATCGCCATAGTTTTCCCTCAGTCATCCCAATCGAAATAGGAACGGCATTGACGCGCATGACAATACAATAAAAATAACGAGAAAGCTGAGCGAAAGTATAATGGAAAATCTTTGCATTCGGATTCTCGATGCCCCTCTATGGAGAGCATAATTTACTCTTGAGCTTATACCTTATTTATATATAACAATTTTGCTTGATGAGCTCTCCTCCGCAGCATCTCTCCGCCGCAGAGAGAAAGGCCGAATGCGATGGAGATTGAGGTTTAGCCCACTTTACGATATCTCTTAAAGGACCATATTCATGTTCCTCGATCTTTTTATCTCCTCCCCTCGCGTGCGCGGCTACAACACACGGAGTCACAATCCACCCAAAATTCTCATCCATACAAAAACTGAGATGATTTATCGTCGTGAATACGATAGAACCTTTGCTCGCGCGGTAGAAACTTTTCTCTCCCATCCACATATTTATTTCTCTCTCTCGATGTCTCTATTCGTTTATATGTTTTCCGAACCCTCTTAAGTGACCTCCGCCTGTTCGATCGCCGGATCGGCGATGTGCCTTTTTTTAAGGTCTCTCTGAACTCGTACATTCGTAAGCCGAATAATATTTTACGATTCATTGTATAAAATACATATTCTTCGCTCGAGAATCACCAGGGAATATTGATTCATATTTCTTCATACGAGCTTCAAGTGTATCGTTGAGTTTTGGTAAAACTCCAACCGCAGATCTCGCGAGGCCCAACAAAAGGCTAATGGGCAAGTGGAACGAGTCAGTTTTGGTCGGACGTGGCTCGAGCACACTCAACGAGCGTTACAGTCTCTTTTCTTCTGACTTGGTAATAATTGTATTGTGATAAAGCTGTCCGTTCGTTACAGAAATAGCAAATAAAATGAACGTCAACTTGTGAATGTGCTCGTTTTCAATCCACGTAATACTGATAACTTTCTGGGAAAATTTGGAGGGAACATTGAAAAGTTAATCGAGAGCATCAATTGACATTTTTTTTGTGACCAAACTCTGTGAAAAATGTAGGCCACTGTGTATATTGTGTAACACATTTTTGTTCGATTCAGCAGGTCGTTCACGTTCGCGTCATTCTATATACGCGAGCAGATCGAAGAAAAGCGTACCGAGTCAGTCGAGCTCGCGACTTTCATTGTTGAAACTGGTCGATAATATGAAACTCTCGTTTCATTCCCTCGCTATATCTTTTTTCTTCTCTCTTTTCATTTTTTTTCTTTTTCCCTTGTTCTCTTTCTCCCTTTCGTTCACGGTCTCGTGTCTCGCAGTACAAAACGTTTCCAGTACTCCGGAGCGTGCTTCGCCTCGTCGAATTCCTGAATCGCGAGGATAACTTTTAATTAGCGAGAGGTTGAATCGCTACGCGAAATAAAAAGACAATGGACGAGATATCGCGGACGCTTCAAAGAGAGGATATGCACTTAGAGGGCTCTGAATATGTTAAATGCGAGTTGCGGGAGCACTTCAGATATTAAAAAAAATCTTTGAATTATTATGTGTGAAACGTGGATGACGACTGAAACTGAATTGGTGTTTCCAGGTTGCTGTGCGCCCGCAGCGTCGAACGTGTTTTCATGATATGACATTTTTCCAAGAGTCCGATGATGACCCGATGACAAAAGGTCGTCGAAAAATAACGCTCCGGATCGAGCCCACAGTAACCTTGCATTTTTTTGGGATACAGAGCATCCGGTTGGTTATTTCAAGAGCTCGAAGCACCTTTCTCGTTTGTGACGATAAATTCGTCGAATCGAAATTTCGCGGGAAGCTTTCGTTAAACCTTGGACGAGAACCGGCGATTTTTTTATTCGTTCGATTTCATTTGATGATTTTTCTCCAGGGATGTTGGAAAGTACGAGCTTCTGTTTCAGGACACGCGTGGACTCCGATACTCGCCAGAAATATGCTTCATAAATCATCTCATCTCTCAACTGACAATATAGTAAACAACGAAGCAAGCTCTTTCCCGTTTTTTGCTCTCACAATGTAGCGAGTAAAAACGTGAATTTCCGACGCTGCCGTTGCAGGCTCTCGCTGGTTTTGAGCTTTCGCATTTTCCCGAGCAGGAAATCGATCGTTCGACAGGCTAACGGCAAAGGAGTCCCTAAAACTGGGCCACAGAGTCGAGCCCGGCTTAAGCATCGGCGTTAAACATATTTTACGCTCCGGTCACTTTCTCTCGTGATGATACCGGTAATGCGACCTGGGAAAATCGATATCCCGTGAAAAATTACGGGAAATTCACTTGTCGAGATGAAGTTTTCGGAGAAAAGAGGTATTTCAATATTATTCGTGAGTCCACACTCGTGACTGGTTACTTTTGTGTATATTGAGACTAAAACTGCGCGGAGACATTGTGATTAATTGCTCTAAAAATATATCAAATATCTCGGGCTCTGTCTATAAATATACATTGTTGAATAGAAGACAACATTTTTCTTTTCATGTGTATATTTGGCTACCCGTGATTCGTGTTTGGCACCGACAAAAAGTTCTCGATAACGGAATTGTGTTTTACACGTTTAGCATTTAATTATATTCTTGATGATGTATAGTGACGAAATGGAATCGTTTTCCAGAAAAGAATATTTTAACTTCGATAGTCTTCAAGTTTTTCAACAATCAATAATTTCTCAGCGTGAATATTAACTAGATTATTGGCTAACGTTCTACAAAAGCGTCCAGGTTATCGATGTTTTCGATCTTTGTCTTTAGATCTAGTGTTCTATAAAAGCGTCGCGTTATATGAACTCGAACGGTTCAAATAGGGTATTTTACACCATGTAAAAAAATATATTAAAAAATGCATGATTGTGATAGATTTCGTAAAAAGTAAACGAGAAACGTCAATATTTATTCATAAAAATGCAATGTAAATTTAATAATTCAATTTTAAAAATCGTCTTTTTTCATCTGTTTTTCAAATGTTTAAAACGCCATCCGCCATATTGGATTCCAACGTGACGTCACTCCGATAGTAAGCAATCTAGATTCTTATCGTGCGCTCTGTGTTATTTTGAAATTTTACAAGTTATTATGCACGTTTGTGGACTTTTGTCATTCATTTTATTAAAATCGCATTATGGAAAACGGTTTTGTGAAAGCAGATAGTATAAATCCACCAATGTTAAATATGTCGATGGTGGCGATGAATCCACAATTTTTGTGGCATTTTTACACTTGTATTATTGCATTCAGGCACGAGACACCAATGATATACCACTATAACTCATTATTTTTACAAATCTTATTACTTGGTCTTTCGCAATTGTATTGTTTACTAACGGAGTGACGTCACAAGCCGAAACAACATGGCGGCTAGCGTTTCCGCGCGAAAATTGAAAATCATAAATAAAAAATAGTTTTCAAGACAGTTTTCGGTCTTATAAAATTGAAATAAAAATTCTACCGGTTTATTACGATCTCAGAATTATTTTAAAACAGTTTTCAAAAAAAGGTGTAATACCCTATTGTTGAAGGGGGTTAACAACCTGATGGGGCGCAATGTACGCAAGCTATCGAACGAGATTCTGATGAATTTGGGTATAAATACGCCTCGTTTGACTGATGGCGAAAAAAGCTGTTGACCACAACCACTTGAAGCGCAATGTCTAAGTTTACCACCGTTTTTATGCGTCGCCCTTGTCGCGTTTGCCAGTACAAATTTTCATTGTAAATTATTATCAAGTCGATGGTTAAAGAGCACGTGTAAAACGAACTTAAAGTATGCTGAATTGCAACGTAGTTTTCGACCTTTCCGGTCGAAATTCCGGTGGAATTTCTCAAACCATTTTCCCAAATGACTCTATTTCATATACGAAAACCTGACCTGTAAATAAAGGTCGAACGTTTATTGTAAACGATCATTATTTATTGACACTACAATTTTGACCTCATTGTTCCAATGAAATATTTTTTGACGTTGCTAGACGAGTCGTATCGCTACTTACAGGACACTTTGTCGAGGGGATTGATCATTGAAACGCTTGAAGCGATAAAAAGTGACTGAAGCAACCTCAAACCGAAGAATCGGCGGGTTAACGAAGATAGTGTTTTTTCTTTCTTTCAAACACTAGCTAGTGACGGACGCACAATCAAGGGTTGATTTACAGACATGGGGCGAACTCGAGAACATGAAATATGTCACGTGCGGGTCCGCGATTTGCAAAAAAAATCCTGTGTACTGTAAATCAAAGGTGAATACCATATTTAATGAAGGACATTAAACAGACTATCACACAATTAAGGATCAATAATATGAATTCAAAATTGGGATCAAAGGTCTCGTCGAAAAACGGAGTCAAATATTTCGATGGCTTCTGTATTGAAATTTCTGAAATACCAAGTGTATCCGAGTACCTTAACGAGCGTTTTGCTCCCATGACTCAATTTGATACTAATTCTTCTGCAGTTTTACTCTCCACTGCCGAAATTCATGATTGCGATTAAAAGTAGAGATTTCTCTGTTTTTCTCCAAACTATAATAAAAATAATATAAGATTTTTGTTATGTTATCAGCTGATTGAGGACATAGGATCAACGGTAGAATTGCTTTTGGTCAAACTCGAAATGCTACTTGTGAATCGTAACTAACTGCGAAACTTATTCATGGAAAAATCTAAGATCGAGGAAAAATTGACTGCAGTCGAGCAGAAAACGTGAAACGTTTCCAATACTCCGGAGTGTGCATCGCTTCATCAAGTTCCTGAATTGTAAGAGTGAATTTTTAATTAGCGAGAGGCTGAATCGTTGCGAAATAAAAAGACAATGAACGATATCGCTGAGGCTTCAACGAGCGTCTGCACTTAAAGGGAGCACCTCAAATGTAAAAAAAAACGAGAGTAAAGTCCATTCTTTCAATTTTTGTAATAGTTTCACAACCTTTTTTTCTGTTCACTCAGGGACACCCTAAATCGTCGGTTGCCTGCGTATTTTCACTGAGTTTCCACTCAAATTTTTATCGAATAGAATAAAATACGTTCATAATAATCGACGTCTATTTCGCGAGTAAGAGAATTTTAGTTGCAAGAGTACTTATGGGATGAGCGCTAAGCAGGTCGAGCAGCTTCCCAGGTAGCTTGAAATGATAAGACAAAAGTAGCATCGCGGTAACAAGTTTCCCGTGTTCCCAGGTTAGTTAGTTTCACCCTCGTGAGTTTAGATTAAGCTGCTCTTTCCGCGGGAAAGTTCCATCGAGTTATCACTTCGTTGGTTCTTTTCCGGAATTTGGGTAACTAAATTTTCGCCAGAAAAGAAAAAATAAAACGAGTCCTGAGTTCCAATCAATCTGAACTTTCATCAGTTTTACGTTTTGGTTTCACAAAAAAAAACGTCAATCTTCACAGATTGGAATGAGATTTTATACGTCCATTAGTGAGTTTGAATCCAGTGTTTTTATCGAGTTTACAGATATACTAAAAAAATACTCGCTCGGAAGGGGGAAAAAAGATTGAACATTTAATCGGTGCTCGCGCGTGTATCGATCCTCGAAAACGTGGATGTACACACCGAGTGAGGAGGGGGCACATTTTCCAATCGTACGGAATGAATTCACGAGGGACGATATCACAATATTTCTGGATGAAAAATTGGAATTCGAGATGGAAAAGTAGAAAAGTCGGATTCTCTGCTGCGGTGTATCGTGCAACATTCTTGTGGCTTTTGCTTTGCATAGCCAGAAGGAGATTTTCACTTGGTGAAAGCTTATTTTTCCTGAAGAGTGTTGAAAAGTCCTCCACAATCTTGAGCTTTGGGCCATTGTCGAGAAAATCCTGTTATTTTATCATCCACGGATTCGAAAAAAAAAAAAAAAAAACAAAACAAAACAAAAGAAAAAACATCAACAGAAAATGTTGAATTCTCGATTCTTCATAACTTGAATAACTGCATCGAAGAATTCCATAACGTTAACTAAAACCGATAATGTAATTTTGATGATTTTCGATATTTAAATTCTCATTATGTACCAGAACATTCACGCACTTTTTGGTATTCCAACGCCTCTTCATCGATTACAAGGATTAATTAAGGGCGCATTCACATCGGGGGTTGAACAAAAAGGTGAGATTTCTCGTATCATGCGCGACACAAATGACACGCATTCCGACTCGATAGCGTATGCGAGTAATCTCTCTCTCTCTCTCTCTCTCTCTCTCTCTCTCTCTGGCCCGAGATGCGAGGTTTCCGAGCGTTCCTTCATTAACGGTGCCCAAGTCCAATTAATTCGTTGGAACATGCGAGCAAGTTGCGTTTGCTCACGTCCCCTTGCATATTTCCATTAAATAGCCGCAATAGCTCGTCCTGTCTCTGCTCTAAGAGGAAATGGCTCGTGGGTATACGCACGAGTCTTGCCTCTAATGCTTCCTGGTAATATCTATCAGTTCTATTCATCATTAGAGCTCGAGTTTCTCCCGTCATACGTTTCTGTGTTTTCGAACAAAAGCTACCTCGCGCTCGCGTACTTAAATTCCCAAATCGAAAGTATTGAGATGAAAATTTCTTGATTCGGACGTAGCGAGCTCGGAGTTTTCTTCGAGGGCAGAAAAAAACGACTTTTGCCACATCCGTTAGTAATTTTTCATAAAAAATATTTTCTCTCGACTTTCACTCGCTGGCTAAGCTGCTACGGACAAAAATAAAACACGAATTATCCCCGAAGCATTCTTGTGCACATTTTGATGACATAACTCAACGGTTCAAAGTACATCACTCAGTCTTAGCTCAAGGGCGAAAATCTTGCGGGAAGAGATCTCTCTCGCGAAATATATGAACGTCAGAGAGGCTTTGACACACTTGAACGTGCGATACGTTCCCTCAAAGGCAGGCTATACGGAACATTTTTCTGAAGAAGTTTTTGCAAATGGTATCGCTACTTTGAGCTCGAGCAGGCAAATTGAACGCGAGACATATACGCTGCTATTGTGCAATCGTTGAATTTTCTTTTTATGTCGTAATCGAGCAGAGTTTTGTAGAAGTTTATACTTTTTCATCGTGACTTTTATGACTTTATATAAAAAAACTTTAAATGCATATTGCAATTTTTTGAAATTCATATTCTCAAGTTCTTCTATAAATATTGAAATATGTAGATGCCCGGAGGAAACCGATAAGATTATACAGACACACTTTCAAAAACACTTGAAAATTCGATACTTTTTTTTTTATTTTGTTCTTCATATTAGGGTTATGCAAATAAAATCGATATTTTCTTTTTTTCGATTGACTTTGAGAGCTTTTAGGACTCGTTGGAAAAGTAACTTTTCCAAAATTTCAGTATCAAAAAACATTTTTTAGAGGTCGCTCGAGTGACTTTTACATTTTTTTTTATTTTCATCAACCTTCATGTTTTTTCGTTTTGCATTTAAAAAATATAAGATTTGACGAATCAGTGATTCACCCGGAATTTAGGTCTTTGAAAAAAATTAACGTCCGCGCAGGCCAGTTAAAATTGATTTTTTTGAGCTGAAAATTGTATAGGTCAGAAATTTTGAGGATGTTAGCACTTGTTGAAAAAAACCTTTCAAAATTGGAGACGTTTAAAGAAAATCTGACGTCTTGCAATAAGTTTTCATATAGCTCAATTTAGTCAATAATATCAATTTAGTTAATTATTTTGGCTAAGGAGTAAACAAATAACACATTAAAAATTTACAATTTTTTTTTTATTGGTTCGTTGTTTATAATACGTCGCGTTCGTGTTTTGGAATTCCAAATTGTTCAGATTACATATTCTAAGAATGAACAAATTATTTAAATTATTACTTCATAATATAATTTTTGGATTTTTCGTTATTTTCTTCATTCTTTTTTCGTTATTTTTTTTATTAATGAGAAATTCTCACATCAAAGAGTTGACTGATTTCATTACGAAAAGCCCCGATCAATTACAATATCTTTTGCAATTCGTTGCAATGAACATCGACAAAAATATTCCACTGCTGAGAAGAAAAAATGAAGTTGCAGCCACCACTATATAGTAGAAGAATAGCCACTTTTTTGACCAGTATTAAAAGCTCTCAAAGTTAATCGAAAAAAAGAAAATATCGATTTTATTTGCATCACCCTCTAATATATTCATACTACATAGAAAATATCATGTTTTTTCGAATTATGCTATTGAAAAATGTACCGAACCGATGTTCATTGCTGCTTCAGTCAACAGGCGTCAGAGCATCCTTTTCGTTCAAAGTTAATATGGGCGTATTATTTCGTTTCATCATTCAGAAATGTCGCATTTTTAGTTGAATATATTAAAAAGAGTATATTGCAAATTCTCTGACAAGAACTTGCCGAATGGGCTGCGAGCCAGCAGCTCGTCTTGATGTACACACGAGTGGTACTTGAAACTGCGTAACGATATTGATTTTCGTACACGCTCAAGTCCCCTTTTCAGTATCACCCTCGTAATCTCTCGTTTATTCTCTTCTGCCTCATTTTTTTCCTCCCTTTTTCGCTATCAAATATTCGCCAAGTCAGTGTGCTGTACGAGAGAGAGAGAGAGAGAGAGAGAGAGAGAGAGAGAGAGAGAGAAAAGGGGAAGAAACAAAAAAAGAGAACGATGGAAAGTCAACGCTGATTCGGATGAAGACTTTTGTCGATTTTGTTCTGCTCTTGTTTTTTTTTCTTCTTTATTTTTCGAGCGTCCTTCATCCCATCTTGTTTTTCGAGTATCAGCGATAAGACATGCACGAGTGATTATCCCTTCCCTCGCTCTTTCTCTCTCACACTCGAGACTGAAAAGACTATTATAAAGCTCAATTTACTGAAAGATTTAATTTCATGTGAGAACGCTGCGGGATCGTGTACAATGAGAAACCCATACACAGTCATTGCCACACGTCCGATTTTCTCCTCGGTATTATGTTCTTTTTTTTTGCTTTCGTACTGTCTCATCTTCCAATGCACGACGAATATCCAGCTGAGATGGATTTTTTTTCATCCTTCCTGTGGCTCAACTCCTTCAGCAGCCATACTGAAACGCTCAAGGCTTCGCTCTATCGGAGCAACCATATTAACTGAATTTACATTCGGAACGAAGCTGAGAGGAAAGAAATTCTGGTAGACAGTTTTCCAGGCGTTTCGTCATGTTTGGATTCAGACATTTTTCCGACTCGATTTTCCCCATTGAATTAACCTTTTTTCAGATCTTTCCGTGATTTCAGTTTGAATAAGCTTATTTCTCATTCGTACCTAAGAAATTGAGTGAACTAATGTGAGAAATTTAAAGATTTTTCAACAGTTTACGAATATCAAAAGCTCAAGATCGTGACACTTTAATTTACGGAGTTTCCAGTTCAAAAGAGCATCTCTGCGAAAAGCAGAGAAAAAGTATTACATGACGGAAATAACGAGTTGAAGGTGAAATAAAAACGAGTATAAAAAACAAGGGGAAGGGCTTCCAAGTCCCACGCAGCGCAGAGCCGTATAAAAAATTAGTTTGTCGTCCTCCCGAATTCGCGATCTTTTATTTCCTCTTCTCTTACTTTTGATTTAAAATGCACTCTGTTCGAAGGCAGTTTGAAAAAAGTTGAAAGTTGAAAATAATTTTTCTTCTCGCTCACCGCTCGATGTGTATTCCACAAACGAGCACGCTTTTCGTCAGTCCACTTAAATGACTTTTTCATCGTGAGTAAATTCACATGGAAATTTCTGTCGAGGAATCCCGGGGAGCTTTTTGCCATGAGATTTCGTCGCGTCGCAACCGAATTTATTTCAGTTCGCGCATTTCGGACTTGCTATTATTGCAATTTTCGCGACGAAGCGCATGTCGAACGACTCACGTGACGCAAAATCCTCGTGCATATGGATACAGACACGTTGAACCATAAGAGTGTGCGTGCTGGTGGACAATTTCCGGCGTTCTATTCTCGCCGGAACGTTTTCTCGTGAATTCTATTTATTTCCCGGGAGGATTGCACTTGTGCTCGAGGAAATAGACACACCAGCCGAGATTATCGCTTCAGCTTTTCCGCGACCAGACTACGAGAGCTCGGGATAAATAGATGGAGAAAAAGAAGGGTGCGGATAAAAACGACGACGTCGCTAAGGGAGAGGCAGGAAAAGCTTGTAAAGTGACGGTGGTTTCTTCTTTTATAGTTACGAGCCTGTAGACGTTCCCGGGGACGCTGACCTTCGACGCAGACATTTTTTGTCGACCTCCAAGGTACACACCCTCGCTACCTTTGCTCCCAAGGGTCAAAATCGCCTGTCGCGATCCGATACCGAAACTCCATCAAGCTTGCATTTTCCTCTGGTCCTATACGCACGTGACGATTTTTTTCAAGTTTGAAGGACGTTGGAGGACAGTCAGATGAGACCTTGGGCCTACGCACTTTCATTTGAGGACATCAATTTTTGTTTTTTTCCCTAAAAAAACGTACCGTCGTTGTTTTCATCGGATTTTTGGTTCTCTCTTCATTTTTATGTAGATAAAAGCTGAAATGGGGAAATAAAACATTCGAAATTCACGATTCTCCATGACTCGCAGGGATGCCTGAAGAAAAATGGAGTAAGACAAAGGACTGAGTACTTCAAAAATTGCAGAAATTCATTTTTTCATTCTTTCGATTTTTTGTGTTATTCCAAAACTGGATAAATGGAGTTGAAGCTGCAGTGAAGAAAAAATTTCACAAATTTTTAAGGTACTCCGTTTTGTTCCGGTCTTCCCTGCCCACATTTTCGAGAAATTGCCATTTGCAATATTATGCAGACCAAATAATACTTTTTTATTGTTGCAATCCTATATCGAATTACTTTTCATTTGTTGTGATTAATTAAAAAAAAATGATCGATTATATCATTTATTAACATCCAACGATAAATTTCGAATTTGCCCTTTTCCATAATAGGGAATAAATGTGGCTATTGAATCGAGGTGGAGTATCGAATGTTTAACTGTATAATTAATCTGCGAGGTAGAGCAAACGGTTCTCAATAATCCACTGGTTGCATGGATAAACAGGGAAATCGAGAGCTCCTAAATTCACACTGAGTTCATAATCTGAACACGAAGGGCTGTTATATGGAGTATACAGTTATCCCCACTCCACGATACAAAAAGAAAAATGCCCTGGATTGGTTGAATCTCGAGTTTACCGGTGACGTCTCGTTTCCTCAGCCACGATGCGTTTCTATAACGCTCCAGTCTGGACCTCTCGGTTACTCGATATTCATTATTTATTGGTTCAATATCTGTTCAGGACAAGTATTATGTATCGGTAAACAGCGTAAACCGCGTATTATTCCATAATGCAAAATTGCAGCTCTCTTCACATTTGTCCTTCTCCTCGGGCATGGAAACATACGAGCATTATTCAAGAGCATCAGACTCGGTCACGAAATATCGACGATATTTTGATTTTCCATTGCGTTTTACGATTATCCATTTCGTTTTTGTAAAAACGAATCTATATAATCGATTTTTTAAATTAGAGTAATTCGGACGTTCGATAAAGTACGGTGAAGGCCCACGTTTTTTGCGGTAAATGAAAGTTTGAGGTCCCCTGATAACGATGAGCACAGTTCAGGGAGCTCTACGGTACGAAATTTCGAATTATTTCATTTACTATTTTGAGTTTTTACGTTTGTACGGCGTTCGAGCTTCGGAAAAGTTTATATCGTGAAGAGGATTTTTCCCAGATTCCATTTCTTTAAAAAAAACATTACCTAACGGAGCTTTTAAGAAAGAAAACATGAAAAAACTTTAGTTTTTGACGCGCCGAAAGCGGATGTCAGTCACTACCTTGCACCGCTGGTAACACCTGGTTGAACTTCCGGCAATTTTGGGAATCGCGGGAATCTCATGAAATTGATTTTTGAGACTGACTCACGTGCTTTCATTCGTCTAGTGGCTTCGCTTTTTGTTAATGAATTGACCATTCCTTTTTCTCGGTGGCATTAAACAGATATAAACTTTCTTTCGCATAATAAAAATGTTTCCTAAGTTATGTGTATTTCAAGCGTCACCGGTACCGACTTAATCATTAACTATTCAATTTAAAGTATAAATTTTATCTTTTTTCATATTTTTAAAGCATTTTATTACATTCTTATGGTACAAAAATATTCTCAATGTAAGTGTTTATTAATTTTATTAATAATTTAGGCTTAAAATCAATCAACATATAAAGTAGTTGCAAACTTGACTAGTCATAGAACGGCCGAACTACTTTAATCGAATCCAACATTTTTTTATTAGAATAGTAAAAAAAAGTTTTAGCAAAAAAAGTCATGAAAAACTAAATATAATGCTCGATGTGCAACTAAAGATTTGACAGCCTGGCAAAATTTTCGTTTCATTTGCTGCTTTTCATTTCTGCCACGAGTCCCCCCCACACGTTTGGCCCAAATTTCTATATTACATTTGTATTTCATGCACTCGATGGTCCAGATTCGTACTTGTTGTGAAGCTACTATACAGTCAACCGGAGTTATTCAATACTGTTTTACACTGCAATATCCCAGACTACATTTGTGGAGAAATTACAGTGTATACTGCAAAAATGGAAAGTATCGCAGTGCATTTTCCATGTGCTGTGGATGGTTTACCAATCCCAATGTGAGTTTTACATTTCGTATGCAGTACAATGGGCCTTCCTCGTATCTGTTTGTGATTTCTGCTTTGTCATTTCTATGCTAATAAAACATTAAAATTTTTGTGGCTAAAAAGGTAGGAAGTACATTAAAATTTTATTTTATATGGAATTTTTTATTTTATTTATTTTATAATGGTTTTTTATAATGTTATTTTTTTGGTTTTTATTTTAATGGGTATTTTATAATGGAACCCATAGAAGGATGGCTCATTTACAATTTTAGATGGTGCAATTTGCTGAAATTTCATTTCTCATCACGCATCGAGCTTCACACAAGTTAGTTTTTTTCCATTTAGTAACGGATCGAAATTTACGTTATAATTAAAACTCACAGCAGCCCCCTCATTACAAATAATGAATTCCACGTGTTCGGTCGACGAATAAAAGAAATAGGCTCGACGATGTTTTTCATGGTTTTGACCTGCCGGGTGAAAATTGTTGGGATAACAGGAAGGAAAATTGATCTACGACGAGAAATAAATTCGTGGATGCAATATGTCACTACACGTGAGTTCATAATTGATTTACACTTCGCATGGGGGCGGGGTGGGGCTGGAAATTTCATGATATTCGTTGGCACACGTGTGTCGAACGATATTGAAATAGTGGCACGTATTGGGCACGGAATTTTGCTTTCGTGTATATCCATAAATACTCTTTATCGATCGTACGTGCACGTTGAGCGAGGAAACTATGGGAATTATCGGCGGAAAAGCTCGGTGGGTTGATAAGATTTTTTTGTTAACATTATATCCCTCGCGTACACGGACAACTAATATTCTGTATTCCTTGACGACAACGTGGAAAACACTCGTTCCGGGAACGATTTACGGATAAGTTTTTGCTTTCTGTTGAAAGGAGCGACTCCACTTTTCCGGGTTCTTTATCAACATTTTTTCTGCCTCTTTTTCCTCGGCAGGAACGAACGCCCCGGCTTCGAGGAAAGCTTCGATCTTCTTCGCATCCGTTCGTCGCCCCTTCGCACACACATCTCACCCTCGTACGTATTTCTCTTCCACCCGAACAAGGTATGACCTCGAAAAAAGTTAATGAAGGTGCTTACGCGTCTGAGCACACATGACGTTTTCTATAGATATTGTTCATCCCTATCAGCCACCGAAAAAAGGTGAAAGGTCCCTCAAGAATGTCTGCCAAAAGTTGCCTCATCCTTTATTTTCTTTCCAAGCTCCACTTGCCCTTTTCTCTCCTCCTGCTGCGGCCGCACACGTCGTTGGCACATTTTTTTTCCTTTTCTCGTCGCACGTGAATTCGACCCATGCTTGTATGAAGTGTCTATCACCGTTTTTCCCTTCTCGTGACGCAACTCCTCGATTAATTATTTATCTTATTTCCTTTCAACGTGCCTGGATTATATCGCATTTCATCAATATTTCACATCTTTTCGAACTGATTTACTTCCAAGACACGCAATCAGTTATCGCCAATCAATTTCTTTACATCACGTTTATTCTTCGCTTCACAAATGTACTCAATTGGAAGAGAGCCCGTGGAAATTGATTCGTCCCACCGAGAGTCCTTCTATCCTCTTTCTACAGGCGACCGATTCATCGGAAACTTTAAGTTGACGAAGAAAAACGTGGAAAAAAACGTCCTACTGGAGTTACCAACAATATTTCTCGCTCAATTACACCGTGACAGTTGCTCGCACGATATCTGGTGAAAAGTTTCGAGTAAAAAAGTGTCAAAATAACTTTACGACGGTGTTCAGTATATTCGATTTCAAAGGAAAGTATTTCTTGGGTACTTGAAACGAAAAGTGTCGTGAGATTTCAAAGATTTTCGTCGCGACGTGTCAAGAACCGTGCCAAATTTATTATTGCATTCTGTCAACATTCAGAGACTTTGTCCCGACTGTTGATGTGCCGAAATGATGAATCGACAAACCCTCGTTGCATCGCTCTCCGGAAGTGAATTTTTCCTCCTCAATAATCCCCACCGCGCCGTTACCTCACTCGCGCGGGGCAGCGCGACTAAAAAGAGTGGGAGAATCGTTTGACATCGATAAAGCGAGGCTGAAAAAATGGGAGTACGATTACGGCCCCGTCGTTGCTGTGAAAAAGAACAAGCCGACTACGACAGAGAAAACGCGGTCTCGTTATTATTATATGCGCTGTCGCCTCGGCGGTGTCACAGCGGAAAACAGAGCGTCCGTTAAAGCGGGAGAGAGATCAGTCGCGGGGAGAATCGGAGAACAAACAAGTGTTTGAGCAGAGCCGTCGTCAAATGTCCCTCGCGGATCCCAGTTGGCCGATTGCCACGTGTTCTCCCTTTTCGTTCGAATGCCTAAAAATACAAGCACCATTCTCAGCGGTGAGGGCGCGGAGAATCCTGAATATTTGTTTGTGCGAAAAATCCTTTTGTTGCGTCTCCAGAATTCTCCTGAAATTTCAAACGATAAATTGCAGAACGGAGCAATTGAAATTGTAATACTTTCAGCCCCTCCCTGACTGGCTCCACGTCGCTTGCTTCGACATATTTTCTCGGAGCAGCATACTTACGCTCGAATGATTGGTTTCGATCGGAATGGACTAGACTACAGAGAGAGATTTCCCGATACTGAGCGCTCCTCACCCTCCAGCAACGTCCAATTAAATGCTGACTGAGCTCTCGGTTAAATCGATCTCCCGCTCGAGTCCGGAGAGACGCGGAAACTACTCGTGACACCTCCGAGACGCCTCGTTAAGTTTCCCCACTGTGACTTGGCCGCCGATATATCTTTACATTTTTACTTACACACACGCGTAGAAGCGTCTCGAGAGTGTGGGCGTGTACGCGTTCACGTGGATTGCGAACCCCCGAAATCGTCACAAGCCCTGCGTACATTTCACGGTGTAAGGGAAGCCTGTTAACTTTACAAGACACGAGAGTTTCTCTCCCATTTGCTTCAACGACGATACTAAATATCGAATATCTCGCTCATTCGTTTCCCTGACGCGCGGAAAACTCGCGCGCGTCCTTCGAAATCACTCTCACGAGAGCTTTCGTTTACACTTGCTCCTCGGACGAATGAAAAGAATCTTTTAAATGAAATGATAAGTCGGGGATGCTGGCAAATTTTTCTTTCGACCGATATCACATTAATTCGAAATGAATTTTATCTCTGTTCCCATTTCTGTATGGGCTTCTCGTCGCCAGTGACATTTACTTCACTTATTTCCAGCTCAATGAATCTTTCCTTCTCTCATTAGAATTTTTTACAAGCTAGAAATATTCGTGCTGTAAATAATGCTTTTAAAAAGTGCAGCTGAAGGGGATTTTTCACGGGGCCGGATCGATCGTTGACCGCATTCACGCGGTCGACGGTGAAGCATCCGCTTGTAAAAACTCGCGTAATGCTCTTCGGGCATTGATCAATGTTGCGCATTTATTTATTTTCGTGATAGAAATACGCGGAAACACCTGTGCGGTTTCTCGTATCTGCTACTGATCCTCTTTTGTCAGACGAAATACGTAGCGATGCAGCGTTCGAAGTGCTTCGCAATGGCACAGACCCAACGCTCTTCCCCCCTCCTTGCGGCGCCCTAGCTCTCATTTCTCAATAGAGTCTCTTCCGCTCAACGTAAAAGAGACAAACGCGTATGACAGTCCGGAGGAGCGAGACTCATTTCCACAAACGTCGATAACGCGATCCTCTCTTTGAGATATCCAGCGAATCCTCAGTTCTTCTCGTTCCACCGCGGGCGGACAAGGGCGATGCTGCTTTCGGATAAAAATTTCGGCAGGCCAGGGTTCAGGCACAGGCTTGGTCGAACACAGGATTTGAGACCAGGTCGAGAAAACTCTTGTTTTTGAGCTCAGAAATCGATTTCAAAACTATGTGCGATCGATGCCAAGTGGGAATATCGAGTTCATACGGAGTGGAGCTCCTCCCGATTCGTAGACTGAGAACGAAAAATTGTTGATTCAATAGAAATTGATGTAATTGGAAGAGTTTTCTTCATTAAACTGCAATGTTTTCGGAGAGCATGAATCTGCAGTTTGATCTGATTTTAGTCTTCATCGGCACCCCGTTCGTTGGAATCTTCGATCGATGAATAAAAGTTCGAAGATTGAAAACGATGAAGAATATTCGACGAATTAATCAAAGTTTGTATCTTCAATAATCGAACTCTTTCGATCATCATTGATGAGAAACTCTCCTACCACGTTCCGGTGGCCATAACGCCTATTGAATATTGAGAATAATCATGCCGAGAAAACACTTGTGTCCTCTTTGAAAAAAGACTTTGAACATATGCCGTCCCTTTTTCTGTATGACGAGACAGCAGGAGATTAGAAAAGACAGGGAGACAGGCAGGCCAAAAGTTTAGTCCGTAAAGCAGATTAATTGTTACGCTGGTAGCTATCGGCTTATTGGATTCCGATATCTTGTATAGACATTACCTTTCCCTAAGAATATTGTCACGTAGACGCTTCCGTGCGATAGTGTTTCCCCTGCTTACGAGTTTATCGGTAGAACGTTAATTATGTCTTCTTCTCTTGCCTGCGGTTTGCAACGTTATTTATACACTTCGGTGTATTCCTCTTCGCTAAGTCAACGCACAGGTTTCCCTCTCGAAGTGCTAATTACGTCGTTGTCATTACTGAACTTGATAACTTCGTGGGGAGTACTTTAAAGACATTGCTGATTAGGTACTCGCATTGCTGAACTTTTATTTGCGTCCTCGGAGGCGAAAAAGGGTTTAGAATTCGTTGGGATTCCAAAGCGACGATAGTGGAATTATTATCTCTGGGATTCGTGATGATGGAACGATCAACTTTTTTCGTCAACTTTGCCGGGGGCGCGTAAGAAATATTTGAAAATTAGAAACAAAGTGGAGTTAAGAGTCCCGTGGGCAGACTCGGCCTCAGTTACGAAATTATCTCTTCCAATCCCAGTATCGTGAGCAAGGAAGCCAAGTTGTCACCTTGGCTATCCCGAGGTGACAGCATCCGAGCGAGAGACTGAACGTTCCACCAGGTCAAGATGGTTTCACCGATAAAACACAATCTTGTGTCTCACCTCCGAGGTATTTATAATAACCTATTCCTTTGTGCATGTTGGTGAGTGGGAAAATAGTGGTAGATGAGACTAAAATACGATGTTAATGCTACCAAAAGTGAAGAGGACGACCGATAATTCTCCGAGGCAATGTTGCATTTTCGTTGAGGAAAAATTACTTTTCGAATTGGTGCATCGCTAAAAATGTTTCTTGGAGCATTTTGAACCGATTGTGCCACGAGCGAAAATTACATTTCAAGTTGAATCGAAAATCCAGAAATATTCATTATTTTTTTCACACGAGTATTTGGGACGATGCAATTAGTAATTACAAAAGTCTTAACGGTCACTGAAAACGTGGTCGCAGCGACGCTGGCAAATCGCCTCGTACTCGCGAAACGTCCCGGAACTTCGAGGATTTTTACACTTTGATGGTCAACAGCTTTTGAGGTCCTTGAATCTTTTTAATATTTTGCATGTTTTACAGCAGCTTTCCTATGAAATCTGTATTTAAATAAATCTGCACGAGTAATATCGGTACTCAATCTGCGATATGCTGAAAAATAATGTCTTTACGGGGCGCAAACGTTCTGACCAAGTTCCATAAAGTATTAAATGAAAAACTGAGAAACAGTTGGTTTTATTTCACTCTGTTACGTCAAATTGAGTGGGAATATGTTTGGAAATGATTTTGAGCAATGTTTTCGGTGGGTCGATTGAATTTGTAAAAAAATAACGAAATCATTCGCGCCACAGAAGTATATGAATGGGCGGATGGAAGGGTTCGTTTACTCGAGTAAGAATATATTCGGGAGCTGGTTGAGTGGCTATCGAAGCACGTACAACCGAAGAGGTTCGAATTCGGGAAAATCCACGTGCGGGTATTATACGTTTTCTTAAAGGAGAAAATAAGAAAAGAAGAAAGTCGAGTAGTGCGACTTTAAGTGGGCGAAATTTCGTTGAAATACGATGGGATGTAAGCCGAAGCGAGGCCGGTATATGTGAGCCCGGACGGGGCGCTAATTGACACGTTAGAGTCTCCCGTCAATCCCGCTACACCGCCGATATAAATGGTTCTGTGCTCGTAGGGTGTCATTCGACGAATAAAATAAGAAAACTGTGACTCCGGCGCTGCGCGAGGTCAGAGTTTAAATAATGCGATGCATAATTTACGGTGTACGAGTGCGATGAGAAAATGATGAATTCTTATCTAATAAGTTACTCACGGGTTCCATCGAAGCGAGTTGCTATGGTATCGAGGAAGGTATTTTGGGGGGCGAGGAGACCCTTTCTCGCTCCCATTGGGGCCGCCCCGCCGAGCCTTTCGGCCTCCGGTCCTGTGAACAAAGGTGAATAAAAATGAAACAAAATTCGTCGGCGAATTACCAATTTTTATGAGCCAACGCCATCAAAATTCTTCAATTTTTTCTGTATTTTTATTCTACAGCAGAATACATTTTCGGATCGTGTAGCAGAGGAGAAAATTTGGAGGCTTTTTTGAGCCTTCCATGCTCCTCCCGATTTACACCAAACACTTTTTTCTCTTTCCTTCTCGCACCGTGTCCTCTCCGCATTGTACGTGCACTTTTGCATGTGTGACACGATTATAAATGATATTGTTCACGGTATCTCGAGTCTGTGCGCGTGAATTGCCAGCACCGGCGACCGATAGCAGGAAGCGTTTCAAGGGAGGTGCGTTTTATTCTTCCAGTCTAACGCTCAACAACACAAACGTTTTTAAGCATATTTTTAGATACGTTATTCCACAGTATCTCATCCTCTTTCGTTTCTCTTCATCGAGCCCTGCTGAGGTCGTGCACATTTTACCACACGCATTTTCGTCCTGTCGATAAATCCGCGAGTTTATGCTTTCATGGCGACGTGAAAATGTGTGCTCGCGAACAGTTATTTTTACTCTTATCGAGGACGAGATAAAGTCTTAAGCTATATATTCGCATATGAAATTTTATTTCCGCATCTGTGTGCAGTTAATTTCAGCTATGTGTTCTAAAATTCGTGTTCCTAAGCGAGGATCCTAGATTTTTATTGCATCGATTAAAAGATACTGAAATAGATGATACCGAGGGTGGAACCCAGCGGAGCTTACTTCACGCGAATATTGCGAAAATGTGGACAAATTCTTGGGTTACCGGAGCCAATTTATTTATAGAAAACGTGCTGTCATTCGAATGGCAAAAACGCCATAAATTATTACAGATCCAATACAAATATCGGTTTTAAATCCGAGGGGCCACAATATTTATGAGGATAATCCCGGATAATGGACTCGACGAAACTTATCGTTTGCTTCCACTGAAATATTGCGCTGCGAAGCTCGTTCTTATATCTTTTTTTTTCGGCTAGAAAAATGTTTTAAGGTAGTTCATACACGAAACGATTTTCTTAAGAAAATCTTGAAATTTACAGAGTTTAAATGGGTAGTCGACTGACACGCATTTCCAATTTTGAAGGGTTCGTCTTATCGGCCATTGCTGAGATAAACATGAAAATCTTCGCTTGGGCCATTCCTGTCATAACTTTCTGTCTTTTTATTAATAACTTTTTTCTCGATCCGTTTCCCGTTGTGTTTACCCTTTGCGCTCGCTCTGATGCGTTTATTTACATAAAAAACCATAGTACTTTCGCCAGGGACGAATGAAATTCGGGATTCGGTCGGTGATGGATCTCCGATTAATAAATGGCTTGTAATTTCATTCGCCAAAAGATAAGTTGAAAAAATGTATTCCAATTCCGAACTAACAACTCTGACACTAATTCAAAGTGGCAATATCTTCAATCAGGTAGTAAAAATCGATGCAATTTAGACACCCATAAAATCCGATCCTTACCTGCAACCATTTGTAAGGCGAGAACGTTTCGGATTGTGGTTATCTGAAAATCCATTTAATCAAAGGACTGTGAAAGCCTCGTTAATATCGCGCGATACTTTGATGCGAGCGGGGAGAGAAGACCGAATGATTGAGCGCGTTCGGTACATGTGCAAAAATTCTTGATGAAAGGTTCTCGCAGTTGTTTTACGTTAGAGGCCCGGCACGTCGTGCGCGAATGATTAATTGTTGGTAGACCGTGTCAGCAAGTATTTGTCAGCGACATGTTCCGGTTGAGGGACAGGCAAAAGCTCGGGTGTGCATGAAGGCATGACTCGCGATGGGGCTTTGGATTATATGAAGGGTCGAAAGGATGCTGGCGAGCCGATGCGAGGGAATCAAATTTGCGTGTTCCCTCAATAAAATTATGGAATGTAATGACATACACGAAGGCCGGCGGTGCTTTTTTGTTTTTCATTCTCGTCCGGATAACGCAATTTTGTTAAATACGCGCGTAATATCCTCGTGGTTAACGAGTTATTAAAGTCGTGAGAAACATCAGCTGGATTTGAAAGCCGCACAGTTGCTGAGCGCGACGAGAGCAAGAGGGAGGGAAAGAGAGGCGAGAAAGAACGAAGTTAAAAGCTCCGGGCGAGCCGTGAAGCTGGTTTGAGCGTTCGAGAATATTTTTTATTTCTCGTGCACGAGGTTTACGCGGTGATTTTGAGAAAAGTGAGGAAAAAGAACTTTGCTTTTCGAGTCAGACGATATTGACGTAGATTTTACTGTTGTGATTGAAAATATTTTTCTCATTTTCACTCACAAAATGCGCTCGTCAGTGCTCGCCCCTGTGCGTATTTTTATCCCGCGTACGCTCCCTCGTACCAGAGCTTTTTTCAGCTCTCATTTTTATTTAATTTTTCCCGTTTTTTCGTTCAAACGTCATTTTCATCTCGATGCGAGGGATATTCGAATACTGCTGGTCTCCTCAAATTTTCGGGGCAAAAACACGCGCGGAGGGGAAAAAAGCCTCGATCACCCCTGCGAGCGCATTTTTTATGGCTGTTTACGCCCGATTTGCTAGCACCGTTTCACGATATA
Source organism: Venturia canescens (assembly GCF_019457755.1). NCBI lineage: Eukaryota > Metazoa > Arthropoda > Insecta > Hymenoptera > Ichneumonidae > Venturia > Venturia canescens. The sequence goes on along the minus strand of NC_057423.1, from coordinate 9,753,790 downwards.
TCTCGAATGAACTCGTCTCAGTTTCGTGATTAATGCTCTCCTCGATCTTTCAAGTCCCAAGCGTATATGGAGCTTGTGACGATGAAACGTCGTTGCGGAATCCCCTGTACCGAAGTTGACGGATTTCCTCCAGTCGCATGAAGACACAAAAAGCAAGTTGGACGCAAGCTTTATTCGTGTTCACTGTACCCATGAAACATCATTAATAATACATAAAGGCCTCTAAATTCATTCCGCACGAAATTTAAGTCTGGGACGAAGGAAACGAGGTCGTTTCTTTCACCTTATCACCCGTCGAATATATAGTCAGTTCATATATTTTCTTCGTCATAATGTCATCGTCGTTATAAATCCTGGTGAAAAGTTAATGGATTCCCCGTCCATCTCGAGCCGACGATATCGTTTTTTTTATGTTGAGACGTACGCCGCGTTGAATAATCGACTTCGAATCATCGAGGTTATTGATGCGTTTCATCTTTTTGTCGAAAATTGCTAACTTTTCATGGGCCTCAGACGACTCTTTCGTGTATCCTTGATTTCTGAAAATTCAACGAAAAGTTTGAGTTTCATGCGGAGCAATTGCGAATCTATTTCGCGAAGCTGCCAACAAGCGTTTTTAAATCGTTGGAATAAAACGGATGGCGGGTTTATCGATAGGAAAATGAACGGTTCGCCTTTGAAGCTTCCAATTTTTTCCGATCTCGAGCCCTCTCGACTCCTCTTATTCCCTCTCGTTCGCACATCTGACGATGAGCCTCGCGTACGAAGAGTCCGATACACGCAGGACGGCAGATTCGTAGCTGCGACTTTTGCTATTTGATTTTGGGGCGAACCACTCGCTGTGGGAGCTCCAATTTGTTGATAGTACTAATGATTACGATGCCGCGTGAATCCCACGCGGAGCTCATTACCGCCTGCTTTAGGATCGCACAATAGTGTGGCTGTGACAGCGTGCGGACCGGGGCAGGGAGTTCAGAATGACGGATAAACGGAGACAGAGAAAAGAGGCCGAGAGAGAGGGAGAAACAAACGTGCGAGAATCAAACAACGCTAGAAACACTCGCGTTTTAAAATAACTGGCAAACCATCCAGAAAATCGTCATATCACGTCGCACAAGATTATCAGAGAACATCGACACTTCAACGGCTAAAAAAATACTCCCAACGCTCGAGCAGTACTCGTCGTATATGCGGCACGTGAGCCAACAATTTTTTATTCACGGGCCAACAATTTTCAGCCGATAATTCATTGTGAATATGCACGAAGACCAGCCGGGAGGAACGAGATTCAAATTCCTTGCTGGTATATACGTACGACTGCTGAAATTCCAAGCTCGTAATTTGAGCGATTTTACTGCACAAAATCGATTGAATATTCCATACATCTTAATAGCAAGCGACTTGGGCTCTGATTCTCCGAGTTTCTTGATATTTTCTCTTCAGGACATTCTACTAGGAGAAAACCAATTGGTGCTGGTTTGTCAGAAATTCTGAAGGATGTCAAAAGAATTTAGACACTTGCAAGAAGCACGGGATTTTCGATAATTTTCATTTTTTCTTCACTTGGACTCCAACAGCCAAAATTATATTTCTTTTCATTTTTTAATCTTATTTTCCATGTCGGAGCAGAACTCAGTATAGTTAGAAGAAAAGTACTCAATGCACCAATATACCCTGAATACGTGGGAGGTTTCAATGTGACTCAGAAGATTTTCGAGTATCCTTATAGTCGGGGTGCTTGCGAGTTCTGTGAATCGAATTGATATTTTTTATGGTGGTTAAAACAGCAGTTCAAAGTACTGGCGTGTTCGAATAAACCCTGCAGAACTGCCCTCAAGTTACTTTATTGCCAGTGCATTCCTCTAGAATTTTCAGCCTCTTTTTCTCTGACCGGTGTTTTCGGAGGTCACTATTTTCCCCGAAATTCTGCAAATTGTTTGTCCACATGGAGCACGAGTCGAAAAAAATGTTTCGAAAGTGTTTCGAAATTTCGTCGATGGCAACGCGCCTCATGAGTTCGTGGTATTTATAAACAGCGAATGTTTCAAACGGATCAGCCCACAGCGGATTTAGAGTTGCTCGCGAATTTTGTTGAAATCGATCGAAAGTGTTCCTAAAATAGGTCACGTACTTTGGTTTTGTTGAGAATTAAAAAAGATTTCTTACCACGCGCGAAACAAAAAATTGCGCCTTTCTTTTCCCGTGGCGAGAGCCACGCGAAGAATATTTAAAAGGCTCACCGATCCCGCGATAATAAACTTCCTTGTGGATTCCTTGCACGTGACTTTGCCGAATCTCCACCGCACCCCGGCCTATAAACTTCAATATCCCAACCGCGCGATCCGGCTCGTTTGAAAATTTTTCAAAACTTTCTTCTCTTATCGAAATTTAATCGCTCCCCGAAGTTTCGACTAACTTTACAGCCGTGTACGGATCTCGCGAGTTCGCTATATACTCGAGCAGTCTTTCTCTACGCCCTCCTTTTCTTCCCGGTTAATAAACTCCCTCGCATACTTTGGTGCACTCATCCAATTCACCGGCTCGTGCTATTCCAAATTAATTTTCGTGGCTCCGCGCATCGAATATTATTCTTGCATAATCTCACGTTCACTTACATTTTGTTGACAACTTTTGGCAACGAGATACCATCAGTTTATCCAAAGCGTTAAATTCATTATCTAATTCCCGTGTTTATGACGTCATTTTGGGTCTTCAATTCAGTGAGGAAGCATATGATGACGAGTCGAATGAGAAAAACTGATCGATCGGGAGTTCTCTCCGTCACTGAATTATTGCATTGTCACAAAATCCGGGTTAACTCGTCTGCGATAAAGCGACTTTCAGGGAGCTTTCAAATGGACGAAAAAAGTGCGTTCTCACGGTGAGTAGAAAAAAAGTGGGTTTGACGTTGTCGGGGTTGTTAAAAACCCCTGAAACCCGTTCGTTCAGCTTGAGCTTTGTAATGAGAACGCAAAAAGCCGTGTGGTCAGTCGAGAGGTCTAGCGTCGATTGCACAATTTAAAAAGCTGCACGAAAAACTCTCGTTAGTAAAATTCGTAAGAGCTGCCCGAGCAGGGGGAAAATTAGTGGTCCCTTCTCCGTCACTCGGAGACATACTGGGATTGCGAGAGCCCTCCTCGTCGTACCGATACTCACCAATTTGCAAGCAAATGCAACACGAAACTGTGAGCCGTTTTATACTCCCGGCCGGAATTTCGAGAGTCTTTTTCCTTCGCGTATTTTGTCTGGCAACGTTGGAATTTCGTTTGGTGAAAAATCATGTTTGTAAATAAAGATAAATTTTCTCCAACGATGATCTCACTAAAAATCCTTTCGTGCTAGCAGTTTTCAAATGTCTATTCAGCTCAGTCGAGTTTCAAGTTGCTCAGAACATCAATGGAAAAGTAATTGCACAAACTTTTGGAACGTACGAAAAACGAAGATGAGAGTTTCAAGCATAAAAATTTCCTGTTCGTTATTTGCACTGTTATGGATTTTATAACCACCGATTAATCAATGTAACTAGAATCTCGACTTGCATAATACGAGTCGATAGTACACGATCGAGTATACGCGAGCGACGAAATGACACGATTACCGTGGCTTCAAGCGAGCCTCAAATATCTCTGGAATTGAGGAATAATTGAAAAGCATTGAATCTATTTTCCAAAGTGGGTGTTTGAATGGATAATCGTCGTTCTCATTCGATCATCACGTAAATGTGAAGAGAAAAAGTGGATTTCACGAACCTCACGGAATAATTAGTCGACTCAGTGCTCGAGCATCGTCGAGTTGTTCGATGATCCACCCGCCATCGTCGTAGATCCAAGATAACGAATCTTTCGGTTCGAGCGATCTCCGAAATTTCCACTGACTGTTTTAGTCTCAGCCAAGAACTCACTGTTTCACTCGATATTGTTGAAACACGCGAGAAGAAAGCACGAGGGTGGGAGCCGAAGGGGGGATAAGCACGAGGAAAAAGGTGCACGTCGATGATTGAAGTTTTTGCGGAAAAGGCGTCAGAAAGGGGGGCTCGAAAATTAGGACACGTTTCGTATTATTCGCCGATCGGTTGGAAAAGCACGCGCGTATCGCTCGATGGCATTCGCGTAACTAACGAAAGCGAGGGGAGCGATTGTCTATCCTGATGGCCCGGGCTCCTGCTAGCTGACTTGCGCCTCGCGAGCCAAGCGCAACATGTGGGAAACCAGCCACGGTGGATAAACGCGGAAGATACCACGACCACGTATTTTTATATAGACGAGTATCGGCCTCTCCGTGTGCTTGGGCTCTGTATAGGAGAAACGCGAAATTTCATTCACGGAGTTGACTCGCGAAATTCACGGGAGTGGATCGTTCACTTTTATGGATAGTATCATCAAAATTAAGCAGATTCTTGCCCACGCGGAAACGTGCTGTAATAACAGTTAACGGTGGAGAATAAATTCGGGTTCCTCCCCCTGGATAGGGAAACGTTGGAAAAAGAATTTTCGCTGCTAAGATGTCTGCACAAACGAGGTGTATGGCGAGCATTCTTACCAATAATGGCAGCGCTTATTGATCGTGAATTATTGTTATAGTGACGTGCCTCGGGGAGAAATGAACGAAACATTCGGACGTCTAGCTGAAAGAGTCGACTCCGCTGGTTTTTCCTTCCCTGCGAGAATGTCTCCAGAGGAAAGAAACGATGCAATGATTCCATTAGCCGAAAAACTCGAGCATCCGCTTTTGGCAAAGAATCGTAATTGAGGAAAAGTGATTAACTAAGGATTTTCATTTGGAGTGATCGAATGAACTCGGATTTGTTCGGGGTTGCGTCAGATAAATATTTTAGATGAATCGAGGGAGATGTGTCTCGTTGAGGATACGGTGGAGCCCTTCGTCCTTGAACAACCGAAGGAAAGTGAAAATTAGATAAATTCGTGGCTGATTGGACGATGGATGAGGATCGATTTTTCTCTCTATTTTTTCTCACCTCCCCGCGTGAAATATTATAAAAAATGTTTTCGTCGCGAAAATTCGAAACGCAGTAACGCCGGTGGGACAGAAGCTGGAAATTCCTTTCGAATATTTTTCGTAAAAGTTGCGCTCGCCCTCCCGACTGGCCCAACGAGAATATACATCTTCATTTCGTGCACTTTATCTCGCGCCTATCTGCGGACATGTCGGTTAGGAGAGTAGGGCAGACGACACAAAAAAATCAGGAAACAAATTGGTCCGGGGCGAGAAAATCTCCAGGGAAATATGCGGTGACACAGCTACGTGTGCCGACCGAAATACCTCGAAAAAAATATCCACCCCCGAAATCTCCTGAACTTAAAATACCCTCGACAAGGAATACTGAAAAAAATTTAAAAAACGCATCCACCCCACATCGAAAATAACTTTCCGATGGTATCAGAATTTATCGAGAGTCAATTGTGATTAATGCCGATCCATTATTCCCATGCTTCGATAATGCTGTAATATTATAAATTACATTAAATTGAAAATCAAATCCTCAGCAGAATGATTCCGAGTAAAAATAATGAGTTTCCATTGAAAATAATGTGCCTGCTGTCTCACGATCTGCTGGCATTTGTAACTGGGATTTTTGTGAGAATAACACACTGCAGAGGACAAAAATAATTGAGAAAAATGGTCTTTTAAAATTGGTAATAATAAATATCGAAAACAGGCTTGTAAACATTTTCTCGTTATACTTTTGTATTCATGCTCGTTCAGTTAATTTTTTATGTAACGAGTCTTCAGTTTCACGATACTCTCAAAGTACATGCCGAATAATGAAGTAGATTACGTCCTTGGGAGCCCCATTCCGAAAGATCTGTTCCTCGACCGATGGGCTCTGATCCTTGTTTCGCAGGGTTTGATCCTCGAGGGCCTCCGAAGATACAGAAAATTGAGGGTCATACACATTTGATTTTACAGGGGTCGATTCGCTGTGCGAATTACACTATTTTAATCAGTAATTTTCATTTAATAAATGAAATGGAATGAAAATTTATGAGACTCGTTGGCTGTGCAATATTCATAATGAAAATGTCATGTCTCGATGTCGTTATATTTGGAAGAAAAATTGAGAGCCTCGCAAGAGACTGAATTACTTTGCTCTCCCTGCTTCGTCGCTATTTGCTGGACAAAATTCCGCTGCGATTGGAATGCTCTGCTCAATTTCCAACACTCGGGATTGCGCTATTTGTTTGTACATACGTTAATTGACTACGAGATACAACCGCGGTTTGGCGATGAGAGCACTGCGGTCTGCATCCCCATTGTGTCATAATGCTGCTTATACAGTTTCTCGAGCAGAGCCTTTGTCATCATACGCCCTTTTCGTTTTGTTGCTTCTAACATTTTCTTGTTCCCGTACAATCATTTTTCCAGGATTTTTGTGAGACAGAATCTGGTGGCTGAGATGAGAAATAAAAAATCCAATCGGCGGTGATTTCAACTCGTTTTCTCTTTACTATTGATCTCTGCTTATTATAACTTTATAAATGAGGTATTTTTTGTGAATTTTTTTTGAAAAAACGGCTGCATGAAATGATTTTAAATTTTGTGTATTAATTATCGAAGTAATGAAGTACACGAGGAATTTTTTTTTGTCATTTTTAGGCGTCTCAAAAAAAGACTCTCCGACGGTTGACAACATGAGTAACACAACAAGCATCTGAAATGAAAAATTCAAAAAGATTGTTAAACTATAATAGTACGGCTATTGCAGCCTGGTAGGAAATTTGAATAATTTAATTAGAGAAGAAATGGCGGCCATTTTTTAAAAAATTCGAATTTTACACAAAAATTTTGCAGCAAATTGTTAATGAAAAAGGTAAACAATTTAAAATAAATCTCTACGACGCGACGGTAGCGATAAGTTTTCTGCAGAGAATCCTTTTTGAATGAAGTCGATTGGACAAAAATTGGCAGAGTTATGCTGTCAACCAGGTCAAAAAAAATGCTTCCGAGAAAAACGCGTTTAAAGTTTTGAGAGGATAAAATTCAGTGATGTAACTTGAATATTAATATAAAAAAGTTCTTACCGAAACTCTTTCGTGCCCAAGGTCTTTTTTTCACACTGATATTCCCCCTTAATCGTGGCTTTGACTTTCACGTTCCATCTCCGATTCGTATTTGAAGACTCTTCGGAATTTTTGTTCCGATAATTCGTTCTACGCTTACAAATCGACGGTCCCTCGTTCGTTTCATTTTTTAAGTTCTGTTATTGCTTGCACTTACGTGCAAGTGAATAATTATTTTCTTATCATCCCTCAATTACGATATTGATTAGGCGAGTTGCTTCAGAGCACAAAGAAGTCGGCCTCCTGCTCCCGATTTCGCTCGGATGCTCGTCGTGTTTTTTCAATCGTTTCGTAAATCAGGTCAAAGATTACTCCATTCGAATATTTGCCAGTATCATTGATTCTTAGTTGTCGATATTTCATCCCACTGCGTACGATGTTCTCTCGGGCATAAAATCGACGCATCTGTCCATAAAAAATATCCAGCCAAGCATCTTCGAGGGCGATCGCAAGAGTAAAAAAATGAATGAAAATCAGAGTCCGTGACCAGCCGTCCCAGACGGTCTCATCAATTTTCGAGCTAAACTTTGTCTCGCGCTGTATATAACATTTTATTTCTTCGTCATTTCTTTTCGCAGACATTATTCCTCTCGATGGAAAAGCCCGCTTTTCGTATTCTTCATATTTTTAAATATTCATTTTTCGTCGACCCTTCGAAGCCGAGTTCGCGGTCGCTTTTTTATCCCACACATTCTTTTCGCCTCTCTCTCTCGCTGCTCGCAGGCAACTTTGCTCTCCATTTTTGCTGTACCACGTAACATTCCTTTCCAGTCGTATCTCAACGAGTGCCAAAACTCCTGTCCATACAGTTTAATGTTTCAAAGTGCTCGACAATCGGGTCGGAAAGCTCTTGGGATTGTTGGAGTTTGACTATTGAAAAACAGAGGCGACGAGTCGTTTGTGCGACTGGGAGAAACGCCGAGTGCTCGGCGTGCTATCAGCTCAAACATTCTCTGTCAATATTCACTCCCGTTTTCGTGATTAGGCCAATCGCACTGTTGCAACAAACATTAGTTTTATTTCGACGAAAATATTCAACGAAGAGTGTAGAGCCTCGTGGCACGCGCTCGCGAATCGTCGTTGATAAATTCCAAGAGCTCGCGGACAACAAAACAGAGCAAGAACTCGACGAGCTCTAACTGGAGCTCTTTTCATTAAAAATTCATCAGATTTTTCTTCGAATTCATACAGCGCTGTGAACGCCGTCTGAAAACTTTCAGTTTTTCCATTCGCACTCGAGCTGACGATTCGTCCGACTGCCCTCGAGTCCCTGCCCATTTTTCCAGTCGAAAATTACTGTGCGGATACGAATCTGAGGATTCTAGTTACAAAATTCGCCAGAACTAATTCCCTCGAAAGCCGCAATAATTTGTCACGCGAATACAAATACTGGGGTCGTGCAATACGCGCGCTCCGAGCATGCATGGGGCACGACCATGCGTGCTGGTTAAATTAATACGGGTGCTTGATAAATAGCAGCGGAGCTCGGGCCACCAGCAATTTATCATGGAACGTTATTTTCAGGTGTTTTCTCTCGCAGTCGGAAACAATGAGCCGATATATCGAGTGTATTGGCTTTTCCTCGTTCTTTTTCCCAGCACTCCTCTCGGTGCTTTTTGTTTATGCTTATTTTCCGGAGCTCTGGATCGAATTGGCCGAATTGATGGTCCGTTAAATTCGTTTTTATAAATAGAAAGCGTCGCTATGTGACGTGTTTTGAAAAATTCTCTCATTCGCTGATATTTCATCGCAGGAAAGGAACTTCGTTGAACGCTTTCCGGGGGATTATTTCTGAGAAATCGTGCATTTTAACATCCTCCCTACACCGCGTTGTTTCGAAACTTTTCAAAGCGAATCCTACGATGAGATCGTCCATTGAATGAATACGACTTTTGTGGCGTAGGTCAGTTTTAACTCTGAGATTGAGGGAAAAGATAGAGTCAGAGAAAAACAGGAAAAAAGGTCAATATTGTGGGAGCCGAGTGTCGTGGGGGGTCGATGACTGCACCTCGCGTGTCAGTCGCTCATGAACGCTCACACAAAAGCATACTTACAGCAGAGAAAGAGGCACGGTACGCGGCGAGAGGGCTACTCTTAACGTGTATAGTCAGATATAGATCGCGCGAAAAACGAGATTCGATCCTTAGCACGTGATCTATATATAGATAGAAATGAACTGCTTCGACTTTTGAATCGGGGATTCCATGCCAAAAGAGCTACTCATTAATTCAGCTGCGCATGTGATTCGCGAGTTCTATAAATAAACATGGGAAAAAGAGGCTTTCAGATCGACGTGGAAAGCTCAATTTTGTCAGACGTCGATATGATTTTTCAACCGTTTCAATATTCCACTTGGTTCTTATGGGGAAAACGATGGTTTTGATTTTGGAGCACATCGTGCACCTGTTCCTGTTTCTATAGCTGAAGAGCAACCGTGAAGTGTTGATTTGGCCAATTTTTAGAGTTGTTTTCTTTGCTTGGCCTAGTAGTGGGGTGGAAATCTCGATGTTGGAGCAGCTCGCATCATAATGTGCCTTGGAACACTTTGAAGTGTTATTTCGACCGTGGTTCGAGACAGATGTGGCACACTCTATACGTTCATTATCTTCGTCTATCGTCTTAGTATTTTGATCATGAGAATTAGGAATTTCATTGAAAAAATGTGCTAACGATTAATGGGAAATGAATCCCATATTTTTGGTGAGTCGAAATTTTTTGTTAGAGAATAAAATTAAATTTTGTGTCGTTGTTCATGCGCGATTTCAGGATTCCGGAAATAGTATCAGAGTTCGTATTTTTATCAGCGGAATTTAAAATAAACTGTGACTTTAACGACCGAGGTGGCACGCACGAACAAGTGGCGTCGAGAGCTTTTATTACAGAACAACCGTGATAATCTTTGGCTATGAAATTTATTCGAAGCAATTCTTCTGCGAATGTGTGCGTCACTCGCACGCGATTGCAATTCTTTTATTTCCCCTCACCGTACAAGTTGGCTCGATGACTTCATGCTCGCTTTCTCTAGACGCGTAAAATCGTCGGATTATGCTGAACTTTTCAACATTGACGTTCCAACCATTTTATTGTAAATGTCGTTTCGAGGGTCACAAAAAAAGTTACAAACGAACGAGGATCGTTTGTCTTCTATCACAAAATCTTGCAAGAATTTTTTTCACTTTTCCCGTGTTTCGTGCTCATTCGTTTTCTCCATTTCTCCCTAATTAAAAATATTATCACTTCAAATTAATGTCAGAGTTATTAATTCGAAATTGTAAATACATTTTTTCAACTTATCTTCTGGCGAATGAAATTACAAGCCATCAATTAATCGGAAATCCATCACTGACCGAACCCCAAATTTCATTCGTCCCTGACGAAAATACTAGCTTTTTATATAAAAAATCGCATTAGAGAGCGTAAAGGGAAAACACAACGGGAAATGGAACAAGAAAAAAGTTATTAATAAAAAGACAGAAAGTTATAACAGGAATGGCCCAAGCCAAGAAGAAACAAAGTCCTGAAATAAAGTAATGTGAGGTTTTACGAATGCTCGTTACCAATTTCGTTCAATCTTTAACTTAATATATTTTTATTACTGGTAAGAAAATCGTCTCGAATTTTTCCCCAAACCTTCGTTATATTGCTATTGTGTACTTTCTCATAAACTTCGTAAGAAGCGTTCATTCGTAATATGAAAAGATAAACGATTTTTTCACATAGTCCCTATAATCTTGTGTATTTTTCTTCATATTTAAACCCTTTAAAATTTGAAATGCGTGTCAGTCGACTACGCATTTAAACTTTGTGTAAATTTCAAAACTTTCTTAAGAAAATCGTTTCGTGCATGAACTACCTTAAATTATTCCTTTCACGAACCCGCGAACTTTCTACAAAAAATTGATTTTAATTTACAGTAAAGTACAAGTGCATGCGAATAGACTGGCGAAATTTCAGATCAGGTTGTCAAGCATTTAATGAAGAATTAAAATTTAAAAAATCATAAAATTTATACGGGAGCTTACGGAGATTCCATCATCACCACATTTATATTCAATAATTCATACACTGAATATCTCTAAATTCCTGATACAAACTGTCTCACGGATAGAAAAAAATCTAAGGAATCCACAGCGACGATAAAAATAAAGGATTACCGACTCCTGAAAAGAGATATTAACGATAGAAGTTGGAAAAATGGCAGAATAAGTAGAAACTTTTTCAATTATAATTGCGACTTCCCAGAGATTAGAAGTCAGTCCAAATTTCGAGTGCCCTAGTTTGCGACACCAAAAAATACGATCCTGCGAAAGGAATACCTTAAGGAGGGTGGATCGCGACGATACAATGTTGCCATGCTAAGCCATGTTAAAAATATAAAGAATTTCAAAATGATAAGAATTTTATGAAATTTGGTAAATGTATTCTTTAAAAATATAAAAATTTTTTTAGATTTTTCTACCACATAGCTCTCGAGTAATTGAACACTAAAATTCACGTGTATAAGCATAGAGTTTACATATATACAATTATACATCTCGTGCATAAGAAGTTCGATTTAACGCTCAATTATGCGATAACCATGTGGTAAAAAAATTTGAAAAAAATTGTATTTGTATACTTGATGCCAAAGAATATTATCACCAAATTTGATCAAATTCTGATTATTTTGATTTCGTGATCCACCCTCCTTAAATCACAGAAGATTCTGGCTTTATGCTATTCGCTCCCTACGCGTACATCTATATATAAGCCATTCTGGAATAGATCTTGAGAGGTTCACTCCCGAAAATCTTCTTGTCGCCCATATGGATCCCATCACGATTTCAGTTATAGAATAAATCGCACGATTCTATGCTCGCTTAAAGCTCTTATGTAGCACAGAAATACGAACACAGGAAAGAAGGAGAAAAAGTGCGCGCGTGTTTTTGGAGGCGTGACAGAGAGAATGAATGAAGTCGGGAAAAGTCTTAAAGCGACGTGATTTTCGCAGCTGTGTTCGAAAAAATTTACTGAAAAATTCGAAAGTTTGTTTCAAGCGTTACGATAAAAATCTCAATAAAGAGTATTTTCATGATTTTTTAACTGCTCAAGAATACCCATGAAAATTTGCAGTATTATCATACTTCGATTGTGATTAAAGAATCGATAGTTTTGTTGTAACGCGTATCGAGTAAGTTCATTATCCTTTATTTTTCATTCTGATGTCTAAACTCGACTTATTTATTTTCGTTTTCACGGGACAAACGAAAGGCGAGAGGGAGCAGATTGATGGGACATTTTCGAGGGTGAATGTAATGCAACGGGGTGTGGAACGACATGGCCAGAAGTCCATTAGAATCACCCGTTTCCTCGAAAAGCTCCTTAATTAACGGGCCTGATTAGCTTTGATTGGAGTTGACAAGTTGCCATGCAGGCTCTTTTATTATTTCCTTCTAAAAGCGTTTCGATTCATTAGCGATCATCCTAGTTGCGGGCTCGTGCTGATATAAAATAGCCTTTTCGCTCAACCTTTTGGCAATTGATAAAGAACGAAACAAATACGGATAAAGCGAGGCCGAAAATTCTAGAAAAAAGTACTAAGAATCTGGATTGCAACATTAATTCGAAGAGCAGTAATACGAATTTTTCTATCCACCATAGTAAAAATACCAATACCATGCCTTTTATTAAAAAGACTCAAGAGTCTTTTTCTCTATAAGCACAGTAAAAAATGTTTTCAGTCACTTCAAATGTTTATATTGTAAAGTATGCTCGGGCAACTCTGAAAAAAACTATATCAATGGTATAAAATGTCACACACGTATTCGGTGTATATTCGTGTATTTATCGTAGAATTTCTTCTGTTGAAAGTCAAAATTTGCAATTTACTTATCAATAAGTGCTAGTCTGACACGATGAATAACGCTCGAAAACAAAACGAAGTATAGTTCTCACGTGCATCACTTTTCACATAATTCAAGGGACGAAAAATAGAAAAATTCAAAAAATACTATGCTGTTTGTAATCGGTGGCTGAATGCTTTGAAAATTCTTGAAAAATCATACCTTCCTCACTATACAAAACGAATAAATTTTTGCGTGAAGTTGAGAAGTAAATGATTGTCGAATCCACGTTTTTCTGATCGAATCGACGTTCCCATCTGATGTATTTGGGCATAATAGATTTATTGGGGTAACCTACTTTGGTATCGTTAATTGGGAATATCGCAGTGGGTTTGACAGATCTGAGATTGCATTGTGGGCCGGCTCAACCGGATCGAAGATTATTTCTCCGATGTCTGGTGCTTCCTCGTCACACATTATCAGAAACACCAGCAGTTACAATTATAGTTCGATAAGGTTGAACGGTGAACAACGCTCGAGGGAAAATTTCGATTGGATGGCTTCGTCTTACAGATCCAGCGGGTTATCCAGGCATTTCTCTCCCCCTTATTCTCCTCTTTCTCTGTCTCGGGATAACGAAGACCGAGGGTGGTCACAAAGCGCGAGAGTTCGCCATATAATCGATAAGAGCCTCTCTCGCTCTTTCTCTCTCGTTTGCTCCAGCTCTCGGAATGTCTGTATAGAGTGTCCTTTCGGTAAAGGATCCCGAGGATTGGAAACTGTATCTGGGATGCTGCGGTTTTGTTTAGTGTGAGTAGAAACATCAGCTGCGATCATAGATCGTGATGGATACGCAGCATACGGTCGTACCCTTCCTCTTTTTTCTCCAGTATCACGTCGACGAGCCAGAGAACACGTTTCTCGATATTTCCCATTGATCTTCGACCGAGCGTACATCCTTTTTATCCCGAATCTCTCTTTTCTGTTGGAGCTTCGTTATAACGAGGAAAGCAGGATGTTGCGAATGAAAAGATAATGAGAAAGAGAGAGGGAGCGAAAGATATGAAAGTAATCCATTTTCCGGAGACTCTTTTGATCTGCTGCGTATAGATTTTCGTCGCTTATTCATTGATTTTTATTCGAAAATACACGAATATTAAAAATAAAAATAATTCATGAATACGCGATGACGCTCCGGAGTGTGCGAAGCGTCAAAAATTACGAAAATTCCATTACGATTGACACATGGTGCGAGCAGCTTAACGAAAGTGAAAAAAAACCATTTTGCTTACCAAAATTTGAATAAGATTTCTTTCATTCACGATTCATTTATGAAGGATTTAATGGAATTTCCAGTTGCACCGATTCTTCAAGTTCGACGAATAATTCAAGATCCTTTTTGTCGGACTTTCGTAATACACCAAAGAAATCGAGCTTTCGGTATGTAAGGGAGCAGGATAAAAAGAAAACAAAATAGAGTGAATACAACGCCAGCAGACCGCTTTCATCGACCAGCATCCAGAGGGCTTCAGAGCTCCTTGACTCTCGGCTCGTTTTTGCCCTGGCGATCCGGGCTTCGGGCTCTCAGTCTCCGAGCCTCCCCCCGCTCCTCCTCCTCCACTCCGCTCATTTTTTTCACTCGTTTCTTCTTGACACGTACAGATATTTATTCGGTCCGTCTCACATATTTCACTCTACGTCTTTCTACGCTTTTTCTTTGCTAATGGACATCGACAAAAAGTGTCCCAACACCTACACCGACCAACTTTCCATCACGATTATAAATCCTCACTCAAACGTATCCCAAAAGGATACACACGCGCAGCCAAATGATGCCCGAAAAAATTGTCACTTTCGCGAAATACGTGCCATCGAATACATTCCCCAAAAAGGCTCAATTTCGAACAGCTCCGATGCAAAAACACTCTCAAATCTGTCTTTTAAATTCGTCACTCCTGTATATTTGTAACTTCAATATTTTTACGTGTAGAAAGCTTCGAAAGCTATCAAATCCATGATTCGTTATCCCAAATCCTTACACCGATGAAGTTTCCCCACGATAAGTGACGTTCAATCATTTTCGTGAGATTTTTATGCGTTTGCTTTTGTCAATGAATATTTACCAATTATAACCTCATCGTATATTACTCTCTCCATTGTGAAAACATAAAAAAAAGCTTGTGTAGAGATCATCATTCAATCGAGTTCGAACAAGGTCCAGATCGTGTTAAGGAGGGTGGATCACGAAATCAAAATAATCAGAATACGATGATAACATTCTTAGGCATCAAGTATACAAATACAATTTTTTTCAAATTTTTTTACCACATGGTTATCGAATAATTGAGCGTTAAATCGAACTTCTTATGCACGAGATGTATAACTGTACATATGTAAACTCTATGCTAATACACGTGAACTTTAGTGTTCAATTACTCGAGAGCTATGTGGTAAAAAAATCTAAAAAAATGTATATTGAGTTATATATTTTGAAAGAATACATTTACCAAATTTTATTAAATTCTTATCATTTTGAAATTCTTAATATTTTTAACATGGTTTAGCATGGTAACATTGTATCGTCGCGATCCACCCTCCTTAAATTCATCAGGAGCTGATCAGGACTGTAATGCTTGACCCACCACAAGGCCCGATCAAGTTTTCCTCATGATGTCCTGGTCGGGATGCCAGCCTCAATCCCGATGTCCAATGCATCAAAATAAAAATCATATTTATTTTTATTATTATTTTTTAAACGCTTTTCTATTACCTCAAACGAGAAGCTTTTATACTGAAAAACACTTAGAGCCATTTATTTTCACCTCAACATTAAACTAGCTCATTTCGAGTGATGAAAGCCAGACATTTCGTTAAAATAATAAAACATTTATGTGATCAAATAATAAACATTACAAGAGTGTTTTTCTATCATTACTGAATATTATTGCTGCGGAGGACAAAAGCAATGTTGAGTCTTTCCTCCTGTACAGAAGGATGCTCATTAAATTTTTCTCTGTCGAAGAAAATTAAGAGCAAGTAGCATTTCCAGCACAGAGCAGAAAGGTAACGAATAATTGTCTCTATTAAAAAAACCGTTCCGTCGGTGGGCACGGAGAAAAAATGCACATATTTACGTACGAGTTAACAGGTACGTTATTCGTATAACTTGGATGTGTACGAGGTTTTTGTTGTTTTTTTTAACAGTGAAAAGTTTTTTCATCGAGTTATTAGAATATCCAGCGAAGTTTATACAACCGCAGGGGAGGTTTGAGAATCGTGCTTCGCTGTAAAAACTCGTGAGTTTTAAACACTAGCGTCTCGTCTATCGATACTAGTGCGTAAACTCCATTACAACAGCTCGAGACTTTCGATGAAGATTCCTGAAATCTGTCGCTATACTCGTGACCCTTTGCTACGCGCATGATTTTCTGGAACTTTTGCGGTTACATTGGATTGCTGTAATAATTAACGAGAGCTTTTGCCTGCTCCGAGGTTTGCTCGTTTCCTCTCGTTGCTTTCGATCCATTAAAAGCTCACTCGCGTTTTATCGCTCCGTGCTTGCGTGCTCGTTGATATACGCATGTTACGTGTGCAAATTAACTTGCGTTGCATTGATTTGGGGTCACTATTAGAGCGCTTGTGAATATTGATCGCGGAGCTCTGTACTCGCGGTGATCAATATTCGACCGATTCGACCGGCTGGAGAGGAAACTGTTTCGTGGATGGCAAGTACTTTCAATCGAATTTCCAGAAGTCTCATTTTTTAGCGATACATCGATCGATGTTCGAATACTCCGATCATTGCTTCTATTAAAAAATCTTTTTCTTGCCCATTTAGAAAAGCGTTCAGGGAATGCTGTGAAAAGAAAAATCAAAGTGTTAAATATGGCGTACTTTCCTACGAAAATTCAAAGCGGTCGGAAGGCACTCGCCACGAGAGCACTCGTCCACTCTCGTTCGGTTATTTGTGCTTATGTTTGCGCTCAATTATATACTAGTTTTCGTTTTACAAGCAAAAACCCTAAAAATGCAGTTATGGTATCGAGGAATGCTCCTGCGTGTGTTGGCACTCGTGGTCATCGGGTTTTATATTTGCTTCCAACAAATCCATTCTTTCCTGATCTAGTATTGAACACGCTTTATTTAGATTGCAATCATTAAGGAGGTTGAAGCGTATCTTATGTTAAAACTATTTTTCAACTTTGCACATTAAAATTTTTTAAACAGAAAGCTTAAGACGCAGTATTAAACTTCTGGCGGGATATGCCGCTGATTCACCGTCGTGAAATTGAAATATTTATTGTTGAAGTTTGCAATTTTTTGAAAGCTTCCATAAGAGCCCATGTTTAACCTTGTCATTTTCGACAATGAATATCTCGATTACCAGGCGGTGAAACCTCTTCAAATTTTTCACACATAATTAAGCGCTATTCAAGAAGATTCACGTAAATTTTCAATTCATTATTTTGGAATAATAAAATCTAATGTATTTTTCGTATGACGTCTTATATATCGCTTCAACTTCCTTAAAGGCCATTGTACATATAATTTGAACTAATTTCCGGTCTAGTCGATCATTTCTCCATCCGGGGCGCTCGATGCTTGACTTGCTTACTGAGAATTCACGGGTTTGCTTAATTTTGAGATGTCGAGCAAAGTCCTCGCCACCACAGGCAGTAAGCTCAACAATTTTCGAAATGGAAAGTTCTCAAGATTTGGAAAATGCCACGAGAGCCTTCTTTCATAATTTTCCGGAGTCGCTCGCACCATTGGCGAATCTGTCTGCGCGTTGAGTCACGTTATGTATCGATGTGGGGCGTGAGTGCACCAAATTTTCAGAAGACTCAATATTTTTCGCTGAATCATAGAAGCCATTGTTCGCCCCGTTCGACTGGAGGAGTTGCCAGCACGACGAAAAAGCAATAAACGCTTCCGGGGCGTGTGAGCGAGCTTTGCGAAGCGTAAGCGTATCGAGCCGCGTTCGATTTGTAGTCCAAAATACGTTGATCATCGGAGCTCAATTCTTTTCCCCACGTGTAATTCTGCGAGCCAATTAATCTCTCGGGGCCGCTGGTATCTCGCGAGCTCCGGTCCGTCCGCGACGTTGGCCGCTGACCCCGTTTCGTTCGCTCTGGGCCGGAGGAAAGCTCTCGTCCGTATTGCCCTGGAATGACGAGGCGCTCGATGCGACTGTATAGAAATGAAGGGAGGCATACAAACGGGAATACACTTCCGTATTTTGAGAATGAGCGAGTGTTTTACGCGATGCAGAACTGCGGGTTTCTTCGCGAACAGGTTGTAAACTCCTGTGATATACGCCAGCAACCCCATTTCGTCGTGCACATAGCCCTTAAACTTTCAGCCAGCGTATACATGCGAGCGCAAGCGACCGAGAGCCCTAAAGTCGCGCAGTCTGCCCTATCACCGGCCAGTTATCATTACATTTGCGCCCTTTTTCGCCCCCGAATAACCCCATTAGCGTGTGCCTTCGGATAGTCATACGTAGGAGTTTAGTCCTGCGCGTTTTGCTTGTGATAGCGGTCGAACGTTGTGCACCAGCAGGTTGCTGGCAAAAAGATGTTCGCGCAAGTGTGTGGGTGAACGAGGGAGCGTGTTACCGCGAGCTCGGAGAGCTTCGTGCTTAACGCACGACCCACTTGGGCCGCGCGAGCGAGCTTCCTCGCGCCCGAGACCGTACAAATATATGCATCAAGAGAGAAAGAGCTGCGATGGTAACGCGGCTTTTCCTGGTGCCGCATTGCCGATGTCGTGCCTTTCTAATCGCCTGTGCTGGGAGCCGCAAATGCTGATGGATTACGGATTACATAAAAATCGTTTGCAGCAAAATTTTCCGTATCCTCCGCAGCTTAGACTTACAAGGAACATCACTTTGGTGTCCCCCTCCGATTTTCTTGAAACTGCTGTATGTGAAAGAGCATTCGAAAGTAAGAGACACGTATTTTTTTTTATCGGCGGAAAAACGGTTTTAAGGGGTGAAACCACCCTTGAAAGTAAGGCATGTCAGGGGGTGATTTTGCAGTTTCACCAGCAAGCACTCAACAGATTTTGATAAAACCAAAACCAAAATGTTTCTTATCTGAAGTGATGAAAAGTTCACCCTGTGCACGAAAAAAAAAAAAAAAAACAGGGGGTTAACCACCCTTACATTCTTATATTTCTCACGCCACAATGAAAAGGAACGAATATGATGGAATGAAACGGGTTCTATTTCCATGAAAACATGAAAATAAAGTTCACATGTTTTTGCATTTTTGCAAAATAGCAGTCTTAAGGGGGTAAACTACCCCTTTTTTGAATTTTCGTACTGTATGTGGCTTATTTCTGTTTTACATGTTTTTGCTGATTCGAAATATTATAATAATTTCGAATCAAGATTTTCTGAGGTATCAAAGTCAATACAAGACTCTGAAAGTGTGAATCTCCCCCACTCGATTTTCCTCTTTATTCGCTATTTCAAAATTTCTCCCTGCATTTCGTTCAATTTGGTTGCTCTGCATCGAAATTACGAATTCAATAATTTTAGGAACGTATAATGATCGTATTGACCTCAATCTTGGCGGGCAAGGGAAGGAGGAGGGGAGCCATTTGATATTTACTACGATTCAACTTTGAAGTCTGAATAAGTCTATGCTGTTGATCTTGTTTACTAACGAACATTTTTTAAATGAAACTTCAATACACATTAACAATTCATTAACCGTCTCATAGTATAGAATCGGATTTTATTAGATAAGTACATATATCGAAATAAAATATAATAAAACCTATCATTTCCAGCAATTATGGCTCATACGTTGTACAATAATGATATTCATCAAAAAAATGTTTCAAACACAAAGATTTTTTGCACCATGCACATTTTATAATCGCTATATTATTGCAACCAGGTATTTCACAGTGTGTTTTTGATTGACCGAACCCAAAATCAACAGGATTTTCGAAATATTCCGGTTTTTCCGTAATATAATTACTTTTAAACCATGAATATTTGAAAAGATTGATATAGCGTGGAGATGACAATTGATTGTGGGCCAAAGATTGCAGTTTGATTATATTATTCCTCAAATGTAAATTTATATCAGCATCCACTAATAGAACACTATCTGAAAAATGTCGTACAAAATTTTTCCATATCCTGAATCCAAATACATCAAGCGGTTGAATTTTTCCAGTTGTACCTTTTGGGATAATCATTGTGATGATTTTTTTATCATGAGGGGTGGCTTCACGTACAACTTTGGGGCAGTGTCCACTCCAGGAATCAATCAGTAATACATTGTCACTTCCAACATTCGGAAAAAAAACTTTTTCCATCCAAATTTTAAAATGATCTGTAAACATATAACAAATTATATATTTATAACTATATTTTGGAAAAAGTTGATGCACCCTTAACGATAATACGCACCGGAAGTAAGTTTCCCAGATTTCGATGCTGTTACTATGACGTTATCTGGCTTAAACAATTCGTTCGTTACTCTCGGTCCAAATTCACCTTTTGCCTCCTTTAATACTATGAAAAGTGGAGAAAGTAGTTTCCCGTTGGCATTTATTGTTGGCTGAATCGTGTAGCTATGGGTCGTTGAAGACACTGATTGTACAACGCATTCAACTTTTTTCGATCCTTCCATCGCTAAAGTTCGTGCTGAATGGATTTCCAGTTGAAAACCGCTTTGGTCCGAATTATATACATTACTTGACCCATACTTTTCTATTAGTAATTTAACATCTTGAACAAATTTGTCCGCATTTGTTTGCAGAAGCGCTTCTTCCTCCACAGTTTTTCTCGTTATAAATTTATTAATTTTTCTGGAAACAATGCGATGCGATTTCTTAAATTTCCATAGCCAGTTATGAGAAGCTTTGAATCGTATATCTTCATGGCCTATTTCTTTCTGTGCCTGTAGAGCCCACTTTCGAAGGTCAATATCATGAACAATGACACCCGCGTCTACAGCAGTTTTCATATTCCGTAATGTGTATTCAGAAATTCGAGCAAGTTTTTCTTTATATGTACCACCCTTGTTCAGTTGTTGTGCCCAGCGTCGTAACTGCCGTATGGATTTTACAGATTTGTATTTTTGTTTGACGGTTTCAACACTGTAATTCTTTTTTTTACCAGATCTCCAATATTCAACAGCTTTTTTTTTATAATCATAGCTCAGCTCATCGTCACCAGAACAAGCGTCGGAATCGACATCATCATCCTTTTGCCATATCATATCTTCAACAGCAATTGCTTCGAACTCTTTAAATGGTTCTTGAAAATCAAGAGTTTCTTCCTGTATCATCTCAATCCCGTTGTAATCTTGCATAGAATCGATTAAAATTTTTTCGAAATTCTCCTTCATCTCTATTTCTGCATTATTAACAGGAGTTTGTGCAATGTTCATAGCTTCAAATGTAGCCAGTAACAATTTGATAACGTTGATTGGGTTGACTTTCATGCTGGTAAAAGTAGTAGGCACAATACACCAAAAGCACAGAAAAAGCACGCACGATTTGGAGCTCACTCAAAAATGCACTAGTACAATGCTAATGGTTACCGCCTTCGAAAATAAGTATCGAAAGAAAAAAATATTTATTAATCTCACGATGCCTGATAACGTTTTTATCTGATGCATGACTCAAGAATATTCGGAATGACTAATGTTATTCGGTGTGTGAGAATGCCAAAAATATCAGGTGATCATAACTACTTGATAACATTTTTATCTAGCACAAACACCGGGATCATATGTCTACGCCTCTATTTTTCCGCCAAAGTTATGAAAGTGTTTTATAGAGGCATTTTTATCTGTAGCATGGTACCTATTCATTTACGTGCAGTTTACAAGCTTTCTATGATCACCGAAAAAGTAGTTGTGAGAACTTCCCCCCCCCCCCCCCCCCCCCCCCCCCCGCCAAACCGACACCATCCAGGTCAATACGAGTTTTATATGTTCCTAAAATTATTAAATTTGTAATTTCGATGCAGAGCAACCAAATTGAACGAAATGCAGGGAGAAATTTTGAAATAGCGAATAAAGAGGAAAATCGAGTGGGGGAGATTCACCCATTCAGAGTCTTGTATTGACTTCGATACGTCAGAAAATCTTGATTCGAAACTATTATAATATTTCGAATCAGCAAAAACATGTAAAACAGAAATAAACCACCTACGGTACGAAAATTCAAAAAAGGGGTAGTTCACCCCCTTAAGACTGCTATTTTGCAAAAATGCAAAAACACGTGAACTTTATTTTCATGTTTTCATGGAAATAGAACCCGTTTCATTCCTTCATATTCGTTCCTTTTTATTGTGGCGTGAGATATATAAGAATGTAAGGGTGGTTAACCCCCTGTTTTTTTTTTTTTTTTCGTGCACAGGGTGAACTTTTCATCACTTCAGATAAGAAACATTTTGGTTTTGGTTTTATCAAAATCAGTTGAGTGCTTGCTGGTGAAACTGCAAAATCACCCCCTGACATGCCTTACTTTCAAGGGTGGTTTCACCCCTTAAAACCGTTTTTTCCGCCGATAAAAAAAAATACGTGTCTCTTACTTTCGAATGCTCTTTCACATACAGCAGTTTCAAGAAAATCGGAGGGGGACACCAAAGTGATGTTCCTTGTTAGATGCGAAAAACTGCAACGGGAGCGAAAATTGAAATTCAAATTTCAGCATGTTTTTCGTAGAATTTAATTAACTTAGTCATTCATAATGGATGAATTTTTATGAGGTCGCATAAGTACATTTGTGTGAGGCACGAAGGAAGAGCTACGAAACTCGCGTTATATACGTACACAAAGCCGGATTTGCGTCGTCTACAAGTTGTGATAGGTAAATGAGCTTGATCGATGGCATTCTGTGGGCTCGAGCTAAATGACTCGAATGCACTCGCATAGCAACGTGGCCATGTTCCCATGGATTTAACTCCGAGCTAACAATGTCAAATTGTGTATGACGTATACGCCAAGTACCGAAAGCTGACTGTGTTTACAGGTCGATTTAATGCTCTCAACAGAACTCGAGATGAGCCCGATTAAATTATAGGGGATTTTCACCTATTCGGAAAATATAATTCCTAGAATTCGAGTGCTGATTAGTCGAACCAAATAATTCCAAAGCTTCAATTTGCGTCGTTCCTCGAATTTTCGTTTTTGACTGTTACCCCCGTTTTTGAGAGATTATCAAGACGCCGTTTCCCATCGAATTCAGCGTTTATGAAAATCTCGCAGGACGTCACAATTTTGGGGCAAAATAGCGACGAATTCAATTATTTTCCCGAATTTTTTGATCTTTTCATTATTTAATACCGCGCGAGACGTAGAAGA
Organism: Venturia canescens; assembly: GCF_019457755.1. Classification (NCBI taxonomy): domain Eukaryota; kingdom Metazoa; phylum Arthropoda; class Insecta; order Hymenoptera; family Ichneumonidae; genus Venturia; species Venturia canescens. The sequence goes on along the minus strand of NC_057423.1, from coordinate 9,730,552 downwards.
AGGGCCAACTTCGAGCGAAGCACACACACTTTGAAAACTAATCGTGAAACGATTCATTTTTGTTTTGACATTCTGGTTTTCAACAAATCGATTCGAGAAGGATCGTCGTTCGCTATTATTTTCACTGTTTTGAAGCAGTCAATGAAAGAAGGTGATTCTTTGAGAAGCCACAAGGAAATTATTACCGCGAGGGTTTCGTGCAGTTGAACCACCGCTGGAGAGTTTGAATTTCTGTTTGAGGATATAGAATTGTTTGAAACGGTGTCACGTTTGTTGTCACGCGTCAACGAGTCAAAGATTTCCCATGTCAAGAGCGCGTCGACGTACTCGAGCTCCTCTCTCCGAGTCCATCTTTTGCTATTTAAGAGTTGTCGATGCTTTGATCACGACTCTGAGCTCGTCCACACCTTTGACGCAGGCTTGGCCTACATGCCTTTGGAATTCGCCGAGGCAGAGAGCGCAGTTCCAACGAAACAATGCACTTCAATCCCAAAGAGCTCGTCCAAGTGCAGCGGAATTTACTCCGCGGCTCGGATGTAAAATTTACCAACGAAATTTCTCTCGTCCGCGTCCCGCAAACTCCTTTATCTTGACGTACTTTGTTTCGCTCCATGTCATACGTACAAACAGATAAATATATCTGCCCCAAACTTTTTGTACCTTGAATATAGTTCGTTAAAAAAGTGGTGAAAAAAATGCAGGACCGTTTTGTATGACGTTGAAAAAGAACGAACTAAAGTCGAGTCAAACAACATTTTTTGGGTTCGATCAACCGAGAATTTCGTGTGGTAAATATTTAGAAGTGCAACTTTACCGAAACATGGTGGTAGCATTTTTTTTCGTGTCGACTGTTTTCATTGGTCACCACAAATGATATTTCTTCGCTCGGCCCATTACTGTCATAGCCTTCTGCCTTTTTATTAATACTTATTTCTTGATCCATTTCCCATTGTGTTTTACCTTTGCGCTCTCTAATGCGATTTTTCACATAAAAAACCATAGTATTCTCGCCAGGGACGAATGAAATTTGGGGCTCGGTCAGTGATGGATCCCCGATTAATAAATTGCTTGTAATTTCATTCGCCAAAAGATAAGTTGAAAAAATGTATTTACAATTTCTAATTGATAATTCTTCCAAAAATTTAAGGTCGTTGCAATTTAGACACCCATAAAATACGACCCTACGGGCATGAGCTTGAACGAAAATCTATTGAAAAATGGACTTTTTTCGTAATTTCAGTAAATAATAAATAATGACGAAGCGAGGGAGGTTTTACGACGTGAAAAAGGGCCTCGGAGTACGAGACGCCGAGCGAACAGACGAATCGACGCGAAAATAGTTGAACTCTGGGTAGAGGTGCATGGATACACATAAATTTGTAGAATGCTAGAGTACACGAGGAGCAGCAGGTTTAATGACCTTCCAGCAGGTGCTAGGATCGATGGGCTTGCAACTCCGTGTATCCTCGCGTCCGTACGGCACCGTTTGCACCCGTGGTTGCTCCTCGCGGAAAAGAGGGGCGAGGTTCTCCGTTCCACTTTTCGGTGTCGTCTGAGTTTCGATCTCTCTCTCTCTCTCTTGCTCTCTTTCCATTAAACGTGAACGAGAGAGAAAGAGAGAGAAATCGGCGATAGCGGAGAGCAAGCACGAGGACGATGCACTAGTCTCTCTGTTGAGACATTGGCGTGATTTTCTACCGTGGTAGAAAAGATTCGAGAGAGGGTAGCAGAACGAAGAGGGAGAGGTGCAGACCCAGATCACGCGAGCTCGGTCAACGGGGAAATAAAATCAAAATAATTGCCTCTCGGATGATCTACCGACGATGCATCCTCGTGTAATGGACTTTGATAACTACCAACTCTCTCCTCGTCTCCGCGCATAGTTAGGCCAAACTCCAATTTTATCTGTACAGGGTGAGCCTTTCGTTCGAAGGACCCCTCGAGTATTTTGAAACTTCGAGAATTTTTCGAGTCCGAAAGTTCGAAGAGCAGCACGATTTAAAATTCCACTATGAGTAGAAACTGCCCAAAAGTAATGGAATTCGATTTTTGGGTCTTTTTTTTCGACAGAAGTTTACAATTGTTTAAATTCTTGGTTCCAATTAAATTTTACCTTTCGAAGCTTGAGTTTGGAATTCAGCATTTTCGATTTACGTCCCCCCGGAAGTGCCAGGATTTCGCGGATTTCACACTTCACAATTTGCGTCGGAGCTTCACATTCGAATTTTTGACTTTTCTATTTTCGATGCTGTACCGAAGGTCACTGCTGACGCATCCGAAAGCATCGATCGCTGAAATAGATGATCAAAAGTTTAAGCACAAAGTTCAAAAAATATTCTCATTTCAAGTGCAACGATTGAGATCGCGTTCCCAACCCAATCGATACCGAACCGTTTTAATATCGCGAATGAATAAATTGCAATTCGTGTTACACACAGTTTGGAAATATTTATAATTTCAAGTAATGCTTGTTACACCTGATACGATATTGATGTTCGAGCAGTTTTCGAACATTTTTTTGAAAGATTCGAACCTCAAGAGAGTTTCTTTTTCATCGAGCAATAAAACATTCCTTTGCTGTGTCGAGGCCACTTTTCAGAGCTCGCACTTGTCGGTAGTTGTTATATAAAACCTCCAACCGTCTGCCTCTGTGTACGAGGCTTGAATTTTGAGAAAAATTAGAGCTTCGATAAAAGTTGGGATTCGTGGTAAAGAAATTGCAACAAAAATGGAAAAACCTTGAAGCTCTCTCCGAAATTTTTCGATGTTCTCGCATTTTGATAAAAATTAAAATCTACAATTGACATTTTTTGTACAAGTTCGGAAATTATCGACGTTTTTTTCGAGCTTGAAGTTGGCTATTACACAAATCAAATGCATCGATCACTAGGACTTTAAAATAGTGAGAACGACGATTGCAATTTTTTTTAAACAAACCAATCGATTTTGTTTACAATTTGAAACGGCTCCATTTCACTAGTTTTTGCTCAATTATATTTTAACGACTGTTTCGTCTGAAGATTATGTGCGAGCACGACAGATTCTGAGTCGAGCCTCGTTACCCTCTTACGTGACATTTGTCTGTAAAACATTCGCACATGATTCAACACCGATAAAGATTTTCTGGTTTGCTCTGCTCATTTCTCCATCCTTTCCTGTCGGTGTCTAGTTCCTTTACTATCCTGCCCTCCACACGACGTTGAGAAAAAAGGGAGAGAAATTAGAGTCAAAAAAACGACAAAAAATGCAAGAACCCTAATGAATTATGCTACGAAATAAAATTTCGGCAGAATCAAAATAAACGGTTCCGTAATTTTAAGCCCTGATGGAAAAAGGTACGAGGAAGTGAGTTTCGTTCTCACCCTGTATTACGGAGCATCGATAGCGGTGGTAATTAATATTGTTCGGAGGCCAAAGTCGGTTGGAGAATGTCGATAACTCCGAGAGGCTAATTGAGCTGGCCCAATTTCGAGAGGACTGAAAAGATAGAAAAAGGAGTATTGACGAACTCACTGAACTTTTCGTATCTTCACTTTATCAATAGTTTTTTCTAATCTATTTTAGGAACGAGCATTGCTCAATGACCCAAGGCATTTCTCGCTGCAATGCTCGCTATACATAAATGCGAGTACACAAACATGATTTTCTTTATTTTTTCGTGTTTTTCTTTTTTATTTTTTTATTTTCCATCGATAAAACTTGTTCTGATTTCGTAATAAAATTTCGATTTGCGACGCTTGAAGGAAGTTTTTTTTAAATTTTCATTCCCGCGTCACAATTCATTCCATTTCGAGAGATCTTAAGCCCGCTCATCAGATCTACTTTTAAATGGCTTTTATACTCGTGCTTTGAAACGCACACACGCACGATGAAACTTTTTCTTATATGCTACGGTTTTCTATCACTCGGTGATCTTTAATTGAGCTTTAAATCGCTTGCTGTGTTGTTATTTGGCGAGAAAATAATCTGCGGTACGGTCGATACTTGACAATCGAAATTTGCAGCCACTCGCCCTCGTAACTCTCTCTCAAACATCGCAATCCCTAAAATATTATGCGTTTTGTGTTGAAAATCGATCGACAGAAAAAAAAAGGAAAAATCGAGTGGTTTCTCAGTAAGCAGAAAAATTGGGATCACCCTTCGTGCTGTGTCGCATTGGCAGTACTTCTTCGTGACAGTGAAGAATGAACATTATTGATTGTGTAAAAATTGATCGTTTTGGACGTTTTTAAAAATTCTGATTTTTGTGAATATTGACTGTTTCTTATCTCGGTAAAAATCTATCGGTTATTTTTATGAAAATCGAAGGATTTTTATTTTTGTAAATATCGAGAGTTTTCGGTTTTTATGAAAATTGAACGGTTCTTATCATCGAGTAGCTCAATCAAATCGTTGGTGTTGCTTCGATAGAACGTTTTTAGCTCTGCAGTTTCCACTCATGGCGAGCTGAGCCCGAAAATATATTTTTTCGTGATTTTTCACAGTGAGCCAAATTTTCGTCGATTGACGAATCAAGAAAACTTTATCAATTTTAATTACTCATTGAATTATTCAATATTTGAGGATTCGATTCGAAGACAGTTTTGCAGATGTTCGGACTTCGTTTTTGTACATTTTGTTCTTTGTATTTTCGACGAATTTTCGGATTTCTATCGATTTTTCGATTCGAAAAGTCATACATTTCAAAATTTCGATTACAAAACTCCATATCACTTGGTGTATTGAAATTTCCGCGAAATCCGAGCAGACTCGATCAGGAATTTGATGATTATGCATTGTTAAACAACGAGAATACGACAATTTTTTCCCGATAATTTATAACATTGTCAATTTATGCTTCATTTTTCTAGCATCATTTCACATTACGTGAAGCGATTTGAAAGCAAAAGTTGATATAATTATGAAAATATATCTTTCAATAGATAAATAATGATTAAAAGATTATTTCTGTACCGCCAACACAAGCTAAAATAATGGGTAAAAATATAATTAATAAAGATGGTGAAAGAATCGCTACATTGGAATCGTAATTATTCTCAGACTTGGTTGGACTAAATTATTTATCACATGCAGCGACCTCGATCGTGAACTCTTGAAGTTTTAAATATCGAGGTCGAATATAAGATCGTTTTTGAATTCCGTGCCGACAGAATTACTCGCTTGAAATTTATCGCACTTTTCCAAAATGTTGACATCTTCTTTGTTGTTTTTATCGCGTTTCGTTTTGTGCGAATGATTGCTGACGTTATTTTGTATTTTGTCGATTTGGATGCCATCGCTTTTTCGATTTTCCGACAATTTGTCCCGGTTCAAAATCGGCTTTACGCTGTCGTGAATTCCCTCATCCGGGCCATTGTCTTTTGGATGATTTATTCGATATTTCTCACGATCCTCAGTCTCGGAATTTTCGCTCTCGCTCATACGACGCTCATGCGCGCGTTTCTTGTTTCTCAATTTTCGTTGATTCTTTTTCCGCTGACCAAGGATACTGGAGTTGGATCTGTAATTTAATCGAGAACAAAAACTCATGAGAAACAATTAATCTTAATTCATCGAGCTTTTACAAATTCTTTCGATGTTAATCATTAAAAACTTTGAAACGATTGAACCAAAAACTTTTTGAAAATTTGATTATCATATGAAAATTATCTTTATTTCACATGGACGAATTCCAATAATTGATTCTCTTAACCGTTGATCGAGTATTCTTTATTTCGAAATTGTAGGGATTAGAAAATTGACTCGCCTGTATAATTGCCGGGAAACAACATCGTTGAATCGAACGGATTTTTTGAAACTCGAACAATCCGACTCAGAATTAACGTCTTGAATCGAGTCATAATGAAAATCGACGGAAGATATGTGTCCAGTAGTTTCGTCGATGCTGGACTCAGAAACAGAGCGTGAGAATGTGCTACGTCGTGATTTTAAAATCCCCTTAGAAACGCTGCCGTTGCTGCTCGGTAAATCGTCGCCACTGCTCTCCGAAACTGATCGAAATTTCGACAAACCGTGTTTCCTCTCTTTTTTTCTCGAAGACATGTCCAGTCTCTGATGATCGTCATCGTCGTCCGAATCTAAATTATTCGATTGAATGTTGATCACGATATCTTCACCTTCGGCGATCACTTCGACCGTTTTATCCCGATCGCTCTGTGGCTCCACCTGAAATAGGAAGGTGCAAAGTGTATTTTTCATCAAAATTGATTATTCTATTAATTTTTTGTTAACGGAATGGTTCAGAAATTTTCTTAGTGAGTTTCTTGGATTTCCTACAAATTGGCAAGTACTGAAATTTTGACTGAACGAAACAATGGGCATGAAGCCACTTGCAATGAATCTTCAGCAGGAAAAATAATGAATAAAAACGTACCATGAGCTGTTCGAATTTATTGGTGAGAGACATTTTGGAAGATAAATCTTTAGCTTCCATGAATTCTTCATCCAAGCCGACCCAGTATCTTTCAAGGGAGTTGGTATCTTTTAGATTGATAGTAAAAACGACATTGTTGTCCCAGGGTTCGACAGTGACAGTTTTCGAGGCGACGGATTCCTCATGAATTTTCAAGCACAGCGCATAATAAACAGGAAAAAATCCTGCACCGACCGATGTGAGAACGATGTGAATACCGGAATTAAAATCGAGCACCCGATAGTCGATGGATTGTGAATCGACGTTTTTAACGTTTATCGTGATGGCTAAATTGTCGTCGAAAATGTTGCAAACAAATGGCGGCAGTGTATACTTGATATTGGGATTAAGGAATGACTCGTTCGAGTTTGGGTAATTGCTAGTCCGTAAAGCAGTGTTTTGGGGAGAATTATTCGTTGGATCAATTTCACTCAACACCACGACACGCGATTGAGATTCATCCACGGATGACTCTTGTGAAACAGAGTCTTCGTTGTCGTTAGAGATTGCCTCATCACCGAGACTCGCCAGAGGACTTCCATGATCACTTTCCACTCCGCTGTCCCGCATTTCGGCAAGTGATATATTTTTCCTTACAACTGGTAATGTGACAGTCAACTTCTTGTTTTTCGAATCGAACTTGGCGTTTCCTGCATCAGCGTTGACACAATAAGGCAGAGGAAGTTCCAGCGAGTATTTCGCTGGCTTTTCACTTTTAAGAGAGAGCGAACGTTCCTGAACGTCCAGAGACGCGTCGCTCGCACTTTTCAACAATGGCAAATCGATTTCAATTACCAGGCTCTTTGGAATTGCTGCATTTATCTTTGCGTCTACACAGTCTCGGAAATCCTGAAGGTCAATGTCACTCTGATGCTTTATCATAAACTTCGGCACGCTGTAAACTGAATTTTCATCCTTTTTGCTCTGCTTCTCGCTCCTGTAATATGTTGACTTTGGAGCTGCTCGGTGCTGCTTATCTTCCATTTGTTTTGGAATTCTGCTTTCGTCATAACTTGACATCAACTTTTCGTAAACCTCTGGATCTATGTCCAGTGGCGTTTCCGCTGGTTTTTCACTTGCTTTCCTAATCACTGTTGGTTGACTCAAGCCCTTGAATGTCATTTTTGGAAATTTCATATTTTTTCTGTCCAACTTCACCTGCAAGTTAGAATGACGGTGTTTCGTTGATTTTCATTCCGCTTTGTCTACTCAAATACATTGCGGTTGAACAAATTGATCTCAAATTAAGATTTGAGATCTGTCTGAATAAAAATTTCCAACAAAAATATATAAAGCACTGTTAACACTTTTTTTTAAATTGATATTTCAATTTCAGACAAAATATAAGACAAGTGGTATTAATTTTTTTTATTTAATTTTCTACTTAATATGAAATCTACATTATTAAATTTCTCTGAGCTCTGTAGGACAATATATGACTTTATTTTCAAGTCACAAATTTCCCAGAAGGCATTGAAAAATTTTAAAGTTATAATAATTAATTTTTTCCAGAAGTAGAATTTTTTGGAGTGGTAGAAAATTTTGTGGGAGGTAATTTTTGAAGATTGAAAACCAGACTGTCGGGTTTTTGCTCAATTTGGCAAAGTCGAAATTAATGATTATCTTGAAAAAATATTCAACATGTGACAACAATATTATTGTCATAAATGGAATGTAAATATTTGTTTATTTACGTCGTGCGAGTTCGATATTTTTGAGTTCGGAAATGATACGAGAATTTTTATACAATGAATGATAATCGATAAATTAGACGATACCATGCAAAAAAAAAAAAGAAATCTCTTTTTTCATAGCGAATATTTTTTTTTGTATGCAATCCAAAAGGTAATGAACAAAGAAACGTTTATGTAGTGAAGAGGATTGAGGTTAACGGTTTTCGGTTCCGATTATTTCCGTTCGTGTCTCCATCTCTTACTCCAAAAGATGTTAACAGAATTCGTAGTAACTGACCTTATGATTGGATTCGACGCCATCCAAAGCAGTGTTATTGACGATTTTAGCGAAACTAGGATTTTTGGAAGCGAGATATAGAGTATCGGGATGAAAAACGACATCGAAAACGGTGCATCGAAGACGTTTTTTGTCGTAATCTTCGCGGGGTGGTGCGAGGCTGTACGGTATTGACCATCGAAGTCCCCGATTGCCATCAGAAAAAGATGGTTGACTGGATGGTTTACCGACTTTTTCACTTTTGCTGATATTAACAAAGCACTTTTTATCGCCGTTCAAGCTAGTTTTAATGACGTAACCGGGCTCCGGATTAACGAACGTAACGTCAACGCCCCGTTGTTTTTCCAATTGAGTTATTTCTTGTTCGTACAATTTACGATTTTCCGGATTCGACACTTCTTCCGCGTATTCAATTAGCAATTTTCGAAATTCTTCCTTTTTCATGCACTCCGTGAAACTGTCCAACTCCTCTTTCGTAACGTCCAAATCTTCCCAATTCTTTTTTCGCGTATCGTAACCGTCCATCTTTTTTTAACGAAATATACTTGCACTCTTGTGTTTACAAATAAAAACTCGGTGCTTCACTTCACTACTACGAAGCAACGTAGTAATCCAACCAGCTGCGCATGGTCCATAAATATATTTCTTCTGTACGTACGATATTACTGGATGGAACAATCTCGAAACTAAGACTTCGGGGCATTCGCCAACAGCATTGGAACGAGACACAAAACTATCAGAGTCCTCCACAAGAGCGAGCAGTAAAGAGAGATGAAAAACTAGTGTCCACGTGGGCCAATGCCCCTTCGAACCGAAGCGAAACAGCAGCATCAGCCGGCCGGTCGCGTCCATCTCGCGGTGACCCTCGCAACTAACTTTACCGGTAACTCGAATTTTACATTCACGAAATCGATTAATCATTTTTTCCCAGCAATTTTCCTTTTTTCACCAAAATTTTTGCACATTCTCGGTCAACAAAAAATCGACCTCAACCAAATTTTTCAAATAACGAAGACGAAAATAAAATGGTTGAAAAAAATGATCGAATTTCTTCGAGCGTTACATCATTTTGTTGGCTTTTCTGAAGACGCGCCAACGAAAAAATTACTAAAAAATATATTCATCAGGATATACAAAGAATTTTCAAGTTTTTCAAGATTCGCTCCTCAGATGGGAAAAATAAAAAAATCCGTAAAGAATTTCCACCTTTTAAAAACGTTTCGCATCCGGTTTTCACTTTACGATCTTTCCTCTCAAAAAAGTCTTAAAAAAGTCTTAAAAAAAAACTGTTTCTTTAACTTTTCGAAAAAGAAAAAAAAAACAATTTTTCGAGTCGGAAAGAGGATCGAAGGGCATCGAAGCCCGCCGGGTGGTTTTCGTAAGCATGTGGGGAGCGTTGGAACGCGTGGTTAAAAGTCTCTGACCCACTGACATTCTCTTCAGTAACGCGCCAGCCGCGAACTCTATGTGACAAGCGTGGCATTAATCTGCTGTGCCAATTTCCAATCGCGCGCTAAATTCGTTATCGAGTATTTTCAATTATTTTTATTTTATTTCAATGAGATTGAGTGACGAAAAACAGTTGGATAATACAGTAATAAAAAATGCGTCGGAGTCGCGGTATCGCATCGACTTTTATCGCGTTCATTACCATCGCATTCGTTGTTCTCGTTTCGAGAGAAACGACCGAACCCACGGAAGATAACCGTGATTATTTGAACGTCGTTGAAATTCAAACTGAGCCAGCAACAACGAGCAGAACGCAGGTTTCGTATCGAAGGATTTCGCCGAAATTTTATTCGCTCAAATTTTCATTCGCCTAATTACGAGTGCTCGTGGATCGAAGCACAAAAAAGTGCGACTCGTCGATTGCAATTCGTCGAATTCCAACTTTTTTCTTCTCACGTCATCATCCCACTTGAATTGACCCTTAGTGTCGATCTGGGGTCAGGTCGAGCCCAACATTTTTTTCTCACATGAGTAGCATTTACAGATGAGCATCTCATTATTAAGGAGTTTCGGTACAGAAGTCAAAATATTAAGAAATTGATGAAATTTGGTGATAATGTTCTTCAACATCAAGTGCGAAAAGTCAAATGTTTTCAAAATTTTCTTCTACTTAGTTATCGAGTAATTACGCATTAAAGCAGATTTCTCATGCCCGGAATGTATACCTATATATATGGAAACGCTATGCTTATACACGTAAACTTTAGTGATCAATTACTCTATAACTGTGTAGAAGAAAAATCTTAATTGTGTCGTCAAATTTGGCACTAAAGAATATGTTCACCAAATTTTATAAAATTCTGAACTTTTTGAATTTTTTAATTTTTTTAGCATGGATTAGCATGGCAACATTGTATCGCCTGTACCGAAACTCCTTAAAACCTCCAATATTAAGAAATCGTTGTCCCCTCTGTAAAAGTAGGGAGCATAGCCAACTTGATACTCCAAAATAAATAGACTTTTTGGAACGGTTGCAAAGTAGACCATTTTTCCCTTAAAGCATGTACCCTTGTCTGTAAAACTCTGTAAGGATTTTTTTCAAAACTCAAAATTTAATTTTCTACGAGAGATTTAACCGAAAAAGTGCTTTTTACGCGCACTATCAACTTTGAGCACGTTTTTGAACAAGGAGATAAGATTTTTTGGAAATCCGACTTTGCAGCCTTGAAGTTGGATCAATTCACTGCAAAAAGTGACTAAACCTTTTATTCCGAAAAGCGCATAGTTACCGAGGTATTCGATGTCAAAAATGACCTGGGGTCAAAGTGACCCCACGTGCACGAAATGTCTCGCTGCGCGAAGGTGTGCACACTAAGGGTTAAGCTTCTTTTTCCTTCCGGTCGCCGAATTTCCTCGAATTATTTGAATCAGGAACGGAAAATTCTCGAAGAAAAATGTTCGAAAACAGGAACACTTCCATTCGCTTTTGACAACGCAAAGTCTCCGAGTCTGTTGAAAAAACTTATTCCGTCATTCACGTTTTTATGAATGAGACCTTGATTTGACAATGAGCAATGAGAAGCGTTTAATCCCGCGAGGATGTACTTTCAGTCGAGTCGTTGAGGCCTTTCGCAATGAACTCCGCACGTGCGGAATCGAAAATCTGTTCAGTGACCCTGACACAACTTTGTTTTCGTTCGAGTCCCAATGCTCGTCTCAAAATTGAGATTCGACGTCGGCTCTAACGACACGAAGAATAACGAGGATCCGATGAGGGGCAAGGATGGGAAGTTAGCGAATGAAAAAAACAAACGTTAAAATCGATAGGATGGGAGCTGAGAAATGTTTACAGTAGAGGCAACGATGCAGAGCACGTAGTTAGGAGTGAAAGTGTTTTTCTGGGACGTTAACCGCAACGTGCGAATGCACCAGAAATTTTCTCACGTTTCAAATAATTCAGCACTGCTGATTCTGTAATCCTCGATTTTGCATTTTTTGCCTTTGATATTTCTTAATTATTGATTCGTTTCGAGGCTGAAAGCAACCACATTTTTGCTGCCCACGAGGTACAAACAGGGTCTGAGAAACTGATGCCGATTATTTTTGCCTACAAAAAATCATTCATGGACGTCGAATATTGAGAAAGAACTCGAATGATTTTTTGAACAAATAGTCGAACGACTGCGAATGTGAAAACTCGTTTCTGGAGCGATTAAGGTAACTCCTGTACTGCACGCTAGTCAAATGAGTGCTAAATTTTCAAAACGCTTTTAGACCAAGTTCAACCTACCGATTAAACTTATTGTTAGTAGATATGTATTCAAGCATGTCTTATTAACGTGAAAAAATATTTAAAATGATAGTTTTGCAAAACTATCAACTGACCGATGCAAATTTCCATGATGACACATTTTCACAGCTATTTTTCAAATAATCATCTGTATTTTTAAACCGATTTTATTGCACCAAGTCTCATTTTGTTCCTCAACCGATCCTCTGCGAATTCACCACGTGGATTTTCCTTTAAACTCATTCCTGAGAGAAATTACGAATGAAAAAGTTTTTTCGCTCAATGAACAATTAGCTGCAACAGTGAAACGATCAAGTTAAAAAAACAACAACACGGTCGATTCATAGAGGACTAGTTGACGAACAAAATGAGACTTGTTGCAATAAAATCGATGAAAAAGCGCAGATAATTATTTGAAAAATACCAGTGAAAATGCGTCAGCGTGGACATTTGCATTTATCAGTTGATGCTTTTGCAAAACTAGCGTTTTTAATATTTTTACATCTTCATGAGATATGATGCAATACAAGTCCACTAACAATAGATTTAATCGGTACGTTAAACTTGGTCTAAAAGCGTTTTGAAAATTTAGCACTCATTTGACTAGCATGCAGTACAAGAGATACCTTAATTATTTCATACGTTTGTATAAACTTTGTTAATATAGACGCAAAGATACGTGACTCCATCCCTCGCTGAGCTCAGGGGTCGTGGAGACTTGCCAGCAACGAATGACCACGTGCTGATGTTGACGAGAGTCCCAGGCGCGGGTGCAGAACTGTTGGTACTTTTGTTGCAGCGTCTCCAGGGTTTCAACGCGTTCAAGCACATCCGTCTGCCTCCCGGCGACGACGGGTTGCTTTCGACTTTGCAACAGGTAAATAAAAATGTAAATGGAACAGTAAAAAGTGCCGAATTAGGATGAGCGTGGCTCGTCAATATTTTCTTTTGGGTTTAAACGACTGCGATCGAAGCTCTCCTCAATTAGTTTTGCTTTTAGACCGAGTGGCTCGAAATATCTCGAAAAGTCAATAAATTGTGGCCGGCGGAAAAAGCGTGCGCATACATAAAACGCGAAGATTATTTCGCAATCCCGATTAAATTCTACCGGATTTTGAGCAGCTCGGGTCGTTGCCTTTTTAATTCGTCGAACTGCTGGACGTGAAAATATAATAAAACCGGTTCGAGCCAACGTTCGCCGAGCGATGATCGGTTTTTTCAGAATTGCATTATAAATGAAAATGTCCAGGAAATCATTTGGAGATTTAAAATGATTTTTTAAAGCGATTATTTATATCGTTGGACTACCATTGAAGCAACGCGTCGGTTCATCAACGATTCCAAGAGAATTATTAATAATTACCCAACCGCTCGTTAAGCTCACTCGTTTATTCAAATCTCAATATTTTTTAAAACGCTTAACACACATTTACACACCAACTTAATTCCTTTCAACGAGGGTTTGCTGTCGAATAAATTTCATTTGCATAGTTCAACGAAAATCAACCGTGACGAAATATTTTTAAAGGCTTGTGGAAAAAAGAATTTATTTCTTCGTTCCAGTCCACTATGGCACAGCAATTTGTACACGAAGCAAATCGCACGCTTTTTCAGTCACAAAAAGTGTCAAAATTCATCGAAATTGTGTTTGAAAAATTGCGTATAAAAAAAATATTTTTTTCTCTATGAGAATGTTCACAAACGAGTGATTTCTTGAATGAAATTCTCTCTCCCTTTTGCAGCAGTCGCTTTGATTCGTAACGAGATTCATCAAACGCAAATAAAAGTAAAAAAATATTTTCATGGCCCGTCGAGCTGTGAAAAATCTGAAAGGATCGTTCGAGTATGCGTGCGATGCTGCGGTACACGTTTTGCTCTCGGTGAAAGGAAAGGAATGACCGCGGCAATTGCATAACAGTTTCGGTGTTGGTGGACAAGCTTAGTCGTCGTAATTCTTCTCTGTCGCGTCTATCGAAATGCGTACGCGATCAAAGATGTGCTTTGACCTCGAATATTCCTCCGGAATTGAACGTAAATTCTTTCTGTTCAATTAATTCAAATATATTTACTGTTACTAAGCTGAGTGACGAAATAGAAAAATGCAAAAACATTATTATTCTCTTTGGACTTCATAAATTTCAAGTTAAATTGAATAAAGTGGAGTTTTGTTTTTCAAGTTTTCGCGAATCTGGTCCATTTCCAGGAAATACCATTTGGTTGGCTGAACAGCAACTTTTCCTCATTACAATTCTGCCAAAAAAAGGAAGCACGTCGTTCGTTAAATTCTGAATGAAATTTTTCGATTTATTAATTCAAAATTGGGCATTTTTTTAATGTGCAATAAAAATGATTTTTAAACATTTCTACCGAAGGTTAAAAAGGATGAAATTTGTGAAAAATGTTTATTTTTTCGATCAATTCGTGCTTCTCTCGTTTCGATTTGCGGAAGTTTGAAACGAGGAATTTCATTCCGAGATTCAATAAAATTCGAGTAATTCACGCGAGTTAGAAAATAACTTTATTTTCAATGAATCGAAAAGTCAATTTGAAGATCGTACGACGAAATGAAGCGAAGTTCTATTCACGGTTCGAGTTCGTTCCGGCCAAGGTCACGGGATAATCGTGCTCGTAGATTTAATCTCGTGACATTTACAGTAAAGATGCACCACAGGCACTAGCGATGCAACAGTTCAATCTTTGCATTACGTGTCCGGAGAGCAAAAGAAAGTCCTGTAAATGCCGTGAGAACGATTTCATGATGTTTTCAAAGTTCTAACATTTCGCTAGGAGTTGCTGGTCGAGGAAATAATAAGTATAATACGCCAGGAAGCGATCCCGCTGAGTTTCGACGGTGACTTGAGATTCCTCAATTTTTCGGCATTCGCGCGTCAGGCACCGGCGTTTGTATCCGTGGTACGTGACCCGATGGATCCGAAGCTTTTGCACGGGTGAGCAGCCTCGTGATTCCATTTCATTTTTGTGCATTTTTCGATTCGATGCCTTTACATGCTTTACACATTCATCAGGTACAAGAAAGGCGAATTTTCGCGTGTTTACCGGGGATCGATATCACATTTTTGTGGACAGGATTCTCGTTGTACGTGAGTATCGTCGATTCGTCGTTTATTTTTTTTTTTTTTTCAAAAGAGACAAACAATTTCTTCTTTTTCAATACGAATTATGATGAAAAATCTTCAGACTAGATGGAAAAGAAAAGAAAAAAGAGAAAAACATATCCTAACGAGTTTCGAAGCATCGTTTTTAATCCCACCAACACTTATTCAAACTGCTCCTTTTTTTCTATCTGCGACGATAAAGAAACTTGTGACGTTGAAAAAAGATTGTCCAACCCACTGAAAGTCAGGTTCGTCCTTTTCCCTCTGGCTGTTTACGAAGCTCGGAAAAAAATACTTTTTTTCTTTCACTTGTAGAAAAAGGAATAACAAATGGGCATTGAAACGTGCCATGGACAACGTATCACGATGGTATCGTGTCGTTGGAATTCTCGATCATATCGACCTTACCCTCGAGGCACTCAAACGGGAATTTCCATATTTTTTCAACGGTGCGATGCGATTGTACAAAGAAATCCGTAAGTTTCAATCAGTTTTATTGAAACTGTTGATATAAACCGGTTCCAATTATTTTACGTTAAAACTAAACCGACGAATCTATCACTGCGAATAACGATTCAGATTTATCGACACAGTCTCATTTACAAAGCTCTTTTATTCGAATTTTACACTTATTCTCGTATTACAATGGCAAAATTTTACGTTGATCGATCAGTGTTCAATTTTTATATATTTAAAAAAGAAAAACAGATTCCCAAATTTGCGGATCACAGATTTCATTGATGCCCACAGCATTTCGACGAAGCTTACATTTCAACGATATACCTACGCACACGAACAGGAAGCCAGAGAATTTTTCCAAATGAATTTAGTGGATTTTTCAAGCAGGACTTATAAACATCTTTGAACGAAAGTGTTAACAGAGAAATTATTTGAATTTGTCACACGATATTCGTTTATAGATTTTTAATTAACATTTGAAGCATCTTCTACTTTCTTTTTTTTTTTACTAATCAGTATATTAAGGTATTTAGAAATATTTATTCTGAATTTACGAACTTTTGTAATTTATGATTTTTGCAATATCGATGAAAACAGGGCCAAAAGAAAAATCATCGAGGTATCGGAGTTTGTCGATAAAGCCATCGGCGAGGAGGAGGCTCGAGGTGATTTACAAAACTGAGATTGAATTTTACGAGTGGCTGAAAATGCGACTCCTAAATGGCACTTCCGACAATGGATGATTACTAAACTGTGAATACGAGATTTCAAGACTAAATCCTGTCGCGACAGAATTTGACTGACATCGAAATCCCCACCAAAAAATAGACTGGATGAGAGCAAAACATTGCTGGATCAAAACGAATTCGAGTGCAACGAATCATCCAATTTTTTTACGGTGTTTCACGTCACAACAGATTTACTCGAGTGACAATACTTGAAACGAGGCCTTTGAACTTGAAAAATGTGAGTGAATGAGAAAAAAAATTGTTTCTGTGTAAGAAAGTGATTCTATAATTTTTCTGCTACTTTTCTGATTCCATCGAATGTCTGATACGTCAATTATGAATTCAAAAATTCTGTTTTATCGACTCACGATACACGAAACGAAAAAAATACCGAGCATCGATCGTAATATTCGCCGCTGCCATATCATTCGAGAAATTGCTACGAGCTGGCGCTGTGACTGGTTTTCGAGGCTGCAAAACACTCAATTTCTCTCAGGAGATATTTGAATGAATTGGTTACCCAAAACAATGATCGATCATATTAATTGCATTTCCTGTTCTCTCGATGTCAAAATGTGTATTCGAAATTGTGTTCATTGCTGAGATTCGATGAGTATGTTTTTCAATTTGACGTTGAAAAAAAATCGTCGCACACGTCGTGTAAAAAAAACCGAAGAAAAAAAACTTCAAAAACTGCAGTCACAAGCTATTAGTAAATCCGTTGTTTTATGCAACATGAAAATAAAATCATATTGATGTACATGTAAACCAGCAGCAGTACCAACGAGGCGTGCCATCACTTTTTCTTCGCGTCTTTCAGTCCAGCACCAGCGTTGAATTTGAAAAATATTATGTCACCGTCCTCGACTACGTAGTTACGACCCTGTTGTCTGTACTTTCCAGCCGCCTGTGGGATTTCAAATTATTGTTATTTAGATATTGCGAAAAATTCTCAAATCCAGTCAGGTGAAGGAAAAGCAGAATTGAGCTGCCTGAATTTTTTGTAATAAATTGTCATTTGAATAAATTTGTTACGAGAAACCCTATAACGAATT
The DNA here is from genome assembly GCF_019457755.1 of Venturia canescens. Classification (NCBI taxonomy): domain Eukaryota; kingdom Metazoa; phylum Arthropoda; class Insecta; order Hymenoptera; family Ichneumonidae; genus Venturia; species Venturia canescens. The sequence continues at coordinate 9,713,072 of NC_057423.1, read as the reverse complement.
TACTCTCAATGGGAAACGAGAAAAATTCGTTGTGAAAGTGGGGAATAATATTTCGAGAAAAATTGGATAGTTTTTTGTTACCTTGACACCAGCTTCGGAGCCTTCGTTTTTGAAGTCCTCGAATTTCATGACTTCTGCCATGATAAAACCTTTTTCAAAGTCCGTGTGAATTCTACCTGCAGCTTGTGGTGCTTTCGTCCCTTTCTGATGAACAATCAAGAGGATCAATTAGTTTATCCCAATAGTTTGAAAGAGAAAAAGTTGGAAATCAGTTCATAAACCCATCGAATTTTTTGTCACCTTTTAGATTACAATTATTTTCGTTTTTTTTTGTGATTGAAAAATACCTGAATCGTCCATGCTTTAACTTCGTCAGCTCCAGCAGTGAAAAAGTACTGCAATTGAAGAGACTTGTAACCCTGAACGATGATTCTATCCAGAGCACTGAAAAAATCGAAAAAAAAAAAAACATTTTGATTAAGAATGGAAACTGCATTTCATAACGAAATTACAGTCAATTTGGTAGATGGTTCGAAGCTTTTTGTTTATTTCAACAAGCATAAATTTCGACGAAATTGCGTATGATTGTTAATCAAAATATTTGAATTGCAAGAGTGCAAAAAAATCTGGAAATTACTGAAATTTTAATTCTGTGAAAATCGATTGTTTGAATCGAGCAAATTATTGATAAATTGTGGAATTCTCTTGCATATTCTTCAACAATGATCCTCTCAAATAGTGAAAATAGCAAATAAGAAAAAATAAAATTCACAGACGTTAAAGGATATTAAATGAAGGAGAGATTGAAAAAAACTGAGATTTGCGAAATGGTTGAAAAAGTGGAGCGTATCTGGGGACCCCCGGTGCCGAAAATATGATTGTCCTGAACGAAAAAGAGCATCAACTCTAATGACAGGTTATATACTTTGGCCAGGACGATCGCGATCCGTGGGTCTCTCCTCCGCGGAGGAGAATCTCTCCGACTGAATTTGGCCAATTCAGGGAATACACATAAAGCTGAAACGACTTAATACTGCAATTTTATCATTTCGAGTTGTCTACCTACTTTTAGTAGTGGACCGCTCATCTTGCGGTCTCAAAATAAAATCATGGCAGTCCCGCTCTGATTATTGGGTTTCTTTGTAGTTTTTTTGCTTTGAAGTTATGCGTCACAGATTTTGCTCGGCGAAGGGAAAGAAAGAAACGAGGGCGAAAACGATTTACGTAGATGCGTAGAAAAACGACGACTTTTTTGCTGAATTTTTCATTTGAAGCTGAAGCATCATTCGTGGGATATCCTTCTTCGAAAAAACATCGATTTTTCATTCGAATATTATGTCTTGTTGGGAACAAAGTAAATTTTTTGATTTATTTAAAAAAAAAATTTCTCCACATTTCGCATAAAAATTACGACAACTTTTTGGGGGAGTTAAAAATGGTAAAAATGCAAAAAAATGGAGAAAAGCCTTTGGCTACGAATGACCCACTGGCCAAGTGAAGCCTTTCGTTGTCGTGCAGTATGCGAGGGTTTATTATAATGCTTGGACCAGGGCAGCCCTGTTTTCTGTGCAATTTTGCGCGTGAATTTGAATAACCGTTCGTAAAAATATAATGCTCGAGCGGGAAATTTTTCGGTGTTTTTATAAACAGCGTCGAAAGGGTAAGGGAGAAAGAGAGCGAGAGAGACCGACGTGTATCGGAGTCTAGACGGCCCGGCACGAGAACCCTTCCATTATTCTTAGCCGGTATGTACGAAGGGATGGTGAGGAAACAAAGAAGAAATAGAAGAAATAAAATCTTCGTGTGGGAACCACGAGATTCGGAAGGAAATGAGTTACAAATTTACGGCATTGAACCGTAAAAACAAGAGAATTTGAGTGGGCCGAAATTTTTTGCATATTTCAAGCTCCGCTTCGTTCTCATAAATGGAAAGAAAAAAAACTAAATGCAGAGGACGAAAAGATCGAGTTTTACAATTTTCTAGGTCGGAAGTTTTCTATCCAACATTATTTTGTTTTCACTTTAAATTTCACTGCCATTTTGCCCTTCTTGAAGTTAGACTCGATATGGAACTGAGAATAAAAGTATGAAAAAATATTTCCAGCGATTTCTTCTCGTTCAGGATTTAATTTCGTTTTGCATTAAAAAATTAGGTTCCCCATGAAACTAGTGCAGAGTATTTCTCACCTGGCAACTTTGTGCTCTTCGAAATACCTCGCTGCCTCAGGTGGCTCCATATCGATAACCTTGTTCTCGAATGCACCACTGAAGGGAATGAGACTCGCGCCAGGGTCATTCTTGTCGACCCACTCTTTGATTTTGATCAGCCTGTGCAAGATGACAACGAAAAAAATTACTTTGGGGAGTTTGTATGACAATTTCAATGTGAATTGAAGTGTTTTTCGAAATTCTTAAGGTGGTCACGTGGACTTGAAATAAACTCAACGGAGTTTTATTTATTGTAGGAATACCAAAAACTTGCCATTTGTTTTTCTTCCGAATGTAATCTTTCTCCGAGAGATTGACCAAGTAAATAGCGGGTTTTGAAGTCAGGAACAAATATTTGTTGAGCACGTCGATCTACGGTATTGGAAGGAAAAATACTGGATGAAAAAATCAGCGAAAAAACTGTTGAATCGCTCCTTAAGGGGGTTCCCGATAGCTTACCTCGTTGACGCTCCAATCCGCGAACCTGATGTGTTTTTTTTCCTCGTGCAGGATGGTCTTGACTTTGAGAAGGGCGTCCTGAGAGAAAATAAGCAAAGTAGTGATCAATCGGTTCGAAATAAATCCCGATGAAAAAGGGAGTGCGGTGAGGGGAGTTCGGATCTGAGAATTCTGAGTAAATTGCAAAGAGGAAAAATTGCACGAGCGTTTATAAGAAAATTGTTTTGGTATGGAAGAGCTTGCAAAGTTGGGATTGATTTCTTCCAAGAAGTTTGTGTCCACGCCCGTTTTGGCCTCGTGGCCTCCGGAGCTCTTAATCTCGAGTGGTAATTCCGCGGGTTTCGTAGCACAGGCGAATCCATTTAAAAATCTTTCTCATTTCTCCAACTGCGAGCGGTGAAAAAAAGCACACAAAATCGAAGCTCACGTGCGTGCACAATTTCCGATTGTATTATCTTTCTATTTTTGTTTTCGTGACAAGAAACGATTACTCGGGAAGGTTTGAATGGAGAAAACGAGGTTGGGAGCTTGAGCCGACGCCGGGCGTTAAACGCAGAGGCTAAAGTGCAGGGAAACTTGGTACTTTCGAAAAGGTTCGTTGAGCTTTGATGAAAACGATTATCCTACGAGTTTAATTCTCTCGGCGATATACTCATTCGCATTTTCCATTGTAATCCGAGGCCTTTTTCCTCTTATTTCATTTCCGTACTACAATATCGCGCGGCCTATCCATAAATCTCATTTAAACACACGCTATTCGATCTTCCCATCGTGTTTCTTCTTGGCAGTTGCGAAAGAGAGGGAAGCAAAAAAGCCGGTAGATTTCTATCGAGAAGCTCAGCGGGCTTGACTCCCTTTTTTATATCTTTGTGTTTCGTACGAGTCGGAGCTTAGGACTGTCATTATCACGTCGTCGTCGATGAATCGATGGCTCGTTGATCCTGAAAATATCACGCGATAATACACACAGCGTGGGTGATCCCGCGCTAACACGATCACTAACACCGTTAAATTAAATACAAAAGCTTTCCTGTCGAGATATAAATAATCTTTATTTATACACGTCGAAAGTCTTGTCGTCAATGGAGAGGGCGCCCGCGCGATCACGCGCGAGGTATATGATTTGTAAAGGGATGCGTGGGCGTAAGAACCGCGAGCCTTTCAACTCCCGCCAATAAAATCGATCGTGATGTTCCGCTGAGCCTTTTTCTCGAGCGCGACTCAATGCAAATACGTTATGATCACGGAGAGATCGTTTGATACAGAATCAGGGGCCCGGGGAGGAAGAATAGCAGAGGAAAGAGACAGAGAAGGGCTCATGAGCGAAGGAGAATCGTGATATCGTAAGACGAGGGTTATACGCCAACGCGTGTGCTGCGCCGAAGTTGTCTTAGGCGGAGTTACGTCGAACATTGTTCCGGTGCAAAATACGAACCGATGGAAATCACTTCGTCACGTGGATATGACGAGCATTTCACGGCGTTTGGCTCCGAACGGGACTTTTATTGGGGAGATTTTGGGAATGATTGCGCGGGCAAATGGCCGAAAGATCGTGCCGAAAAATCAAGATAAATCTGAGAATTTTGATCGGTTTTTTCCGAGTTTCTTCAATACTCACGTATTCGGGTTTGAGTTTTTTGTCGTTGCCTCTGACAACGAGTTTCTCCAGTTTCTCGAGATGAACGGAGAGAAATTCGATGTCTTTGAGACGCAGCTCTTCGCTGATGATCTCGAGATCACGCACCGGATTCACTTCGCCCTCGATGTGCGTCACGTCGTCGTCTTCGAAAGCTCCTGAATTAGTGCAAAAAGTTTTAAATTGCAGTTACGATAGCGGCCATCCTTGAGATTAACGAGGACGTTTGTTTATCTTCTCTACAATTCGTGAAACACCTTCAGAATCTGACGAACTCTGACATACTTTCGTATCGGGGAGCTCGAAGATTTGTTTTCGCGCATTTCTTGTTAAGCTTGCACGATTTTCGATGTGCAACATCGATAGGGGAAATATGCAGGAAAATAACACGCGAGAATATCATTCGGACAAAGGAATAATAAAATATTATCGTTCGTCGATGCACGAAGTTTGCAGAAAAAAGGGAAAATTTAAACGGAGGAAAAAACAATTGCTAATGCGTCGAGATCAATTGTAACGATCGAAACAACGTTTGCAGAATGGCGCGATCTTGCTTCCCGATTCCACTACATTTTTGCGCTCGTAAATGCTCGAGAATTTTTTCTCCCACAATGTGGTGTGATGTGAGTATGTTTTTTTGCTCTCTTCCGCTGTGTATTAAATTGCAAATTGCAGGTGACACGCGAAGTGGTAACTACGTCTAATTCATTTGCTTGGCGTATACACGGCCTTCGGCCCTGTACGTAAAATATAGGTGCGTTACCAGGTATTTTTATATTATTTTTTCAATTCCGAAAGTAGTATCGTTACCGATACGTTACCGTGCGTATGTAAAGGGTGGCCCAGAATCGAATTTCTCCGTTTCTTTAATGAGATTCAAGTCAGAAAGTTAGTCACTACTCTTTTCGTAGTTTCTGTCAAAAGGGTTGGAGATAGAGCAAAAATGTAGGGGACTGATCTTGCAGAGCTTGAAATTTCCCAAAAAAATGTATTCGGTCGAATTTTTCCAGCTTCAGTCGTTTGGGCCTGGGGGAGGCTCGAAAACTGTTTGGTACTGTAAAAAATCGACGGAATTGGCGAGACTGATCACTTCTATGGGCTCTACTTTTGAAACCGTCGGAGATAGAGACAAAATGTATAGGACTAAATTTGTAGAGCTGAGAATTTTCTACGAAAAAGTTCCTCACGCTATTTTTCTATCTCGATCAGTCTGGCCCCGAGAAACGTTTGAAAAAGAACGTTTTTTTTTCGAGTGTAGCGAGCAGAAGAATCTTTTGGAGATTCCGATAGGAATCTGATCGAGAAATTGTAAGGGTTTTCCCGACGAGAAATGTGGGAGAGAAATGAAGTTTGTAACGTCGAACATCCGATCTGGGACACCCCGTGTATTTGTTTATTACGTGAACAGATGGTTCCTGCACTTTGTGAAATAACGACTATAACGAGGAAAAAAAACGCGTGCATTGACACTTTAGTCGCCCTCGCGAGTTTTCCAATTACGCTTTCGATGGCTTTAGCGAGAAAAAAAGCTAACACGTCCCGCGGGATCGTTATGCGGAGTTGTATGCGAAAAAAACTACAGCGTTCGAGGTGCGAAGGAAAATTAATTTCACATAAAATTCTCGCTTGTTTTCGCTCATTCTATGCCAACGACGGCTGCAACCCAAATCCCATATAATTCAAGATCGATTCCCCCGTCAATCGTATTTCCATAAAAAAATATTATTTTTTCGTCTTTTCGTCAGTCCGACTTACTGCAAAGATGGAAAATGGCGTCACACGCGCTGATGTGCGACAGAAAAGCGTTTCCTAGCCCCTGACCTTCGGCAGCTCCCTTCACAAGGCCGGCGATATCGACTACGTTGAGAAACGCTGGTACTTTGCTGCAATTATAAAAAATATGAACTGTCGGAGAGTCGTCGAGCCAGGAACGAATCAGATTTCTTCTAAACTCTCGTTCATTATTCCGGAAGATCGATAAACAGGCTAATTTATGGATTTTCAACGTAATCGAAAAAGCTCGAAAGAATTCTTCGAAAATTAGTGTAAAGCTGCTTTAGCGAGGCGAGTTATTCCGAGCGATTTGGAGCTCTGGAGTTTGGATCAAAGGGCCGAAATAGTGTCGTGTGCTATACGATGCATGAGCCAATGGAAGAGCATTTGCGGATGGCGCAGCGTTGCTATAGAATGCCAAAGGGAGAGAGGAAGCTCCCCCTCCTGTGACAATGCATTTAAATGCTAATGCCGGCCTCATTAAACAATTAGTCTTTGAAGAGAGGCGTCGGTGAAAGTGGCGACGTTGTAGTGAACGAAAGGTCGAGGGCGAGAGAGGCGGGGAGCAGATTAACTGGCTTTTATTACGGACCAGTGGATCCTCCATGACACGTGGCTGCTCCATCGCATGCAACGAGTGAGCATTGCTATCGCGAGATAAACCGACTATGAGGCTCAAAAAAGAGCCTCGAACTTTCAGTCTGCGAAAATGAATTCGATCCCTTTGAAACGGTGACGAAACTCATTCCGACTCTGGCTTCTCATCGAGCGAATCAGTTAAGAGAAAAGCTGTTTAATGAACGATCGAGTTGATATTTGCTACGCTGCGATCCAACGAAATACTTTTGTTTTCAAATCCTCCAAATTTTTTGTACAGAATCCCCAAAAGCTCAGAAATCGTAACTAAAATTAGTTCGTTACTCGGGAGATTGTGGAAACAAAGAATCATTTTTACTACGATTCAATCAAAGACGAAAACTTGAATTTCCCTCAGGCTGATTTACTGTTCGTAATATATCGTGCAACTTTGCTAATGATCCGTCATCGAAAAAAATGAAGGGGTTTCCGGACGGAATCTAAGATTTTTCGTTATCAAAACCAAAGCACTTGCGTTGATGCTCTGGAAGCTCTCTTCTCAGCAGTACGTCAGTACGGTTTATAATACACATTACGTAATATACGTAGAAACGAATCTGCATTGCAGATCACGTAGTACAGCGAAACGTGCCACGACGACCGCCCTTTTCAAGAATAAAGGCCAAAGACGTATGGAAATGGCTCTCGTAGTTATTCCAAATCGTTTCCCTCCAGAGGTACCGGGATGAAGGGGATTTTCGCGAATGCGAGGAGACAGTGAAAAGAAAACGAGAAAGAGAGTCGCCTACGATAATGCCATAATATATTCTCAGCGCATAGAAATTTCACAGCATATACATATACTTCCGAGCTACTCTGAAGGAGGAAAAAAGAGGCCTCGAAGACGGAATTATTTACGAACGAGTGAGTGCTTACCTGGCCGGCTTGAAGTATTCGCACAGGTAGTCAAATCTTGCGTCTGGCACTGGTACTCGACGTGCTTCGAACAAAAAAGGAACCAAAAATAGGTCACAATCGTCTGTTTATGAAAGAGTGGCAGCGTGAAACTTCGTAATGAGTCACCAGTCGATTCTCATTCAAGTTCTCCAATTTTGAAGTTAACGTTTCTGTATAGAATTAGATGAATAAAATATTCTGTCATTGATGAAGGAAAAATTGTGCATTTTTTTTAGAAATTATTAAAGAATTTTAAAAAACAGTGATCTCAAATGGATTTTCTATAAAAACTGACGTCTTAACGCTCAAAAGACACCACCTTTCGCATGTACTCTTTTCTAGGGGATTATTCACACTGTGCGAAAGCGTCGTTGGAAAAATTCGTAAGCTACCTCGTCGACTATTTTTGAAGTCGCTCTTTTCAATGGTCCCAATGAAATTTGGCTAAAATCCTTTTTTTTTTTTATTAGGCTTGTGCAAGATGAAGCAAAAAGTAGCAATTTTTGGGGTCCGTTTTTTTTAAATCCACGATTCGGAAGCCTCATCGTATTATTTTCCAATGATAAAGTGCATTAATCGTGTTCTCGGTGTTTGTACTTTCGAAGTGTGGGCGCTTCGTTTTTTCTTCCCCAGTAAAATTGCTAAAATAAAATGTTTGAAACAATATTTGACAGAAAATGAAGATTTTTCAAAATTCGTCAGAAAAGTAGGTCAGAAAAACATAATTATAATTTGTTTAAACGCGCAAAGACGTTTTCATAGTGAATAAACCCCTAGAAAGCTGTACACGCGAAAGATGTTTTTTGGGCGTTAGAATTTCGAAATAATGAACAAAGTGCTCTAAAAATTGCCATGAAATTTTGAAACATCGTTAATCCATTTCTAGGAAGGTTTGGACTAAAAACTTCTTGGATTGAGTGAAATTGGCTATAAATCTCAACAAAATGATCGTTTGTTTGAGTATTTTGAATTTTTTGGTCTTCACGTCGTTCAGATGAGTACGAAAGATCCATTGGAAGTGAATTCTTATTGTTAAATGTGGGACAAAGCCAATGAATGTGAGAAACGAAGGAAACGACTCTGGGTCCATGAACCTCAAATCGCTGGTTCATCGTAAGGATGAAGATTTTTCTTCATGTTTTCAGTAGCGATTCGAATGATCTGCGAACGAGCATCCATTCGTTCGGCAACTTCTTTATAAACTTCGATCTCGTCGAGCTCGCATCGGACATTGTGAGTTTTGAGATAAACTCCGATGTGCACGGCGGCCGAGACCGCTGCTGACATTCCGGGGTGCTTTGGTCGTTTAGCAGCAGTTTCAGTCACGGATTTGACGACGTCTTCGGCCAGGCTCTTATCGAGGTACTCGAGATTCGATAAATTCGTGACTAAATTTCTCGCCATTATTTCTTTGATTTCGGAGACTCGGATGACGACCTTACTGTACATCGGAGCACGGGAGATGAATCTTTCTCTGCACTCGTCCGAGCAGAAGAGAAACAAACGATCCTCGTAGAGGACAGCGACATTTCGTTTTCCTGGTACGAGCACGTACTGAGGAAGCGAATCGACATAAGTAACGATGCAAACGCCCTCGGCGACGAGCCTCCTGGCCCAGCAGGGGTGCTCAATGTCGATTTCGCAGTCCAACACTTGTGGACGGATCTTGGGCAAACCTGGTGGCCCACGTGGAGGCAAACAGGCTAATGGATTCCTCGCGAATTCGTTGTAGTGTCGGGGACAAATCCAATAAAAGTACTGGCGAAACTGTACGAGCCCGCAACGATGAGGGGGCGAGCCCGAGAACGTCAAAGTTTCCTCGTGGTGCAAGCACGCAGGACAATAAGCCTCGAAGGTACTCTGACGGTTTTTAAACTCGTAGGGCGTCACAGCGAGACTCTTCAAACTGTGCACTTTCTCGTAATCAGCCTCCCGGAAGTAGCGCTTTATATCGGCGAATCTGGAACGTACGAGAGCGTCAGATTCACGCCAAACTGCCCATTTGCTATCCGCAGCGTCCACGTCGACCACGTTTTGCGTATATTTTCTCAACCAGTCGAGAAAACTCGGTGATTCTGCCCGCCACTTGCGAAAACGTTGAGATATTTGAGCTCTCGATTGTCGAACGCTCTTCCTCGCAATCGCCTCCTCGCTCGTGGACGACTCCAGACAAAAGTCGAGACCCGCTCGCAGATTTATGACGATCATTGCTCGAATATTCAGGAGCGCCAACTCCTCGGCTTCCTCGCGATCGGATGGGAACCCGTCGAGGATGTAACCCTGAGTACAAGATCGGTAATCCGAGCAGTACAATTCGACGACACGAGCAAACAATTTAGCAGTTATTTTCTCCTTCGATTTCGATAATTCTTCGATCTCCGTGGCAGTCTTCGTCCAGCTGTAATTTTTGCGAACTCGCGTCAGAGCCTCTTCCCGATTTATCACCCGGAAGCCGTAAGCGTCCGCGAACCTCCGGGCTACAGTCGTCTTCCCACATTTTGGTGGACCGACGATCGAAAGCTTTGCCGGAATGGCAACGTTGCAGGAATCTTGTGAAATGTACTTCAGAGGGTCTTTCTGAAACATTCTGGAAGCTTCTTCACCGGCGACGAAGTAAATGTAATGTCGATGAACAATCGGATAAATTTGGTCTCTTTCGTCCAACGGTAAATACAAATGGAAAGGATTGCTTCGACGGAACATCTGAACGGGACAGGAGCGACCGAAAGAACTCAATAAATAATATCCGCACTCGAGCAAATCGTCGGCCTTGTAAGCGTTCAATTGATGCGTTTTCTCCAGCGGTGGAGATTCCCTGTAAATGAAAGGACGGACAATCTTTCGTAAACTTTTTTTCAACGCGTCGAGACGTTTGTCGGCGTTGACGATTATCCACGGTATCGATTCTTCCTCCATTCGTGTTCTCGCTTTGTCCAGCATTTCGTTTTTTCTCTCGTGGGTCTCTTCGATTTCGCGCAATATTCGATCCCTCGCTTCTTCCCCGTGAGCGTACTCTTCTCCTACATCTTCCGCCTCGTCCTCGGTGTTATTCGCAATTTCTTGCTTTTTCTTTAAACTTTCAACAAGTACCGGGAGCAAACGTTCCTGCGCTTTTTCCAAGCTGCATTCCAATTCGATGACGAGTTCTGGCACCGCGTAATTACTGATCATGAGATCCACGTCTTCCAGGCAGTTGGGAAACGAATCGAAGATAATGGGTGAATTGGTGCGAGGGCTTTTGAAGGCATTGAAAACGCAAGCGTCGAGAATCCAGTCGGGGAGAGCCGCGCCTTCTTTTTCATATTTTTCAACGATCGCTGGGTCGGCGTCGTCCGCGCGATCGGACGAATTCGAAGGAGCGCCGAGGCTCCCCGATCCCACGAATTCGTGCAATCTGTCGAAAAAATCGAGGCGAGTCGCTCCGAACTCGGCGGAGAGGATCGCGGCCAGGGTGCTTTTGCCGCTTCCCGGTGGCCCGACGATGCAGACCCGAGCGAACGGACCTTCCGTTATCGGTTTGCCGAAAGGCACGTTGAAGGCTTCCGGCTTCTCGACGAATTCCTTCAGAGCCCGAGCACTGGAGCACAAATAAATTTTGTCCAAAAACGATGCGCCGTACTCGCTCTTTCCCTTCCACAAGACGTTGGCCCGGGCGAGGGCAACGGGGCAGTAAATTCCTGTGTCGCCGAACGAGCGATTATCCTCGTCGGTCCTTCGACCGCTCGATTCCCCGAGCTCTTCGTCTTGCGAGAAATCTTCGCTTCTTTCCTCCGCGTCCGTCACCGAGTCGTTACTCTCCTCCAATTCCCTGTCGCGTTCCTCGTCGCCGATAATCCTCGCTTCGAGACGAAAAGCGCGAGAAATGTGCTTGACGACGCTCTCGTAGACGCTCGCCGATTCGTCAAACTCGCAAATGAACGGCTTCGCACCGCTTTCCTCGAGTGTCGAACTGAAGAGTTGCCACTTTTTAGAGAAGTCTTCGAGACCTTCGACGTACGCCTCCTCCGTCCTCTCATTCCTCTCGGGATCCTCGTTCAACTCCGATTCCCCCGAAGCATTTATCGCCTCGTAGTACCTCTTCCAACTTCGCAACAAGTTTGTGAACGGCGGTTTCTCGCTTATGAGAATAAGATCGTCGAAGATAACGCCTGCCTGGGCGAGGAGCCTCCAGATTTCAGGGTCCGGATGCATGCCGTCTACGATACATCCGGGTTCCCTCGAGAACTCAGCATCGACCGGCCCCTCCGCGACCATGCCGATCCTCGAGATCAACGATTCCGCAATTTCCTTTTTAGTTATCACGATTTTATCGTCCCGCAGGTGTTTAACTTCGTTCTCCAAGATGGCTGCGACTTCCGGATCGTGTTCAGAGACTTGGCGAACCGGTGGTTCAGCGTCGCGGAGATTGTGCGGTGCGTACTCATAAATTATCGTTTCATTGTTTCTTGCGGTTTCGACGAGATCGTCATTTTCTTCGAACGCTTCGAGCCCGTATTCGCGCAGTTTCTCCCGTAAGAACGTTGGCTCCGGGTGCTCGCGATGCTCATCTTTTTCCTCGCCCGACGAGTCCTCCGTTCGTCGGGATTCGTCGAACTGTCGAATGACGTCGCGTGCTCCGTGGAACCAAGAATCGAGGGCGTCTTGTCTGGCGATTTCTCTCTCGTGTCGCTCGCTTTCCAGGCGGATTTTCAAGTCGTCGACGATTCGATCGAGGGCTTCGCGCATGGCCTCGGTGACGTTGGCATGCCTGCGCTCGTCCTGCATTTCTCTGATTAATTCGCGAACGTCGATGACGTTCGCGAGGAATTTCCTGGCTAGGGACTCGCTGAGCTCGGATTTGCCCGAGTACGTGGGTCCGAAAATAGCGACCCTGCAAATCGGTCGCGGCTCCATCGAGGCGAGAAAGGCTCGAGGGTTTTCCAGAAACGTTTCCATCCGTTCGAGGGACGACAAGAAAAATATTTTGCTCATAAAACCCACCGCGAATTCTACTTTTCCTTGGACTTTCCGCCCCATCGCCGTTTCGACCGGGCACATGAACTTCCAGCCGGAAATGGACCAGCGGTGCTTGGACGAAAGCGCCGATTTCTTGGCCAATCGAACGAACGCTTCGTGCATTCTGTCCTCCGGAACTTCCGCCTCTTCATTCTCGAACTCCTCGTCCTCGAAAACCCCGTCAAGTTCCGAGATTCTCTGGGGCATGATCGCCCGGGAAAGTGGCAAGCTCCGGAGCCTCGCGCTCACGACTTCAAACATTTGGGACAGAGTCGTACGGCCATCGAGTCTGATGACGTTTTGGGGATTGTGCAAGAGGACGTAGCGTTCGATGGCGGGAAGAGCGTACAAGTTGTAGGCCTCACAGCGGCCCTGGGAACTGGGGACTGCACTCGTACGCTGGACGAATACTTTTTCCATGATTTCGTCATCGAACGGCCCCTCCGCGGTTGCCCGCTTCCTCCCACCGGTCGCTTCGACCACGGGACCGAATTCTCGGTTCTCTGGACATCCGTCGAGGTCCTCGTCGGGACAGGCGACGTAAATAATGACCGTTGGCTTGACCGGCCAGGACTGAAAAACCATGTTCACCTGTTGGGGAATGTAGTCTTTGCACTTTTCGTGCAATTCCTCCGCGTCGTTGTCCAATGTGAAAGGGTTGACGGGAGCGTGAGCGGAAGCGACGTTTTTGACGAATTTCAAACTTTCCTGTACGGTCGTACGATGGAGCAGGTCGATGCGAGTGTCCAATTCGAAATCGCCTCGTCGCGTCACCGTTGGAGGCAGGGAAGCAAGGCTGCCGCTGTCGAAGGTCGACGGGGTCGTTGTCTCGGACTCCGGTGCGCAAGGGCCACTGGCGCAGCAAGTTTCTTCCCCGTGTTCGGGGCAAGTGTCGTCGGGACAGGTGGAAATTTCGATCTCGGCGTTCTCGGGAATTAATGGCACGCCTTCGAGCACGTACCCTCTGTGCAAAACGTCCTTTCTTCTGATCCGACTGTTTATTAAATTCATTATCATGTTCGCTCCCAGAGTTTCGCCCCTCTGGAGCATCTCCGTCATCCAGCATCCCTTCTCCGTACCATTTTCAATTTCGTAACTGATCAGAGATTCTGGAGATATCAAAACGCACTTCCACCAATCAGCTATGAGTTTGGCTAACTCGTGGTTGGCCAAGCCGGGCTTTCCGAAAATAACGAACGAAACGGGCTCCCGCTCGAGGTACTTTGCTCTCGCAGCGTTCTCCTCGTAGGGGTCACGGACTGTGAAGGGATCGAGCGGCGGCTCAAAGTGTATTCGGCTGCCTCCGTTCTCACCATTTTTTCCCTCGTGAATTATGAAATTCTCGATCCTCTCGAAGGGGTTTGTGTCTTCGGTGTAAGCGTAGTACACGCTCGCTCTGGGACACCAGGCTGAGAGGCTCGGGGGCCAGTATTGCCCGGATTTTCCACAGACATAACCTCTCGGTTGGAAAATTTCGTGCTCCGAGCTTCGAGAATCACTTTCCGAACAACAATCGTCGCTTTTTTCCTTCCCTTTTCTACGAGCTTCTCTTTCATTTTGTATCTTCTCGCACATTATACTGACCGAGTGGAAATACGATGTTGCATTTTCACGAATGTGACGCGACTCTTTTGACACGCGACAGAAACAAAAGTATCCTGAGAGCAATCCCAACGACGGTTACTCTCGAAATCGCATGGCTTGGGGATTGACGGTAAAATTGATTTGAAAATCATCTAAATTTCAATTAGAATCCTTAAAAATACTTATTTTCATTTGGATCGATGGTGCAGAACGGAAAATTCTCAGCAGCTGCTTGGCTCTTCGTAAGGACATTGAAGAAGGTCGACTTTCCGACGTTTGGGATCCCGACGATACCAACTTTGAGGTTCGTACCCACCCGCCCGATGAGGGGCTTCCTTTCAGGCTCCTCAACCTTCTTCGGTGGCATCCTTCAACAGTGAAAATAAAAATTCGTGCTTAGCTTGGGACGAAGCTGGAGCGCCCGAGACGTTTCGTTGCCTTTCCAAAGTGCTTTGCCATTCGAAAGGTTTCCAAGTTAAATAATATCGAAGCCGAGTTCTTACATAATGAAAAGCTAGTTCGAAAATAGACTCCCGATAAATACACATTTCGAGGATCGATTGAAACGGCGAGGGGTTCGCTTAATTTTCAACATTAGCGTCCTCCAATACACGTGTATTTAGCTACCGAGGCGCAGAATTTTGTTCGAATTTCTGTGTGCGAGAGAGAGAGAGAGAGAGAGAGAGAGAGTGTGTGTCTCGTTCAGAAACGGCAATAAAAGTTGACCACACCGTGTAATAAAAATCGATCGCAGGATCGTCTTTCGCGCGGGCGCATTCCTTTGGCGAATTTTCGGAATGAATGAAGCAACGAAAATGAAGGGTTAGGAAGGATGGCATATTGCCAGTGCCATTTGAAAAGGATTTCGCGTCGCCGGGACATTGTAAGAGTGCAAATTGAGGGTTGGCATTCGCGGTGTCTAGGACAGTGGAGCATCGCGGAGAGGCTACTTTTATCATTATTTCTACCAATCGGTGAAATCGTTTCCGTGATTTTCAGAGCTCGAGGGGGTTTCTCTTCCCACAAATATCGGTTCCTCGCAGCATCGATGAACACTTTCGCAAGTGGTACATGCATTTACGCCCGTTCGTGTAACATCCAACTCCGAGATTCGAGAGATCGCGTACTCGGCCACTTCTCCCTCAAGAGAAGAGGCTCGAGCACGACCTTCTGACTCTCAGTGTCCCTCGAGAAGTTTGCGTAACGTATTCTATTTCGCATGGACATTTGCATCATCGGAGATCGGGCATCGTCGGCGTTGCTTCTGGGTTTTTGCAACGGTCCTACGTGCTCGCGATCCTCGTGCTGCCTCGAAATGAAAATGATCGCGGTTTCGAGACGCGACACGCCCACGTGCCCTCCTACCCATAATCCTTAAGTCCCGCGTGCTTCTTCACCGGAGGGTACGAAACAAACCGAGCAAGGAGGACGCCGGATAGGGCGAAGGCTTCGGAAAAAACTCGGCAAAGGGATGAAGGGCGAGGAAGCAAGAGAGAGAGAGAGAGAGCGAGACGGTATAATACGCGAAATGCCCGGGGGTGAGTATCGCCGTTTCTCCAGAGTCGTTGAAAGAGAAAAGGAAGGAAGGGCTATCCGTGAGACGCGCTCGAGTGCGCTCGCGGTGACTAATTATATTAATGCGGCTACACGGCATCAGCCAATTGCTGTGTTTACCGCGGCAGATTGCCGCGTGCGGTGCACAACGCGTTCCGTATTGCCGTTTTGTATCAAAACGCGCGCGCGCGCGCGATTGACGACGACGACGTCGGCGACGACCGCGAGGTTTGTAGCCCAGGGACAAACGGACGAAGGTTCGAAGCGGACAACGAAGAAAAACGAAAACTAACTTTCCATCGCTTTCCCGAATTTGGGCCATTACGCTGATATTTGAAAGCGACAGTTTCGTAGGCGAAGGCAAAGCTCGTTTTTCCTCATTCTCGATTCGGTTCGCCTCGATCGACAAACGTTTAGAAATTCTCATTTAAATTCATCGGCATATTTATCCATTGAATTTCTACAAAGTAAGAAAATTGCAGGTACTTTTACCAAGAAAATTATCGTGCACCGCGGCTTCGGAGGTGAGCTGAGGTTTTTCGAGTCTCCCGCCCTCGATCGCTTCAGTATCGCGTTTCTCATTCTTTGAGGACCAAAGCGCGCGGCTAACCCCCTTCAACGGACGCGGTCCCGGAATATTTTTGGAGTATCCTCGAAACACTTTTATGCATTAGCTGTGACGGAGACGCGGCGAGTTTCCATACGAAATATATACGCGAATGTGCATATAAAAATGGTGAAAATGGGGGAGGAACATGGCGGACAAGAGGGCCCCGATTACTGGGCACCGCGACCGCGAATCACCGGCATCACGCCACGGATCCGCAAGCCCGCCTCAGGCCGCCAATCCACCGGCTTTTTCCTTCACAGACCTCGATTTATACTCCCCCTTTCGACCCCCACCCCGCGCGAAACTCTTTATCCGCGACCTCGTCCGTCTTCCTCCACGCGCTCGCTCTCGTCCTTCTTCACTTTCATCTTCTTACGATTTGTACGCTTTAACGTCAATCCCCCCGCGCGAATCTTCCTCCTTTTTTCATCTTTTTTAAACTCCGCATCTTCTCCCCCGGCCCTTCAGCTTCTATCATTCGACTCTCGAACTCGGCAGGAAATTTGCGAATTACAATAATGGCCACCGACCGCGTCCACGCCTGCGAAAGCTACCCGAGGCTCTAACTAAACAACCCTTCGCGTCTTGGCGCCTTTCTTTCCACATTTATATTTATCGGCCTCATTACACGCGCCATAACCTCTCGAATTTCATTTTTTTCACTTTCCGCATTTCATCGGAAATCCTGCTACGTTGTCCGGGGCATAAATATTCAATCTCAGATTCCTCGGCCGCGCTTCGTCTGACCGTGACTTCAAACTGATCGTTCGCATTCTCATTTCGAGGGGAGTTTTATTTCTTATAGTAGATTTTAGTACATTTTATTTTTGGTAGATTTTAACGCGCGGATGATCAATCGGCTTTGGCGAAATGAGAATAATTTTTGGGTGCTTCAGCTCGAAATTCTGTTACCACTTTTCGATAATTTATCACAATTATACATTGCTCAAGAAATTAAACTTTCAAGCTGCACTGATCGAAATTTTGGGGGCCTTTCTCGAACGATCGTGTCTCCATGAAAAAGTGTCGTAAAATTTATTTTAAAAATTCAGAATGTACCTCCCAATTTATCCGCGTCTTTCTTAAGACCATCGAGACGAAAAGTACCAAAAAAATTGAACCCGGTTTTGTTTCCTGACAATCGGTGCGCAATTTTTCTTTTACTTTTTTACGAGCTATCTAACGAAAAATCGCAATTTCAACTTTCAGTGCTCACTGCATGAGCGTGCTTTTCAGTGATCGATGCAGTTATTCAACCAGACGAATCCTTAGACTTTCTACATTTCCTGAGTCAAAAATATCTTTCCCTTTTCCCTAAAATTACGATCGACACGTGAGATCGAAAAGCACAAAAAAATCAACTGCGAAATAATTAAACCTGCAAAGATTTTGTACGACGTAAAAATGAAAATTTGTTTAATTTTTTCAATTTTTAATAAATATTATTCGCAGAAAATGTTACAAAAAAATGAAATAATTAGACCCGGAATGATATTAAAAGTCGAGTCTTCCTTTTTTCCATTACGTGAAACAAGTTTTTCGGTTTCGATCCAATGGACATTTTCCATTTTTTATATTACGAATTTTAACAAAATTTCTTGACATTAAAAGAATGAAAAATGTTAATAATGTAAATTAAACAAAATCGTGAAATACCGATTAAAATTAAGCATTTTCTTATCAATTCGCAGTACTGGAACCGTTCAATGAATTATCGCGAAGCAGGGAAGGGGGGATTCATCGAAAATGTGAGAAAGTATTTTTTCTCGTGGCTCGAGATGTCTCTATATGGAAAGTCTCCGTTGGTGAGTCGCCGTGCCCCGTAGCGGCTGTTCGAGCCAACTAAAAAGAGGAAATCAGCCGGATTGTGCGAGGTTCTGGTTTTCGAAGACATAACCTTAAATTAGATCAAGTCGTTTTGGTGTATCGATGAAAAATGTGTCGTCAAAGAGAAGCTTGAAATTTATGAGTTTTTCAGACACTGCAGTCTTCGTTTTGGGGATTTAAAAATCATTTTCAAACCCCTTTAAAGCTGTTTCGCACGCGGAATACTCAAACAGAAATTCTCGTTCGAATAATCACATTTCCCCGGGGCTTTGGACGCAATTCAATGACGGAGTTTATGATTTTTTAGACGATTTATGAATTACCTGCTTTTTTGGAGCTCTTACACCGGCCTTAATAAACTTAAACTTAATAAACTTTCACGCACAACGTGTCGAGCGAACAGGCACCACAGGGAGACACACACGCACGACACTCACACTTTGCACAGTGGGAGACCTGACGTCACGATTTTGTGTCCAGGAGATTTCGTCGGTAACAGAGAACTCTGATCTTCCGACCATGGAACATCGAGTTACAATGTTTTCCAAACTCTTTTCGCGCGTGTGCGGTGTGGAAAATCCTGTTGATAAAACAGCCGCGAATCCCCCCGAATCGATTCGGATGCGATTTTAAATCTCCACATATTTTTTTTACTTTCTCTTAAAAGTGAGCTTTATTTTCATTTCGATTTCAAAATTTTATTGATTTCAAAAGACTTTCCAAAATGCGCTTCCAGTAAATCCAAATAAAACACTGGAATTATCGATCGTCGAATTTTTTCAAATTTTATATAAACAGAATCACGTCGAGCTAATAAATTCAGTGATTTCAATGAATTTCAATCGGGCTCAAAGATTGGTTTGCTCATTATTTATTGTATTTACAAAAACATTTTTTTTCAATGAAACATTTGATTTGATAGACGAATAGATTGAAAATTCAGTGATAATTCGCCACATTTACGTGACAAAAATGTTCTAATTATTCCAATTTAAGTGCTACGAACAGTGTAAACGTTAGAATTTTGAGTATTTTTTGTTTTTTTTTTTTTTTTTTAATTAAAAATTGGATGGATATGAAATCTTGTACAATATTTTAATAATTGTCATGTGCCAAAATTGTGCCATTTCAAAACACCATTGTACAAAAAAATACCACGAAAAAAATTGAAAAAAATTTTTTTCAAGTACTTCTGACTATATGTAAAAAATGTGAACAAACTTTTATTTAAATCCATCCAACCAATTGTGATTTATATATAAAATAAACAAAAAATCCTAAAACTCATAGCCCTTAAAACCTTTTATCATGCGATAAAAAAAGTGATATTTATACGAGTACTTTCAGCTCGAGGATCGATCAGAAGAGAGGTCACGTGAAAAACAGAAATAAATAATGTTCCGATCGGCGGTGAGATATCGAAATACATAGTAGCTTATCTTCTCTGACACGTTTGCGTAGTTCCGGTTGGGACATTAACGTTAGAACGAGCACGGTTTATATTTACGACGTGTTGCTGAACATTAAGATAGGAAAAACATGGAATTCGATGTTGTTTTATCATCATTATTTTATTTGTGGATAAAGGGGCAATGGGAAAGTGGAAAACGATGGTTTTCCGCGATAAACTGCGTGCACGCGTATTCGCCATAATCAAAGAATCTCATGAATAAGCGAAGCGATCGATAAAATTTCTGGCGTTTATTTATTCATGGAACTTGGACTCGAAAGTTTGAGCCGAAACGTGGAAAAAAGTGCATAACGAAGGAAAAATCGGGGAATCGAGGAAGAAAGCCGAGAAAAAAGTAATTTCCCAATTCTCATAACGAATCTGCCCTTCGAGCGGGGCTTGTTCCTCGTAAATTGTTTGGAGAAGAGGATTATGGTGATTCTGGGAAACTCGAGAGTACCAACTTTTTTCCCCTTCTTACCCTGCCCCCCCTCCGCGGCTCTTGGTTAATCTGCGAGAGAAGAAGCCCATCAAACGAGACTGATTGCGACCCGCCGTTCATGGAAACCATAAACACGCACTATCCCGGCTCAAATCAAAAAGTACTCTTCGCACAGGTAAACATATGTACGCACTCGGGTACACAGGTGTCTCGCAACGAGCCCCGCGCGCGAGAACGAACAAAGGACTCGAAGAAACTCACTTTGTCTCGACTGGATTCCGGCTTTCGGGATGTGCGCGTGAAAATTTTTCGATACGCGATGGAACTGTTCTTATCGCGAAGGAACACACTTCGGGAGTTGAATGATTTTTTTCAAAGTTTCATTGCTTCGTGCAAATTACGAGGGACTTGAATCTCTTGTGAGCTGAGTAGAAAAATTGGACTTCATTTTACGAAGGAATCGTGCTGAAGTGCTGAAAGGAAATCGACTGGGACAAAAATGGTTGAAATTCGTCGCGACGAAGGCGTGTTTTCTGGGGAATATTATTTTTCGTTACAGTACATGCGTGCATCATCGGACGAAGGGAATTTGATTTTTTTCCATCGCGTCTTCATTCGTAAGGGAGAATTGAATCGAATCGATTACAAACTGGAATAATTCACCGAATTTATTTCTTCGATATAATTTTCTCAAAGTTCGAATGAAAATTGCTCAATTTTTCGCAATAAAAATTAAATGAGACTCGGAGTTTGGACAACTGAAAATGCGAGAGTGCCGAGCAAACGTTTCGGCGAAGAGAAATTTGTTGGGGACTGAGTAAATAAGGCTGAGGCCCGGGATCGCATTATAAGGATGATATAATTTGATAAAAAAAATTCTTCCGCTTCGCGCTCTCCGAAACTGTCCGCGATTATCCGCGAGTCCAATCCCACGTATGGGCACACAAGTGCGTCCCTCCGTGTGTTCGTGCGAGCAGGGAACGCCGGACGTGTGTGCCTTTTCATATAGAGATATACGAAGGGATGATCTCGGCACATAATTCGTGGGATAATACTAAAATTGGCATGGAATGAAATAAGAGAATGAGAAAAAATCTGTGAGCCTGCTACACTGTCCGGAGGAAGAAAAAGGGCGCTCGGAGAATGGCAGAAAAAATCACTCACCATTGCGTCGACCGTCGCATCGAGCGACTGATGCGCGGACGATCTTCAAGATATTCACTTCGCGGCTATTCTTCCCCACGAATTATAGATTTATCGTGGGAAACAGCAGCCAATTATATTTCCGAATACTTCAAATTCCTTTGAAATTTTATTTGGTTGTTTAAAGCAGCTCGGCCCTTCGATAAAGTACGGTGAAGGTCCACTTTTTTTGCGGTAAATGAGCAGGGTTTAAGGTCCCCTGATAAGCACACTTCCGGGGCCACTCACGGGGCAAAATTTTGAATTATTTCATTTACATTTTTGAGCTTTTAACACGGTACCATATGGAAGAACTCACAATAATATTAATTGTGAAAAAATTGTACGGTGCTCGAGCTTCGGAAAAGTTTATATCGTGAAGAAAATTTATCAGAGATTCCGATTTTTTTATAAAAAATGTTACCTTACGGGACTTTGAAGAAAGAAAAGATGAGAAAACTTTAATTTTTGACGCGTCGACTGCCGGTAACAGCTGATTGAACTTCGGACAAATTCGGGAATCGCGGGAATTTCATCAAATTTATTTTTGAGACTGACTCGCACGTGCTTTCATTCGTCCCGTAGCTTCGCTTTTTCTTAATGAATTGACCATTCCTTTTTCTCGGTGGCATTAAACCGATATAAACTCTCTTTCGCGCATCAAAAATGTTCCCCAAATTATGTGTATTTCAAGTGTCACCGGTACCGATGCAATCATTAAGTAGTCAAGGTGGAGTATAAATTTTGCCATTTATAACCCTTAGTGTGCACACCTTGACAGCGAGACATTTCGTGCACATGGGGTCACTTTGACCCCAGGTCATTTTTGACATCGAATATCTCGGTAACTATGCGCTTTTCGGAATAAAAGGTTTAGTCACTTTTTGCAGTGAATTGATCCAACTTTAAGGCTGCGAAGTCGGATTTCCAAAAAAATCTTTTTTCATTGTTGAAAAACGTGCTCAAAGTTGATGGTGCGCGTAAAAAGCACTTTTTGGTTAAATCTCTCGTAAAAAATTAAATTTTGAGTTTTTAAAAAAATCCTTACAGAGTTTTATAGACAAGGGTCCGTGCGTTAAGGGGAAAATAGTCCACTTTGCAACCGTTCCAAAAAGTCTATTTATTTTGGAGTATGGAGTGGCTATGCTCCCTACTTTTAGAGAGGGGATAACGATTTCTGAATATTGGGGGTTTTACTCATGAAATGCTCATCTGTAAATGCTATTCATGCGAGAAAAAAATTTTGGGGTCAACCTGACCCCAGATGCACGCTAAGGGATAATATTTTCAAAGCATTGTATTACATTCTTACGATAAAAATATTCTCAATTTAAGTGTTTATTAATTTTATTAATAATTTAGACTTTAAATGAATCAACATAAAGTAGTTGCAAACTTGACTAGTCATAGAACGGCCGAACTACTTTAACTTGACGAAACTGCAAAGTTGAGTTCTCATTTCCAACATCAAATCTTTGCCGTCTTTCGACGTTTTTCAGAGACTCGAAAGTAGAGGGCCATGAGCTCGTGCAGTTAAAACAAATTCGTGGTTCGACCCCTTAAACGACGAGTTAGCAGAAAATTCCAAAAAACCTGCTGCATTTTATGGTCACGTAGAATTTGAGTGCATGCACTTGGACGCGATCCTGTTGAGTAGGAAGCCAGGAGCTCGGAGCCCTTGTTCCCAGTTCAGTCGAAGATCTCAGATTCGAATCAATGAGTTCTCTCTCCAAAGGCAAAGAACTGGGATTCAGTTTGCTCGTGTCGGAAAATCCCATATTCGAAGAACGGCAGCAGCAATTGGAATATTTTCTGAACTTATCGATCCTAAAATACGAGATTGATCGATCGATCCTCCTCGTGCAAAATGCCGCGAGAATTTGATGACTCGGCAACCACGCCCGTGAAATAAAACTTTTCTTGTCGGAGGATTTGATAGCGCGCGTGCTTTTCGCGACGTGCTATTCGGTCGAGGGGATTCTGCGGTTGGTCAACGGCCGCGTCTAATGCCGCGCGCGATTCGTCCTTGCGGCGCGTGATTATTGCAATTATTTTATTACGTACCGTACCAATCTTGGCCCATATAATTCATATAATCAGACGGTCTATTCCCCAATGGGCAAACATACATAGACATACAAATAAGCGCGAACAAAAGCGCCCAGCAAGAAGGAAAGAGAAACGGAGTTGAGAAGCGGGCATTGTAGTTTGCCTGCTCACGTTCGAAACATGATCCGAACTCGCTCGGTTTAACGATATTGTAATTTCGAGAGCGCAGATCTACCCACCCGCTGACGTCACTTTCGTACTCGATTTTTCAATAGCTATACGTATACGTATTAAGGGGTTGCGTTGCACGATGAGAAAGAGAGCATCTTGCCAGCGCGAGCGGTTCGGTTATCCGAGACACCGAGCATGTTACGATCGTTTCTCTCGTCCCTGGACAGTTCGGCGATATTACAAACTTCCTCGTCCGAATTATAGGCATTCTGTTCCAAGATTACTTTCCCCGGTGCGCATTAACGTGCGTGCGAACATCGGTCAGAAGCGACACGATTGCCGGGCTGATTCCGCCCTCGTCTCCGAGAATGAGGATCGCTGTCATTGGTTTTGAACGAGGAGAAAATTCTACGGAGTTGCTGCTACGAGGGCACTCCAAGGTGAGAAGAAAATCGCGAATTTATGTTTTCTTCACTTTTATTTTTGCGGAAATTGCAAAATGCGGACGAACCTAAAAGAAAAGAATTCAGTGAGGAGAACGCGACAACGCGATGAAACTGGCAATTCGGAGCTCGCTCAAGTTTTTTTCACCAATTTCATTCTCCGCTCGCGGACTGCGCAGAACGTGAATTCTGCTTTTCAAGTTTCGGTCTTAACGAAATTCGTATTCGTTGATTTTCTTTTTCGGAAAAAAACACGGTTCGACGAATCCTCTCGTGCTTTTTCTCAACACCTTTATCCTCGCTTGCCTCTCATAATGGGCAGCATGAAAATTCAATGAACCGGTGGGCGCTCAAGACCGCGCCGCTGTATTTTATATCCCTCGCGTATCAACGTACTCGCGCGCTTATAACTTGAGTGCGAGTGTGCGCGATATGCGCTCGTCGTTAGCGGCGTACACTTGGAATCGCGGGTTTGTAAAAAGCCGTGGAAAAGTCTTGTAACAATGTCGTAACAAGTTGCACGTTGAAACTTGGAAATACTAGAGCATATAATATAACGATAATGGTCCATCGGCTCCATTACGCGCTCATAAACTCCTTTCCCTGCTTTCGCCTCCTTCTACAACGCCACACTCGTTCTTGAGGCTCTCTTTTTACGACGAATGAGCGATTATAGGACGCGCACGTTTTGCTCTTGTATTTTTGTGCGCGCACTCGTTCGCGGGTGCCTTTTCTCTGAGGGCTTCTTCTTTTTCACCTTTTTTCTTTCATTATCGTGTACCATCATTTTATGAAAAATATATGTGCGTTTCGTATACGAGACCTTTCACGACGTCGAGTTTGCTTGAAAAAATCGGCAATTTCTGATTTCTCGATTCAGAATTTTTTTTCAGTCGCTCAGCGTTCTGGGGAGACTGCATTTCGCGAACGAAAAATTGCGGGAACGGAGAATTTTCTGTCCGATATTCACAATTTCAAACACTTTTTTTCCCAATAACTTTTTCTTTTTTTGATGGACTGCGAAATGCGAGAGGCAGATCAGGATTTTTATTCGCAGTTTGCTTTCCAAGTTTTCGTTTTTGCTGTTAGAGGAAAGTTTTCGAGGTTTGAAGATCGACACCGCCAGCTCCAACGGAGGAATAATCTTTTTCAAAAATGCAATTTTCTTGGTAGCCCTCGCGTGGAAAAGCCTCTGCGCTGGCAGGTTGAATGTATTTTGTGTATATACAAGTATACATTCATTGCTAATATTAACATGGGTTACAGGGGAGTTTAAAAAAGGGCATGACTTTATAGTTTCCTTTTCTATTCCCGTTGCCATTCGGCCAACTGCTCTTGGATAGCGTTTCCATATTAGGAGTTAGCGAGAAGCTTTTATCCTGGTTATTGAATTTATCGTTTTCTCTGCGCCTCCGCGTATTTCCGAATATGACGCGAAGGTTTCAATATCGTTTTCTCGGAGCTCGAGGGGGGGGAAGGAGTCAAATTAAGCGAGTTAAGGGAACGAGGAAAGTAATTTAAATTGTCTTTTTTACGAGTAAAAATGAGAAGAAATAAAGCATTAAAAACTCGGAGACGTTTCGTGGAAAGGAGAAATATAAAAAGAGATCAAATTGCTCTTTTAATTGGGGAGTCCGGACTCTCTGGCACCTCGGAAAAAAAAAAAAACAAAATTGAATACAAAAAAACCAGCATGAATTCGTCTCACGACACTGATTATTTCTCGACTTCGCCCTCTTTTGACGGCGCGTCTTTCGGCCTGCTACATTTAATAAACGAAAGCCTTAACGATCGAGCGATTCTTCCTGTCATTGGAACAGCTTTAATCGCGAACTTTTATGGGCTGCAATCCCCGAATATGTGTTCATTTTACTCCTCAAAGTGTGCAATGAATATGCAGCGAAATTGGGTCCGGAAAGCCTTGATTATCTTCTCCTTTTGAGCATGCGGATCGGAACAATTAAGGAGTAACATTTAGCGAGAGCAAGAGAGAAAAAGGCTCTCGTTGCACAGGAGAGAAACCGGGAAGAGAGAGGGAAGATTCTGGGTCGTAAACAACACGAGCAAAGTAGCGGAACCTCGTCCAAGGGAAGAGAACACCGCGAGAGTCAGCGTGGCTTTCCTGGCCGCGGTTCCGCCCGTCAATTGTTACCAATTGTTACCAATCAGAGTAATACGTGTCATTACACCTTAGGTGGGTTGCAGCAGCAGCAGCAGCAGCAGGCACCGATGCACCAGGCGCTTCGCGAAGCTCCTCGTATACGCATACGAGCATCACATACAATATATCTATATTCAAATCCATATATCCATACAGATATACAAAAGTTCGTATATATAAATTAAATGTTTCGACTAGAGAACACAAGCCAGCCGGGTGCATTCGTTTCAACTCTGATTATAGTCGCCGCGGTACGCGCGCTTCACGTTAATTTAAACTGTTAAATGATGACATTTGTCGAGCTCGGAAACTCGTCGACGAGCGAGGAGCATTCGACCCTCGGCTCCTCGATTCCCACATCATACAATGTAGTAGTATAACAACGGTGGCGGGGCAAAATGAACTGAGGGGGTAAAACGAGGTAGTCTTTGGGGGAAAGACATTTTTTTAAAATATCGCACTGTAAAAGACAAAAGTATGAATCGATTTTCATCATTTTCTGCTGGGTCTCAGAAACTAGTTTTCCCCGAATTTGATGACTCCGCGCTACAGGCATCGGAGACCAACGAATCCGGACCGCACCATTGGCAGCGACGAAGGATTGTTTGGGTTTGTTCAAGGGGGTCCTGCTTTAAAAAGCACAAAAAATCGATTGCTTCCGGGATGCTTTTGGATAGACGGAAATAACTCAGCATAGCCAACTTTTCGGTATAGTTTCAAGGATATTTCAAGAGTACAAAAACACTGTTTTAATGTGAGAAGTACTCATTCGTACGTGGTTTATGTGCAAAGTCTGACTGTCGAAATTTCACTGTCGGAGATCGTAATTATTGTCTGCAACGAAAATTCCAAATGTTTTTTTTTTATTTTCATATATTTTTCTTCCACACGAACCTATAAAAACCCGAAAATATTGCGAAATTCTATATTTACAGCACGTTGGAGCGATATTCTCCTTCTTTACAAACATTTTTTTTTTCAAACCCGCTAAAAATATAGAATTCCGCAATTTTTTCGGGTTTTCATAGGTTCATGTGGAAGGGAAATATACGAAAATGGAAAAAAAAATTGGAGTTTTTGTTCCAGACAATAATTACGATCTCCACATTGTACGCAGCTGACAAACTTCGACAATCAGACTTGGCGCATAAACCACGTACAAATGAGTATTGCTCACTTAAAAAAATAATTTTTGTACCTTGAAATATCCCTAAAACTATGTCGAAAAGTTCGCTACAGTGAGTTATTTCCGTCTATCCTAAAAATATTCCCAAAAACAATGAATCTTTTTGACTTTCCAAAGCAGGGTCCCCCTTAACAGTCGAATTCTCTACTTCCTTCGCCTGTTCAGCTTTCGTCCGAGCATCCCGTTTCGTTTCAGTGTCCCATTTAGCCCCGCGGTCTGAGCAGTGCTTACAAACATGTTGTATCGATTTACGTACGGTATTATTACAGGCATATATTCGAGAAAGCATTCGCGAGCTATTCAATAGGAGATAATAAGTGTTTTGTCGCGAATATGCAAAAGTGAGCGTTTCGGTGTGTATAGCGCTCGGCTTTTCGCGGAACGACTTCTTAACAATAGCCGCGATTGCAGAGCGCTCGCAAATGGTGCGCATTTGCCTCTTTCTCCGAGGGCAGTTTTAAGCATACACCCTCGAAGCATCTTTTTTTTTGTTCCAGAGAAATATACTCGTGCGAGTGCACACCAGGAACTTTGTGAATTACGAGCGGGGCAGACATAATCGTTCTTACAAATTTATAATATTACACACGTCCTTAAGGGGGTGGGTTTCTACATTTGAAATAGCACGATCGCTCGACCGTTGTGCGCGGCGGCACGCGCACAACTGATATTTTCAACGACTCTCTTTTATTTAGCGCTACCACATATGTCCGTGCAAATATATACACTCGCATGCGTACTGCACAATCATCGTCAGTGCGAACTGACTGATGCTGCCCTCGAGGCGTACTCGCACTGATATATTTATTATTAGTCTGCAAGAGGTTGCAGCACGCCCAGCCGTTTTGAACTGTGTGATTTTCAAGGATGACGATTTAATTCGACGTGCGAGCCGCACGGATACGATCGCGGTTTGTTTCGATTTCATTGAACGCTTCGTATTTTAATGCCCGCGCTTCCGAACTCATTTAGGGTGTTTTGTACGTTTTTTACGCAGAGCGAGTTCGTTGCTTTTGTTTGGGATCGGCAAGGAAAAATGGGCGGGGATGAAATGTTAGAATGAGTAAAATTTCGGACAGCTAAAATCTCGAGTTTATAAACTTCGAAAGATCATGTGGAGACGGATCAGTTCGAGTGGAGCTTTGAATGTCGAAAATAAATAAAGCAGAAACTTCAAGGTTCGAAGGACGTTTACATCGAAAAAAAATCGTCCATAGAACGATGACGTTTTTTCGAAAATTCGACGCTCATTCCATCGATTCATAAATTACTGCAATCAACAATACCGTGAATATTCAAAATTTCGAAAATATAATAACGAAAGACTGAATATTACTGAGGTTGAAATACTGAAGGAGCAAAACGTCGAACGGTCAAAATGGCGAAACGTTGGAAAGTCGACAGATCGAAATAAAGAAATGCAGCGGAACTCAAAATACACATGCGTCTCACTCACTCGCTTACTCAGACCAGTGATCTCCAATTTCGAACATCGCCATATTGACTTCCGCCTTTTCGTGCCATCGCTATTCCGCATATCGAAGTTTTATAGGCTCGAAAAATTCACTTTCGATTTTTTGCTATTCTATATTCTGGTCTGTCTATAAAACAACTGTTCTCCATTTTGAATTCGAAAATAGGAACTTTTGACATTCGTAGGGTCTGTTAAAATTGCATTCGAAATGAAAACTATACCGAAATCTATATTTTCGAGTTGATACGAAGAAGGAATATTCGGTTAACCGCATGCAATCTACTAAACAGTAGATCGGAAACAAGAATTTCGAATTACTCATTTTTCTCCAATCTGATATAACAACTTAAAAAATTTTGAAATATCGACCGTTCTACAATTTGGTTATTTGCCATACCGAACCCTACCCGGAAAAATCCGTAAATTTTGTCGTTCAAGTGTTCGCAGGAAACGGAGTTTTGAGCCGTCGGGATGCGCCATGTCGGGCAGTGGCTCACGGTGCATCCGGCCCCAGCACGTTTTTCTCGTATTCAAATTCGAAGGCCGTGAGACCCCGAATGTATATGTAGATGCGGATACTTCGGAGGAGAGGCGATGGGGTTTGTCGGTTCGCCGTGCTGCCCAATTACGTTTTCTCCCTGGAAGTTCGACCTGCTGGTTGGGAATGAGGAACAGGCGCTGCTGGATTGGAGATTAGCATACACGCTCGGGGTTGCAGTAAGAGTTTTGAAGAGAGAGAGAGAGAGAGAGAGAGAGAGCTCCAACGGATGGCGGCCCGTTCGTACGAGACGTCGAAAAACCTGAAAGTCGAGCGACCGTGCGGGGACTCGTTGCTCTTGTTTTCTGCTTATTCGTTTGTGTTCGAATGTGTGTTGAATGCGCGTGTGTGTGTGGGTTTTGCGAAGTTCACATTCTTCTGACACTTTCGTACTAGGCTAACTCGCGAAGTATCGCCTGCTTAGTCCGCTCCTGGTCATCGCCGAGGTTCGCAACTCCGCGCGCGAGGCATAAGCCGACAAAAAGGAAGAAAAATAAAAAGGGAAGAAAAGCAATGCGTCCGTGCATCGCGTGGCTGAGCGCGAACCAACCGCTGGCCACGCCTCCTTAGACAGCCGCCAGCCAACAATTAAGATTTGATCGGCAAAAATGGTCGAGCCAAAATGGCGCGCTCGCCACTGAATGCGTAATGCCGCACAGGAAGGCGAAAACCGCGGAGGGAACGCGCACCTTCTCAAGCATCCTACTCGCTTCACGTGTACTTGTGTAAACATTGATGATCGCGCTGCAGCATCAAAGACGACTGCGTGCTCGAAGTTTCGGAATTTCGCAAAATCTTTTCACCGCGAAGAGTATTGAGGGGATTCTTTACAATCGAAAAAGCAGCTTTCATTATTGACTTTTTTCTCATTTCAAAACATCGCATCGGTGAACCAGTTCCTGGATAATTGTTAATCAGATAATTTCTCGGCCTCGATCGAGTCTCTTCGAGGAAACCTTCGTCAACGGCCCGAAAGAGTCCGCGGACAGGTCGCTAGTACATTTTTTATTACGAGTGTCTGCGACTGTCCGGAAGTCACGATAATAAACCGAAAATTTCTCTCGATCAAGAAACACCATTTTCGATTAAAAAATTAGAGCTCCTCGTTGGGAATCAGCGAGATCCAGGGACCGCCAGTGAAGCTGGCTGGGGCGGCGCCTGAGCTGCAGGCAACCGGCTTTGCGCGCAAGTTTGGCAACGAAGGAGCAGTCCGGCGTAGCGACAAATCCTGAGACGCTTGTACGATTTCGGTCGTGAAAAAAATGGGAAGACAAAGAGTTGCTAAGCATCGAGGAGATGGAAAGAGTCAATTTAGCGAAACGATACTATTCTTTGTGGTTATATGTGCGGAGTATAAATATGAAGAGAGCGGCCAAGAGCGGGGTTTCGGGAACGCAGAAGGGTATATAAATCAATTTTATCACGCGATTTTCGCGGTTTCCGTGCTTCCCCCATACCGGATACGGATTCGACATGAAGGTTCGTGTTTGATTCTCGACAAAAGAGTTGTACGTCGGAGCTATTTCGAGCGGAAATTCCGTGCTGTCTAGTCAGATTTCTTTTCCGTTTGCCTCGTTTCTTCCTACACTCCTCATTGTTCCATTTTTTTATTATTTTTTTCCCATTCTTTCTAGTAATTTCAGCTCCGTCCGTTATCGTAAGATTGTAGGGTTATTCGGCGCGTTAGGTATACCAGGTGATTTGAGATAGGCACGTTGAAAGGAGCCCGAGACGTGCATAGACGTACCGGGGGCGGCGTCGTTGGCGCGCATATAACGCGCGCGCGAAACTCGCCACGAGAGAACCAGCCAAATGAAAATTGCAAGAGCGTTTCGCTGCTCCGCGCGCGATATCAGCAGTCAGAGCTCTCGAGAGCTCTAATCATAGTACGAGCACCGTGTACGGTTCCGTATCCTTCGTCGGTATGTTAATACGCAAAAAGCATCGGGAAATGAATGGGCGATTGGAAACAAGCAGCGGGAGAAGGATTGAAAGAATCGCTGCTGCTGCGTGGAGCTACTGCGTTACTCCTCGGCGGGCTTTCTCATTACAATACCTTAATGGCCCCTTAATAATGTTTCTTCGATCGATACCGCACCCGAACGCTAGTCCATTATGAGACGTTTTTTATGTTTCTGAATAACTCGTGCTCGTTCCTACGAAATGATGATCCTGGTGAGTCTTCCGCGAGCGCGATCTTGTGTGCAGCACACTCGACGGGGCGAGTGATCGCGAAGGCGCGGAGAGTCTTTGAAAACGGTCGCAGCGAATAATGGTTCTACGGAGACGCGCGGAGGGACTCTTCACCGGCAGATATACGATTCTTGCGGAATTTTTCATTTTGTGTACTTATCTCCGGATTTTAACGAGGGACGATTAAACAACGCGGGCTCGCTTCGCGGTCCCTCGGCAACTGGGTTTTTATTTTCCCCGTTGATGATCGGAAGCTCTCGATATAATGAATTTTCTGCACTCGGAGCGCAACGTCGTCGGAGCAGTCCGTGCAAATAATTGTTCGATTCATTCGACTTAACCGCGCCGCTGGTCGGATCGCCTCGTTAAAGTAAAACGCTCACTTTGCATCGTTCGTTTTGCTTCGACAAAACATAAGAGTTTTAGCTCATATTGTGTGGCGCGCGGAGCACGAATTTACCGATATTTCGCTTCGCAAGCGGGGTTTGTCTTAGCGGGAATATATGTTTATATGTTTATACGTATATATGCGGAGATAATGGTTTTAACGTCGGGAGCAATGGCGCGGTGAAGCCCTCCTTAGCATACCGGGAGGGCCGCCCGTTAAAGTCGATCGTTAAGTTTATGGGGAGAGCGTGAGATGCTAGTGCGCCGAGGTTGGCAATTATAGTTAGCTCTATGAAACACTGTGATCTTCGCCACGCGAAGAAAACAGCGTTCTATCCGAAGCGCTATGCCCGCGATTTAATCCTGCTGCTGCAGAGTTCGCTGCTGTGCAGTTGGGCCTCGCTGCAACATATAAAATCCTTTAAGGGGCGGTATATGGCATCAACGTCTTGTGTAGATCGTTTGCGATGAAATGCTACCTTTGCGCACGATTGACCATGAGTCGTCGACTCTCTCGGAGCGATTAATTCGGGGTGTACAATCGTCGAAACCTTTCGCGTGATTGTTACGATTCCAACTGCGCGCGGGTGGATTGTAAGAAACGGTCGTGGGCTCGGATCGACATTCAGGAACGAAGTCTATATTTCGTCAATAAAAAAACCCTCCGCTCGAAGCAATTTTCAAGCAGAAATGTGTTATCCGGAATTTCAAAAATTTATGAAAATTATGCGTGCGTCGCGATAAGAGAGTCGAGAGTAAAGTGCGCGAAGAGCGTTCGCAGCGATGGAGGTAAAATGGGAAGGGGCGAGAGATGAAGAAGGCGCGGACACCGCCCGTTCCATCATCGCTTCACGGGCACTTATCATTAACCGCATCTTCTTCGTGCCACCAGCCGCGAAGATAGGCCAAAGCGAAAGAGCGAGAGAGAGAGAGAGAGCTCGTAGCCGCGTTGGTAGGCGAGCAGGGTAATTGTTTCCTTCGGTTTATAGTTTTATTCGAAAGAGCGCGGCGGGGGTTCGGAATTTCTCGATGATATCTTCTCTCCGCTGCTCGACTCGCGGCTTTTATATTCGTCCGCGGGCTACCAGACCATCATGGCGGTCCCGGGCGTCGAGGAGTCCTTTACTTTTTTTAGTTTCTTTCATTCCTGCGTAAGTGGGGCCTGCTCCGCCGGGACGAGAAGTGGCCATTTTGTCGCAAAGTCCTTATGTTCTAGGCGGGATACGTTATTCCTCTGTTTTATACGTATCTTTCGACTCTTTCCTACGCAATTTGCGGGCTTACGTTTAATCTGTAGTTAAGGAGAGTCTATGCGGATTCAGTGTGTATATGTATGAGAGTGGGAGGGTTTTAACGGGCGGAGGGTTGAATTAGCATCGTCTAGCCGTCCTGCACGATGTATGGAAATATTGATGGTAATAACAGCCCGTTCATATATTCTTTTGCTCTTATTTTACTCGTCGCATTCACGGCGAGAGTATGTGAGGAGGTCGCGCGCGCGCGCGCTCGCGCGAAACCGAGAGAAGACGCAAAGTATTTTCGCGGAAACCTGCCCCTCTGTCCGAGCACTCTTTTACTTTTTATCTTACAATCTTACCCTCTCTTTTCGACGTTCCAAGTAAATTCACAGCTTTTTTACTCCTTTCCTTTGCATATATATAAATCTGCCCCCCTCTCTCTGTCTTTTTTTGAAAATTAAGAGTTCCGCGGCCCCCTCGCGATGCCGGTGGACGAGAGAGCCTATCGTTTAAGCCGGATCTCAATGCGAGATTGCCGGCCCCTGAGGGTGGTGATTCCCTCGAAGGCGGATCTTCTCTCATGCTCTCTTTCAGCGTAGTATAAACCGTCGGGCCCCACCATTACGCTCCTCTTCTTCCTCCTCTTATATTTCTACCTTTTTTTGTTCTTTTGCGTTTCTCCTTATTCGTCGTCTTTTCACTCCGCGTATATTATATGCTCTTCGGACTCTCAGCTCGTAATGTATCCACCAACGGTTAAATACACATTTGACTCTTTACCTTCAGCTTTTTATTTAGCCGAGCGATAATTGAGTTGCCATTGTAATGCAGCCGACTATTATTCCTAATGGCCGTCTTAATCCTCAAATCCAGAGAAACGAAGGCTCCGGGCGACCACGATGGCGAACACGTTCGCCGCAGCTCCGAAGAAAACGAGGCCAGCGCGATGTTCCCCCTCTTTTTGATCCCAGTTACGACTTCCCGGGGCTTTTCCTACTCGATACAAAGCTCAGTTTTTTCCAGAGTTCTTCTCGAGGCGCAGCGGAGTTTGACGACGACGATCCATCATTCGCAGGACCAGAAAAATTACGGGACGAACAAAAACGTTCTTGTTACATTTTGCAGCGTCCGGGAACACGCGTGCGTAAGCTTTGTCGGGCTCTCTTTGCTCTCCTCCCTTCCTCCCTCCCTCTCTCTCGTGTCACATCCGCATGAACCTATGAACCCTTGTCATCCTAGTACGAGCTGATCCTGCCGAGGGTGTGTCGTGGGCGTGAGCAGGGGCGCCGGTGCCCGTGTATACTATTACATACAATAATAAACCGTTGCTGAATCTTCTGCACGCGTCGTGTGTTCTCCTGCTTAATATATTTGGAAAGTATTTCATGCACGAGAAACCCGCCGCGGGGCACGTGGTTGCACGCGCGTGTTCGAAACACGATCACACTTGTTCGCGGCATTCGATTCCTAACGTTCTATCCGCGCACATACACGTTAATGCTTGAGGCTCAATACCTACTCGGAAGCATCTGGGTACGAGTGTATTATCGGCAAAGAACTTTTGCCCTTTGAGAGAATATAAGGGACCGGAAGTTGCCGGCTTCTCCAAAAAGAAACCGGAGCTTACGCACGGGAACCTCTTCCTGCGCGTCACACGACACTCGCTTTCTTCGGATAGAAGAACAGGACTCAAGGGTGTCGATGGTACACGCTACCACTATTCCTTAGCCCCTGAACAATCGGAGGATGAATCGAGACTTTTGGTAGATCGCTCAGCACTAAAATCATCGCGATCAAGCATTTCGATCCCGTTTCTGCATCTACACACTTCGGCTACGCCCGTGCACTCACATTATTTAAAAAAAAACGAGTTTTTCATTAATTACTAGGAAAAGTACTAGGAATATAGTATCTTGGGGCCAGTACACGCGTACTGGATTGCAGCATTTATTCGAAGAGCAGTAATAAGGTTGATCCACCGCAGTAAAAAGACCAATACTCGTACTTTTTATTCAGAAGACTCAAGAGTGTTTTTCTCTATAAGCACAGTAAAAAATGGTTTCAGTCACTTCAAATGTTTATATTTTGTTAAGTATGCTCGGACAAACCTGAAAAAAAACTATAAAATGTCACACGTTTCGGTTTATATTCGTGTATTTATCATAGAATTTACCATGCTGACAGCCAAAATTTGTGACTTACGATATACATTTCACCTTATCGACAAGTGCTAGTCTGACACGATTGATAACACACTCGAAAACAAAACGAAATATGGTTCTCGCACGTGCATCACTTTTGCTGTCCACGTAAAGGGATGAAATATAGCAAAATTCAAAAAATACCTTGCCGTTTGTAATCGGTGTCTAAATACTTTGAAAATTTTTGAAAAATAATCTATTCCCCACTATACAAACGAATCCGTTTTCTTTGTGAATATTTTCTCACCCGTTCTTCATATTTTATTGGAATTTGGAAGTGCGAGTTGGGTCGATCGGAAAACGTAATCTCTGGTTTGAAAAAGCGCCTGGTTGCAACGTTACCATCGTGAAAGTTAACACATGAGCTAACCTCCCAATAGTCACCATTTTCGAGAAAAAAATCATTGATTTCGAACTTAATAAGTATCGAATGGATTTTACGAAGTTGTAAACATAGTCTTCAGATATTTTTCTACCACTTATGAAAATTTCTTGCAAATTTCATATATTTAAAGACAGAAAAACCACTGAAACCCGTAAGAGACCGTTTTCATTTTTCTTTCTCACGAACCAAGAATCCTCGGGCCTGAAAATTTTGACAGAACATTTTTTTATTATTCATTTACTGTATTAAAGTTTGAAAAGCCGAAATCTCTTTGTTAATTCGCAATAACCAGGTGAACTTCCTTAAAGAGTATTCTGTTTTTCAACCGGGCGAAAAAGCCTGAAAGAAAGGTATCATCGCACGATGATTGTGCTCGCGTACGCACCCGAAACGGGTGTAATGACAGTGCGCACAAGAACAAATTCTATAACAACGCACGATGCGCCAATAACCGGTAATGACTACAATCATCGCTCCTCGATCCTTTTACCTATGAAAATGTGTGTTTGTGTACACGAATGTACGTACGTGGATATATGTGAGACGAGAAGGAGCGAAAATTGGGCAGTCTGTTAATTCCGTTGTTTCTGTTATACGCGCGGCAATGCGCGTTCTCATGCCGAAAACACGTGTCAGTAGGTAGTGTATCGGAGAGACGCAAAAATCAGCAGATGTTACTGCGAAATCGAGGGTTAGGGAAAAGCATAAATGAGAAAAGAAACGCGTCTGTAATAACAGAAATTTCAATTCGTTGCCGCGCGCGCGCCCGCTTCTTCCAATCGAACGTGTAATTCCTCCTGTTTATTATTAGCAGCCGTATGCGCCGTTCTCCATCACGATTTATTCATAAATCGCGAGATATTTAATTTCCTATCCTCACGATACGTTAGATCTTTAACGTGTTTCGCTTCGGAATATTTCTCGGTTGTGGGCTTTGAGGTTATTACGTAAAAAGGTGGTTTTCCCTTGAGTTTGAAAGGCCGCTTAGTCCGCGTCGTTTAGAGGTACGTGTGCGCAGAATTTAACCTCTGAATCGGCCTGCGAGTACGATTTTTATGAGCCGATTTCGTAGTTGTACCGAGAACGGACCACGGAACGTTGTAATTGAGGATTGAGCCAGTGCTGAATTGCAGTTTGGTGCGGCTTGCACATATCCCAGAGGAACGATCAATGCTTCGGAGTCGAGGTGCGATCTCTTTTTTTCACTCGCATCCACGCCCATGCGAACGCGATGTCCAAGGAAATTCCTTTTCAATGAGTCTTTGCTTCGCTCCTTCTCGGATACCAATATTGTATCGTTTCCTGTGCCCGATTCGAGATATAAAAGACTGTGCTAAGTGGCCCCTCTCGGCGATTCGTGAAAAAAGAAACGAGAGAAGAAATATCCCACAATGTGAAAAGCCTTTTCTGGGGCGACGCGTGCACTATAAAATACCAGAATACATTTTCGATCGTCGCCCCCGGAACGACGACGAGCGGAAGTACCCTCCTACAAAAGATCATTCGAGACGATATTCTTTGGTGGAAAAGCATCTTCAAAAGTGACCGTAAGGATGACCGATCGTTATGTGAATGAAAAAAATGCAGCTCGTTGGACAATGGATTTCTCATCGAAGAATCCTTGCATCTTATATTAAAACCTTTTCAACTGGAGCTCCGGTTGACAATGCTCTCTGGTATTGAAACCCAACGAGAAATGCACTCTGAGAAACTCCACGATCGGAAAGAGAATTGGATTTACTTGGTCAATTGTTCTTCCAGCGAAAAAATGTGATGCTGAAAGCCCCTTGGAATTCCCGAACGTTTTTATTTCCAGTACAGCTCGAGCTTGAGGATTTTTTACGGGATTCGGAGATCGCAGGATCGGGGAAATTGGTTAGGAATGAGTAGGAAGTAGATGTAACGATGGTACACAGATGTGTACTTTGATAATAACGGGCTTAGAGCTCTCTCGGACTTTTATTTAACCGCGCGCATCGAAAGCTCATTAAATTTTCTTACTCGTGGGATTTACCATACAGGAAGCCACCGTGTTTGCTCTCTTGCCTGCCGGCGTGGACACTGAAAAACAGCGCAAAATTAGTAACCAGGCCAACTCTAGTTTCATCATTTTTTTCGCTAAATCAAAGTTCACTCTCTGCAGTTAGAAACTGTTGTAAGTTCACACAAACAACAATCATATTTCCATTCGTGTACGAACGAAACGCCTTAAAAATACGCTTCGGAACGTTGCGATGTATATGATTAGAAATGGGATCTCGCACTTTTCAGAGATTTTCAAACAAAACGACTGGATGAACGGAGTCCTGGAAAGATGTTGAAAGTTTGGACTGAAGAATCAAGTACTTGGATGAAAAATGGCACATATCTGAAAAGTCGCAATGGATTTTTATCTCGACCGACGTAATTTGTATTAAGGAAGTTGAGGCTGTACAGTCATTTTTTTTACCCAAAAGTTATGACCTGTACCTTTCAAAAGTTAGACCAGTTTACAGTTTGGCAGTGTTGCATACACTTTAAAGAAAAGTTGGGGAAAAAAGACGAAAAACTGGTGAAAGCTCAGTCGAAAACACGAACGGTGACGATCCTAGCCTCAAAAAACTGCACGGGAAACAGATTATTGTTAATATAATCTCAGCAAATCTCCTAATAAATCTGAAAAAAAATTGACATTGTTCAGCAAGCCTTGCTCATGTTGCCCAAAAAATTTCATATTTTTAGCATCATTTTTAACGGAGATATCACTGAATGTGTCTTGACTTCCATAAGATTACATGTTATTTGGCCCAAATTGTTATTGATTTTTCTCAGCAACAACGCTCCTAAACTGTCTGAAAATTTAACTGATTTTTTTTTACACTTCACTTTATAAGATGCAGTCGGTTTAAAAGCGATGGCATCATTTTCATTCTAATGCCTCAACTTCCTTAAATTATTCAATAGAATCGATCGATGTTTTCTTCAAAAATTCATGCCCTTACGACGAATCGTTTTCAACGAACAAATCCAGTTTACCACAAAACATTGAGCTCGCTCTTGCAATTATACAGAGCGCGCGCGGTTCTCTGATCTTCCGTTCGAATAAAATATTTCTCTAATTTTCACGAGGTTGAGAAAAATAAATGGAGTTACAAATTTATTGCTTCCGGATGATATTTTCTCCAGCGATGTATCACCACCGTGCTTATAACCCGAAGCGATATATCGTCGTGCGAGGACCCTTAGAAAAAAGGAAATCGAAAAAAATCGTGGTTCCCGGTGCCATTAAGATGATGGACGATCCTCGAACTGGTTTGTTCATTCGAGGCTTTTAGAAACGCTCTATGCCACGGTACATTTGTGCGTAACGATTTTGTGTACCTTTCTCCCGCAGACCGAAAGTCATCAACAACGTCACGCTACGGTTCCACCGACTTGGCTCACCGATCGGTGTCATTATATGTTCGCGTTGGGAACATTGTAGCGTCCTCGAGACTTGTTATTACGGTGTGTCAAGACTAAACTATACAAGCAAATAAAATATTAAATTAAGCCTCGAAATGGGGATTTTTGAGATGATCCACGTTGATCCATCGCGGGCTGCGGAGCTTCGGACTGCTCTTCAGAGGCGATACTGTACGACAGTGGATTTTTCACAGCGGCTTACTGCTCGCCGACCGAGAGCTCACTATTTCTCGCCGAAGAGAATCGTGTAATGAGTTTGAAGAGACCTGGCGCCGGTGGCTTCGTCACGGTCTTATTTTGTCGAAGGCTCTACTCTTTCCTCCTCTTTTTCTCTCGGTCCTCACGATCCTCCGAGTCTCGAATACGAATATGCGACGAGTTCAAACTGTCAAGAAACGAAAAAGCAAATGAAAATTTGTGTCGAGTTATTGTGACTGATATTTCTATGTACTTTGACGTAATTTTAAAATTTTCATTGAGCACTAGCACCAAATGTTGAGACGCGTAGAAGGGTGTGAAAGGGTCGGCGAATGGTCATCTCAAACCGGATATCGATGCGCGAGTGGAATCGCTGTCCCCGCGTATTTTCAGCATATTATAAATGGAAAACATTATTGAATTATTGCGTCGGAGGATTCTCATTGGTTCGTTGCCCCTCCGATTTCGGTGTGTGTAGAGACTCTTCACTTTTTTGTACTCGCGCCTTTATAAAGCGATATAGAGACGGTCTGATCGAGAGACGAGGGTTTGACTGCTGCCGCGGTTCGTTCATTGTACCATCTTCTTTCTCACTTTTTTCTATCTTTCCTTTTATTTTTTGTATTCGTCGCACCAATACAAAAGATAGGCATTAGTAATGGGTTTTAATTACTTCATAATGAGAAGGTGATTTGGCCCCCGAGGCCTCGGCGCCACGGTTAAGCACTCGCTGCTATCTCCTCGTGCCGAATAGCATTAAAAAATAACTTCGAGAAACGAAATCTTTAGCAAAGTGTGACACAATTTGTTACCGATTAAATAAAGTTTACTCGCAGCATCGATCGATGCGATCTCTCGTAGATTGTGCCTCGAAAATAAGAAGATTGCGAGTCACTCGAAAGAAAATCCTTGATCGCCGGGGCTCCGCAGCTACGAAACAAATGAGAATGGTAGTTGACACGCGTTTGTCGGTGAGCGTTTAAGAATTAGGAGCAACTCATTTAGCTGCATGTGGGCTCCGTCTCTGCTGGTTGGAAAATATCTATATATCTGGGTGCTAGAGGTCTCTCGAGCGCGCGCGCGGTTCCCTTTAGTCCCGTGTTCGTCCTCGCAGGGTCCCGTGGAGACGAAGAGATCGAGATGAACGAGCTTGAACGAGAGAGAGAGAGAGAGAGAGAGAAAGAGAGTCGAAAAGGGACTGTGAGAAGGAATGATAGGAAGAAAAATGAAGAAAGCAGAAGAGGGAATAAGATCGTATGGGAGAAGAGCGTTGAGAAAAAGGACGTGAGATGAAGGAGTGACTAATGTGTCTGTGGCTACCTGAAGAAGCGCGCGGTGCGGTTGAGCTTCAAAGGATTCGTTGGCGCCGCCACCCTCACCCACCTCGCCACCTTTTCTCCATCCTCTCTTTCTCTCTCCCTTGCTCTTTTTTCTCCTCGAGTTCCGACCTTACGCCGCTCTCCGATTCAAGATTCAACGAACAAATATACACTGCTGTACGAATACATTGTTGCGGGGAGATTTGGAGCTGTGTGACGCCTTCCCGAGACGCAAAGTGGAGTCGTTCACGCCGGGCACACAGGCTCCGGGATTTTTTGAATTTCACGATACAAGATAACACTAATTGACCCGTACACGCGATTAAGATCCACCGTGTGAACAAATTCATTTCACTCTTACCGATATTTCACTGTGAAGATACGAATCTCTCGTCGGAGCCCATGAAAAGTAGAAAAAAGCCTTTTTCGACGATCGATTAATGGTCGTGGCGATTACGAGAAGAACCGTAAAAAGTCATGGAACAAAGCAGAAGATCGAGATTTCATTCACGACGTTTTTATTCCTCCAAATTACTGTTGCATCACCGTTTTTCGTATCGATTTTCTTAAGAGAGTCCTGAAATTTACTCGGAGTCTAAACGCCTAGTCGACTGACACGCATATCAAATTTTAAGGGGTTCGCCTTATTCGTCGAACTATGCGTTCGTCGCTACTATGCGTAAAAAATCGTTTACCTTTCATATAACGAATGAACGCTTCGTACGAAGTTTATGCAAAAGTCTTACTAGTGATAAAGATATATGACGTTAAAGATTGAACGAAATTGTTAATAAGCACTCGTAAACCCTCACATTTGCTTATTTCGCCATTTTGTTTCTTCTTGGCTTGGCCCATTCCTGTCATAATCTTCTGTCTTTCTATTTAAAAGTTTTTCTTGATCCCTTTGTGTTTTCCCTTTGCCCTCTCTAATACGATTTTTTGCATTAAAAACTATAGTATTTTGGCCAGGGACGAATGAAATTTCGGGTTCAGTCAGTGTTTGATCCCCGATTGATCGATGACTTAATTTCATTCGCCAAAAGATAAGTTGAAAAAATGTATTTATAATTTCGAATTGATAACTCTGATATTAATTTTAAAGTGATTATATCTTCAATTAGAAAGTAAAAATCTACGATAAACATCGATTTTCAAACCCTTTGATTGTTGTCGCGCGAATCACTTTGACGTCCGGTTCTATAACGATTTTAAATCGCGAACGTTTTCACAAGAACACAAACAATTTAATCCATAATTTATACGCGCGACAGACACACACAGGCACGATTGTATCCAGCTCACGCTTGTTTGCACTGCGATAAATCCAGTCGGCAAATAGAATGCAAATTGCAAATAAATTACAAACCTGTGCAGCCTCATCACTTTGCTCGTGTTTAAATGTGTATATACGTAGTTTAGGGGTGCGTGCAATTTCGACGTGAAAAAGGGCTCCTGCGCGTAGCTCAGTCTTCATCGTTTGCGCCTCACTCAACGATGCGATTACTTTACTCATCTGTGCGTATGCAACGCTCACAAATTCTTGGCTCTCGCTCACTGATTTCTTATTCGTCTCGAGCTTCCGAAGAAAAAATGTTCGTAAGATTGGAAAGCTCCATTGAATCGTTTAGAAAATCGACGAACAAAAACTTCGACAAAATTCTTGAGAAAACGACCTACGACCTTTCTACTCTGGATAGAAATAAAAGCCACGACGATTTTTGTGCAATTTTCAAAACAACGATTAAATATTGGATTCCCATATTTTTTGGCAGCCAGATTGACACGATTCTATCCAGAAACAACTGAACCACTAGAGATTGTGTTTCCTAACAAATGAAACGAAGGCAAAGATTTCGGCGGTTGTTTGACACTTCGGAGCAGCCGTAGTCCGCATTATCATCGATGTCGCGTCCGAGTGATATTTTTACGACCAAATTTTAAAAAAACTCACTGAAACGTGCGTTTGATTTTGTTTAAAAGGTGTCACAAGATAAAGAAACTTTTTCGATAAATGATTCATTCTTTGAATTGAGTATTAACATTATCGATTCGTGTGGACAGTGAAGATGATCACACGGTCTTTGACTAGTTCAAATAAATAGATGAATGAAAAAGGACGTAAAGTTTACGTCATGAAAGTATTCAATCAGTTTATCTAATATCGATATTTTGTGTTATAATCATGTCTTCACCCTTAAAATTGTAGTACTTGAGTTGCCAAAGAACAAGAAGATTTCTTAACGCGATAAAATTTACATTCGTGTGATCAAACGAACGAGTGATGGAGATGAATTAATGCGGAAGACATTTTTTCCTTTACTTTAATCACAATTAATCAAGATTTCGTCAGATAATTTACTAAAACTTAATGTTTTTTTTTATAATTTACACTTTTATTGGAACAATCATATTGCATTTGTGTGTGATAATATCTATGCTCCATTCGATTGCTCACTCGTCTTTCTTCTCTAATTCAATAATAAATTCATCAATAAATGCTCAAATTCTTAAACTGGAGCAAGACACGGTACATCGTCGTCTCACACGAGTCTCGTAAAAATTCTCTTCTCGTGTGAGATTAGTCTTGCTCCGAATAAATTATCATAATATTTTCCACCCTAATCAAATTTCTATTGCCTTTCAGAAATCACACATTTTCTTAAATCAAAAGGGTTCATTTAAACAGATTCCATCTGAAATAACGAATTTGTTCCACGCAAATATTCAACTCTCTTTAACTTTCTTCGTACCCGGGTATCAATCAGTTGATTGTGGTCGAAGGTCCCATTTACGTAATTATCTAATTCGTGGCCGCGGGCACAGAGTCGAGCAATTGGTCTCTGTGCGCTGCGGTGAGAATGGTGTGTTATAATGATAGAAACCGAGCGAGGAATCTGAATAAATTACGCGGTTATTCATACACATATAAATACAGTGCTACAAAGAGTATCGCTGTATAATCACAGCGTGCTACAATTCCAATGGGCGATGCACAAATTTCCGAGCTGCCGAAGGACGCAACAGCGAGCTGCGGTTTACTCGGACGCGTGCAATCTAATTATCCACCCTCGCAGTGCACCGATCGAAGCTGCGCGTTTTGCAATTTGTAGCTTCCGCGCTTTCCCATGTTCTCGAGTATTGAGCTCGCGAATGGAAACGCGAGCGAGCGAGTATGTGTACGGTGGGCTTTTTCGTTAGGCTGGATGACAGTCACGTAACGAGCTGCTCGCCGCTTTTCCCTTATTTCCACATTTTTTTCTCTCGTCTCGTATGAATTGTGACCGCATCCAAAACAGGGAGACGGCAAAGTTTTCGAATTCGGAGAACCTCTAATAAAAAATTACAAAAATATTTCGAATGATTTTCGTTTTTTTGCTATTCAATCGTTGCATACTCGGACGAGGAACTTATTTATTTACCGCTGAATTCTAATGCTCAATTCTTC
This sequence comes from Venturia canescens, assembly GCF_019457755.1. Classification (NCBI taxonomy): domain Eukaryota; kingdom Metazoa; phylum Arthropoda; class Insecta; order Hymenoptera; family Ichneumonidae; genus Venturia; species Venturia canescens. Next base: position 9,668,987 of record NC_057423.1, on the reverse strand, counting down.
CGCATTTATTGGAATTAGCAGTTGCTCGTTCGTTCTGAAGCGACCAGATTTCGCGAAAATTATTTTCTCGAACTGTGATCAGAGCAAAAATTAATTTTTCGTATTGCTTGTATTTGGTGCAACGTCACAAAACCCTCCTCATTTCAATGAATTTTCACTCTCCGGTCTTTCCAATAATCACAGCCAAATGTCCCATCAGTGAATGACTGACTGCAAGGAAAAAAATAGTAAGCACAGATGCGCTATTTTTCCAAACGTCACACAGTCATCTTCGTGCTTTCTATTATCGAGGGTGCAATCGAGCAAGAAATAGACTCGGTCGAGTGTATTGTGTATGCAACAAGACGCGTTGTGGTCTATAACAAATGTCAACGTACGATTCGCAGGACAGCAGGACAGACGTTACGCGTACCTATGTCATTACTTAAGGGCTGTGGCTTCCGAGGCCAGGCTGGATGCATTTATTTATAAAATCCATCTCTTTCCACTGTATACCGCGAGGAATGAAGCGCTATTTTTATTTATAGTACTCACGCAAGGCGAACTGTTCTCTCCCGTATTATTACGACTGTTGAATTACATGCGATGTTACAGCAGTTCTTGCGTATTGAAACACACACGAGGAGAGCATTCGTACGCGTTCTATCGCACTTGAACGCAGTTTGAATTATTTTTTCTTTCCCCTATCAATCATTTGATGAGGAGGAAAAAAGTGGGCTTCGCCGCAACTATAAATGCAGATGTTACAAAAGTCTCTTGAAACTGTCATTTCGTAAACAATTTCATTGCTTTTATTCATTGGTTTCAAGCCACCAACGTCCGTGTGCTCGTTTCTCAAAAGTTTGATGCGACGTAGTACACGCGGCATGCACGCTGCTGCGACGGCAAAATGGAGGGTTTAGCGCGACAATTTGTGTCCTCTTTTTTCTTATTTGTGATGTGGATGCGTTACTCGTTCGTGCTTGCTATGGTATTTACATTCATTGACAGTCTAATTTGGGAGTGAATTGTTTCGGGGAGTTTACGGAAGGTAATTCGAGGTTCGAAATGATGACTGAAGTGTGCTCTTTCGAATGGAGACTATACAGTTCGATCGAAACCTCAACGATTTACAGTATTACGTTGGAAGAGCCTCTATTTACGGAAGTTTAGAATATTTTAAGGTTGCAAACACATTCGTTGAAAATGGAGGATAAAAAGACGCCGGATTTTCACCCTCTTGAATATCGCGGGGAATTTTATGTTCCTCGTAAAGAAAAGGACATCCGCTCTCGACCGTGAGCCAGAAATATACGGCAGGACTCCTCGGCGTATCCTCACTCGAGAGACCACCACCTACAACTATAAAAGAGCCGGAATTATTCGCGGGCGTCCGCACTAATGAGCCGTGTGGGTTTATGCGTTCTGGAATCCGCTACCGGTCCTTTTGTGTTACGCGAGTTCGCGTATTTCCCTCCCTAAAATAACTCCCTCTTTTGGGCTGAGCAATAACGAGAGGAGAAATAAAAAGCTTCTAATTAAAATTTATTTCGAGCGGGCCAAGCGTTGGAAAAAATCGAATAAATTATCTGCTTAAAAATATGATGGATTTCGGTAAATTTAATTTAAGGACTCGCGCTCGGAAGGTTTTATAGATTTAACTCCGTTCAAAATTTGTTCATCGAAATAGGAGGAAACCTGAAAATTAGATTCTTAAAAAATAGAATTTTCAAATCGATTTATTAAACATGATTGATCGTTGATTCCAAATTTACATGATTCGAGTACAGCACTGGGTCAAACAGGCTCTCGCCAGCGGTGTCGCATGCACACTATATATTTTTTCTCCCGTCACGTCGCACGGGGTGAGCACACATTAACCCGTGCACCACCCAGCGACGCCCTGGACCTCCTAGGGGTCGTTCAGGGGCGGTTTTTGAGAAAGCCCTCGCGGTGTACGCCTTTGCGCGTGCTGTTCACCGCACTACGTATATTTCACAACTGATTTCTGAGGATGTGTGTTGTTGCAGTCGATACGAGATTTATTTTTATTGTGCGCACGAGAAGGAGAGCGGGGGAGAGGCAGGAGGAAGGAAAAAGATGGCGAGAGAGCGAGAAAGAGGGAGACAGAGATTGTGTGTATTCTCGGGCAACACCCCGCAGGGTGTGATCAAGGACCAAAAGAGGAAGAGAAAGAGAGAAAGAGACGGTAGCACACGCGCGTTATCCACTCAAAGAAAATTGTGCCCTCTGTGTTGGCTCCTCCACTAATATTACTACGGGGCATGATGATCGCTGCAACGAGGCACGCTGAAGTGAGTGAGAGAGAGAGAGAGAGAGAGAGAGGCTTTGAGTGTATAGAACTGGAATTATCTCAACGGGGTCGTCTCGTGGGCGTGACACGCACACGGCGACGGACGCGTACATACGAAAAATACACAAGTAAGCACACCGGGTAAGTCGTTTAGCCACACGTCGTCACGGGGGATGAAAAGAGAGCGGTAGGCGTTGGTTTTTTCGCTTGGACTTTCTCCCTCTCTTCTTGCCAATAACGAGAAGAGGGAGAATGAAAGGAAAGAAAAAAATAGGCAACAGTCACGTACGTGCGTGAAAAGAAAGAACAAAATAACACGGTATTAAACGCCTGGTACGCGGGGAAATTACTTCGTAGACTCGTCCTCGTACCGAGCTAAAATAAAGCCAACGGATGCTGCGTTGGCCAATTTGACCCTTGCCAAAAGCCCTGACGAAGCTTCGTTAGATTCGTCGAGAGCTTGACTTCGTTAAATGTAGGCGTTTCCTCTTCAGCGACCCTGCAGCACTATTTTTCTCTCAATTGTTAGTCGAACGTGTGAGATGAGTTTCGAATTTTCAAAAACTCGAATTAACCTCCGAATTAAAAAGGATATATGCGAGCTCCAGCTTTTCACGCTCATACAAATTAGTTTCGAAGCTCATTTTTCATTCGCACCCTTGATATCTTCGTGTGCTTTCTTTGGAGCCACTGTAATTCCGAGTAACTGAGTTACCCCAAGAATTTTCGTTATTTTTGATAGGACCCGGTTGCGACCCACCTTGAGAAAGCTGCCGATATGCACGTGCTCATAAAACACGATGAGGCTCCAGAAAATCTATGCTTCCGCGAAATGTCGTAAAAGGAGGCAAAAGTGATGAATAAATACATAGACGTATGCGGATACATGTTTTAAAGATGAGCACACCTCGCGGTGGATCGCTTCGATACCGAATGAGACGCGAGCAACAGCCGCACCGAGCAGGCCAAACTCGACGCGGGGACCCCTTAAGAATTTAATAACACATTAAGACCCGCCTAATGAGTTGAACAAACAATATGCCAAGGCTTTTTCTCCTTCGTGTATGTATGCGCTGCGCATATTCTACTCGCCATTGACCAAGTGTCTTCTCCTTAAGGGGATCCGAAACTCTTTTTAAAATTGCAAAAGAGGCGCCGAGTGAGAAAGAACGCGGCAGATCGGACAAAGGAAACATTTTCCTCAGTGAATCTGCACCGAAAAAGAGAGAGAAAGAAACGAAAAAAAGAACTCCTCCCACCGCCCCATTATTACGGTCATTTTTTTCCCTTTTGTCGGCAAAAGAAATTTTGGAACCGTCTTCCTCCTGTTCATCGCCCTCCTCCTCTCTCTCTCTCTCTCTCTCGCTCTTTCTTCTCTCTGCTTTCGACGCAACCTTCTGCCACGACCTCTCTCCTAGCTGTGCAGTCATTTTCTTCAATCTGTGCCTGCGCACCCGTGATCGCTATCTCTCCCGGTTACGTTGCCCTCTTCAAACGCTTTTTCTTCAAATCCCCAAATATTCTCGCACATATTGCCAAGCTTACGATCCACTTAGCGAGTTGATTGCCGTAATGACTTCAGGAAAATTTCATCATTACCGACGTCAGCTTCGTCTCGTTCCAATATCGAGTTTCAGTCCAACTTTTTCGACGTTATCCTTCCGGCTGATGGAGAAATTCGCTCTTGTTTTTGTAAAAGTACATAAAAATTTGTGATCCTAAAAAAATTTCACTGCTCCGCGCAGGATCCCAGCTCGTTTTCAAGCCTGTGAAAAGCTCGACTCTTTGCACTGTAATTTTGCTCGTTTCAGGGATATTTTTCAAAGTATTTCTTCTGGGAACGAGACTTTTTCGGAGTCTTTGAGGAGCTGATCCAACGACGAATAAAATCCAATTACAGGAGAAAAATTGACGCATAAGCCGCGACGAAAGTATTTCAATCTCTGAGCGGGACGCGGGACACACCGAATTTACAGGATTCTCGTTAGAGAATTTCTCCTTGACAAGAATTCCTCGTGGCACGTGCTTTCCACATGAAGTGTTAATTTAACGCTGACTCGTGCACGCCAAAAGGCTCGTGTTCGGTGTAGTACTAAATCTTTGGATATCTCGAAGTAACACGAGGAAGAAGCGATGTTTGGGTCAGCCCGAGAGAATTCTGAGGCCGTAGAAATTTAGTAGGCGCCTTTGACTCGAGCCACAGATGTTTGATTCATCGTCGAAACACTGCAGCGAGCGCACGCTGCGCGTCTGATACTCTTTCGCTTATTTTCCCTCGTTCACTTTCGAACGAAACAAATCGGCGTCATCTGCTTTACCAGAAAAGCACCACGGCGCAGATAGTTTTGCTGTTTGCTAGACCCCGCGTCCATCGTTTTTTCTCTACCAAAATCCAAAGTGTGATGCAGATGCGATGCGCTTTCCTCGGAGAAAAAACGGCGCCTCGAACTCTTCTATTCCTTTTTCTTAACGCAGCCCTGACTTCCGCTCAATTAGCCAAGCCGTTCGATCATCTTCTCGTCGCTCATCAATCATCCGGACAAACTTCAGGCTCGTTATACAATAACGATCCAAACTAGACCCAATTATCGGGAAATCTCTCAAGGTTTTTTAAACCCACCTTCGCTAATACGAAGCTTGGTAACGACAGATTTTGAAGAGCTTCAATTACGGTTGACTCTTTGCTGATAATCATCCCGATTAATAACACACTTTTACAGAACATAAAATGAACAATTTCTCCACCGGCTTCTCGAGTCTCGAGATAAATTTGAACTCAAATTTTGTCTTAAAAAACCGTAGTGTTTTGTAGCTCGTTGAAAAAATAACGTTCTCAGTATTTCCTTTCTCATCAGTTACGTTTTTTTTTCACTTTGTATGTCATTAATACGATTGAACAAAGTACATTTTCTTTGTTCAGGCTCTTCGACTGTTAAGCACGTCGAAGGGTTCGCGTTGAAAGCGCAGCTCCGTACAAAACGGTCGCCCATGTCAATCCAGTCTCGCCGTAGGTTCGAGAATAAAAATTCAATTCTTTCATATCGTTGGTAATCGGATACCCGGTTATGTGCGTGGCACTATCTTGCTGGTAGGAACGCCGCCTTCTGACCATTCATGCCTCTCGCTTCAGCTGCTTCCGGTGGGCGGGTTTTGACGACGACGCGGGAAAACGGGTTCGCGATTCTTTCTTCGCGAGAGCCGATCTCCCGCCTGTTCCGGGTGCTGCTGCAACACGAGGCCGAGGAACGGGCCCGAAATGAGTGCATTTATGGGTCCCTTGAAAAGGGCCTGAACTGCCAGGAGCGACGGAGAAAGAGAACAATAAATTCATAAATAAATGAAGAGAAAAAAATAAATAAAAATAGTTTGGAAAGAAAGAAGGAAAAGTTGCCAGTCGCACCCTTTGCCCCGTATCTTGGAGGCGTAACCTCACCCTTCTGGTGCCCTCTCACGCTAAGGAGAATCGACGGGGGTCCAACGTCGGACCTCTGGGTGCCCTTGCGTCGAATTATCGTCGCGGGAGGTTTCATACCGTCGTATAAAACCTTCATAGTATCTATGGGGATAGATTTTGGAGGGAACGCTAAAAGAAGCGAAAAACGAGGACGGAGATCGAGAGAGAATGGGGGAGGGAGCGAGAAAAAAGGATCAAACGAGTGATTGCAGTGCTCCGGTTTCCAAGCGAGCACGTGCGATGGGTGGGACCCCATTAAAGGATTTGCAAACTATTATTTCGTTGTTTGCTAGAGAATTCAATCTCGTGCACTCTCGCGCGGTATCCAGTTGACGTACGTATTCACTCCGTCCCCATAAAGAAAATTTTAAGCACAAGCCTGTGAGGCCCGAGCTCTCGTTGAATGAAAGAAAACGGGACAGCAGGCCACTTCCGTGCTGGGGACGCTTTCAATTTTTGTGTAACTATATAGTTTCCCGTTTCGAGAAATGGACAATCTCCAAAACTGCAGCAGTTTTCATTTTTCTTCGAATTATTTATTTCAAGAACTTCCATCCTTCAAATTCGACATGAAAATTTCTTTTTCATTCTTTGGATAAAAGAAAAAGTGGACAAAACATTTCACGACGAGTGATAATTTCACTCAATTGAGGCCTCGAGGTGCGATACTGCATTGCAGTTTTGAGATGAAGTACGGAGATGAGGTTAAATGGAAACGTTGATTATTGTAATCTCGAGAGCAGAGTGAGCGATTGGAGAGGACATTTCTGTGGACGGGGGGAGGTGGGACGTTCTCTCTTTGGCAATTTCGAGTGTTTGGGTTCTCCGCTCTGATGATGGCAGCATCAACCCTTGCGCCGCGAAGCGTGTCTAATTCTCTCTTTTACCGGGTCATGAATCTCTCGTGCCTCGGCAATATCAACATCTCGGGAGGTCCATTTCTTTAATTTGTATTATTATTAAATGCTGTCTAAAGGAGGGAACGATATTGAGAGAGTTTGACGCGAAGCTCGCGCAGGCGACGAAGCCTCAAATGAATTCCAGCTTCAATCGTTATCTTGAATTATTGAGTCACGGATAAGGGAGTCTTTTTGATAAATATCCTCCAAAAATACTGTGTAGAATTCCTTCGGTATGCCTGCTCGAAGTTGTGTCGGAACAAAAATAACGTTCGCAGGTTTGGTTCCGCCTCTACGTTGTTATTGGCCGAGGGACCGTCCACGCCCATTCACCTGCGCTACCAGGCACCTCCATACACGTACAAATATACATCCGCATGTATAACAACGTAAAACTTACCTGGCTTTTGCCCGAGCTTGCTTGTACAACGCGGTGGGAAGGTCTTAAGTACCTGTGGCCTCCAAGCACGAGAATATGACGTCACCAAAGTCACGCCACGACGATTCTCGCAGGTGAAACAATTTGCAATTTTATATGTGCCCACTCCGACTCTCTTCTGTACATATGTGCACACTAAAATAAAAACAAAGATAAAAAAACGTCTGAAAACAAGTTAACAAAGTTATCGTACATGCACAAAAATTCCAGCATGAAAACTGCTGTGGTGCCATTATATTTATTAATTCTTACGAAGATACATAGTGGTTTTTTGTGAAGCGAGAACTCGATGAAAATTGATGTGTGATGCCAAAACAAATCGTACAAACGCGAATGAAATTCTCCTGTTTACCATTGTAAATTTGTAAAAACTTTGGTGGATCATCGACGCTTGCTGTTCGAGCTTCTCAAATGTTACTATGTTCAACTGTAATATTTCGTTTGTGGAAATAATATTAATCAATAGCAAAATGGCTTTGGTAATTCTACTTTAAAGCTCATCATCGAGTCAACACGTAAATTTTATAATGTTTCCTCGACGAAGTACGTAGGAAAAAGTAGCACAGTTTAAACCTTCGTCAGAGAAAAAACGCAATTTGAAGGTTTTTATTCGAAATTGACTTGGCAATTACAATGTTTTTGGTAAAAACTTCCAAAACGGGCGATATAGAACCCGAACAGCAAGGTGTCATGGTAATTTTAACAATTTTTATCTCTCTGTAAATATTAAATGAGCAATTAAGAAATTTTCATTTGGGAACGACACGAAAGTTGCAACGTTTTTGGTAAGAGCCTCCAAAACGGGTGATAAGAATCCTAACGCTGTGGTGACATGGTAATTCGTTTTTTATTCACTTGCAAATTTCATTTAATTCTCACACACAAATGAACTTAATCCCCATCGACAAATCACGTTCGAAACGGTCGTTACGACGAAAAGCAGAAAAAAGTTGAGGGGAAGAGCGTCGCTGCTGAGCCCGTGCGACCGAGCGGCGCGCACTCGAATAGAGAAATCGTGTTGCGAGTGTGGATATCAATAAGTGAAGGAAAACTCTTCTGGCTCATGAGTAAGTCATAAATATACAAGGATCGATCGGAAGAGAGCAGGTAAGGAATGGAAGAAAGAAAAAACTGGCGAAACTTTGCTACGCTCGGTCGCAACTATGAAAATTCATGAGCTCCTGAACTTAAAGGCTGCTTGATATCCATATTCAGAAAATGGCGTCGTTAACATTAAACGACGTTCATTATGCGGTGCTGCTGGTAGCTGCGCGCACGTTTGCGCGACATACACGAGTATGTGCACAGTGGACATACACACAACGAGGATTAGCACGGTATAGACGCAATATTATATATTTGCTTGAAAAAAGGGCCAATACGCGTGGAGCTTTTGTGTACGTGTGCGGAATAACTCGAAGGGTTATTTCTCTCGGAGTTATTCGCTCTCTGTATGAGCGACATTGCGGTTTGGCATGCGAGCAGTGAGCGTGGTTGTATCGTAAGACCGCTATCATTTCGAGTCGTTTCATTCGACGGGTGTGACCGTCCTCTGTGGTAATTTGAAAGGTCCGATTAATCAAAGATTGCCGAGGAGCGATAGCGCCGCCATGTTACTCGAGCCGATTCATCGCGACTCTCGTTCCGCGCTCTCCATTTTATGTACTTTCGCAAGGCTGCACCGTTTAACATATATTTTTTCCTTTTTTTCATATATGCAAAGTTTTCTTGTCGCAAAATTCTCGCGATTGTGCCGCGTGCACATTATTGCTCTTATTGCTCTCGAGCCGCTTGAGAATACTGGATGCCGATATACGTACGTGTATGCCAAAGAACTCGCGAGAGAGAGAGAGAGAGAGAGCGAGCCGCACCTTCGGGAAAACGAGTCCGCGAGCAGTTACACACGGCGTCGTCCGGGCCACCGTTATAACAAGTACAGCGGCTTGCAGTTGCGTCGACGTGCTCGCACACACGCTTAGACCAACACACCGGAATGGCCAGGCATGAACGTGTAGCTCGGTATGTGGACGTAAGATTGCGTACTGAGGGGGTTCGAGTGCATCGGTGCAGGATAGAAATGCGCCAAGGGCAACCCCCTCGGCTTTGGTGGCGCGCGATACGACGATCAAGAGTACAGAAATTTTTCCTGGAAATGATCGTGCGTCTGCGAAGCGTTAATAGCCCCTTCCGCTGAACGCTCTTTATTCCTCGAGGAGCCAAAATAATTGACAGTCTCTCAACCGATGAAGACGGGGTCGACGCATGATCCTCGAAATGAAGCATTTTTCGTATCCCTCGAAATGAACGCTCATTAAATATTTATCAAGAAAACTTGAGGAAACGGTAATTTTCTGGTTAACGAAAAGAGAAGCAGCACAATCCTCTGGTCATTTTGTCACACGAAAAAATGAGAGCCCACAGTCGTAAGAAAGCTGCCCAGCTCTTAAGGACTAATCCGCACGACGGTCGAGCTCCCTGCATTTTTCGTCCGACACTCCTCCCGCGGAGTTGCAGCACGCGCCAATTCCACATGCGACAGTAATACGCGAAAATCCCAGTGTCAAAGCGATCTTAAAACCTCTGCGAATAGAATTTTCACCGTCGTGCGAAACATACGTGCAAATTCGCTCGAGTCAATATTGACGTTAAGGGTGTGTGGGGGGCTGGAAGAGATAACGGCGATATTGGATGTCTCTCGTCGTAGTATTTCTCTCTCCCATGGATATTTGCAACGCGTCTCACAATACATATATGTCGCTTTTATGTCTCTCGTCGCAGGGCTTTCCGCGTCCCTTCACCGACACGACGACGTTTGTCCTGACGCTCTCCTCTCCGTATAGTCACTTCTCCATTGTGGCGTGTTCGCTCGAGCAAATGCACATCGTCTCGAGCTTCTGTCTCGCTCGAATCTCCACACTCTCTCATCCCTCCTTCCTCCATGTTTCACACATACGCGGACGAATAGCAAGCCCTATTCATATGATGTGTATTTATGTGTATGCATACACATATGGGACAGAGAATACGTCGCGGAAGGCTCTGGATTACATGCACATAACATTTTGGTAGGCTGCAGTGCGTTTTGTATTTACATATCAAAGTGACGAGACCCTGTGGCACCGTCACAGCGTGAAAGCTACGAGGAGCTCGCACGACATAATACTCCGCACGGCCACCTAATATACCGGCTTTTTGCCCCGCATGAGATTTCCCAATGCGCTTTCTCTCTTATTCCGCCCCGTGCTTTAACCTCCTTCTCGTCTCTCTCGCTCTCCCTGCCCTGGCAACCTTAATCCCTTGAATGCTCCGTTTTACGGATTTTCCGATTGTGTTCGCGATCGGCTAATGGACCATCTTCATTGGCTTCGATGACTGTGCAAAGCGCCACAATCGTATTAACGTCTTACCAGATTTTTTTCTCCCGGGTGTAAAGCGGCTAACTTTTTTTCTCTTACGTCCTGTGGGAATTCCCCATTTGCTAGGGTCTCGAAGGCAAAATGAGACGGCGAATGGAACTTGTGAATTTTATTGCTCGCTTCCTGCTCGCTTTCGTCACGATAAATGGGGGCGAGTGATTCGTGCGCGATCAATCGATCGTCGTTTTTCTTATTTCTTCCTTTCGACTCTCGTTACTTCTCATTGTTTTACGGTTATTATTTTTGTTTCCGATCGAATTCTGCCTTCACCGAGATCAAGGGGCGACGATTTTATCGACGAAACGTCGCCTCGCCTTTGTCTTCCTCCCAATTTACCATTTTCCATTGTTCTATACATTCATTTTTTTCTGATTATACACTGACTTGATCGAGACAAAGCAACAACGATTTTATCGACGTCGTCGCGAGTGTTTTGCTAAACGGAATGGAGCCGCCGATGGCACGTGTCGCAATCGCATCAGTTTTTTCGTTCACTCGAGCAAAAGTGTATCAAGTTTTTTGAGGATTGCGATCGACGGCGTTTTACAGAGATTAAGAGTCGTAGGAAAATAATGAAAAGTGTCAAACGGCTGGGCTAATTGAAGGCTCCACTCGACCATTATCGTTTCCTGCTCTTCTCAATTGACGCGCATATCACGTCGCTCGATCTTCCTCGAGACTGAGTCAATGGCGTATCTGTCATCGGGGCTGACGAATTTGTCAAAGTTATATGGTGAAGCGATCGACTGATTAGCCATGGGCCCCGTGGCGATTTGCCAGGCAACGTGTCGAGGGTTCAATACTGTAAAGGGGGCTCATCCCCCAGCAGGATTCCCACGTCAAGGAGGCACAGCATCCCGTGAAATACAGGCTCGCTCGGTTGTATCTATGCGTACGTTGAACAATGCTCTTGTAAGTTGACGTTGGAACTCGCACGCTCTCGTGTCACAGTTGAGCACGGTTTATGAGCCTAATAATGTCCTGGGCAGCCTTTCATTCTCGTCACCCAAAATCTCAGTCGAGACAAACAAACGAGAAGATTGAAAGCTTTCGAAGTATTCGAAAGTATACCGAAGAAGCGGGGGGAGGAAAAAATTTCTCTCGAATTCTGCTAACGAGAAAAACGGAGGCAAACTGCCGAGTTTTTTTTCGTAATCGTATCGAATTACATCGAGCTAATTCGATAAAACTTGCTCGTATAATGGAAGCCCCCTTCGATCATTTCCTGCATTGGCCAGATCTTTTTCAAGAGTTTTTTTTCCATAGGCTCAGTACAAAACGACGGTAAAAGTCTTTCGGGTGAACGCGTTGCGTGAACAACAACGGAGGGAAAAAAATGATGACAGGAGATGAAAAGCCTGTGGAGCGAATGAGAGCGTCACGTCGAAGTAGCGCTTCGATTTTTCTTTCTTCTCTACTCACACTTACGTGGGCAGTGTTTTCTTCAACTGGTAGGTGCGTAGCGAGGAGTTTCAAAGCGTCAAATATGTATTTACGAACGGCTGCTCACTATGAAGTAACAGTCGTCATTAACCGTAGTTAAGATTTTGCCTGAGCGCCGTATAGTTTTTGCGACGTGTGCGAATGGAGATAAATATTTGCACCGCGATGGGAAATGAGGGGGGGCTTCTTGTGCCACTGAGCCCGAGAGACGCTACGAGGCCCGACACGTTTTCGACGATATTCGTTCCCGAGCTGCTCTAATTCTGGTCCGTGATCGAATGTGTCGAAATTATGCAATTTAGTTGGAGCAGCTGCGCGATGAAATCACTGGTGCAAATACAAACGAGCCAAAGACTAAACGTTTCGCTCAATTTTTTGTAAAGAATTTGCATTTAGATGTGAATTTCGTATCCAAGTATTTTGCTCGTTGTGTATAGCTTCCAATAAAGGAATGCGCAGCATTCGAAGATGGAAGCTTAAGAAGCCGTGCTGGAAGAAGAGACTCTGCGATATTTTTTGCCTCGTTGCCGAGCCACAAGAGCTAACGAGAAAGAGCTTCTCGCGCGAGGCATATTCCAAGCTCTCTTCCCCTTTCTTCATACATGCGCCTAGCAAAACGATCACGATTGATCTCACCGGCGTGATCCTCGCGAGGCAGCCGCATTACACACAGCCTCCGAAGAGGGTTGGGGGCCGAAGAGGGTGAATAAGTAACGCAAAGGGGCCAAGGCGATCCTACGTATTGGCGAGTGCGCAAAACAGTATTTGCGAAAAGTGCGGGCACGAGGAACGAGGATTCACCCGGAGATTGAAGCAGCGTTTGCGAATACACCGCACTCGGCTCCGCACATACACACACAGCACCGGTGAAATAGCAGAACGACTTAATAAGTCACGATTGCGGGACGATTGCTTCACCCATCCGGCACATCGCGCGGCCACGAGAAGCGTGTGACGATTTGCATACACGATTACAGGTTGTGCGAGGGCCAGCGCGGAGAAATAAAAATGAAAGAAACGCTCGAGGAGCTCTTGCGAATTCTTTGATGGCCTGTAGGAAAAGAGACAGAGGGAATTTCCGAGCGAAAGGAGCAGGAAGGGCCCAGAAAGAATGTTAACTTCGATGCTGAGGAGTCGTGTCACTGCCTAATTTTTAGCCTCGATTAATTAATCGGCCAGCCAAACATTCATCTCTGCTCAATTTTCACAAAAATTATATTTTTTTTCCTCCGAGCAGGCTCATTTCTTTCCGCGATCATTTCGATTGAGCACTTAGACAACCAAGTGCATTTACCTGCTTTATTTTTACACTATGAAAAATAAATAAGTTCGAGTTATAGGATGCCCGGTAGCAATAGGTAATGCATAAAGTACGAGAAAGTTATGATGGCATCGCGTGTATCGTACAACTCGTGGCAATTTCCCATATCACGTGGTATATACGTTGCGATGTTTATGTAGAAAGAGAGGCCGCTCGGGGATCGCGAGCAATCGTGCGAGCTCGGCTCTCCTTCTTACTCGCATGCGAAACGAGTCGATAGGCCGGGCGAGAGTCTCGGCTCACGGATAAGCGCAATACGCCTGTGGACTCAACTTCGTAAATACAATACATAAGGCATGAAACAACGGTAGTCTATACGCGCGTGCATACCGAGGAGGTACGTGGTACAAACTTGCGTTCCCGCGCAAAATTATAAGCTTCGAGAGTAGCGGATCTAATAAACGAGTGGCCATTGCATTCGCAATAAATGTAATGTAGCCAGGGACGTATCCGGTGGAACGACGTCGCGTTGGAAGATCCGAGGAAGGTTTCCTCGCAACAGCGGTGGCGGCGGTGGCATCGAAACGCACCGGGACAAATAAACGCTCCGCGCGTTTTTCCCGGATTTATGAGAATGACGGATGTGCGGTGGATCCGCAACAAAAGTATTCATTATCGATATGCATTACGGCAAAGTGAATTGAGGCTGTTGCACGGAATCAAATTTGCAATTTCATATATTGCATGCGCCTCGCAACGCGAAGGTTGCGACTTAAAAGTCCATTGAAAAAAAAAAGAAGAAGAAAACAAAAGAAAAAGAAACGGCGCAGCAAGCGGGCCGATATGCGAGTGCCTTTTTCGCTCAATTATTCGAGGAGAATTTTTTCAACGATACACGCCGCGAATCCATTGGAGCGGGGAATCACTCCGCGATATTAAACTCCGCTGTTTACCTCCTGCACAAAAGAGCATACGCGATCGCTCAACAACCGTTTCTTACGAGTACGAGAATTGAAGAGCGAGAAGAAGCTTCGTATAAGAAGTTGAAGAAGATGATGAAGAAGCGGTTCGAAATAAACGAGCAAACGCTCTCTGGTATAGCCCAGGTTAGCAAGTGCCAGCGAACAGTTCTCTAGTAGGAGGTTTATCCGTCGAAGAAAACGGTTAAAACTGAATGCACCTAGAACACGCGACGATGCTTATCCCATAAAGCTTCATGGGACTCGGGTAAACGCGATTATCCTCTACCTCCGCCATATTCTCCTCCACCTCCTTAATACTGCTCCCTCGCGCACACGTGTACTCCACACACGCGTAAACGCGGAGAATCTCGTTGCCCAAGTTGGAAATACGTGACACGGGACAACCGTCGGATTGGATCGCGAGCTGGAATCTTCGCTAACGACCGCACGGCTTTACCCAAAGACGAGAAATCACATGCGCCCGTGGGTGTGGGTTGGCACCGTGTGCTGTACGCGAGCCGAACCCACGAGGAAGGCGCAATGTGTTATTCTGATTGGTGGGCACCTCAGAGACTGTGGATATCCTATATACTGACGCGATCAATCATGTAGAACGCTCGGCCGCGCTGGATGCCCGTAGCAATTACAGCCGCTGATTGCCAGTGAGCGAATTTCAATTACCCATCCGCTGTACGCGAGCTCACGTGTGTTAGCGTCGCCCCGGAGTTACGTTTCCCTCCGTCTGTGTCTGTGAATACGCGGCTTTGGAGGAAGCTCGACGGCGGATCGCTGCTGGGATTCGATCTGCTCGTACACCTCAATCCGCTATATCAATTTCGAGTCTGTCGCGTCCTGCGGATGTAGATGCAGCCCTCGATCCAAATCAATGGCGTGCGGATGTGCCTGCATCTCTGCGCGGAGCCTGCTCCGCTACATTGGAATCGAGCCTCCCCGCACCCACCTCCTCGACAAATCCCTCGTTCGACAGAGTCTCCTCCGCGCGCGGATAAACCTACACCGACGTACACTGGAACAGAGCGTGTATATGCACGTTCGAGATCGCGTTACCGACGAATGAGGAAACGCGATTGCCTCCTGCCTCGTTGCCTTCCTCATTTGCCTATCCGCCTAGTACAGACCTCAAAGCCTCTAGCTGCATTGCATCTACTCCGTGTATTAGCGAGTAATCGACCATGCGATTATTTAGATCCGGCCAGGAATCAACGGTCTGTGTATATGCTTGGATCGTTGGGACTCTGCGATGTGGCTCTTCGGGGCAGTTGATCGGGGTCGATTTTCGGCACTATCATTTGTCGTTTCTATAATCGCGTTATTGCCCCGGTAATATTGTGAGTTTAAAAGATTGTGAGATTAAAAGAGTAAGTTTTGTCTTATCGACGATGGCGAATGTTTTCAGCCTCTCGAATCGAGGATCGGTAAAAATTTAGTTTCAAGCTCCCTCCCCGTGTCTAGTCTTCATCGCGGCTCATTGTTTTTAACCGTACTTTCTGCGACGGCACCCGCAACGGCGCGGCAAAGATCAAAGGAAATCGAGAGTGCTCTCGTCCCGTCGTGCGGGTCCATCATAAGCATTTCACGAGCATTCGGTCTTGACCACTTTCCTCTTCATCCCTCCCCCGCCGCATACACTTGCTCTCCTCTTTCGACGTGGATCAAAACGTGACGCGGACGAAGCGATTTATTTGCCGTTGCCGCGCGCTCCTCATTTCATCGGGACGTGATGATCCGCCTTTTGCGGATTTATCTCGGTAGACAATCCTCACCGGTCACACGGAACAAGCAGCGTACATTTTTCGTATCAATTGGTGCAGAAAAGACCTCGATCATGGATCCATGACGATATTTCTTTCAGAATTTTCAGCACGAATGAGGCACTCGCTGCTGCCGATTACATTTTCACGGACCAGAAATTGCGATCGCGTGATTGAAGATCAATCAAAATAGTTGAATAACAATGAATCGTTCATTTTAATAGTACAAGAAACGACGAACGATGGTTTTGTTTCCTGGTGCGATTAATTCCTAGTTCGAAATACTGATCAACTGCGTTCATAGCCATGAATTTTCTGTCTTAACTTTTTCTCTTTCCAGCTTGTAATTCAATCCGACCACTTATTATTATTCTTACATCTGATTCCGTATTATGTACACCTTTTTTAAGGGGTTGCCCGCGCGCGCGACCGCTATTGTAGAAATGGAGTTAAGAGAAAAAGAAAATGATCGTTGTCGTGGTCGTGGTCGACGACGTCGTCACGTTGATCCATCTTGGCTCTTCCGTTCTCCGCCTATCCACGCGACTCTTCGGCACCGCGAGACCGGCTACGAGGCCTGTAATTCACGTGATGAGGCCGCGTGGCGCTCTCTTCTGCGCGACACTCCAAGAGACAAATACTCCCGTATCTTTTCTCTTTTGCTGCTCACATTTTTTTCGTGTTAAAGAATCAAAGGATGAAGATTCAACTTCTCGTGGTTCACTCCCTTCAACACGAAATGCAACGTCGCGCGTACGCGTGTGCGGGCAACACCAGGCAAAATGGGGCAAAGGGCCAAGGTGAAACATGATTTTTTAAAAAATCGAACAAAATCAGGGTTTCATTGGATTTTTGGCTTTTGAATGAATGCTTTTCGTGCTTCAGTATGCCGCGATTTCCATTCTGTTAATTTTCGATGCAATTTCCTTTTTAATTTTTAACTTTCCGTTTTGACTTGGTGATCTGGTGGGAAAATAAGTCCAAATAAAATTTCACGTTCTCGTAGGATCGCCCGATCTTCGTGGACGGTGCTGCCACCCTTGAGAAGAGCTCGATATTTTTGCAAACGATGCGACCTCTACACTCTCCTGTTCCAAGGACCATTCTTTGGCACGGTCGTTCCAGAAAAGAAATTACCTTTTGCTCACAGAGAGATATTCTTTCTCTTTTATTCGCAATGGCGTGGATCGGGTCTTCTCGCTCTTTCTCATCGTTGCGTCCGATGTGGGTGCAATTGCTTTGGGAATGTTAATCGTCGTTGAGGCGACCCGGCCGGTGGTCCGCGCGAGACCCAAATTACGTTTTCGGTCTTCGTATCCCTGCGAGGATGTGCCGGGCATTAAGGTCGTTTTCTTTGGAGTCATTCGCGGGACTTGGAATGTTATTTCGCAATTCGGGAAAGAAATTTGCTCCATGCGTTTGTTGGTTTAATGAAAAATCGAAGGATTTATGAAATTTGAGGATTAAAAAGATTGCGCGCGGAGATCGCAAGTTAGCGATTCGCCGGAGCGGAATATTGAGCGAAAGCCCAAAGTGCCAACACTTTTGGGTTGCTCTCCGGCGCAGCAGGCGACGAGAGACTTTGCGCAGTCTGCTAGCTTCGCAAAATCGCTTTCGGCGCGTTAACGAGGATCGTTTTAACGTCGATTAACCCTCCGCCCCGACTGACCCCGTGGCCCGGTGTTTGCAGCCCCCAGCTCCCCTCTCATTTTCCTTCTCCCCTTTTCTCTCTCTCTCTCTCTTCTGTTGATCGTTCCACGAAGGAAATTGGTTCGTTGCTCTTACCAATTTCCGCAGATTGGTCCTTTTTTTTATTAATTTTGTTTCTTCCCTTTCTTACGAATAAGGTTTCGAAGTTGAGAAGAAGCGCGAGGGCGCCGCAAGCGACGTTCTCTCTTCCCTTCCTTCCTTCTCTCTCTCTCGTGTTGTGGCGCGCGGCACTCCCGCCCCGTCGCATTTACTCCAAAATTGTGTAAATTTTCGAGCGGACCAACTATTTATCTTTATGGCCGCACGACCGGGAGAACGCGAGCATCGTGAGCGAGAGCGAGCATCTCGAGCATTCGTCCTTCTCGCGCTTCATCTCTCGCGTATACTTCGCGATCATCTCGATGGATTCCTGAAAGACGTTAACACTTTCCAAGGATTCGTTTTACCAAGGGACAGTGAATACATGCCCGTAGCAATGTTCTTCAATCTCTTTCTATCCTTAATTTGAGCAGATTTTATGGAGGCAAAAAATGAGGATCGGATTTACAACTGGGACGGTGGAGCCGAGCTCATCTCTTCGGAATCGTGTTTAAAACCACAAAAACTTTCGCCAAATTTTCACGACGCGATTCCAATTTTTACAGTTTTCAGTACGTTTCCCCTCGAATTTCCTCTCCTTTTATCTCCACCAACTTCCCCCAGTTCCCCCATCAATGATACATTGCCAAGTACAATTTAAGCTCCCGCATTACACCGTCAACAAGCTTTTTCGTATATATCCTCGTTCCCGAAATTCCCGGCACGTGACTAATTTGTCACAACTACAATGGCGCACTTCTCGAGCTACCGGATAAATGGACGAGTAGAAAGACGCGCTCTCGTCCAATGGGAAAGAAGTTGAGCTTTCTCAAGAGAATTTCGCTTAGAGTGCTCTCCCGTATACGCGCGGACACTATCACGAGACCCCTCGGTCATTCGGATCCCCTACGGATGTATTAGCTTTATGGTCAATCCACGTTCGTCTTATACTTACACCGCGTGTGTGGTGTACACGGGCTCTCTCGGCGAACCGGAAATAGGTCCATTCGCTGCTTTTCTGAGGGTTTTCCCGTCGACACACTCTCCTCCCGCCGTCTCTTCTGTTCTCGTCCCCGCGTAATCCGGGAAAAACGTGAGCTCGCTGAACCCAGCAGTGTGTGTCTCTCTGGTTTCTCGGTTAGTGCGCAAAAGTGACCACTTTCGACCCTGTTTCCTTCTGCAATCATATAAACCAGTGCGAGGGTAAAAAACTCTGGCTCACAGCATTTCCGGGCTTAACGGCTGTGCTGGGAAAATGGAACTCCGCGATGCTTCCTACCAAGTGCTTATTCACTTTTTTTTAAAGCAATAAACACTATTGGAGTTTTAGCGAAATTCTGATCGCCTCCGACACTTTGTCGACGATTTTTTATCGCACACTTCGGCTGATTCAACCAGACAAATTGGGCTCTCGTTCGAATAATATTTAACTTCATAAAAAGAGGAGAATGAGAGAGCCGAAAATATTTCTGAGCATCGTTGTGAGTGTAGCGGCATTTGGTCAAAGGTCATATCCATACCGGAATAAAGACAAACACATGGGCGAGCGTTGAGCAGCCCTTGAAAGTTTAGTTACGATAGCGATAGGGTGAGAGGTCGGAAGGAGAGACTTTTGTCTAGCGGTTGTCGGTGTGCGGTCTACATACGTGGAATATAAGGGTCCGTGGGGGCCCTTGGGGGCTCCTCACTCCCATTTTCTCTCGAGTATCGGAACGAATGATATTTATCGAGTGAACAAATCTGCAGTCCACTCAAATCCCAAGGGTGGTCCTTATGGTATCTAAGCGTTTTCTCCCTGAGCGTCCGCATCGATAAATAATACCGACGGGGGGTCAGGTCATAAAGTGAAAATAGTACGGCGACTCCGCTAGGATAGAAATGCAAGGGAAATAGAGAGGGTAAGTGGAGGGAAGCGAGAGAGCGAGGAATAAAACAAAGAGCCCAACAACGACGCTGCAATCGATACCGACCGAAAGCACCCTCTGTCAAAGTTCCAGTTCTCTTTATCCATGATTTTTTACGCTTGCTTTGTACGGCGCAACTATTTCCGGAAAGCCGACGCGGTTATATACTTACGTGGTATATCCTCGTGGACTCTGTAGACAGTAGCGAAGAGAGTCCCCTTTGATCTATAGAGGTACAACAAATTACGAGTGATTTTCCGGTATTGCCAGCACGATCATTGGAGCTGTGTGTGGCTGAATCATATTGGCAAACACGTTCAACTACAGCACCCCGATCAATTCCTCACTCGAGGTTTATTTTTGAACATGAAAAGAAATAATCGACCTCGCTCTGCGTCGACGCCTCCTTCATGCATATATTCTACTGACTATAATATAATATCTTTCCTAAAGTGAATCTTTCGTCAAGCACATAGGATAAACGAGTATATCATGGAATACTGAACATGCACCGTTACGCGTACGTGCACGAGGGCGTAAAGAGGATTTGCGCGGCGATGGTGTCGCCTCGAAAACGAACGATTCCATTCGATTTTCTTTCCATTTTGGGAGCCCAGGAATCGAAGGAGATTTGGAAGATGCGCCGCACCATAGATTCTTATGGGAGCAGGTACGAGGTTCGATCTTTTTGAGCATTTGGCATCGATCGAAAAATTCAAAGGGTTGAGCCTCCGAAAGGAAACGCGTGTGGAGAAAGAGGAAGGAATAGAAAACACAACACGAGCCATTAGTGCTTAGTGAGCTTCACGCAGAGCAAAAAAGAGAGAACGAGCCAGGGATGAATGAATGCCAGTCCTTTTTCTGGCTGTTACGAGAGAGATGTTTTTTTGGAGCTCCTGCTTCGGTTCCTTACAGCAGGTTGCACCCTGCTGAGGCGAGCTATGTACGAGAAGATCGAAAACGAGCCTCGGGCGCTATCTTACGCACAGCAGTTTCGCTCCACAGGAGGAATTCCAGCTCTCTTTCCGCTCCCGATCTATCGACATCTGATACTAATTGCCCCGCTCTCTGGTTTCTCAGGTGTCCTTTATTGCCTCGTGGCTTCTTTCTCTTTCCCGCTGCAAACCTTTTCACGCCCGCGTCGTATTTTCTCTCCTTTTTTCCCTCTTTACCTTCGACGTACGCAGCCCCACGTACGAATCCTCTCGACACTGGGACCCAGCTACCGCGCTGCTGGTTTTATGGTGGATCGAGAGACTACAGCCAATTAGCAACGTCCCTTCGTATAAAAGTGGATCTTTCGTCTCGCTGCGGAGGCGCACGGGTTACGCGACACCGCTAATTTCCTCTTTATTCACGAAACTGACGTTCCCTCGTATCGAGTTTCACTCTTTCTTCACTATTCACATCCATTTTATTTCCGAACTTTTGTTTTCATTACTGATCCAACGTTGAACGGATCGATCACAGATCCCAGGCCCTTAATTGACCGTTCCAAAGCATCTCTACTTCCTCGTGACTCCTCAAAATACTGCTAACTCGAACGAACCACTTTCTTTTTCATAGCCTCCATAAAATATCCTCTTATAATGAGATGCCAATATTAGTTGGAACATCCTCGAGAACACGAGAGCGCTCATCCACTGTACTATGTATAGACACTAATGAACACCCCGTGCCTCGTATAATGCGATGTTATTCCACGGGTTACTTCGACCAGGCAAGAACTAATTGCACCGATCTTGCAGCCAACACCTTAAGCACCGGGTCTATTAGGTTAATGAATGTACGAGCTCGCATATCTTCGTTCCACAGGAGCAGAGATTTTATCTGGAGCAATCATCGTGTTAGATCACTTCAGAAGAGATGTTATGATGAGATCTCTGCAATCGTACTTCTGACAAATGGGAGCCATGTTTTCTCATTACTGCAACGTAGCGTGTACTCTCATCCAATTGCGAGTGGATCGAGTGTAATTTCGTCGGAGTTAAGCAAAGATAAATTCGATATAAAAGTAACGAAAATAGGGATCATCGAGGAAGTTTTAAGCGAGATTATTCGTTGAGCTCCGAAATGTGGGATTTTTAAAATGAAACTAATGCGTTCCAAGTTATTAAGGGAGCAATTCACACTTCCAGAAACAATTATTCGGAGTTGTCGCGCTGTTGAATTCCACGCTCGTTGTACATAGAAACGAGAAGGAACGAGTGGCGTGGAAGCAGTGCGGATATATGCCGTAAATACTCGGACGAGGCAGTATATCTCTTTCCCGTTCGTTACCGCCCAAAGCACATGCTCTGACTCTCCGCAAACAGTTCTCTTGCTCATTCCCCTTTGCTCTTAGTTTCCTTCGTTCCCTTTCGTCGCTCGTGTTGTGTGTTCTCTTCACCTTTTTAGCGCGCGACACACGTCTTCTTCGGCACATCTTACTTCGAGCAGGCGAGACCAAACTGCGGCATAGTTCATAGAGTGAGCGAGTCGCGTGCGAGCAGGAGATTTTTCTTGTCACACCAACGAGAAGAGAGGGCGAACGTCGCGTGAATATCGCGTTGGGAGTCGCACCGAGAGCAAGTCGCGCAGAGAAAACGATTATTTTCTTTGTATATCTGAAGAACTGTTGACTTGAAGGATCTGACACTTGACTCCGTCGGCACTTCATCTACTATTCACCACGAAGAATCCCGACGAAAACCGCCCCTTCGTCTTCGAAGCTGACGTCCGATCTAAATTGATATTACACGCCGAACTGAGCGCGGTGAACATTTTTGCCATTCTTTTGACACACTCGCGCGTTGTTCCATTGCTTTGTGAGTCGGAGTTCGGACGCTCGTCGACAAGGGACGGACAGAATAACAACGATACTGATCTCGGCTTAATATCAATGTTTTGTCATCGCACTCGCGAGCTCAAACTATCGTCGATTTTTCTATTATTGAGAATCGTTACAGCCTCAGACGCGTGGATAAAAAAATGGGAATTCGTGTTTCGAAATTTCGGCAAATTTTGTTCACCCCCAGACTTGTCTATCCAGCTCATAAACACCGGAACCGCCTTCTTTTTCGTTTCAGGCAGCATCCATCAATTATGTTTTTAGGTGAATTCTGGTAAAGACTCATAAAGCATGAATAGACGAGGAGAAAGAAGGCTGGGAATGGAGGCAGCCGGAGGGGAGAATTTTTCTCGAGACTTACACGAGAATATCCATAGTAATTCTCTCCCTTCCTAGGGGTTGAAAGCATCGAGACCTTTTTTATATTCTGCTATAAAACGAGAGCTCGTCGACGGACTCATTTTGCTCTCAGGATCTGTGCACTTCCTCAAGCTTTGCTCGTCCCTACAGATATATCAGAGGACTGTTTCAAGGAGGATTCTCCGCGTGAGTTTTCCTCGTGCGCCGCGAGTATTGCGGGACTTTATCGTTTCCCCATGAGCTCGTAACTCTTTTTCGAAAGAAATTTTCTCCCCTTTCCTCTCTTCGTTACGACAGAAATGTCGCACATCGGTAAACGTATATCTTCGATGACAGTAAGAAGAATAATATTTTCTAAATTCTGCATCGGTGTAGAAACTCGGCATTCTACACACTGTACGCGCGTACAAATGCAAGCGTGTTTATAACTGGCGACAATTAACGAGCGTGCGGAGCTGACTCTATCGTGTCAAACAGGCATATCCCTCGTTCGGATTGTGACACACGGCTTTGCAGAAGAATTTCTCGCCCTCTCAGGACACCCTATAAACCGACGCACACGTATGGCGAATGGGGCAAGTGTGACGGTGCACAGCAAAGCGAGAGAGACGGAGAGGAAAAGAGCGAAAGAGAAAAAACAACAAAGTTGCTCGAATTCTCAGGGTTGGGTCGTAAATTTTCACGGGCTCTTTACAACCCACCAAGCGCACGTTGGTGACTCCGAGCTCGTACAAACATCTACACCCGTGCACACTCACTCGTGTCGAAAGAAAGACTTTTCGAAACTGATCGCAATCCGGCGGAGCCAAAGTTTCGAGCTTTTCTTCTCTGGGCTTCGATCGCAACATCTTGGAGGAAAAATCCCGTTGCCCCGTGGCACGCAGACACAAAGTCTTCCGACTTGTGCAACTCGAGGAATAGAAAAATGGGAAAGGGATAGCAAGAAGATACACAAGTCAGGATATCCGTGTGTGCGCGACTGCTCGTCTGTAAAGAATTGGAGAGAATATACTTGCCGAGTCATTTGTCATCGCAGTGTATTGTGGTCGCGCCTCTCTCTCCTCTCAGTCCTGTGGAATACCGACGACCTCAAACAGGAGTAAAGCTTCATCCTTTTCTCTCCTCCTTTCACCATCTTTCCTCCATCCTCTTCTATTATTTTGTATCCATCTATAGACATCTCTTATGTGTAGCAAATCATTGTTGCCACGCTTCCTAGACACAGTCTCCGTAGTCTTCATCGCTCCTGCGTGATTTATACATCCTTTTGTAGCTCTGAACACGGAAGATATATTGTTACCGAAGACATCACTTTCTACGTTCCCCCCATTTACGAGCCTTCGATAATAAAACCACTAAAATTTTCATGTATCGCTTAGGAATCCCTCGCCACAATTCTCGTCGTAAGCCTCTCATTTTTCGGCACATCGTGTCCTCTTACTTTGTGTATTTTGTGGGTAAAAAGGGTCTCTGACACTACGTTTCTCGGGCGTATAACTATCCCGTGATCCCAGGGATGATCGCACCCGTACGCAGGGTCGAGCATCTGCCAATATTTGTCGTCTATTATCGGCTCTAACCTTGCAAACAGATCAGCACTCATATGAATTTGGATATTCGAGAGTTTGAGAAAATCATTTTTAGTGTTGCACCGAATTTTTGTGTGAGTGAGAGCTGAAATTCACTCGATCGTTGGAGGATGAAGATTTTTTTGGGGCTTCACACCAGATAAATCGGGAATTTTGTATTAATCAATTGAAATAATTGATGTTCGATTGATTATCGGAAGAAAAAGGTCTCAAAACAACGAAATGAAAGTGGACGGGGAGCTGCTGGTTTGCGTGCGAGCGCAAACCGCAGCCTCAACATTGATTGATCGAGAAAAAGAGAAAAAGCGAGGATTGGGAGGGGAAAAAACGAAACGGTTGGCCACAGAAGCACGTTTTCTTTCATGGCTTGTTATTATTGCTTCAGGCATATGTGGGCCAAAACGCATTGCAGATAAAAAGAAAAAGAAACACTTTCAGAGCTACGTAATATCGACGTGAAAAAAGCAGGCCCCGGGGCAAGCTCCTGCATCTGTTGGGTGACGAGTTCTTTCTCTGTCTCGTTTCTCCGGACAACAACAGCCCCCGATGTAGTGATAAAATAAAGAGGGAAGAGTGTGAAGAGAATGTTTCTCGACGGAAAGTACAGTTATTCCGGCGATTGTTCGAGCGGGTGTGCCCGCGCTCTTGTCACGTTCGTTAAACAAAAAAGTTGCGTGCGTGAGGGATGCAAAAAGTTGAGGAAAGAAAGTCCACTTTGCGGTGTACACGCGACGTCCATTTCACTCCTGCGCACAAAATGAATGCAGGCGGCTTCGACATCATCTTCGAGAAAAGTCATCGATCGTGACACGCGAATTCCTTTTTCAACTTGTATTGAAAGCATACAAATTCGGAGGATTTTTCAATATCGAAAATTTCCTGGTCACTCACCTCGTTCTTCCAAACTTCGTGGTACTTTCGCATGCTCTTATGACCAACCGATATCGAAAGCACTCGCACAGATAATTCGATAAAACCGGAAGTTACCGGAATTAACGTAATCCGCTACTCACTTTTGGCATCGAAACTTTCCAGACGATTCGTCAAAATAAGATAACTCCTAAAATCGATGAACCGAGTTTCTCAAAGTATTGGAAATTACTTCTCATCGATTTTTACCCCATCCGCACGGTTTTATCTTTCACAGTATTGCATAACCTTTCAACGAAAGTGTACACGTTCATACCACCAGTTAAGTTGGCCCGAGGTCATGCTCTTGGTATTTATGCATGCCGTCGGCTCCGTGGAATGAAGAATGTGCTGGTACCTCCCTGACCCACCTGGGGGCGGAATCGCGTACGCCCTAGCCGCCCCCGGGCGTATGAGGGCTGCACGTGTCGAGTGTGCACCATCGGTAACGTGTGCAACACACGCATGTACGCTCATCTTTGAGAATGCTCGCGGTAACGCGATCTTGCGACCAACGAAGCAGTGAAAATACGTTGGTGAACGAAAAACATTTGTCGAGAATATTTGGAGCCTTGAGACGAAATACGAGAATCGATCGCATCCGGGGAGTGTTCGATTGAATATTTTTCGTCGAGTGTCTGCAAATGAGGAAACGATTCGATATTCCGTCTTGAAAATAAAAGAGCAAAGCTCGAATCACAGAAATAAAATGAAACGCGAAGGATAATTTTCTTCAAAATTTCGTGCAAATGCTTGACGACCGACTCGATAAATAAGAACAAAATCTTCGTGCATATGGTAAACATGAACATTTCCGACATGCCCACATCTCGAAAAGAGAAGAAAGAGAGCTGGAGAGCGAATAAAAGAAGAGGCAAAGAACTCGACTCTTGGCAACCGGTTCGAGGCGCCATTACTTTTTCCTCGAGGTCTTGCGGGGCTGCGCGCTCGCATCCGGCGTGTCTTCGGAACAATGCGTACTGTCTATAGCCCTCGCGTAATGACCGCGAGGCTTTCATTGTGTCTCTTGTTCGTCTCTCCGGCGGTATACTCAGTGCACAACTGCAGCGATACATCATTTCGTGCAAAATCGTGTATTTACGTCGTATTTTTCATTGAAATAAAAGAGTACAAAAAACTCCGCGAGATGTCAAGATGGATGTGGATCGCTGGGAGCGCCGTTGAGAACTTTCGTTCCGTGTTTTCGGCACCTCCGAGAGGTCATGGCTTGACCTGGCAACGCGTTCGTAGAAATTTTTCAATGCGGCATTGCAGCTATGAGCATTCCTCGAGGTTGCAGATCCCGTGCGCCCGATCATTGATGCCCTCGCTGAATAATGGAACATACGGGTTGTGCAATATCTACAAACGCATATACTAAATACAGGCACGCATAGAATACTCATATAAATAAACGACGTGGATCGGTCCCGAGGAAGTGAGCGAGCGTGCGGTTCGATGGTGTACATGGCAAGCTCGGGGGCACGGGGTCCCCACGCGGACCCCTTACACGGTCCAGGTTCGGTCGGGGCGTGGTGCGCGTTCGCTCCCCAGGTGCGTTCGTCTCTCTCCCTGGCTGTCTCTCTTCCTCTTGGTCCCTGGCCGGGACACAATGCACAATTCGTGCAGGAACACGAGGACGCTGACACGCCCAGATCTCTGTCAGGGAGCGTGTGCCCTAATATTCTTCTATGGGTTGCTTCCACGTATAGCGGAACATAAAAGTTTGTACGCGTAGATGTTGGCAGTGGATGGCTCGCGCCCGCGACTCTTTCTCGCGCAGTGCTCGGAGCGTTACAGCGAGACGAGTTCTCCGGGTACGCGCTCTTCGCTTTTTTCGTCCTCGTCGTTGCTCTCCTTCGCCCTGACAGATGCACAGCGACGTGTGCATATGTGCATAACTTTGTGTAGCTGAACACGCGCGCGCAGTCGTGCCCAGGTCCGATATACTTTAAATAACGTCGCTAACGCCTCTTTCACCCCTCCGCTGGGGACAACTACGAGGAGAAGAAAGAGCGGGAGAGACAGAGGGATGACGAGAGCCAAGTAGCGAATCCCCCGACGACGAGCGAGCCGCTTTCTCTCCGTTATTATAGCCGAGAGACGCTGCCGCCGCGGCTGACAAATCGCTTTTTAGGAAACATGCCCGCATTCATGGTGAATGCACACAGAATGTGCACGCGCTCTTTGGATTCCCTTTAAGCCCAATTTTCACAGGGTTTTAGATCTTCCTGCAAACATCGATACTTTAGGGACGTGGCTTGTTTCGCGCCGGTACAAATAATGTATTATGTGCGCGCGAGTGCCTTAAGCATTTTATTTTCATATTATGCCATTGTGATGTGCCTGCCAGCAGCACCGCCACGAACGCTGCATTACACCTCTTCGCGGCGCTTTTTTTCCTCATTCGATTTTTCCTCCTCTACGCGACCGCGATGATAAATATGCGTCCTCCCGACTCACCGTACGAGTTACCCTCGCGCCTATTCCATCGGAGTATCGCCAGGCGAGAATGCGAATGGAAATAGCCCCGCGATCCACGCGCACGCAAACGAAAGGTACAATTTAGCGGGCGCGGGGCAAGAAAAGGAAAGGTGAGCGGCCGTGCGTACGCGAATATATCCTCGGCGCAGCATCACGCTGGACAGATAGGAAGAGACAGACCGAGACAGAAGAACGAGACTCGAGAGAACAATGAGATCGTAATACACGAACCGTTCGAGGTCCAGAGATTAACGAGACTCTGCGAGCGTGTCCCGTGCACGCCCTCTCCCTCTCTTTCTCACCATCGGCTCTCTCGCTCTCCGCAACACGAGCTTTTTTCTTGCCTATTCCACTCCGTGGGAGAAACAAAAAAATTGAAGTTATGTGCTTTTTGAGAGAAAGAGACAAAGCCGCGGAGAGAAAGCGACGATGGAAGACGGACGAGAATAAACTTATCGCGGAGGGGCGGGCTGCACGGACTATAAATTCCGAGGATGTTTCCTTTGGAAAATCGAGCAAAACGCCCGAGATCGCGTTTTTGACGCGTTATTATACTGATAAATTTATATATTTTTATGGGCGCGCTCTAACCGCGCGCAGCCACAAGGGCGTACGCTTCGGTTTATGGGACAAGATTCGACATCGTTATTGACGGTAAACTCGCTCGATATGCACGCTTCTGACGGAGGTATTGACGAGCGAGCAGATGCCACGATATCGCGAGAGAGACAGACGCAGACCCGTGTATTATGCGGTTTCGCGAGACCAGATGACTCGCAGACATCGCGGCTGAAAAACACAAGCAACGGACGAAGTCGGAGGAAAAGGAGAAGAAGCGAAAAGCACAAGGGAAAAGAAAAAATGCCTCCTCAGCTCTGCTGCAGACTCGGCGGTAGTTGTTGTGCGTTCCGGGTATATATACGAACAATCGATATATAAATGGGAATAAAAGAAATACAAGAAAGGAGGACAGAGAGAGAAAGAGCGAGGAGAGAATAGGAGAGAGGCCGCGCGAGGTTGTTCGGTGTGTGTGTGACGCATCGGGAACGACGACCGTTGATAAAGCGTGCATCATGAATATACACGAGAGCGATGTGGAGCTACCGCAAAATTTTGCCGATTCGCGTACATGCGCGCACCTTTTTTGTGACCCCGTTTGGCGAAAGTGGTCGAAGAAAAACAAGTTGGGAACGGGAAAGCGCAGAAATAATGAAAAGGAGAAGAGCGAGAGGGCAAGTAAAGGAGAGAGAAAGAAAACGCTAATGAACCTATAACGCGCCTTCGTAAATTTCGAATGAAATAAAATGGGCGTTTTCTCCTGGCCGATAAAACCTTATTTCGTTTATCTATATATACGTTCATCTATTTATGGATATGGAGCGTGGGTTTCTAGGCTTTGTCGGATTCTCGCGTACATATACACACGGCAAAGTTTTACGAGAACGCGCCAAGAGAAAAGAATGTTTATTATAAGCTCGAGCGCGCGCGAGCACCGGCGGCCCATTGTAATTTCACCCGCCGCAAAGAAAATAGTGAGCTTTCGCGAGCTAGCGCGCAATCACAACTTTCCCCTTTTCAAGTGACCAAGAAAAATCCTCGTTTTCTCTGCGAAGAATTCGCGCTAATTCGCAGGCTGAGCTTGCGGGACGAACTCCCCGCAAACTTTAATTCCTTTTCAATTATTCCGGAGAGACTCCTCTCCGCTTCCATTCGTCAGTTTTCTCATCGTACTGTCTTCCGACATCGATATTAAGCGCGGAGTGTGTTAAAAACTTGAAATTTTCATAAACCTTCGACTCCCAATCGTCCTTCTTTTTTTTCGCTGCAATATCCGGCTAAATTCCTCAACCACAACGACGCCGCTGTCACACTCTCGTGACACGACTCGCCACTCTCTCGCTCTCCAACTTGGATAAATGTCCACCCACTCTGTTATTATCCCTACACTATTACAGTTATAGAGCAGAGGGATTTTGCACGAGTAAAATAGCTCAAAACCTCCAAGTTACCCTTCCAAAGTTCCAACGGAAAAGCACTGTTCTCCTATGCGGATACGCGCATTTTCATATTACTGGATATATGCCTGCGTACATGGATACAAGTTTTCTCGCATCGCTCGTTCGACTCCGACACAACATCCGAATGCATTGTAGCGCAACGTGTCATTTATAGTAATGTAACGTAAGTACGCACGTAACAATAAGACCCGTCTCGTATATAGACGTTTAATTATCATAGAGTAATGTCTAATGACATATATTAGAGTCTGCCTGGGTCACCATATGGGAAACCTTTTGTCCCTCAGTAATAACAGTCGGGCACGGAAAGAGTTGTGCACGCGTACATTGCGTTCCGAGAGCAATACGGTTCTGCACCTCCTCTTCCTCCACCTCCGCGTATCGTTTCTTCTTCCTTCGTTTCCCTCAACGTTTGAGAGGCACACGAGACAACATCGTATGGATTGTGGTCAATAATGCGACGTATGTTACACTTGGTAAAATTTTTTTGTACGTTTCCTACGGTTTTCTATGCCATCGGGAGGGATTGAGAGTTATAAAAGTAAGAACAGGAGCGCGGTCGTCGTCCACTTAAGGTGGCTCGTAAGCCACTCGTAAGCTCGTATGAATGCTTAATTCGAAAAAACCCTTTTTTTCCACGCTTTTCCATAGCTCACCGGAAAGTCTGTGTGTACTTATAACAGCACGAGGTTCGTAGTACACGAGACTTGCCCACAATTATCAACCGTCAATTATTCGCTAATTGATTTACCGGGGCTCGCGGACTTTCAGAGTTCCGTAAGCGCCCATTATTTTTTCAATGTTTTCTGCTCCTTCTATTCCCTCGGTGTACGCGAAGGGTATTTCACGCTGTGTGTATGCTTCTTTGCTTCTCGAACAAATAATAACTGGTACTTTTTCAATTAACCTCTTTCGTCAGGAATAAAAAACAAACTATGATCGTAACGGTATTGACCGAATGAGCTGGAGGATTAAAAATAACGGGGGCTATAAATGGTATTACCGAAAAAAGCATCGTCATTTGTAACGATATCATTTTCATTTGCAACGATTGTCATTATTAATAATACACCTTCGCTTATCCAATTTTAATTAAATTATGATTCACGTGTCGTTAGCCCGTGAATTAATTAATTTTTAATATTGATTACAGGCTTTTGTTTACTTTTCGATGGCCAACTATTCTGTTGAAATTATACCGGAGTGCGTAACGTCATTGTTGTCTCCTTCGTCACATGGTTTTCATGTTTTTTCACATTTTTTTTCAACTTTTTTTCATGTCATATCCCTTTGCCCCACAACTGTCCGTTTCGTCGAGGTTCCTATATCTGTTTTTACTCTTATTTATTTTTATTTTCACTCCCCTCAAGTGAATCATACCGTGGCTGCGTGCCATTGATTACCGTAATTCAGGATTCCTGTTCCGGTATCGCTTGCTAATTATAATCATCGATTTCTGTACGTCACTTCCTTCCTTCTATAAATACGTGGCCGTATAAATAAATACGTTGTGAACGATGCCATTGCCCGATGTAACTAACAACTATGCGCCTTCCCTGCGTTCTTTTCCCTCTCGCACTCTCTCTCTTTCCTTTACAAATTTCTCGTGCCGAGAAGACTAACGTTTCTGTTACGCAGAACGAGGCCTTTCTGGCGCATATTCTTAAAACCGTGACATGTGCGGAGCTCTGCAACGTTTTGCGAGAGCTCACTGTGTGACCAGCATTTTTTTGCTTTCCCATCGCATTACTTGTCTCTTTACAACGTTTGCAAAATGTCTAACGATCCGTCGCGTATTTCTGGATCGAAAACTACACAAGAACGAACCTCTGATGGGTTTACCTCAGAATGGAATTCTGAGGTAAACCACCGCGCTATGCACACACTTTTTTCGAAGCAAGCTCATCACTCGTCAGCAAAGATCATCGCCCAACTACTCCGCTTTTTTTCGTTTTCCATTATTGCACGAATGAATGACACGCCATTCGTCCTCGATGTCCGTAGCTGAAGAAAGGTTGGAATCGAGACTCGACTTTAACTTTGGTCAACCAAAAAGTCAACGTGGAGGGTCCCCGTTGGAGCACGCAGAGAAATAAAAGACTGCGCGAAGATGGATATTGGCAGTGCAGTTTCATTGAAAAAGGTCCGAGTTCGAGGGGCGAGAGCGCGGAGCGCGTCCTGTGGTGTAACTCGAAGTGCGCTACTGTTGTAGACGAAAACTTTTTGTCGTCGTCGTACTCGTGGGCTCAGCATGAACGAACTCGTGTGAATGAGCGTGGACCCTCCTGCCACACGACCTATTTCTCCACAAACAAACAACGAAATGGCAACAATTTAACGGATTTTTCAGAGACAATGCGCCACGATACTCGAGAAGTCGCCACTGGACTTTTGTGCTCCGTGGCAAAAGGTCGAGAACTCTCTTGGAATTTATGATTTTGGATCATCGTCGAGTTTACAGAAGAATAATAAAGCCGGATCAATAGCGCTTCACATGCTCGGACGTAAACATACCGAGGGCTCGAAACCACACACAAAAGTCTCCCGAATTTGTCAGCCTCTTGCTTCCAAACCATTAGACAAATACTTTTCTCTGCTCAGGTATTTGGGCCAGCTCGCTCAAGAGATCTGAAAAATTGAGGGTACTTTTGAAGAGTAAACCATCGAAGAGCTCCGCCGAAAAAGGTTGATGTACTCTGAAGAGTTTCCTCAAATATTTAATCGCGTGCGAGAGTCAAGAGAGAATCCTCGAACGAAATATGTTTGCAGATGTACTTTCGTGGCTTCCTCCGATCACCTGTTTTCCTATGGGATGCCATCCACAGAAAGAGATGAAGGCAGAAATTGGCCAAGTGTTTGTTTGCACGTGTACTTACGAGTGTTTCCAGAGGCGTCGAGATTTATTGGCATGGGGGGGGGGGGGGGGTGGGGTGGCGGCAAAACGAGTGGAAAGCACACAAAAGTGTGAGAATTGCTTGTAATATTTGGGTGATAATGTGTTTTTAATTGTGTACGGAGGCAGATAACATTCGTAAAGTGTCGACGAGAGGCTTAAGCCAGGGATCGTAGGAGCGAATCCCCTTGGGATTTGGGGGCAAAAATATTCACTAACTGAGAATCGAAGCAGGAAAATATAAGAATAAACATATATTTATTCATCGTAGGAAAATGCGAGGGTGAAATAGTGGCGCGTGTACCGATACGTTTGGTGCGCCGCGCATTCGATGAATAAACGTGTCGCGGCGCCGTGGGAGTTTGTGCGACGAAACGCCCAGCAGCCTCCCTGTTCCGAGCAGACATTTCTCGACAATTTGCTTCGGTGGTGTTTCCTCCTTTCTCGCTCTCTCGATAAATAGGCGCAACGAGGCACGAAAATACATAGACAGAAAGGCACAAAGACGCGGTAAGTTGGTGGGAAAAATCATGGCATTGGTTATGGTGTCGCGATGGGTTTGAGTCGGAGTTGCACAGTACACAGAGGATTGGAAAAGGTATTTAGCTCGAGAATGCCAGGCGTGGAATAGGCACACACGCACTGGCGCGAATGTGTGCCCGGAGTCATTGGGGATCCATTCGACTTTATTTAATGGCAAAATGTGGGCGTGCGCGTGACTGGTAGCACACCCCCGAGAATAATATTCGACTCATAGTCCCTTTATTCTTTTTAGCATCGAAAAACTCGAGTAAATCGAAGTCGGATGGGTATGATGCGGCGAATAAAATGAAAGAAAAACGTTTTCGTCAAATTTGCTGATACTGCCTGAATCCTAATCGCACACGTAACTTTGGAAACTCGCATGAAAAGTTTGCCTCTCGAACAACTTTTGAAAAGTGTCCGATGAGCGATGGAACGAACGACAAGAGAAGAACAACAAAGGAGAAAAGAAAATTGTGTGTATGTTTTATTTTTTGTGAATGCATCCCAGCCTATACTTTGCTTCGAGTCAATAATGAGTTCGAAACGTTTGCCAGGGTGGGTACGGAGGGTTATTGAGGGGGCGCGGATGCACTTCGATATATAGATCCGTAATCGCGAGGTTGTAGTACATCCCTCCGCGTATGATATACAGATAGCTCGTCGTACCGGCTGGTGTATACTAACGATACAGTAGTGAAACTACGGGATAGGTACCGAGGGAGCGGCAAATTGAAACCCTTTCTTTTTACTCTCTCTATCTCGCTTCCCGTTGTTTTTTTATCTTCCATGAACGCACATTCGGTTAAAAAGTGGTATGCTCGAAGTGGGAGTTGGTGTATAGATTTGAGGTGCACGTATAGGCGCGTGTATGTATATATGCATAAACGAATGTATAAGCTTGGAATGACTGACATTACAGAACCCACGGTAAGTGCGCTACATTCAATTTGCTGATTTCCTTCGGAACATGGAACGGAACGCTTTACTCGGAAACTTGGGACATTTCGATGTTTTTCCCTTTCTTTCTTCCTTTTATTTTATTGTGCTTCGACTCAGCGGAAGGGGGGGATGGGTTCGTGCGACTTCTGTATTAGCTTCTCATAGATATATGACGATAAAGAGAAAGCTCCGAGCTTTTTTCTTTTTTACGTATGGAATAGTCATTCGTTGAATTCGTGCTTGTACCGTGTTTGCGCCACGAAATGCAAGTACTCGCCGCTGTGTACATCGATTTTTTTTCCTACTTCCCCATCCCTCTCTTTCCTCCTTCCTCGTTCCTATCTCGTGGCTTCCGAGGATTAACTTTCGCGAGAACCTCCCAAATGTCACTGTTATTTTCAATGCTTTTCATGCTTCGAGGTCGTTTGTTTTTTTACTCATTTATCAACTACCAGCTTTTCAATAATTCGAACAAACTTTACATACGTTTTTTCATATTCTCTCGCTTTCTAACCTCAGAATATCGAGCTCTCAATTTATCCGATAGAACCGGAGCTTTTAGTCCAGAATTTATACGGACTTGGATGAGCATTTTTTCAAGCTCGATTCAATCTCAGGACTCTTGTCGAATCCTTTAATAAAATTCGTCGAGAAAATATCATTTCATCTCGAGATTAAATCTGAGATTTGCTACTTGAGAATGTCTGAGGATCTTGCGAGGAATCGACGAGATGACTCTGGGGTCGTGACCTCCCCGTGAGAGAGACCACCTGGAGCCTCCAGAGGGCAACTCGCGTTCTTCTTGGTCGGAGGGACGGGGAGACCTCGATGTATATGCAAGAGGGCAGCCATGTGGGGGGCCACTTAGGCGAATGACGGTGATTCGATTACCGGGAGCTTGGATTATTGCTGCTCATCAGTAGCCTCCCGAGATTAAGATAGAAGAACTTGTCTGCATCGTACTTCATCTCATCAAAACTCTCCTTCGCGTTCCAGCGGAAGATTCTAAGGTTATTCTCAATCAGAAGAATCTTGTTTGTTCCAGGCTGTGCGATATTGCTTTTCGAGTCGCTCTTTCGCTCCCTGCTACGCGAGGAAAAGTCAGACGAAAGCTGCAGCGCCGGGATGCTGCGAATAATTGTGATCGGTTTCACGCAGCAGTTTCTTTCTCTCTTTCGCCTCGTGTGTTTTTTTCTCCCTTTCGTGCGAGATTGTCCCGAGGGTTATTCGCGCCTTGCACACTTATTCTGTCAAAACGATTTCGCGCACGCGCTTCACAGGCCGCGTATGCTTAAGGGAGTAGAAGAGTTGAAAGAGCAACGGAAAACGAGGAAGACTGGACGAGAGTCGCGCAACGTGAGTCTCCGAAGACGTGAAATTTCACGCCTCAGGCGTGAAACTCTGCGTGATCCCGAGTCGATCCGACACCTTTGACCAATGGACCAACCGTCGAGTTTTCACACTTCTCGGCGTCTCACATCGCCGCCGATTCCTTCAAGGATTTCTCTGGATCAGAGCACACGATTTTTTCGCCACTCCCATCGAGCGAGATTTCTCGAAATATTCGACGCAAACGCTGAGCGGGTATCTCGCCGAGAGTCATTCGCACTGCGCTGTCAGCTTTGGCCCTGTGAAACGTGATCCCATTCGTTTCTCGATATGATCGGACTGACGTGTCCAACGAATCGGTAAATGCGCGTGGCAAAGAGCGCGCAAAACAAAGCCGGCAGGTGGCGAATCACAATGCTTCGAATGCTTTTTAATTGCTCGACAATGGAAGAGACTGCGAAGTTGATCGCTCAATATTGGCCACACCTTGCGGCATCGTGCCGTGTTTTTACTCCTATTACTTACGCTTCGTGCACCCTATGAATGATTCTCATCGCAGACAAACGATCCTCGAAACTTTCACGAGGCTATAGCTATAACCGATTGATTGCTGCAGCTCCGCTTAATATATGTGTGGGCAAACATTCAATTAACAAATGTTCGATCACGCCTTTTTCTCTTCGAATAACACGAAATTCTTCCACCCGTTGTGGCGGTGGTTTGATTTTTTAAATTTCATTATATCACTGGAGAAAAAACGTAAATATTTTGAAAATTTGATTTTTGCATCGAGAGGGCCGGATAAAGGCTGAAAATTGATGAAGAAATAATTCTCTCTTGCTCCCTTTTCGCGATTCCCAAAGTAATCCAACGCCGAATTATTATTCGCGTTAATCGTAATGAAATGAAACTCCGCTGAACGCGTTATTATAATTATTTCATTACAAAAGGTGTCGAGACGGGGCATATTTTTATTGTCTCTTCCGGTCCGCGCGCCCGAGCTTCGCGATTCTCTTGGCCGCTCGGTATTTTCGCACGAGTGACCGCATTGATTCTTAATTAACGTCTAGATTGAGGAACAATGAGAATATAATTGCTCGTGTCCGGACAATGCGCGGGACGATAAATTCCCCGGGGCACACGTAAGTCGCCTTAGCTGTTTCTGCGTTTACCGCGAAGCAATATGAAGGGCTCGCTTCGAATCGACCCCAGAATACGTGACAGGGGGGCGTGTACCGTTGCAGAAATTCGTCTTTGGCTCTCTCGCTCTCTTTCACGTAAAAATGCCAGATGTCTCGCATGTGGCCAACTCTCAATGTGCTCCGTTTTGTTCGTGTGTTCGTGCGACGCTCAGGAATAAGGTTTATTCCCTCTTTCTCTCTCGCTCTTTGCCATCGTCATTTCTGGCTTTCACCGCTGCTGCCACGTCGATATATTACCAAAAAACTTCTCTCCTTTTCTCGGCTTTATTCATTCACTCGTTCATTCTTACTCGCCGCACCGATCGACCATACGCCAAATTCGTTTACAAAAACCTGAGAAAAACAAGACGAAAGCAAGCCTGCGCGGAGAGGATGCGATGCAACTTCCACTCTCGACGTCAACTTCGAGTACTCCGAGATCATCTTACTTTCGAAAAAGTCCATATGATCTGTGAGATATGCTTGACGTGCAGAGCGTCGGATTGATTTGATGTTCTCAATCGGAAATAAAACGGATAACAATTGCTTCAATATTCTTTCGTCCAGTTTTCAAGTCTGCGTAGGAAAATTTTATTTATTTTTCTTCTGCTGTTCAGAATATACAAATTTTAGTCAGTTATTTTTATCGTCAGAATCCTCGCGAATATTCAACATAAAAAAAAATCAGCCGGGTGATGATTGACAAAATGAAATCTACAAAATCAAAAGTTCTGGATCAAATTGAAAAATGAAATTAAAAATAACGAATGTCCAGCTAGAGACGTTGCAGCATCTTGACGCCGAGTATCAAAAAGAATAATTTTGAGAAAGCAAGTCAAAAGACGGGCCGCATATCTGCACTCGAGATTAGTCGATTTTCCCTGATCTGTGAAGTCGACCTGGTCGCCACTTCCAGAGAAGTGGATGAAATAAATGAAAGGCTGTGATTGATGCGCCTCCGCTGATAAAAAAAAAATTGATCCCTGCAAAAACCCAGCCAGAAAAAATGAATTTTCCAATTCTTTCCGATAACAAAAATCCCAAAAAATATTGTACTTGGTGAAGAGGCCTTGATTAACCGTTGTCAATTTTACGATGAAACGTTTCAACTGCAAATAAACACTGAGAGATTGAAGAGGGTTTAAGTTTCATGGCATTATGATAATTTTCTCGTGTTAAGTGACGTGGTACGAGCCATTTTGAGATCTCGTACACCGCCAGGTATATCGGCGTGCATTTGATACGCACATGTTTACGACGCGAAGGATTCATTATGCATGCATCTATTAGGATCGATCAGTCCTCGAGTGTGGGCGTGCGAGGTACGATCTCTGCAAAGTCATCTCATCTCGTGTGGATCTCAGTCGAGATCCTCGGGGTTTGACAGTTATTTGACGTGTCGCGCGGTGTGTCATGTAGCAACACAAATATATACGAACGCATCCTCCAGATTTCTCGGGGCATTATAATACCTCGTTGCTCGTTCGGGTGGGCGCGAAGAGGGAACCTTAACACGGGTAGAGTCAAACGCACCGTGTGGATATTCAATAACGACGATCGTTAAATCTGCTCGAGCGTGCGAGAAACCCCTGCGATATTTGACGCCGGGCACGTGCTAAGAAAAGCCGAGGCTCTCGTACGGAGTGAAACGGAGTATTCGAGTTACTTTGAATCGTTTTTTACTGGCAATCTTATTTGGGAGGCAAAAAGAAGATTCTAGTTTCGAAATGTGAACATTTTCAACTGATTTGATGAAAATATTTGTTTAGTTTCTCATTCCGTGGTGTGCGCGCTCGATCCAGAAACTCGAAATCGCAATTTTCGTTGAAACTCGAAGCCTCTTTCGAGGCTTAAAATGAGCTGGTGAGGCTTCTCACTTCTCAGTTGAAACTGCTTAAAAAAGCGATGAAAACAGCCTCCGATTTGCCTCGAAGCAGCTCCGAGTTTCTAGATGATTACGGTCTCAACGTTCGGAATGGACTCGAGCGCGACGCAGACACCGGTGAAAAGTAGCAAAAGCGCGAAAAATCATTGAAAAATAGGAAACGACGAGAAGCGAGGGGAGGGAAAAAACGCGGTCGTCCAATCGGCGTTCCCGGAAATTGCAGTTCATTTGGCAATGCCCAGTGATTAGTATTCGCGTAATGAAACTCCTGCAAACCGAGGGCGTAGCCGGTAATGCATAAATATATATAGGAGACGT
The DNA here is from genome assembly GCF_019457755.1 of Venturia canescens. Taxonomy (NCBI): domain Eukaryota; kingdom Metazoa; phylum Arthropoda; class Insecta; order Hymenoptera; family Ichneumonidae; genus Venturia; species Venturia canescens. The sequence goes on along the minus strand of NC_057423.1, from coordinate 9,630,096 downwards.
TCGTTAGCGAGCGGGTATCTTGGCAAATTTTTAACCGAGTTCGCGAGGCAGCCTCTTTTCGTTTTTCTTTATTTCTGCCTGCCGTCCGCGCACAACGTCTCCGCACGTTTCTTGAGCAGTGAGGGAACTGCACCGAGGGGAGTAATGAGACGGGGGTGGCGCGTGAACTTTATATAAGCTCGTTTAAGAGAGCGATCGAGAAAAAGAAAGGAGGAGAAGAGCGCGCGCAGGGAAGGCGAGGAAGAAAGTACGAGGGTTAAAGTTCTAAGAACGGGACGTTTAATCACGACGGCAATTAGTATGATTCACGGGCTGACGTCTCTATATTCTCAGCTTATAGCGTAACTCGTATATATATACGGGCTGGCAAAAGCAAAGCGAGATATATGTGGGCGCCCGTCGTAAGAAGGCTGCGCGGACAAGGCAGCGTTTCTTTATCCAATTCCACGCATTTCTCTCTCGCGACTTCTCCAAATGAACTAACCAGCGGCCCCGACGGGAGGTTGAATCGTTTCGAGAAATCTGCTTAACGCGCTCGAGTTTACCGCTGTTATCATCTAATTCGTAAATATAATGACGAAAACAATGATTGGATTAGTGAATTAGTGGAAAATTGATGAGCGGATTTTCGGAGGGAGTGAAAAAACACTTTTTTGCTACTTCCGCAAAAAAAGTGACGTCGTGTTCCGCTTGGCACATCCGCTGGCGCTTTTTAGAGACCCTCTCTTTAGAGGCAGACTCGACGAGATAAAAATAAGCCCGAATTAAATCACGCGGAAGCTCAGAGAATTTCGGACTCGCGGTCATAACCGAGCCGTGAAACTTATTTCAGAGGGGACGAAGTTGCGAGCTGTGCTAGAGGAGAAAAAATGAGGAGCGTTTTGTAAACGTTGTAAGTGGACGAGGTATTGATGATCTCACGACTGCGGACAGACTTTTCCGTTAACGCCGAAATAACGTGTGGAGCAACGAGACGAGTAATTTCAACTAATTCTCGCACGAGTTCCTCGTGCGTAGCCTTCTATATGTGGCGTGAAATTAAATTAGCCTGGATATCGTCACTTTTTTAGCTGTCCAGTGATTAATTGCAGCCATTATTTGCCTCGGGGAGCCAATTCGTAGGCCGAGCTGTAACGATTCTTTGCGTAGCGCGTTGCCTCTCTGCGTGTATCCGTGCAGGCCTAATATGTTAACCGAAATATGGAGATTACGAGCAAATAGGAAAGTCGAGTTGATAATTTGGCTTTTTCTTGAGGAGGTAATTAATCAGTTTTGTTCTGTGTTAAACGGATCACCTTTCGTTGAAGTAAAATGTTTCATGAAGCGGCGCAGAGCTCCGGGACATCCCCTTCTCGAGCGCAGAGAAATTCTCCTCGTGAAACGACGGCGAAGGGACTTGGTACACCGGAAGTCGTGGGTCGACTACATTTTTTCTTCTGCCTCTCTCGCTATCCCGTTCCTCCTTCTCCCTCCCGTTTCACATGGCCCTCTTTATCTTTCTATTCCTTCCTCTCGCGAGCTCATTTATCACATCAAGTAATCCCAGCACGAAGTTCGTGTCTTTTCACTGCTCTTTCACCTCCAAGATTATCAAATTAGATATACGACGAATTGAATTGATTTTCGCCAGTCATCCCGCGCCGTTGCCGTCGACGGGATCGCGCTCTCCCGCTCCGTGCGAGCTGTATTGCGCAGGTGAGAACAAAAATACTGGCTAAGACGATCGAAAGAAGATAAAAAACAACGCTCACCTGAGAGAGAAAAATAATGCACAATGCGAGAGGAGAAGGAGGCGGTGAAATTCTGCATCGATGGCACGCCGATGCCTGACGGATCGCTCGTGTTGTTACCAGCGCGTTATTACACTCCATAAAACGACAATACACGCGTACACGCTTTTTTTCGTTACTCTTTTTCAATTATTCATTTGCGATCGAGAGTCATGTTACAAGATACAAAACGATGAAGTAAGCATTTTTGTCCTCACGCGAATAACGCACGATCATCGTATCTAAATTTTCTTATCAGCCTATGTACATGTCTCCATTAATATTATGTATAAATACACTCAAAGTTGAATTACTATTAAGAAGTTTTGTGTTGTATATTATTCGCTTTATTAAGACGCGAGCTTATCTGATGAAATAAACACAATCGTATAACGAGGCGAGTGTAGCGTGTGAAAAATCACACTGATTGACTGCGTAGCAGCGACGCGTGTACGCGCCGCGACGGATACGAGCGAGTTTTTTCCTCACGAGAGTGAAAAAAAGAGGAAATCGCCTCCGCCATTCAATTTTCATCGCAAGCTCTCCAACGAGAACTTGTTTAAAGGGGATAAAAGCGAATTAACACGAGCGTACGCAGAACGTTTGATGTTGTACGTGACTTTTGACGTGAAACGATAAATCGACGTCAGTTTAACCACCGCGCGAGATATCAAAGAAGAGTTACACGCATCCCCGATGCGGAGAACCTTGACACGGTTCACCCCCGCGTCTCACTTTACGCCCCGTCTCACGACTCTGACGAGTGTCAAAATGTGTCTAATATTAGGATTTTCTGAGGTGTCCGGACACTGGAAATATTGCTCCAATATTAACGAGAGCTCGTGAGTAAATTTGTACCTTTTTCACCCGTTTTTTTTTCCATTCTCAACTCAAAATAGGCAGTTCAAGATCGTAAGCGATTTTCTTTGCTAGCGCGAATCCACTCCAAGTTATTTAGACATTCGGTCGACGCTGTGATGGATTATTTAATTAAGAATAATCTCACGTCGAAAATGGGCTCACTGATTTAAAGGAGATTCCGCTCTACGAGATTTATGGAACGCTCCTCTCGACTCGTGTATCGCGTGTTACAGAATAGAACGTGGGAGGGGGTAACCGAGTAGTACGCTCCTTCTCGTAAAGGGACGTTGCGGAACCCCCCTGAACAATAGCCCAAACCAGATACTTTGATGACCTTTAACGATGATCAATTAACTCGAATTGGCTCTCGGTATAACGATATCGGACTTGCGTTACATCGAGTTAACAGTTTCCGTTTCTTCGTAGTACACGAACTCACCGGACAGTCCAGCGTTATCGGTCGGTCAACGGGAGAATATATGAGAAACGTACTTTCCGCACTGAACGAAAGGGGAGACGGCGTCGGTGTTGTTTGATCATTAGCCTTTCCCAATCTTCTACGCGTAGCCAGAATTATGATTCCAATTCAATTATATAACAACCGATTCGTCTGACAAAAATAAAAGCTCGAAAATATAAATATTCGTCGACTTTTTTGAGAAAATCGCGCGCCCATGCGACTACCTTAAAAGGTTAATTTATTAAAAGTTGAGAATACGATCAATTATAGAAATCCATTCCCATGACGAGCTTCCATGGTTTTAATCGAAATAAAAATCCAAAATGATCAAAGTCTTGAAACGTTTCGCAAGATCGAAAAACTTTGATGTCTAAAAATGAGGTTGTTACTCAATTTTATGGAACTCTACGAAAGTTCGATAACAAGATTATCCACGTTCCATTATCAAAACTCCGAAAAAAAAGAATTCTTTTAAATTCTATTTCGCTATCGAGTGTGGGAAGAAAGCTTCTGGGATCGATTGAACCTGCTGGCTTGAGAGTACTTTTGGGATCAAGAGTGATCCACTCGAGAATGCACTGTGACGATTGCGATGCCGAGATCTGAAGGGTCCTAATCCCTTCAAGAGGTTCTTCTCGTTCAGTGTCGAGGCTCACCGTCCGAGGAAAAGCCGCTGCGTTTTGGTGTATGTGTGTGTGTGTGTGTGTGTTGTCGTCCTACAGAAAAGAGAAAAGGAAGAAGGGAAAAAAGATGGTGAAGGTGGTCGCGCGGCGCTTTTGGTAAGGAGACGCGCGTGCCGTCTCAATTTTGGATACGAAAAAAGGTTGCTCTTTCGCCACACATAGACTCCGATCCCTGACAAACCAATGCACGTGTGCTCGTTTGCATGATGCTTGAGCATGTATCGTAACTCGTAGTTACGAGCGAAGATGAGGCTCGTGGAGCTTCGGAGCCATCTGGTCACCGTCTTGTTAGTTTCATTCGTTATTTCCTATCGTCATGAGCGGAGAACACATCAGGAGAAAAGAGGCTCGACGCGGAGCGCGAGATTTCTGCTTGGAACGCTGCACTGTAAATGCGTGCTGGTAGAGAAGATTAAGAAAATATTTTCCTGAGAATGCACATGATGATCTCTCATCGAGCCACTCGACTCACCTAATCGGTTAGCTCGTTACTGCGCGCCCTGCTTGTACTCGTGAAACTAAGTTCCGAGAACGCGAAGCTTCTTCTCGTCCTCTACATCCCCTTGTAACCCCAAGTTCAGGAGGTTCCCTCCTTTTAATGTTCCTCTTTACGTTTGTTCCCACCGCAGTTTACCTCTTTTTTATCCACGTTCGCTACCTTTGCAGCAGTAGAATGAATTCGTAATGACGGGGGTTGACTGTTTTTGCTGTTGTTTTTGTTTTTTTACTGTGAGTCGTCGTGGCCGACGGCTGAGCCAGTTTGCGTGCGAGAAATTCGAATAAAGTTTCTCCCTTTTTTTTTTTATTAATACAGGAATGAAGGAATGTTGGCTCGAGTGAAAAAGGCTCTTGGAACTTTCGGCTTTTCTTTGGTAAAATGAGAATTAGGTGTGTCTTAGGATGTTGGAGAAACGGAAAGAAGTTTCAGGTTTTGAGGCTTGTCGCAGTGGTTTCACAGGACCGCATGCACACGCTCCCGACGATGAAAGTTAAGAGCCGAAAAAGATTTTTCTCCGTTTTATTTTCACCGGTTTTTGTACATCGGTACTTCAAGGTCTTCTGATGCTAAGCAGCTCCATTTGACGAGGGCCACCCACGTCATTTATCGTATCTCGTTTTCACGTTTATTCGACACGACCCCGTCATGGATCATCATCATTTTACTCGTGGAATTTTCCAGAGAAATGCTCATGCTTGACGTCGAAAATGTTTGACGTTGCAGGAAAGGAAGGTTTCAGGCTCTTCTTTTAAAAGTGTATACGACACCAGATTTTCTATACAAAATTTATTTATTTCATAACATTCCTCGAAATCACACAAAACGATGGCGTGTCATATAATGAACATAAAAAATTCTGGGAGGTCCTTCATTTTGAGAAACGATTGAACTGATTCGAAAGAGTTTATTTATAGGCAAAAACTCCGTAGAATCCAGAAAATTAGCTACACTTCAAAACTCATCAGAACATATTTAATGAAATATTTAAGGCAGATCATGCCCGTAGGATCGTATTTTATGGGTGTCTAAATCGGCTCGATTCTTGCTTCCCAATTAAAGATAAAGATATCATCACTCTAAATCAATATGTCAGAGTTGTTCATTCAAAATTGTAAATAAATTTATCCAACTTATTTTTTAGCGAATGGAATTACAAGCCATTAATTAAACGGGAATCCATCACTGACTGAACCTGAAATTTTATTCGTCCCTGGCTAAAATACTATAGTTTTCTATGCAAAAAATCGCTGTAGAGAGGACAAAGAGAAAACACAAAGAGAGATGGATCAAGAAAAAAGTGTTAATCAAAAGACAGAAGACTATGACGATTTCTACTATTTTCTATTTATTTTAATACTAGTAAGACAATCGTTTTGAATTTTTCTCCAGAACTTCATTATATACTTTATTGTTGCTGTATACTTTTTCAGAAACTTCGTAAGAAGCGTTCATCCGTTATATTTAAACACGTTTATCTAAATAACCAATAAGACGAACCCTTTAAAATTTGATACGTGCATGTGTCAGTCGATTACCCATTTAAGCGATGTGTAAATTTCAAGACTTTCTTAAAAAAATTGTTTGGTCCATGAGCCACCTTAAACCACGTGGAATAAAATCTTTTTTTTTTCAAACTTTGAACAAAGACTTTTGTAGCACAATCATGGAGAAGAAATTATTTTGGTGTTGATACATGATTAAAATATGTGACAGTCACTTCGCAGCGGTGCTATTTTTTGTTGTTGTGATGTTTCAAAGAAGGAAGAGCATCCGAATGATGAAACGTGGTTGGTTGTTGTATAGAGGAGAGAATCAGCAGGGGGACACAGCAGTGGCTGGTACCGGAGCGTTAACTCACATGCTGCTGTTTCCGAGACTACGAAGTGGGGGTAACGGTTGCAAATTGAATAACAAACGTTCACCCTCGTAGGTTAAATCACCGAAAAGGCACCCCTGGCTCGTTGGCTGCTCGACATTAACCGCACCCCCCGCGAATTGTTGTCGTGCTGGCTGATGGTATCCCCTCTTTTTCTCCGTCTCTCTCGGAGCGACGTCATAAAACATGAGAAACCGCTGTTAGACTTCTGCCACTGCCTCTGATGCTCCTCGCTTGATTTGCATAACGATCTTATTTCGTGATATTCTCCACATTGATCCGGTTCGCGATTCTCGGTTTCACGAAGACCCCTAAGCGTATTGCGAAATGAGGGAAGAAAAAAAAAAAAGAAATAAAAAATCTGCATCAAATGAAAGGAAAAATGTGAACCCTCGAAGGTCGTCGTGAATGGACGATAATTCAAGGCTTTCCATGGGATTAATCCGCTAATGCGATAAATGGGTATGAAATTGATTTTATTAGATTCGGAAGTTTTGTAGAATAGAGTGTCGTTCGACGGAGGGTGAGCAAGCATGTCTCAGTTCGGGCAAGCATGTTCGATGAGAAGCAGGAAGAGACGGAGAGAGAAGAGGACGAGGAGGAGGGGGGGGGGGGGGGGCATGATTCCAAGTCATTCCCGCTAATAATGTCGAGAATGGGATAAAGGTCCATTATAGGGCGGTATACCTCTTACTCCCGGTATCCCCTGATGTGGTCACGATGACGGTGCTCGATTGACGATCAAACTGTATTTGTCCGAGATCGATTCAGGCCGAATTAAACTAATCGATTCGCTTGAAAAAGTAAAAGAAAGGGAGAAGAAAAAATACAAATAGGAACGCGAGTTTTGCTCGTGCCAGTCAATAGAGGTATACTCGACCACGAACGGCTAGATCATCGTCGAATGAAGTGCCTAAGAAGACTTTTTCATCGTTAAATCTCTAATAATCTGAAAACGTTCGTTAAATGTTAAGAACATTGAATTATTAAATCTGTTTATTCAATGATTTTTATAGCTAAGCATCAATCTGCTGATGCCACTTAGAATGTACGTAATATAACAAATAAATATGAAGATATTTTTTTTTTTTTAACGTTTATATACTCAACATTTGATGGCACAGCGACGCTGCACAGTACAAACCTTTTTTTCTCATGCCATCTCTGCACACCAAGCTGTCTCGAGCCACGGATGTGCTTCAGGGTAATTTGCTTTGGGGTCGCCTACTCGTTGCCGGAGTTGTCCTAAATCCGGTATGCAGCATCATCCCTCGAGCGTCACGTCGTTGATGGCAACAGTGCTGGGAGAATTGTGGGAGGACGTGGGATGGGGCCACGTAGAAAGGTGAAGAGAGAGAGAGAGAGAGAGAGAAAGAAAGCGAGCGAGAACGGGGGATAACGTGCGTGGTGGAAAAGTGGAAGAGGAGGAACGCTGATGTTATGACGGAACATTTCATGGCTCAAAGAATCCGGAACCTAACGGCCCGTACGATATTATATACCCCTCGCAGAATCCCCCTGAGTTTTTCGTTTCTCAATTTCTTTTCTCTCCACTTTTTTTTATTGGCTCACGAATTTTTCTCGTTCTCATGGAACGTGGAACTTTGTCGAGGTACTTTTTCGAGAGGAGGATGAAAAAGCTACTGCGAAATTACTGATCTCCCGAAATCCCCAGGGAGCTACGTCACTTTATTTTTTCTACTGAAATCTACGAAATAAGCGAAAATTTCGGCGTTCGCCTTAGACAACAGACGGAGAATGAATCTGCGGTCAAAATATTTTTCTCGAGGCGACGATAAAACGAGCTTCTACACCGATGCGATTTTGTTTGTTTTTTTTTTTAGTTCGAGCGAGCTGAGGTCTGGAATTCGACGAGAGATGAAACGGTTGAGATTTGAGGACCGTGTTTCAATTTGAAAAAAAAAAAAACGTCGTCGCCGTCGCCGTCGTCTCGAGAAAGTGTGAAAGAAAGAGAAACGGAGATCGGTGGGGGAGATGAGACAATGACATCAGTGAGGGTGAGACGAAGATTCGATCGGGTGGAAGTGTTAGGGATAACAGTGATTCTAAGTGAAATTAATTGAATTGAAAAGTAGTCACGTATTATACTCACAAAAGCATCGTTTATTTTTCTCTTTTACTTTTTAAAATGAATTTTCATAATCTTTTATAATAATACTTTTAATAATTATTTATTTAATTAATAATAATAATAATAATTAATAGTAGGTAAGGTTACTAACTTTAGACGGGAGAGCGTGATATGGAGCTCCATCCGAGTCCAAGTTCCACACGTCTCGCTCGCTCGACAAATTTCCTTTTTCGTTACTTTTTTTTTTTTTTTTTTTTTTTTTTTTATTCCGGTTCAAATTTTCTTCATCGAGGCTAGCTCGACTTGTTCGCATCAAGCGGATTTGATATTTTTTTAAATAAATTTCGTTCGAACGATCGCGGTGGTATCGTAAACCCAATATAATTCGAGTATATCTCATTTAATTTCGGGTAATTTTCGCAATACTATATTTATGAACTGACGTATGGAACCTGACCGAGAATAGTGGTATACACATCCGGGTATAGAATTCATGAACCGTATCTATCGAAAAATGACGCGTCCGGTTCACTCGTATTCGTGAGTATGTGTTTGTATTTCTTTTTGTTACTTTTTTTTGTTCTGACGGGACGATATTTTCATGTGTGTGAGTGTTGGTGTGTGTTGTATGTGTCACTTTTTACAATATTATATCGCTCTAATATAATATCATCTCTCACGCACTATGTATATTATTTACACGTTCGATAAATTGGACAATAGAGTGTGCAAAGGGGCAAGGTCGTGGCGGGAGCTGAGAGGTGATCGGTGCTAGTAGCCGCGCGTTATAAAGCGCTTGTGGTGGTTGTGGTACGCAGTGACGACTCGATTCGGTCGTGATCTCGGTGCACGGAATGTACTCCGGCAGGGGGAGGGGGGGGGGGGGGTAACAGCGGTAGAAAAAGCAGAAGAAGATAATAAAAGGAGGGAGGATTTGGAGAGGGGAAGAAAGTTCCGATGAAGTATTTAGAGGCTATGTACAGGTGCTGGTGATGAGGGAGAAGGTGTCTGTGGATTACCAGGTGTACCAGGGTTCTGTGTGTATGAATTGTTCTGTCGTGATTGTTGCTGGTGATGTTGGTGTTGTTGTTGCTGTTGATGATGATGGTGTTGTTGTTGTTGCTGTTGTTGTTGTTGTTGTTGTTGATGATGATTGTGATGGTGCGGGTGGGATTGTTGTTGATGGTGTTGGTGATGGTGATGGGGATTGATGGAGTGATTCTGGTGCTGCTGCTGAATGAGGTTCAGGTTGAGGGGGTAGGATAATGGGGAGCCCAGGGCCGTTGGGGCACCGTTATTGCAGCCACCGGCGGCTCCGGGCCCCACCGGGCTCAGTGCATGCTCATCCCCGCGTGGGGGTGGTGGGCCGCCACGGATGTTGCGTGATGATGAGGATGGTGCATTAGAGGCGGGAGATGCGGGTGGTGGGGATGGTGTGGGGTCAGAGGCGGTGGGGTCATCTGCATTGGGGTCATGGGGGTTGTCGGTTGGTGAACGGTGACCTGAGAGTTGACGTCCTGCGGTACCACCCCCGGTACCCCCGGCAGGGCCTGCTGCTGCTGTTGAGCTTGCCCCGACGGTTGCACCGGTACCTGTACCGGTACCGAGTTGCTGGAAGTGGGACTCTGCTGACTCCCGTTGTCCTCGCTGTCGGAGCAGGACTCGGCCGAGGAGCTCCCCGCTCCCCCCTTGCCCTTGCTGCCGCTGCTGCTGCTGCTGCTGCTGTGGGTCTTGACGTGCTTCGCGAGATGGTCGCTGCGCATGAACCGCTTGTTGCAGACCGGGCAGGCGAATCTCTTTTCGCCGGTGTGGGTTCGAAGGTGCCGCTGCAACTCATCCGAACGTGTGAACCGCTTGCCACAGAAAAGCCAGTTGCAAACAAACGGTCGCTCACCAGTGTGCCACCGTAAGTGGGCCTTCAGATGAGACGTCTTCCCGTAGACCTTGCCGCAGCCCGGTATGTGGCAGCTGTGGATGTTCTTCTTCCTTAGGTGGACACCAGCAGGTCCAAGTCTCTCGGCCTCTTGGCAATTTGGACAGTCACAAGTTGCTCTTCCTGTGTATCGTCTTTGAGAGCGGGGCGAGGGCGCTTGACTTACTCCGCCACCTGCGCCACCCTGTGGACTACCAGCGCCGCCGCCGCCTCCGCTCGTTGCGGCATGATGCGCGTGCAGTCCGAAACTCGGTGGACCACCCGGTAACATGGATTTATACGTGTCTTGTAGGAGATTGTGACCGGCCGTTGTCGCTGATGTTAACAAATGATTACCGGCGAGTGCGAGACTCGTCGAATAATCGGCTGAGTAGTTTGCCATTTGTGCATGAACACCAACGCCTACGGTTCCGCTGACGTCTAACCAACCGCCGGTAGCCGCACCGTGAACATCCCACCAACCATCGCCGGCCTTGATCCCTCCGTGAGTAGCACCGGGCATCGCATTGAAAGGCCATGATTCGTACGGGTGTCTTCCGTATACCGAACCGAGTGTCGCTCCTTCAACTTTACCGAGCAAACTGCTCTGATGATGGTGAGGATCCCCGGCAGGTTGAGCCGAGGCCGTACCAGGAAAGTATAAATCACTGCCATATTGAGGTGCCGTTGAGGCACAAGATGTGACTGGAGCCCTTGCGTAACCACCTGTACTACCAGCACTACTTGTCGCCACTGGTCTTTGTGTCACACCCGTTGCTGTACATCCACCGCCACCACCACCGCCGCCTCCTCCTCCTCCTCCTCCTCCTCCTCCTCCCCCGGAATGCTGCGGTGAACTGCCACTGCTTTGCGGACTCTTCTTCCATGGATGGAATCCTTTTCCTACCGCTGCATCTGCCAAAGGTGGTGGACTTTTGCTGCTCAATTTGTTGCATTGCGCTGCCAGCATTGCCAATGGTGTCCCCCTCAAGCCTGGATGATCCTGCAACAGAAAGTTCGAAAAAAAACTCTATCAATTTTTTCCGCGTCGAACGCGATTGGTGTTCTAGGAAAAAGATAGAAAAGTTCATCTTTAAAGGGGTCTCGGAACAGGTCCTGCTGGACTATTGTATAACCGAGCCCTGCGGATACCCATAATCACACATGAGCTACATCCTTCTAAAAATAGGCAAACGCTTCCGCCGTTCCCCAACGGCGACGCGCTCGTTCCAAATACCCGAAAGTCCTGCGTGCATCTCTGTGTCTGTATACGTTAACGTGTGTTAGCATACATCGGGATTTGTGAGCTCCCGCGAGCGTGGTTAGATGCATAATGATACTAAATTGGCGCATACACAGAGCGTGGGTCACGTTGCCTCTCTCACCTAGCTGGCCTAGAGCAGGAGATCGGAAGATTGGCTAGACAAAGTAATGAGGCCCGAGGGCCTCGAGCAGAGCAACGGCGCGAACCAGCGCGACCATATAGCCCGGGGTACATCCTATTCTAGGTAGTTTTATGCAAATTATTCCGTCGAGAGCAAGAGAGAGAGAGTTGAACGAGGTCGACGAACAGAGGCTACGAGTAGTTCCCGTCGTCGTACATCTTGCACACCATCAGCGTGACTTTCGTATGAAAATTTCCTCAGAGTTTGGCAGAGCGATTCTTTGGCGCAGTCTTCGAGACGGTAAGTAAACGGAACCAGCATTTACTAACAAATTGACTTTGGCCAAAGCGTCCAATCGAATTTATGCAAGCCTTTGAGTATAATGAAAATCGGTGGATGAATAATTTTGCGATACGCGACAACGGATGGCAGACGGGAGAACAAGACCTTTCACGAATACGCGCCGGCGAAATCGAGAGGTAAAAATGGGATGAGAAGTAATACTGGCAGTGGGTCGCTCGTCCGGGGAGGTAATGAGGCCGGAGGCTGCGGAGGAACGAGCGGTCTCATCAAGGGCAGTTTAATGCAAATCATCTTGGCACAGGGAGCCTCCGACGGCTCCGTCTTCCTGCCGGGAAAGATGGATCGGGGTGGCTAGGATGTCGGTGGCTACTGTTAAAGAAGGTTTTGGTGCTTTGTCGCACGGGTAAGAAGAACCACTGTCTTCAGCAGTACTGCATCGTCGCAAGGTTTTCGCTGGCAACCTCTTTTGTTTTTCCTGCCCTTGCCGCTTCTATATTCCCGGAGAAACCTGCCGAGATATCGAGAAGAATGAGATAAAGGAGTCGTGGAAAGAGCAGTGACGAAAGAGAAAGAAGGAGCAAGCCGGAATGAGGAGGGGGGAAGTGAAGAGTGTATTCGGACAGAAAGGTAAAGGCAAAGGGTCCGCGGAAGCAGCAGGAAATTAAAGTCTGGCGGCCCGCGGCCATTAGTAGCCGGCGCCATCGAGGCGACACGCCCCCACCGCGGTCCAACGTCCTTCTATGCTTCAAGCGCTTTGCCACCAGCAAAACACAACGGAGAAAGACACAGCCACTGCGCGTTCACCTCATTCCTCCTTTCTCATCCGTTCGCATCCTTTTGAAAACGCTCGCTCCTTACCAATCGTATTTCGTATCACACATGGCTTCAGTACCATCGAAAATCTCAACTCTAAACAGTTTCGAGTGAATCCCCGTCACAACTCTCCACATTCGTTGCAAAAATTCCACGATAAAAAGGGCTCCCATCGGATCTCTTCAAAATCACACTTCAAATGTCCTGCCTTCGGATTCGCAGTAGCGTAAAGCGATGCCACTTTTAAACCCACGAACCACGTCGTCGCAGGGCTCTCGGATGCGTGAATCACCATCCTCACATTGAAAATTTATAGTTTTAATTGTAATCCTGATGAAGCGTAGACCAGATGAGAAGGCGACGAAATTCTGTCTCGTACAAAAACGGTGGGCTTGGTGGCCTTTAAGCTCGTGGATTCAAAGTGGAATTGGTGGCGTGTTAGTCTGTACGAGTTTCCATGTGTGCAACGATGTGCCAGTGGAAGACTGTTGGTTAGAGTTCGTAGCTCCGATTCGATGGCGCTTGCTCGTTGGGGACGTAACCTTGCGCGTAACACCGTATACACCAGCTAGCCGACGAAAGGAAGAGGCAAAATTCAACCCCTGCGATATTCCTATCGCGGTGTGCTTCGGCCTCAACGGGGAGGGGCAAAGAGGACGGGGGGAGTAAGCTGTGTCGTTGCTACGGAAAAGAGAGAGAGATCGAGACTCAGGAGAGATAGTAGCCGTAGCACGTAAGTGCTTCGCAAAGTGAAGAGGAGAGCCTGGCCGAGGGTGTCGGAGGGAGAGAGGAGACGACGACGAGTGAAAGGGTGATAGTGTACGGGGGTTTACAGAGAGCGTATCTCTGACAGTGTACGAGAGCCACGCCCTCTTCAAGCTCGACGTTCGTAGGTTACAGGCGGAGGAGTGAGAGAGGTGGGTGGTGTTGCAGAGCGAGGAGAGTGAGAGAAGCCAGCACGGAGGGTAGGTATTGATCCAGTCGAACAATACGACGTGCCCTCCGGAGACAACGACATCTCTCAATTAACCATCGAGAAACGCGTGAGGCGATCTCATTCTGGTCTCTATCTCATCTGGACCGAGCGGAGCATTGCATTATCCCTGTGGCGACAGGCATTCCGACTCTAGCCATCCTTTTTTGTGCTATTCCTCAGCCAACGTTATCCCCGAGAATCTAAAGCAGGGTGAAACGACCATAAATTCGTGATGAATTTGAAAATTGAGAATAGCCGACTCCCCAGAGCGTGTGTCCATAGAACGCTGTCAAAGTGTAACGCCAGACCAACGATTTCATGCCTCCGAAGAAGCATCAATGGGAATAACCAGTCTTTTTCTACCTGTCGGAGCTCCCCACAGTGCACTCAGAGACGTGGTCGATAATTGTGAACGAGCAAAAAAACCTTTGTGCACGGTTTGTTAGCTCGTGTGTGATTGCGAAGAGGTGAAAAGAGGAATGGAAAGCGAAACGAGTTGCGGGAGGAGGGTAGTCGACGAAGAGGGTTGCGAGGAGACAGCACACGAGGGAATCTATAAACGGTATGGATTGATGCGAACAAGTGGGTAGGTTGCATAATGCGGAACGCTCACGAGGTCGAACGCGCGGGACCAACAGTGGCAAACGGACTTTGGTATTACTAGGATTATCCGTAAATGAGAACGTGTCGGGTGCGTTAATAGGGTTATTGATTAGTCGAATGCCAGAGGAGATAGAGGCGAGCCTCCCTGCCCGTGTAAGAGTGAGTTCAAAAAAGAGAGAAAAACCATAAGAGAGAAGGAACGAGAGACCGAAAGACAGAGTGGGGTGGCCTCAGGCGACGTGCTCTGTAATTATTCCTCGCAGAACGAAAAGGAGTCGTTACTGCGGTAGCGCGCGAGCAGGCGCCTTAAAGTCGCCATCTCTCCCTATACACGCTCCTCTCCCACTCAGTCTCGTTCTCCTCCACTAACGTTGCCTCGGTATGTATGTGCTGCTCACCACCACCCTCTTCTAACCGTCAATTATCGTGGTACTTCGCGGGCTCGCGTACGCGCGTGCACTCGTAGCACACGCAACTATATAACCAACAGTATAATATTGAAATGTATATACATATAAACCTCCTCTTACCTATATGCACTTTTATTACTTTTACTATTACTTCCTGAGCGCTTGCTCCGGTATAAATGTACCTTTTTCCTCGTTACAGAGTTTTTCATCGACGCCTGTGTACGTACTCCCTGGCATCGGATCCAGCTTTTATATTTCTGAGGTCTTTGACACTTAGGGATAATAAACCTTCATGGAGTGGAGGAGGAACTGAAACTGGATGGCGAGTATCGAAAAAAGACGTCAGCGAGATTCTCCTGCACTTTTGCATGCTTGTGGATTAAGATTTTCGGACTTTTCATTGCTATCTCATGATGAAAGTGCTGAAATACTTCCCCCGGAAGATCACTGATCTCGGGTTGAGTGAAATTCGAACCTGGAGGGGGGCGGTCAGGCTCTCATAGGATTTTCACAGGCAAAGCTGTCGTTGTTCGTAACTTCCGGTGAAATTCTTTCACACTGAAATGTCTCGAAAGAAATACGAAGTGTCAGGGGTTTTGTCTAACAGGATTTTGTACGAGCTACTTCTCCGTCCTTCTCACCTTCGACATCGGTTTTGCCTGTATAACATCGTTCCGTCCGTTTATCTACCGGACTCGAAGCAAAAACAAGCGATGATCGATGATGTGATACCAAATCTCGTTCTCACGGGCAAATGCGCCAGTCTCGTGGCATGCCAGCCCGGGCGAATTTGAGATTACGCTCGTTGTTTTTTTTATGTATATGCGGGAGCATCCTTAAGAGAGAAAGAAAATCTACGACACACCGTGCGCGGTGCTCTCGTCGGCTTTTTAAAAAAGAAAGCCCCCTGACGATGTGGGATTATGGGCGAGGTTTTGATCCTTTGTCTTAGCCGCGTGACGTCACACTCTCAACATCATTGGAGTCGAAGTAGGAAGCAGAGAGAGAGAGAGAGAGAGAGAGCGCGAGCGAGGTGGAGAAAAAAGCTAAGCAGGTCCAGGCTAGGACTAA
Organism: Venturia canescens; assembly: GCF_019457755.1. Classification (NCBI taxonomy): domain Eukaryota; kingdom Metazoa; phylum Arthropoda; class Insecta; order Hymenoptera; family Ichneumonidae; genus Venturia; species Venturia canescens. Next base: position 9,614,383 of record NC_057423.1, on the reverse strand, counting down.
TAACGCCTCGGGGCACATGGCGATGCCGCTCGCGCATAAATTAAAAATATATATTCGGCCAAAGAAACCACGAGGGTATGGGAGAGAGAAGAGAGATGTGCTTGTAGAAGAGTGAACGAGTTGAAAAAGTTGATCGTCTGAACGACGAGCCGGTCAGCACCTTTCCTAGAACTCGTATTGCTCTGGGTTTCTCGCCATCGTTCTCCATCGCCTTCTCGACATATCGTGTGTTTTGTGTATCGCGTATATGTTCAAAGGAGCGCGTATTCCTCTCTCTTTTTCTTATTTTTTCTCGATATTTTGGCTCGCAAAACGTTTCTCCTGAGCGAATATTATGTTCTTGAATGTTCCTCGATTCACTGAAACTCTGAGGGAACTTCAGACTTCGCCCTTGAAGCACTCCCGTGCACGAGACCCTTGAAGTTAAAAAATAATTGGCCTCCAATATTCCTGAGCAATGAAAAAAAATGTTGGCCCCCACGCGTTGACTAACGAAATCAACAGTTCGGGATCCAAAGCATTCGAAAAAACTGAGTTTAGAAAAAATATTTAGTACGCTATTGGCATCCTTGGGGGATGAAATAGTGAACAAATAGCACGGTAAACTCGCATCCATTTTAAGTACGCACGAAATACGTCCGATTCCATGTGTACGTGACAGCTGCTAAGTTTACTTATGAATCCATGAGCGTAAACAAATAATTCGTCCACGTACATGAAGATCGTTGACGCACAAAAGGGCTCGAAAAGAACGAATTAGAGGGAAAACGTTTTCGAGTTACAGCTTTTTCGTTGCCTGCAAGTTTACGAGTGCATATATACTTAAGCTGGTAGATCGTCCTCCCTCGCTTCGTGGTCGCAGTCAGGGGCGTAAGGCTCCCGTGACAGCCAACTGACAGACAGACCCGGACGTACGGCGAGAAAAGAGTGCTGAGTCCACGCGGAGGGTGCGAACGAGGTAAACGCGCGGAAGGGCGCGACGTTCCATATCCCAATGTGCGTGTGTGCACGAGCCTCTACACGTGCACCCTTGTGACGCTCCGACGCCACTAACGCCGGTAGTACGTGGTTTCACTGGTAGCCGAACACAGTGGGTTGCGGCAAACCGCAGCTGACGTCTTTGTCGTTCAGATTATTAAGCAAGTTCACGATGGACTATTGGGGTTAGAGCAGGGAACGAGTTACATCGATGGCGACCATTGCCTCATTTTATACAGCCATTCGATGGATTCCGTGAAAATGGAATATTGATAAAATTATTCATAGAGCCATCATCGCCGAACAAGGCAATGCAAATGATTTGTTATTTATTTGAAAAAAATGTAAAATTCATTCGTACGATTACACGATTAAACGGTGTCTTTCTCTACTGGCAAAGCGCGGCTTCATTTCTGATGAGATTTCGTTCGAGCAAAGTCAACACCGCGATACCTTTCATTCATTTTCATCCTGCTAATGCGAGTCCCGACCAAAGATTGATCACTTCTTGCCATTCGCATCGTCGAAAAAAGCCGAAGAGGGACAAAGAAAAAAAGCATTGGAATAGAAGAGAGAAACAGAGGGGCTACGCGACGTAATGGACGTCGGGAAGAAGCTAACAACGTAAACGCTAAGAGCCAATCACTGGCGCAATCTTTTCCAGTTTTATTGTAAAAAGAGCGCTTAGAAATTGCAGACTCCTCTTTCTTATTCGAGTCTCGGAGCGCGATCGTAGTCTCGAAGGAGGAAAAGAGAGGAGTCGATGACCCAACTCTGGTCGGCCTCTCCACAAAGCACCTGCTCGCTTCCAGTGTCCTACAAGGACTAGCGGCTTTTGATTGGATTCACCTGCGACAGACGTAAATTCTCTCGGCCACCATCGCCGTTTGGCAATCGTAATTTTCAAAATCTCTTCGATACCAAGAATTTTTTACTCTCATAGGGAAGAAAAAATGGCAAATGGGTATAAATGAATGATAGAAATCCATGGCTTTGATGACTCTCGAATTGAGTCGAATTTATCAAACACGAATTGACTCGGAACGTTTTCTACGGTCTTGAGCTTTCGTCGTTTCTGCCATTTCACCGTCAATTCTCTTGTTTAACTCGAGCATCAATTCGGCCAACTTAAACGACGGACAAAGTGCTTAAAAAAAGAGGCGAAAGAATAATAAATAAGTTACTCCGAGTTTTTTGGCGTGCTCGCATATCGATGGATTAAAAACAAGTAAATAAGAAACTCGAGTTACCGAGTCCTTTTTTTCTAGTAATTTGCCTTCCGTATGTGTGTACATTTTACCATAAACGGCATCGCGCCTGTAATTACGGCTCCATAACGGTACGTCAATCTCTCGCCAGGGTATTAGCAATATTTTCGATAGTTGAAGCACGCAACAGAGCCTGAAAGACGTTACATAAGGTTTAACGAACAGCCGAAACTGCTGTTGTTTATATTTCTTTTTTCTCGAGATTTGGCGAATTCGTCGTTGGCTTCCTGCTGGAATTGAGTTTAGAATTAGGTAGGCACTGGATTAATAGCGTTATTCATGAGTGAGTGGATGCCCTTAGGGAAGAGGGAGAAAAGTTGTTTCAACGGTGAAAAAATAGAGAGAAAAAAGCCCACGCACACACAGACGAGAGAGGAGATTTCGGACGACTACACGCGTCCGATACGGAGGAGAACGACGGCGGAGCACGGTCAGTTCCCACAACGCGGTTCCCGTCCTCGTCGTCGGCTACCTGTTAACCCCCACCCTTTGAATTATGTTTTTTAATTAAATCCATCTCGTGAGAGATAGAGGGTGCGAGAGAGGATAGCCGTGATGGGACCTCTGATCATCGCGTCTCTCCCTATAATATTTTGGTCCTGGATGACGCGCGTTATACCAGAGGCAGGAAAAAAATTTGACTCCTATGAATGCGAGCGTATATCTATAGGGGGTGCGCTCATATAGGCGCTTTGCCGGAGGGCAACAGGGAGCTGGAGAGATTTATTCCAGAGCTCGAAGCTCGTAGGGCTCGTCGTCGTTCGAGGGGCGCCAATTCCTATTTCCATCGCTCACTTTCTTTCTCTTCTTTATTCTTCGGCCATGGGACCACGGAGTCTCCTGACCGACGAAGATTTTGTCCGTGAAACCGGGGGGAGGGGGGGGGGGGAGAGGAAAATTGAGTTCGTTGTTTCACGTCTACGAGCAGGTCAAGGGAGAGCGTTGAGGATGTGCGAACCCTTTTTCCGAGTCTCCGGAAAGGCATCTGCGTGTCGAACCCCCGATTCGTGGTGTTATCCAGCCAGGAAAGATTTCTAAGTCGCAGGTATGCGTTACGGCGAGAACTAATTCGAACGGAAGCGCGGAACGGAGCTGCTCAGCTAAATCGCTGTAACGAAAGAAGGATATAGGACGCGCGGGGTTTTCGAGAGAACGGGAGCAGCGCTGCGCACATCTAACATATCCATGGGATCGTACGAAGAGAGCTTCAACGAAGAAGACCCCGTTTTGTACCCCGGAGGAGAGACAAGGCTGCTAATTCATTAGCACTCGTAAATCTGTCGCGCTCCCGGCGTTGAATATTAAGCGGGCATTACCGAGAGTCCGGGCTATAACTCGTGGCCAGTTAACGCGGTTACACCCCTGCATATATGCTCCATACCACGGCCAGAAACTCTCGCGACCTTCCGTACACAGAGCCCGTTGACGAAAACAAAGAGTGGGAAAAAAGGAAGAAAAGGAAAAACGTAAACCATGCAAACGAATTGATACGCCGTGTGTGTACAACCCAATGGGACGATCCTCAAACTCTTTTTTTCTTGTTTCACTCGAACGACGAATATACGTTTTGGTTTAAACTCGTCAAAGCGCAAACTCATTCTACCGAATCGAGTCTGAAAATTCGTCGAATGCTCGACGACTAATTTCAACGCGGACCGAAAAACTTGGACGAGTATTACCGCGTTAACTATTTCGTACAAGGTTGAACGAAAAATAACGACGGATCTCGAGTCATCAACCCTCGGTCGCGTGTCGACGAAATTCGAAAAAAAACGTAAAAACTGTTTCGGCGAAACGGGACTTTGAATTGCTCTGTTAGCGTAATACGCAAGCAGCTAACTGTACTGGTTATTTGCACAGGTATAGATGTATGGATAATACGTACAGGGGGGGTAACCGCGGAAATTGTTTCTACGAACGTGAAGGAAATCGACAACCGGCAATGGCCGTAACGTGAGTGTAAAATGAGGCGCTCGCGCGGGCGCGTTGCCAGCCTACAAAATGAGGGGAGCAATCGCTTATTAGTAAAAATGCGACTCTCGTTTTTCAAACGCGTTACGTCTTCATTAGTATAATGAGAGCGTTGTAAATCACGCTTTTACTCTGCGCTGATGCGTGGCCACAGGTACCGAGAGGCCGAGCAACGCGTATTCTCACTTTTCGAATAGCTCCCTGCCTGCTTCCACGTATATCTTTGTACATGCATAAATATAATGAATATACGGGTATCTATATAGCAATATAAATATAAGAGCTCGAGGGTGCTGCTGCTGCACAGAACGGCGAAGAGTGAAAGGAAAAAACGAGGGATGGAAGCGTAAGAAATTTGCATCGAGTAATTTAGTGGTACATAAAATTTCAGAGAGAATTAGCGATTCCGGTGTTCGATGCATCGATCGCTCGGCCCTTTGTCATGCAGACGAGACATTTTTCTGCGTCAAATGAAACGAAGGTAGTCGTATAGCGACCGGGCTCGTTGCGAGGAGTCGAAAAATTTCTTCTCGATAATAATGAATGAAGAAACACAAGAAATAATTCAGCACAATTATTGTTTTCTTTGGCCGTCACGCGGCATGATTGATATTTTATTACGCAAAATATATAACAAGCTGGAGATAAAAAGGTGGGTGAAAAAAGGTGAAGAGCAGAGAGGAAAAAATCAGAGCGGAGAGCGTTGAAAAAAGAGCGGTGAACGGAGGTGAAAACCTCCCGCGCTTAGCACGAGCTTCTTGCGCGGACCGGGAGCCAAGGCGTAAAGAGAGCACCGGTAGCGCTGTACATTAGCATATAGAAAGAATCGCCCTCCGGCCTTTCGTAATAAATGCCAAGCGTGTCCTGCACATTCGCGACTATGTATATTTATATTTATATTACATAAATATAAATATAAATACGAGGTATATGCGCGGTGGTAATTCGGGAAGCCCTTGTATTTATTAAGGATGTGCTTTTTGGTAAACTCGTCAAAATTCTGACCACGTACAAAGTGTCTTTCGCACCAGAAAATAAATATTTCATCGCCACGTCCTCGATATTGGTACAAGTATAAACTAAATTGATGTGTAAACATGAATTACGACGATCCAAGACGAGAATTACAAACTTATGGACTCTTTAAATATCACGAAAAGGCGAGGGGAAGAGACTGAAGAATGAGACAATAATGGAAAAAAAGGAAACGAACAATCGTTCGTACAATCTGATTATGATTCAGCGTCATCGCGTCACCCTCGAACAACCTCATATAAAATGAATATAATCGAGTGATATATAATACAACCGTCTCGCGAGCCTTTGTACACCGCCGAAAGAACTGCGCTGTATATTTCCACATCTCTCGTATATTTGTGAGTTTATTGCGCCGAGCTCTCAACGCACATCGCGGTGGTCCACACTCGAAGGCGGCGGTGGCGGCGGCTCTCTTTCAATTATACATCGAAGAGTCGTTCCAAACGAATTTCACAGGGATTCTTATTCGTGGAAAGTGTAGACTTTTGTATTTATGGATTATGATACGGTACGCGAACCTTACGAACTATCCATTCAATTTATAAACTGGAAATATCGGCTAGAAAGACCATTCGCGCGTACACGTTCTTTCATTATCGTCCGGTTTTCAGTCTCATTCGTTATTCAAGCTGATTCTGTGCACGAAGTGACTTCTATTGGACGAAAAAAACGGATTCTTTTTGTACAGTGAGGAATATATTATTTTTCAAGAATTTTCAAAGTACTTAAGCACCGATTACAAGCAGCACAGTATTTTTTGAATTCTGCAACTTTTCGTCCCTTGAATTCTAAACAGCTTTATGTGGACGGCAAAAGTGTGATGCACGTGAGAACTATATTGCGTTTTGTTTTCGAGTGTTAATCATCGTGTCAGCCAAGCACTTACCGATCAGTGGAAATGTATTGTAAATCACAAATTTTTAATGTCAACATAGTAAATTCTATCATCAATACACGAATATACACCGAATACGTGTGACTTTTTATCACACATATAGTTTTTTTTCAGGCTTGCCCGAGCATACTTTACAATATAAACGTTTGAAGTGACTGAAAACATTTTTTACTATGCTTAGAAAAAGAATGTTGAGTCTTTTGAATAAAAGGTATGGGTATTGGTCTTTTTACTATGGTGGATAGAACAATTCTTAGCCCGTAGACACCGCACTCCCTTTGAGGTCAAACAGTCACGACACTGGTGCAAATTTGCACTTGGACTCTTCGAAACTTTATGTTTCATCCATGAATGTATTGAATCAATCTTACAACGAGACTTTTTAGGAGTAACAATTCCTTAATAATCGCGATCACAATAATTAAAAAAATGAAAAAATGAAGTTTCATTATAGAAAAATGGCCGAATTGAAGAAAAGAATATTGAAGTTCTGGACGCTTGAAATTTTCGTGGGTGCAAATGTGCACCGGTGTGGTGTCCACGGGTTATTACAGCTCTCCGAAAAAATGCTGCAATCCAGTCCGTATATACGGGCCCCGAGATTAATTTTATAATTTTCCTCCTCGCAGACTCCATTTTCACAAATAAAATAGCTCGATTAAGTGCTCCGAGCTGGAAAAAATCGTAGCGGAAAACGCTTTTCGTCGCTTAATTTATTCAGGCGTTTGAGAAAAAGGTTGTTCCCTCGACGATATATACGACGTTCGAGCTCACCGGAGCTCTCGCCTTCCTTCGATACGCGGATGCCAGATCAAAGTGGATTATGATCGACGCTCGCCCGAGACAACTAACGTTTGCGATTTGCACACGCGATCCAACTATTTTCCCGTTACAGCCACGATTACCGGGAGTCACGTCGAGTACGTGTTTATCTGATCTGTCGCGCGCAGAGCACCGGCATCGCAAACTATCGCGACTCTCACATAAGCCCCCAAAGATTGCAGGTATATCGCGGCCGCTTACGTGCACGAGGTTCTGCATAGGAAGAGCATTTTCAACGTTTACAGAATCGCGACATACACCGACAGTCCAAGCTGTTCTACTTCGAGGTGGAAACGCACGAAAATAAATCACGGACGACGATCGCCGATCGTACTGGCCCAACTAATTTTTGTCAGTATTTACAGTATCCGCGATGTAAAATTTCCACTCTCGCATCCATTGAAAAATTGGGTAACACGCAGCCTGGGAGCGAGCCTCATTCCCAAATATTGGCAACGTTCAACTTTATATTCAGAACATTCCAATACACAGACTCATATTTATAGGCACTAATTACGTTCTATAACAAAGTCGCCTACGCGTGATCGGACTTTTCAATCTCCACAATTAATTAATACGCTCTTAACGAGTCGTTATTCATACACACGCGTACGTGTGTTCACATCGATGTGGGCTGTGTGACTGCTGTCACGCTCGCTGATGAATTAATAATCTTTCAAAGTGCCTCCACGTGTGCGAACACGATCAGACGTAAAGATAAGTTTGGTTTTGCTCGATCGATCTACGGGGACTGAAATTTTGAGAAATCGGACGTGATAAGGATCGAGATTTTAAAACGGGATTCGTACACTATAGAAACGAACCGTCCGCGTGCGAAGCGAGAGCGTGAAAAAAGAGGATTTTGTAAAACTTTGTATCGATTCCCCCGTCGAATAATCTGCATCGAATTTTTATTGAATTTTTAGCCACTTTAGTGCAAACTCGTAAGACCCTCGTTATTATTTTTTTCCCCAAGATGTGTGTATTCGTCGAGTGTATCACGCGTGTTAAAGTCAATTTTACGGATCCTTTGGGCTCAACTCTCGAGTGAGTTATAGCGAAATCCTTCGTGTTAACCGCGGCTGTCTAGTCGTAATAAACGGGAGGATGAGACAGGGATACAAAATTGCTTCCATATAGGCTAAGTGTAACGAATATACAACGAGGAATTCTCCGGGGCTTTGGTACATGGCACATATTACTTCGTACACTGGGCTTTACTATATCGAGGAGAATACAGTAGTGAGAGCTCGCGCACCAGCAACAAACTGGCAGTAAATCACCCTCGTTCGCTCGTGCTCTATATTCCTCTCTCTTTCTCTCTCTCTCTCACGCGCGTACTCGTGTTCCTGCGTCCCAGTACAAACAGGTGCACAGATATATATCAATATGATGCATATTACGATCGATTGAACGACGTGACAAACTATTTTGTTTAATTTATAATGAGAAATTGAAAGAAAGATAAAAAACAAGGCGAAACTTTGTTCGAACGAAGTAGCGTGAGTGACAATTAATTTGGACGATGAAACTCCATGGAATTTAGCGGATTACTCAAGCAGCGTGAATAGCACTTTGAAAATGTGGAATTCAACGTGCGGCACAACGAAATCGAACGTTTTCATCGTAACTCGTTACATTTTCATGTGATTTCGAAGCAAAAAATGTGAAATGCGTTCACGCATTAGCGGACTTTAGGGGCGGTAACTCAAATGCACAACATTATTTACGATTATGAGCCGTTTGTGGAAAGTACAAAGAAAATAAGGAATTCAGCAACCAGGCGCGATATTAATCGGAGGAAAGCAGCAGGGAGCTTATCGCGTCTCATCTCTCGCTTCTCCGTCCCTCTCTCTTTCATCCACACACTCGTTTTTCTGTCTCTTATTTCGCGGATTTTTCTTTCTCGCATCCGCGCGCGCGAGCGCGCACGTCCGTGGTTCCCCGAACAATCAAGAGTGCGCCAAACACGTAACGAGACGAAAAGTATATGCTTACCGCGACTATGAATTATGTTTCTCGTGATTATAGGCATTACGTGCATGTAGCGCAGTAAACGGCTTTAGAGCATGCTGTATACACACGAAGCCGTGTTCCTCGCGAAGAGCGCGCGGGCGTGCGCTAACTTCTCATATATAAACGCAAATATAGCATGTATAGAGATACTTTTACGTGAAGCAACTACGAGATAAAACGATGCGAGGTTGAGACGAAGAAACGAGTAGCTGACGAGATGTGGATCGGTAGGAAAACCATCCAGACCCCAATTACACTGCGACTGTACCTTTTAAAATCGTTGGAAACGCATGTTTCAGTGAAAATATGACGCCATGAAAGCAGGGAGTTGAAATCTCGGGTCGATTTGTTAATCGATAATTGGAGTTGAAAAAAAACCAAATTTCTACATTTGAACGACCCTGCATTAGATCGTAGGAACTATATTTGGTCGAAAATTTACGGAATGCACAGTTTAACGGACCAGCAATACACGGAGAAAGGGGGACTGAAAATTCTACAGGAAAGGACTAGGGATGGCGCTGGTGCAAATTTGCACCTACGAAAATTTCAAGTGTCCAGAACTTCAAAATTCTTTTCTTCAATTCGGCCATTTTTCTATAATGAAACTTCATTTTTCCATTTTTTTAATTATTGTAATCCCCCTAAAAAGTCTCGTTGTAAGATTAATTCAATACATTCATTGATGAAACATAAAGTTTCGAAGAGTCCAAGTGCAAATTTGCACCAGTGTCGTGACTGTTTGACCTCAAAGGGAGTGCGGTGTGTACGGGCTAAGAATTGTTCTATCCACCATACTAAAAAGACCAATACCCATACCTTTTATTCAAAAGACTCAACATTCTTTTTCTAAGCATAGTAAAAAATGTTTTCAGTCACTTCAAACGTTTATATTGTAAAGTATGCTCGGGCAAGCCTGAAAAAAAAATTATGTGTGTGGTAAAAAGTCACACGTATTCGGTGTATAATATTCGTGTATTGATGATAGAATTTACTATGTTGACATTAAAAATTTGTGATTTACAATACATTTCCACTGATCGGTAAGTGTTTGGCTGACACGATGAATAACACTCGAAAACAAAACGAAATATAGTTCTCACGTGCATCACTTTTGCCGTCCACATAAAGCTGTTTAGAATTCAAGGGACGAAAAGTTGCAAAATTCAAAAAATACTGTTCTGTTTGTAATCGGTGGCTGAGTATTTTGAAAATTCTTGGCAAATAATATATTCCTCACCATACAAAACGAATCCGTTTTCTTCGTGTAATTGTGAAAGAATTAGAAAGATATTAGCGTTAGATGAGCGGTGCGCGAGTCGAACAACTTTACGAATAGCGATAACCGCGTTCAAGCCCTTCGGTCAGTGAGCTTTCGATGTCAATGCGGTGGACTCGATTCTCGCGAGCAAATGGGATCGCGTGTCTTCGTCAAACTCGCTCAATTTATAGCTTCATTGCGCTCGGTGTACTGGCACTTTCGTATGCCTGTACAGATATAGATCAAAATAAAAAGCTCGTGTGTTGTTTCCCCCGGTGTATCGGTCCGTCAATGCATGCTGGATGGCGCCATGCTCGTTCTTTCGCGACACCGTATAAATAAACTCGCCGCAGTTCCTTTCGAATTTATGTTCGACGGACGACGTTAAACCGGACAATGAAAATATATTTCGTGAAATTTGTTTAAAAAATAAAACCACAAATTTTCTCTTCCCGTCAATCTTCATTGGATCTCCATTGATTCTAAAAATAGTTTATTTGACAATAATTTTTCATTCGGTATCGCTCAATATCGAATAAAACAAAAATAACTTGTCATCACCCGTTCGAAGGACACGCAACAATGCTACGGAAAGTTACCAGGAACTAGCGACATGGAAATTCATTTTCTATACGAATGATTGAAATCAGTTTTAGTCACTCAGTCAATAATTTATAAGAGCATTAGGCTTCGTTATTCGGAATTCTGGAGATTCAATATCACGAGAACGCTTGTTTGTTTGTCCTCCCTTCACGCCCCAACTAAGCAACCAATCTACTTGATTTTTGGCATAAAAATAGTTGAGAAAACCAAGTGTCACAGCTACATTTGGTCATGGAAAAACATTAAGCTCCCAAGGCCAATTTACGGGAATACTCGTACTTTTACAGTAAAAATCGTAATCCTTCGAATGCTCGAAATTTCCGCATGTCTCAGTGGATAATGGAAGGACCCACAACATTGTTTACACGAGCGTCCTTAAATAGTGCACTCTTCCGTATATTGATACTCACTGTCTTGTTCCTCCAGGCAAAGTTTTCCAAATTACCAACAATCATAAATGTATAACTCTGTCATTATGCACTCCATCTACAGATATAGATATACATCAGTTTCACTCCACACAGAGAAGATTTGAGATGTTCGTTGGGGTTCTCAGTTTATCAGATCATCGCTATTCAATCACTCCATTAGGAGGACATATCCCTATAAACCACCCTCTGTCCCCTGCCCTTAATATACGTATACAGTTATTTTTCGTCACATCAATGTGAAAAGAGCGAGAGAGAGAGAGAGAGGGGACACGAGTGTACAACGAGCCGTTGTAGAGACCCCCTACGAGGTATTGCAGGCTTCGCTCGAGATGACTGCAACAGACTGTGACATATTAGGCCACCCCGGATCGAGGACGTGGCATCCCCCAGTTTAAGAGCCCGCACCATAAGAGGGTGACTCTCTACGATTCTCTGGCCTCTGCGCTTCCTGTACGCTCATACTCGTCGGAGGATTTATTGTTTCGCGATTCAGTGGCCTAACCGAGTCATAAGCGAGAGAGCGAGTAAAGCCACTCGTGCTCTGCCTGTGTGTGTAGGGGGCTCCAGAGATAGCCTCATCCCAGTTTCTCTCTATATTTCTTCGACATTATCCGTCGCTGAGATTAATGTACACATGGTTGTTGTGCTCTACATTCGCGGTCAAAGAAGGTCCTAAATAAATTACACTGGCGGGCGAAACGTTCGCCACAGATACTCTTTTGTTCTAAGCACCCCGCGAGTATTTTCGTTCGGTTACAATAAAAGGCTTACTTTTTATTCTCACCAGGTCTGACTGGTGAGTTTTCACTCGTTTTTATGTGCACCGGAGCTAATTAGGTGCCACTCCAATTAACGTTATCCGGGTTTTACACTGCTGGGTTTAATTGTATATGATTTGTGGAGCATGCAACGTTGATTTTTCACTCCTCATTCGTTTTTTCAAATTTTCAAATGGGCCAGTTGAACTCTGTTGAAACGATTAGAAAATAGCGAAAGACGTACGAGTCAAGCGGAGTTACCGTTGATAAAATATTCGTGAAGTCAAAACTTTCCGTGTATAGCTCTCTGCGCGTGTACGTTTTTGTATTTGCCATCGGAAAATTTACTGAAAAAGTGTCTTTTGGTGAGGGGACACTCCAAACAAGATCGAGGAAAAAAACGTCCGTGAGACATAAAAATTCATGAGCGCGAGCGAGGGTGTCCGAGAAAAAGTGTATTCGAGCCTCTTGAGAGCGACGAACACTCGTGAATAAAAGTCGAGTGTCCTGCCAACTTCTTTCACAAAACCATTACGTATAAATTCGCCATACGTATTCACACACAGAGCCCCGCCCCTCCTTCCCGCACACATAAACGTGAAATATCGATCTGCGTGCATGTACCTTCTAACGCGTTTAACGCGTTACGGGACAAACGAGATCGTGAAGAAGATTACTACGATTTTATATTTCTCTCTCCTCGTTCGAATTGCAATTCGAGCGATCTTTTCGCAATAATCATTTTTTCCATAGCTCAAGCACGCTTTTCGATAAATCCTGGTGCACGAGAGCTCCTTCGAGCCATGAATCGAGGATTGTTTTGACGTGAAAAATTTCCGATGCCCCACAATAACCCAGAAAGCCTGACATTCGGACCAAGCAAAAAAGCATCGAAGCCCCACTTTCTCACTTTTTCACTTCATTCGAACAATGTCTCTATGCAAATATTGAATAATTCAAAAGAAATTAACTGCTCTTTTTCACTCCGATCAAATAGCCTTAGAATTCGTCCCTTTGCCGCTGTGTCTCTAACCAACGCGCGTGCAGCATTGAGGCCTCCGGTTTTCGAGAAGTTTACGTTTTTCTTCCGCTTCTCGATGCCTTTTGTCCATCGACAATCGGACTATAGACGCCCCATCCTCATTCATTTTTCCAGCCTCAACTCCCCACTCCCTTTTCGCGATCGCTAATCATTCGTCCGCGCATGTGACGACGTATGGACGAATCTATGGACGAGCAGGATACAGCAGCCAAAGAAGAACGGTAGATAATGATACTTTCCACAAGTTTTCACCGTGCGCTCGCGCTACTCACAGCTATACACTTCTCTCCACATGCAGCCTCGTACAGGCGTGTATATCCACGAAAATATACATGCATGTACGTAAGGTCGCGCAATTACCCCCTGAAACCGGTTTAAAGTCAAATGTACGTACGTGAGCTTCGCGGCGGTGTTGTCCGTCCGCGTATGTTGTATATACGAGACCGTGCTGCAACCAGCAACCCGTCCTTTCCTGCAACTCGCGTCCATACACGAATATACAATTCCATTCCGTATTACGAAGGAAAAGAATAAAATCAAGAGGTCAAACATTTACGGACACTCGACAATATGGGGTGGATTGAAAAGAAAATCCTAGTCACAATCGCATAGTCTTTCTCATGGTACTAAATTTTAGTCAAATTTTAATAAAACACACTGTCGATGTGTGAGTTTAACGTGCATGTGCCAATTCAATTTCTTCGATTGTAGATTTTATGAATTTCTTTTCGAATTATTTCTATTTAAAATGATCGAATATGCGAAGATTTCTTGAAATAATTCATTGTATTCGGTGAAAGGGTTCACTTGCTTGATTTATCTCTAAAAACTTTAACTTTGCCAACAGCCATATTTCACTTCCGCCTCTCCGGAGAATACGGAATTGAAATTTTTCAATGATTTCTTTACGCTATCAATCAATTGAAATAACGAAATGCTGCTAAGACTTGGTCATTCTTTTATTCGGTTATAACGACAGGGATCTCGACTGACGAATACCGTGACTAAACGGTCAGACTAACACCGATTTCTCGGGCGATCGACTCCCTCGATTCACCCGATTGAATCGCCGCACGTCGAATGGGCCGTTCTCTTTTATCTCCCGTCAATGCAAAGCCAAGTAAGTCACGCTTGGATCGCGAGTGCGCATTAGTTGCGCAGGTATCAAGGTCCATAAATTATCGTATTGCGTGGCTTGTGGAATCCTTGCAAAGTTTAATTAATTGAACGAATCGGCCTCTCAGGTGAATTCAAAAAATGCTTCCTGCTGTATTTATTTACAAAAGACCTTGAGTAAATCGAGCCTGATCACACTCGTGGCTGAGCCTACAAGAGAAAACGCATTTTTCTCGTCGGATCGTGCACGAGCTAGCCGTCGGTCCCGTCATACACACTCGATCGGACGCATCATCGAACCGATAAATCACGCCAGCTGTAGCCGGGCGAGGAAGATGAAAAGCCGATGAAAGGCGAGAAAGAGATGCGGAATGAGAGAAAAAAGAAGAGAGGCAAAGAGATGCGTGAATACAACAGAGTGTTTGGTGTTTTGGCTTGCGCCGCGGGGGTTTGGCACCCGCCCGTCGTCACGACTTTTTCTTATTTTGTTTCTCTCGCTCCTTCATTTCTTCTTTCTTCTATTCTCCAACATTTGATTTGCCTTTTCGCTAGCTCATCTTCGAAGCATCCAATTCATCGCTATTCTTCGCTCAGCTCAGCAATTTTCGAGCTCAAAATTGTCCACTATCCAGGAACGTGGAGTTTTGCCAGTTTCCGAATGACAGCGCGATCGATCGCGTTGTCAAATAGAAAGGAAAATTATATTTCTTCGAAAAATAACGGAGAAAACGGCTGGAGAAACAAGCGTATTGTGTCGCCGTATAAAAAGGTTGAGCGAATCACTGAATATTGCGTGATAAAGCAACGTACAGTAGAGAAGTGAATAAAAAATGACGGAAATTGCTTCGAGCTCTTTCCCGTTCAGAAACTATGGACTACATAATTTATATGTGGATCTATATATATCGTAGATTTTTTATCAAGCCACAGAGATACGAGGAGAAAAGGCTCGTGTGTCTGATCGAGCGCATAACAATGACGCCTAGGATGATGCATCCCTCCGATAATGACCGGTAATTCGATATACGAAGCGCACGCGCACGCCATACGAACATTGTTTGCGAATGTCTCAGCTTTTCAATTACCCCCTTAGTACATTCTGCCTTCGGCTACTCAAAGATCCAACAGTGTTGAGCCCTTTGCTTCTTTTATCTATGCAGAGTTAGCGAGTGCATGTATTTACCAGGCGTAAATATGTGGATAGAGTTTATCGACATGGAAAAATGTAATGTTGGATGATTTTCGGATTGATGTATTTGCACTTTGCTCCGGGTGCTGTTTTAATTTGATTTTCAGAGCGAAAGGAGTCGAACGGTTCGTCGAAGCTCGGAGCGATCTTTTTCAAAAGACGTTATTCGATTTTTTTCCCCGGTTATTGTAGAGGCTACGAGTATTTTTGTTCCGAGAGGATTTTTCTGCCCAAGACGTTGATATTCGATGGGATTGAGACGTCGTTGAAGTATTCACGAAGCATGCGCATTGATGCCGGATAGTTTTGTGCGGAGGAAAACTTTCTCGGAATGATTGTTGTGTTTTGACAAATGTGTAGGCGCCAAGTTTCGCGGAGGACAAACTTCCGGAAGCGGGAGAGCGTCCTTGGGCGTGCACGCAGGAGGCGTTCTCGCGTGAAAATACGAAGAGGACGCGAAAGATCGCAGCTATTCGTGTCCGTGCGTTTCCGCCGCGATCGAGCTCTACCCATAAAAGTATATGAGCTTCGTTTGGACTCCGCGAGCATCGTCGAAGCTATCATTTCCGGTAGATCGATCAATCATACTTCCGCGCAGTCCTGCAAGACTCACACGCTTATGGTAAAACACCCCGCGCGAGCAGCCATTTTGTCAACCCCTCTCGCCGCCGCCACTCCCTCCAAAACATCTGCCACCCTGCGGAACACCGTTCAACGATACATCGAAAAAAAAGAGACACCAGAGGCTAAACTGACGCTCGAAATCGTATGGGGGACGTTTTATTATGGTGTGAATATTATTGATGTCAGTAAAGTATTTACTCGTCACACGTCGCTTTTCATGCCACGCCACTATGAATGGACATTCGAATATCATATTTGATGAAAAGTGCGAGGAAGTTTGAGCTCGTAGATAAATAGAAAATGAAATTTTCTTCGTGTGTACGTCATTTGAATTTTATTAGTTGAGAGCCTGACAAAGAACGTGGGTCTTGGGAAGAGAATGTTTGTGGGAAAATCGTGAAAAGTAACTCTGTTGCGGCATCTCTGCCGAGGGCTTTTGTAAACTCTTGTGAGGAATTAGTTTTAATTGAAATTGTCAAAATAAGGAAGGATCTGAGAATTCATGTGAAAATAAACTGCCGAAAGCTGCAAATTGGGAAATCGTATTATGCGGTAGGATGAAAAGAATTGTGCGAAGAATGGAAGAACATTGCGTGTTTACATCGCAAATTGGACGTGGGGGGGAACAACGGAAGTTGAAGATTTCTCGGAGCCTGGACAAATTAGGGTGACATCCTTCGTCCGAAAATTCGCTTCCGAGTAATACTTTCTCTCCTGTTTCTTTCATGTGCTCGATGCAGTCGTCTGATCAGGTAAAAATCGGTGCTCGTACATTTTACGTGTAAAAAGGTTCATGGCCGTTGGTTCTTTCATCCCCCGTGACGAAGGAACGAATGGAGAGCGAAACGGGGTGTGCGGAAGATCAAAATTTACCCAAGGCCCTTTGCAGTGCATTGTCGAAACTCGAAAATGTCAAGCTCCGAGAAGAGACTCTTCTCTTTTTCCTCATAGATGCTGAAATTTTTCCCTCCCTCTCTCTCTCTCTCTCTCTCTCTCTCGAGCGAATCGGATTATGGGATTACGGGTGGATGCTCTCTTCAGGATTCCTCTCTTACCGTATTGAAGGAATAAAAGGTAAAGTGAAGTGGAGCGAAAGTTTGAACAAGCTCGGTGACACTGGACCTTGCTCACTCGCATTATATTTTCGATTGTAAAGCCTCTTTTGCGCAATAACCACGATGTGTTTTACAAAGTTATGTAAAGACCATGTCGTTCAATGGGCTTCACCACCGCACACCCTTCGATTTTCCGCAACTCAATCGTTTTATGCGACGTTAAATATCGCCAACATTGTATGCGTAAGCTTGTATACAATTGTTTTCTATAACAGATAGACATTGTACCGAATAAGCGAGGGAGCAGATCGCATTGCTTGTAAAAAACGTATCGACGTGGAATAAAGTAAATCCTCTCAGTTACGAACTCTCGTCGCTCGGGGGAAATAAAAAATTTATGCAAAAGTTGAACACAGCTACGACGTTGTAAAGTGCATTTTAGCCCTGGAAAACGAACGAGGAAGTTTCGAGCCAGTTCTAGAATTGTTCCTACGTCGCGACAGGCAACCCTGTACGTATATATATAAACCAATACACGTATCGTCACAAATCTAATAACGAAGACCGAATGTTAAGTGTATAAGTAACGAAGAATCGAGTGGCCGTCGCAGCCGCTGACGTAGCCTATTGACAGGAACGATCGATCATGTAGAAAGTACAATAAAAAACGTTACTCTTATAGACCCGGTAAAAAAAGAGGAGAAATAAAAGAGAAAAATACAAAACAAAACCGGTAAAATAAAAGTTTGATAAAACTGACGATGCGAAAGCATCGTTTTTTCTTTTACCTAGTTTCAATTAGTGTCAAGTATATTTATCGTAGTCCGTTAAGATTTAAAAACCTCGGGACTGTGATTCCGTTCGTATATACACACCCAGCGTAAAGCAAAAGTCAGTATTGGAACTCGGAAAGAAATATTAATATATATCGAAGCGCAACGATGCCACTTTTACCTCGTGAATGAGTAATGTTGGCGAAAAATTATGGGTCATGTTCAGACAGATAGCGTAAAGCTTAATATCGACGTATCTATACCAGGAAGAAACATACGATTTTTCAATGGTTTGTAACTACGTTTAAAAATATAAAAAGCTGGATTTTTAAGGGAATGCGATGTGGAAGTTTCTGCACTGAATCGTTGTCGCTACATTTTTCCACATTCGTGACACATCGCGACAACTTTGAATTCAAATTTGAAACAATGCACGCACTCGTTATGACTTGCCGCGCTCGCGTGCACTCGGTTTTTACCTTGTTTCCAAAGTACTTGCAAAAGTACGAGAATTTATTAAAATTTCATTCGCTTCGTGCTAAGTGTATGAAAAGCAGAAGCGAATTATATTCGGGACTGTGCGACGTATCGGGATGCGCGAAGAGCGTCGGATAACAGAGTCCTCGTACGCACCCAAGAGCGGGGAAGGAAGTGGGTATCGCGTTACCCAGAGTCCCACGCATCCTCTGTCAAGTGGATTTCTTGTCTTTCTCTCCCGTTTCCCTCGCGTTTTTTTTTTTTCAGAGACTGGGGCGCGCCGCGGGTCGGAGTCTGCTCACAGAAAAGATCAGATAAATAATTGGCTTGGCGCACAGGTACAGCGAGACTCTGCTTTTGATCCTTGAGAGGCTTGCGCAAGGATCTGGGGAGACGGTTCTTTGTACCTTGAGGATTGAAGATGAGGGACACTCGATACATTTGGGTCGGATGAATCGCCTCGACGAAGGTGATGATGTACCGTAGCCTGAGAGTACTGTTCGTGTTACAAGGAGCTACTGTGTGAAATCCGAGCGTTGACAAGTTCACGAGAGAAAAAAAGAAGAAGAAAAAAGCCAGGACAAAACGGAGAAAAATTGTAAATAGGATGAAGGCTGTATATACGCTCAGTTTATCGACAGATCGCACTAACGATCTCGAAAAACGAGGTACGCAGGAGCGAAAGATGGATGCCGCGTGTATTAATAACCCTTGGGGCCGACCGGGGAGAGAGCATCGTCGCGGACTAATTGCTGAGCAAACTAGTATTCGATGACTGGTGAGATTCGTCTCGATGATTGAAAAGAAGTTGAAAAAACGGTTATCGCGAAAGAGAAGAGGAAGGTGTATCGACGACGACGTTGTCGTCCTCATCCCCGTGGCGTTTTAGGCTTCCGGGGGCCTGCTCGGTAACCGCAACGGCTGTTTTTCGCCGAGGTTCATTTCGGCACTTCACAGAGAATTTGTTCTACGCACTTAATTAATATTGCTTCGTTTTTAATATGCCGGCGCTTGAGAACGTCAAGGACGCAGCAGGGCTGTGCGGCAGGCGAGAGTGGGAAGCAGGATTTAATTACTTTTTTCCGTCGAGTCTCGTAAATCATTCGCTTGCGAGAAGCGAGAAAAGAAAAAAACGACTGCGAGGATATAGAGTCACGAAAGAAGCCGGATGAGAAACAGTGTGTGGCGAAAGAGAGACGTAAGAGCGCGGTCGCCTGCTCGCATGCCGAGTCATAAAATAAAATTTTACTAGGTATGCATAAGTGAGGAGGTAAAGGGCGGAGGGAACGATGAAGAGGGAGAGAGAGAGAAAAAAGGAACGTATTTAAAAAAAGGTTAAGCGAGGATTACCGTTCGTACGTGTGTAACGCGTGTGCATTGTTGGAAATCTGGAGAAAGAATCTGCCGAAATTGGCCGATCCATCGTGAAACGAATATAAACGAGAGGACACACATCGCGAGGCTGGTGGGGATCGAGCTCCGGGGAGCACCTTTTTCTGTCAAAACAGGACGGGGATCATCCCGGATGATCCGTGTGGCTAATCCCATCGCGATAAAAGCTTTTTTCCGACGTTACGAGAGTGCGTTGGAAAAAGTGTCCGGTCCTCGGTGGACGGAAGTGGGGGAACAGCGGAGGCTCAGTTTACCTTTTCTACGGCAGTATTCCCAAAGAACTTTGGAAATAAGCAGCCCACCGAACCTCGAGTCACCGATTCGATGGAGACTTTTAAAGAAACGATGGAGCTTTGACAGCTTAGAACAATGCTTCGCCCCTGCACGCAGGATCTCCAACTAATTTGCTCATTTGGCGTCAGGAGATCGCTGAGATATCGCTCCCGAGATCTTATCGAGCGATGGGACCGATGGTGGAAGTATCCGCGCAGCCTAGCCGGCCAGCGAAGATGCTAAGACTCAGTGTGCGCTGTGGTAGATGAAGGGAGATGACGAGACTAGTAGCACCTGATGTTTGGAGTGCGATTGGAGATCTCACGAGGGAGGCTACACACGAAAAGCTAAAGGATCGTCGGACTGGATCGCAAGATCTCTGATGTACCTGCAGACTGGTCAGGATTAAGATGCCAATCGTAGACTGCTGGTAATCCAGGTACGATTGGCCTCATCCAATTGGCGCACCAGTGCCGGGGGTACGAGCTCGGAAGGCGACGTTCCTCGCGCTGAAGTCATTGGGATCTGTCAAACCTCGAGATTTGACGTTTTCACTAGGACTCGAGTGAGGTTTCGTTCCGCATGCTAAGGTTCGCCTGTTTTCTTCTACCGACGGTCGCATGAAGCAATGAATACTCGTAACGTCTCACTGTTCATTTGCTCAAGTTTACTATCGCTTGTTTCTAGGTTTTACTCTATCCGCATCGTGATCTTGGACGATTGGCGATTGCTCGAAAAATATTGAAAGACCGAATGAGCGTGATTATTGTGTAGTTTTTAAGGTCCACGTCGGACACTCACCACATGCCCGTGAGCGGGTGACTTGCTGATGGACTGTAGTTGAGGATAAAGCTGACCCGCCGCCGCCGGCGTCATGTCGGTCAGCATTTCAAAGGCCTCCGTGCTTCCTCGTGGTTGTTACACTAATTACCAGAATTGGGCAGTGACTCCGTTCGTATTTGTCGTGAATTATTGCGGTATTTCGATCCACGAAGTGTACCGTCTCGAGGAGAAGGCTAACAGAGGCTGAACACAGTTGCTCGGATAACGAGTTTATTTAAAAACAGCACGTTAGAAACGATCGTTAATGTTGTTCATATAATCGAGAATAGAAATAACGGTGAGTTCGCGATTCCTGAACGTTCGATATCGAGCTTATCGTCGTAGCACACAGACCGAGGCTAGCGTCAATGAACGCAACGACGTTTAATTGTTACGTTAAACTAGATTGTAATAAACGAGACGGAAAAAAAGAAGAAGTGGTAGGCGCGCGATTTCTCTCGGCATGTACGAGACGGCGATGTTGGGGAACCGGTTAACGTGGTTCCCGTTCTTCGCACCGTGACAGACTGCCGGGCAACCTATCGTTCGGGGGGTTTGGCCCGACAGAAACGCCAACAGGAGAGCACCGCTAGCAGGGGAAATGGGATACGCAAAGTGCAAACGTGGTAGGAGGAAAGCGCGTGGCCGTTGAGCTCACTTCTCTCCGCTTAACCTATGGTCCACGGGCGAGGGAGCGAGTCGCTTGCAACGAGAGAGAGAAAGAAGGAGAACGGAGGGAGGGAGTGGAGCAGGCCACGCGAGCAGGGAGTGGGACTGGGACAGAGTACCGAGATACGAGAAACAACAGACTAGAGGGGGAACACACTCATGGATGGATAAAAAAAGGGGCCGTGCTCGAGAGGCGGCAACCCTCCTGGAATCGTCAACGCCTTCGTCCGCCTACTACCAGCTGAACCTGCTTCAACTTTTATCCCCACCATATTTACAACGGGAGAGAGAGAGACTCCGGGCAAAAGGACGGTTAGACGTGGCACATCATCAGGGTTAAGCTTGCTAGAACTTCCACAGGAGCAGCTCTGGAGGGGAGAGTTATCCACCGACTTGGCCGGCTATCAAACGTGAATTGCGCGCGCAACGTCGGCGAGTGAGCGACCTATGGGGTCGCTGGTGCTGCCAGCTGAGCGGCGCAACTCCGTGACAACGAAACTCACTACTCGTTGAGGACTGGCACGTTACGAGTGGACTCTGACTCGCTCGTACCCCTTAAGGGTGATTCTTCCTTGCTATTTTTTAACTCTGTTCTTTCCATTGCAGCCTGGCCTTTATTCTTGTGGTTCTACCCTAACACAAATTTCTTTCACCAACTTTTTTTTATGCCTGCCCTCAGACGCTTCCTAGTTTCGTCATACCTTCGGCTTTTGCACTCGTTCTTGCTTCGTTCAGAGAAAGATTCATCACCGCGCGTCTCGCCCCCGGACGCTTTTAAATCGTTTCCCACCACGTACGCGGGGAGCCACCGCGGACGGATATAGCAAGTTGGACCACCGATTTCGGAATGTTCAAACTCCCCGTGGAGTTTGACACGTTTCTTCCTCTCTCAATCGGTCCAAGCTTTCTCTCAGACCCGGAGAGCAATCCGCTCCTGAACTGAGGCTCCGAGGGGCTAAGATATTCTAGGATTATCGCTCACTAGTCGCGAGGTCTTGCAACCGGGCTAATTCGCTCCAACGAAAGGCTCGAGAGCTTAACAAAAAAATGTTACTCAACCCGCCGTCCGTACTCACTCGACGCATATGCTTGTTCTGTCTATGCACGACGAAATTCTCGCGGAGGCTCTCTAATGTGATTTTAATCGGCGAGTTTGAATTTCAAATGGCCTTATCGACTCGTTGGCCTCATAATTCCGGTGTATACAGCACACACGAAGTACGCACGAAATGCTTAAAGACTCCGTGAGCGATGTGTACCAACCGATGAGAAAGGCAGACACGGAGATGATCAATTACGCGCGTAGTCTCTCCCCGGTCATTGGCGTAATCTCGTTCCAACGAAAACGCCGGGATTTAATCGATCTTTTGGAAGAGTCCAGAAAGATATTCAGAGTATCGTTATACGCCACTGACCATTTGTAGCTGGTCACCCAAGTCACCGTGGCCCATCGATGTTACGAGACACGTTGCGTCGCTCGCTGGCATTAGGGGTCTAATTTATCCTTAATGAAAGAAGACGCTCGGCGCCATGGCGCGAGAGCAAAAGAGATTAAGAAGGCCGACATAATCGTGGACCATTCATAAATTTACAGCCACATTCACCTTAAAACTCAAGAAGAAGGATGTTCTTCTCCCAGGAGCAAGGAACCCGCGCGCGCACCGTGATCCGTGAGACTCTTCTTTCATCCTAGGCCATTCTTCCCCGGTCATTTTTAACTCGAGCATTCTCGCATACGCAGCCAGCCATTCATTCATAACTTTGAGAACTATGATTATGGCTCTGGCTCTTATTTACTATGTTACAGGAGAATCCACGCAGTGCGTAAGCGAAAAAAATCTTGAGTTTCCTTCCTTTACACTCCCATCCGTTTCTAACCCAATGTCAATTATTTTAGGAATCGTAATTATCTCGTTTGGGTATAACACACACCGAATGACTCCACCTGCTCCAACGCTTCGGCGACTGTGCCCGCAAAGGTGACAATTATTATTTCATTTGACGAAGTAACGAGGCTGCCTAGTTACAGGTCGAAGATAATATGATCCCTGGAAATGTTACACTCGGGAATATAGATGCGGGCGAAATGATAGAAGCAACGCGATGATGATATACGGGTCGCTCCACCGGCTCGGTGGCAAATTGATGAAACGCGATGTTATAGCAACCGATGGCAGAGGGAAGGTGTTGGTTAAAGTTATAGCTTTGATGATAATATGCCCCCGCGTCCGAGATGGAAATCGTATTACGTACGACCAATGCCCAGCCCATTTTTTGGCGCGAATCCCCACGATTCCGTATATACGTTTGCCAGATGATGATGCGGATATCGCGTGTCATAGATCCACAAAAGGTGGTGCGATCACAACTCGTTGGGTTTGATGGCAAGCGAGTTGCCTCTCCTGGGTGCCGTCGGATCTGCTCGAATCTCACCACCCGGAGAAGACGAAGGGCGAGTGGAAGGCGTTGTGAGCGCGAGAAAACGCATTTTTTTACAATGAAAGAAACCAAGAGGGAGACGATGCTGATGCGGCTTCGGGAAGATGGATATTAAGGCGACTGACTGGAGCACAATCACCGCAATGGGCGTATCATTCGTACGCGTGCTTGGGACGAATGAGAGAAACCGAGAAAAATACCATTGTTACGTTTCTTGTGGCAAAAGAGAACGAAGCTTCGTACGCATCGAATGTTGAATGAATCGGAGGACCGACGCGTGTTGCCATTGCTTTTCATACTCAACTCCTGGCGAATCCATTCTCGGCCGGAGATTTATCGAATGCGCTGAGAAAGAAAATCATTGGAACAACGAAATGTGGGGTCCCAATGAAATGAATGATCATCAAACACGATTAAACGAATAAAATTATAACATTGCAGTTAAATGATGAAAACTTTTCCAATAACATAAATTGCTATTGAATCAACAATTTTTTATTCTCAGCGTGAACACTGGAGAGTCTTGAGCTCACGTTTTGTGGCGGAAACAGGGAAGTAGCAGGAACAGAAATGACTTGAAGAGGTTTTTTTTGGTCAACAAAACTCCGGGTCAAAGTCACCCGAAAGTCAGTTTATCAATTCCCTGCCAAGAATTGTCGGTACACGATTTTACAAATATTGATTGAAATCCCTTCACAAAATTCCAGTTACGATAGCTGTTGCAGGTCAAAAGCAGCGTACAAACGACTCTCTGCGTTGTGAAGCTGCAGCCAGCTACTTCGTGATTCACTTGTCTCTTACTCAGTTTTTATGCACCTGCATGTCTTTCTTGGGTCCGTCGTCACCGCGGACGACGTGAGATCTATACTTATCGGCTTCCGTAGGCCTCTTTCGATCGGCGCACTCGTGATTGACTTCCAATGATGGATCGTTGATTGGCAGAGCGAAAGAGAGCGGAAGAATAAAAGGGAAAGGAAGCGAAAGAGGGAGAGAGAAAGGCGTGCATATATAGAGAGAGGGCTACAGGGTTGAAAGGGAAATGGGCCACGGGGGCGGATAATAACAGGGCGGTCAGTGTATGTGTATGTGTGTGAAGCGAAGCGGAGATGTAGTGGCCGCATTCGAAGAGCGAGCAGAGGCGCCTCTCCGCTTCTTGCCTTCTCCCTCGCACACTTTCTCTCTCGCAGATTCCCATATAGCCCACATCTCGATCTCCCATCTTTATCCTCTCGGCTTTGCCATGTGTTGATCCGCCGACGAAAGATGCTGCACTGATGGTCTAATAATTACGCCAGGAAGACTCGGGACGAGAGACGGAAAGAGAGGCTCCTCCGTTTTTCTATATTAACTCGGCAAAAGCTCCTGGGAAGGCCGAAGTTGAAGATTCACCTTGTAACTCTCACACGAATACAAGCCAAAAAGGAAGAGACAAAGAGGCCCATTTTTTCTTATGATTTCCAAGAGCTGATGCGACGGCGACAGCGGAATCCTCAATCACGCAAATACCTCAGTTGCTTTTCGTCGATCCCTTTTTTTCCAGCTCCATGTTCCTTTACCAAAGAACATAATCTCTTTCGTATACGAGCTGTAGAATTTTCTTAACGCGCGTGTGGCTATAACTATTATTCTGTTATTACCGTACGATCATTATTACTTATTGCCGTATTATTATTACTAATAGCAAGGTACGTGTTACAAAAACAAAACTCGAGGAGGTTATAATACGATCGTTGCTCATACAACACGTTCACTCGTACATGAGAAGCAATGTGATTCTCTCGGAGTGCGACGAGAGGGAGAGAAAGAGAGACAGAAACGGACTGTAAAGAGCTCTTTTCCCATACTTCATTTCGCTGATGGCTACACACTTTATTGGAACTAGTTTTTAACCTCCAATGTCTAGCTCACATGTACACAAGCTTTGCGGCCACATTTTTCTATCTTCTTTTATTGCTACCAGCGTGAATCTACCGACCAGTATTAGGAGCAGCGCGTTGCGAGATAGAGAGCGAAGAAAACTCGAGTCTGCGACTGATTTACGAACTCGGCAGCCCGAGCAAGCACTTTTGGTACACCTAAGATTGGTATATAACCACTGCGTACTTTCGCGTATGCCGCAATTCTTACAAGAAGAGAGCAGCAGCAGCACACTCTTCCAGAACTCGAGGAGTCTCGGGACCACAGATTTATGGGGTGTTCTTTAGGAGACTCTATAACTCTTTGGAAGTGCAGTTTGTACAATCCGCTGGCTAACGTGCCTGTAGACTCTCCGCACATATGGCGGGTGCTTTTTTTTTTAAGGAAAAATGAATAAACTTGGATTCTTGGCAGCTTCAAACGTTCGCTCTTCGCGCGAGATTGGTCGAGGAAGATCGATGTCGTTGACGTTTGAAAAAACCGATGCGAATCTTCCGAGGATTGATAGATAACGGTGCCGAAAGATTATTGAATTTATCAGGATCCAGAAACGATGGAACAGTAACCTACTTTTTCCCGCGTCGATGAAATATTGCCTGATATGATGTACAAGCTTGAAATTCCGGTCGTTTTTGACCCCCTAACCGATTCTTTCTCCTCACCCGTACGATCTTCCAGCTATTACATCATTTATTCCTCGATCAACTGTCCCCTGCACGCGCGACATCGTTTACAATTCCACAAGGATAAAAATAAAAAGAAAAAACAAAGATGTCCATATGAAGCAAGAAGGGAGAATGAAAAATGTGAAAACAAAAAAGGAGCCTGTTAAATCGAAAACTACCGACAAATTCACGCGCATGTACCTAGCTTGGTAGTTGAGATTGCAAAATGACGTGCAAACTGAGGGACGCCCTCGTCCGCCCCCCGGCAATACGGTAATCACTATAATTACGTATCGAGCCCTTATATTAATACCCCCCCTTTGGCAGCCTCGCTCTCTTTCTCTCTCTCTCGTTCTCTCACCCTCTTTTCCTTCCTCTCGATCTGTTCGCAATCGCCGCTTTCTTATTCGTGCGAAAGCTCTCAGCCGCTTCTTTGCTAAATCTTTCACGCGATACAACCAATCATGTCACATTTAGCGACACCCTCGCCATTGTTACCGATTAATTAGCTACTGCATTTCATTTTTCTCCCACTCTGCAGTAGTTTCAAAACTCGCCGAACTCAGCGGCTACTCTAGTATCGATACAGACAAAATCATGCAACGGCGCCGATGATCGAAAATAAATAATGAGAGAGTCCAGGAATAAGCGTTCACGCAACTCCACTGATAATTACTTCTTACTTTGCCCCCCTAGGACATTGGATACGAGAGTTGACCCGGATCGTTTGACCTAAGCCATGATTCACGGTGTTTTACGTACGGGAAGGCCGACGTACCTCAGACATTTGCTCACTATACGAAGAAACGAGAAAAAGGGACAAAGAAGAAATAGAGAATTTTTGGAAATTCCTCACTTTCCGGAGCCTATCGCTGGAATGCTCTCCCAGAAAACGTCTCAAATTTAGAAAAGAGTTCTTTTCGTAGATTGGTAGAGAGCACATTGATGCAAGATTAACTTGGATCGATAAATATTACTAGTATTAAGGATTAAGTGCTATTTGAAGGATTTTCGCGCTATGAATCGCACAAAATTTCAGTTTTTAAAAATGTTTAAAAGCACCGAAGTCCTTTAACTTTGTATATTTCTGTGTGATTTTAGTTCAGGCGATAGCCACTGCTTCAAAAATCAAAACGCTCTTTGGTTTTTTGGAGAAACACATGAAGAAATATATCGGTTCCTGTGGAGTAGTTTTACGCCAAATCTACCCGAGATATCAAACTTGAAAAATTCTATCATACAGTTGAAATACCAATAAATAAACCCTTCAAATTTCAAAAATCTGTTTTTTTTCCTCGCCATAAAAAATCTCGAGAAAAACCCTAAAAAATCCGGCTGCCAAACGGAGTGACCCTCTCAATTGTATAACAATAAAAAAAACTGTATAACAAACAAAATTGTACAACAAATGTAAAATCGGCTGTATGCCAAAAAGGACAAGTCCTAGCGCCTCAATAAACTCAATTCTGTTCTACCGATACATCCACGTCCCTCTCTCTCTCTCACTTTTGCTCAGTCTAACAAGAACGTATAAGAAAAAAAATGTTCTAACGATCGATTGTTCGATCGAGTCCGTTAATAAAATGTTTGACTGTCCGACGTCATTCAATCAGACTTCACATCCGGGGAAAATTCGTCCATAGATTTATTGACGATGCTAAAAATCTGGTAACAATAACGCAGTATTAAATTTTTCATGTTGCAATAACAATGCGCTATGAAAATCTTGGAATTTTTTCTTCCCCACGAACAAAGGGGATCGATCAATACGAAAGGAAATCATTTGTTTACAATTTAAGGTTCTTCTATTTATTGCCATAGATTCATTTGCTGCGATATATATACAGGGGAAAAAGCGGCACGGAAATTGCACGTATTCGATCCGTTGAGTGATTCGTCAAAAGGGGAGTGGTCCAAGATGTCTACATGTATAGATAAGTGGAGTAGAAAGCTCGCTGGTTTAAAATCGAGATCCAATTGGCAATGGGATAAATTGAATGACGGAGCTTCGAATTGGCATAGAGTGCGTGACGCGTTCGGGGATTGATGCTGTTCGAGCTGGTTAAGTCGTCGTCGTGTATTGGCCAGTTACGGATGCTGCGAAGGAGACAGCAGCAGGAGCAGGAGCAGCAGCCAGGGGGAGATGAACAATTAACGATATGGCGAGGGGCAGAGACCGCCCAAGATGAAATCAGCTCTGCGCGGGGGGCGCATCGGAGAACTCGTTTTGTCTCGAACCTGTCAAATATCGTTAGGAAAGCCTCGCAAGCCGGGAGTTTAAATTGCGGAAGCTGTGCGTCCGTCGACACCGACTGGTTGCTAGAGCAACCTTGTCTTTAGAATTTGCCCTATAAATAGATATGAGACTACAGTTATGTACATCGAGTGAAAGAGAACGGGGAGAGAAACAGGCTACGAGATTAAGGGGGCGGGAGAGCGAGGGAGAGAGGAAGAAGCGCCCCGATGGAGAGGCTTGCCTCAGGGTAGGAATCGAGATGGTCTCGCGTCTCGATATAAACTTCTCGCGGAACCTCATCCGAGGAGGCTGCTTTCTGATTTAGCAGGAAAAAAAACAGCTTTTGCCTTCCGGCAATTCCGCATCTCGTCGTCATCGTTGTCGTCGTCCTTTTTTTCTCATTCCCACGATAAATATTCCGGATTGAGTTGATTAATTGAATCGTCGGTTATTAAAATGTCTACGGATGCTTTCGCAGGTGAGCATGCCCAAGATTTATTAGATTTTGAGGATTCCAGCGCAAGAGAATCGTTTCCTTCGTTATGAGCTTTGAGCTCTCTCTCTCTCTAATCTCGTTGGAACAAAAAACCTTTTGCTACCGACATCGGTGTCTTATGCCCACATGTGCCTGGATCAAAGTGTGTTCTTACAAACACTGATTTTAATGCACTCGTGTACTTATGGCACATAACACATGTCTAGGACGATACCGATCATTCGCATGCCCGCACGACGCTCATCGTACTTTCATAATTACTGGTTTCAGCCTGAAAAATATGCTGCACGCTACGCAATCATTTTTTTTCCTTCTTGATCAAACAGAGAACCTTACGCGCCTGTGTATGATATTACAATTTTTCTTCAAGCAAGCCCCCCCTCGTGTCTCGATAAAAACTGACGTCGGATAAATCTTGATGATTTCATTGCATCGCATATTTTTTACGAGCATTATGGTTGTTGCTTTTTTTCTTCTTTTAAGATGTTCGCGAGCACGCGCCGAGATTGATTTCTCCTGATTAACTTTTTACGTGACTCCGTACATAGGATCGTTAGAATATTTTTTCAATTACGTCGTATGAAAAACTGTCAAACCGGTCTGCGGAAAAATAATGCTGCATTTAAAAAAAAGGGGGAAATTAATCGTCTTTTTTAATGAATTTACGTTTTTCATCTCATTGCATTCTTATATCCTTAGGATTTCACGTTATAATTAAATTTAAATTGCATTTGCAGTTTAGATAACAAGTTCTCTGTGATATTCATTGAAAAGGACGATGAGGATGGAAAGTTTTTGAAAAATTACCTCAAGAAATTCGGTGTCGGTAGTGGGATGATGATTCGGTTGATTGACGTTCTGGATCATAACGTTTTGCGGATGCGCAGGCTGCGGATACTGATAAGCGCAATTCATGTTTGCCACTTGGTTGTAAATATCACGTGAAATGATCAAATTCGTAGATAAACCGTAGCGCAAAAGCTCCGAGTAACGGATAATTGTCCGGAGAGATAATTTTCCTGAGATGACGCAGTACTCGCAGTTGCGAAATAGTTTGCGATAAAAATGGTCCCGATGATTTATCGATTGAAGAAATTATTATCGGGAATCCGATCGGTGGTCATTGGGGTACTTGAGGGCAGAAATTATGCGGGAGATGGACGATTCGTCGTCGTCGATCGAGATCATTTCCAGGAGGTTCGAGCAGGTGAGACGAGTTTTATTCGCGCAGCCCGCGATCTCGCGTATTGCTCGCGAGTATAATTTCGCAAGTGCGTATAATTTTCGAGCGGCGGCTGCTGAATAGTCTGCCTCTCTCTCGCTCTCTCTTTCTCGCGGTAACGTAAATTTCGATATCTTTCGAGGAGCCACAGCGCTTTTATATTCGTTGTAGTAAGATCGATGTATCCACGATGCCGAGGGTTCTCTCGACTTCCAAATCGATTGATCTCCAAAATTGCTGTCTCAATACATCGCTATATAAATACACACATTCGTATATACAAACGTCGAGTTACGTGTGTACAAAAAAAAGCAACAAAGACAGCGAAGTATTCGAAGGGAACACGCTAGTAATCACTGTTATTCACGCTCCCGCACACGACCCGGTGAAGACTATTCGTCCGCAAGATGAACAGTGAGTACGCACATTTGAGTGGGAAAAAGGGTAATCAGACCGGCGAGTATCTTGGCGTAGGGAGCACAGAAAAAGACTCGACCGAGGAGCATTTGCGAGGGAGCGCAAAGTCAATGAGTCCGAGTTTTATTAAGCGGCAATACGGAGAATTGACACCTGTGACGATCAGACGAAAAGCGATGCAGCACACGCGTACGCACACATCGTAAAATACACGCGTACATTAACGAACACACATGCGGCCACGCGTGTACGCGTACAAGAAAGCTCAGTTATCCGGGAAGCAGCCACATCGAGTGCGTGGCCTGCTCATACGTCCGGAGATTGAACAATTATTAGGTAGTGCAAGTATAGAAAACACACGGTGGTGTGAATGGTCTTTCTCTCAGCGGGTAACAATTATAACTGAGGTTTTTCGAGGGAAGCGTGCGGCTCGAGCGGCGCTCGCGCGGAGGCGGATCTTTCCCGCGGCTAGCCGGCTCCAGGTCGCGTTAACACATGCTCATATCTCTCCGTATATATAGCGAGATACGTAAATGTGTAGCGGGTATACAGTACATGCATAGACCGCGGAAGAATACGTGGGCTTCGCGAGCATGTAACGGAGAGGGTCGCACAACGATACGGCGCGGTTCTCCTTCCCTCGCGGTGTACGTTCCGCGCACACTTTCATCCGGCGCGGTAACTAAGTATGTGTGTCAGAGAGTGGCGTTCTGGAGAGAACTCCAAGAGAGTTGCGTGCGCGTATGGGCGCCTTAATACTCATGCGCGTTCTCACACATGGCCAATGTGCGTGGGTCCCCCTGCTTGAGTTTCTTCTGCGGAAAGAAAGATCGGGGTTGTGGGGCTGGGGAATGAGAGAGGCTCTCGCGAGTGTGCGTAAGTGCGAGAGGAAACTTTATGGGTGCGAGCTGAAATGAGAGAGAGAGAGAGAGAGAGAGAGAGAGGGAGGCGAAGCTCCGAGTCAGGTTGTGCTGGCTGGGCTTTTATACGGATGAACATCCCGGCGAGAGAAGGTGTTTGTTGGCTGGTGGGGCTCCGCGAGACCGCCCTCTTGCGACCGCTTCCACGCGCCCGACCAAACCGTATCATCGAGAAGCTCTCTCCCTCTCTCTCTCGTATCCTTCTTCTCTTTACACAAACGTTTGTATATTTTTGTGTGTGGTTATGCGTCCGTGTAGTCACATCTTATCCCGTTTTTCAAGCTGCAACCTTCCCCGGTGCTCCACCACACGGAGAATCCTCTCTCGCAGGGTCCAGCAGCCCCTCGTTCAACTGCTACCCCCCCACCTCCCACTCACTCTCGACTCCAACACGGACGCGATATAACCAACGAGATTCAGACTTCCCCCTAAGAACTCTCCGCCAATTAAAACTCTCTCTCATGATCACGTGGGCCCTCTCTCGCTGCTGGCTTCTCACTTTCTTTGACTCCGCTCGCTCCTTCCCTCTCGGAATCACGAAAGCCTTTTTCTTTACTCCTTTCTGCTCTTCTACGTTATTTTATCATTTTTTATTTTATTCTTCCTTCGTTACTTCGACATGGGGGCTGCTGCGTCTGGAAGAAGTGCGTAATTTCACGAGAATTCGTGCTGGTCTCCATCCCCCTTCGGCGGTCGATGATTCGAAGGAACTTGTGAAAATGCCTGGGCTGTCGTTCGATTTCGTATTATGAAAAAAACTTCATTATTCCTCAGAATATGAATGAGCGTTTTCCGTGCTTCTATTCCTCCCGGCGCGACTTCACGATCATTAACGGCACTCCGGCGCACGTTTTTGGCCGGGTAATATCTCCCGAGTAATCTCCAAGTACGGCCAAGCTTCTAAAAGCGTTTTTTTCACTCCGAGATAATTACCCAGGGCGATTAAGCGTCTGCGTACATTCATAGGAAAATAATCTTACGAAATATGTGCTCGTCATCGCGGGACAACTTTTCACGATTGTCCCACGATCGAACCTCTTGCTTACACGAGCTTTCAAATATAGCGGACGAATCTAACGCCGCGGGAGAGTTGGCCACACTCTCACGATCCTCCTCCCGCATTATTTTTACTTCTGCAGTGGGACGGGCCCTCTCGACCAATTAGTCGGCCAATTAAGACGCTGGGCCGCTCTATCGCGCACGATTTTAAGACGCCACCGCCGCCGCCATTGTATGTTCTTCATCCTCGAAGCGCACGGTGCGCTATGAACGAACGACGTGTGGAAGAAATTATGGCGATTCGGGTCGAGAAAAAAAGAGATTTCAGGTGACGTTTCTCATCACGGTAATTAATCGAGGAGGGGGAATCGTAAAATGTCAGAGAATCTACCTCGCATATTCGCATTATTGTCGGACGAAAGCGATATCGACGCGTAAATCGCATGTTGCGAGGTACACTATGCATGGTAATGCGACATTTAAAGCAGTCGGGCGAGATAAAATGTTAATAAAAGTTGCACCGCGATCCTGTAGTAGACGTGAAAGCCGCTAAAAAGCCTCGTGACGGGAGAGAAACACGCGCAATGTGCTGCCACATGGGGCTTTCGATTTTCTATAGGTCAAAGCGAGCCTTTTCGCTCTCATCATCGCACTCTCCGTCGCGCAATGCGGCGTCATCGATGCGCATTATTCACGCTGCAATCTGACATGCTATTACTTTTAGCGTCATGTCTATGCGATCGTAAAATATGCTTCGTGGATGAGGTGCCACTCCGGAAAGATCGGAGGCATCGATGCGGTTACATTTTGACGAATTTTCGATTGTCAAACTTCATTTTAAATAATCCTATTAACCCTCTCAGACCGAGACCTATTTCGCGTTGACGGAAAATGATTCCCTTTATAATTTTATCTCAAAATACTTTCTAGTTTGCGAATCCATTGTGACATTTCAGTTTTTTTGTTGGGAAATATGAATTTTTGAATGTTCGCTGCGCGCAGTACCAGGTCCTTGGGGAGCAAAATCAGGAAAATTTACGAATGAATCTAGCACCGATTACCTTAAATACATAATATCAGCTTCCCTTTAAAAGGAAATAACGTTTGGAGTACGAAAAAAAAATATGTACTCACTTTTCTTTTGCGATTAACTAAAGCACCTTTTTACACAACGCCAACTCAACATGAAACGCCGACTTCATATTGATATTTCTATGGGTTAAAGCGGTTTATCTTTTGGTTTAGGAGTATCTATGGTGTAATCTAACCCTGCTTGATGGAAATAGGCAGTTAGAACCCCAACCTCACTGATCGATGCAGTTTTATTGGGCCTGGAAGCGCGTGTTGCGTAGAAGCAACATACGGTTCGAGAGGGTTAATTAGAGTCAAAGCAATGTTATTTCATTTCTTTCCATGCGCGTTATTTTCATTGTCACGCTAAGAGAAAACCGTCATTGCAACAACGAAACGTGGCGTTACGGGGTGCCAATGAAATACACGATCACCGCAAGGTCAAGAATGACTGAACGACCGAAATTGTTTCAGATCAAAGTGCAGATCCATTCTCTCCAAAAACATGGCAGTTTAATGAAGAAAACTCTTCCAACGACATCAGTTTCTATTGAATCAATCATTTTTTCACCACACATGTCAAACCTCGGCTTCGGCTCCGGTGCCAATTCTCCCCGCGGTTCGAAGTAGTCTACTTTCCCTCCCTAGGTGCGTAATTCTTGGTGCACAAACAATGAGTTTACTTCCAATTTTAACGATGCTTCCTTATTTTGTCTCATTATTACGCAATTTGGAATTAGCTGTCCTCTCTCGTTATCCATTTTTCTCAAACTCGTCATTTTTTCTCCCAAAGCAGCATATATTTTCATCGTTGAGCCTAGCCCAGCATTTAATTCTTACACCGTGAAAATGAACGGCCATTAAGGTTTATTATCTGATTGGGCTCGAGCGGTGTGACGACGCGAGAGAACTCGCTCGTCGTTCGCGCGCGAGTTGCCCAGTTAACGTGCAACTAGCGTGTACTCACAGGCGTACCAATTCTCGTGAACAAACGGTCGTTATTCCCATGATTCTACGAGCAAATCGACGGCGGTTACGACTTTTCGATTTTTAGAGCATGACACACATTCGTTCATTATTATTATTTTTGTTATTATTATCGTACGAGTAGCACGCTACTAGCTCGCGGTACAGGGACGACTATGTTACACTTCGAACACACTTCGGTACCCGCGTGGAAAATCTAACGACCGCAAGTACACGAGCAGGAGATATGCGTCGGCATACAACAAGCAGCGCGAGTTACGCGCTAAAGCGCGAATAATTGAGCCATTAAGCACTAAGTATTGAGAAAAACGGGGCGATGAAATAGTCTCACGAATGCGGAACCTCTCGGGCCGACAAATGTGGCAAAAAAGCGTCAAAGTGTCGGGAATTTTATTGCATTTTGTTAGCATTATTAGCTGTGATGTGAAACATGGACGGTGTTGGGGTCGAGGAATGTTGAAAAATCGAGAATGAAAATAACACTTTCGGATACTCGATTCTCAATTTTTTGTAGCCAACGGAAGCGTCCGTTTATTTTAAATCGACTCTAGGTTTTGGGACTCTGAATTTTTCGATCGAAAACATATACAATTCGTGATTTTATTAACATCTTTTTCGTTCCCTTAGATACAGTGGGGACGAAATTTGGATTGAGAAGCTCAACTGTTTGGTTGAATACGCGAGCGACGAATATTTTGCGAAAATAATAGAAATTCGATCTTTTAAGCAGTGCGGAGAAAAAATTGATGTTACCATCTCAAAGTATTGAGTCGTGCGTACTCAACTGAACAATCGGCCCGTCCAACAAACGTTTTTCTCCATGCATGTATTTTTCGATAACTGAATTTTAGTGCCTTGGCGAAAGATATTTAGAACGGGAAGTCGGCGTAGGCGGCGTCGTTGATCTTTTTACGTTCTAATATGTCTCAACAGAATAATACACGACGAAGTGTGTACTCCGGAGTATGAATGAAGAGAAAAAGAAGGACGCGGAGTCTTGGGTGAACGGGTGAAACGCGCCCATGAATGGGGACCCCGTGCTCTCTTTTTTCGACCCTTGTAAAAGGTGCCTTGTAAGAGGACACAATAATGCTGAGTTCGCCGATGAAGGAGAAGCTTTTAATGCGGTGTGTAATTCGATGCAGTGGGAACCGTTCGGGGGTGATGTATTTGCTGGTAGCCAAACTCCGAATCGCGGAGCGTTTTTTCTCCCATTCATATTTTCACTACCGCCGAGAGCGAGCAAAAATAGGGACGAGCCTAACGTCGTGGGAGTAAACAATCCGAAATAAAGCACTCTTGACGTTTGATTAATTAAATTTTTTCTAGCACCACAAAAACTCATGTTTGACCTAAAATTTCTTCGTTTTTCTTCGATTTTATCCATTTCCAAGGCTTCTTCAAGGCCGAGTGAGCAGATGAAGTTTATTCAAATGCACCGAGTCCATTTTTCTCGGAGAGCAACACCAGGTGCTCTCCCCAAGGGGAGGAGCTTTTCCGAAACGAGAGGCAAGGGGGAAAAGGTGCAACGATCGAACGCAGGGATCATGATCGCGTTAGCGAAGATTAACGAGGGCTCGAGCTCATTATCCACTGGTCTCTAAGAGGAGGAGAAAGAGCGGCGAGGACGGGGGAAGGGCTGAGGAAAAGCGGCTGTCAAGACGAAAGTGTGTGTTTTCCTCGGTGGCGGGGCGCGACTTGAGACAAAGTAAGAGACATGAGGAATTGTGAAGGGAAAAATCCATGCGATACGAGCGATGAAAAATCGAGGAGCGGGAGCTGCGTTTGCTCTCTTTGGATCCTACTTATGAAAGTGCCCAAGGATCGGACGGACATACGCGGCCGGACGCGAAAGAGCGGACTGTCGAGCGCGGCTCGCGCGTTTTCTTCTTCTCAACGTTCTCGTAGATGCGAAAGAGAGAAAGAAATAAAATAAAATAAAAGGAAAAGGAGGATAGAACGCGAATGAACGCGAAGATGGACGCAGTCTGTTATTACGTTTCTCTTTCTCTTTGCCTATAGACTGCAGCGACTCTTCTTTATTTTCATTCTCCACCGAAGAGAGAAGTCTCAAGGAACGTGCGCTCTTTTAAAAAAAATGAAAATGAAAAAGAAAACATCGCGCCGCAGTTACTGGCGTTATATGGACGCGCAGTGCCCGCGCCGAGTTATGTTCGAAAAGAGAGAAAGAGACGGCGAAAGAATAATAGCCAGACAAGCAAACCCCCTTTGCACGCGCTCTCTCCGCAATTAAAAAAGCTTCAAGATATTTTTCGCCACGAAAGAGACTGACGAAATTCGCAACACCGATTCTCCGCACCGAGGAAAAAAAGCCCTCGGATTCGTGAGCTTTTCAGTATCGATTCATTATTAATCATTGTTTCGGGAAATTCAACAGTCATTTGTTCAATTTTTTTTTTTTTAGATACAGGACAACAAATTTTGAACCAAGAATTACTCGGCCATATTCTTCGTTACGTTCAAAAAATTCGTAGAAAAACGAAAAAACTCGAAAATTCGAATTTCTCTCGAATAATTTTGGGAAAATCGAATATGGCGATGGAGGTTCTTGAGACCCGGCCAGCTCACCCTTTAACATTTTTTCCCCGACCTTCATGAAAAGGGTAAGAGGCAATATGGAAGAGAGACATCGGGAAAGTGATTCCGTAACGCCGGAATTTAAGGGAGTCCCCTTTTTTCCGGCCGGAAAAGGAAGCACATTCGTTCCCGTCGCGGAGTTGTCGAAAAAATCAGTGATCGTGCGATGCTCTGGAGGGTGGAGTTGAAGGAGTATTTTTCCTGTACGAGGAGCAAAGGAGAAAAGGTCTTCTGGCGTATTTGCTCTTGGGAAACACATATCGTGATTACGCGTTATGTTCACAATGAGAATGGATTGTTTTGTGCTCGTGGTGAGCAGCACCTGGTTCGCCGCAGTTCTTCGTACGAGAGAAAAGATCCTGCACTTTGATACGAAGTGCTTTTGCATCGCCTCAAGGTCGAGGATGGATCTTGGCGCGCGTGGGGTCCACGGCGTATTTGTTGCTATCCCGAGCTGAGCGTGTACTCTACGAAAAAAAATATATTGCTTTGGTTCAGAAGGAAAAATCTAACTAGATCAAAAAAAAACAAAATGAAAAGAAAAACGATCCGTTTGGAAGCTCAATTAGCCGAGTCGGATATGAGGGAAACGTGGTTTAATCCAAAAGTAATGTTAACTCGAACGGTTTCAGGCTCAATGGACGTTCAATAAAATGAATGAATTTTTCTCGCTGCGACGAGAAACGGGTGGATCTGGTCGTCGTCGTAATTTTATAGCTGAGCGAGCGCGCGCGAGTGAGTGAGAAAGAGAGAGAGAGAGAGAGAGAGAAAGAGTGCGCGCGGTAAGGGTTTATTAAGGAGGAACTGCGAGGAGGTTTTACAAGGATCGAAGGCTTTAATCACCAATCTGGAAGGGGGGATCGTGGCAAAAGAAATTAGCTGATCGTGTACCCAGGACTGATGTACGAGAACGGCTGTATCTCCTCTCGCGCGCGGACGACTTATTTACGTGTGTCTCTCAGCAGATTTTCCAATCGCGGCCATCTCCCTCTCGCATTTTGATTACAGATCCGGTATTACAACTCTGCCGATATAATAACCATTAAGGCAGCCTTGAGCCTTGTCGGGGACGATACTGCCATTTTTGTATTGCCTTTAGAAATATTTTTCCGGCGAGGACTCCTGCGGGATGTTGCGCCTGACGTTGTTGCATGATTATGCGATCGGTGGGCGATCGATGCGATAATTTTTGCCGGGGAGATTGTCCGAGTGCGACGCAACTTCGTCAGTTCGTTTTTTTCAGCACTCGCGCCGAGTCTTTTTCTTTGATTCTGCCTTCATTCCTCGTGCGCTCATATCGATCGTCATTTTTTGACGCAATCGGAAATCAAGGGTGGAAGATCTCTCGAAGTTTATGTCTGTGTATAATGGTCGCGCGGCGTACGAGGGGCGAGAGTGCGGACAAAGTGCCAGTTGGCCAAACCGACGATTAAACGGGAAGTAAAAGAGTGAGATAAGCGGACGATCTGACTCGCGCGTGTGTGTGCTTTATACGCGTACATACACACCAGTAAATACACAGAGCCGTGTATATAGGAGCGGTGCTTGTCGAATGTCAGGAAGGCCATATAAAGCCCCATCGAGAAAGCAACCGCGGTGGCAAGTGTGCGCTTCTCGCTCAGCATTACGGGTTACGCGGGCGGGGTAATCACGATGATTCCGACTCTTCTGGTGGGTCATCATCTCGTCACTGCGTCACCCGGGGGGCCAAAGAAACAAAAACACACCGAGCCGATGCACACAACGCGGAGACCCACACCCGTAAACACATAGAACAAACCTTGGGAGTTACCGGAGCAACGGAAATCTTTTTCTCCTCCCCTGCGAAGTGTGCTCGTGGGTTAGTTAGTGTATCGAGGGGATACTGCGGCCAGTGCGAGCAGGACGAACCGACCTCCGTGTGTCTTTCTCTCATCTGCTTTTCGTCATTCGTGTATCCTTCGGGCAAACGAGCCTTTTTTTCGTTATTCATTTCTCCCTTTCTGCATTTCTCTCTCTCTCTCTCTCTCTTTGACAGCTTCCCTGCACTCGCAGACGCAGAACTCGGCTCTCCTCTCGTTCTCCCCCGCGAAAAAAGGAAAGGTTGGTTTATGGACTTATCAATCATTTGGTAGCCGCTTTTGAGAGTGGGGTGTAGCAACGTTCTTACCGCGATGCAGCCTGTTATTAGCGACGATTAAAAGATTCCAGCATTGCTATAGAGACAGAGATCTTCGAGCGCGAGATATTTCCTCTTGTGGAGGGGTATTCACCGGCTGGAGCGCACTGCGCGAGGGATATTTCGCGGTGATGATGGTGGTCACTGTTTATCAGTAACGCTTATATTCTTCTCGCTCCCACGTACACGTCCATCGTCTCTGTCTTTCCCTCATTCCCTTTCATTGACAAGATTTATGACACGCGAGATAGTCATCTCTCTCTCCCAGCTCTCGTGGTACTTTAAATAACACGGACGAACACATCCACTCTCCCCCCGCCCTCTTCTTCACCTGCATGTTCAAGATGAGCGACGAATAGATTCGCGAGAGTCGATCTACGGATTCACCCATTGCATGATTCGCAGCTATTAATCCGAATCAACTTCCAACGCGTTTGCTTTGAGATACACTTCGAAATAATTCAGGTGATATACCAGCGAGATTAAACGCGAATAAATTAGGGCTAATCTTCAAGATATTCGCTTCGGTGGACTCCTGATTATTTCGGCATTGTGGAATAACTTTGATAAATACCGGGCTACCAATATGGCGTCGCGAGTAAGAAATCTCCCTCGCGAGAAGGAGGGCTCCGAACATAACAATAATATCGACGAAGGCACACGGATATTCATGCATGCGTGTGGATGAGAAAAGAGTTGAAGGTGATATATGCCCCCCGTTCCTGCTGCGGCTCTCTCGTGGTAGGCCCACAGAGAAGTCCGAGCGAGCCTCGAACGCCAGTCGCGAAGATTCAGAGTGGGGAAGTTAATATATTGCGTGGGTGTAAAATAAAATGGTGGAGCTCCACTACCTTTCTCTTCTTCTCTGCGTTTCCTCCTTTCTCGTAGTTCCTTAAACTTCGACGAAGCTATTCAAACTCGAGGGTAATGGAGTACCAAAAGTTTTTTCATCGGAAACAAATCACTCGATTCTTCGCAGCCTGTAAGGAACGATGAGAAACAAAGCTCAGAGCCCAGATCTACTGTGCTCGAAAACTTGCACAAAAGACCTCGGAGAACTGTTGATTTTCAGGGATTTGAAGAGATCCAAATTGAATATATGACAATTGAGAAAAATTGAGAGAAAAATCGAAGCTCCGATGTACCTGAATTCCCTGCCTAATAAATTTTGCGTTAAAACACATTTATTTTAGTAATTATAACAATTATTCCATAAACAATACGAGCTTATCTGAAAATTTTCATTGGATCTTTACGTCCTGTACACTTGTCAGATCTTTAGATAATCGAGGACTTTTTCGTAGTGCAGATGATCGTTGTTGCGATGCATGATATATTGACCGCACCGTGTACACGCGTGAGTTTATATCTATACAAGAATAATATCCAGCGCACGTACACAAATGTCCATTTCAACGTGAAGCGATGTGGAGCATGAATGTACTCGCGCGCTCGCGAGCGCGTTTGCGTCGACGAGAGACATGTGTGCAAAGGAAAGCGAAAAGGATCGACGCGATAGAACGAGAGGGAAGGAAGAAGGGTGGAAGAAGGGGCAACGGGGAGGGGGGCCCATTGCGGAGGGGCCCCGACAAACCCGGTAATTAAATAGCCGAACCCTGCAATTAGGGCCACTAAATCGTGGCGGGGCCCTGGACCCATCCGCGCACCGAAGGGCCCGCCAGACACAAAAAACAACGTCGAAACGTTGCCTTATCCCGAACCTTCGAACTATACTAAACAGCGATATATGCATATACATATACGTAGTATAACTCCCTGAACAGTCTTGAAGATTCTGGAGACTATGTCGGCTCTTCTTCATAGATCCTATATGTCTGCGTATATGTCTGTAAAGCGTCACGTGAACGAACTCGCGGGGGTGGCATCGTGGGAATACGCGGATCTCAACGAACCGGCTCACCGGATGAATCGGGTCTTGCCGACCCACAGAACGGGCTGCGCTGCACAATTAAAATCATATGATTCCTATTGGGTCTGTTTTTTCAGAATAATTTGGTGAGTAAACATTTTTATT
Organism: Venturia canescens; assembly: GCF_019457755.1. Classification (NCBI taxonomy): domain Eukaryota; kingdom Metazoa; phylum Arthropoda; class Insecta; order Hymenoptera; family Ichneumonidae; genus Venturia; species Venturia canescens. The sequence continues at coordinate 9,572,750 of NC_057423.1, read as the reverse complement.
TTTAAGATACGCGAAACAATTTTCTTAAGAAAATCTTGAAATTTACACAGAGTTTCAATGGGTTATAGACTGACACGCATATCTAATTTTGAAACGTTCGTCTTATTGATTATTGAGATAAACGTGCTTAAATATGAAGAATAATACGCAGGGTTATATAGGGACTATGTGCTTAAAAAAAAACGCTCATTTTTCCATACAATAAACTTCTTACGAAGTTTATGAAAAAGTACACAATAACGATGAAGTATATGATGAAGATTTGGGGAGAAATTCGAGACGATTGTCTTGCTAGCTATAAAGATAGGTTACGTTACAGATTGAACGAAATTGGTAATGAGCACTCGTATAACCTCATACATTTGCTTATTTCAGCATTTTGTTTCTCCTCGGCTTGAGCCATTCTCGTCAAAGTCTTCTGTCTTTTTATTAAAACTTTTTTCTTTATCCATTTCCCTTCGCCCTCTCTGATGCGATTTTTTACATAAAAATATTTATTCGCGTTCGGTCAGTGATGGGTCCCCGATGGATTAATGGACCCCGAATAAATAACTGTGGCATTGATTCAAAGCGGTTATATCTTTAGTTAGGAAGTAAAAATCGGTCCAATTTAGACACCCATAAAATACGATCCTTCAGACATGATCTACCTTAAAGGAATAATTTTTAGTAAATTCGATAAAATTTATATCGTTGCCGACTTTGACGGATTGTTTTGATGTTATTTTGGCCCTTTAATTCACAAATTTTCATAAGGTCCTCCCTCGATCAACTGAAGTCATTAAAGACGGACTTTGATTCGGATTTCACAATAATTATTTATGAAAGTGTTGTTAAGTTTTGGAGAGTCCGTGCCCAATAGGATTTGGTCGTTGTCTCTCCGGGTCAGCGAATGCATACAGTACAATAATTTCCTGAGCTCGTTCCGTACATAAGTTCGGTGAAATTCAAGGAGGGTTCAGGCTTCCTTCTCTCTCGTTCTGTCTCTGGGTGCGATTTGTAGGGACAGCAGCAGGCAAAACACGATTGCGAGATAATAGTAACAAACAGTCTTCCTTCCTGAACAGAACGCCGGTTCCTTCGCTCTCCCTCGCGATCCTCGTTACAAGGAGCTTCACTCGCCTCGTGGCTTATTTTCGTTCCTCTCTCGAAAGCCCCCCTTCGTATTCGCACCGCAAAATTCATGCTCCTCACACACAAACCCAATCCCACCAGCACAGTTACTCTTGCCCGCGATGCATCGTGATTTCCGTATGCAAAATTGAGCGTGCACACGCACAAAAGCTGCAACGGGAGATGGATGGTCGAGCATCACGCTCTCTCGGCTCTTACCCCGCGCGCATGGCCCGTTCGCTCTATTAAAATATCAGCCCCGTTCCTCCTTTGCTGCACAACGCGATGCAAGTATTACAATTGCTCTGCTGTACAGGATACCCCAAAAGTAACATTGAGGAAACTAGTGCAACGCAAGATCCTCAAGAGAAAGGTCCAAAGTCACTTCTCCCTTCGACGCACGGATAAGATTCTCCGTAATTCAATTACAGCCAATCCGGAGAGAACTCTCCGTAAGAAGCGTGGAGGGGGGAACGTGCGTTTCGCTCTTCCAGTCACAGTGCTCGTGCGTTATCACGCAACATTTGCCACGCCCATTCCTTATCAGTGCAGCGGACTTTCCTGGATCGCAATCATCTCGTCAACCGTTCATCGGAGAGAAAAATGGCGGGAGGCTTTTCCTCTCGAAGTATGGAGATCGAGGTCGTTGCTTGGCAACGCGAAAACGATTCTTAGCACATTTTTAACAAGATACATTAATGCAGTGAGCGTACACTCCTGTAAGGGCAGATCCTCAGCTCGCAGTAAATCACTCGACACCCACGTCAGGCATCCTCAGGCTGTTTTCAAGACGCTGCGTCGATGGATCCGTCGCGATATTGTTTCCGGTACGTTTATGTACGTGTCCACATTGAAATATGTGGATAATGCGGATACACGGACGCACAGAGAGAGAGAGAGAGAGACGGCTGCGTAACTTCATTTTCTTTCGTATCCCAAGCCATGATATTGAAATTTAGGAAAATAAACAGCATTTCTCGTGGCGTCCAGAAACAGATAAGAAGCTCGACGTCCCTTATCGAGTGACCAGCCATTTTTTCTTCCCCTGCCACGACTCCCTTTGCCGTATAAATTCTCGGAGACGTTGGCGCAAAATAACCGAACGGAGTCACGCACCTAGAAGTGATGAAGTTTCTGTTTGCTCAACTCTTGATTATCTTTGCTTTACGATATTCCTGCGTGAGCAGAGGGCTTTGATTTATCTTTGTTCATCGTATAAAAATGAATTTTTCCGTTCTCGAGTGCTCAGCCATTTTCAAATCTACTTTCAGATGTTAATTCACCTTCAGCGAATGGCATATTTTATCATCATCTCCAGCATTGCAGATTAAACGTTTCATCAAAAGTATTTCAGCAAGAGATTTAATTTTCTAATTATCGGCGAGTGATTTTTTAACCGACGCTCACCGGAGCTGAGGTGCTGATGGGGAAGGCATACGCATATTTTTATCTTCGTGCAGAATCTTCCTGAGAAATTCTCCGGTATATCTGCAAGGCCCTATATACGATCGAAGTGTATACATATGGATGTGATGAGATTAATGAAACCGAAGCTGCTGCATTGCTTTCTCTCCAAGTCCAGACTCAATCTCAACTCTAATATCCAATGTTTCATGTTTTACAGTGTTCATACCCGGAGTAACGTGTACGAAAGAACAGCCAATAAGTCGAGATATATTGTGTGAGCAGGAAACCGAGGTCCAACCTATACCGCGAGCTTGTATGTGGGAATTAATTGATTTCTTGGGGCAAAGGGGATAAAAGCGATTCAAGGGACCGATGAGAGGAACGATCGGAGGATATTCTCAACCGTGTACGATTTATATTATAGATATTCAACGTTGATATATTTGTACACACGTATATTATCGACATTCACTTCTCGGGTATCGTGGATCGCTGAGAGAATGCGTTCTCGAGCATTTGACCTTGTACGGAAGACCTTGATAGTTAATGAACCTGTCTGAGTGATATAAAAGTTCCACCAATTGGAAGCCTTCTAATATTTACTTTATTAAGGCACTGTTTCGCGCTTGAACGAAGCGTTTGGAAAGCGCAGCAGGCAACTCTGCCGGACGCTGAATCGAAGACTAACTGGCACCTTGTCAGTCGAAAATACTTTCCGGGAACTTGATTTTTCGACGAAACCCTGCGTGGAAGATCGGTCACTAAAGTGGCATTGCGATTACGAAACCAAAAGTATTCATTCCCGAACGCGTACAATGGTGAAAATATCTCGCTTTTGTTGCTTCTCGGATAAATATCAGGATGGAACAGCGGGTGAGAAAAAACAGCAGCGTCAAGAGGGTTGAATGCGCAGGGACGAGACGCTCGCCCAGCAACGTGCGACGCCTCGAAGTGAAAAAAAGACTTTTTCGACCAACAGGCCTCATGCGGCGAACCAAAAGCTCTGGGGAAGCCGTCCAGGGTAGAATTACATGTATCCAACACACGCGGTGACTCGCACCAGAGAATCGAGGAGAAGTTATACTTGGCAAGAGAGAAAGAGAGGAGAGAAAAGTCACGCTGTGAGATAACCGACGTGCAACACCTTCCCGGCATTGTCGAGCCGCGGGAGGCCATGACACTCTTTTACAAATAGGTTGCTAATGCTCGACTCACTCAGAGGTATCGAAAGTGTTAATTCAACCAATATCTATTACCACCGGATCAAAATCTCAAACGGTACAAAGAAAGTGAGAAACTATATTATCGGTCATGTTCTATTAATCATCGACGAAACAAAATTCATCAAAATCATCATTGAACGGCCTACGAGACGGTTAACAATAATGAGAATTATCGATTATAAAGCGCAACTTGTAAACCATTTAAGGGGATCACCCTGTCTGTGATTTTTTGGGGTTTTTTCGTGATTTTTTTGCGGCGAGAAAAAAAATTGGACTTTTGAAATACGGAAGATTCGTTTGCGGGATTTTCGCGTTTCGAAACACCTTTGAAAATGAATATTTTGTCTTTCACACCCAAATCAAAACGCCCTTCGCTTTTTTTATCCCAGACAAACCAATCCCTTGGAATTGTTGAATGGAGAAGCGCGAAAAGACCCCAAAAAATCCGGCTCCCACGCGGGGTGGCCCCGCTAATTCTCCTTCCTGCACAAAACGCGTGGGTCGAGTCCCTCGATTTTCCTGAAGCGTGTCAACGCGAGCTCAAAAAAATACAAAATTGCGCGGTTCACAGCCTCCAGGAATCTCTCGATACCGAATTCGGTTTGCGCATAAAGAAAAACGAAGGAACTACGCTTTAAAAGGCCACAATAAATATCCGCGTGTAACGTAAGCATCAGAAGAATGCGATTTTGACTGTGTACGAAAAAGGGACTCGAGTATTGAAAGCCAACGGAGGGGGGCACGTTCGACAAAGTATATCGGAAGAACGAGAGGTGTTAAGTTTTTCATCACGAGGGACAGAAACGTGTGCGGTGGGGTATAATCACGTACAGAATTGTAGTGTATAATACCCCTGTAAATGTGGATATATATGTGCATTATAAAGTAAGAATATGCTCGTTGAGGAGTCGGAGGAGTATAAGAACAGCGGCAATGTTATACTCGCTTGGCTTTTATACGAATTATGGCGCACTGCTCTGTACATACAATAATCATGTCGATAGTACACACTTAATATGTCTATATACACTCGTAATAAATATATCTATAGAAGGTCTTTCTTGCTCATAGTATTACGCTATATTCTCCGGTCGGTTAGAGCCGCGGTTACCGCGTGGTTATCAAGTTAACCCCTTCGCTCGACGCGATCCCAACGCAGAGTGGAACGAGGTAAAAGGAGCGAGGGAGCGAGAAAGGATTGTTGCCGCGTCGTAGTAATCCTCGCGAGTCCTCTCTCGCCACAACGTGATGCGGACACGCCGGTGTGTCCAGGCCTGGCTATTTTGCCTCGAATCCTTTCTCTCGCTCGCTCTATCTTTAGCTCTTTTTCTCCTCGTCCCACACTTTTGGTCCTTACGTATAGCTCGTGTGAAGGTGTGAAACCACTCGACAGCAAAGAGGCCAGAAATTGCGTCCCATTATCCCGTGGTAATGCGGCCCGCGTGCAATTCACCTGTATCCGAGCGAGCTTGCGTACTGTGTGTATACTGTGCGAGGGAGAGGTGTATGCACAGGGAGAGAGGCCTGAGCAGAATCGACGAGGCACAGTGGATGGTCGATAACGATTCGAAGAAAGTTCATCATCGATCGTGTTTTTTTCCTTGTTTCTTCATTATATTTTCTCGCTTTTTTTCGTTGTGGACTGTATATACATTTTTTGATGGGCATTTTCGACGATTATCCCGCTTTGAAAATGGCTCGTCCCGGACGAAACGCTCGTGGACCGCAGGTGTGAAATCGATTTTCGAAGGGAGCCACTCACGCTTGCAACGCCACGTTGAAGCAGGAATCGTTTTCGTCGATTCCGATCATCGCTCTCGTTACTCTTGTGAAGGAAATGGAAGGAATAAAAAGTGCGGGGCTCGACCACCGAGACAATCGGGCGGGTCGATGACAGCGGAATACTTTAAAATCGCGCAAAACGTCGCAATGTTTCTTTGCTGCGGCGACGCGTGACACGAGTGATCGATGCGATTGTGAATCGTCGCAATCCCATCTTGCGGGATTACGAAACTGCCGAAACTGGCGAATGAGGACGAAGGACAAACGCGCGCCAAGTCCTTCTCGCCGATCGCGAGTGCGAGTTGGGCCACGTTGGCGGGACTCCTCTTTCGTACGAGGAAACTTAACTTTGTTAGTACGTACTACGTGTATTTCGGTTCGCTCGAGTCCGCGAGAGGGACGAGAAGTTATGGGCGCATTCGTCTCCATTATCCGGTGAATCATTGAGTCGAACGGCCTAGCCTTGCGAGAGTGAAACAGCCTCGATCCGTGAGCTCCGATATCCTTTTACGAACCCGCAAGACGTGTGCACGGGGTACAGGAGAAAGAGAGAAATTTATACGTTTACGTAGAGATATAAAGGGAGTTTTAAAACGCGAGTACGAGCGAAGCTCGCGTATAAAGGCGCTTGGGCAGTTTGCCTATATGTGTGCACGCGTCTCTACCCACCCACTTTCCGCCCCGTTGCAGCGACGTGCCGCGCGCGCGAGATCATTATTGTTTGCATAAACGCGATCCGTAAATCTGGCCTCCATCTTTTCTCCAATTTTTATATTTTCTTCCCGTTGTATATTTACTCTCGTCCCACGCCGTCCGAAGGTCTCGCATTTGCCGATTTATTGATATTTTATTTTTCACGACTGAGACGGAGACGAATTGCAATTGCGGGCACGAGAGCGAGAGCTCTAAAAAAACCTCCTTTTTGAACTTTTTCATTCTGACTAATCCAAGAATCATTATAGCTTTCGAAAAACTTGATAGTTTTTGTTACAACATTTAAATAGAATCTTTTCCGGAGTTTCAATACACCCTCAGGAAACGCCATCGATTCAATGGCACATCGCGTTTCGCATCCCCATTAGAATAACATTTGTAACGAAACTCATCCGAAGCCAGAGGCACAGCCGCCCGTATATAGAATATAAATTTATAGTGACGCTTTATAATCGTAGCCGGAGCATGATGGACCGATTTTCCGGCATCGCATCGAACGCCGCTATCAATGTTCGTTGCAGTAACAGCGTTGCATACTCGATTCTGCGAGCATGAAAATCACACGTACGAGAGAACACCGATGCGTGGCAGGGGCGGGGGGGGGGGGGGGGGGGAGAGAGGAGGAGGTCGATGCAGAACGTGTTCGGTGCAAGAGAGTTTGTGCGCTTGGCACGCGGAGTCGACATTATTATTGCACGGGCGTCATTTTGTATCATTTTCCTGCCAGCACACGCGCCTCTCGCTGATAAATCATCGAAACTGACGGCAAAAGCTCATCCTCGCAATTCCCTTCCTGTATCTCATATATATCTCGATTGCTTTACAGAGTGTAGGCACCGCTACGGACACGCAATATTGCCGGTGGCACACGAATTGTCCATATTTATTGGCATGAAATAGCGCTCCGTATCAAAACTTCACCGGGGCATCGATGCGTGTCATGTAAAGCCTCGTTTCTCCCTCGATCTCTCGTTTCCTCTCGCACTCGCACTGCTCTCGTTCCCTCTCCCGCTTCACGTCCATGGAGCACATAACGATGTATCAGAGCTCTATTTTAAAGTGTGAGTATCGATTTGTATGGGGCGCAGTCCAGTCTGCATCGATGCCGCAATGGCATTAAGTATTATTCCATCAATTACGGACGAAGAGTCCATCAAAAGGGTGAATTGAAAGACAAGATTTTCCCATTTTAAATGTTCCTTTACGAGCGTTTTTTGCACGAAAATGAAACATCGTGTGTGGAGAAGGATAAAAACATTTTTGCGTATGTACAGCTTGAGTACGTGTTCTAAATAACCTGCTGGGGTTTCGCATTGGTGCAATTAATAATACTCGTTGAACGAGAAGAATCGTTGAAAAGCTTTTGTAAGGCTGGTAATTATCACGAAGACGTTTTCGTGTGCGCGTCTGTGTTTTTTTATAACGTATGCCATTATTGTTATGGGTGCAGTATGTGATCTTTCATTGTTATTACTTCATATTTTTTCCATGCGCGGGCATATAAAGGTTTTTTGTTAGCGTTGAAGACCGCTCGTAAAGTCCAACTTGAGTGGGTATACCGAGCGTGTATTGCTATATTTTGCGGAGTAATGTAATGTCCGCACTTATTGCGGATGTACCAATTATAGGGATGTTCTACTTCGTTTCGAAAACAATATTCCTCGCGGCGTGCAACCGAGAAACGATGATTTGCCCACGTTCTATATACTGGACCGCAAAGGAGAAATAAAAAGAGAGAGAGAGAGAGAAAGAGGGGCGGGGGGAGGGGGGGGGGGGGAGACTTGAGACATAAACCTCGCTGTAACAGACCGAAGCTGTGTAATGTTTTCGTCAATGTTTCTTTCAGTTCAACACCGCGTCTTGCTGTGTTCTTTCGGTTTGGGAGTAAGACGAGGAAAGGTATTCGGCTGCACGCTCGCGAGCGCGCGGCGTATAGATTTCATCGTACGCGGGCGCCAACACAAAATATCTCGTTCAAAATGAAAAGAGTTTTAAACTTTGCAGGACACGCAACGAGCATCGTCATCAACTCTAATTGTTCAGGCGTTCAGAGAGCAGAAGCTCACAACGCACAATTATGTACATTCGTATGTATTATAAAGCGCAAGGTTTCATACGCGGAACGTGTAACTTGCCGAATACCAGTAGAAGACAAAAAGACCGAGTCGCTTATTTGGAAAGAGAAATATAAAGAAAAAAAGAAATATAAACCTGCCAAATTACAGAGGAGATGCGCGATGGGGAAGACAATCGTAAAATGTGAAAAAGTAGACATCATAAGAACGCCGTTCAATCATTTCGAATTCCTCGCTACGAATTTTTCACTTTCGTCCAATATATTAAGGCGTGAACGCGCCTGGAAGTTAAGGAAGTACGCGAGCGAATGTAATTGAAATCGATAATCCCAACTTTGAGAATTGAAATTTGGAAATATTCTAGAACTATATACAGCGTGCGTCTATTCCCCGAATTATTATAGGATCTGCCGTCTAATTGTCGAGAAAACAATTGACGAAAATCAAATTTTTTGAAGGGTTATACACAGGCTCTTATGACAGGCATGAATTAGGATCCTGCCAACTTTGAAGAGCCAAAAACGAGAATAAGAAAATACAATGTTTTTACATATCAATGGTGTCTTGAGAAAGCCTTGTTACCGGTAAAAGTTTGACAACACCATGAGCCAGCTGGTCAAAAATATAGATCTGCATACCCTTAAAAATAGAAAATGGCTCTTGTCCACATGTAGCTTAACGATTCAACCACGAAAGTATTTCAACCGCTATCACAATATTAAAAATTGATCAATCTCAGCAAATAAGTAACACAAAATTTTAATAATTGTGAGGATAAATTTGAATCGTTTCTTTGATCATGAAAAGATCAGAAAAATTAACTTGCTTTTTGAATCACGAGTAACGCATCATCTTCCTGTTTAACTGTCGAGGGAAAAAGCTGCAAGCTTATTTTTCAAAGAAATATGTAAACGAAAGTTGGCCACTCGTTTTTTTATGCTTCTAAACATACAAAAGTATCTTCACCCTCCCGGTTATGTGCTCTCCGCGACTATGGATGCGTATAAATAACGGGGCTGTTGGACGAAGAGGCGATCGAAAACCCATTTTGGTTGAGCACTACGCACTTTGCTTTACGAAAAACGTTTTTGTATACGTTGATAGATTCGTATATAGATAGACATCGAATAGCAAGCTAGAGGGAGTTAATCTCAATAATGTTCGCTTCGACCGGAAGTCGATAGCCGTAAATCGGGTGTGCTAGGCGCTCCTGCCTTTCCTCTCCGTGCCCCTCGCGTATATTTCTCTCTCTCAGCCAGCCAGCTCATCTAGGGTGGGCAAAAGGCACCACATGCAACGAGCTTCCTGGGATTCTGTGTCTTTTTTTTAGCCTCAATCCTCTTTCCCTGCGTCGCTTCGACCACCCAAACGCCATCGAGTATCCTTTCCTTCCAATGTGTCCCTTTTCCCATCGATCGCGTTTTTTCCTCCTTTTTTTCTCTCTATCGAGCCCAGCGAGTCGCTATACATATAAATTGTAATCGACAGTCGCAGGCTGTGTGCGCGTTGATCGAAGCCGATTTTTCAGAGTAATAGTCGTGAATAAATTGCCACGATCAGCTCGATAATCGCGGGCCCCATTTATTTCAACGTACACGCGTGTCATCAAAAGGAAACATAAATTATTCATACAATTAGCACCCTGCGATATACGCTCTGCACCACATACAAAAGCCGAGTGGAAGAGAGCGAGGAGGACAAAGAGGTGGCGGAGGGTAATCCAGATATTTCGGAATGGAAGCTTCCTGCTTCCAATTAAACTCCAAAAAAGACTGGCTCAGTCTGAGCCCCCATAATAGAACCAACATTACTAAAATTTTCCTCTACAATCCTCATTTTCCAAAATTTTCGGTCCACAATTTCTCGGGATGCGAGCTCAAAATATTTATCATTATATAACCATCAAAATAAATTCATTCCACTAACATCCTTAATCACAGTCATTATCGAGACTTTGTATATCGAATAATTTGTCATTTGAGAGAGTCGCCACGATCTCGTCAGTGGAATAGAGCGACGAATACGCTCACTCTATTATGGCATTCAAAGGGGCATCATGTATTTTGGAATTATAGGCTCTGTACGGAAATACCAGGGCTCGAATATATGTACCTACGTTTTACACCCACATTTGTACGTCCCTGCACATTCGCAGATGTACGAATTCACGTTTATTGTTGCAGGTTGCTCGTGTCAGTGTCTCGTGCCATTGCAAATGAGGGTATAGAATACGCATTGGTAAGCTTCTCTTCCACCTTCTCTCTCGCTCTCTTTCTTTCTCCCTTGCTCCCTTTCTCGCCTCCCCCCACGCCTCATCCAATGGAGCAAATACGGATATAGATTCCGTACTCGGAGTATATTATATGGGGCTCTTCTAACCATATACCTTTCAATATATTGCTGTCTCTTCGGTTCCACCTTCGTTTCTCTGCATCTAACTAGCATCGCTATTCCCATGCATATATTTCCATTGACGAGTGTGCGATGCGTTCTCCGAGTGTGTTGGTCTACAGATGTACGTTATAGAACTTAGTCGCGATGTGAGCTGGGAAGAGCGAGAGTACGACTCTATAGGCGCGCAGCATCGTTCGCCCTGTAATTGGGAATCGTGCGCTGTAATAATTGTTACCTTTGGCCTCTGTCATCAGCGGCGACATCCACCGTCGCCCAACGGGGACCCCGTCCTCGTGACGCTGGATTGACGCCTCTGTCTACTTCCTATGTGTTATATATTTGTCTGTACAGTTGTATGCGAATTTATATATATTCGTGAGCGTCTATTTAGAGGTGTTGGTCGAATGATAACCGTCTGTGGGATAAAGAAACTCTGAGTGGGAGGAAAGATGTTTTGGTGTCGCGGAAATCAACGCTCGGAGCTTCTGAAAAGCTAAGATAATTTATGACGAGATTAGAAAAAATGTTACGCTCTTCGAAGTATCTTTCATTTTTCATTTTCTTGGTTGAATATTCTTGCATTCGTTTGCCAGTGGATGTCCAAATCTTCGGTATGTTAGGCGTGTTTAAAAGTTGAATATTTACTGGAAAATCTTTAACCTATGTTGCTTAGAGCACAGTGGTTGATATGATTTGGCTCTTGGATTTTTGCTCTATTTTACTCTTTTTGCCTCAACTTGCTCTATTATTTTTGAATTATCCATTTTTCAACAGCACTGTAGCCCTTTCGTCTCTTCTTTTATTTTCTTTTTACATTTCTCTGTTATTAGCCTTATTCTCATTCCTACTTTTCTATTTTTCTTTTCAACCTAGCGAAACTCAATGTACGACTAGACTTTTAAGTTGAAGTTTACTATTATTTCTAAATTTGCAGATCAAAATTATGACGCATTTTCTTTACTTCTTTAACGTTACCTCATTTTTAGTCATTTTATGTTATTTTATAGTTATTTATAATTATTTTAAGTTATCTTAAAAGTTACCTGCAACTCGACAGACTATTGTCAGTACACCGTTACTATTGTTGTTTTCATTTTGTTATATTTTTTGTTACTTGGCTTTAATTTTTATTGTTATCAAACATGGTTAAGCTTTTTTTATTATTCCAGTGCCCCATAGAATATATAAAGTTTTCATTCATTCATTCATGGCTCAGTTATTTGTGAGTATGGTGCTGAAGTAAGTTGCTGAATTCCAATGGCTCGTCAGCCACTGGAGCTGGATATTTAGTATGTTTATTGAAAAAGAACGTTTCTGGGTGATTTGTATTGCAATTATGATTCAATTTTTTCGTTCAATTATTTTTATTGAAAAGTTTTCGTCCTTAATTCCGTTATGAAAGAAATGTTAAGTTTTTGAATTTCTAACTATCTCGATCTGCATCCGACTGCCAAGGTGCCGGAGCTTTGCTCACTGGGTTGAGAAAAATAGGCCAATTGTCATAATCGATTTCCCCTGAATGTTCTGGCTAATATAACGAGAAGCCCCGGGCAACGGGCTTGTTCAATTGCATTAATTCCAGCATCACGGAGTCACTGAATTAGCAATCGAAATAAACCCTGTTCACACGCCTGTACACGAGCCCATTCAACGAATGAACCTACCCCCCAGGGCCATCCACAGCTGTTCATCCTCAACCACGTGTTATAATTTAATGGGTATCGTGGTCGAGTGTCTTCGTTTCGTAGATCCCGTTGGATGCTTTCCTTGCCATAGTTTCTTCCCAAACATCAAAAATGAATTTTCCGTTGTCTCAAATCCATTTTTTTGCACAGCAGTCGAAATTCTTTCCCAGCTTCTATTGGAGTATCCCCGAATTTTCCAAATAAGTAAAAAGTCACTCTTCTCAGTTCATAAAATTTTAATCCAACGGAATCCGTAAAATTTATGTAATGAAACAGAAAATCAAAAGTCCCAGAGTAGCTTGAAACCGCGTTACTGCGTCTTGGCTACAATATCACGAATCATTTCGCTAATGAATTTTCCACTCAAATGATGTACATCGATCTGAGACACAAACCATCAATCGTGATAGAGGCGTACGTCAAAGAGATGCCACACAGGTACGATAATAACGCCCCCATAAACTGCCAGGAGCAAACAGATCAGCAACGACGCGTGTATCGTTGTGTACATGCATGCACACACGTATATTTTGAAGCAGAAACGATAACTCAGTAATAATAGCATAGAGGCCACTGCCGGTGTCTGTCCGGCACGGATTTAATTGTTGGGTTGTGCCAAAGCTAGGATAGAAATGCGAGAGAGGGCTAAACCGGCGTCATAAGGAGAATGCACGAATGGAATCGGGGGAGTCCCCGAGAGCAATATCAAAATAGAGCACGCACAAAGTGGTGCTTCGCAAACATCGAGTTCCTCTTCTCCCATGGGAGGATAAAAAAAACATTAAGAACGTATGCACGTGGAGCTCCGATGTAGTGAGAAATGCGCTCGGAGCCATAGGAATATGCGATTGTGCATCTCGAATGAATTACGCCCCCGTGAAGAGGCTGCTGGCAAAAGAGTTCGTCTCAGTCGAGATATTCATTAAACTCTTTAGAAAATTTCTGTAATGCGTGCTGTCGTCAGAGTGAAAAGATGACAATCGAACTAGCGACGAATTGAAGCAGAACTCATGGGATTGTTGCGGATCAACTTGCGACGAACTATGACGGGCTCCGAGTATTTCAAATAAATACTCAAAATATTTATTAGCGAAGGTGCAGTCTGTTGGCAGCGTTCCCAAGTTTAGGGTGGAATCTGATTCAAGTTCATTGGCACCCCCATAAAAAATGGTATTTGTGTGAAAATCATTCCGTCACAATACTAATGAATTATTATTGGAAACACTTATAATTAAGCGGTTTCTTCAGTTTGTACCAATTAGCTAGTCTCCGGTTAATTATTAATTTCAATGTTCCGGGCCCCGCGAGTGTAAATACAATCGAGACTCATTAGAATTTTTTCCTTGCTCCGCGCTCGGAAGATTGTCGGGTACGTTGTTTTATTTTTTCATAGCCAGCAATAACCCTACAAAATGCTCTCGTTATTCCTCTTTTTCTCGATGTACCGACAAAATATGGGATATCTCTCGTCCGTGTACATAGGCACTTGGATATCATGTACTTTTATCCGTGAAGCGTGGCGACCCAGACCGGAGATGGACCGGTCGAGATAACGCCTCGAGGCCGGTAACTGCAGTAATTGTCGGTGATTAGAGGAGTCATAATTACCGGCCCACGTATATAACGTTACGGCGAGCCTCTTGTTCCTGGCTTCTCTTTCTCAATTTCATTTCCCTCGTATCATCGGAGAGCCTCGTATATCTAGCGTTTCCATTTGAAGGGCAGTGTATAAGTTTGTTGGGGTGGGAGCGTCATCGAACTTTGAAAATCAAATTATTTCAATGGGGAATAAGTTGGAGAAACTAATCTGTCAAATCCCCGGCAAACTCGACGATTTTTCTTGCCTGAATACTCCACAATTTTCCCACTTTCTAGCCGAAGAAAATTGTTCAATTTATTGCAAAACATCATGCAATAATTCGTGACAAAAATAACTCAGATTTAACAAATTTTTCAAAATAATCTTACGATTGCAAAACAAATTGCAACCCTTTATAACCACGATCGACGTTGAAATTTTCAAAATTTCATAAACCAGCCTCCGAGTTTTGTGAAATAACGAGCCACCGGAGCCGTCGGCTGCATCCTTTCTTTTCTACCGATCGTACCACTATTTTATCCACACTCCGATGAGATCAGGGATCGAGAGAGGAAGCAGAAGTCGAAGTGAAATCCTACCATTCCCACGTGACGGTACGGAAGACATGGCACAGTCCATCAAGAGAAACGAGGATAAAAAAAAGAGAGAATGAAGCGGCAATGGCGAGGGAGGGAGGGGAGGAAGAAAGAAAGCCAGAGGGTCCCGTCGCCGAAGAGATATCGCGAGAACGATTAAAAGCTGCGGTTTAATAACAGCCCTTTCGTTATAGGTGGCTATTATGAGATGGTGCCGCGGCGGGTGCAACGTGCATAGACTTCTTATAGTATATACATGACCTCGGTGTTGGCCCTTTCAGTAATACATACATACGCGAGTCTGTATGTATATATATATAGCGAAATAAAAACCCTTCGGCCCGTGACCCGGTCCCGTCGAGATTCTCTCGTTGTTTCTTATTTCGTTCCCCGTCCCTCTTAGCATTCGTTTGCAAACCTCTTCGTCTTAGCTTCCCCAGGATCGTCTTGGCGAGTGACGAGGGTGCTTTCGCTCTCTTCGGGCGCAAGAAATGAAGAGGGAGGGAGGGAGAGAGAGAATAGGAAGAAAGGTCTCTCGTCGTATATCTGCGAACGATCCACTCGCGAGAGGATATTTTGACGTTCGAACGATCCACCAAATTATATATCCTTCCCCTGCGACGTGCGCGCGTTGTCTCTCTTTATGCTCTTTATACATGTATACGTGTATACACGTTTTGTCTGAGGAATCACAACTCAAGCGATTTCCAATCCGAAGGCTTCCAGAGGAGGCGGAAAACAATCGTCTTTCGATTGTTCAAGTTATTGCGCATCGATCTTCGAGCAATGGAGTCAAATTGCAGTGAACGCATCTTCCTCGAAATTTTCATCTCAAACGTATTCATTAGCGAGACAAATATTCGGGACCCTCTACGCCGCCCGACGACGCTCAGTTTTTTCTCGATTTTTCAAACGGACGTACCTGACGCCTCGTATACCGATTTTGAATTTTCATCTTTCTCCGTTTGCTCGGTGACCTTGAACCGGACGAATTTGGATCCAACTATTTATTCGATCGCTCAAAGCCCCTCGATCCCAAACGCTCGCTTATCTCACCTCGAGAATCATCCAGAAAAAAACTACACTCAGGTAAAACAAGCACCCTTTAACGAAGATCGGAAGAGAGAGAGAGAGCCTCCGTAAAATAGCCGATGGTCACTCGCGATAGCGAATTTATTAAGTC
This sequence comes from Venturia canescens, assembly GCF_019457755.1. Lineage (NCBI taxonomy): Eukaryota > Metazoa > Arthropoda > Insecta > Hymenoptera > Ichneumonidae > Venturia > Venturia canescens. The sequence goes on along the minus strand of NC_057423.1, from coordinate 9,556,999 downwards.
TATCAGGCTCGATGTATAGCATCGACGCAGGCAAGCTGCTTTGAGAGATACTAACTCGTGTGTAGCCAATTTTGTGCGATAGTGGGAGGCAGCTGTTTCATTGGGAAGAAGATTCCATCGCTTTCACAGCTGCCTCGTCAATTTCTCGTTTATTTTATTTTATTTTTTTAATTTTTTAATTTTTTTATTAATGGACAAAATTTATGCGAAATTGGTCATAAAATGAATGCGTTTCTCGTCACTCATTCATCGTCATCGTATTAATGGGATTTTGAATGTTTGTTTATGCGCCATTTTATTCGTCCGGGTTTCCACGCGAGTTTTATTCGAACCGAAATAATTTCGATTGTAGACTAACAATTATGTTTATTTATTGTAACTTTAGTCATGGTTGTTTACCATCATAAAATTCAATCACCGAATGGATGTTCATTGAAAGAATTTAAATCAAGATCAATGAAATTTTAATTAAAATTTAGATCCAGGAAAGATTGCACCGCTCGATAGCATCGCGTCACGTCGAAGCAATTACAATTGATTAAAAATCGTAATGAGCCGATTTAATACCTGATTTTGCTGAAATAAAAGCTGCTGGTCGATTGAGAAGTAGAACGTGTTAAATTTCTCATACGATTTTCGCTTCGAAGGAGCTGAAATCGAGTCGGATTATTCCCCGGAAAGTTGAGCATGCTCGTGTGGAATGAACGATATTCCTGGTTAAGTGTATCCTCTCATCTTCCATTATCTTTTTATAATCCTCTGGCGCCTCGTTCGCCAAAGTAGCAGTAAATTGTGAGATTTAATCTTCTATTAAAATGGTCGTACCTGCCAGTTCGCTTTTCTCGCGTGCATGCATACGAGGAAAACGGTAAAAGGTACGAGAGAGGAAGGAGAAAAGAGAAAAGTGGGAAGAAAGTCTCGATAAGAGTTCCGCGATGTCACTCCTATTTCTCCAGAGTTCCGTGGATATTCCGAGAGCATTTCATGAATGCATTAAAGCCGAAGGAGTCTACGAACGATGTATGAACATAAAATATATATGCACACACGTATGTGCTCGAAGAACCGAGCAGCAAGCAGGATTATATACTGGTTCGCCAAGCAAAACGTACAAAAATCTTGAGTGAGACGAGAGTGTAAGGGGAAAAGGATAAAAAAAATTTTTTAAAAAGGCAGCCAGGCACTAAAAGAGAAAGAAAAAGTTGGAAAAAAGAGAAAAAGAAGGTCGAGAGGAGGACGGCTTCGGCGGGAATAGATGGAAGAAATCCTCCCACGCGCTTTTTAAGAGAACACACTGACCGCGCGCGGCTCGAAAATCTTGCTGATAAAATCAGCCCTTTCGCAGAGACTCGTATGCACACACGTGTATACTCACTTCGCCCTTTTTCGGCCCGAACCTGGCTAATATATTTATGATGGCCGTTCCGCGCCGGCGTGCGTGAGCGCGGCCAAACGCAACTATATTTATATACATTCGTATACGAAAGTGTGGAACCCTCAGCAGTTTCATCATCGAACCATTTTAACGCGTTCTCCGCGCATATTTCATCCGAGAACCCATCCATCGATTGCCCACACTCGACCTTTGCCTTCTACATGAATTTCGACCAAAAAAGTCGTTTCGTTACTTTAGGAGACAGTCGCTCAAATTTTTCATTGAAACAACGACATTTGGGCGGGTCCGGAGGAATTGATTTTACATTAACTAACTACTCGGTAAGTGCAGCGAGGTCGATACACTATTCGAAATTCCGAACTGCCAAAATTCTTCCAAAATTGTGAATTTTTTCAATTCACCAAATATTCAAATGTTTCTCCAACCAATAATAACGACCCTCGACTGTAAATACTCAAGGGAATTTCGTAAATAAACCCTTCAAGGGTTTACTTCAATGATTTTTAATGCGAGGTCCAGGAGATCGTTTGCATATTTGCGAATGATTTCCGCATGGAAAGGGCCGCGTGCTATTTTATGCTTTCTCTCTCTCTCTCTCTCTCTCTCTCTCTCTCTCTCTCTCTCTCTCTGTCTACTTGCATACGAGAGTCGGACAAATGGAAAATAACGATCGAGATAACCGATCGCGAGATCCGCACGAGGTTGTTGCCTCGTTTACCATGCAGCGGTGCATTTATATCAATCGCCAGAGAAAGAGAGAGAAAGAACGTGCGTAGAACTCTCTGAATCTGGTACCCCATGCATATGCAATATGAACTTGTATACATAAACATACAAATATTTAAATAGACAACGTATACGAAGAGCCAGAATATCAGGAGATTATGCAAGAGTATGTTTCAAGTCTCGTCGCGCGATCTCTATTCCGTACTCAATCTATGATGTTGCATATAAATCTGTATGTGTGTAGGCATTCGGTTATGCTACGTGTAATTTGTAATTGCTGCCTACGACGAGAAAGCCCTCTGGAGTCTGATCGATCTGAACGATTATCATAATTATTATAAAATTTGAATGGCATTTTTCATTTTAGGAAACTAACCGAAGCTCACTTTATTTTATTTTATATTATTTTTAGTTGATACAAAAAGATTTGAACATATGCGAACGAATGTGAATATAATTGCAGTTACCTTCCCGATTACGAACTCCAAGTCTTGCACTATTTTCAAAACTGTCGAGCCAATTAACTGCCGATAAAAAAAACTTTTACGCACGTGCACTCCCGCCGAATGACCATTAATCACGCAATTCAACTCTTACGACATTTTCATCGGACCGCACCTTCGGACTTTTCTTTCTATTCTAACTTGTCCCGATTAATATCAGAACGAAAAAAAAAATCTTCTCGATATTCGTGTGCATTGAATTTTCATTAAATGTCCTTGTGTGCTGAGCGTGTTTACACACTGGATCCAACTTTTCCATCGCAAGACTCGCCGCATTTCACCTTGTTTCCAATTTACCAGTCGTCTCGCGCGATGTTTCTTAGATAAAAATTCGATAAACGAGCACTTTGTGGTAGAAATCGAAGAGAGAGAGAGAGAGAGAGAGAGAGAGAGGGAGAAAAGGAAGAAAAAACGTATCGGAAGAATTTAATCAGACTTTTGCCCACACATCGCACGCTCGTTTTCATAAATTCGCATTCATAAATATTCATGATGAAAATAATGTGAAACAGAAAGATCGTAGATCTAGTTCGTAACTGTGCGTGATCGCAAACCGCTAATTGCGCTATATAAAATACAACGCGATGTTGTGGCAAACGTATAATGTATGCCAAACCATTGATACCGATTGGTATATCTATAAAAGTCATATAATTGTATCGTACGACACTTATCTTGCAGCTCGTATTTTGCAGAATTGATGAATAATCCCGATAAATTGTCATGCGGTAATTAAGTCATTAATTTGGATGCTGAGGTGTGACATTTTTTGCAATTCATGTTAATTACGATTCAAGGAAATGCGAAAACACGTTTTTGTATGGGACGCTCGTACATTCTTTTTTATCAATGAATATGATAAATCACCAACGTTCAGTATAGAATTGGTAAAATATGACAAAAAACACGGTTTTTTGGTGTGTCAACATTTTTCAAAAATTCAATTGATTAAAAAATTAAAAAATTCTTACTCACAATCTGCCATAGCCTTGCGACGACTTACACCCACGCGAGACCAGATCGATTCAATTGTCACACTTACCGGCTGGAATCATAAGAATAAGTAAGAGAATAAATAACGTTAATTTTTCATCTTGTATGTGCAGCGTTTTATAATGTATTTAAATGTAAACGAGAAACGCGCGCGAGAGAATGAAAAAATATATATCGTGTACCGTTTTTGTCGCGCTGTTCTGCATGTTGCAAGACTCACGAGTCAAGTTTCTGGATCACAGCCAGAGGCCAATCTCCAAGAAAAATGTCTCGTAAGCTCGTGTGTCGCATATTCGAAGGAAAATAAACGAAAGAGAATCGAGAGAAACTGAAAAAGTGAACTTTTTGCTTTTTTCATGATCAGAGAAACGACTGAAATTTATTCTCGCAATTGTTGAAATTTTGTGTAACTTACTTGCTGAGATTGATCAATTTTAATATTATAATAGCGGTTAAAGTATACTTTCGTAGTTAAATCGTCAAGCAAAATGTGACAACAGTCATTTTCTATTTATGAGTATGCATATCTGTATTTTAAACCAGCTGGCTCATGGTGTTGTCAAACCTTCCACCGGTCGTGTCCTTATTTCACTCGTTAACCTCAAATAAGTGTTTTTCTTTTTCCATTCCCAAGTGATTTTCACCGGTAACAAGGCTTTCTCAAGACACCATTGATATCTAAAAACATTATATTTTCTTATTCTCGTTTTCGGCTCTTCAAAGTTGGGAGGATCCTGTTTCATTAAATCCAAATGGTCGCCCAGGCAGTGTGCCTGCCATAAGAGCCTGTGTACGACCCTTCAAAAAATGTGATTTACGTTAATTTTTTTCTCGAAAACTAGACGGTCGATCCTATAATAATTCTGGGAGTGGATGCACGCTGTATATTTCTAGCATATTTTCAAATTTCAATGCTGAAAGTTGGAATTTTCGATTTCCATTAGATTCGCGTGAACTTCCTGGTGATTAATTCTGAACAGGAAAATCATAATCAAAAGAAGATTATCAAATTTGGGCCAATGTTTCTGGATCATCGAATTCATCGTCGAAATTCGCCAACGAGCCTGCTTCCAAGTCTTTCAATTATTCGTAAATCACAATTCCTCCAATTTTCTTCCAAGCTAAAAAATCGCATGCTCATTTCTTGCGGGATGCTCGATGTTCCCTTCTCAAAAAAGCACACTCACACACGTCCGAGCTCAGAAAAATCCATCGTCTATATATAAAACGAGATATAAATACATGTATTGTTCTAATGCCGCAAGCTTGTGGGGTTTCTCGTGCTCTTAGTTGCGGTATAAGAGAGAAAGACGTGATCGATGCCCGTGGGATGCGAGGGCGTTCCTGGTGCGGGAGGCTGCCGAGACAAATGGACGTCGCGCGTCTCTGGACCACGCCTTCGAAAAGAGCGCCCGCGCGCGCGAGAGAAGTTCTGGACCCGGGAGAAGAGAGCATCACCGCGGTAAGTGAACCCCCAGTGATGGGGTGGGTGTATGTGTGACTGTTGGAATCCGTCTGTACTCCACTTAGTGCGAATATGGACCATCCTTTCCGTTTCTGTTTATTCGGACTCGTAGAAATTAGCAGATTAAGTTGATGAGTTTGTTATTCGATGGGATCCGTTTGATTTTCATGGTATTTTAAGGTCTTTGGTCATCGATGCTCTCGCCGTGGCATATTTTCAGCCACAAATTCTGCTGGAATCTCAACACAAAATTGCGAGGTTGAATCTCGGACTTGGAATCGCGGAGATTCCGGAACGACCTTGGGGTCCGAATTGCCACCGGTGCTTTTTTATCCTCGCGTATCTGTACTGCGGAGGAAAAGATTGGTGGATCCTGGTCGAGCGTGGGTTCTGGAGTACACGAAGACGGGAAAATCTCTCGGTTTTCGGTTTCGTAGAGAAAACGTAGAATTTGTGTGTGCGTGGAGGAGTCGCGAGGGACTTCAGTGCCGGAGATATAAGTGCTATCTTATTCTCCCCTCGGTTTCCCCTGAAAAAGCGCAGCGTAGCCTTTTTGGGAAGCGCGGAAGAATTCGCCTTCCGGACTTTCTGGCTCGTTTTGGCCTCGTCTGTTTCAAGCAGGAAAGCGTGCAAGATATTCACAGTCGAGTGGATTGGAGGATCGAAAAAATCCTCGATAGGCTTCGATCGAGTCGAAACCACCGCGCGCGTAAACACTTTTCGAAGTATCGAAGCTCGACGAAATGCATTGTAGTTTTGGAGCCTCATTAAAAATCAATTTCCAACGAGATCGAGATAATGCTGAAGCGTTGTGAGCAGTACGAGAGAAAAATCATTGAATGAAAAGCCCCGTCGGGGGAAGGGGCATGAGTCGCACTATAATTCTCGGTGTAGATCAGTTTTCGAGATTCAATCCTCTCCTCCTTTACAATGCTACATTACACATGCATTTACGAGTATATTTATACACGTACGCAGGCTCATCGTGATCGGTGTGCGTCCAGGAACGTGAGACGTCCCGCATCGCGGGGGCGCGAGACACGGGCCATCGAAGAGACCACCCAAAGAGCCTGGGTCCGCGGTGTATCTGCGCCCCGAAACGCTCGTACGCAAAGAGCATGGTCAACGAAGCGCGAGCTTTTTTTTCTTCATTATGCGAAAGAGAAAGTTGGAAATGAGAAAGAGAATAAAAAGAGAGGAATATATCTTGTTTGAGCGAAGCTCGCGTCCATGGCGAGCGACGAATCGAAGGAAGGCGAGAATTCGTGGGCACGTGTGTGAGTCTGAACGTGCGTTGGTGTGTGTGCCGTAGCGAAAAATCTGTCCGGGACACAGCGGGATAAAATACGCGAGATAAGGTGGCGAAGGCAGGTGTTTAGCGTCTTGTCGAGTCATCTTTTCGTCATTACTCTTAGAGACTGGCGTGAGCGCGCGCGCGCGCGCGTTCGAGTGGGACCTGCAACGGACGTGTATCGTTTTTTCCATTGCTCTTGTACACCCACCGGCTTAGAGCGCTTGCTGACAAACAAAATGACGAGTCCTTCACTCCTAGTGACTCTGGAGCCGTAGAGTTACGCCCTTTTTTATTAATCGTTGATGCGAGTATAATCTCCGACGCGGGAAGGATGTGTGAGGACGATCGTGGCGGGTCACGTCACCACCGGAGGTCCCTGCAGGGGTCGTGACACCCTTTTGAAGTCGATCCCTTTCCATCTTGTCCGCTCGCTGTTCTTCTTCGTTCTTTTTCATTCGAGCGTTTTTTCTTCTTCCTCCTCACGCGAGTCACGCGCTCGCGAGGGCACTTTGCCACAGACTTTTTTCACATTCGGATTATTATGACTATGAACGTTATTATTATTCCAGAAAGGCGAGCGCCCTGGCGAGGAGAATTTCGCTCGATTAATCGCTATTTTTCATTTCTTCGCGGTGCGTTCCGACGTTTCCCAATTCTCAACGATACCCTCGAAGCCATCTTTGGAAACGAAATTTCATTTTCCGCCCGAGGATTCTGCACCTTCGAAGCAACCAACGCTCGTGCTCGAGAATTCGCATTCGCGATTCTCCCCTAAGACAAAACACCTTCGTCAACAAAATTTCGAGCCAGTGCAAATTAGCCTCGAAGATTTCTCGTCCCTCGTCTGCCTCTGACAACTTTTTCCGCAGGGTCGTCGACCCTTTTAGCAGAGCCGTGTAGCGAATCCTTCCTCGGCGACTCCGCATATAAATTGACGTTCGATAAATATGTAACAGGGCTTCGAGTTCCGAGCACATAACCCAGTCAAAAGGCCACGTTACCTCGGCATACGCCATCGTCATCAGGGTCGACCCAATTTTCATCGAGACCCAAGACACATTCCCATATACGAAACGGTGCACAAGTGGGATCGCGAAATCCAGGACGTTCGAAGCGACACACGCAAATGCCAAAAGTTCAAAGAAGAAAGCAAACACATCGGTCCGTGAAAATGATGGAAAAGAAAATGGAAGAATAAGCCGAAAGCAGGAGACCAACGAGTCCCTGGGCAAGCCGTCAATTCAAACAGCCTTTTGCACAGAGACTCTTTCCATAATATTCTACACTCGTAACGTATTTGCGAGCGCCCTCGAGGATAACATGAACGGCAAAACATGCGTGTACCGATCATTTAAATGCAAATTAAACGATCTCTCATGACGCTTATAGATTTGTTGAGGCTTGTCTGCAGATATATAGCTATAATGATCCGCGCGGCTGTGGATACATACATTTATTGTCGAGTGTCTATCGTATCGCGATGCTACGTGAAAGGAGCTCGCGCGCCCACGTTTCTGTAACTTCTTTAACAGTTTATATCTATGTGTATAAGTTTCATGCGCACGTATAAATACTTGGATGATAATATATACGCGCACGCACCTCATGAACAGGTCTCGTTCGATACAATACGAAAGGAGGGCTTGCTCGATAGTCTCGATAGCAATCGCGATATTCTCGATATAATGCAATAAAAGCGTCCGCACTCGGATCGCTGTTCACGCGTGGGTTTCACATTTTTTCTTTCTGCCATTTTGTCTTTCTTTTTTTGCAGTCAAATGAGCTGTACCTCCAACATTCTCTGACAATTCCATGGCGAATTTGCTATGCGGATGTAAGCGATTCGAGGCTTTGCGTCGAGCTGGAAGGAATAAAAACGGCGTAGACGGAGTGCTGAGGAATCTTCGCTGCTCATCTTCTTCCCAAAGCCATCGCGCGAGTCGTAAAAGAAAATCGAGTTCGCGAGATTAGATTCGGGATTCCCAGCTCGTAACGTCCTCGCGTCTACTTTGGTTCCTCTCATTTTCGCCTCATATTTGAAGGCCTCTGTGAATGCCCCCGACGAGAGGAGACACCGAGAGAGACTCTTGGTGATAAGAAGATGCTGCGGGGAAAAAAGAGCACGAGGAGCCAGCGAGCGAGACGCTGTGATGGAACGAACGAGAGGAAAAGGTGCTCGAGCGTTTCCTACGACGTGCTCAAATTATTAATCTCGTCACGCGTCGCCGCCCAGCATCCGCCGACAGAGCACAAATCTATCCATCTTTCTCTACCTCCCCATCGCGCACTTCGACTCACAACGCGCGAGCCAAATCTCAACGTTGAATGAAGAAACGACGAGATAGTGGAAGAGACAAAAGATAACGATAAAACGCGGAGATACGAAGAGGAAGTTGAAAAATTCTTCGCAGCGTTAATTTATCGTGGACTTTTTGTGGAAATTTCACGTTTGGGTGAAGGTATGAAGCCGATCATCGCGGCACGCGTAATACGTGCGAGTCAACAAATGTCGAAATGTTGATGAGTGAAGTAATGCCGAAACCATTTAAATATTCATTCGCAAATTTCGATGTAATTTCTAGTTTAAACTCGTCCCACTATCGATTGTGCTCGCGCATTATTCGATGATAAGCACACTCCAATGCACTATTAACGGATAAAAACTTGCACAATGGACGCTAAGAAATGCTATCGCTGCAGTAATTTGCGATTGCATTTATCACGAATTTGTGCATAGAATCACGTGTCAGTATTTTTAGAAAATAGATCGTTCGTTTACTTCGGAAAAATCACAATTGTTCGTCCGAACTTAATTCGATTTGAAATTGTACTATTTTGCTAAATTTTACTTTTTTTTTTTTGGAAATTGAAGATGGAAAAACTTTGCTACTTTGGGATTGGGCTCGTGATCTTCGCTGTTGTAGCGAATTCGGTTTTCCCAAATAAAACAAGCATGAATAGAAATTTACTGTAACCAATAATAATCCAAATCTCGACCAAAAAATTTAGTCCACTAAAGATAAAAAATAAAGACTTTAAACGTTTCCTAAAAACATCAGTCGTTGCTCGAGCAACCTATCGATTTTTGTTATAAATAAAAGAAATAAAATGAAAAAGTTTTGTCGGGCACACCAACTTTTTTTTATTGTCAAAATCATGAAAATTGACGTCAGCCTTTTCAAATCGGCCTCACGATTCCGTGTCGCTTGGAAAAGGCATTCGAGGAATACAAAAGAAGAAAAATCAATTCCAGCCAATCGTTTGACCCGATTTTTCACACTCTATTTAAATCGTTCCAATAGCGTTTCCAGCGACCACTAGCAACAGTATCAAGAGTCAAAAATCCGAAGATTCGGAGCCGTACGAGCAAGTTTATATGGTCGTCGTTACTAACGCGAGTTCGCATGCGAATTTACAAGCCGGGAAAGCGGCGCACGCTCGTGCGTCACGGTTACTCGAGAGTATGTACTTGCGGAGCGACTTAGATCACTTTGGCTGGCACGCCCATCGCGACCGCATTCGTTCATCCACGACGAGAGCAAAGACATTGCGGAGCTGTGACTACAGAGACACGCACACCAATTCGTATGCATAAATGTATGAGTGGGTTAGTTTTCAACGATGAAAAATCATGGAGCGATGAAGGCTTGCGCGGAATTAAAGTTCCAACGTTCGAGTCGCGTCTGCGAGACGCGGCTGAACGGAAAGACAGAAAATAAAAATGCAGGAAAATTCTCTCATTTCCCTTCCTCGTCAACGGGAATTTCTCTTTTGCCTGAATCTCATGCATCTTGTGACAGAGAAAGAGGCAGGAGGACGAGCTGAATATGTCTTCTGCGCTCTGCAGCCAGTCGGACGAACCTCGCTCCGAGCTTCTCTGCTCCCAACGAATGTTCCGATGCTTGCGCATGTGTCCGCGCTCAAAATATATGCGTGAATCCTCGTGTGCGTGTATAATGAAACCCGGCAAACGGTGGACCAATTAATCACGCACTTTGCGTACGTGCATTCACACGAAACACGCAACAACTGTACAACCGGTACATTTATTTCGAAAACGTGTACGCGTCGTGGCGTCACGAGAAGAACGGGAGCGAATGAAAATTCTGCGATCCAGAGATAAAACGTTAAATATTCGGTCGAAATCTCGTTTCACTCATTTTTTTCGATATATTCATTTTCGAATCTGTCAAGTCTGACAGAAACACTGACGCGCTTGCGACCGCTCTTTTTCTCGTCCGCTCATCCCTTTGGCTTTCGAGGTTTGAGCTCCTACTTCCGTCCTCCACGTTTTGTTATTGCCAAGAAGCGAATCCTTAGTGAGAGTAAGCGGAGCAATGAGAATCTCGTGAATCAGAGATCGGGAGACTGATGCCGCGAAATAATTGCGCGTTTGCACTCGTTGCGGGGGGAGTATTCCGAGGAGGGCCGCCTCTGCGACTCCCGGTAGTAATTATCTCGAATCTCTGTCTCGAACTCCCACGAATCACGAGTTTTCTTTTCTTTTTCTTATTCTGGTTTCTATTCTGTCGCAGTTGGTAGTGGAATAAAAAGTTTTTCAGAACGGAGGTTTCCATTCTTCCGGCTTGTGTTTTTCCTCGTGGGAAGAACGAATTCTGAAATTGAGGGAGTTTCCTGGGAGCTTTCGGTTCTCTGTGAATTTACTTCGAAGGAAAATCACCGTTTTCATTTTTTCCTTCCTTTTGTTGCTGGATTTCTCTATTTTTGCTTCACTGAAACAAACTCTGTTCAATGGCTTAAAAGAATAAGAATAAACAAAGCAGAAATACTCTTCGATCGGAAGCCCCACTGACGCGAAGATAACTAGAATTAAGAAGAACCCTTTAACCTTGGAGTAAAGAGCGAGAAAGAGAACGATAGAAAGTGATCCACGACGCCTAAATCTGACCTTAAGCCCGCAAACTCCCCGAACGCGTACCGGACGCGAAGTTTCGGATTTTCTCGCCAACGAGTAACTCGTTTACCGGAAATTCGTCATCAACCCTGGCCTCAACATCGACAGGAGATTTTGTGCTCCACTTTCACGAACGGCTTATGCGAATGCTTTCGAAAATTTCGAGCAATCCAAAAAATGCAGCAAAAAAGTGTTTTCTCAGCATCGAAAATTCCGTTGAATCCATAGAGCCTCTTTGGTGGGATTTTCTGTGAGAGATTTTTCAAAAATTTCATTCAAACTTTAGTTCCAAAATTTCTGCTGCTTTTCAGTAGGTTATAATCAAAATTTTGTGATAAAAATTCTTCTCGTATTCGCGACAAAATAAACCTTCAAATACGCTCTCGAAATGTATCGACAGAAATATCGCGGATCTGAATTCACAATACTAAAAGTCAAGAGTCACGTCGCGGTTACCACGACGAGATAATTGGCACCGTGTCAGAGTGCGGAGTTGCAGAGCCCTCTTTCTCATTCCCCATGGAACGCCTGGAGGAAGAAATGTGAGAATACGCTGCTTTCATAGGGCATGAGCACACGAACAGTGAAAGACGAGAATCAGCATTGGGATATGAATGATCATTAGTTACTTACAACTGTTGGAATATCAGCCATGAATTCACGACAGTTTAATTGTTTAATTGGCAACTCCATATAGAAACGTATCGGAATGACAAAAAGTATCGCCTGCAGGAAAACGAAGGAGGATCGATGCAGCCAAATCTCTGTAATAGTGGCGTTCTTCGCCTTGGAACAAATGACTGATTGAAATTTAAAACGCTAGGAATTCCCCATCAAAATACTGTAAATTGAAAATTGTTTGAAACTCCGTTATCGATAATCGATTTACCATGGTTTTTGTCATTATTCTAGATTCGCTATTTAATTTGTGTTTTTTATGTAGATGCAATATTTAGAAAGATTTTGATTTTGCTCCTCGACGACAGTTTACTTTACGTGTGCGAATCGTTGAATGCGGTTGATCGGGAGTTCGATATGAATTGAAAATAAAAATCGTAATGTGAGTGGTCTAATTGAATATAAAACCGAATTAGAAAAGTATTGGTTAACAACTACATTATCGACTGAAGTAAAATAGACGATCAATGAAGATCGAGTTCGTTATTTAGTTTAACGAACTAATTGTGTATAAACGTGAAGATAAATTCTTCGATTTGTTCACCAGAAATCGAGTTCTGTAATTTAATAAATATATTTAACTCAAGGAAGTAAATAGATCGAATAAGTGTATTCGTATTCGATTATTCGAATACAATGAACCGCTCTACTTTTTCTGTTACTATTCAGTTCGTTAATAATCTCAAAGATTAAACTTCGACTCAAAAATAAAACTTAATATCGATAACTCAAATTAAGGCTTCGGCTATTTGTAAAGCTGTCGCGAATATTGTTCTTTTCATCAATTCATCAACCCATTCATTATTTTATTAATACTTTATTTTGAGCTTACACTAATTTATATATTTTTTAACAGGATGAAAAAATAAAGAAAACCATTAAACCTGATTCGACCAAAACAAAGAGTGAATTATGGATAACCCCGAAACTTTTCAAGCAGTTGTAAATTAAAACGATAAATTGTGTACTAAAACCTAAACCAGGTGAACTTCAGAATGTATTAAATCAAAATAAAAAATAGAAAAAACTTGAAACTTGGTCAGGCAATTGTTAATTCACAACGAGAAGCGTTGATTTCTGTTTCTCAAAATGATGTTTTACAGTTCGATGACTTTGAAATTTGTGGAAATTTTTACTCGTAAAAATGTTAACGTCTAGTTTAATGGTCTTGAAAATCCATCCAATGAAAGGGCTAGAATTTCCTCGGGGCAGTGAATTTTCCTCCGGTTTGGATTATCGATCGAGAGGTTGAATTTTCTGTGTGAGGAATCGTTGGAAAGCAGAGCGGATCCGGTGGCGCTGGGTTTGTAGCACGTGCCACAAATTCCGCCGTTCATTTTTCGCCTCACGAAAACTCATGGCCAGGGAAAAAGTGAGAGAGAAAGAGGGAGATGAGGAACAGAGCAAAGCCGCCGACGCTCCGATTTCGTGTAATTACCCTTCGGTGCTGTCAAGGCTTGCGTCGGGGTTGAGGGATGAGAGGGAAAGATACCGATCAGGAAAATGGAGTGTCGGTTATTCTGCGGTGTTAGCGATGTGTCGACAGAACCCATTTTTTCCAAGTCCCAGAGTACCGCCCCGCAGAATCACGTGTCCGAATACTCGGGATCGTTTCGGGTCTTCGCCCAACAATATTTCAGAATCACCCCGTTATTAGAGCAATAATTGCACAAATTCGTCCATTTTTTACACAACAACCTTCAGGTGCCAATAAAATTTCGATTAAATCCCCAAAAGTCAAAACAGATATTCTCCGACGCAAATGAAGCTCCGTTCCATTGAATCCACAAATAATAACCTCGCCCAAGAAGCAAATATATTTCACCCCGCAATAGACCCCGTACTATTATACAAAAAAAATGAAAAATCAACCATTTTCATTTGAAACCTCACCATTTCAAAACGTGTTCAAATGCGCGCATATGCAGCCGAATCCCCGCCAAATCCATCGTTATAAACCGCGCTTGCTTATTTTTATGTCCGAGACACTTTGAAGGACCGCGAGTGTGGGAGGGCAAAAAAGAGAAAAAAGAAGAAAGATAGAGAGACATCCACACATTACAGGCTCTCTTTCATGGTGAAAAATCTTTGAAATATAAATGAACGTCCACTCTGTAATCAAACGCCCACATGGTATCCGGGCGACACCAGCATATTTATCGGTTGTGTACTGTTGCGAGAAAAAAAAACCGAGAAAAGAAAAACGGCCTAATCGTTTGGTGGGTGTACCTTAATGTATGTATCGTCGATGGAGCTCTGTGCGGACTGTACACGTATCCAGGTATTTGCTTGGTGCGATATACGGTTGACGAAAAAAAAAAAAAAAAAAAAAAAAAAAACTACAAAAAGCGAGTAAAAAGAGAAAAAAAAGCTGGAGGGAAAAAATTGACGAGAAAGCTCGCAACGTGTCATCAATGCGACAGCCGCGATGTCCCGCGTCGCGGATGCGCGTCCTCGTGACGGAGTCGATGGGCAGGGTGGGACCGCGACAGTTGTGTCCTCGCTTCGTGAAAATCATAGGGTAAAAAAAGCATTCCACAAGCCTGCAGAAATGATTTCTATGTTATCCGTGTGCGTTTATATCTATATACGGGGGAGGATTCCGAGAGAGTGGGGAAAAAAACGAGACTTATCCGAAGAGCGGGGTGGGGGGGGGGGGGGGGGGGGGGGGGGAGAAAGCGCGAGATAAAAAAAAGCTGATACCTTCGCTGTATACTTATTAGCCACGCTCCCGTCAATTATATCTAATATATATTTATTGATTACTATAAAAATAAAAAAGAAAAAAAAGACCACGTAAGCGCACAGTCCGGAGTATTTGTAGGTCAACTGCTGTAGCGAAAAATACACATCGAGACCAATAACAATTTTAAGTTAAACACGAACGGATGACGCATGGAAAATTGAAGTACTATCGATGGATCTCTGACTCCCTCATTTGCATGATTGAAATAAATCGGTGAATTGGTAAGATTTTTTAAAGCCTCTAACTTTCTTTGCTATGATTCTGATTCCCAATCGATCTGGAGTCAGTTTCAAGTTTTTTGTTCCTCCCCCCCCCCCCCCGCCCCTTCGCACGGCTCTTGTTCTTTTGTAGTTGAATCGACGAGTAGCAAATGTCTGAGCGGTTTTCCACTGCACTGCAAATAGAGTGCCTATAAATAACGAGTCCGCACCCCTAGTGTTGTGATTATATTACCTTCCCTTTCTCCATTCTCTCTTCCTTCATCTTTCTCTCTCTCTCTCTCTCTTGCTGCAAAATGATCCTGAAGAATAGAGAGAACCGCATGTTGGAAACCCCTCTGGGACGAAGCCCAAAACTGAACTGTACCGAGGAAGGGATGCGGTCGTACGAGATTCTTGTATATATACGATCACTGTGTTCCAGATTAAATCTCCGACGGTTAGCGTTTGATTAAACTTGGAATTGAGAGCGATGTTAATGCTCGTTTTGCGTTCTCTATGCCCTCACGACGCTGCTCCCCTTGCCCCTTGTTCATTTTTCTCTTCCCACAGGCTCTTCCAAAGGCTGATCGTTACGAAATCACTTTTACGAAATGGCCTTGGCGAAAGAGACATGTTTTATGGACGAGCCCAGTTGAATTGGAGGATTTATTTTAATCTGAAAATTTGGGATGCGATAAGATTTTCGTCACGAATAAAAATTGTTATCGAAGCCAAATGATTCGTGTTTCGAATCCAATATCTGACGTCGTATATTCCCTTAATACATGTGGACTCTGTTGAAGGCGAAACACTTATTTTGAGCCCTAACGAATAATAACAGGTTAACAATACCGGGCTTGCCGGACTCTTGGATCTTCGCGTTCTTCATGATCCGTGATGGATGTCGTAATTGTAGCCCCGTTAATACACGCCGTTGTGGTTTTTTAAACTTTTAATTCCTCAAATTTTGTTTCTCCCTATCGTGTATAACGTGCGGCCAGAGCCGACATCGCGACGTCGTTCAATCGATTTTTCTCTCGCGCGTTCTCGTAATTAAAGCTCTATAGAGTTTTATCCATACGCTTAACGCGGAGAAAGACACACGAGCGGCTCGCTCCGCGTACTTTATTATTGCATAGTGTACTGCTGATAGAGCACGTACGCGGCGCATCCCTCTCGGTATTTTATTCGAGCGCCGAAGGGAATGCAATTAAGCAATTAAACAGAATCCACCACCATACGTTCCTGATGAGATTCTCGGGAACTCAATTTTTTCAACGCCGTCTCTCTCTCTCTCTTTCTCTCTCTCTCTATGGATTTGCGCACGATGATTTATCTCGCGTACATCGCACGTTTGGGTTAATCGCAGACAAAAGAGAAAGAGAGACTCGCGGAGAGCGGCGAAATGAACGCGGAATAAAGCATCGAGTCGTCTCACTCGCCGCGGATTTTTCAACAGCTTGCAATTTGGGGTGATAAATCAATAGCGATACACGAATCTCCAGGCCCAATTTATCGCGAGGATTATTGTGTCGTCGACTTTTCGCTCGATTCATCTTCGTCACACTTTACTCAAAGTATTTCCATTCAAATTCGGTCAACTGGCGACAGAATCTCTCGTTCGAAAATCACTCCAAATGTGATGTCTCCAAATAGTTGGTGTTCGATAAAATTACGGTAAAAATAAAAAATTTACTCAATTATATTCAATATCGATCTCAAATCTCTCAACTTAAGGGGGAATTCTGCTTTAGAGAGTCAAAAAATCCAGCATTTTCGGGAATGTTTTTAAGATTGACGGAAATAACTGAGCATAGCGAACTCTTCGGTACAGTTTCGAGGATATTTCAAAAGTACGAAAACATTTTTTTATTTGAGAAATACTAATTTGTACATGGTTTATGTGCAAAGTCTGATTATAAAAATTTCTCAGCAGTGCACAAATGTGGAGAGCGTAATTATTGTACGCAACGAAAATTCCAAATTTTTTTGTTCTATTTTCACACATTTTCCTTCCATATGAGCCAATGAAAACCCGGAAAAATTGCGAAATTCTATATTTTTAGCGACTTTGAAAAAAAAAACGCTTCTAAAGAAGAATATCACTTCAACGTGCTGTAAATACAGAATTTTCCAAATTTTTCTAGTTTTCCTAGGTTCATATGGAAAGAAAATATATGAAAATGGAAAAAAAATTGGAATTTTCGTTGCGTACAATAATTACGATCTCCACATTGTACACAGCTGAGAAATTTCGACGATCAGACTCTGCGCATGAACCATATACGAATTAGTATTTCTCGCATTAAAAAAATCTCTATTCTAAAAAAATTCCCCAAAACGATCGATTTTTTGGCCCTCTAAAGCATGCCCCCCTTAATCCATTGAAGTTTTTAAACAAAATAAATTCTACGTTTCCCACAGGCTAACCGCGACTTGTAACACTGCGCAATCCGCTTGAAATCCATATTTGTATTAGATTTATAGGTATAGAGACGAATTTGTGCTCGTGAATAATTGATTGCGGTATAAATGATCGGCAAGAGGAGGAAGAGCGTTCGAGGATATGTGGACATAGTGTGTAGTACCATAAGGATATCGTGTCAAGGACCACCCGTGGGGATGCTTCCCCATTTCACTCTCTCGTTCTTCCTTCCCCTCTTGCTCCTCGCCTCGTTTCAGTTAACGCGGCCTCAACACTCTTCGCGTCGTCGCCCGCTGGGATATGTATGCGCTCCCGATATCTCGCTCTCTCGCTTTCTGCCCAGGACACACGACACGACACGATCCGAGGTTGAGTAAAGGAGCGGAGGAGGGGAAAGGGAATGGGCGATCCACAGATCTCCCTAATAAATTATTAAAGGGCTGCAGCCACTGGGAATGACGTCGGAGATCGTGCGGCGGTCCTCGTGGCATATTGCGGTGAGAAACGCGTTCGTGGGGATATATAAACCCCTGCGAAAATCGAACGACGCACGAGGCTCGAATCCAGGCTGATCGAAATCTCCCGTCAACGGGTACCAAATTCTGGTCTGTACATAAAAAATTAATGTCACGATATTATCTCGCATACGGATCGAACGTCACGCGGAAATGACTGAACAAATTGGATCGAAAAAAGTCTCGTTTTTTTGACGCACGTGTGCTGTCAAATTAATTACGGTATTTGTTTACTTTGTTGTTTCCTTTTATTGTTTTCAAGCCAACTGTCAGCTTCGCGATAAAATATTTCTTCGATAACGAAGGAAAAAGATCCTGGTCTTTTAGTCGATGGGTTTGCTTTTTGAAATTGCAAACGTGTAATTTGTGATTTGCCGATTTTTCAATAATGTTTTTACATTTTTTTTCACTATTGCCAACGCAAAGGTTATGTTCACCAATGACCCGAGGTGTCCTGCAACGTTGAAAAGCTTTTTTTATATATTCAATGATTCAATGATCGATTCGAAATTTTGGACGGGACGTTCAACAAACGGCAAAGAATTTACAAAGTGGCTGACTCGGCTGAAAATACGATATTTTCATCTCGTCTTCTTCACCGATCGAAAGAGTTTTTTTTAACAATTAGATCAGTTGGTGCGATTAACTTCTCAATGGGATTCTGCACATC
Source organism: Venturia canescens (assembly GCF_019457755.1). Taxonomy (NCBI): domain Eukaryota; kingdom Metazoa; phylum Arthropoda; class Insecta; order Hymenoptera; family Ichneumonidae; genus Venturia; species Venturia canescens. The sequence goes on along the minus strand of NC_057423.1, from coordinate 9,538,473 downwards.
GAGCAGCCCGATTTGAAGGATAGAAGGAGGTACAGCTCCGCGGACACACAACATTGTACAAATTTGATTGGGATTGATTGGGATTCACTTCGTTAGTCTATGACGTAGGTGCGCTACATCGGGACACGAAAAAAAAACGTTCATTTTTCCTTCATCTTTCTCCATGCACTTTGTTCTGTTTCCCAATTCTTTTTAAAATTGGCCATGATCGACGACATTGCCGTGGGTAAAAGAAGAATAGAACGAGAAACGAGGACAGATAGCCGAGCCGAGGGGCTCGCCGCATGCTCGTGGGGATAACAGCTCATCTCGCATCTCGTTTCATTAGCAGTATAAGTCCGTCGCGGATAATTTAACGCCGCTCAAAGCTGCGGCGTGTGCACTCGTAAAAGCCGAGCGAGCGCGAAAATCTCCCGGGTAAACATTGCCACATGAATATAACCCGATTACGTAAAACGGGCTAAGAAAACCACAGGAATAGAGCAACACAATATTACCTCGTGGATGGTCCTTATTTCCTTCAACACTTTAGCATTAATGTATTCGAGTCAACGAGCTTGGAGAATCGTTTAATTACGGACTTGTGGTTCGCCAAGCTTCGAGGTTTTCATAGTTTATAGAAAAAAATGAATTTTTTAGTATGGAGGAATCCGAAAATTTTCATCTAATTTTAAATGTCCGAGGAAATTTGCACTTTTGTCAAGTCTCTTCAACGACGAGTCATTTGGTCTTCGGGCCGTGGAGTGACATTAATCAAACTTGAATGTCGGGGATTTGGACACGAGAATCGGAAAAACCGGGTCAAATCGTCGAGCAGGTTCGCCATCGTTAATTTAAGTTTGGACGAGAGAGACCAGAAAATCTTTGTTTCCAGGGCGTTATTGATCTTTTCTCAACGGAAAACAAGAGCGAGACTGAACAATACAAATTACTGGTATACGGTGGCGCCACGAGGAAATGCTTTGTTCTCCGGCCGCCCCGCGGGAGCAAATTCTGTCGAGTCAAAAGCCAATCGTGTTTTCTTTTCTCTATTTTTTCCACTTGTTTTTCCGCGTGTTTGTGAGGCTCCGTTTCGTTTCATCCTTGGCGAAAGATCATTTCTCAGATCCTCTTTACGCTCCGTTCATTTCGTTCCGGGGCTGAGAACGGCGTTTGCAAATTGAGGGAGAAAATCCATGAAAATCGGCCGTTAACGCGAGCTTTCCGGAGATAAATTCCGTATAACAGCCTCGACTGTTTTAGTTCCGATTCGGTCAGCCTTCTCCGTAATCGCGAACAGAAATTCTCAAGTCCAACGGAGAGTCAGAGAAAGAGAAACGGCGAAAGAAAAATTCAGTTTCGAACGCATTGAAAAAAGCCGAAGAAGAGACTAAACAGGAGAAAAGCTCGAAAGACAAAAGAACCCTTTAGCCTAATGCGGGGTGCATCCTTGAGAAAAATTTGCAGAGTAAAAATAAAACTCAAGTTCCCCTGTGAAAAATGGCAAAGAGAAGTTTGTCCTCGTTGCACAAGTTCCCCAGGAAAATCCGCTCGTTTCTTTCCGCTTGAAAATCCCAGGGCCCTTTCAAACCTTTTTCCTTTCACTGCCCGCCACTCGAAATTCCTTCGTTTGATAAAAACTCCAGCGACCCAGTGATTATGGGAATACAATAAAGGGGACACGGATGATCTCCGTAAGATCGAGATAAGCAAGGACGAAGCGAATATTCATTGGCGCGAGAGCGCGTGCACATATCTCGAGTCCGTTATACCCAAAATACAGGTAATTTTGTCGAGGCTCTAATTTGTCAAAGCTTCATTACGAGAACGCAAAGGCAACGAGAGACCCATACTTAGTTGAGGGAACAGTACGGGTAATCATAGTTTAAATTCGGGTCCCATCCATTGAAAATCAGTGGCTCCGAACTGCTTCGCAATCAGAATCTAGCGAAGGGAAGATGCGTGGAGGGATGAAAGAGAGAGAGAGACGGAGATTTCCGAGTATTAAGGAGGTGGAGGCTATCATGGGGCATTTGATCCGTGGCGAGTCATCAATATTGCATGAGGGGAATCTCCTGCAGTTTCTGTGTACACTTATACATATATGTATCCGTAATGGGGAGCTAGCGCGTGCACGATCATGCGACTAATGTGGAGAATGAAAATAGAAATCCGAGCACGCGTTTATGAGTGTGTGCGGGCGCGCGCGTGTGTGTTACTCGACAGTTTATAATTTAGAAAGAGTGAGATAGAAACGAGGAGCGAATGAAGGCTTACGAGTTGTACGCGAGTTCTTATGTGGGGGAGGATTGTGGGAGAATCGAGGGGGATATTTATACGAGTGATTGATAGGACGGTAACGTTATGAGCGTAGCAACAAAAGTGTCGTTCATCTTTGAACGGTTGCTCGAGCATCGGAGTAAATTTACCTTCCACGTTACACGTCATGTGCCTGCTACTCGTGCAATTAAATACGTGCAATATCGACGTACTTGATAATCGACGTAGAGAAAAGAAAAAACGAAGCGGAAGGGCGAATAAAAAAAGTGATAAGCCCGTTCGTAATTACGCTGAATGGTAACGGTCAATGGAAAAAGTACGAGGAAAAGTGCATTTATGAACGTAGCCATATAATAATGTCGCGCGTCTATAAAATAATGAACAACTCGTCGAACCTTGAATTTTTAACTCGCAGATCTTATAACCCCAAGGCACATTAATATTTCATTTAAATTGCCGAGCCATTGTGCTCGTCGCCGAGGCGACCATTTGTTCATACAGTCTCGCGGCGAGAGCGAACAACATCGCCGAATATTTTGTCAACGCGCGATGCGCAGGGGAAAAAACGCGTTGCGTCATTCGACTTCGGCTCCTTTTATTTCCTCGATTTCACTTATTCCACCGTTCCTCCCAGTCTTAGTCGTGCGCATATATCGCGAGATCGAGAAGAGGCGGAGCCCGAATCGCGCTTCCGACAAGCCTCGCGACTGTTGGTCCCTTCACCTTATTCCAAACGTTCCAGAGCTTATTTCGCGACGCGTGCATGCTTTGCTGACGTCGCTTTGCGAGAAGAGTCGTCGTTATTTATTCGAGAAACGAAGCGGTCCGGAAGGAAATAGTCAAAAATGGGAAATGAGAATAAAACGATCGATCGCGAGCGGATAAACAATTAGGTTGCAGCAAAAATCACGTTTCGTGGAAGAGGAAATGGAGGAACGCGGAAAAATGAAAAATGAAAAAGGGCCAAGGAAAAATTGGAGATCCGAGAAGCAGAACGCAAATGAAAGAGACGAAACCTCGTGCACGCAATGAGACTGAGATTTCACAAACGGAGCAAATTCCGTCTCGTCTCTGACCCTACGAGGCCTCTTAAATACTCTCGCACTCGCCCACACGACCTTCCTTTTAAATGGACGTTGCGGTGGGCGCGATTGTGAGTTCTTGGAAATTCAATTTGTTGAGTCTTTAATGCTTTAGCACTGAGAACAACTGTAAATTCGTTTGAATACAATTTCACGAATTGTGTGGTTTTCTCAGTCTTGTTGTGAAATGAATTTTAATTTTAAAAAATGAGTTTCCTCATTACATCGATCACGAATTTTTCGTATTCGCACAGCGGTTGCCATTTACACTGATCACTGGATTTTCAATCCTCGAATAATCATTTCATTCATCGTGTCAAATAATTTTAGCAAAACTTCAACAATTTAATGTTAATCTGCAACGTAACTTTGTTTTTTTTTCTGTCGATTTTCATCCACCTGGAAAACGTCCTTTTCCGATTTGCAACCAGCACTCCGAGGAAATACAAAAATATCTACAAATACATACACGCAGACGGAAGAGAGCTTTGTGGAAAAAGTGCTGACGCCGGAAGCGCACCTGAGGGTTTTTCCGGTATGCCGAGAGGAAACGAATCCGAGACTTTTGGGTGTCGGTGGTTGTTCCTCTCTGCGATTCTCCCAGGGAAAAGGTTTGAGTTTGGTGGGCGATGATAGGAACAACAGAGAGAGAGAGAGAGAGAGAGAGAGAGAGAGAAAGAGAAAAAGGGAGGGAGAAAGTGAGAGCATGAGAGCAAGGAGGATTACTGACGCATGCGAAAACTTTTCCTCGTATAAGCGTGATCGCAAGAATCTGAGAGGATCGATGCAGCCACCGATTCTTTTCGGAGCCGAGGATTTCTTTTCGCTTCTCGTAATCGGAGAAAAACGAGTGGAGTCTTGGTCTTGCTGACTGTGTGGTTTTTTCAATTCGGCATCAGCCTGGAAATAAACATTCGGGAGCTCGGAACAATTTGAGGATCCAGGGGAGAAGAAGTCGCAAAAAAACTAGAAACAATTCCGGAATCGTTGAGCTGTGAATAAATTGAGGGGTGAAAAGATCGAGCAAAAGGAAGCTCTTGTGAAAGTGCGAGAATGCTGTCAGTCAGACGATCCAAATAAGTAGATAAATGCGAAGGACCTTTGGTGATAGGAAAGCAACGATGAAAAAAACAAACGTACGCACCAGCGGGCGAATAAGAGTCGTGAAAACGCTAGTGAAGTTTTTTATCGTGCAATCTCTCACACATGCCCGATCGGAGAGGCCAAACAGCGCTATAAAGGTTCCTCCTTTCCGCATTCGCCGAGTTCATCGATGCTTGCCACATGGCTCAGTGGACCCACCCGCAGTGAGGGTGGATAACCACCAGACACTACTCACCACGGACGAACGGATGAAAAAAGTAAACGCGACAAAAAAAGTGCCATAGATATGCTTCCAAGTCCACTCGAATCTCGTCGAGAGAGTGAGAAACTTGTCGGCCATGTGTCCCCTCTTTTTCCTCCTTTTTTCCACCCTCCGGCTTCGCCAACTCTCGTATCCTATGAATACCATTATATATTTTCTCTACTCGCCATATCCACGGAATCGTGTTCAACCGACCCTCCGAACTACCACGCTTTCCATATTTTTCCCACTTGTTTTTCCTTCCCAACGGCACGCGGCGCGCACGGAAATTCCCCGAGAATAACTGATTTTTTTCGGCATTTCGAACGTTACAAACTCACTCGATGTGTTTTCCCCAATCATTTTTCAGCCGCTATCACGATTCGGGGTCATGTGGATTTTCTTCAATTGCCTTCGCGTAAGGGAACAGTATTTTCCTTCACTTTTCAGAGGCCTGCGATTTTATCGACTTCACGCAGGTATCGTGATAAACTAAAGACGAATTAAAGTAATTTTTTTTATTTAAAAATAATACAATAAAATAAGCTGTCAGGGATGAAATAATTTGGTGCCCACACCAAAATGACGTGTAACACTTTTTCGTATTTGATCAATGATTTTGTGCACTGATCGTTACATTTTTTCATTGTTTTACCAAAAACTCGAATTTATGACCCGAAATATGAACGGATTCGGATCCAAGATGGCGCCTTGTCAACTGCGTTAGCTACTGTACCAACATGATTGAAAAATTCCTTATCATTGCGAGCGTCACCCATTCGAGGAGAATTACCTCAAGAAACGACTCTCTAATGCTTTTCAAGGCGAGTCGACTTGGGTTATCGATGACACGTGTTGCTCAAAATATTCCATGAAACAGTGTTTAAGAAATAACGCAAAAATGTTTAGAATCTCATTCCAATTCTCCGTCCCGATGAACTTTGAATCGTGTTCCGAGAAAGACAATAAATTTAGACGTCATCAGATGCCCTTGGATGTTGCGAGCCAACTAATTATGAATTCTCGTGAGTTTCGTGGAGAAAATGTACCAAGAGATCAGCGAAAAAATATAGCTTCAAAAAATAATGTATCTTCTAAATACGAACATTCCACGAAGTTTTGCTCTTCTTTCTCGCATCTTGGCGAATGCGAGGTCGTCGTGAATCAGGCCATCACGCGATCATCAACTTTCAGACGATTTTTTTCACATGTGTGCTCAACCTGACACAAAGCAACGATTCAAATTGCTCACGACATGTGGAGTACATTCTTCGGATTCCAGTGCGCTGAAACGCGTCCCAAGTTAACTGGAACGGTGAAAAGCCATTTTTTACTGTTCACGAAGACCAATGCATTGATGAAGGTTTTCGTTGAGAGACATTCCTCGATATCACATCGTACGGAATGACGCCATTTTTCGCAGATCTTTAGCCTCTTCGATTCGAGTGTTGATTCTCATGTCAAAATAATTTCTGAACAGCTCTCATTAGAAAATAAATGAGACGCGACATTGTCGCTTTTTTATGTTATTTTATGATAACGTTTCTGTTGCCATCGGTTTCATTTTCGATTTATATATCTATCATAGTGCTTCTGGCTTTTTGTCAATTCGAGAAAAAACTCTTCCTGACGAAAATGACTATAAAAACCGTCCAAGATAAGAAATGTAAAACGATGTTGAAAAGTAAATAAATTTGGAGTATATACAGGCCGGGTTCGACGAGGTTTGGCTAAAACGTTCTTCAGACACCTCAACTACAATGTCTGGACTGATCACCATTTTTTGCGTCGCACTTCTCGTTTCAGTGAGTCAAAATGAGCGATTCAAGGAATCACTACTTGGGATGAACATAAAATTCAGTTAAAAAATATTTTTAGTTAAAAACGATCATTTAAGTCTTAGCCAAATTCAGAAAAATTCTTTATTTCTTGTTCATTTACAGATCATTTGCATTCATCGAAAAATCGATCTTGATTCGAAATCAAAATTCAATCTCGCTAAATAATAGAAACGTTAGTTGAAGCGGTTTTTATATTTTTAGTAGCTTTTTCAAACCTCAACAGATCTTTGAATTGAAAACGTTTAAAGTTTTTTCAAACGACGTTGATCAGTATCGTTTTTTCAAAGACTTTTTCCATTCCAACTTTTTGAATTTGCTCGAAAAAAAAATCAAATTTCATAGCAATAACACGGGCAATGGTGCCCGTGTTATCTTAAGCAGTAGGTCGCAATCGATGAAAAAGTGTTTCTTATCGGTGATGGAACAAAAATATTTGAAGAGCTGAAGTATTACGTCGACATGCTGTGAATAGAATCGTCAAACTTTCATTTGTATCTCAACTCGTTCAAATATGATAGTTGAAGTTTGTCTCATCAGAAAAATCTTAAATTTTCTAGACATCTTACGCCGATGCTCCGGACGAACAACAGGAACAGTCTCCACAGTCTCTCAAAGCCAAATGTATTCCAAGTATAAATGCAGCATTTGCTTATATGAAACAAATTATATGAAACAAAAGAACGTAAAACGGTTAAGAGCACGGTTGAGCTTAACCTCGACTAATAAAAATGTTGGCATTGAATAAAAATATTAAGCAACGTAATTTTCATTTATACAGCTTTTGGACACGGGATTAATTCTTACTCAAGAACTTATCAAAATTGTAAATGAAAAAGAACAGCTCGGCGAAGTTATTCGAAAATTTGACAAAATTCTGTGACGATGAGGTGTCAGCAATTTAAACTCCGGTTCAGCACTGCATTTTACTTTCAAAAGTCAATTCTTCAATCTGGTTCGCTTGTCATAAAATCAACCATAAAGTTCTGATTTCATCATGCTCATTAATTTATCCATTCATGAAAAGAAACTACGACGATTAAGAAAAAATGATTAGGTAAAGATTTTTATTAGATAAGGATTTTTTAACCTTTATAAGGATGAGGCCTCAAATCATTGATATTCATCAGTCGTACGAGGCAAGTAAAAAATTGGATTTTGCATGCTTAATGTGAAAATTTTCATTGGAAAATGGAGATCCAAAGTACTATTTTCAAAGTCGATTTTCGCTTGAATATAATTAATGCTATAAGCGTTCCTAATAATCGACTGGCATACATGAAAAAATAAATGTTTCTTCGGTTATTAGATCTATGACGATGTAAAAGTGATCGCCCAGCTGTTAATGGATCAGCCTGAAATAGCAACGACGTCGAAGGACTCTTCATTGCAATCCCCGAACCGAGAAATGGTTGACGACGAGCAATGAAAAAAACGTCATAATTCAGTGTGCAGCAATGTTTATAATGAAAATCTCCATCACTTTACTACGATATAAATAAAATTGTATGCAAATGTCATGAATTAAGTTCCTGCTCGTCTTTTGCAAAGGGAATCCTGATTGTAGTCTTTGCAGATCGAAAATAAAGTTGGCTAAACCGTCACGTCGATCGATGAGATCACATTTTTTAATATACAGAACGAAGACGAATATGCTTCGTCTGTTCGTTTCTGCACATGAGACAAATCATCGAATTGGACCAAGAGTCTCCCTTGCCCAGCGCAAACCCTTTGATTTGGATCGGATGGTGTAGGTCGTTTCATGAATCCCGATTTCAAAAATTGAAGCCACAGTGTATTCCAAGAAATTGTAGATGAACCATCTTGAAAAAAGTGTATAAAAAAGTATCGACAACAAAAAATAATAAAGATGCGAGTTTTTGCCATTATTATGGTTGTAACTTTTCGACGGCCTCGAACGTACAGCCGCAAAGCTTTGTCATTGATGAAAAATTTGCAAGACAATTGTCCCTCACGTATACAAAAGGGACTCGTTTCTGTATTTTTCGATATCCTCCTTCATGGCACTCGCACGTCGAGTTACTACCTCACATTCCATCGGTAATCGTGATTTCAAAAAAAGACTGAAAACTGGATTTCTTTAGGGTTTTCCTATATTCCTGAAGGCTGTCAGGACGAGTGAAAAAAAAGCATATTTTGCTGTCAATGGACTTCCAACGATGATTGATTAATATTATATTGGATAAAATATCGTTCTTTTGAAAAATTTGCGTCGCAAATTCGGAATTGCTTATTTGAAAAATATGTTTACCTATTAAAAAACAGAAAGTATTCAGAAAGATGCTTTGTAATCTAATATTTAATATTGAAATCTGCGGAATGATTGCTATTTGTTAAAAAATCTTGCTCAAAAAAATTATTTCTGAACACGACTTATGTCACGTGTACAGCTCGAGGCCAGTTTTTAAATTTCGATTTAACATATATATGTTCGATTCCGATATCTGCTGTAATAGAGCTTCTGGCTTTTTATCAGTTTGAAGGAAAACTCGTCATGGAGTAAACAACTCTAAAACAGATGTGGACAAATATTAGAAAAGTAAATAAGGTTGGAGTATATATTGGCTGGTTTCGACGAAGCTTCGATTAAACGTTCCACAGTCGGCACCTCAGCTACAATGTCTAAACTAATTGTCTTTTTTTGCGTCGCACTATTCATTGTGGTGAGTCAAATGACAATTTAAAAAATCACTAAACTAATGAGTTATAATGATAAATATGAAATTCACTTGGAAAATAATCGTCAATGAAAGACGTTCATTTCACTCTTGGCCAAGTTCAGAATCATTTCTTGTTCAAGACGCAAATTATTTGCATTCATCGTGGTTTTCATCTTTTTTAATAGTTTTTTCAAATGAACCTCAACAAATCTTTGGATTGAAAACCTTGGAAACCGTACATCGCGATTAAGCTAATTTATTTTTTAAACAACACTGATCAGTATCTGTTTTCAAACACATTTTCGATCCCAACGAATTTGCTTAAAAATTTGCTCAAAATTTGCTCGAATTTGCTCAAAAAAAAAAACGAAGAAAACAATTGAATTTCTAGCAGAACGTGAATAGAATCGCCAAATTTTTATTTGTATTCTATTCCCAAAACTCGTTTAAATATGATAAATGAAGTTTATCTCATGAGAAAAATGTTGAATTTTCCGACGTCTCTTGCCGTTTGATCACATTAACCAAGTTTGTGGAGAAGCTCTGTTTTATTCAGAAAGAACACCAGAGATCAATTGTCCGGTAAAGACGTAAAACGGTTGAAAGCACGAATATTTTAAAAAAGTAATTGGCATCTTTATGGGAAAATCATTATTAACAATAAACAATAAATCTTAATCTCAGTTTCTTAAAAGCTTTTCAATTTTTCAATTTCAATCAATTCAAAATAATCAATTTCAATCAAATTTTCAATAAAAAAAGAAGCTCTTTCAATTTTGAGTGATAATAATTCATAATAATACCGGCTAAAGCTGCGAGGCAGACCACTATATAGAAATTATTGTAACCGTCAACTACCTATTTTTTATACTAAAAGCAAAATTCGATAAAATGCCCAATTATCTTGATGAAGAAGACGAAATAACATATCAGAATTTCACAAGAAATTACGATAACGAATAAATCATGTTTCAATATTTCTAGGTGACTTCTGCCACTCATATGGTCGAGGATCCTCAGCAAGCCGCTAGAAAAAAATGTGTTGATAGCATATATAACGCGTTTTATGCCATTAAGCAGAAGTTCGATGCCACTACATCGAGCAGATATAAAGAGTTGTGGCCTTCGGTAAGGAGATTCAATGACAGAGAACAATTGGAGCTTAATTTCAACTCATTGAAATCATTGGGTTGAAAAAAATGTGTGATAAGAGGATTTCTTTCCATATAGGCATTCAAGAATGCAATGAACTTTATCGAGTTCGTCATCGGGAAGGTAAATGAAAGACCAGCACCGATTGGGACCGAGACGAAGGTTTCGTTCTATACGGTGGAACAATATTCCATATTTTGCGACAGAGTGGTGAGAACATATTCCATATACAATATAAAAAAAGGAGTTTCTCAAGATATAAAACTCACTTTCAAGCTAAAATTGGCATGGTGTGAAAAAATCATGATCGACACAATAAATATTTTAGATGATCTCATTCGTGCTTTTAACGTATTCAGAAAAATCAAAAGTTTTGTTTTCTGCAATTAGGTGGCGAAAAATATCGAAAAATACTTCAAGGAGTTCATGAGGAAATACTGGAGAAGCTAGCTGTGAAAGGACTTTTCACATTCGCACTCTTCATCGAGACGTGACTGACTCCAAGTAATCGAAAAAACGAACATTGTAATTTACTAGATATTGGTGTTTTGTAATAAAAACAGAAAACTGTATTTAGTAGAAAACATTGACGAAATGTAAAAATGAAGAAACTATCAGTAAAATGGAAATGGCAACAGTGCCCAAATCCAGTGCCTTACATGGAAAAAATTCGATGAATAAAATAATCTTTCTTCACTGCAAAGTGTCTTTGTCGATTTCATTCTGAAGTTCGGTCAAAATATCGAACTTTTGTCCAGGCCACACTTAAGATTGGCTTTATTTTTTCAATGCTGCCACCATGAAAATTACATTTTCACGTTTTGCTTTCCAGTCGAAATGAAGAGAAAAAATATAAGAAATTTATGAACTGAAAAAATGTTCTTCCTCTCTAAATTTAGAGAGAATCCCCTTTTTTTTTGAAATCTCAACGAATTCAGTATTGATCCAAAGGAAACTCGATGTTTCCCAGTCGCCCTGGTACATACACATAAAGGTGAGCTGCGAATTAGTGTTCGTTTCAGAGAACTACGATCCTGAGGAGCGATTATCGAGCCATTACAGCGACCACACGCGAACGAGATCGTCGTCGGGGTTTATTTTGCATTGAGAGACAAGAAATCAAATAAAAAATAGAACCGTAAGAAGTGAAGGAGTAAGGAAGAAAAATGATGAAAAAAGTGTACCTGTTGGGGTTATATTGCTGGGGATCGGGGGAGATTAGTGAGGAGATTAAAAGCGTGTTGCGGAGGCAGGAATTGAGGCGCAGAGCGCAAACCGCGAGTGAGTCGATCTCCCGTGCACATGCCAAAGCGGGGATAGCGATTTTTTTCTCGCTCCCATCTCGCGAGCTTCTCAAAAGGGAATAAAAGAAAAAAAGGAAGAAGAAAGAAGGGCAGAAATTACGAAAAACATGGAGGTTCCATTGGAGTGAGAAGAGTTGAAAAACGTGGTAAAAATGAAGAGCGTCGTAACGTAAACTACGGTCAATGATCCTGCTCGACTCATCCTCGATCCTTTATGCTCATAATACGTAACTTGTCAAGCTTTTTAATGGCATTTTGTGTGTGTGTGTGTATGAGGCTAAACGTTAAGTCGAATTAATAGTTTAATATATATGCAATACCGCGGTATAAATAATGCTTGTAAATAGGCTCGTGTTCGTTGACTTGAATTAACAACAAAATGGGGAAAACGAGCTTAGGGTAATTAAAACGTAGTCAGTGCTATATCTGAGATCCTTCGGGACAGCCGGTGATTAAAACCCACTAACTGATGTGCGCTGGGCTCTTGTCATCGTTATTATAACTATATTTATGAGCGCACTCGCTTCGAACCTCGCGTGTTAAAAGTGTTAGTCCTCGACAATTTTCTCTTTTGTCGTCGCATATACATGCATAAGTATGTGCTCAAGTATAGCGACGTATATTACATTTTTACTGGCGTTTATCTATACGAGTCTATTGCGTGCCCGTCTGTACCTAACGCCAAGGATCGCATACCGATATGCACCTTCCGTACACCCGCTCAAATATGTTTATTTCTCGCTCCATGCACTGCTTTTCTCCCTCGACATAATATATAATTCCACCGTTTTTAACGCTCTCCCTCTTTGCAACTAAAGCCCTCCTTTAGCAGCTACGGTAATCAATCAAAAACCTCTGTCGAGAGTTGTTTGTTCTGAGGCTTTAACTCGCGAGAGGCAGAAAAATTTGAGGTCTATGTGCGGCGATGCGGTTGATGAGATTCAAAGATTCTGGAAACGCTGAACAATATTGAGCAACTGTTTTCTGGTTTTTTTCTTTTTTTCTTGGTAAATATTGGTAAATGAGTTGGTAATTTGACTGGATGCAGAATAGAGTAATTGATTTTAAATAATTTTGCGTAATCAGTCGCGGCTCGAAAAATGTTCTCGCGTTCCTCTGATCTACGAGGGGCACGAGAAAATAGTTTGTCAGGAAGCATGTTTTTAGTCGCAGAGAATATAATCTTGTCACTCATTTGAGTAAATACGCGTTTACAAAGTGATCCTAATTGAAGCGACGAACGACGAGTTTGTCGAATTCACGGAGCACCGCTCCGCGGTCATCACTCGCTTTCGCTGTCTTCCCTTCGTATTTCTTCAAGTTAGAGAAACGAGAGAGCTTCGACGAATTCGTTTATTGAATTATACAATTGACCGGGCAATACGCCCGGGTGCGACAACCCCGGTTCGCATTTCCAGAAATTCCCTCGCAGCAATCTCGCTTTCTTTTCCTTTTTTCTCCCTCTCGCTCCATTTCTACGAGTGTATTACATCCGCATTATGACTCTTCTGGGAAATGCACTCGCGCTCCGAATGACCAGAGAGATCGGGCTAATGATAAATTTTTGTTGCAGATGCACTCGCAAAATTCACCGGGAAAAAAGGCACTTTGAGGGCGATGCGAATCTAGAGACTAGCGATCGTCCCAGTTTTTCCAACTTCTGGGTACACTCTCGATCCCTTTGCTGTGGAGCATCTGAGAAAAAAAATCGTCGATTCAACAGCATTCGATGCTGTTGGAAGATTTCATTGATTCGGCAACAGTGAGCTCGGTCAGCATTAATCTACTTTTCAATGAAAATATGACGTTGAAGTTTGCAACGTTACAATCCAACGGAACGATGTAAAAAAAACTCTCCAAAGATTCCAGTAATTATCCAATTTTGTTTCCTACCGAATTTGCAATTCGTAGTTTTACAATCTACACCAACGATTTCGTGAGATAAAAAATTTGCGAATTGCAAGCGTTTTTTTTTCGTTAAATTCGTTGGACTCGTTGCCAGCTTCAGCGTCGTATTCCAATTCATTGATTTAACACCGTAGAGTGTTGCAAGGATTGAATAACATCATTGACAATCTCCGTACTGGCGAATGAGGTCGTTCAAAAGATTTTTTTCCCCCGGTAAATATGAAGATAAGTCGAACAAGTTTTGAACCAATTCGACAAAACATTGTATTCGATCTTCGTATCGGGACAGCGAATCATTATTTTGGGCACCACCAAGTTTCTACAGTCCTAAAAAAACGCCCCTTTCCAATAAAATGTGAGAAATAAATGGAGAATAATGATACAGCGAGGCGAATAATGAATAGCGACTAATTCACGTTCAATTCGAAGACTGCAATGCGGCCATAACTCTTTACCTACTTCGGGTCGCTCGAAGACCGCGCCGCGGTTTTAATATTCCAATTGCGATGTCGATCTCGATGTAAATTCTCGATATCCCGTGTATTTAAGCGATCTCGATAAAATACGTGCGATATATAAATGAGATATATCGAGAGACACCCGCAAAGTTCCGTCAAATCGAAACTGGTTAAGAAAGGCTTATTTAGAAAATGGCGTGTCGGGGACCGGGCTCGAGCTCTCGTGATCTCTCGATGTGTGTTTCTTTGTGTGTGTGTGTGTGTGTGTGTGTGTGTCGAGTGCGCGTTTGTGTGCGCGAGTTTGCGCTGCCTTCGGGGGCCCCTCTCGTCGTCGATTACTCAGGAATGAGGAGATACCGGTATCGCGCCTTCGCCATATACACGCAGCTCTAACACCGCACGGCAAAATCTCTGTCTTTCGCAGCTGAGGGTCGAGAGTTCCCGACGCCTTCATACGTGTATACTGGGGTGGGTCAAAAAATGGACTTTGTTTTTTTTGATCCGACACAGAAAAACTAGTTCCTAGGCACCTCTATAGAAAGTACTCACCAAAAATGAGCTCTTAATATTAAGGGGAGGATCCTCCTCGTCAAAGTTTCCCATTTTCACTACAGGCTCATATAAAAATGACGATATTTCATCTTTAATCGATTGTTAAGCCAATCCTTCTTACATATTTTTGTAGGAAATTTAACGCCCTACAGAAAAGGTCTCTTACACTTTTTTCATTAATCTAACCATTTACAGAATATTCGAAGTTAAAGGTTGAAGAATTTATTGAAATTTTTTTATTTTATTTTTAGTTTGGTTACTCACTGAAAAATAATTATTGTCAAATGAGAACAGCATATTTTCATAGGAAATTAAACGCTCTACAAAAAAGGTTTCTTTGGTTCAATCGATTACTCTAACCGTATAGCATATATTCGTATTCGAATCCCAATGCGTTCTGTTTTTAATAATTTTTCAATAACTATTTTTTATTTACTCGCATATAATTGATGAATTTTGAGAATATTCATAAAAATTTGAGTCCATTTCGATAGAATAATAGCTCCCAACTTTCTTATCTTTGTTTGGGTATGCCTTTCTAATCAATTCTTCTGTGTCGGATAAAAAAAAAAAAAAAAAAAAACAAACAAAGTCGAATCAAATCGTATATTGGCTAAGAAGACGAATGAAAAATCCCAAATGGAGGAAGAAAAGTTCAATTAGAATTTTCACTGAATGACGATTGAAGCAAAAATATGAATTCGACCGTTGAATCTCATCCTGGGCTTTTTTTCATTTTATTTTCGAGTTCTTTGTTGAAAACTAGAGTTCAAAACAATGAGCAGAGCTTATTCCAATCCAATGAAATAAGATGCCAGTCAGACAGGAAGCTTTCTGGCAATGGAAACGATCGAAGAAAAAAATCTTCGTGCTTCACATCTCATTAGCTTTTACTAGTTAATATACGCGACGGGAATACGTCCACAATGTTGGCGAAGCGAATATGCACGAGGAGGATATATGTCGCCTCGTTAACTCGGTTTTACGGAGCAGTCTTGGGGGTTGACCAATTACGGGAGATTTTAGTGCGAGGCATTTTCCTACGAAGCTGGTCAACAAACGGGCGTTGAGCTGCTTCTTTCGCAGCAGTTTATTTGCGGACGTGAATTTCATTTGGAATGAGAAAAACGAAAGATCCATTCGAAGACGAGATTGTTTCACGTGACTCTGTAATCGTTTTCCTGTCCACCCAATTCTCTAGAATTATCCATTTTATTCGCCCAGCGATTATTCGTCGAGGCAGCCTCAATGGTAGCCGCGTACATTTATAATGTGCCATTTGTAAAAGCTTTATCGAGATTCGAGCCACGGTCACATGGAAAAACCGTTAGAACATTCACCTCCGTTCCTCTGCGTACGTAACGAGTCGTTCCAAAAGGAAACACCCGTTTTAATAGCGTTCGATTTCTGCGGAATAAACTTCTGCAATAAGAGAAGCTGATATGGAGCCAAGTGCAGGACCGGAAAATGCGAAGACGCCCGCAGGGTGCGAACCTCATTACCCCAATATAATTGAGGCCGTTTCCTCCCGCCCTTATTTGGCCTCTTCTCTCTCATCGCAGTGTATCTAAACTCCGCGCTTTGTTTTAGTCGAAGCTATAAAAATTCTTGGCGGAGAAGATATTATTTTCCGTTTAGCTCCGTCCCTTTATATGGATCGAAGGCACGTTGTACTTGGAGCGAACGTAAAGTAAGTTTCGTTCAAATGATCGTCAGAAGAAATTTCACTACTTGCCAGTGCGGGCTTTGCACGAGTCCACGGATTCGTTGACACCCACGTTGGTGCGAATGCTGCAATCGGGAGCGACGTAACCAGGCTGTTTTTACGGACGATTAGTTTTCATTCGGATCCTCTGGGATTGAAATTCGATCGGGCGGGACGGGACTTTGAAACTTCGCAAACAGACATTTTGGCCGGTGTCGCGAATCATGTTAATTAGCTGGGAATGAATTTTTTCGGGAATCTCGATGTTGCCAGGCGCAATTGAGGACGTGGCAAAAGTTGAAGTGAAAGATAAGCGCGACGTGTACGGGAGCAGTAGGTAGTGATGTTGCTGATGATGATGATGACAAAAAGGGAGAAAACGCAAGAGCGAGAAAAAGAGCAAGAATATTGCGAGGATCTCGTGCGTGGAGTACGTGCAGTTTCCGAGATTTCCAAGAATCGGGCCGGAAAGAACAATAAAAATAATCACTTCAGCAAACTTAATCGAGAGTCTGCAAGGCTCTGATGCAGTCGCTCACGTATATGTCTATGAATATACATATATACGCGAGCAATGGCGTTATAACCGCGCCTTAATGACATCTAATTGCTTTCCAGCGTTCTGCACAGAAATGCGCCGCTCTCGATACGGTTTTACGGTGGTACACCAAACTGTGAGAGTAACAACGTCAAGAATATACGAAATTAGTATGGAGACGCGACGGCGGCTTCATTCGGGGGGGAGGGAATCATCGTGCGGTTATTAATTAAAACTCCTTCATTCCGCGACTGTCAAGAACCTCGTGGATTTCGCACCTTCGCGGTTTTATCTTCGCACCATCTAGACAAATGTGGCGTCCTACTTCTTATTTGCCATTCGTTGAGTAATTAGCCCCATAAGATTATTCAGTGGCTCGCACGCTTTAGACTTGTATCTGATTTTTCTTTTTTTAATATGGTTCCGAATAATGATTTATTAAAAAGAAATTTGCTGATCTAACAGATTTTTGTTGGTTCAACTGGAATTTGGTTGATTCGAGCATCCGATTTGATGATTCAAATGAAAATTTTCTCACTGTGGCAGGAATATTGTTGGAACGAAATTTCAGTTGAAGCAAAAATTTTCATTTGTTCGCCACGATTTGCCAACTTGGCTGAAAAATTTTTGAAGCGCCAAGTTTCTGGTCTCGGCCTGAGAAATTTTGCTGAATTTTTTCATGTTCTCTGCGTGGAGTCGAGCGCCCGAGAACCCTGCAATTTTCAATTCATAATGCAGCAGATTCTTTCCGACGTTATCCTGACTCCCCCGCGAGTAAAAGTACGTACGTTTTTATGAATGCTCACGTGCGCTCATCGAGAAACGACATGAGTCTTATGGGAGCAAAAGCGTAACGCTTACGTCATGCTTAACGACACCGGGCACTCGTTCCCCCGTGGCTGGTAAGTGCTTGTTCCAAAAGCCATAACGTTCAACGAGCAATGCATATACCATCGGCCTCCCGGGGATCTTTAACTCGAATATTAAGAATCCTTTTCTCTTTTTTTTTTAATCAAATTATGCAGTAATGCGTTTTTTGCATGGAATAAGGAACAGAGTTTAAATCGATCGTGTTCGAATGGTTTTTTGAAATTACGTTGGAGCGATCGATAATGAAATCGATTAGTCGTGGGTCCGTGTGCGCGATTAAATTTCATCGTACGAAAATGGTCTCGCTAATAAATTTCTAAAATAGGCGTATCAACAACGTTCCTTTTGTCAATACTTTACTGTATTTTTTTTCATCGATCGACAGCCCGAGATCAAAGGGTGATTGAATAATAAATGACATTTCTTATCGCAGCCATGATTTTTGTTGAACCCTCAGACATTTCGTTTCCAAAGGCTCATATCGGCAGTAAAATAATTTTTTTGATGCATGTGTTTGTGGTATTCGTTGAAAGGCATTCGTGCTCGGCGACAATCTCGCCCTCGCGGGCTCGCAAAAACACCCTTGCAGCTTGCAATATTGCAGCGAACGTATTCGTGAGCGCCTTCGTGTCCAATTCGAATTCTCTATCTTCGTCGCATTGTGCCTAATTGCTCGGTGACTTATTTCCTTTTTTAGTCTTTATTTATGCTTCTCGTTTTTTCTTTTGAGCCGCACTCGCTTCGCCATTAGCCCCCGCAGGCGATAAGCTTCAGTTTTATTTAGATAGCAACCTGTCACGCAGCAGGATGAGAGAAACAATATTTTTTTGCTGCCTGCCTCCAGAGTCAGAGGAAAATGGTAATGGGCGAGAATTCAAGGGGATCAATGTTTACTTGATTTTTTCATTTTTTTCATCATGCGGCATCAACTGTTTTTAATCGATCCCGAACGGAGCTCGAGTAAAAAGGTTTCTAGCACTTCTTCTCTGGAGATCGATAAGCGGCTGAGGAGAAGCAAATTAGCTCGAAAAACTAAATCACACCTTGGTAGATTTCTTAATAATTCTCAGGTTCACTGCGACTGACGCACTTGCGCCAATGAGCTTCCGGCAGAGTGCGATCGACGAGATCAGCCGATAACTTTTTTGCGCTCGCCAGCCACTTCACAGCAGGTATGCCGATTGTTGCAATTAGTCTAGTCGAGAGCCGCTTTCTTCGTAGCGTTTCGCCCTTCAACGTTTATAGACACAAAAAATTATCAGCTCATCGTACCGTTGCCAATTTTCTTGACTGCAAACATTCTGAAAGCAAATATCACTTTTTCCAAATGAAAGCAACGAGATCGCAGGCCTTTGATCTTGCGAGGGAAAATTTCGAAAGGTTCGTCGACGCACGGAACACGCTTAACGAAAGAAAAAGTTTTGACGTGAAATTTAAATGGCGATCTCTCTTTTTTCAACGACGATATTTGAAAAAATTTCGATGACTCCAGGCTCCATTGACGGCACGCTACTCCTGGAGTTTCAATCACCGTATTTATCGGGTTTGAGTAATGGACTTTTCTTAACAAGTCTTCGAAGGGCATGTTGCCAGGAAAAAGGCGAGTAGAAGAGTTCTACTCTCGTGTCCAGTTCACAAGTTTATACGCAGCGGATATGCTGGTGTGTGAGATCGCAGCAGTTGAACAGGCCGTTCGGATCTTCACATCTCTCGCCGCTAATTCTTTTTATCTCCGTAAGCTTGGCTTTATATCGGCTCGAAACTCGCGCGCGAGCCTGCCAACCAATTACTGCATACTTGGTGTGTACCACATCCAGTAATTATCAGCGATCGTCCATCCGTTAACTCTTCGCGCCCGCGAGATATTTACGCACATATTCGAACACGCGTACGCCGCACACCAACGAAACAAGCGCTGTGAATCCCGCGAATTCTACACCTAGTCAAACTACCCATTTCTTTTCATTTTTCTCGCGTTCTCCGAAAGGAAACAACGATCATCGCGGAGATCCATTGGAATGTAACCGGATTTCAATCCCCTCTGACCGCGATCTCATTCAAACTGTTTTTATCGCTCGCGCTTAAATTGTTGCCACTATTTACGGAATTCGCGATCTGAGCGAATTATAGCGCCAAGTTCGTGTTGTTTCGTTGCAGTCTCCAGATCCAACCGAGTTCAATTCAAGCAAGTTCATCCGGTAGCGATTATTGCGACTAGCGTAGTCTGTCCAGTGAGCTCGGCAACGCCGCGACCTCGTAACCTGTACTGTCTATAACAGCTGTTATGGACAGAATTTTTCACGCGCGTTCACGTCATAATCAGTCTTCAAACGTTTGGCATTATTAAAACATGACAGAAATGTCGAAAAAAAACAAGTTTTTGTTAATTACATCAATATTTTCTCACCCGCCCTTCATATTTTATTGCAAGTCCCTAGTGCGAGTTGCGTCGATCGGACAACGTAGTCTCCGATTTGAAAAAGCGTGTGGTTGCAACGTTACCGCGCATTGTGAAAGTAACATATGGGTAACCTCCCAATAGTCACCATTTTTTGAGAAAAAAAATCATTAATTGCGAACTTTATAAGTATTGAACAGATTTTACGAAGCTGTAAACACATTCTTCAGATATTTTTCTATCACTTATCGAAGTTTGTGCGCATGCAAGAACTGTTTCTCAATGCCTGCAATTTTCGTATATAAAGTGTACAATTTCGTATCCTTCTTGATATTTTTTCTCACGAACGAAGTATCCTCGGGCCTTAAAATCTGGACAGGACTATTTTTTATTATTCGTTACTGTATTGAAATTTTTTGATCGAAATCTCTTTGTGAACTCGATCACCGGATGAACTTTCTTATTAATGGGAATAGAATCGACGAGCGTACAAAAAAATGGGATTTTCGATATGTCGCGTGCGAACCTGAACTTTCGACTTTTGGATATATCTCGTGCTCAGGGAGAGAAAAAAACTTGATCCCTTTTTTCGATGTACAAGTCTCTCGCGAGAGGTAAGAGTCTTGCCCGATCACAAAGTCGTCCAGGGATGGATCCACATCTCGGGAGGTTTAGCAGGAGAAGAAACAGCAGCAGGAGCAGGAGCAGGAGCGTCGTGGCTGTGCGAGGCTTTTGCCAGAGCATACACGCGTTCTCTCGCAAGCCGGTATAGAGTCGAGGCTTCGCAGGTAATTGCTAGGCCGACGGGTCGATAATGAGGCCTGGCTTCGGGGAACCGATTACACCGAGAGGGGGCCCGAACCAAAAGCCAAAGCCTTCTTTCGAGGTGCGCGTGAGCTCTCGGGGACCCCGTCCGCATCGAAAGAGAAAAAGAGAGCGAGAGAGAAAAGTACTCGCAGGAATATAGGAGAACACGCGGCGATGGAACCTCGGAGATTGAGAGAGAACCAACAGCGTTTTATATCAGAGTCCCTCCAAAATTCTTCCTCAGAGTTTCGATCTCACCTCTCTCTCTCTCGCTTTCTTTTTCGTGGAGCTAGCACGCCTGTGGACCTGATACGAGTCTATTCTATATCTATACGTATCAGAGAAGAGGCTAATGGCCGAAATCTCGTGGTTCCCACAAAAAATTCGTCGAATTTTGCCTAGTTTTTGTTCTTCAACCGAATCATATTTTTCGTTGTTTCAAATTACATAAACTTTTCAAACACCGTAGGAAAAGTAATTTTTGTTAATTTCTCGTGGTAGCGTTGATTCATCGATGAGTGAATTTATTTTTCTTGATCTAACGAAACGTTGAGTGTCCCCAATTAATGGTATTCAGCAACAAAGATACGAAGTCGATGAGTTTCATTAAATTTCAAATATTACCAACTATGGAACTATAATATTAGTAATTACATGATCCATTACAAGTGGAATTGAAAAATGAATTTTCCACGCGAATGCTTGTCCACCGGAAGACGAGTCGAGTGAGTTTTTCCTGAAAATATAATAACTCGATGCTTCATCATACGTGTCTCGCGGTTATCATGGGATTCGCGGGCACGATATAACGGTGAAAACCGGGTGAGAGATCTGTCAGAAACGGATGCTGAGAAAACGCGATTTTTGTTGTTCTGAGCGAATGCAAAAAATAATGAACGACAAGACAAAGTGAATAATAAAAAGGAGGAAAGTAAACGTGCTTTTTGCTGAATCGGGGCACGCCAAGCTCTTTTCACGACATCACGTGCAATACGCGATCACTTTGAGGAATAGAAAACTATCGTAATGGTGTTGCCGAGAGCATCGCCGCGCCATATATTTTCTCAACTTACCTCTTACTGTATTTACAAAGTCTCTGAAGAAAATGCACGTATATGAGATGAGAACTAATTGCTAAATTATCATCAACAACGTTACGAAAAAGGAAGGAATAACGAGATGAAGAGAAATAAGAGAATTTTTCGCTCTCCGTCTCTCTTGTTCCTCCATACTCTCTGCAGTCTCTCGCGACAGAAAAACCTCAAAATCACCCATTGGAAAAGGTACTCAGTTTCTTCCTGCATGCGATACACATATTAGGGACGTGACTAACTGCTTTCTGATAGCGAGTGCATCGTATCGAGCAAAACCATCAGCATATGAATTATCTACAGTAAAAACCTTCTATACCTTAAGAATTTATGAATGATCCTTCATTTTACATCTGAAATCTCACAATATTGAGCAATGTTGAGCAAAAGCATCGAACAGATGAAAAAAAAGTGCTGGCAATTTCCTGAGGTTCGAAAACCTACATTTTCACTTGCAGATTCCTCCTCGAATTGGTGGCAATGAATAAATTAAAAAATTGTCAGATTGGACGCGATGAAGGCTGAGGGAAAAGTTTGAATCGAGCTTTCTCGATGGGCCATCAAGTGAGACAAATTGTGATTTTCTGAGATGAGATGATACGGCGAGAGCAGGCGCAGAGAGACAATTTCTTGAAAATTCCACTGTACGCTCGTACACATAGGAAAAGGTTTAGCCTCAGAGCCACGGGATGATCGAGAACTGTAAATATGAATAACACACACAGACACAAACACACGCACACACACACACACACAAATATGTTGGGAACGTTGTGGCTATAATTCAACACAGCTACCGGGATGAGAAAGAGACTGAATAGCCGCCGGTATAAGTGATCTAATTTCAGGTGCAGTCGTGCAGAAAATTATCAGTACTGGTGCTGCACACATACGAAAAATAGTAACACAGTCACTTTGGGATTACGAAACTTGGACAAAGACTAGCACGCATTTTTCTCGTCTCTAGGATTGAGGTAGCTCAGAAAGGAAATTGAAAAATGTGGCAAATCAATATTATTTTCTCATCATTCATCCATTAATTCTCCAATATCAGTGAATTTTTCACGATAATCCTTCCCTCGAAGCGTTCATTTTGAGGACGGAAGTCAGCGCACCGGGGTTGACGCGAGCTGAAAAAGTGTTGGCGAAACGACATAAGGAACCAACGAAGAAATGAGAAGTATTACAAGAAGGATCAAGGAGTAACGATAGTGCGGTGACGAGCTGCAATTCGTGATATTATTATCGGAGAAAAATTGAATTTTCCTATAAATTAAATTAAATCTATTGTTCCAAGTATAAACTTTTACCGGAGTATTCAGTCAATTTTGACGTCCTATCCGCAATATTTACTGCTGTTATAAAACTGAAAATTTGGCAAAATCCTTAAAATTTTACAGTCCCTTAGAGGAACAAATACTTTTCGTAAGCTTGTCCATTACTTATCATTATTTTCGTACAAACGATTTTGAAATGATTAAAAAAACTTTGGAAACCGATTTCCTCGTCAATAGCATCATCGAGTTTGAAATTTGAAACGCCGAGGGCGTGAGTATGGAGTTGAAACATTTGCGGACTTTGTATCGGAAGGGACCGGAGTATTTATTTCTACAGGGTGTCCGCGGGGTGTAGCTATATACACAGGAAAAGTTCTTTCTCCGTGTATCGTTTTTTTTCGCGCCGTAGGGCATAAACCTCCCGGTAATAACCGACGAGTTGATATAATTACAGACTTTGTACTTTGTCCGGGCAAACGCTGGTATGGCAGCGCGTGAAACTTGGCTTCGTCACGCGAGCAACGCCGTGACCGTTCTCTGATACTTTTCGCGGATTTAAATATATACAGATATACAAATATGCAAACTCGCGATATCTCCATACGTGCACAGAGTGTATAAAAATGCTGCGCTCGTGTGTGAGTGTGTGTGCGTGTGTGTGTGAGTGCCGTGCAAGAGAACCGTGCATTCGCGATGAGAAGCAATCCGCGAGGGATCTTGAGCTATTTTGTGTGAGATGAAGTGATAAAAAAAGCCGATCGAGCAAAAACGTCTTGGGATCTCAGGTGGTATTTCTCCGAAAAAGGTTGTTTCGTCAAGCTCCGTTTCGTGCACGATACTTTATCACTTTTGCATTGAAAGAGCGTAAAAAAGGACCTAATGACCGTGTGCTCAACGGTTGCAAGATTTTTCTTCGTTCTCACATACTTTGTAAGAGCGGAGTAATGATATCGGAGAATGAAATTGCATTGGGCACATCCTGGATATCGAGGTTGCCCGTGTTTTACGTACGCAGCAAACGGAGCATCGTCAAGAGACTAATTCTCGTGCGAATAAGTATTTGTGCCGGTGGAACCCGCGATGAGGCACTTTCGGAACGCTGCAATTGCGAGACACACGCAGAGAGATCTCCAAGCCCACGTCCGCGGGATCTGTGGCTTCGATGCTGCTGGTCTGCTCCTCTGCTGCTGTATGGAATATCTTCTCACTGAATTCACTCCTAGCATCGATATAGACATAGCCGGCCCATGTGAAAATGATGTTGCGGCGACGGGAGCCCGTGCGCGATGCCCCTGCGGCCCCGAGGGCGCCCGGTCCCACAATTAACATAATGAGGTAGAAAACGTTGATATTAGCGCGAGGTTAGTTAATAGTGCACTTAGCCAGGGAATGTAAATAGTCGGTGGTCGGCAAGGCTCTCCCGCGAGTCGGGCCTCGTGCGAGAGCTGCTTCTCTGAACGATATTTTATACACTCGCATAACTTCTTCATGAACTGTATGTATACGAAGGAAATTAACTTTGTTCGGTTATAAGTATATTTTCGCGAGCCTCGATATTCGTGTCCCTACAAACGTGCGTGTATTCGTGTATCCCAGCGATAATGTACGAGAGATATATCAGCCAAAGTTGCGCGCACACTCCTTCCGATCGCACAAGATTCATCCGCGATGCAGGTGCGTTCTTTAAGGAAACACGAGAGCTACGATCGCCTTACTTTTTTCTCTCAATTCGTTTTTTCCCTACACCTGCAGGCTTTGCTCTATAATGCGATCCATTTTTTATATATTCCAAATACTAACAAGTCGTTAGCGCGAATATACTACTTGCCTTTACGAGATATTCCGGCTGCATGATTGATGTCTTAATTGCGTGAAGACCTGTGACGCAATTCTCGAGCAACGTTCCGAATGGGAGAGGACAAAAACGTAAAGACACTTGTTTCTGGCTCGGTTTTTTTCTGACCTTCTACTTTGTGATTTTACCTGAACGTTTTTCCAGACGAATATTTTTTCGGTTCTTTTTCCCCCAAACTCTCTTCGCACTCGTCGATCTTGCCGAAATTTTTCCAATCGTCGTTCACCACTGATGTCTCAATTTTCTACCTTTTGCCATCATTGCACAACTCACAACAGCTGGCACTAAAGTTATTCGCGTGGTCAAAAGAGCCGCTTCGTTCTCTCCATCTGGTGTGTTGGCCGTCTGCCTCTGGACTGAGATTTCCTGCTCTGTGGGCACCCCTCATTGTCTCCACGTCCAAAAGTCATTGTGTTTCTTGTGTGCTGTACTCTTGAATTCGTTTGGCAAGTGGAATTGCAGATATGCGACCGATTCCTTCATTAGCAGTGACTGCTTCCCGTGTTACAAAGAAAAGTGAAAAAATGAAGGATTTTTGTCCCTGAATCAATGAATTTAACAAAATCGTGTTGCTACTAATTCTCTGGAACATTTTTCTCTTCGGTTACGAAGAAAAATAATTATACAATATCTCCAAATGCTTCGAAATTGAGGGTATTTTCAGACAGTCCGCATCACCGTTATTTATTAGCGGATAGTCGCTCGTGACTGACGGAAAAGCTTCTCGACCAAATTGCAGGTGGTGGGCAAGCTCCATCACGGTGGTTGGCCCGAGCCACTAATGGCGAAATATCAAAGAAGGGTGCAACGCAATCGACCGAACGACAAGTTAATTGGGAACACGCCACTTCTGTGCTCGGCAAACCTGTGGATTTTTCGGTGAGATTTTCATCGCTTGTATAAAATGTGACAACGAAAGTGTCGAACGAGATTGAGATTTACTAGGTTTTTATATAATAATAAAACTGCGAAAATGAACGTGATCGAACATTGATATTCCGATTGCAAAAGTATGTGCGCAGAAGCTTTAAATTACAGATATTTTGCCACGTGGATTGGAGCATCGATAAGACATTCGTTTCAGCAGACTCTGACCGGAACCGCCGCATCGGAATCGAACCAGTCGACAGATTAATATTTATTTTTATCATTTTTTCAACATTTATTAACTCCGGCGATGAATTACGAGATTAGCAGACTGCCGGAAATCTTTCTCACCATAAATTCGAGGCAGCCGCCAATAGATGAGCGTATACATCAACGTGTATAGTCATAAAGGAGAAGGAGATTCGATCGTTTTGAAGTGAGGAATATAATCGAATCGCGGCGGCGAGCGAGTGTGGGGGAAAGCGAACGGAGGAGAAGGAATTACGAGGATATATCGAGGGTTATTTGGCATTCGATAAAGTCGAGGGGAAAAAGTCTTTCGTGAGCTTCTCATAGGGACGTTAGAGGAAGAATATCAGCGAGTATAGATGTTCGAGTATAAAGTGAGGAATACTCAAATGGGATCAGTTTCTGACTGCGCGCGGCGGTTCGTAAGAGCCAATTAACTGCGACTCGGCTGCATGCCTTTTTTTATTCTCATTATCAGCGAACTTTAATATTTCTTTCGGTTTCAACTCAGGCTTCCTCGGGCAGGTCAAGCACGAGAGAAATGGTTGGTGGCGCCTCTCTCAGGATATAAATTAATTAGATTTGTGTGGGGGTGTGTCCGAAGGGCGCGCGCGAGCTTTGCTTCCCAAACTCGCAGTGCCAAGGAGCACCATTTTTTCTTCTCGTTTTTCATGCCACCTCTGAAAAAGCCTCGAAAGTCCGCGGGCCGAAGAGAGCAAACTTGAAAAAGCTGAAAGCAGCGTCCGCTCTCTCGAAGCATGTGTAGAAAATGCTCAGGTAAGAAATCCAGCGAAGATCATACACACATGAACGAGTGAAAACCATAAGGGCGGCCCCACGAACACCCATAACGAAAGACTTGACGACCTTTTCGCGTTAGGCCTCAGATCCATATACGTAAAGTTTGATCTATGGCGAGGGGGCGTTTACAGGCATTTTTTTATCTCTTTTAACATAGTATAACGTTTATTATATTTTGGCCACAGTGTGTGCAGCCCCGCGCTGTGCCGGATGAAATAAGACTGGAATGAGCGAACGAGCTCGGCGCGTGTGACTTGAAAGGAGGCGAAAAGGGTCTGCGCGCTCTCAACCTTTTCCCGCCCTGTTCTACGTCCCCGTCTACCCACGAGACTCTTTTACAGCACAAATCGTACGCGTGGGCCTGCAACCTCGCAGGCTGCCAGACTTTCCACGAAGAGTTGAGACTCCGATGGCTCGTTAATTCAGAGTCTTTTGCGAAGTGCCATTTCACCGATCGTTTGAAAAAATAGCTCCTTTGCGAGTGCACCTGCGACCAAAGTCGCTCCGGTTCACTTCTTCTTTTCCGATTGCGCGAGAACAATTGCGCGACGATTAAAAGCTCCGCTGTCACTTCATTTTCGTTTCGAATCGGCGGCGGGCCAACTTGTATTCACCGCGGAGCACTAAATTATCCTGAGCGTGCCTTTGCGCTCCTGAAGCAATCTGATCTCTCGGCGCTTCCTCGCAGCTTATGTAACATAGAGCTTGAGAATATCTTGGGTGAGGAACCCGCTTAATTTACGATCCAAGCCCTACTTCATCAACGTTGCAGGAGTGGATCGAATCTCCAGTTTTTTCGAGGCTTAGCGCCGCTCCGAAGTCACGATCACATATTTCACAATTTTGACGTTTCGAATGCCATAAACTATTGGGTTAATGGGAGTGTATTCGATGCGAATCATCATTGCGGTTCGACCGCGTTGTTATTTTTACACTCTATTTTTTCATTCCCACTTTAAATGAAACAATTTCGAGTGCGATGCGAGTAAGAAAACGAGAGAGAGAGAGAGAGAGATAATTTAATAAATGAGAGTTAACTTATGCTCGAGTGGATATGACTCACGTTTATGGTGTTCAACGGTGACGTGGGGCTGGACCCCCTGCGGCCATTGCCGCCTCCGATTTCAGCCTCCAGTTTGACGACTTTCTTTGATCTTTTGGTGTTTATCACAAAATTAAAAGCCGAAGATAATTTACTGTCAAAGTTTATTCCGCCGGAAGTGCCTCCGGCTGCCGTCTCAAGGCAACGGTCCTTTGTTTCAAGGCACCTCTAGAAACCCAGAGTAACTAATCGACGCACAAAACATCGAGCCTTCGAACTATTGTAGACAAAAGGATCCAAAAAACAAACAATTCACTGTTTACAGATGCGACGAACCCGCGAAGAAATCATGTCGAGGTTTGACCGATCGGGCGTGTATTGGAAGGATCAAGAGGAGAAGGATCGATGCCGCGCGAACACGTGGACTCCAAGACGAATCGATGTGCTTCGCGGTCAGGGTAGACGACAGGGAGAAACTCTCGGGGGAATGAGCCCACCTCCCACCACGAACGGGTGAAAGAGAGAAAGAAAGAGAGCAGGAGGGACAGAAGTGAAGAGGAAGAGAAAAAAGAGAGAAGGAGCGAGAAATTTTTTTCAAAGTCGAAAACCGTAGCGACCCTCAGCGTGATCAGGACTTCCACTTCGGATGATCCAACCCCAGCTCTCTCCCTCTCTTTCCGCACCGTATTTTCTCCTTCTTGCAAAATATATATTTTTTCTTAGTTTTTTGTTTATATTGAGAACACGTTCAGTGGCAGTCCGCGCTGGAAGACAGTCGCGCGTGTTTCACACACGGGCATGTGTGTGTCGATATGTGCCCAGAAGACACGTTCGGAGGAGGCCAGACAGGAGCGCAGGTGCCACGTTCTTGTACGTATGCGCGCGCGTTCTTTTCCCAAACGGTGAGAGAAGTAGTCTCGACGAATCAGGACATTCGGCGGTTCCCAACTCCCAAATACGATCCTGGCGAATCTCTCTCACCGGAGCCTGCTCCTTTCATGTCCTCTTCTTTTATTTTATTTTCTCTTCCTCATACGATGAATGGCCTCTCACCCTGTGCACGACGAACTTACCCGATATATTCTCAGGCCACGTGTGTCCCGGAGAAAACGCCGACGCAGTCACCACTTCCGGTTTACTCCCCCCCTCCTCCCTCCCTCCCTCCCTCTTCGCCCCTTTCCTTCTCTCTCTTTCTCCTGCTTCTCTTTTCAGCCCTTCTTCGATTTAAGCATTTTCCTGATCCTTATTCCCTGTCCCCGTGGCACGTACGTAGCGCAATCGCCGATCACGAGGGATTCTTATTTATTTTATTTCCTCATTATCCCCCGGCTATCTTAATCCACGGCAATTGACGGCTAATTTTCAGCTGGAAAAAATGATCCTTGGAACTCTGACAATACACTTTATACTTTGACTCACTTTTGGCTTCGCTTTCTGCTCGGTATCAACACGCACTACTGTACAGCTTTATTCGCGTTCCGGTGGAGATGAAGATCGACGCGGGACAGTTTGGAGAGTCCGACGCGGTTGCGATAGTGCAGTTCGCAGCGGTGTTTTCTCGCCCGTTCCGCGTGTACTTTGGTTGAACGCGAGTCTGGAATTGCCGTGGCGCCACCCCACCCCGGGCTTATCCAGGGATCCCGAACGTACCGTCCTCCTCTTTCCTCCACCTCCACCTCTTTTTCTCTCCTCCTGCTGCTGCTGCTGCCGCTGCTTTTGCGCTGCCCGCTCGCGCGACTCTCCGTCACTCCGCGGCCAGAAGAGTTCCTCCTCTCTCTTCCAACTGCAACGCGCGGAGCACAAGCAACGTAACGTAAAACATGAGTTGTGGGGGCCGCGCGACGAGGAGCCTCGCACGATCCTCTTTATCCCTCCCGCCCCTTCTCGCTCTTTTACTTTCCCTCTTTCGCGATTCTCGACCCTCGGCACTGCTTCGTGTGTACCTCACCGTTCACCTGTTTCCTTTTTCGCCATCCTTTCCTCTCTTTTCGTCTTTTTTACGTGTTTAGCTATTTCTAGACCTTCCGATAAACTTGCATTTACCAGCAAACCCTCGGAATATTGATTCGTTGCTTCTCGGTTATAATGTCGCAATGAGCGCCGCCCGTACGTTTCATATTTCAAATGATTTTCTCGCGCAGGTATATTTTTGACAGAATTTTCAATCGGTTGTTACGAGGTAGGCGATTTTTCGAAGTTATTTCCTCGGCCAACGACAGAATAATCGTTATTGCTCGTTGTCGCAGTCCAAGTGTGCAATCTCGCGAATGTTTCTACACACCCGAAAGAGCAGTTTCGTTAATTCGTCACTTCTCTAGTCACCTTCCATCTTGTAATTTGGCCAATTCTCATCTTGTCACCGCAGATCCGAAGGTTTCTGGACGCGGTTCGTCTCTCCGGCAAAAGCCAGGACGCAGGGAAAGGCTCAAAGTATCATGGATAAGGCACAAGTAAACGGTGATGCACACACAGACGAGCAGCCATGAATCTTAGTCGGGGCACGGCGAGTCCGCAACGCCCATTTAATGGGGCCCCCATGGCTTTTTCCATTCATTCTTCTGCCGCCATCTGTCGGTCGCTCGGCGAACCGAACGAGACGAAGATTGAGCTCAGGAACGTCCACCTTTCTCCGGGGAACCCCTTCGGAACTTGCAAGCCGAGAGAGGGAGAAAAGGATCGAGAGAAAAATAAAGGACGGTTGATTTCTCGGGGAATTACTCGTGCGCGCATCGCGAATGACGAATCGCCTTGTGCACACTGGTCGAGCGTACGAATAACATTCTTATATACTTGTGGAGAAAAGTAATTAGCAATAAATTTAACATGGCATATTTGCCCAGTGCGTACTCGTATTACGTCCAACCTCTTTTCCCTCCTCGCTTCCTTCAATTTAATCTCCTCGCGGGAGTGAACCAAGAAATTGTAGGTTTTCCCTCATGCGTGAGTTATCGATTATCACTCGAGTCGCGATGCAATTATTGATAAAGCAAAAGAACGTGTCCACGCGGTATGTAGAAAATGAAAAATTATCACAATTTCATTCGATGTACATGAGCGCCATAATTACCTGGCCCTCTTTTCAATATCAGGGAAAATCTATCGAAAGCAATTTGCTCGATCGTTCAACTATAATACACCTTTCGTAGGCTCCACAATGCTGCTTCTCCAGCAGGGGGCTAAGAAAACATAACCAACTGGACGTGCAGCATTATTTTTTCGATAATGGAGCATGTTCTATTGTGTGAAAAAGAGAAATGAATGTTGCTCAAGATTTTGCTTCTCGTGAACGAGGCACCTGCAGGTACAAAATAAAAAGCCCTTCTGCCTCAGGCCTCAGAAGAGATTCTTCTATTAAGTCCGAGAGGGATGCTCCGCACGGAGACACCAAATCGTATTGTAAGAATCACGGGCGTGGCAACGAGCATCGTATCGTGTGACAGGAAGATTCCGGCCCGAATCTGATATACGACAAGGGGATGATTCGTTATTATGTGAATTTTCACGCCGTCTCTCGTTCGTTCTCTCTCAAGCTCTTCCTCTTTTACTATCTTCTAGACCCGCTTCGGATGCGAGGGAAGCTTGAGTTCATGTGTAAGAACGCATTTAGGAAAGAAATGAGATGATTTTACGGTACAAATTCATATTTATGAGTAGGAAAATCGAATTTATTAACTTAATTACACGTCTCAACGATAAAAAATTCATTTTGTACAAAAATATATACAGGCTTCGTATTTACAATTCTACAGAATTTATTTGCAATATGTAGGAACTTTTATCGGATCGGGCAGAATTTCTTTCGCTTATTGATTTTTTTTTTTTCTATTTACAGTGCTCCCAATTTATTTCTAGGAATACTCAATATTTCCAGAATTTCAATTTATTAATTTTGCACCTTCGTGTGCCCACCGACACGACAGAATTTTTCATATATTCTTGCAACGATTTTCCCTCTGGTTCGTCCTCCCTCGAACGCTGCGGATGCTGCTGTTGTAACCTTAATAAAATTGGTCCGGATGGAGGAAAATTCAAAGTATCGCCATGGCGAAACTCGTCTCGAATCCGTGTCGACAGAAAAGTTTGAACGATGCACCGAAAATCTATCAAAGATTTTATATTCTTGGCATTTATCTCCCCGGGAAGGACTCGATGTTTCATCGAATTTCCTTGGTTATCAGGACTTTATGAAAACCCTAAAGATTCTGTTGATCAGTTTGTTCCCTTTATTTAAACTACGGAATAAGGCACGCCGATAGGAGCGTAAGGATTTTGGCCGGGGGATGATAAGACTTGGGATTCCTGTCGATGTCTCGAAGGAACGTTTTCCTTGTTGGCTTCCTTCTTCGTGCCTTTGCATTTTTGATTCTCGTGAGTCTTGACGTGTTTCGTGAGATGATCGCTCCTCATGAATCTCTTGCCGCAGGACGGACACGCGAACCTCTTTTCGCCCGTGTGAATTCGCAGATGACGTTGTAGCTCGTCGCTCCGAGTGAAGCGTTTGCCGCAGAGTAACCAGTTGCAGACAAAGGGTCTTTCGCCCGTGTGCCATCGTAGGTGAGCTTTGAGATGGGAAGTCTTACCGTAGACTTTACCACAGCCGGGTACGTGGCAGATATGTTGACGTTTGCCATCGCTGCCGAGTTGATTGCCGCCGTCAATTTGACAATTGGGACACCTACATCTGGTGCACTTGCGTCCGGGTTTGGTGTCGTCCGCTGCTGCGGCGGCGGCAGCAGCCGCCGCAGCAGCGATGAGATGGTCGGAGGGTGGCGTCAAGGGCCATTGATAAGGGCTGGTGTGACCTTGATGAGGGCTGACGGGCAGTTCCGGTGGACTCGGTGGCAGGGAATAGTGCTGAAGGGGCGTCAGGTGTGGCTGATGTTGCGTCGAGTGATTAGTCTGTGCGGTCCACGAGCTTGCGGTCGAGCTTGGGCTCATGGAGTAAGAAGGCGTCAAAGGCTCTCCGATTTGGCTGGAATTAGCGACCGACCCCGAGAACCAATAACTCGATGAGGACGGCGACGATTGTACTGGACTTTGGAGATGCTGGTGATGGTGATGTGGGTGAGGGTGATGAGGGATGTGAGCGTGATGAGAGTGATGAGGATGATGGCCGCCGATCGACGGCTGGCCGTTGTACGCATGATGATAATGTGCGGCCGCTGCAGCAACTCCGCTCCCGTAATCCATCGCGTGATGCTGGTGCATCGAGGGCATTGAGAGACCGGACATCGCCGTCATCCCCGGCATCGGCGACATCGTTGGTACGCACATCTGTAAATTCCGGGAAACACAAACGTTAGTTTTGCTCATCGTAACTCGTTTGACTGTCGCTTAGAAAGGAGTTAAATTCTGTCTCGTTATCCGATCGTAAGATGAGAATCGCTCTCAAGTGTGAATAGAATTTCCATGTCTGCTTTTAAAATCGCCCTATTCGTTATCATATTTTCGAAAATCACTCGACCCAAACGCTTCGCTTCCGAACGTGGCGCATGATCGTTCAACTGAATAACATTAACGAGAAACCCTCCCGTTTGTTCCTCTCCCAAAAACGGC
The DNA here is from genome assembly GCF_019457755.1 of Venturia canescens. Lineage (NCBI taxonomy): Eukaryota > Metazoa > Arthropoda > Insecta > Hymenoptera > Ichneumonidae > Venturia > Venturia canescens. The sequence goes on along the minus strand of NC_057423.1, from coordinate 9,504,838 downwards.
GTTATTACTTTTTTTTATCAGGTATGATTTATACCGTACATGAATGAGACACGCTAATGTTTCAATTTTCAATGGAAGAGCGGAAGAAAAAGGAGGAGATGAAAAAAAAAAAAAAAAAAAAAATGCGAAAAAGAAAAATGAGTGCAAAACGTATCCCGGGTATTTTACAATGATGAGATAGGGTGAAACGTCTAATATATCGGTCGGACGTCTTCAGTCCCCTTGACCGCGCCGCGGTGACGTGTATAATAATAACGCTCTCCATTCTCCCGTGATTACTATAATTCACACACGCGAAAAACACCACGTTCGTCCTAAAAGTTAAATTATAACGCAGTTATGCGTATAGAAATTTGGATGATGCGGCGGACCTGCTGATACTGCATCACTTGCGCCATCACTTCGGAGCGTTAGCCGGGTTCCTTTCCTCGGGTGTTGAAAGATGATGGATTGATTTTGGATCGAAACTTTTTTCCTTCGATTCGTGGCCGGTCGAGTAATTAAAACGAACCGATCGAGCACAAAACAACACCGGCAACAGATTTATTAATTTTTTTCTCGCAGTATCCTTGATCGGCTCAACACTTTTGGATGAACTTGCTATTTTTCAAATAACTTTTGCCTCGCGCGTTCAATCCCGATGATTAAAAAGACAACGCTGGCTCATCGCGTCCCGAGTCAACCCCCGATCGCGGAGGGTGGGGGTCGGATAACACACGAGGTACAAGCACTTAACGTCTCCCGAACGAATCCTCATACAAATACGCGTATACATATGTCGCTATATTTCTACGTATACGTATATATTTAATACTTGGTGTATCGCGAGGTTGTGGGCATATGCGCGGCCACGGGCGTTCGCCAGATAATTGCTGGTTGGCGAGCGTGTCGCCTCGGTTTTAATAACTGAGTGGACAACCGAGAGTGGTAGGGGGAGGCTGCTTCACCATAGCCAAGTTCTCTCTCCCTCTCGCTCTCATTCCTTCCCTCAGTTTTACTCTCTCCCTCCCGCAGACAGAGAGCAAAATATGGGAAGGGGTGGGGGTATCGGGGCATGGGAACATCCCGCAAGTCTCTGCACCACTCCGTTAGATGAGCCGTATACCCAAAACGTTTTGGGACTTTGTGCGCATGCCCGGGCTCCCCCCACCACCGGCACCACTACAAAAACGTTCCTCTGCTCATAAATCAAGCCTGGGCGTCGAGGATCGAGGATCAAAAGGAACTGCATATCGCTGTACCTCTCTATGCCTATATATTTCTTTTTCATATATACACATGTACACTAAGGCCGAGAAGGAGAGCGCGCGCTCCTCGAAGGAGGGCCTTTTGTGGCCAGCTTCACAGCGCATCGCTTCTTCGCCCTTCCGCCTCGTCCGCATCCTCTCGTTGCTCCGTGGCCTCATGCCTCCGCCTAAGAAAAGGTCCTTGCCAAGAAACCTTTAACTATGTTCCTTCCCTCAAGAAATATCCTTGCTACTCCCTTCCCTCGAAATACTCGTCCAACGCTACAATCCTCATTCTTCTTCCTTTTTCGCGATTTTTCTTTTTCCTCTCGCTGCTTACGAGACTGCTCTTCGATCATTTTTCAGTCCCCTGAGAACATCGGTGTTTCCGGTCCTCCGTAAAAACCCTCGCAATATCCTTGTTACAGTGCGGATTCTCGCTCGTCCAATCGTGCGAAAAAGTCCCAATGAAACGGGGCTTGATATACTCACTTTTTTACGGTATTCCGCATTAGCCAGGGGACCCGCAAATACGCGACGGAGACACTGACACTTCTGCAAGCGATCTGGATTCCAAGGTCGTTCGGAACATTCTGGGGAGGACATTTTTTCGTCTGAGGGAGTGGAAACCATCGTCGACGAAAATTTTGAACGGTTGCTTTTAGTACCAATGAGAAAAAGAAGAAAAAGAAGAACAAGGTTCTATAACGCCAAAAAAATGATTATTATTTCAGCGTTGTTTTATTATTTGATGTCTCTTCATTTGAGCTCGTCAATAGAAAAATTTGTTACACACTCGAAACGAGAAAGTCTACATTTTTGGGATTTTTGTTCCTTGATTAATTCGGCCTGTGCGATCAAAAATTATTTCTGCTCGGGTATAAAAGATTGAATGGAAACGCCGAAAAAATCGTGAAAGCAAATCACCAATTTTTGCCACTTTCAGAATCTCCTGATACGGAAACACTGTCGAAAATCAACTCGAAACGATTCTGGTGGAGTGTGAACGTCATAAATCTCGTTCGATTCGACTGGACCAAATGAATTGGCCACAGTGACGACAAGAAAAGCGCAAGGACGAAACTAACGGTACGAATGTGGGTGAAGTGCACAAAAGAGGCACACGGAGGAACACTAAAGCGCTACGCAGGACCACTGCTGCTCGACGGTCTTTCGTTTACAAAGTGCGGAAGGTTTATGGCTGCTGTAAAATGATCATTGACGCGTTTAAGGTGACGACACTTTTGCGCTACCGATATACCAAAGAGTGCTGGTGTGCTATTATGCTTTATATTGCGTGACTTGCCGCCGCCGCCGCCGCCGCCGCTCCCACACCATCGTCGTCAGTGTATACAACTGCGCGAGTGTTGCAACGAGGAGGATGCTTCGAATAAGAGAAAAGAAAGTAAAACATGTACGTCTGCATGCTGTCGAAAAATCCACTGGCTGCTGGACCGTGCGAGAATTTTTCGGACAATCCCGAGTGCGTGCATTCTTCGAGAGACTTATCCACAAAACGCTTTTTCTCTTTCATCGATACGCATCACTCCCAAATTATCGGTCAAATAGTGTCCTGGATTGACCGATCATGGGCCGAGGAAAAGTTACGAGTTCGGGGAAGTCGCCGAAGATCTTTCTCTTCGATGTTCATGAAGGAGAAAAAGCGAAAAAACTCTGTTTTGTATGATTAAACAATTGCGCATGGGAACGACGGCGTCAATATTTTTCAAAAGAAATTTTTTATCCTTTCCATGAATCTGTTGGAATCTCATCTTGGCTGATTCGTCCCCGGAGGTTAAAAACAGCTCATTTGATGAGAGTTCGAGATTTATCTGCAGAAAGAGAGGAAGAAGGGGGGGTTGAGGAAAAAGATTGAGTAATCTCAAAGCTTCAGAAATTATCTTCTCTAAGGGACAAGGAAAACACTGAAATCTCTTTCTGATCAGCGTTTATCGGAACCCTTCCACATCATCGCGTTGTTCGCTGGTGGAACTTCCGGTCGAATGGTCTACTCTTGTGTTTTATCTGCTGGGAAACTTCAAAATATATCGCAGCATTTTCCGTCTCTGTATATCCGACTGACTGAGAGCGAGGCCAACGTTCATCGATCATTTCTCGTATCTCTCGGAGTCCATTCTAAAATCACTTGAAGAAAAACACCCAGATTTAAGGCATCATCACCGTAACGCAAGAAGCAGGCTCACAAGGGAAAGGGGGCGCAAATCTGCCTCGCCTTGTTTGTCCAATTCATTGAACAAACACCATGCCTATGCACCCCTGGACATTTTAGTCTGACGTTTCCTGCGGTGTTTCTCTTTAAGGGGGCACGCGAGAGCTCCTCCCGTTGCAAGAAGCCAGGAAGCGTATTACTCTTCCTCTCTCTCTTCGCAATGACAATTCCGGGGTGTTTAGTACGCAGAGTGTAAACTATAGAGGAGCTTGCTGGAAGACACATGTCCATGATGGACTGTCAGCCCTTTTATTTCTCTCTTTTCTTCCCTCTCTCCCGTTCTCCCTGTGAAGCGAGGCCTTGGGGAACACGTCTCGCAACACGAGCCGTTGCACAGTGTTGTAAATCTTGCGACACACACACACAGCTCACACTTTCGTTCAATGCACTCGGAGCGAGAGAAAAGGGTTGAAACGTGGTTGACTCGAGCCTCCCTTTCATACGCAACCCTTCGAAGCGTTCTCCCTCTAGTTTTGCCCTCTCTCGCACTCACTTCCATCCTTAGTAGGAGGAACCCAAGCCCATTGTCCGCTAATAAGCCGCTTAGCGACTCCGCGAGGGGCAAATTGCTCCATCGGTAAACACTACTCCCACGCCTGCCCCATCTTGGACCAGCTTTTATCCACACATTTCTGTAAATATCTATAGCCATTTTTTCTCTCTTTACACAATTGCACTCCATGAAAATTCTGCGCCTCCATTCTGCACGCACACATTGTGCCCGTGGCCCGTTAGGAAGTTGTCATTAATCATCGCATTCTCGGCATGTTCGGTCGTCAAGTGCTGCTACTGCTGCTGCTGCTCCAATGGATCAGCCACATGGAATATTCCAAAAGTATTATTTTTATGCACAGAGATATTTACCATGCCGATTCAACCTGCGCGTAATCCTCGGATTATGCGACCGTGATTTTCCATATGATTGTCCAAACCTCAAAGCCGCTGAGTTTTTATTCCCAAGCTTTTTCACACGATGAGTTTTTAATCACGTTTCTGGGAATTATCGTCGGAGAAAAAAACGCCGGTGGGGAGCGCTGTGGCAAACGAAAATTCACAGCGAATTTCTGCACAACTTTTCGGCCTCGCATCAATACGCACGAATCTAGAACGAATGATTCAACGCGAGTTTGACTTTTTCCTCTCATTTTTTTCAATATTTCAGTCTCACTCGAATCTTCACTTCTTCAGGATACATAGCGACAAGATTCAAAGGAGAAGACGAGGGACCCGAAGATCGATACATTTTCGAAGAACGTCAGTCGCTCGTTAAAAATTCGATTTGCCAAATGGTCTCGCATTCCCTTTGCTCCCTGAGCGGCAGAGCATATGTTGAGACAATGTGCGAGCTCTCGCTGACTTTTGAGTCCACCTCTACAGGGGGGCACGGAAGCTTATCCCGTGCCAAATCTTTCGGGTTCGGAGGAGGACTCCGAGCAACATTTGAGGTGCAGTGTACATATACGGATGCGTGGAACAACGGGGCAAAAAAAGATGGAACAAAAAGACTGATGTTTCACAGTTGGTACAAGCACTAATGCTTCGCTCCTCTGCGGTGTGTCCTCACTTCATCGCGATCTCAAAAACAATGCTTCTTGCCAAGAAACAAATGATGCTTGGCGCGGTATCCACGAAGCGGTGATTTTCTCTTGGACGAGAAAACCGAGGGTTCGAAAAAGGGCTTTTTGGTGACCGGGTGCACTGTTAGCTCCGGGTGTGACTAATCGACGAGCGAGTGGCTTCGTACGATCCTTTGCTGCCAATCGTTTTTTTTCTCTTTCTATGTCCATACTTGTTATTTCAATGTTGAAGACTTTCGTGCACGTTTGAGTTCCTACACGTTCCGTATGTGCGTTGCCTTCACCAGGGTATGTGAGACACGCCATCTTTTTGTCTCTCTCTCTCTCTCTTTCTCCTCGCCTTCTCGCATCTCTCTTCCAAAAGATACATTGAAACGCAGCGAACCGGCGCGAATCGAAGAGGCAGGTCAGTTCCCTTCACCACCGTATCCCTCCGTTACAATTTCGTATTGTATCGAATGTGATGTTTTACCACGAATCGATGAGCCGAAGATACGCTCCTGCGCTTATTTCGGGCTCGATCGCACACTCCCTCACACTCCCGCACACCCTCGAGCTTGTGGTTTTACGAAATAATTCTCCTCCCTTGACAGGTAGACGTGCTAACACGCTGATATTGATATACTCCGGCAAGAATTCTTTTTCTAGGATATTGATATGGCATATGAATTACGTCTCAAAGTGATTGATTTATCGATTCGAATGTTTGGACGAGTTGAAGACACTCGGGAGGGAATAAATGCCGGAACGAGGCGTGAAAAAAACTGCGGATACTGTAGACACGAAATAATTGAGCGATTGGAATTTATTCAATGGAAAATATCGTGCGAAAATAATTCCAAAAATACATTTAAAAAATATGACATTTTATACAGATAATGCCCCCGAAAAAAACAGCCGATAAACTGTATAATTGAATCGAGCATTTGACGGATATTCCACTTCGAATAATCATGTTCCCCGAAGTAACAGAAAACTTTACTCCGCTCTCGAGCTCCAGGCTTGACTAAGCGAGAAAAAAAAACGTCTGTTTTAATCGTTTTCGTACGTCAACAATCGTATAACTCAGTGAATTTTATGGTTTTTTTTTTTTTTTTCTTGAAGTGTCGTCGTGGCGGCAGCGTTGAAACGATTTCCTGGGGAAGGGGAAGAGAGAGAGAGACGAGTCCCCGAATGTATCTCGTGTGTATTTGTGAGCTCTGAGATCGAGAAACGCGCTCCTTTTCGGGGACCATGCGGATGACCCATAGGACTTGAAAATGTCCATTTGTTATATCTATATATTTGGAAATTTGCCACCTGCGTGTCTCGTACAGTAGAGAATGTTTCATGGTTCTAAACGATTTCAATGGAAACCCGATGCAGGATCAGGTGCCGTTGATCTTGCTCACACGAATATCGCTTGTATACCTTAAGATCCTGCAGATTAGTTTTATGTTAGTTTCACCGATCTCAGCTTCATATTTATCCAATTTTTCAGGGGCCCATGTGCCTGTAAATTACGATCGAAAGTTATTTTTATACTTTACACTCTCTCAAGTTTTTCCTCAAACAGAAGAAGGCTTGTTACAAAAATAAGGCGACGGAAAATGAAGAAAAAACGTCGAGGAATATGTGAAAAATGGAGAATGGAAGAGGGAAAAAGCCCCACGGAAACGACCTAGAAATATTGGACAATAGCCCAGGACAATGAAACTAGTATTCGTGGCTAATGGAGCGAACATGCGCGCAGTTTTCACACGCTATTACAGGGCAACACAGGTGCATTTTTCGTTGCAACTAAATACGTAACTTGGCACCGATGTTTGCTCCCTTTTTATCGATCGGAATGAAAAATGTTTTTTCTAAAGAAAATGAGCTCGTGCTTTTTCGACGATTTTTCTATCCAAGCGTTCCCTCATCCACTCGTCACTTTTTTCACAGTGCCTCATGTCCGGAAAATATATGATGAACAAATATCAAGATCGTTCTCCAAAAGCATCGCAAAACTAACCAAATATTTTTCTCTCCCACGAACAGTAGTACTAATCGGGTTAGGATTACCGAAAACCCTAAACAAGAGATTACGCGCGGGGAAGCAAACAACCTTGGTGCGGTGTTTAGGCAAATCGTTTTCGCATGGCATAATATTTATACAGTAGCGCAAAAAGGGGGGTATGAAAAGTGATCTTAGACGAATATAAAAATGAATTTAGGAGCGTCGAATATAAAGAAAATCGAGTATCTTAACTTCATTGTGAGATCCTCTGACCCACTTTTTCAAACTTAATTTGACAATTATTTGACCACAATGAATAGATGAAGTGTTTGAAAAAAGACATTTTTCCAAATAAATGTTAGTCGTCTTGGGACCAAAATAAAAATTAAGTAAAGTGCATTTTCACTTCGCTCATCATTCGTACGACTGATAAAATCGAAAAGCATCAATGGCGGCATCAAACAAACGATTGAGGGATTCCCAAACGAGTTGAAAGTGCAACTTCATTAATCATGCTTTGGGGAGAACAAGGGGGAAGTCCCATGGCCTTTCTTTCTGCAATGTCAAGACACGAGGGTTTAAACTTGAGGGAGTCGACGCGTGCATGCATAACCACACAGAAAGTGGGCCCTCGACTGAGATTCTCTTTCATTTATTACACGTCGTTTATAAACAATGAAGCACTGGAAATCCACGAAAAATGGTGAACAAAGAACGTGGAAAATTCAACGTTTAGTGGGATTTGAAAAAAGCAATGCGAATAATTTCTATCGCTATTATATTTTTTCCCTTTTTTTTACTTCCTCATTAAAGATAAATAAGTAAATAAATTTTTTCAACTTTTGGCGAATGGAATTACAAGCCATTAATTAATCGAGGACCTGTAACTGACTGAACCCAAAATTTCATTCGTCCCTGGCGAAAATACTATGGTTTTATATGCAAAAAACGCTTCGAAAGAAAAAAGTGTTAATAAAAGGACTGAAGGCTATGACAGGAATAGGCCAAGCCAAGAAGAAACAAAATGCCGAAATAAACAAATGTGAGGTTATACGATTGCTCATTGACTCATTGCTATTGTGTAATTTTTCATAAACTTCGTTATAAGCGTTCATTCGTTACATGAAAAGATAAACGATTTTTTACGCATAGTCCTTAAAACCCTGTGTATTTTTCTTCATATTTAAGCACATTTATCGCAATAACCAATAAAACGAAACCTTTAGAATTTGATACGCATGTCAGTCGACTGCCCACTTAAACTCTGTGTAATAAATTTTGAGACTTTCTTAAGAAAATCGTTTTGTGCGTGTTAATTACTGTGCACCTTAAGAAATTTTTGTGTCATTTCATTCGAATACGAGGATCGATCGCTATGCCATTGGACTCTTCACACCGACAATTAAACCGTGCGTGAATGATCAATATTTCTAGAATTTCAATTTCCCTCATTAATGAATTCGCCAAAATGTATGAATCTGCTGATCATGATTGATACGAAAGTGGATAAAAGCAAGAAAAACTAAATGCCGAATCACAGCGAAAAATAAAGTCTGCGTCGGTGAATAAAATTCCATCATTTTACGTGTTTAATCAAAGTCCCTTAAAACCCCATTCTCTACCTCGAGGAACCCGAGGAAAAATATCGATACTTTTTGCCTGTAACGAAAAGCCCATAAATTTGCGTGATGGAAAAAAGAAAAGTCATTTTCCCGTGGTTTCCGAGAGCTCGCACAGTGGATCAAAGAAAAAACGCTAGAAAAGGCACATCTCGTCACAGTGCGACCTGTTCTACCGCGTGTCTCTCCTCGTTCCTCGTAGAGAGAAATGAAAAAAAATAAAAAAAAATAAAAATCGAAATGAAAAAAGGCGTCGGGGGGGTGCCTCTCGTAGAGGTGCCACAGGCGCGTGGGAGCCGTGAGAAGCTTCGAAATCAAAGTGCCGCGCCGTCCTTATTGTGACGTGGGTCCATTACGCAACCCCTGACTTTTGTGCCCCTGGCCTACAAAGGAAGACACTTGTGATGCCGACGATTCACGACCAACTCATCACGAGGTTGACCTTCGTGACGAATTTTTGGTATTTCGCCCCAAATTTTAATCCCATAGTATATACATTTTCATCGAAATACCAACTTCACGATCCTTTCAATGCTTTATTTCTTCAAACATCTGCGACATTGAATTATTTTGAGGAATTACTAAACTTCACTAAATTTAGTAGGTCAAATTAACTTCCGGGAATTCGGCAGTAAAATTATGACGGGAAATATTTTTCTATATGTCGTCTACCGAATTAAATTTGTTACCATTCTGAATATACGAATGTCCATCAATGTATTCTTTACTTCGAATAATAAGAAGGGTTTTGGGCGAATTGGAAGCACTTAAGGGCGCCTAATTTCACCGAATTTTAACATCCATAACAATATTTAGTAATACGATTTTTTTTTACAAAAAAAGAGATTAGTGATCTTTTATTCTATAAACAATAACTCGGCTTAATACTGAAAAATGAAAGCAGTGTATAAAAATGAGTAATTCGTCGTATTTGCGAATCAGAACGAAAAGGTAATTTCCCGTCACAATGGAATTCCATGTTATATTTTGAGCGGTAATCGCTCGACGATTGTGGCGCATTAACCACGATTTTCGTCGGAAGTGCACTAAATATTATGACGCTCGGCGAGTATTACCAATGAAAAGCCACGATTTTTCCCGATGTAGGGTTTTCACCTGGTAAGAATGAAACAACGAAGCCAGGTAAGCCAATTAACCCCGCAAGGTTCGATGAGATTTAATGTGCCCACTGAGAGGCCTCGGCCGGTAACTTTTTTTTCAATGAGCGTCGAGTTAATCCGAACGATGTATTGAAATCGAACTAATCCGTGAGCTAAGAAATATCTTCCTGATATATTCTTAGCCCGGAAAACTTTACGACGAGCGTAACTCGAACGTATCATATCTCTATTGTCACTTTTCGGCATCGGCTCAATGTTCACGGTAGAGGGTGGTTCCGTTTTCCAGTGTTCCAACCCCAGGGAAGGAACCCCCGGGGCTTTTTCCTGTCGAATGCATGAGAACCGCTGCAACGTTTCGTCGTACTCCAAATTGCGAAAAAATAATCGTTAACATTCACATTCATTAATTTCAAGTATAAATTATTAATAAAATTAATAAACACTTACACTGAGAATATTTTTATCATGAGAATGTAATAAAATGCTTTAAAAATATCATGAAAAATTCAGCTTGACATTTTTATTGGGCGAAAGAAAGTTCATATCGGTGTAACGCCACCGAGGAAAAGAAATGGTCAATTCATTAAAAACTAAATTCATTTAAAATTCGTCAAAAACTAAAGTTTTTTCGTGCTTTCTTTCTTAAGGATGTAAAAACGGTTCGTGCTAGTCGATGGACAGTCTTTGACGATATTTTTTCAAAAAAATTACATTTCAATCATATATATCACAGTATTATTAAGAAATCTTGTAATGATTTTTTAATGATAAATAATATTTAAGTTCATTTCGTTGCGAAAAGGATTTTATCCAGAGTTATTAATAACACGACTCGGTAGTGCAGTGTGAAAAGTTTACGTCTGACAACATCGGACGCAGTCAGTTGACAGCTGAGGTTAGAGCTTACCATAACCTCAAAAAAGTTTCATAGAGCATTGTACAAATGTTTACATTTATAGTTTGTGCGACGTTGCCACAACTTCACGGGATTATAAAATCCAGAGTTTCCGTGAGCATTTGTCGTCTTTAGCTTTATATTTCTAATTCAGGTGTCCGTTGACCCCCTTTTTTTAACGAACCGTTAAAATCCTCAGGGTTCAATGCATATATAACAGACATTTTTTATGATTAACATCTGATACATCAAATTTTGAGTTATACAGGCTTCGAAGTCATTGTGGCTATAGGTGACACGTAAAATTGTGTTCTTTTTGACTAAAAATATTTCGATTAAATAGTCGTTAAGAGACCTTGAAATTTCACGTAGATTAAGTTTTAAGCTTGGACTATAATATACAAAAAAATTAGTATGCCATCTGAAATAGAGGTGCTTACCCTTAAAAGCTCTGTAAGGTAATGTTTTTTTTTTTTTTTTTTTTATAGAAACGGAATCTGTGATAAATTTTCTTCGCGATATAAACTTTTCCGAAGCTCGAACACCGTACAATTTGTTCACAATTCATATTATTGTCCCAGCATAAGGTACCGTGTTAAAAACTCAAAAATGTAAATGAAATAATTCAAAATTTTGCCCCGTGAGTGGCCCCGTAAGTGTGCTTATCGTTATCGGGGGACCGAGCAGCCTAACTACTTTATTAAGCTATTCCGAAAAAGATTAAGGGCGATTTACAAATGTTTATTGATACTTTTTCCTCGCAGTCGTCAAAACGAATCTTTTACTACTCGTTCGCGATTTCATTTCAATATGAATTTATAATTTCCAAGATTAATGTGTAGAAGACAGAATGGAAAAAAAAACTTCGGGATCCGAGCGATGCCCAAATTTTCTTCGAGTTTGTAACGATCGTTTGGATTAGTACACAGACAAGCGGATAGGCGGCGCCTCCATTTAAAAGATTCACTTATTCCAGAGAACACTTTTCCTCGAAGTCAAGCGGAGTCGAAGTTGAAAGATGAAGAAGCTGTGGAGCTCCTTGATTTTCTTTATTCTCGCGTGGATTGACTAACGGATTATGGGGATTGGTGATGCTGCCAGTGAAGAGATGGGGTGCCAGCAACGAAAAATTATTCAGTCGGAAGAATGACCCGCAAATCCCACCGTCCAAAAGAAGCGCGCTGTCTGACTTCTTAATCCGTTGGTGTCGACGAGCGCGTACACCGTTTCGTTTGTGTTCTCTTGTACACTATAATACAAGTATATACACGAAAATGTACACAGAAGATTCACGGCGCGGGGTTCCTCAAAAGTAGCGTGTCCAAAGAGATTCGTCCGGACACGAAGCCTCTTTGGGTTCGAAGTTACCTTTTTCCTTGCCAAAGCTTCTTGGCATTCTAGCATGAGATTCTACTTGAAAAATTGTTCATTTTTTATGCCCACGAATATTCCACGAATCGAGGAAAAACATCGCGATCGATTTCAATCGCATTGCGCCCAATGCTATACCCAATGGAAGTTAAGTATCGTTCCGAGGGTGACTTCGGTCCAGAGATGAGCTAAAGTCTTTGGATCACCTCTCGGCTTTTCCCTCTTGAAATAGACGCGTATATAAACGGCGTGTTACCACATATATCGATGGAGCAAAAGGCGTTTTTCTTGAGAAGACGCCGCCGACGATATGATTTGTGTGTCAGGCTCCGGGAAGAAGAAGCGACCCCGAGACCCAGGCACGAGACGCTGCGATCGGTTTTTTCTTAGCTCCAAACAGTCTCTCGTGGTTAACTGACTGGTCCGCGCGTAGTCGTATACACGTGTATACCTTTTCTCTGTCTCATCGTGTCCGATTGAGAACTCTTAAGGCGCTGGCGCTCTGGAAAGAACGACCACACAAGGTCGGACTGATCAAACAGTCCTGTCCGCGGGCTCCGCTCGACTCATCCCTCGTCCCACGTCAACTCCTCTCGCTCGCTCCGAGGGAAATTAAAAATGGATAATTGCTTCTTCAGAACCGGACCCGTTCGCATGGGTGCTGCTCTCCATACAGCGTCGCGCTGCTGCTGCGGACGTGTCCGCGTTGTTCGTAAATGTTAAAAATATTTAAGCACGTGTGGGTACGGGTGAACGTATGGAGAGAAAACCACAGAACGCGGTCTCCTTCCAGGTAAAGTCGTAAAGCCACTTTGATATAAAACTAACGAATCACAGGTTCGCCGAGCGTATCACGAGCAAATTACTCCGGGACCGTTTGCCGGTTCCACGCGCCATGTCAACGGGACAAAAAGATGATTGGTGTTCACAGAAATCGGCAAAAAACTATTGGAATCTTTGGATATAGAGGACGGAAGAGATAAATCGACGCGGAGAAGGGAGCGGCGAAACTCAGGTTTCCTTTGACGATGTTATTTCAGCTCACGCGTCTCGTCGTCATCGATGTTTTCTCGCTTCGTAACAAAATCACCCGGAGCTAACTGTTTTGCTGCTCTCCAATGACGATTCTTTACGCGCAACTCTTACCGAATTATTGGCCGCGTTTACACGAGTCTTCGACACAGCCGTCGCCCGATTCCCGGCTATTTTTTTCACCGAGAGAACCCCCAGGCTAAAGAACCTGCTTCAAAAACGGCGAGACTAAAAATCTTTGCCGGCTTCTCGGAAGGCCTCCTACCGGAGAGCTTCGCTCTGTATGCGTGTACCGAAATGCCGACGACGAGTAAGGGGCATCCCCGTAGTGCATTGTGTGGTTTTATCTTTCAACACCGGCCTCGTTTGTTCAACTTGACTCTTCCAGCACCAGCGAAACTCTGCGTCCAAACTTTGCCCTCTATGCTTCATACACAGTTTGTAAACGTGTCTTTATATGACGGAGTCCTGTGTCAAACGAAGCTGCCGAATTTTCGTTGCCCCGAAAAACAAGTCTCTGATTCGATCCTCGAGATAAACCTTCGGGGTTTCTCTTGCCTGCTACTGCAGTCGTCGATCCTGAAGACTTTGCACCAATCTCCAAATCTTCTGGAAATTAATGCACCCAAAATCGCGGCGATAGCGAAGGTTTTCAATGTGCCAATTATCGAGGCTGGAAATTCCCACTGTTTTTTAAGTAAATAAAAAATGAATGAAACCCACGAGGGTTTCTGATAACGTCTAAGAGGCGTTGCCTCACGCTTTCCGCCACTTCTCCGCAACATCGATCCCTAATTGTTGAGCCTCAAGGTAAGAAACTTCTGCCTCGGGGGAGTCTACTGTACAAAAAAATGAGTGAGGTAGCGAAGACGTTAAATTACAGAAGCGGAGTTATAAAATTATCAAGAGATCGTAAAATACACGAGATCCTTTTTTCTCGGTGTGGGCAAGATGTTGATGACGCCGCAGATCGTGGTGTGCGCTGTTGTGTGTCTTGTTTCAGCATTATAAAATCGTTTCTAGGATCCGTCGTGACAAAAGTGAGTGGCAATTGTCACTGGAAACTCACTCATTCGGACATCAATTTGAGGGAATGTTGGAAGAAATTCGAAGAATCCTTGGACTTTTTCGTCGAGGATTAGTCCAGGGATTATGTAAGCTTTGTACATATTTGTGCATGTGGATGCGTGACGTATGAAGAAAGCTCTAAATCCCAGTGCCAGGTTTATTGCCGAATTTACGATTCTACTGCGCGATGATTTATCACGAATAGTAGCGAGCTCGACCGAAGCGAGGATTCCACGTTTCTGTATAACTATAACCGAAGAAAATGAAGGGGAGAAACGACGAAGTGGAGGCAGTTCCTGCAACAGGTCGGCGAGATTTTCGTATAAAGGAACGTATAAACGATATTTATGTCAACATTTTTCCCCGTGCATAGGGTAGCGGTGAACAGGTCAGTTCAAAGCACTCTTTCCCCATTAAATATCTGACAAAGACTCGTAATTTTATTTATTTTTTTTCTCTCTTTTTTTTTTTTTTTTTTTCTCGTGAAGTGGCCATCGATCTGATCCCCGTGGATGGGCTCTGGGGAACCGAGAAATCGGGGAAACCACACGAGACGACCCCCTGCATCGGGCTGGGCCGCTCCGTGACGAATAAAGATCACGTAAATCTCTAACGATTCTACTCGAGACCAGGATTTTTTGTTTTTTATCTAAATATTTTTTGACTCTAAGGAAAATATGATGTAAGAAAAAACGTCATTTCTCCATGCAAATAAACAGGATGTGACCGGCTTTCATTCCCTGCCCCATTAATTCAACGAAAAGAGAAAAATGCAGCCCGGAACTGTCAGAAACTGAACCCCTGTTTTGTCAATCGTTTTTTTCCGATACTTTAGGCATCTTTTGGCGAGAAAAATTGGTTGGGAAAAGTGACGGAATAATTGTACGTGGTTGGGGCATTCTAGACTCTGGACTGACATCGGCACGGTCAAAGTTCACCCCCCGTTGCGAGCCTTTTTAAACGCCGACGCATATGTATATGCGGAGACCCTCATTTAAGTGTGTATGACGGTCCTGAGCATTTACTTTTTCGACATCCGACCAGGCAGTCCGAAAAAGCTGTTCACGGAAAAGTATGTTAACTATAGGGAATCAATGGAACTCTTAGCATCACAAATACATCGATCGAAGCACTTTGAATGAGCGATCCTTCATCGCACAAACATTTGCCTTCATTTTCACAACTTTCCTTTCGACATTCTGAGAAAAACAAAACAATTTTACGCTAATCATTTTTTTTTTGCATCATTACAAAAATTGAACGATGAATATTAAAATTAAACATAAAATGAAGAGTCTAAATTGACTGACAATATGAGAATAAAGTAAATAATGATGAACATGCGAATGAAAACAAATTGATGACTTCATTTGAGCCTGTTCCCTCGAAATGAATTAGAGCCAATCATTAAGCTAACTGGAAATTTCGACATCATATAACAGCAAAAAGTTAGAGTTAATGAAACGATGACACGTTGCTAAAGTTTGATTACCTCGGGATTGAAATTAAAAAAAAAAAAAAAATTTTAATGGTTGAAATGATGCAGTACTCATTCGCAGTGTATAAAGTGAGCTCTTGAAGTTTTAAATCCCAACAACAGAAGGAAGCGTAAAAGGTGCAGGGCATAAAATAAACAGCATTGAATTGGATTTCGCCTGTAAATTACCGGCTAATCCAACGATTACAAGCGAATTCTTCTGTTGAATGTGTCCGGGATGAAGTTGAGTTGTTAGTCGTAAATTATTTTTATATTTCCTTATATATATATATATATTGTGGCCGATCTACGCTGTGGCTTGAATGAAGGATTAATATTCCGGCTGTAGAATGACGAAGTGCATTTCTCCCACAAAGTGATGGTACCTGAGAGAAAACTCCAATATAATGCACTAGCACAGAGAATGGAAAATTCTCATCGCCAAAGCAGAGTGGTATCGATGCTTCGAGATTATTAGCTGGAGACGTGGTTTTTCAATTTTCATGCTTTAATGTTACAACCGCCTTCCGCAGAGCATTATTCTCGCGCATTTCATCTGTGTCGATCATTTGCCCTTTACACGGATATTATCATCCCATTGCTGCTTTAGTGCACTATCGTTTCGAGATTTTTGTCTGAACGCATCTACGAGAAATTCTCTAACACAGGAATCATTGTTTTCGAGTTTCAAACGATGCAATTTTACTTCCTGTCCATTTGCTTTTGAATTTGGATGCGTTGTCACAAGTCTTCTGCCCAAATAGTAAACACTGGCAACGAAAATTTTCAACGGTTTTTTTATTGAATGAAAAAGTTTGTTGCTTGGGATTAAAGGATCGTTGTGCTGGTCCAAATCTCCATGTAAAATCGATTTTCTTCATTTAGACGAATCGAAAAAACAATTTCAATCTAATTTTATTCCACTGATGTGTCAGCAATGACATAATCCAAACATGAAAAAAGCTCGTTTTTCGTCTTCTTTCTAATTGGAGTCGCAGGTTGTTGTTATTGTTTGTTTGTTTTTTTTTTTTTTTTTTTTTTTTTTTAATTAATACATAAAAACAATATTAGAGTCTTGGGACTATTTATCCCACTTGGCTCGTACAGGTTGATAAAACCATATGTTTAAATCTAGAATACTTAATGCTACATCACAGTTTCATCTTCATCACAGTTTTTTTTTTTTATTTAGCCTAATTATTGCTAGTATTTACCTGATAAAATATTGAACTGAGGTACTTGAGCTGCTTTATCAAAAATAAAAAATAATCACGTTTTGATTTTTGAGTGTTTGAATGCAGGGCATATCAACGTAAAAATGAACGGAAAAAGATAAAATAAAATAAAAATAAACTTGAATCTTAAATAACACTGTCCGTATCATTGATAATTTTTAGAATTGTTCTTAAGGAGTTTCGATACCTGTTAACAAATGTTAAGAAATGTTAAGATAAAATAAAATAAAAATAAACTTGAATTTTAAATAACACTGTCCGTATCATTGATAATTTTTAGAATTATTCTTAAGGAGTTTCGATACCTGTTAACAAATGTTAAGAAATTAATAAAACTTGGTGATAATGTTCTTTAACATAAAGTGCAAAAGCTCAATTTTTTTCGAAATTTTCTTCCACATAGTTATCAAGTAATAAAGCATTAAAGAAAATTTGAAACGCTATTCTCATACACGTGATTTTTCGAGTTCAATAACTCGATAACAGGGTAGAAGAAAAATCTAAAAAAAATACGTATTGTCGAATTTGATACTAAAGAATATGTTCACCAAATTTTATAAAATTCTGAACTTTTTGAATTTTTTTATGTTCTTAATACGGCTTAGCATGACAACATTGTATCGACTGTACCGAAACTCCTTAAATTGGTTAGGGTCCGTATTGTGTAAAAAGGATTCGATGCAGTACGCAGGTAATTAATTTGTGAGTCACAGGTTTTTTTTTTTTTTTTTTATTTTTATTTTTAGGGGCTTCGAGCTCCATCTTGCACGTGCCCATGCTGCCCCGGTGAGTCACAGGTTTTCCTGGAATACTCTCCGCGACACCTCTACGTTTATATCAGAATCGTTTGAGAACTGCTGACGTGGTTGTTTTACCGGGAAATTGGAGATGTCGGTAAATGATCGAGAGTCGATCAACCGATGGGGAAGATGTTAGTCAGCGGTTGATAAGTCATCGGCTGAGTACATCTTGGTACACTCCTTGATTTTCTGCGAATCCCTTTTGTTTTAGAAACTACTACAAATATATTTCGTCTCTCAGATTTTTCACTCATTTCATTACAGAAGTCGATGATACGATTTTAAAAAATTCACGAACTGCAGAGTTCCACGTAAACTGACGGAAAACTTGAGAAAATCCCGAAACTAGAATCAGCGCCGCAGCAACGCTAACGGTCTTGAGAACCACTGAACCTTTCACAGGAAGAAAGTTCGTGGTTCGCACTCGCTCAAAGGCTTTTCAACGCATCCCGATATATATTTTTTTTCTGGAATGTGAAAGGAAGTTGAAACTAAAACTTTCGATGTTTGACTTATCGTGTTAAGTTCGATTTTCACTTTAGAAATTCATCGGTCATTTATTCACAAATATTCGTGGTGACTTGGGTTTTTATTTAATTCAGAAAAAAATAAGTTACAACTTGATTAGCGATGTGATGGAAAATAATTTAAAAATGTCACTTTGAATATTTTATGAAGCAGCTTCTGTTGAAGAATAATCCGGTTGGGATGCACCTTAAATCTACTCAAACACGCACAACAGCAGTGCAACTTTTTGTGTAGTTTTCTCGAACCTACAGGAACAAAAAAATTTTGGAAGAATCTCAGTTGTTGATTTGAAAGAAATGAAAATTATTAATCACCTAAAAGTCGATATTTTTGAGTTTTTTTTCGAGTCGATGATAACGCGATCATCGAAAACCCTCAGTTCGACGTTGATGCAGAATTTGCCCACGTTGAGAATAAATTTCGGGAAAACTTTCGAGCTCCCTGTCAATTCTGTGCCCGATGAAACTGCGAAAACGAGAACTCCGATCGACACTTCAGCCACTCTGTTTCTTTTTGTGGTCGAGTCTCGCAAAAGCTTTCCGATCGCGATGACAAAAAATGTGATCGACGCCATTGCAGAGATGGCCTCTTATCACTACAGTCCGAAATATCTCATGATATCTTTTGCTCCGAAGCAAAGCTTCGAGGAATTGTTGCGGTTTGCTTGGTCCAAGAAAATGTTGGATTTTACTATTATCGAGTCGGTTCAACCAGAAGTTCCGAGACGTTCCATTTTGATCGACCGTTCCGTTAATTCATTGACGATTTATCAACTGAACCTCTTCAAAGAAGATAATACACGAGAGAAAAATGGAACCTCGCAGGCAGTCAGTCAGTCGCTGACTGTCAGTATTTTGTTTCATCTCGATTCGAATTCAGTTGAATATTTGTCCGGACTTAGAGTACGAATATTGCACACCGGAAATGAAATTTTGTTGAATTCATAATAAAATATTTCGTTGATGCAACAAATTTTTTTATCAAAGTTCCGTTTGTCTGTAAAAAAAAATACTTTGTTGTAATATTCGAAATGTTGTTATGGAAACTAAAAAATTTGTTCTATACGAGCAACAAAATATTTTAGTATTTCATCGAAATTTCGTTTTCAGTGTGCAACGATGATTTTATTTTTAGTAATAAACTGGAGGTACTTTTACGACTTTTGTTATATTCCAGTCCAATCGTACGACGCTTTTGAGTTTTAAGATGATGGATCAGTCGGTAATCACACCTCGATTTTTTTAAATTGAATCTCTTTGACATCGTTCGTCCGATTAAAATAATAAAAATATCATCGTACGCAGCACGATCGCAAAAATCCGATGACGTTTTTATTTTTTCGATCAGACGAACGATGTGGAAAAAATTCCTTTTCAAAATTTACAGCTAACTCTCTCGCGCTCACGGTTGTGATTACCGACTGATCCATCATCTTAAGGGGCGGGGTTGAAATTCCGAACGGTGAGAAATCAGAAGGCTCAAAAGTCCGACAACCGCGCTAGTGCGATATATCTATATATTTCGAGTCCCAGCTAGATTTTCGGACTTTTGAGCCTTCTGATTTCTCACCGTTCGGAATTTCAACTCCGCCCCCATCTTAATACTCAATAGCTTCTTTCCTTCTCAATTTTTTTTTTTGTTTCCACATTGTTTTCATGGCCACAACGACGACTGCAAGTTTCTCGAAGCAGAATTCAACTGTACCGACGACTCCATGGTAATATATCTGCAAACTCGACAGAGAAAAGTGTAGGGATCGAATAATTTGCGATGGGACCGCTTCGAATGAGCGCCACGTCAGAAGAATGAGAGACGAGCATCACCCAGCGCATCTCATCTCTGCTAATTATCTGTGGGTACCTTTGCCACGAAATGAATAACTAAATAGCTACTTGAATTTCTCCCATCCGGAGAATGTACGCGACTCCTGGATGACTATATAAACCTTTCTTTTCATTTATCTCATCGTTTACTTAGCTCATTCGGTGACATCGTGAGCGTGTGTCAAAAACTCAATTTAACTCTTGCCCATTGGCCGCATGTAAATTCGTTTCGTCGAATCACGAAGAGCAACGTCCGACGTGTCTATTAGATTCATCGAAAATCGCATCTTTTTTCGTTACAACGAACTAAATAGTAATATTAACCTGCTTCTTAGCTGCCACGTTAAGAGCTATTCGATTTCTCGATTATTTTCCCGACATTCAACTCGTTCACACGACCGACGACCGCTCGCGACTGACGACGCAACGTTCGCTCGCTGATGGTTGTTCCAGTACTTGGCGTGTGATTAATTAATGATCACAAGATGTTGTGTCTCCGTGATATTTTTCACTCTAGATCTACTCTTTTTGCATGTATTCTGGTGAGTCAGTTTCAATATTTTATCTTTCATCTCCAATTCTACTTCCTTGCGACAAGAGCGAACAATTCGGAGTTTTCTCCTATGACATGGAGGTGTCATCTGTTTCGGTGTGACATCAAATTCTTTGTGTAAAATTTCGAGACTTCCCTCAATTCAAAATCTACCCATTCGTTCGTTTTTTTTCCGGCCTTTCATTCAATTCTATTTATACCAACGACTAATTTATACACAACTCGTATACATGTCGAATATTTAACCTCAAAATTCACCTTTTCTCTCCTTATCGCTATCGATACCGGCAGAGATTTCCGGTTTTCTGTTACGTAGCGTATGTTTTTCTACCATAAGGTTACTTTTGTTAGATTTCACAATTTTCTTTAGTCATTATTTTTTCCCCTGGCACTTTCCATGCTCAATTATTTCGCGGAACCGACTCTTCTCATTCTTCGAACTGTTTTTCAAACGCGAATCTATGAGAAGTTTACACAATAAAAAACGTCAATAATGACAAACGATCATTTCTCTGGTTATTCCATTTTAGTGTAAAAATTCGTTTTTATTGAATAAAAAATATTGATTATCCACGAAATAACAAGACAATCCTTTTATATAAACATTACTAACGGTTTGATGAATTGATTGTAGAATAAAGTAATAAGACGTTTAATTGTTATAAATCAATTGTTTGAAGTGTCACTGCAATATATGAAGAAAACATTTTCAATATTGGAATCAATGTTAGTGTTATTAAATTTAAATGAAAAATGGGTATGTAATCTTTGCAGAATATTTTTTGTACAATACGTGGTTCGTTGATTCACATGTTTTTCTCATTCTTTATTATCTTTACTGATAACAAGCTCATTTTCCTCATTCAATACAAATATTCCATTGCAGATTTCCTTAGCGCACAATTATGTAGATGGAGGTGCAGTGCCGCTTACTTCAAAGACTATTGATATGACATTAGGTAAAACTATACATATCATTAATCAATATTCTTGTTTATCATTATAATCTGATAATTCACTAATTTGAGATCATTCCTGTCTGGTTTTCAGCCTCCAACGAATTAGTATTTATTAATTTCTATGCGGAATGGTGCAGATTTAGTAATATTTTGGCACCTGTCTTTGACGAGGCTGCTGATAAAATACACGCACTTTATCCATCCGGATCGAAAGTCGTGATGGGCAAAGTAGACTGCGATGCTGAGTGTATGTTTTGAATAATGCAATTTACTGATTTTCATCTTTATTTTTTTTTTTAAATTTTACATTCCATGCTTTATTCACTCTATTTCTCTTTAGTTACTCAACATTTTTATTTTGATTCTTCAGGTTAAATTTATTCTGTCAAGTAATGTCAATTCATTCTCATATTGGATTAAATATTGAGCTCACAATGTTTTTACAATTTTCTTTGATTGACTTAAATATTTGGATTCATGAATTCAATTGAATTTCATTCCATGTTTTTTTCATTACAATCTTCATCACTTCACAGCTTCCGTTGCTGCTCGATACCACATTACAAAATACCCAACACTCAAAATCATTAGAAATGGACAACCAACAAAAAGAGAATATAGAGGGCATCGTTCCGTTGAGGCTTTTGTTGCATATGTAAAAAAACTTCTGGAAGATCCGATCCAAGAATTTACAGACTTACAAGCGTTGCCTGTTCTTGATGACAAAAAACGCATGATGATTGGATTTTTCGATACAAAGGATGTTCCAGAATATGAAACATTCCGCCGTGTCGCCACTAATCTCAAGGATGACTGCCAATTTCATGTTGGCTTTGGGTATGTTTTTTCAGTTCTTATTTCTCATTTGTACTGTTGTCTGTATATACCTCCGTTTTATAGCGTTATTAATTGGACAGTGACAGTGGAATTTGAGTATTTCCGACTGTTGCACTGTCCAAATTGTATATTAAGCCTGATTCCTTTTGTCCTCTTTATTTGCTACTTCATTCTCTTGAAATTAATGTCAACTGTACGTTAACGTAAAATGCAGAAAGTAAATTTCAGAAGTAACTACTGTTATATTTGTTTTCGTTTTGAAAGTTTTATCCAATCAATTGATTTTTTCACTTTTTGACTTTCTTTTACATCCTAAATCATCAGTTTTCTATAAAGTTCATCATGTGCAAATGAATCATCTTCAATATCAAGCATTCATTCAACAAAACGTCTTCTGTGATTTTATACAATTTTGAAAACAAATTTTTAACCGATGTTCGTTTCGTTTTAACAAGTACCTGCACTGATGCAAATTGTGATATTGGGCAGTATATTAATTTGCTGTAAGTAGAAAAATCACGAGTTGAACTCTTCGTAGTGAATCAATAGAAAAGAAATATTCTGAAAACAACAACGTTTGATTAAAACGAATAATCCTCTATTGTTTATATTATAAAATAGTTTCACCAATTTTGAATGTATTTTATTCACGGACAATGGTTTGATTGACCTGCAGATGTTTTTTTTCTAGTTCCCAACAATTCTCTATTTTTTTTGCTTTTACTTTTAACTGGAATAAAAAAAATGTGTATTCCATTAGGAACGCAAGCCAGCCAATGCGTCCTCCCGGTGAACGACTTGTCGTCTTCAGATCGGATAAAGCGTTATCGAACGACAAGGATGAAGCGTTCAGAGGGAGTTTACTTAATTATGACGAGTTCAATATTTGGGCACAGGAAAAATGTGTCCCACTCGTTCGAGAAATAACGTTCGAAAATGCCGAAGAATTGACAGAGGAAGGTTTGCCCTTCCTTGTCTTGTTCCATGCCCCTGATGACCATGAAAGCGTGAAGGTTTACAAAGACATCATTGCGAATCACTTGATCGACGAAAAACGTGAGTTTTGATTTTATCAAAGTTTATTCTTATCTTAACCCAGAATAACGACTTTTGGAAAAAAATATATTTGAAATTATAGAAATGTGTCACAAATGATTCATTTCTGTCAAAAGTTTCAGTCAATAATCGTCCCCGTTATTTATAATATTTATGATGTTTAATCAAATTGTTGAGAACAGTGAATGAGAAAATTTATATTGTATTTTTCAGAGAACATAAATTTCTTGACGGCCGATGGTCACAAATTTGCTCACCCTCTTCATCATTTGGAGAAAAGATCGACCGATTTGCCATTGATAGCGATCGACAGTTTCCGGCACATGTATCTTTTTCCTAAATTCGAGGATATTCATATAGAAGGAAAACTGAAATCTTTTTTACAAGATTTGTATACCGGTAAGCTGCATAGAGAGTTCCATCACGGCCCTGACCCTAGCTCGGTGGAAGTGGAAGATAAAAATCGTCAAGCAAAAACCCCGACGACACCGCCTGAATCGACTTTCAAAAAACTTGCTCCGAGTAAAAACAGGTACACGCTCCTCAGAGACGAACTGTAAAGAAAACGAAAAAATAAGTGTTGCAATTAATCGATTCGTCTTCGACTCTTTAATTCAGAGGATTAATAAATGTGGACGCTGGTGCCTGAAATTAGCGAGCCTATTTTTCCAACCCCCCTATTTGTCATCGTTTTAGATTTTTTTACGATAAAAATTGAACGAAAATCTTCATTGAAATCTCTAATTAACGTGCATCGTAACGTTTCATCAACTTCCACAATTGTAATAATGCAATATATAGATATATATATGACATCATATATGCATTTATATTTATATATTGGACTGAGAGAAACTGTTTCTATTTCACTTTCGTGCAGACTCCATTTTCTCGTTTTACTATAAATAAAAACTTTCAAAATATTTTTTATAAAAAAAATTAACATTATTCAATCAAAAATTAGTTCTCTAATGTCGAAATATACGTAGGAAAATACTGAAAAATATTTTCGTACCACGAATATGAAAAAAAAAACCTGTGAAAATTACACAAACTGCTAACATTTTAACTGGTAGTTCTTTTGAAATTCGTTTAACATTCGGGGAAATGTACCATTTTTAATTTTGTTCATGCGTGGGGAAGGAAAATTCAGGTGCTGGGAAATGCAAGAATGGAAATTAATTTCTAGTACAGTCCAGTATATATTTATATACAGATATATGATTATTTGGCATTTACGTTAATTTGATGTCATTTTCGACCGAGACGTAATGCCAGAATCGTGTATATATACATACACTTAAAAGAGATTTCGTACCTGTGTGATGAACTCAATGATTAAAAAGAAAATTTACATTTTCCATTTCGTTCATTAAATAAGCACGATTTTAATACGGCAAAAAGTTACTTCCATACTGATCAACAATAAAAAA
Organism: Venturia canescens; assembly: GCF_019457755.1. Classification (NCBI taxonomy): domain Eukaryota; kingdom Metazoa; phylum Arthropoda; class Insecta; order Hymenoptera; family Ichneumonidae; genus Venturia; species Venturia canescens. The sequence goes on along the minus strand of NC_057423.1, from coordinate 9,480,020 downwards.
AAGTCGCATATGGGAAAATAAATTTGTATTATTTGCTGATAAGTTTCTAAAATATTTTTAGTCACTCTCAACGTCATGGTGAAGATCGTTTTTTGTGTCAAACTTTAAGATACACTAAATACAAAAATATATATTTGACGCTGCTCTTTGAGTTGAAATAAATAAATTTGTTTATTTGTTGCATTTACAGAAAGATTATTAATTTGTGACGAACAATGAAAATTTCAAGGAGAAAAATATAAAAACTTCATAGGCCCATTTGTTTTTATGAATAATTTGTAATGAATTTAATGAAAAAAATTAATACGATATTCACTAAACCAGTTTGAAAAAAAAGTGAAATAAAATATAGTTGAGTTTATAGTTATTAATAAGCTCAGAGTTTTTGAAGATTTTTAAACGTTTGCTCGAATTTTTTTATGACACAATTAAGGGTCCTTGGATTTTCTTTTTCTCTACATATCTACGAATTTAAGGATGAATTGTACATATTTTCGTACCAATCATCACTTTCTAGGAGAATCGCAGCATTTGACGGTCTGAAAAAAATTCAAATTTTGGTCAACGATCTATCAAACGAGTTTCTTCGAGATTTGTCGGTTGTTCAATTTACTTTCAAATGTTTTCACAATTTTAAATATATTTTGTAATTGGTTTTTTTCTGAAGTGATTTATCCCAAGAGCATATGCAATGCTGGAAATTTTTTTGAACAAACTTTCTGAAAGTTTTCTGGAATAAAATTTAAAAATCAAACAACGAGAATATTCTGAAAAAGTGATAATCTGTCGGAGCAATATTTTTTCTCTCAATGAAGTGTTTTCAGAAACTTTGTTCCCAAGAATGAATGACGTGTACGATATTTCCTTGAGATTTTGAATCTGATCGCGAAGCTTTGAAATTCAAACCCAGATGAGTCTCTGATTGATAGAAATGTGCAATTAATCCTCAGAGAATCGTGACCTTTCACCACTTAGAAAATAAATCTCGCTACAAAGTAAACAAGTCTTGTACAGTCAGTAAGTTGTATGTAAGAGAGACAAATTTACAATTGCAACGCAGAGGCGATGGAGTGGAAGATTTTTTAATGCCTGTATAGAAAAACTGCGTCGCAAGTTGATAAGGAAACAGTTGTGAATTTGCACCAATCATTGTATGATTTTTTTTTTCACTCTACATAAATAAGTTGTTTTCCGGATGGGAAGAAAGGATCATTTAACATGAAGATTTTGTAGAAACTCTGAGTACATGCTCTTGGCTACTTCTTAGCCTAATCACGTCAAAAAAAAAACGAAGAAATGAAATTAAAAAATCGAATAAAGGCAATCATTCTCTGCTTCAATCAAATGTGTACATTTTGAAATCACTTACGTGCCTCCCCCACAGCAAATGTGACTTGTACATAAAAATATGCACACTTCGATCAGCACGAAAAAAGTGAGAGAATAAAATGCTTGAAATCGTTGAAAAATCAAGGCAACTTTATTTTTTGTCTTTTTATTTCACTATTGCCTCGATGGCGTGTGTACGAGTGTGTTGTGTGATTATCGTTTGTTTGGTAATGGGAAAGAAATCGGTTTTTATTCTACTTACTATTTACCTTTGTTCTTCTACTCATGTAGTATCATTTTTTCTTGTTTAAATTACGTTTTATTATCCTGTGAAAATCATTCCATTCTTTAACCACGTGAAGCGAGCCCAGTGGGACTCTTTTTTTTTAGTGACTTTATATAACGAGTATGTTTAAGTTGTACATGTATCGATAACGGTATTAATTTCACTGTTAATAAACACTCTCTAAGTCACGAAATGTGTTTTTCTTTTTTCAATCACTTTCCCCTCATCGAAAATTCGAAAACGAACTGGCCGTCGTTATCGGTCCCCGACTAGAGAAAAATAAAACCGAAAAAAAGTGATGAAAACATTGAAGTAAGCAAAATCGAAATTTACATATTTTTCACGAATATTTTATCGCAATTCATACAGTCGACAAATTTTTCTCCACGAACGATTCAAGCGAAACTTTGTGTGTGGATTAGTTTTTGTGGATGCTTAGTCGGAACACAAACGTCGTGAATACAAAAACAATCTGTCGAAAAAAGAAATGACTACCGTCTACAGTTTGGACGAAAAATTGGGATTCCGAAAGACTCAATAGATTGAACAGAAATTATAATCAGCAATTTGTGGTTTCTTTTCAGTCGAGTATACAAGTTGCGATAATCAATTTTCAAGTGTTATTTTTTCGGATGACAAATAACGACCATTTTTCATTTTTTCCGTAATGTTTCCGAAATACTACGTAGATCAACAGAACAAAAACGCAATATATTTGCCATTATAAAGTAGGTTAAAGCCGAATACAAATTCGATGCTTTTTATTTCCATCCGATTTATAAAAATAAGAACAATGCTGAAAGGATTGTGGTTAATCGAATGAAATTCGTTCGTGTCCATTATAAAATGGCTGTATTTTAAGGATAACTTGATACACGTATTACATTCCACCAAAACACTCCGTCTTTTTCGTAACTGTTTTTTTTTTTTGTTATTTTCTTAATGTGTTTTATCATATTTTTTTAGATTTTATAATTTTTTAAATGTTCTTTTCCCTTCACTTTCCTCTCCGTCCGCGTTTCTAATCGTACGATACATGACATAACACATAACATGACTTACATACATGTAACACCACACATACAGCACTCTCGTATGGCTTGTCAGCCCAGAATGGTGTCTAGGCTTACGACGTAAACACGCGAAGGAAGCTTTTGTTAATCCGGTACGATTTCCCCACTTGTTGTTTCTCATCCAAGTGTTTTTCGCTTGTTTCCATTTCTTGTGTTATTTTTCTCTCGAGTTTCGGGGAACAGTGTGATATCGATATAAGAAGTTATTAAATATACATAAAGTGCGGGAGATTAATCGATGATCGTGACAAAGAAATTCACAACTGATTACGTATTTATAAACCGATCGTAAGAAACTCAGACTATCGATGGAATATTTATATGTATTTCGTTTTGTTTTCGTTCTCTGTTTTGTTATTTTTTATTATATTTTTATTTTTCAATTAAAAAACATTGAAAGCCACGAAACAGTCGTAGAGTACAATGAGATGAAAATTTCGAAGACAAAAGCTCGTAATTTTTCGTCTCTGACAGCGTGAAAAATATTTATATATGCCATTTCTCGTTTTTTTTTTGTTTTGCTTTTTTTACTTCGTTTTATTCGGTTACATATTATTTCGACACTCGCGAGGAAATTCGGCGCAATTCCCAAGGAACAAAATTACGTATATATACACAGGTATATATCAATTTTTTTTTCATTCACATTGATTTTTTTGGCTGGAAGCCTCTGCGGTAATTTGACGCTTATCTTTCGGTGGAACCCTATTCGCCGTCCAATAACGATCCCAAATTCTTTCATTTATATCCGACTTTTCAACAACGCATGGTATAACTATAATAATAATGATAATAATTAGTAGAATATTTATTCTAGAAAAATAAAGGGCAACAAAGACCCGTTTGCAGGAGCTCCATCGTAGAAACTTTAATTTCAACTCTATTCAGGGTTAAAAATAAAAATTTTTCACCCTCCGTTCGATATTTTCTCTCGGTGTCTCGCCTTTTTTTTATTATTCTTCGTTTTGTTTTGCCATTTTTTAATTAATACGCTCAATATACACATATCAGATATATTCTCCATATACATACACATATATATATATATTTTTTTACTTTATAGCTTTTTTCCTTCTTTTCTGACGTTTCTTGTTTTACTCTCATTTTACGTCCTGGAGGATAAAATTTTTTCTTCATTTTTATCTTTTCGCGATCTTTAATGAATTGATGCATTTTTTCAGGACTCATCGCCCGACTTCTGGCAGCTATACATAAATTTTTCAAACTCTCCTCACTTTCCTTGTACTCGTATAATCAATGAAAGACTTTTTTTTTGAACAATTTATCATAAATTTTCTCTCGACTTTTGACCTGTCGTGCAGATCTCACAGCTTCAGGTGTTTACTTTTGTTTTTGTTGTTGTTGTTAGGCCCATCCAACGTGCTTGACTCACGAAAACAGAGTATCGACAAAATTTACCACCATACGAAATAATAGTGGGATCGTAACAAGTTGAAGGAGCTGGTTAAAAAGATTGAACTTCTGTGCCTACGTTCTGCTTCTTATCTTCCAAACAGATCTCTTCCTATTTTTTTCCATTTTCCATTTAACGATGCTGAATTACTTTACCAATCTCGAAATAATCGAAGTGACGAAGAAAAGGCAGATGGTTGTTCGATGAATTTGTTCGTAGATAAATCATTGAAAATTAATTTTCTTATGACGAAATTTGAAACAATATTATCGCAGGTGCTTTTTTATTTCCATCTTTTCCTCTCTTTCTCCTTTTCCACTATTTCGTTTTTATCTTCGCTTAAAACATTCAACACCAAAAACGTTTTAAATGGTTAACGATTTTTTTTTATTCATCGATCATTTCGACACAGGATTTTTGCGGTAATGCGACTTTCAATATCTTGCAAATTTTGTTTCTTTTTTCATTTATCACTAACGATGCAAACATACAATTTCTTGCATTACAGCCTAATTTTTAGATGATAAAACCTGAAGGTTATTATATTCCGGTGCAAAAGTTCGCCGCCATTTTGTTTCAGCAGCAATTTAGCACAGTAACATTCACGTAGTTAGCATAAACATTACACTTATCAACAGTAATGATTACGTCATCTAACTTTACGATAATCCGGATGTTTTTTTATACCTGTAGGTTTTTTTCATTAATTAAATTTTTTTCGTTAATTTTAGTGTTCGTACATTCATAAATTTTCGCATGAATTTTCGGACAGATTGTTTGATTATTTTTGCAAATATAACTCATCCGTGTCACGTAATTTTGTCGCTTTTTTTCACTTCCGTTTACTCATTTCGTAAAGGAAATGATGGATTTTCATTTTCACAATTAATTTCACTTGCCCCAATTGCGTTTACGATGAATTCGAAAAATGATTTCTTCCGCCACTTTTTCGTAATCGTCGTCCACCATGTTCGTGAGTTTTCGAGCTTTTCATATTTTTATTCATAAACGAATACCCGAAGGTTTACACCGTGAATCTTTGAACGCGCTTAAAACAGCGACACCAATTTGTTGCAGCACAAAAAAACATTTTTCTCTCACAAAATGGTGAATTGAACGATGAGTAGCTTTGTTAAAAAAATGTGCTCAATAGAAGGAAGACTGTTTTTCTCTTTGTTATCCCTTCTCACTCTTCCTCCCCCTCTCCTCGCGCTCTCTCGTTTTCTCATTCTCTTTTGACCTTCTCCCGCTTGTTTCGCTACTGTCGTCGTAACGGTTACTACGTAAGAATAATATTTCTGGCATGTACAGTTCACTTTATCTTTTTCGTAATATATCCATGAACGCGTGGTGTTTTTGATATTTTAGGACCCTTTTGCTTAGTTGTACTCGAATATGTATAACGACGAGATTAAAAATGAAAAAGTACGCGCGTTATATTTGAACGTGTTTGCTTAACGAAGCGTTAAAAAACCTTTGGAATCGCTCGGGGTGCGCGTGGAACTTTGAGCTATAAAAATATGTTTTCGTTCAGTGATATTTCGTCTAATAAGTTTTGTCGAAGCAAAAAACAATTTCTAAATGAAACTACCGTTTACAGATTTCACACGGATTTTTACATTTTCTTCGCATTCGTATATTTCGCACGTATCGAGATTTTAGATTTTTTTTCAACAAATTTCTTTCGTTTCGAAATCCCATTTCACAGTTCCGAAATCGAGGCTTGCAGAGACGAATTCCCGTGTTGGGATGAACGTAAACACGAAAGTCATGTCGAAAAAGCATTTTACGAATAAAAAGGTGTGAAAACACGAAGACGGATCTTTGCGTAGAAGGGACGATAATTAAAATTGCTTTACTTTTTCATGTTTTTTTACGTACGAGAAAATGTGGTTGTGCGACGTTTCCCAGAATGCAGCGTTTCGAGAGGCTCGCTGCAGTTCGAGGACGAAAAATATATAAGTGAATGAACGCTTACTTATCGTAGTGTAATGAAAAAGTTCACTCATTTCTTCACAATTTGGGACGGTTCGACCATTCGTATCTTATCGAATTCGAGCAATGTTTTTTTTTTTTTCAGTATGACGTAAATAATTGAACGAATGATTGAACAATTAGGCAAAGAAGTTTGGTTGACGCGAAGAAAAATTGATACACGAATCACATCTGAAAACAAACAATTTCTCTCATCATTTTCTTTATATTCTTCACTTTGTTTTTGTTTTTATGTTTTTTTCTTTTTTAACGCATAGGCCGTCGAGGTTGCGGGGAACCTTTTCGGATGAGATTTAGTTTAATCTGTTCAGATATTGTCTTTGGGACGTTTTACATTACTATTTGAATTGGCTCATCGCGACGAACTCTTTGAATCCATTCGCTCGGGACGTGAAAAAATCACGAATAATTTGTGATTTTCAACTAAAAATGTCCTTTTACTTTTTTTCTTCGTGAAATTTTATGTCTGTTATCGTTTTTTTTTTTTTGCTTTTTTCAGTTTTATTTTCATTTCTATTTGTTTGTTCGTTTTTTTCTTTCACTTCGGTCGTTCTGTAACGCATTGTCTACAACGCGGATGATAAAACGCTGCAAACCTGCTGCAAACGTCTACTTTTTATGTTCAGCGATATTCGGTTACGATCGAAGAGTCATCGGAGATGGGCATTGAAAAATAAATAAAAACAAAAGGAGAAAAGCTTGAGTAAAAAAATGTAAATATGAAATGAGTCTGAATTGGGATGAAAAATGAAACGATCCCGTCGGTATAAACGACCGAAAGCATAATTACGAAGCTCCACTTTGAAAATTCAATGCTCGGGGCCCATCTTTTGAAACTCTTCTCGGTAGCCAGCAATTCCGAAGATGCACGCGTAATTGTTTTTGTTTGTTTGTTTTTTTCCATCTACGATTAAAAGCACCGTTATTTTTTCTTGTCGTTTTGTTAATAATATATAATATCAACACGATACACTTTCGTGTATATCGAATATATATATATATCTATAATATCGAATGTTTATAGATTAAGGTATGAAACGAAAAACGTAACACATTATTGTCTATCTCTATGTAAAATCATCGGGTCATCGGGCTCAACCGATGATAACAATGACTTTTGTATTTTGTTTCTTTTCATTTGTTTCATTTAAGGTAACTCCTGTACTGCATGCTAGTCAAATGAGTGGTAAATTTTCAAAGCGCTTTTAGACCAAGCTTAAGATGATGGATCAGTCGGTAATTACACCTCGAATTTTTGAAATTGAAACTCTTTGACATCGTTCGTCCGATTAAAATAATAAAAATGTCATCGTACGCAGCGCGATCGCAAAAATCCAATGAAATTTTTATTTTTTCGATCAGACGAACGATGTGGAAAAATTACCTTTTCAAAATTTGCAGCTATCTCTCTCGCACTCACCGTTGTGATTACCGACTGATCCATCATCTTAACGTACTGATTAAATGTATCGTTAGTGGATTTGTATTACAGCATATCTCATTAATATGTGAAAATATTAAAAAGGCTAGTTTTGCAAAAGCATCAATTGATAAATGCAAATTTCTAGGCTGACACATTTTCATTGGTATTTTGAGAAGAATTATCTGCGTTTTTTCATCGATTTTATTGCAACGAGTCTCATTTTGTTCGTCAACTGATCCTCTATGAATTCACCATGTAATTGTTTTTTTAACTTGATCGTTTCACTGTTGCAGCTAATTGTTGATTGAGTGAAAAAACTTTTTCATTCATAATTTATCTCAGGAATGAGTTTGAAGGAAAATCTACGTGGTGAATTCGTAGAGGATCAGTTGAGGAACAAAATGAGACTTGGTGCAATAAAATCGGTTAAAAAATAGAAATGATCCTTTGAAAAATAGCTGTGAAAATGTGTCATCATGGAAATTTGCATCTATCAGTTGATAGTTTTGCAAAACTATCATTTTAAATATTTTTTCACGTTAATAAGATATGCTTGAATACATATCTACTAACAATAAGTTTAATCGGTACGTTGAACTTGGTCTAAAAACGTTTTGAAAATTTAACACTCATTTGACTAGCATGCAGTATACAGGAGTTACCTTAATATGCTTGCTGCTTTCGACATTCGTATGAATCGATCTTTATTTGCTGGAGAGTGTGAACGCCTTTGATTCTTTCATTTCGTTTCCTTGCTCTCTCTCTCTGATTCTCTCTTCTTTCCTTTGTTCGTTTTCTGCTTTTTTCCTTATAATCACGAAAATATCGATGCCACATACGACAATTCTATCAATCAGACTACGATAACTACATCAATATTTGTTTAGTGCTTCACGTATTCGTGGATTCTCGTTTGCTGTGTTAACTCTTTTGTTGTGTTTTTCTTCGTAATAATAGGTGAATAGTAATCAACTCGATTGGTGACTAGGTGTGCTCAATCGCTACGTTCTATCTCTGACCCTCGCTAGGCTCGTTAAATATCAACTTATAACGAATAACATGTACGCGTGCGGAACTCTGCTTACGTGGGAGAACGATTTTCTTTTCCTTTTACTTGTCTCATTTTCATTTTCTCGGTATGTAGCGCGCGTGTGTGAACATGTATGGAAAATAAATGAAAAATGGATTGACGCGAGGATCCTCCGTAAGATCGATCTCGTTTCTTCTTCACTATTTTTTTTCTTTCCCTGGGCTCGAGTCGGGCCCGCCTGGAATTCGTGAAAGTAAAATCGACACAGTTTGAAAATTCATTAGGACAGAAAAGTCATACTCCACAAAATTCTTCCTTTTCCTCGAGTTACCCGAGCCTCATGAGCAAGAGTAAAATGAAACGTTTTTTATAGAAAGTCGTAAAACTGACGTTTCGAGAGGAACGTTTGAGTTGGTGTTGAAATAGTATTAATATTCGAAGGTTTCCTGTTGGAATTTCTATGATGAAGTATGTGTATAAGATCGCATTGAAAATCAAGGCGTTAAACGAATATATCTGATAACATTAATATCAATAATTATTTCATTCGCGTATAGAAATTTAGAGCGGAATGTGTGCTGGCCGCAACCGCGCACCTAAACTGTCATCTTATTAATTTAATAATAATAATAATTAAAATGTAACATGGACGATGAGATCCACTCGATGTTGAGCGAGGGATCGACCCCATACGAAATATACTTTTTACGTGCTATATTTATATGCTTAATATTCATTTATTTAATTAAGTATTTCTTTCGAATATCAACAATGTTTTAATCTCGTTCGAGATGATTTTGGTGTACGTGTCTTGTTGTTTTTGTTTTTGAGTGTGATTGTAAACGAGATTTTGATATAGCATACGCATAAAGTAGGTACGCTAAACGAAGCTCAGTTGATTGTTTCAGGAGCAACCTTGTTCTTAGGAAATACACTCTATCTTAATAAATTACAAACAAATTCAAAAAATAATTATAGAAATGATTTATCGTTTATTCCCTCCTTCTTTTTTCCTGTGTGTCTTTATTTTATTTTTATTTTTTTTTCTTTTTTTTCCTATTTTCTTTACTTTTCTTGTCGCGAAGTCATTTTACAGTCGCGAGGCTCGTTGAGCGTTGCCAAAACACGGATTATTCCTCGTCATATTTGACCACATATATAAATAAATAAATATATAAATATATTTATACAAAGACGATATAAATATAAATATATGTTTATTTTTTTAGTACGTATTTGAAGTTTCTCTTTGGTTGCGCCTCATTTTTTTATCGCTTTTTTTTTTTTATCTCTTCATTTGGTCTTTTGCCGGTTCAGCAACGTTCTTGAGCTCGAGGTGTATCTCGCTATTTTTTTTTTTTTTTTTTTTCAAATTTTTAAAAATTTTTTGTACCAACAATAACATAAACTGTATTATTCTCGTTGCTTCGTATCGAGGACCACGAGAAAGTAGGGCTCTGTTACAGAGAAGTCGGAAATTAAACGAGGAGGGAGGAGCTTGCTTCTTTTTTTTTGGTGTTTTTCTTTTTTTCACTCGGGCGTTTTTTTAACGAGACCGCGCGAGTACGTGCTTTCTGTAAACTCGACGGTTTACCGGATCGGGAAATTCTCTCCTCGCCTCTCCTCACTTCCGGTTCCTCGCCATTCCACATCAACATTTTCATCCCCCGAATCCAGTTTTTTTTCGGTTTCTCTCGTTCCCCCCAACCAACTCACAGCTCTCTTGATTTTTTTAATCCCCTGCACACGCACATACACACGTTTCATACTCTCTTGATTCTTCGCTTTTCTCTCATTCCTCTTTATTCTATTCGTAGTCGCATCCCCCGTAACCCCCGTGTCCAACGTCTCACTTTTTAATCTTTGGCTTTTCGGCTCACTCGCTCGCTCGTTGACGCTATCTCATCCCTTCGCAGCTGTTTCGTTAGGACACGAACTGTCTTTGCTCCCGTTGTCCTGGCATCGTTGACTCTCGGTCCTCCGTGACGCTCAAGCTAATTCTTTGATGTGAGAATTGTCACGAATTCTGTGTAAAAGAACAGAAAAAGAAACTGGAATAATTACCCTCGTTTCGAAAGGCGAGTAGAGACTGACGTGAAACTCGGTTTCAACATCTTCCTCGCTAACATTTCGATTCGATTGGGATCCAACGCGTGGGCCGGGCCTGCATGCTCAATATGACGGAGAAAAGTTTCAATGAACTTGTGTGGCACATTAATTTTCTGTCAAAATGTTTATAAGCTTAGAAAATACTTGTCATTGGGCAGGCACCAATCCTGATTGACGTAATTTTGACGAAGGAGAACGGGTATTAGCTGCAAATCTCTTTTTATAAAGTAAGGTTGTGACGCGTCGATTAGCTCTTCATTGTCATCGCTTTTCCGCGATTTCGATTGGTTCTTGAAACACGACCATCGTGGGGCTAAATTCATTTGGAAAAAGCAACGTTCATTCGTACTGTCAAAATGACAGCTTGGAATTCAAAGCATCTTTGACATTTTGTCGATATCGTTTTGCTCGACTCGACTTCTCGAAAAATCTTCGAATTGGACATTCTTTCAATAGTTATTGATGAGTGCAATTATTAAATGTAAATGAATCCTGATAAAAATAACTTAAAAGTTACGCTATGCAAGAAGATGACGTCTGTGACTCACTTAGTCTCATATAATATAATGTGGTTTAAGAGGATGGATCAGTTGGTATATCGCAACCGTGAGTGCGAGAGAGATAGTTGCAAATTTCGAAATCAAAATTCTTTGACACAGTTTGACCGATTAAAAAAAGGCTCTGTCAGTCGATTTTTGCCATCGTTCTGCGTAGACTGACAGAGCCTTTTTTTAATCGATCAAACTGTATCAAAGAATTTCGATTTCAAAAATTCCAAGTGAGGTTAGTCGACTGATCCATACTCTTAAATTATATGAACGTGAAAAACTCAACTCTGTGTTCTTTTTGGAGGACCTTTCACACGCTTGTACAACCCAGTAAACATTTCTCCCCGGTGGCGCACGTGACGAATATCTTGCTGGGTGCATTTTTACAGTTTTGTCGTAGATAAAATAGTGACTTTTTAATACTTTATACAATAAGTTGGATGTTTTTTATTAATCAATCTTTTTCACGTCTTGTCTCCAGAATTTTCCTTTTTGTTATCCGTTCGTTTCCATGACATCTCAAATCTCTACCCCAAAAGTCTTGAAACAAACGAAACCCCATTTATATACTCTTCTTCTTCCGCACGGACAAGAACCTCACAACAATCATAACAATAATTTTCTACTTCAGTTTATACAAATTGTTTTGCAATTGATAAAAATCCACAGAACAACGCGTATTGACTGACTGCTCTTATTCCTTCTTTTTCTGTTTTCACTCTCGGCCACCAGATGTCATGTCTCTATGTTGCATCCCCACTTTCGGGTTAGACCAATATCCAAAAGACTCGCAAGAAATCGATCAAAATCGACAGTCGAAATGTTTTAACGTTGCTCCTTTTGGGAGGGAACTTTCGTGACGAAATCCACGTCACTTTTCGCGAGGTCGTTCGCCATTAAAATCGTTCGTGTTTTTTTTTCAGAGAATTCAGAAGCAATTGAAATTTTTAAAAGCAGAGATTAAGGATGAAGGAATGCTGTCAGTGGATTTATTTCCCGTACCTTCATAGTTGACCATTCCGTCGCCATTCAAATCAGCCTCTTTGATCATATCGTCGACCTCCTCTTCGGACAATTTCTCGCCGAGATTCGTCATGACGTGCCGCAACTCCATCGACGATATCAAACCGTCGTTGTTTTTATCGAACACTCTGAAGAAAACGGAAAGTTGTGAATGTTAATGACGATTCTGGAAGGGTTGATGGGAAATGAGGAAACGCTTACGAAGCTGCGTATATCGAATACAAATTCTACCTGAAAGCTTCGCGTAGCTCGTCCTCACCGTCGGCGCCTTTCATCTTTTTCGACATCATTTGTAAAAACTCGTTGAACTCGATGGTGCCATTACCGTCCTGATCGACCTCGTTCACCATGTCTCGTAGCTCCGTCTCTGAATCGAACGAATTCAAGCAAGAAGAAAAATAAATTGTGATTTTTCTTATGATTGAGAATCACCGATAAAATTCACCCCCGTGCAGCGAAGAATGGTTGGAAAATTTTAGAGGACTCGGAGAGCCCTATTTACCTTGGAATCATTAAAACTAAAATGGCAACAGAACACGGAGAAACGTTTAAACGAATATTTCGGATGAATACATAGAAATATTTGCTACGCTTTGTAGCAGTGCTGTTGTATATCGCCATTCTATTACATTTCACCAAAGTGCATAGTAATTTTGATGCCGAAAGCAGCTCTCTCAAATTTTACTATATGCATGACAGGCTAAATTTAGGTCTGTGACGTTCTTACATCGAACGATCTATCGATGTCTGAATGTCACTCGTGTCTTTGGTGAAATGTTAAAAATTGGTGAATTGGACTGGACAAATTGGTGAAATGTCGAAAATTTTTGTATCGTTGAGTCGCACCGTCCGAAAAGAAGTAAATTTTCTTTTCGACAAAGATTTACTTTACAAAGTTCGCTTATGAACGAAACGATCGCTTGAAATTTTAACATGTGCCACTAGATAATTTTCATGTTTGTACTCGCAACGCCTCATGTAATTGGTGGGCGCATGAATTTTGCTATGTTATTGACAGTGTGGTAAAAAGGAAAATACGAAACTATGCACTTTTTCGTATAGCACAGAGAAACGATTGCTGTGGTATCTCCTAAATTTTCATCAAATCATTTCATTATTTGCTATATTTTTAATCAAAATTCGCTCGATGTTCATTTTTGATATAGTACAGCGCATTATTTACTATGGACTGTGGTAATGGTTCCCCAAACTTTGGCATTATTTGACACACTCTGTAGCGATATTATTATAATATCGATATGGTTCGATGTTGCTATAAAAACATAGTAATTTTTGCTATAAAAGTCTCTCCGTGAATAAAAGACAATGAGTCGTAGGAAAATCATCAAATTTTAAATTCCTCGTATTTTGCCCAAGAAAAACGAAACGAATGAAATTCAGTGTTGTCATTTATATCAGAATTGGATCAAAATTCAATTCAACGCGATGAAGCAGCAGCAAAAATATGACTGAAATTGTGAACTTATTTCTCAGCAATTCATTTGTTTCTCACGGCTCTACCTACACGCATTTATTCGTTAACAACGACCTTAATGAGTTTAACGCCTCGCCATGAACGTCCGCGTTAATGAATTCACGCTGGACTGCGTTAACGAACGAATTACAAAATTAACTGACGCGTCCATCATTAAGACAAGCGCGAAGGCTCGTTATCACCATTGAGCTCGCAGATTTTTCCGCATATTTTTCATTCTCTCGGTATTCGGGCTGTTGCTGTTAAGGTCTTTAGGGTTTTAGGGGAAATGGGACGATGGGCACTGGATTTTTTCTGACCCCTGATGCCACGTCGCGAGCTCGAATATTTACAAATTATTTTTGTCCCTTTTCGAATTCCCTTCCAATAAAGTAACGCGGTGACTCCCGAATTAGTTCAGTCCTGCGTTTGAGTCAACAGGAACGAACAATAGCGAAGGATAATCATTCTCGAGACATCGAAGAAAAAGTAAATTTCATCAAGAAGTTAGAGTTAATCGATTTTTAACGTCTCAAAAATATCACTTTAAAACTTCAAGTCATCCCATCAAACAGTTTTCGAGATATTCTGCTTTAACTGAAGGGCTCTCTGACCCTTGACGACCGGTGGCTAAAACTTTGAATGCACTGGTGTATAAAAACCACTAGAGGGATTTGGATAAAGTTTATAGAGTTGTTTAGAAGCATAAAAAACTGATACTTGGACGGAGGATTTTGTTTTTTAACTTTTTTCAACAATAAACTTTTCTTTTTCTTCTTAAATTCTTATTTTTTATTTTTTCTTAAAAAACCTATCAGTCAACATTCAAAAAAGCCGTCATTACAATTAATATTCTTTTTTTTTGAGATTCTGTTCAGGTAAAGTTAAAACTTATTATAATAATGCCGTTTCATTAATTTTATAAGATTAATGTTATTCAGGTAAAAAAAAGGATTTATTTAATCACGCCTCTTGCTACACTTCTTCTTTTTCTTCTTCTTAAATTTGTTCTTAAAACTTGCGTAAGTAACTAATAAATAATTATTCATATGTAATGACTTTGATATTTTATTTTCCATTTATTCTAGCAGCTTTAAATAAAGTTGAAGTCCAATTCAGTTATGAGTTATTCCGCGCAGTTGAAACGCTTAGTTTGAGACTCAAAATTGAGGAAAGTTAGAAAAAATATAAATAAAAATGTAAAAGTTTTAAAACTTCAACGCGAGACTTCAAATATGCGGAGTAACGATAATATCCCATCGACGGAATGAGTCGGCCCAGTTTCGTTGATCCGTTAAAATCGCTGGCCGAATGCATTTCCGTGGTTTTTCGACAATCGTAAAGGAACGGAACCGCCCCTTTTTAAAACCCATCGTCATTCTGTGTGCAGCAATGCATGGCACGCATCGAGCTTGAGATTCCTTTGCCGAATATTTATTGAACGGTACACAATCTAGGGAAGATCGACAGAAGCAGAGAGAATAATCGACGTGCACCAAAGAATTGACCTCACTCGCTCATCATTATACGATCCCTTTTGTATTTGCGTGCACGAATATGAACTCTTTGTGAACATTCCCTTTGAACGAACGTCAATATTTCATCCGTCAGATTTCCAACTACACGCCTCGTGGCAATTTCCATATTATTCGAGCGAGAGAAAACAACGATTTGTTTTCAAAACGTAGCAGCTCGATTATTGGGCCTCGGAAAAAGTACAATTTTTCATTAGCCCGAACAAATTGGGGTCACGATAAAATGAAAAATTTTCCTCACCAACAAACTCTCAATTCAGGTCGAACAATTATTAATCACCATTTACAATGCATTTCGTTCGCAAGATTATTCGTATTAAAAGGATATTTACCGAATCATCCAGCACGATTTTCAGGTCGAATAACCACGGGGATAAGGAAAAACGAGATTTCAACTATTGACAAAGGTCATAACGCGCGACCTGCTGTGAGACCAGAAACTTTTAAATATGGATATCGGCACGATTTCGAAAATTCTTTTCAATACCAATTTTCTAAAGGTTGCCTCAATTATTCGGAGTGATCGATGAGAAATGAAATTCTCGAGAAAAATACTCCAGTTTTTTCGACGTTCAACGCTGACAAACGCGTTCGTTATCAAAAATAGTTTTCTCAGGAGCGAATGAAAGTGCAAAGATCATTTCTTCTTGCGTTACGACCCCTTTAATCAGCGCAAATTTCATCAAAATACTAAAACCAACGATACGATTAATATTTTTATCTTCATTTTCCGAATAATTCGCATCTTCCAACCAATTTCGATGCGCCACGTTTCGTTGTGTTCCTCCAAGGATTCTCTTACTAAATCAGTCGATGACTCGATTTTTCCCAAAGCTTCATGGCTCAGCGCCGTCGCAGCCCACTGTTCAATTTTTTGGAAAAAAATGCTTGTGGACCAAATCGCTGCAATTTGCATCGTAGCACTTATCAAGGAAAAATGCAGAGAATTTGTGGATAATTTTTTTTAGGAACGAATCGAGTCGTGTTGCATGAAAATCAGTAGAAAAGTGCGGAGTATTCATAAGAAGATATCGAGAAAGTTCACAATGGAATTTTACACATATCAGTTGACGATTTCGAGAATTTCAAGAAATTTTTCATTCAGTGTATTTTTCCATAAATGTGCATTAAAAACTTGGCGAAGTTTCCTTTTCTTCGTAGTTACCTCCGCATCAGGATTCACGAAATAAATTTGCACATGAAAGTTCGAGCTCATTAAGCCTTATAAAACTGTCAATACGATTTACGATAGTACATTTACAAGAAGAAGTAATGCGAGTGTTGAAAAAATAGTGTAATCTTACCCGATGGTCTCTGGCCCAACGAGCGCATGACCACGCCGAGTTCCGCCATTGTGATCGTCCCATCCTCGTCCTTGTCGAAAAGCATGAAAGCTTCTTTGAACTCTGATAAACAAACGAGAAAAAACCGTCAGATTTTATTGAAAAAAAAAAGAAAAAAAAAAAAGATAATAAAAGAGAAAATTGATTGATGGCTCAAACGTCCAACTCTTTGGACAGGATTTTTGCAAAACCCCGATAAAATCCTTTCCTTTTATATCAATTATTTCGCCAGACGAATAACGACGAAAAAAAAACAGAAAAACTCGGACTCGATAGAAAAGAAAATTCGACGGATCAGCGCTTTCAGGAACGGTGCTGGAGAGAGGGCGTTTATAAATGACCCCAAATTTGTGAATCTCTTAAACACGACTACGGATAGCAGTTTTCGAGTATAAATAAAATGTCGTAGACTCTATAACACACGCGTACCAACGACTACTACCAAAAAACTCGCAATATTCCAGTCATACGCAGACACAGACGAAACGAAAGACTTCTTGGCAGCAAGCTACGACTCGGTTTTCGTATAAGTCCGATAGAATGGCCAGTGTGACACGAAATATAGTAGGACGATTGGTTTTCTCATAGCGAACGCGCTCAGTGGAGTGCTTTCTCTGCTACAGTTGAGATCGAGCGCGAAAAAGGGAGCGAGTTAGCCCGCAACGAAGAACTCGCGGACTCGCGCACGAATTCAGATACCTAAATCACCCACGGGCATTGCCGTGGCTCCAGATACATATGTACAGTGCTCTTTTTAAGGTAGTTCATGGACGAAACCATTTTCTCAAGTCTTCACATTTACTCAGGGTTTAAATAAGTGACTGGCACGCATATCAAATTTTAAAGGGTTCGTCTTCTTCGTTACTGGGATGAACATGCTCAAATATGAAAAAATTACGAGGGGCTGGGCCTAAGAAATCGTCTATCTTTCCATGTAACGAATGAACACTTCTTACGAAGTTTATTAAAAAATACAGAATAACAATGAAGTATGTAACGAAGGTTTGGGAAAAAATTCGAGATAGTAATTATAAGGATGTATTACGTTAAAGATTGAACGAAATCGGTAATGAGCACTCGTACATCTTCCCATTTGCTTATTTCAGCATTTTGTTTCTTCTTGGCTTGGCCCATTCCTGTCACAGCCTTCTGTCTTTTGATTAACACTTTTTTCTTTATCCATTTCCCTCTGCGCTCTCTAATCCGATTTTTCGCATAAAAAACTATAGTATTTTGGGCAGGGGCGAATGAAATTTGGGGTTCGGTCAGTGATGGATCCCCGGTTAATCAATGGCTTGTAATTTCGTTCGCCAAAAGGTAAGTTGGAACAATGTATTTACAATTTCGAACGAATAACTCTGACATTAATTTAAAGTGATAGTATCTTCAGTTAGGAAGTAAAAATCGACCCAATTTAGACACCCATAAAATACGATCCTTCGGGCATGATCTACCTTAAGATTTATAAAAACTACATGCATTCGGACTCGTATACGAATATCTTGACTTTGTACATATGAATATAGGCAGCCTTTGGGCCGAGAGGTTTCTCGGACTGTAACCACTTTCTATTGGCCTGCGTACACGAGAGTATCCGTGTAAACGTGTATTTTCACGAGATTTTGTCGGAGCGGGCACGAGGCCAGATACGACACCATCATACTTTCCAGAAATGTGATCTTATAAATCCAACGAACGACATCCATTCGCACGTATTGGTGTCTCGCTTTTTTCTTTTCCCTTTCCGTCCTCCTTCTTGCCTTCCTCTCACTTTCTCTTTCCCGATCGCTCTCGCGATCGCTTTATCTTCCAAAAAGTTTGTCGGCGACACTGGCCGAGTCCCCTGCGCCGAAATGTTTAGATCCTCTGCGCTATATACGTCTCTAATGTAAATTTATTCCCGGCCTGGCGGCTCGGGAGGTTGCCACAAATGTTAAATATCCCTGTAAAGTTGCGTACGATGTGCGCATGAAATTCGTGTTTGGTCTGGGCGAGATCTTCGGCTGACCGATAAATTAACGACGAAGCGAGAAAGTGCCACGCGCTAAGAAAAGGCGAAGTAAATTCACCCGGTAAGTACAACTTTGTTCAGAATAAAAAAAGCTCTTTATATATCGCTGCTTCTGATTTCGCTATTACCGTTTGTCTGCCAGGATTATTTACTCCTGATAATGACTGCGGACCACCGCGCGTTTCGTGACCCAGAAATAAATCGTGTACACCGAAAGTTGAGCTTGTGATAATTAACTCTAATGGAAAAAATGATAATTGCCACTCAATCATTGAGCTCCGTTCGCTTGGTTTTTCAGTACAGCAATAATTACGACCAACAAACATTCGAAGCTTTATGTAGGGTGAATAGGAATCCGGTTTTACGACACGGACGCATTCGTTTCCAGCAGTTGATATTTACTGGTTTGATGTCCAATAAAAGCGACTCTTCGTCAATTTTTTGAAAAATCACATTTTTTCAAAGGGAATAAAGAATTTATTTTGTACTGGAATTTTAACGATTGCCCACGTGCATTCAAAAGGACTGAGAACTTTCATATCGGCACAAAATATTTCTGTAAAAATTGGAGACTGTAATTTTTCATGGGATCGTAACGTGAAACGAGAAAATAAAGAAAAAAAGGAGAGAACGAAACTTTATTACGTAGAACGCGAGTGTTGTGTTCGGCGAATGAGATAAATAGTGCTGAACCACAATTCATGGACACAAGAATGCTCCGATGGCCTGGGACACGAACCGAAAAGCATTTAATCGTGGCACGTTTGTTCTCATTTTTTAATATTTCTTTTTTCTCTCATTTTGTTACCGTTCCCACTGCTTTTTATTTCTCTCCTCTGCTTTTTCCGTTTCATTCCGTTCTACTACGACTCCACGCATGTATACACGTGCAGTCTCTCCTCTGTACGCCAGCAATCCAGACTCATAAAACGGTCAATTGAAGGCTCCCGTGTACCGAGCTTTTTCATTCGATGCACCGCACCAACACGCCGCCAATTAATCGCAGTTTGTCTGTTTTTCATCGAGCTTTTTTACTCTCGATCTATCACTACGGGGAGCCGACTAACTTTCACGATTCTCCTGCACGTGCACAGTCGAACATCGCGAATTCTTCACACGTTTATATCGATTTTGTCTCGATTTCCGGTCCGAATCATTCGAAACACGAAAACAACTGTTTTGATGAACTTCAGTTGCTACCGCATTTTCATTTTGCTCTCAAATGGCCTTTGGAGCAGATTTTACAGGGTCTCGTGTCAGGCAGCAATTTCTCTATCGAAGTCTGAGTTCAAAACAGCGAATTCAATTCTGGAAGAATTTCCACTGGGCCTTGTCTCAGGGAATGAGTCATCGAACAGAAAAAGAGTAAAAAACGTTTGGGTTTGTTTGTTTGTTTTTTTTTTTTTTTTTTTTCAAACAATTTTCACCATTTTTTTCTACTCTTTGACAATCGTGCGTCGAAACGTTATCAAATGCTAACACTTTACGAGAAATTATACTGTGAGGGGAAATACATCGCGCAATATCCCGCGAAATGAATAGCCGAAGAATTTATTGGGGCGGCTGAAAGCAGAAGAGCTATAGAGGCGCGAGTACATGAGGGGACGATTGGAAAGTAGGCTATTGATGAAACTTTGACGATTTGGTTTGAGAAAAGGGCTGGAGAGGCAAGCCAATAATTATTTCCTCTCGGTTATCCTTGGGACGATGCACCGCGTTATAGAACTTTTTAATTACGAAGATTGCGCTTTTGCAAAAAGAACCGTTGAAATTAAAAGGATATTGGTATTGATAGTAATTATATATTGCGGTGAATGAATTTTCAATGGTTCATGCTCTCGAATTAATATTGAAACGAAACGAATGAAATTTCAGTTTGATCAGTCGGATTTTAAGGTAGATCGTGCCCGAACGATCGTATTTTATGAGCGTCTAAATTGGACCGATTTTTACTTCATAATTAAAGATATTATCACTTTAAATTAATGCCAGAGTTATCAATTCGAAATTGTAAATAAATTTTTTCAACTTATATCTTTTGGCCAATGAAATTACAAGCCATTCATTAATCGGGGATCCATCACTGACCGAACCCCAAATTTCATTCGTCCCTGCCCAAAATACTATAGTTTTTTATGCAAAAAATCGCATTAGAGAGCGCAAAGGGAAATGGATAAAGAAAAAAGTGTTAATAAAAGGACAGAAGGCAGGACTGGGCCAAGCCAAGAAGAAACGAAATGCTGCTTAATGATCAATAAGACGAACCCTTTAAAATTTGATATACGTGTCAGTCGACTACCCATTCAAACTCTGAGTAAATTTGAAGACTTTCTTAAGAAAATCGTTTCGTGCATGAACTACCTTGAGCGTTCGTATATTGAAACGGCATTTAGTTTCACAGATTTCCCGAGTAATTAACATACCACGGTAGAACGATAAACAAATAAAAAAATTTTCAAAATTTTGAAATATGAAGAAAATAGATTTTTCTTCGCATCACTGACGAATGGGACTATAGTCGCTCTCTAAAATATTAATAAAGTGTATCGAGCTAACCGCGTACGATTCAGGACTTGCGAATTTTTCGCAGCTGGTCCCTAATGCCCGGGGCTACAAGTGCTCGTTACATAATTATATAATTCGAGGTTTCATTTGCAATTAAAAACTTTATGCGCTCGCAGCCAAGGGAATTTTCACTGTGAGAGTTTTATCGTCTTGGAAAATTGTAAGAGCGATATAGAAAATGACATGAAGGAGGTTGTTGCAAAATTCTCGTTGCGATACCTTACCAACCCTCGCTGGGTCAACTCGTATATGTCGCCCATGCACATTTACATATGCAAATAGTCGTACGTACACACATCCGAGGAGGGACTGAGGGAAAAGGTACACACGATACGCGAAACGCAAAAGACACGGAGCTCTCGACACACTCCGCGCTTTTCTCATGCACCTTTTACGATCGTGAAATACGGGCGCCTTGCGGCGCACCAGCTTTGTGCACCGTCACCACTTACGGCGTAAGTGGAAATCTCTCTTCGGAGTCAGCCTCACGATATATTCACTTATTTATATGCATACGTACATAATTATAATCAAAACTTACCCGCAACTTGATCCTCCGTGAGCCCATATTCAGACTGTAACAGATAAAATTAACCAGCCACTAAGTATTTTATCAAAACTCACATAATCGTTTACGAAGTTTCATCGAAACGTGAACAAAGCGTCCTCTCGTGACGCTTCATTTTTTATATTAGAATTACAACTTTTCTCGTTTATGCATAACTCGAAAAACTTTGTGATAACAATTCATTCAGTTCGTGATTATTTATTTTCCATTTTTTGAAATGCACACCGAGAAAAATATTTATTTTTATTGATCTGAATCCTTTTTGACTGATTCAACTGACTCGACTGAGTTTACTTTATAGAGACGATCGGGGAATGAAAAAAGAAGAAGTTAGTTTATCGGTCGTGACTTGAAACGGACGTGTATCATTTGGCTGTCAATAAAATTATCTTTTCATAATTTTTTTTGAATTCGAGTTGATTATTGCTCGCTTTAATCGATTCGAATCCTACATTTGTTTGCTTGAATTTTAATAATCCAATTGACGAGAATTGAGAATTGATAGAAAAAGGAAAGAATTGGTTCATTCGCACCATATTTTGCTGCACGAACATTATTTTCTTTGGCTTACTTGGCTAGTAACGTTTGTTCGAACGTTCACGAATAACGTGTTGTCTAAAAACTCTTTTCGTACAAAACTGAATTATTTTTCACTAAAAAAGCAAAATTCTTTTCGATCAGCACAACGATTTTTTTGTGTTTGAATATTTTGGTTCGAGGCCTCCCACAAATGTGATGAAACGGATGATTAATATCGGGATTATGAGATATCGGATTTTAGCATCGAGACTTTACCAGCCCCACTTAGCACCCTTTTCACAGGAGCGGAGCATGACGTTTCAGAGGGTTTAAATCGCGCGAAGATTGCGTACCGAAACACACAGAGTGCGGAGAAGAGTGCGCGAAAGCATCCGAATAAAATAATACACACGCTTGTATGAGCGAACTAACACAAAAGCCCCGAAGTTCAGAACCGAGTTCCAAAGTTAATCGACGAATTTTGTGATACTCTTGAGAATAATAATCGTCCTCTGCCATTTCAATATAAACGTGCGGATGCTCGAGAGTGCGTGCAACAGACTTTAAAGAGATTCCAGATTCGACTATGTCTCCAAGCCACACGTTTTAAAGTACCATAGACGAAAACCGAGATGAAATTTTGCTCGGCGAGAAAGAGAGGGAGATAGAAGGGAGCTTTGGCCAATTGCCCTGCTATAAACGCATGCACCGAAAGCCCATGACGTGCACGCTTCCTCTGAAGTCTGTCTTCCACTCGTGCATGTTACATCGTTCGTTAAGAAGCTTCTCGCGTCCCAGCATTATTAATAATGCCCGTGACATCCTACCGCGCTCCACGCTCGCACTCATTTCTCACAAAACTTTATTGGTTCATTAAGGGAGCTCCATGAATCTGCCAATTTGTATCGTGCCTCTCGAGCAACGATTCCGTCCACTTAATTATACATTCTCATTCCTCGACTTCGCTTCTGTCATAATTAATAGGAATGCGATTCAATCCGCAAAAAAAGTATCGTCCCTCGCAGTCGTCGTCGCGAGGGTCGCAGTAGGTCAAGATCCTTTTTTCACGGACGTCACACGCGGAGTGAAAAGAAACGATTCGTTCAACGAAAACGTGGGCGCGCGCGCGCGCGCGAGCGAGAAAAACCCTGACTAATTTATCGGATTTATAATTTTCGTATCGAATTTCGGGATGAACGGGACTAATCCAAATTTTTAAATGTGTCCGGGCGGCACGCAAGGAATTATTGGAAATATTAGTGTGCAAACGGTGTTGGCGGAGCGAATATTATGGGCTAGAAAATCTATCGGTTCGATGGAGATTTTGCTGCTGGGGTGTAGGATCTGTGCAACACGGCCAATAAATTATCGGAGTCCGATGATCGTGCTTTAGGCGAGCCCCCTCGGCACGGATGCGAAGAGATATTTTCTCGCGATACACTACTGTGCGAGAGGAAGGACTCCTTCCCTCGCGCTCTCTGTTTTTCAGACTGCGCGGTCTCGCACTTCCGGCAAGCCACGATCTCTATAAATACAAACATGACAGATGGCTGTACAGGGGTGTAAAACGTGTTTACTTCGACGTCGTTGCAGAATTTCTGCAACCCCCTCGTATTCCCCGTCCTTTGGTACAGGCCGTTAAAAAATTGCATCGAATTTCAGGAGACAGCAAAAATGAAAAACCTCCAAAAAGGAAATCGCTCGGTGACGCGGTCGTCTCGGTAACGACCCTCGGAGCGAGCGAGTAAAAAAACGTCTTACGATTTTCGGACGTCAACTCTCCCTGGGGAAATGGGACGAGGATTTTGCAAGGCTCTGTACATCGGACGACAGTTCGACCGTGAATTTAAGCGCGGACTGTCACTGTTCGGGGTTTCTTGCACACGATAGAAGAAACGCCGCGCACGCCATGGGTTTACGACGTTCCCTCGACGTTAAGCCAATAGCCGTGTTTCTTCCCCTTCGCTGCGTTATACTGTCCTTGCCGCGCTTCGTTTATCAGACAATAAAATTTCTATAGCGAGACTAATGGAATGAAGACGTGAGCTTTACTCCTTATTTGCTTCGGTGGATCATTAGTATTCGGAGACGTCTAAATAAGGGAGAAAAAACGACCAAGTTTAAGTTCATTCAAGTGCTCATTTTTTCCGAGTGCAAAGCTCGCTTTCGATGATTACTTTATTCCCAATTTTTCTCATTTCGGATATTTTTCATGAGTCTATTACTTTATTTGAATCTGCAAAATCACTCGCACAAGAAAGCCTCTTCGCCTTTGATACCAAAAATTTGTTCCGAGCAGTAAAAGGTCGCGTGACCGATCCTTCAATTCGATACTTTTCCTGAGTGCTATTCGGATCCCTCGCCTTTCGTGAGAGCCAATCGAATTAAAATGTCACAAGGCCCCGATAGTCTCGAGGACTTTTCTACTGGAGCAACCAAGTGTTCCTCGGAGACCAAGAAATCACGAGTATTTATTCCACTTTAACGATGCAATTTCATGCTATTAACACCATTTTTCCCCCAGGAATCGAACAACAATCGAAGAGTTTTTTGGACGAAAAACCCCACGAATGTTCCCATAAATTTTGCTGTTCAAATAAACCGCGAAGGAAAGAAACCAACGAAAAATTCATGAGACTTACACTTATTTGTCTGATTTGACCATCAATCGTACTCGTCAATCTTCTCAGTCTTCCGTACTCGTAAGAATACTTTTTTTCCGTATCCGCCATTGCAGTATATTTATATATCCAAGTCGTCACCCACTTGATTTATTTAACACAGTGGCGAATTTTTCTCAACGGTCTTTTCCTCTTGGAATGTTGATTTTTTATTCTTTTCAATATTCAATGATTCATTCGATAAATCCGATAAGTGCAGTTCGCAACGTTGGCGAATGAGCGCTCGCACCACTTTTAGTTAGAGAAACTGCGAGCTCGCCGGTAGTACAAACACGAGAAGCTCGCGGTCGCACTTATTTGTTTATGTATATCCAAAGCTTTATCCCCGTAGGATTGAGCACGGAAAAATGTTTGCGTGTCCGTTTGTGTCCGAGGAGAGAGAAAACTGTCGTGAAAAACACGAAGCACGTTTTGCTTCGTCACTCGAACTATTCAATCTCTCAGTCAGTGGTTCGCGTTGGGCGCGTATTGGTTCGCAGCGTTTTTGTCTGTGAGCTCGCTACATTTATTACTGGCTCATCGCTCGGCCAGTCTCGCACCGCGGTCTTCGGACAGAACGACGTTCGAGCCAGAACTCTCTCGGGTGTCTTTCCCGGGTAACCAAACGTTTCGTAAAACTTATCGATTTGCGACAAAGCCTCGAAACACCTCCGGATCTCATTTTTTCCCAAGACAAAGTATCAAAAAGCTTCCGCAGGAAGGATAAACTGCGTAATATTTCTTCTCACTCGATGCATCTTCGAATTGCTTTTCATTCATTAACATTCACTCGGATCATTGAAAACGAGATTCGAGGAGCCTTTTGTCTTCGATATTACACCGCAGCGGCTAGTCACGTTCCAAACTGCTGCCAAAATAACTCCGGGCCAAAATTCGTCCCACTTGCCGAGCAACGAAACTCGTGCTCTCACATACTGCACAAAACACAATGCAAAATATACCCGAACCACCTCTCGTCTTTGAGAGCCACCAAAAAGCATTCTCTAGCATTTTCACATACGAGATTTCCACCGGATTTTAGCTTAATGAAATATTCATGGGGCCAAAAGTACATAATGCGCAGGGGATAAAATCACTGATTCTAAGCGGATCACAGTTCTGTTGAGAAAACTAACTGTGCGAAGTGTACTTTTCGGAATATGCCTTCTCATTTCCTTTCTCCTCATTAGAGCCCTGGAGTTATTGATTGCGCAAACGTGACTCTTCCAAACAGGGAAAAACCTTGAAACATTGTGTAAATATCAACATCGAAACACCGAAATTCGAATCTACTTTTCTCGTATATATTCACGATTCGATCAGTGAGAAACGATCGTGGATTTGGATCGTTCAAACGAATGATGAAAGACGCTCCGAACGTTTATGAATCACTTTGTTAAATCACTTCAAATATTCCTCGGTTTTCAGATCTCTTTGACAGAATTTACCCAAAAAACTATTCATACTTTCGACTTAGGAATTCACAAGATTTGCAGTCAATTTTTCGTGGAATGTCGAGAATATCGTGGACGGGAACGAAGTTCAGTACGCGAATTCCTTGAAAAATGGAATTCAATTAAAAAATTATGAATTTCGGCAGAATTGGTTTATCGAAATGGGGAATTTGCGACGACTCAAACTTGCAGAACTGCATTAATTCTGTCCCCGCATCGGAGAACAAGCGCAGTTAGTTGAGTCCGAGCGATAAAGGTCCATTGAATTCGTATGCACAGAAAGAGTTTGGTGTTTTATGAATGGACGTAAATTTGGAGTTGCGAATCGTCCCCGAAATCTACTCTTGTGAAAGTAGCGAGTGTTGCGGGTGATCGCGTATTCGTTAAGCTGAAAGACGAAAGTTGTCACAGGGTAGAAAAATGTCGAGGGTCGTTCAACGTGTCGACCTTCGTCCGTTTTTAACTCTCGCTAGATATTTGATACGATTGGCTCTCTCTTGCGTTGGCCCTGAGAGGAAGAGACAGAGAGACGGATCGAGATTAAAAAAAGAAGAGCTTTCGTCGGTGCGTTTCGTTCCCCCTGCGAAGAGACGATTAGACGAAGGGAAACATTTTTTTCCACCAAGTTATTTCACCGACAGACAAAACATTTTCACTTTTTGATGATCGATCAAAACTCACTGAGCCAGGAGAATGCTCGAGCGAAAAAATAGAAAAGAAAAGTTGAAAAATCGAGAGGGCGCCTCGATCCCATTTACAAAACTCGAAACGAAACGTCGTCGCTTGAGGACTGGCTCCGCCAACACCACTCGGAGAGTGCTAAGGACCTATCGATTGATCATTGCCGCAGTCCAACTAAGTGGGTCACATTTTAAACGAACGAGTTCTTTCAAGGATTATGTGTACTGGTTTTTTTCTGCTGCGTGCCTTCCCCCCTTCCTACTCGCTCCATCCAAAGAGATCGATTCTGAAAAATGAGCGCGTGGTGAAATTCCGCACGAATTATAAATCGCATAAATTTCGACCGCAGCAGTTTTCCGATACGAGAAAGCAAACGATTTCGATCTGACTCGTCCGGAACGAAGAAAAACCAAGAAAACTCGGGTCAACAAAAACGGACGAATAATTGAAGGAGGACGGATACAAAATCATATTCAGAAACGAGCTCGATGATCAGACTATTTCGAGTCGGATCTACGACATCGAGGGAACCACCGATGGAATTTTAATGCAGTGCGCAGGAAATCTCTCTCCGACTCTGGAGAATTCGTAAGTTTTTTGTCAATTCTCTCTCTCTCTCTCTCTCTCTCGATTCCCATCCTTTTTGTGACACTTCCTACATGTATGTCGGGCTCGTTTCGATGTTTGAACCGAAAACCCGGATCCCGGGGAAAGATATGTGTGTCGCCGGGCAAGGGAAACGACGCGCGGCGTACCCGAACGCCACCCACAATCCAGGAAAGCGTGCGGCATCTATTTCTAGAAGTGCGTCGCGACGCAAAAGTGCCGTCGCCGTTTGGACCGACTGTGTGTATACCCGGAGATTCTGTACAGCCACACGCTCTCGATACATATCTGTGTTCCTATTTATTATAGCTCGTAAGATGGCGAACCGATCATGGCTCAACGGCCTTGGATATAATCACCGCGGCCACAGGAATTTGTGGCCTTGCTATACGAGCCGTTTTTTCTCCCCGCAAAATCGAATATTTCAGTTTCTTTTTCGCCGATTTTTCATATTTATTTGGACAAAGAGTTTGCTGCGTCAGCACATTTTTATTTCGATGATAGAACGCTTTGGTTTGTATCATTGAATGAAAGTCAAGAGCACGAAGTGATGAGACAGCGATGAGCTATTTCGGAGGCTCGATCACTAAAAGATCTACTGCAAATTCTACGGCAGATTTTCGAGTTTCCAATTTACAGTTATTTATTAATGTTCGTGGAATGAGGCAGTAAAAATA
The DNA here is from genome assembly GCF_019457755.1 of Venturia canescens. Classification (NCBI taxonomy): domain Eukaryota; kingdom Metazoa; phylum Arthropoda; class Insecta; order Hymenoptera; family Ichneumonidae; genus Venturia; species Venturia canescens. Next base: position 9,451,697 of record NC_057423.1, on the reverse strand, counting down.
TCTCGCCAGCTCACGCGACGCTTTCGAGAAGAAAAAATTTACGGAGTTTTAAATCTTCTGTGCAATAATTGGTCGACACATTCGACGTCGAGCGCCTTCTACATCGCTTCCCGTTTTTCTTGTGCCCGTTACGAAATTCCTCACCGCGACGATTGCCAAGAGGTTACATGCGCAATAGAAAATACCTCGCGACAATTGTTCGAGAACAAAAAAACGATGGTTTGCCAAGTTCCTCTCGCTGTGCTTTCGTGGCTCATTATGGGGGAAATTACTTCGAAGATTATTAACGAACTTGAAACACGTTCGGAATCGTTTTCACTTGTATTTCGATATCGATGGGTTTATTCAATTAAAAATATGAAAAACGGTCATTTTCACGCTGAAAAATACAAACTATTGTTCCATTTTCGATCATTTTTTAGCCGTTCGTTTCACTCTGTTTTGTACTTTTCAGAAATTTCGGAACCTTTCTCAATTCCGTACTCTCGAGCAACAAGAATTTAATAAATAATATACATTTTAATAATATTAATTTTAATATTAATATAAAAATTGAATTATATAAATATGAATTAATATAAATTTTTGCAATTTTAAGAAAAACTACAAATATTAGACCCTTCAAAAATTTGTGTATATTTTTTTTGCTGCGATTTTAATCCAATACACTTTGACCGCCTTTTAGAAACGTTGTCTGGAGTACAATGTAGTCTGTAGCAGTCAAGAGTGTATACAAACCAAAAAGAGAACGAAAAAAAAAAAAAAGATTTTGAAAAAAATTTAAACAAATTTGGAAAGAATCTCTATTTTTCCATTTTTGGGAAAATATGAAAAATCACCTGGGTTTCCCTCAATTTGATTAAAAGTTTATTTTCCCAATGCCAAATTTTGCGACGAAATTTCGAAAAACTGAATTTTCTAATTTGCTTAGTTCTTTAGAATTTTTTGAATTTTAATAGTTTCTTCGGTTTTTAAGCATTTTAACTTTGATGCTGTAAAAAGTTGACGAGAAAACGAAGATTTTTTCTGTATCTGAGTTCGGAAACCCCAAAATTCTCAGAATTCGCAATCGTTTCGGTATCTTTCGTTCGTATTCTGTCTCGGCCTGTTTCTTATTCATCTCATGAAATGTGCAGTTTGAACGGAAAAAAGTTGGGTAGGGATTACAGATACTCACCAAATTGATCGTGACGATAAGATCGTACTGTTGTCTCTGTCCCTTCTTCTTGTTCTTGCCTGTTTTGACCGAGGCAGCTTTGGGCGTCACCTTGACCTGACCCTTCTGAGCAGATGGTTTTTGCGCCGGTTTGGCAGCGCCTTTCGCACCGGGTGCACCTTTCTGGCCTCCGACCGGAGCTTTTTGGCCGCTCGCACCTTTCTGGTTGACGTGGCCGACCCCATCCGCAGGTTTGTTGCGAGCCTACGACGATTTAGAAACAAACGCAAACAATTAAAAACGACAATTTCTGACGCCCTTTTTTGCTGGAACTAATTGTTGAACTGGGCAGCGAATTTTTCAAGCGTATTTCAAGCTCGAATAATTCTTAAGGACGAAAATATATTCGGCCCAATTTTCGAGCCCGTAAATATTCCGATACGATCGTAAAATTCAAACTCTGGTGCAACCTAACACAATATTTTTTCTAAAAGTTCTTTCGTATTTTACTCAAATGGATTTTGTAATAGCAAATGGAGTAATGGAAAAAGATGGAATGGAATAATTTGAAAACCCATTGACAGCCTCTCAGTCATTTATGCAAGAAAACACTTTCGTTACTTCGTGCACTATTGACTAGAAAAGTTATTAAAAAAGAGAAATTGTGCGTCATGCTACTTTGCGTGTTCCAGGAGTGTCAGGTATGGATTATCGAAAATTGTTGTAACCAACGGTAACTTTGATACTTAGCAGAATATTTTCAACGGTAACTGTAAAAATAAAATAGACAAAAGTGGAAAAAAAATGGAAGGAAGGGTTATAAAAAGCGAGGGAAAAGATCGAGTTAATCCGCGAGTGTCCCATCTTGCAATTTTCGTCTGAGAAAATATCGAAGGTGTGGATTCAGAGTATGGCAAAGCCTGTGTCGGAGAAACTGGGGCATCAGCGATCGCAACTTGCGAGCACTGAGCTCCGCTTACCCCTTTTCTTCCTCGCTGTCTTCCTTTTTCTATGCCTTCGTTCTCACGAGTAACTTTGCCATCGTGAATGGTAAATTTCTGTCGGGCGTTACAGTTTTCAGAGCATCTGCGTACATGCGATTTCTTAATGCATTTTTCCAATGTAAAAACTAAAATCCCGATAACATCTGCGGTTTTAAAGAGTCCCCGGAGCGTATTTAATCTCTTCGTTAAATCTGGCCAACAGTATTCGGATGAAAAAGCTTCTACGAATCATGTTGCATAGAAAAAACGTGAAAGAAGATGCAAAGGAGGGAAGAAAAATCACGTAAGCTCTCGATATATTCGCGCACGTGCATGATTCTATTTCGTAGAATTTTTTGTCCTCGGACGAGGAAATTGTGAACGCGTGCACGGAAACCAAGAATTTTCCGCAATCCGGCAGTGATTTTCAACATTTTTGTGCATCGTTCGTTAAGCTCTCGGGCCGAAAAAAAGCTCAAGTTTCAGCTGACGTTGCGCGCGCGCGTGTGAGCACGAAACGACGAAACTCGTTCTCGTTGAATTCGCGCACAAATGATCAAAAGCTGATGTATACATCCAGGGCTCTCGGCTTTCGAGGATTTTTCGAGTACGTCCGACTTGACACAACCGTACTCAACCTCCAAATCCATACCGTATATATTTATATGTTTCCATGCATCTGTCACATGAACAAAAATGGCTCGACGATTCGCTGGTAAATATGTGCAGGCAAATTAACGCCAGAATTTCGTGAATTTACAACTCGCTGAAACAGCTGACCAGTTCGGCGGGTATTTAATGCTCGGTATCGCTGCAAATACGTGTTTACTTTTTATCTCAATCCCGCCATCCCGATATTTCGATGTGAAAAAAGAGGCGAAAAAATTGGGATTGATCCGCGCAGCTTCCGATGCTCATCGATCATGGCAAGAATTGCGAAAAACGCGCTTTGAGTTTATCGCTCCGACTGCGAGGACGGGCGGAAGCGCGAAAAATCGGAAGCATCGAGAGCTCAAAGAGAACCGAGGCGAGGATTTTATTCGTAGGAGCGATTATTCGAAATGGAAAAATTGACAACACTGAATTCGCGACGTCTCAGTCTCGTTGAGAAACCTGTCAAGAATTTTTCGAGCTAAGAAAAAAACCGAGCAACAGAAACGAAAATGTCTCGAGAGGTTTCTTCTCGTGTGCAAAACCCCAAGCGCCTGCTGTTTTGCGTCTAATAACATCCGAACATCGCCCGACGACTCGTCGTCCGTTATCAAACAACGATTTTCTTCGGTCCGTTTTATTCGTCTTCTGTGATATTAATCCTTGTCACCGCACCGAGAATAAATATCGTGACGATACACGTTATAAGAAATTTACGGACGCGATGATCGATGGATTTGTCCGCATATTGCGACGTTCCTCCGAACCTTCATCTCCATGCATCCGTCACGGACGAATGATCTTTTATGCAAAGTGGAACGAGCTCCGTAACTGACTGAACTGGACCACATCCTTGGGAGCGTTCCCCGCGATCGTATGAATATTCACAGGGACAATTTTCGATGTTCCAATCTCTCCGTCGCAGTCATCCGACTTGTTTGCAACGTGAATATTAGTTTCCAGGGCTATTGCTCAATTTTCGGAGGATTTTTTTCCCTCTAATAATGACGGTATGATACAAAAATTGCTTCTCTTGGTTGGTGCTGGCAAATGGAGATAGAAGGGGAGCGAACGAACAGCCCGGAGCTCAATGGACACCCGCCATTTGTCTTATCGAGCCTCATTGTACGATTTTCCGTACGGAATAAAAGTGCGCGCGTCGACCACGAACAATGAGAGGATGTTTTTTCATTTTTCGTTCTTCTTTCACAGGATTATTCTACATTTTTTAATCTCCCCAGTCCCAGGAGAGCACACGTAGGTGGCATTATTTAACTTTCGTCCAACAGGCATTATCGCGTGCTATACGCACGCTTTATTCTTCCTCCCTGTGCGAAAAATGTACTCTCTCCGGGGCCCGGATTTACTAGTAACGAAGGAATTCTTCATGCCGTTCGTCGCGGGGCTTGACAAAAGCCTTCTTTCCTGTTGTCCCATTCATCGTTACGAATGTGAACTACGGTTACGCACATTCGCATGTCTCCATTTGAATAAAGGGGGGTGCGCTAGAAAAGTTGAATAAAATAATGGCCTCGGTGATAACGAATGAGACTTTCTTTACAAAGGTGCTGCGTAATTTTTTATAAAAATACGCATTTTATTTTCATGAACTTCGTTGCGAATCGGGATTTTTCTTAAGGGGGAATATCAGTGTGGAAAAAAGCGCGTGGGGGCGAAAGAGTTTCCGCATGGTCCAGCGATAACAGACCAATCGGTAAGAACTTGTTTTGTATTAATATTTAAGTTACGTCATTCAATTTTATTATTCTCTCAAAACTTTAAACGCGTTTTTCTCGAAAGCATGTTTTTTTTGTCAAATTTTGCCCATTCAACTCCATTCAAAAAGAATTCTCTCCAGAAAACTTATCGCTATCGTCGCATCGTAGAGTTTTTTTTTAATTGTTTACCTTCTTTTATTAACAGTTTACTACAAAATTTTTGTGTAAAATGCGTTTTTTTAAATGGCCGCCATTTTTTTCCAATCAAAATTTTCAAATTTCTAACGATGCTGCGACAGCAATACTATTATAATTCAATAATCTTTTTAATTTTCCATTTCGGATGTTTACTGTGGCGCTCATGCTGTCAACCGTCGCGGAGTCTTTTTTTGAGACGCCACTTTGCGGCCGCTCCTCTGCTTAATAAAATGTACTTAAAATTATAAAGAAAATGTCCTCGTATACATCATTACTTCAATAATTAATACACAAAATTTCAAATAATTTGATAGAGCCGTTTTAAAGAAAAAAAAAAATTCCAAAAAATACCTCATTTTTCAGCCTGTCCCACTCCCCTTAAACTGCTTGAATTCGGAGCGAAAATCCCTGTTGGAAGTGACCAGACCCACGAGAAACGAGGGCCCCTGTCGAATCGTTTGCATCTGGCAAAGTGCAACAGAAAATCGAACTTTTATTGTATTTTTATAATCCCCTTTTAAAAATCCCCATATGCACACGCGCGTCGACTGCAGTTTCGTGCAACAAAGTCGATCGACTCCCACGCAGTTAGCATAAAATTGAAGGCTGGCAGTCGCACGAGCGAGCAGCGAGATGCTGCAATACAGTATCGGTTTGGTGGATAAAAAATAAACGGAGGAAGCTCACTCGATCGAGAATCTGGGACGTTGTGCTCGAAACAAACTCTGAAATGTATATTTGTCAAAAAAAAAAAAAAAAAAAAAAAACGTTTCCGATCACGCCGTTCATGACCATCGCAATAATTCGGGTTTCGATTCGAAGCAGAAGTGCTCCTGTTTTCACCAACCCAAATGTAAGATCGAAAAAGAAATACTCGAAGTTTTTTTCTTCTCCAGGCAATTCCGCGGAGGAGTCTCAGGAGGGACGATTAATTTTTGTAATAAACCAGCGGAAGTTGGAACCCGACAAGAAGGATTGTGGAAGAGAGGGAAGTAGAGGCTCATGAATTTAGAGAATGATTTACGCACCGAAGTTCATCTTGTCGAAAGTCCACATTATATATTTCGTGGAAAGCGAGAGCGTTCGGAGCGAGAGCGTGGTTAAGGGAAGTCCATATATGCGGTATGAATAACCGATGAGCCATTAATCAGTAGAGTTCTCGTGCTAATTTGATGCAACCGAAGAGTGCAGCTCTGGCAGGGCCATCTGAGAATTAACCTTTCTCCTCCCCTCTCGCGTGACATTTGAGAGGATACAATATGCATGTTTCGTGGCTTCCTTGTCAAAGGCTCGTGCGGAGAAAGAGGGCGAGAGCGGGCCTTGTATAAGGGTGAAAATGGTTGAAGGAACGTCTCTCGGGAAATAACGATCGAATCGGTTTAAACAGGCCGGATTCGCCGCACGAAACGTAACATCGAACCGCAAACGTAGCTCTTGCCTCGTTATAATACACTCCTACGTCCTCGGGTTAATGGAACGACGCTTAAGCTTCCGTCTCCTCCCCTCCGTTCCATATAATATGTACTGTAAACTCAAATATCCGTGTATACGTGTGATTGTGACGAAGACTATATCGGTATACACGTGCACTGTCTGTACACACGAGTACGAGAGACGGAATGACTTCTGTTAAGCGTGCACATGCACCGCGTTAGCGGGACAGTTCCCTCGGCCAGGAACGTCAGGATCGCGACTTTCTTGGCTCGTGTGCCAAATTATTCAGTTTCCACAATTTCGCGCTTTTCTCGAGCCGAGCGTTTCACCCCTCGAACTCCTCGGGTCCCTCGTTTCGAGCGTTTTGGGAGATCGGTTTTTAACAATCGCGATGGAATGTTCCGATGATTAGTGGAATGGTGCTCTGCAGGAATATTGTTCGTGCAGCCTCGATTGTATTAGTGGAAATGAATCGCTTCAATTAAGCATACAGTCGGCGAATTTTGAATAATTTTATTCGAAAGGACCACGTAGTTATGGAGATGCAATTGGCAGAATAAATTCATAAGGGAGTCCCCTCAATTATCATCTTAATGGCGCGCAATTATGAGAGAATTCACTTTATTGCCAGCTCCATATATTTTAAGGTAGCCTTTTAGTGCTGGGAGGCTGTTAAAGAAAGATAAATAAAAATGCTGCTCCCCCGCATATGTTCCGGGAGCTGCTCCATAGAATTGCAACCTTCGTACGTTCTGCCTCGAAGCGGCAACGCTCCGAGCGTGATTATCAAGCGATCATTTTGCTCCCATGGAAGACTCTAATGAAGCATCAACTCGGGGGTCGTGCTGCCGGACCTCGTGGCAGCTGGTAACGTTCCTGCAAGATCGGTTCCTTCGCTCTGTGGGGAGTTTTACCGTGTCTACTGAACAAGCGACATGAGAAAGTGCTCGGGGATGGCATTTCTGCACGGGATTCAATGAAAATCGCGTGCAACGCTCGGGCTTGAATATTTTTTACGAGGCAACTCTTCATAGCCATTTTTTTTCTGATGGATCTTTAGACCGAGATAATGGAATTAGTACCGGTCGATCGGACACGTCGGAGACGATGCGGCTAAGTGGAACTCGGTAGATAAACGCTGAAGGTGATTCTGCCATCGACACGGTGGACCGGCGATCTCTGATTCGTCGACATCACCTCGACGGTGCAACGGACAAAGAAATGGCTGAAGATTTTTTTCCCCCCGTAATTTCTTGGGTGAATTTAACTCCGACGCTAGAAAACGAGGTCTGGAAGGCTCGCTATATTTCTAAGATTTTTCTCTCCCCCTCTCCGACTTCGGGAGCGATGGAAAGAATCAGGAATATCCGGGCAGAGCCGCGCCAGCGAAGGCGTAGTCGCGCATGGAAAGCAGCAGTATCATAGTCTCTGGAATGTTTTGAAATAGCTATTCACTCCTCTCGGTCTCTTTCTCTCTTCTCCCACCACTCATCCAAGAGTCTCGAGCTTTGCTTCCTCCGATCTTTCAAGCTCTTTCGTGGGAGGCTGTCCCGCGAGCGTTTCGAACAAATGAACACCCGCGAACGCATAATTTACGATGCAGTCATGAACCATCAGAAATTTGTCGAGACGATCGAATGAATAAGAAATATTTTTCCCTCTATTTTTAGCCCCCGTATGCACTCGCCAGTTTCTCATGTTCGAACAAAGTAAACAATACGAGAATCCAAGGGATTTTGCAGAACGAAATTTGTGTTAAGTCCAACGAATATTGGAGCGTTACGTGTCCCGTCCACCTGGCACGGTTTCCTCCGTCACCGCGGAGACTCTTCGTCACGTCGTTCTCGTAACGATGCGCTTCAACGATCGAGGAGAAAAAAACAACATTCGAGAAGAGAGCCCACGTTGACTGAGCTGAAATTGAGCCACCTCGGAAGTGCACAATTTTTAACAAACTGTGCTCGGCTCCTGAAAAAGTAATGAAGAAAAGGCAAGCAGCCGTTGACGCAGAAGTTATGGAAAAGTTTGAGGAAAAGGATTGAGGAGAACAGGCGAGCCAGTTTGTCCTCAACTACTACAACGCTTTCGCCGTTAATTTTTTATGCAAACACGATTTCTGAGAATAGAGATGTGCGCTCCTCTCAATTTGATTTTTCTACAAACATAGACACGGCTTTCCCACAGCACTTTTAATGCTTGAGGAAGTAACACACGCTCGAAACTCTGAATAAACGTTATTTCGTCTCTCGCCTTTGGCGCGGATATCATCATTCCTCTCTCTCTCTCTTTCTCTTTTCTCTCAAAATTCGAACGAAAAAGCATCTCCGGGGTTTGCCTCGAAGTGAGGCTTCTCGTGAACAAACCTCCCGGCTGTACGTTCGCTCTTCTCGCGTCGTTCATTCCACTCTGGCATAAGACTTCCGGAACGATGCTACTCGCCCGGGTAACAAAAGGAAATGGCTCATAACGTCTAGCCAGCCAGAATAGCAAGCTCTTTCGTTTTCTTACTATTATTACCTTTTTTTTTGTGCCAGCGTACAGTTTTACGATCTTTTTCTTCTTTTTTTCATTTCCCCCATCACGAAAGGCTCACAATGTATTTTTTCAAGCTTCCCTATTGCTGTTTTGTACTTCCGCTCGGTCTCGCGTCAGGCGATAAGTCAAATTCGGCGAGACTAAAGACGCGATTTCTCCTTCATGATAATTTTTAATCGCCCAATATTCCACAGTGCTTGCACGATTTTTTCAATCGGCCTCGCCCACGCCTTCCTCGATCCTTCCCCCCCTCGATTACCGTAGTTTTTTCTCCCCCCTCCAGCTCCGCGTAAATAAAGCGTGCGGCTCTGCATATATTTTGCATTTTCCGAAAACGGCACGTGGTCGTGTGCGCCCACGAGGCCTCCGTATGCGTGTGATATTTTCTCTCCTCTAATATCTCTCACTCCACAGATTCCCTCGCGCCTTGCGCGTTTCCTCCTCGCGTTTCTATCCGCAGATTTTGCTTCACACGAATCGGAGCTGTGGAGCTTTCGGTCCTCCCCATTGGCTGACGTTTTCACGCGAGCCTGCAGCATTATAGCTCTGGAGACGCTCCGTCCCCGAGTTATACTCTGTATAGTTTGACCACGTTCACACACACACACGCACAATACACAAGAGCCCGTGACAAAATCACGAAAGAGAATGAGAGAGAGAGAGAGAGAGAGCGGTGGAGAGAAAAATCTCCGGAGAAGCGGGGATATTTTCTCGGGAATCGCGGAGTGGTGGCGGAGGATTTTTCAGCTCGGTTATAAAAGTTATGCCAAGCTCAGAAAGCCGTTAGTGTAAGACACTCCAGAGTCCGGCAGCACTCTCACAAACCACCCTTACCGCACACAAAATGGTTAGTTTCGACAAAAGTTCTTACCTACTCGCATCCATTCTCGAGTAAATATCCGAGGCTTTTGTCCATTGCGGACCACTGATTTGGGGCCGCGTCGACGCTGCGAGCTGAGTGAAGTTTTTAAAAGTTTTAAATCCCCTTTCGCGTCGCTCGAAAAAGTCACCGCCTCGTGTCACTGCCGATTGCGTCGAGCACATTTCGTTCGATCGCTTGATTATTCGAAGGAAAATATATCCGGTGAACTAATGCTTGTGTTTGCTTGTTTCAGGATGACGAACATGTTCAGAGTAAGTAGAGAAAACAAACTGAAGAAAGGGTCGATCGAGCTGGCTGGTGGACGAAACTTTTTCACGTTTCTCCAACTTTCCCTAATTTTTCAAAGCTCTACCAACATTTTTATGCTGCTCGAAAATAGTGCTTTTTCTCGTTGTCACTTTGCTCAAATTCTGCGTTGATGCTCGGTCGTGAAGTGTGTTTCAGTGACTGTTGACAGACACTTTATTCGATATTCATAGTTGCGAGTTCGACGTACAGCCGCGTCACGTGAGACGAGCCTCTGGAATATAACGCTTCGATCGATCGTGCCGTTTGATAGCTTTCCTGTGTACACTCTCGGATAACACACATATATTTACAAATCCGTGGATTTTACATGCTGCCATTCTCGTTGAATAGCTGCAAGTGACTTGCAGGCTCGAAAACTTTCGAGGAAGATTAGAGACCGGCAATCTAACTCGGAGCATCTTCGCTGCCTCGTTTCAGGTTGTTAAATGCATCGGTCACAATTCCGAGTGAAAATGCGACTCTTTCCTCCGTTAATTGGGCGTGGAGACGAGCGATTCAAAAGCCTCGCATCCCCCAACCCTTTGCCGCATCACTGTCTGATTTCTTGTTAGTTTACATAAGCGTCTCGGCGACATTTTATACTTTTCTCGTACATGGATTAGGCGTCGACGATCTCGATCCACGCGCTAAAGTTTCGTGCTTAAGGTCACCCCGGCCCGCGCGAATCTGGGTCAATGGAGAAAATTTTCCTGATGTATTGTATGTGATCGCGGCCATATTTGAGCGAGGAAACTTCCATTTGTCTAGCATAAGTGGCAATTCATATAAACAGAATGAAATAAATCCTCGATTATAGCACGAGCGAAAAACGTGCACACGAGGATCGCCGAGCTTTCGCAATTGCTCTCTGCAAGCCATAAACGGAGCGAATAAAGTAATGAGATTTTTTTCTTTCTTCAACTCACGGATGCGAAATAAGATTGGGGGGCTTTTCAGAGTAAACTTGTAATTATCGATACGACTATAATCGTCCAATTATTCTCAAGTTTCGTTGAAAATATTTTCCCATTTTAATCCGTCGTCAAAGTGAAGGAATTTGAGTGTCCAATTTCTCGAGAAAAATTTTCACTTTTTTTCTATGGAAAAAAATCAGTCAAATCGTGAGATAAAATCGGCCCGTTTTTTGGACATGAATTAATTTATTTTTCGAAATCCTTTCGCATTTTTTCTCTTTCATGCCAGAAAATCTCAGCTGAATCGTGCTCCGAAGGAACTTGAAGAAAATGCAAAAACCGGTATAAAAATACACTTGCGGATTTTTGCTGCGTGCATACGTTTATTTGCGTTATAAAAAAGGGGAGGAAACGCTTACTCGAGAGCATCGAGTGGACGAGGTGAAGCGTTGCGGCTCGTGTGTTTTACGGAGGTCTGGTAGTTACGGGACGATCGAGGAAGGATCGTTGCTTCGCAAATGTTACTTCGCGTGTGATGCGTTTTATGCGCGATCCGCGAGAGATTACTGCGGAATCCATCGTTTCGGAGCCATGACGATTTCGTGCTAGTGTCAGTAACCGCGAGGATTACTGGGTTTGCGAGAGAGCGAATAAAGCGGAAGAGTCGGGAAGAGTATAAGAACGTCATATTTTTGAGCAGCTCGTTCGACGAGAGACAAAAGTACTGAAAGTAGGAAAACAGTGGAGAAGGGAACGAGTCTGAGCCACTCGAGGCTTTGACTACTTGGATTTACAAGAAAACTGGCTCCGCTCGACTGCCAATGTACACAAATGTGTGTATATATTTTGTCGTTCGGAGAAGAAAAATGGTACGAGTTTCTCGCTGTTTGTTTTTCCACTTTAGATAGCGCGAGAGTAATATCGAATTGCAAAAGACGATGGAAATAAACCTGAACAAAAATTGAGCTACTTTTGACCGGTAGGAAAATATTTGTAAGCACATCAACAAGCATCGGCCATATTTTTTCTTGTGAAATTGATGTTGCAAGGTTTCTTCGAGCAAATTTTCAAACGAAATTTTTGCACACGCACTCGTACGACTTTAGCAGCAACGCCAGAATTCCCTGTTTCGATAAACAAACATCGAATCGTGTGTGTACGCCTGTGGACGATGTGTATTTATCGCTGCATTGCTTTTCCCATCGATGCTCTGCTGCAACTCACTTTTCTCCGCGTATCCCTGTCTTTAGTCGATGATCGTGTTATCGTGAAAATCAAATGGGAACGAATCCGACAAACTGAGGTTCTCCAGATTCAGGATCGACGGCGTCCTCCGTTTGTTTCGTTGCGAAAAGCCCTCACGCTTTTTGTCACGATGTTTTTGAATTTATTTTCCAGTGCTCAGGAGAGCTTTCTCCATGTTTGACTCGACCAAAGCCGGTAGAATCGAAAAGGAAAAAGTGCGCACGATCCTCAACACTCTTGGCCACACCTTCGACGACCAGGAGCTCGAAGTTCTCCTCCAAAAAGAGGACGAAGATGGTGAGTTACAAATTTTTTGTTTCTCCTTAAATTTTTATTGTAAAACAGTAAAACGCTTTCGACACACGCAATTATCCTTCGGAAAGCGATCGGGGTATCGGAACTCGGTTCATGTATTATGCGTTTCAAGGTGATATTGTAGAAAATCATACATTCTTGTCGCAGCTGCTATAAAGTTAATACAATAGGAGTTTGCTGTGCACGTGCGCTTCAACGCGATCGAATCTTATCGATTGGACGTGCAGGTGGGCCAAATAAATCATGAAATACGGCTAGTACGTACTTGATGTCTGGGCAAACGTTGTTTCAAGTAAAAACGTGTATTTCGGTTTTAAAAATCGAAATGAGCATTATTTTAGTCCTTTTTATTCACAGCGTAAAAGGCAATTTTACGAAAAATCATGGATTTTTATATTCGGTCAAGGATACGCGGCGGTGGTCGCATTAATTAGCGATTTTTAATTGGCGTCGCGCCGAATAAATAATGCATTACAATGCCGCACACTGCGGGATGTCTGATCGATTAATATAGCCGCAGGAGAAAACGTTTTTTCCTCCCTTCGGTCAACGTGTTCAGGAGATATTTTTTAAGAGCTAATCTACACCATTTTCCCACCGAAGTTCCGAGACTTTGACAACTGAAACTGCCGAGTGATAGAAACGTATCGAGTTTTTATGGGAAAATCGAGCTCGCAGCGAAGGAGAAAAGTTTGCAGTGCTTCGTGCAGCCGGCATTGAATATCGAGTCAATCGAATTTGGGTGGAAAATCAACTTCCGTTTGTCCGTTCGATTGCCGCTTCGATCTCGGTGTTTAACGACTTTTAAAAACGTAAATATTAGAAAATTATTGTTGGTTCGTGCGTAATTGGAAAATTGAGGTTCAAACGCACACGGTTTATCATTTGCTCGCTTCTCGAATCTCGAGGGGTACACTTCTGCGTGAAAATTGGCGTGAAGCGTTATTCAAAGGTCAAATAAATTTTGGGAGAGGATTGAAGAGTCCACTTATGCGCGAGAGTATCAAGGCGTGAAGTTGCAGCCCAGGTTCCTGCTTCGCAAACGTGTCTACGTACGTGGAAGCACTCAATTGGTTTAATTTGTGTCATATCATGATGTGAGTTTTGGTCATACGTTTGCCCTACGTAAATTGAAAAGGTTCCTCGAAAGAGAGAGAGAGAGAGACTGAATGGAGGTTGGTTGAGTGCAGCTGGCTTGATCCAAGTATGCATAAACATTTGGTATTTAATCGGTAGCCCGATCCATGCACGAGCATGTTTACAATAATTAGGATGCATTTCGCTTGTACTGAATCTCTTCCATTTGGAAATGCACATTAAATACGAATGTAAACATCGAATGCAAGGGAGAGAACTGCCTGCGCGTTGTTCTGAAAATCCTCTCAAAATATTCGAAAGATTGCAGCAGTCTAATAATGGAACATTTTTATGATTTTCTTCTCTGAATTTACTTTTAGTATCTCTTTCAATATTTCAAAACAATTATACCATCATGCACATTTTCAGCTCAATCCAGAGTATTTTCTCATTTAGTCTCCGGAGTTTTATTTTCAAGTGGAATAATTCCTAATTTTTATTAGATTTTCTTCCATCATTAACAACGAACTCGTCAGTTTTCATTGAACTTTCTAGTAAAATAAGCTTTTCAGATTCCCCTCAGTTTGCAATTTCGGTACAGTCGTTACCTCCGTTATGACGTCTAATTACTATTGACCTGTCAAAAAACGAATGGAAGGACGAAGGTTTACACAGTGACCTCCATTGTACGAGGAGACACGTGTGTTGCCAGCTCTTTATCAATATCGTGTCTGTTAGATAAAAAAGAATATCGAGAGTAGTGCGGAACGAGGTAGAAACACGTCTGCAACCAATTTCGTAGCTATGCTCGAACGAATCAGCCAAGTCTCGTGTAACGAGACCAATATTATCGATGATATAGAGTTAGAGATAGAAAGAGGGAGTGCTGGGCGAGGAGGTGTGAGACAAACGCCGAGGTTCCAGGCTTACCATATTGGACTGGCAAGCGAGGGAGGCTCTTGGCGTTCTGCGGAGATTCTCGTTAGCTGGTACAACGAGATGAAGCACGTATATAGGTAGCTGGCATTGTGAAACAAAAGAGCGTAACCGGTGTTGAGTTGACGCATTAAACTCAACGGTTCAAGCCCTTTTGTCTGGCATTTCTCTCGCTATATCTGTATTTCAGGGTGTGTATTGCTTCAGGGTGAAGCAAACGCGTATAAGCAGACCGCGAGCTGATGCACTCGAATCCACACACAGTCTCAGAACAACCCAATCCTCGTATACGAGACACGCCGTCCTAGGGCCTGCGCCTTCGTAAGCAGACTCACGGAGCCCCATACAACCCCATTTAACACTCCCGTGATCGGCTAACTTCCGACCTCCCTTCTCTAAATTAGTATGGAGAAGCTTCGAACTAGGAGCTCCATCGTTCTATTCGATACCCAGTACAAAGCTCCCTATTATGACAGCCATGGATCCACCGTGGTATAGTTACTCCCCTGTCGAAATCAAAGCCTCTCATCTCCCTCTGATCACATATTTCGCTGAATTTTGAGCTGTTAAGGGGGCAGTCTTCGAGCTCTGGAATTTCCGGATCCTCCTTTCGGTTCGGCTCTAAGTTCTAAGCGCTCGAAATTATTTTTTCATCAACGTGAAACTTATTAGTGCTATTTTTTAAACGAATTTTTCGTTTATTCGTTGTTAAGCCGAGTTGGAAATTCAACGTGAAGGAAATACTCGGAGACACTGAAATGACCATCTACGAGAGAAAGTGAGCTGACCCACGTGTCTGGAATTTGACAGTCGTGCTGTCTCCTTCTATTCAATTACTTTCTCAGCAGTTCATTTGCTAGTGAATATGCACCATTGAGAATCGTCCTGTTTTCAATTGTGCCGCATATTCTCCGTGAGCAGAAGCTGCTCGTTCGTTAATGAGAATCTCTATAACGCTGTACCGAGCGTTCTATGTCAAAGTTAAAGTGCACCGAGCGCTTTTAAGCTCTTTAAAGGCTCGCATTATTATTCTAAACACGTCGTTTCCATCAAAACGCTTGAGTGAGGTTCGCTCGATCAATGGCCTTCGGGAGTTGATTCTGATTTAATCCCTTTTCTCTCTCGTACATTAATTCCACAAGTGACAATGCAGGCTATATTTCATACATGTACTATATTTATTCGTGTTCGGTTTAAACTGGTGGAATAAGCAAATATATAACGCACTGAAATCGGAGATCAAATTTCGAATGCAATTATCGACGTCGAGAGCACCGGGATATGGGGAAGACAGAATATTATTGCTTGCAGCGATCCGAACATAAATTCTTCGTATCTGTTTTCGGGAATTTATTTCATTATTTCATTTAATGACGTGCCCAAATGGCGTTACCGGACTCACGGGGTTTTTAGAACCCCATAAAATTATATCGTTCCAAACCTCCGAATGGAGTGATGAAAAAATGACGGAAGCAACGAAAACGACGAAAAGAAAACAATCGAAGAGCCCAGGAGCCAATGACAATAGCGGATTTCAAAGTTTTCCTCGAAATCAACAAATTCTCGAACGTTTTTCTATCGATCTGCGGAATAGTCGAACACAAAATTATCAATAGAAACGAAATTGTAAAACGTTTTTTGTTTTTATCTCTTCCATTTGAAATTCCAGGCAGCGGTGTGCTGAATTTCGACTCGTTTTATCGGGTTGCGACCCACTTCCAGGAGGAAGATGACGAGGCGTTGCAAAAGGAGCTCAAGGAAGCTTTCCGTCTTTACGACAAGGAGGGCAACGGCTACATTCCGACGAGCTCGCTCCGCGAAATTCTCGCTGCCCTCGACGATCAGATAACACCGGATCAGATGGACGGTATGATCGCTGAGATCGACACCGACGGATCTGGCACTGTTGACTTCGATGGTAAGCTTTTTTCATTACTCTCATTACCTTTCAACTTTTATTATTTTCAAGATCGCCTACTAACATCAGATTGCCTTGAGAACGAAAAATATTTCTTTCATTCCAGCAGCCAATTTTCAAAATCAATAAAATTTTTGATTTTAACTTTGTCTATAAATCAAATAAGCTCGTCATTTATTAGAATTTTTTAAACCTCCCTCATCATAATTTCTTACGATCCCAAGCATGTTCACTCCGGATTGGTACGAGCCTCTGGTCGACCCCCTGACTCCATTCTATGTCCCGTAGAATCTCCGTGGCGCGAGGGCCCAGGGAAACTGCCGAAAATGTTGATTTCGAAAGTTATGAAAATTTGTCCCGAAGGAAAATGAGAAAAATATAACGAGTTTTCACGTATTCGATACATCTGCACATTGCTTCGAGAAAAAGAAAGAGAAAGAGAAAAAAACCTTGACGCGGAACCGCTGCAAGAGATTTTCAAAAAATTTTATCGTCATTGCGGTCGCGTATGAAAGAAACTCTGCACCGTCCAACCATGCGAACGAGGCCAAGTTACGAAAATACAGATATAAATTTATGTGGAAATATAAATATATTTGTGTGCTCCGTCCGAAAGTCCAACCGACTAAGATTTTAATTGCAAGCACCAAAGCTCCGGGCGCGTCGCGACCTTCCATGTGACTCTTCCATTCTTTTCTCGTCCTCTCCCGTCGGCCGCACAAGCCCTCTCGTTTTCTCTACGATACATATGAAAGAGACCGCCCTCCGTATCACGGAAATTTAATTATGTTCTCTCGCTACGGCTTTGTGTAACGATTCGTCTACCCTCTGCGCCCCGCGCTTTTCACTCGTGTCCAAACTTCCCGGAAGCGAAATTCACGGGGGTCCAATTCCTGATTCTCCCTTATTTAGGCTCGCACTATCTTACCCTAGAAATTTGGGAAACTTCCGAAAACTAAGCTACCTTGGGCTGGTCGCCATTTTCGGACGCTGGCGGTCAAGGCTCGACTTTTCGTTTGCCGATTAAAAGTGTTTATTTTTAAAAAAATGACTAGTGCCCAAAATAACCATCGATTTTGACGAGCGTTATTCCTCTTCTGGAAAAATCGAATTCGTTCTCAAATTTTTTGAAGTTAGATTCGAGCGTGAGCGATGCAAAATCCACCGAAATTTGTTCGTCCTCCGTTAAAATCAGCTCGAAATACTCGGCGCTTCTTTTCGTCTCGTAAAATAATTGGAAATGGTTCATTTTTGACGGGAATGTCGATTCAGAAGTCCGAAGCTCCGACGGCCACCACTGGGACCGATGCATAATGTAGCTCACGTAAAAAACCACTGGACGACCCAATTGCCCATCCCCATATTTTTTGTGCATTTCCCCAGTCTCGTCGTTTGCGATATATTGATGTTTATTCGACGCTGTCTATCGGCTGTACACTAGGAATTTGAAAGTCGTAACTCGCGCCGTTTATCACGTGGAGCCGCGTCAACTAGCCCCTTTTGCTTCCCAGTGCACTCGACGTGGGGATATTACACTCGTTGGTATACAAAAGTTTACGAGGACTTTGTGGACGAATCCAGACACGATTTCCTTTTTATTTCCTGGCAGGTTTGTGCTCTCTATTGCGCTGAAAAGAGTCTTGATGCTTTTTATTTTTTCATCGTAATATCGCCAATAGGAATATCGTATTTGTCACTAAACCTCGAAGTATTAACTTCGCATCATTCCAAAAATGACGTCGATTTTTCACTGCCCATCGACACAGCCTTTTGACGTTATTCGTCGAATAATTCGATTGGTAAATTCCATGATTTTCTGTACGAATAAGTTTCTTAACCATCACTTTATTCATTAATTAATTAACTACTTTCGACTGATCGATTTAGACGAATTTTCACATGATGGAATTATCTGTATACTCGTAGAAATAATTTGCACGTTTTTTTGTCTAGAAATATTATTATTTTTCGAATACTGCGAAGGGATTCATTCGAAGGATCGAATGTTAAAGAAATTATTGAAAAAATTCTAACAGCAACGTATTTACGTACTTTCATTTCGTATTAATAATGTCACAGTGAGCAACGTTACTACTTGATTATAATATCATACACGCTCGTATATGAATCTCAACCTCATTATGCTAACGACGAGACCCTGTCAGCGTTTTCTAAAAGGGGAACTAAACCATGACGAGTTTGAAGCAGCAGCGCACAGTCTCTCTTAAAGCGAGATGGGGCATGCATCAAACGCTGATATACGAGAGACAATCAAAATTTAATTGCGCTTTTCCTCTTAATTATCTCAGTGGGATGCTTATCGTGCACTGCAGCACTATTGTGCCTCTCTCCGCCTCTTTTTCGTCGAGACTTGACGAGAGCCACTCGAAGCCATCGTCCAACTTGATCGGATGCTTATCGTCGACTCTTCTGTCAGAAAAGAATTTTAACAATGTGTTTAATTGGTTGTTCAGGAGACACGATTTTTCACCGGGATCTTTCTATTGTTTTTTAGTTTCATTCAAAATTCCAGACATTTGTATATTATTATTTTCTACTTTCGCTTCTCGCCGCATCTGAAAAATGGATCGAAATCCCAAACTGCATTCAACGGAAATTGTCAGCAGCTAATTAAACAGTTTTGATAAAAAAAAATAATTTTATTTTCTTAATAACGAAATAGCGAACTGAGAAAATGTCTGGAGTTAAATGAACGAGAATGAAGGTTTTTCAGAACTTGTTCAAAGCTTGTTTCGGTCAGTAATTGTTGGCGAAAAGTTTAGTTGGGACAATTTCGAGCAGAACACACACACACACGTGCACGCGCGTACGTTTTGTCGAGCGTAATAATATGTGTGGAACAGAGGAACCGTGCAGATGACACAGGTCGGGAACATGGTCCGTAATCTGACTTCTTCGCAGCGAGGCTGAACTCGTTCCCTAGCGTGACAGAGCATCGTCACGAATAATATCGCTTATGCTGACGAAACTTTATCGTCGAAACGTGAAACGCGTACAACTTCTCGACTAGGAACATTCTAGCCGAAGTACATATAATCTCGTAACCCTTTCCATATTCGTTTTATCATCGTCTTGCCGAAATATTCAAGGCCAGGCCGATTTGCGTTCCGAATACGCTTGCTTTTCATTGCCTGAAAACATTCCAGCAATCAGGACAGCTCCGAGGAGGAAAATCCACTTATTTTACTGAGCAAAATATCAGAAACGATTCTGTACAAAATCATTCATAGCAGCAGTTGCCAAGAACTCTACTGAATTTGGAAAGAAAAAAGCTCTGAGGATGAGCCACAAAATTTTACCAAATAAATGCGAAAGCAAATTTTTATCGCGTCACTGTTTTTTTAATTGCAGAATTCATGGAGATGATGACCGGCGATTAAGATCAACGATCCCCACCGAAGCCCAAGCCCGCTTCGTACGATGAGCACCATTCACAAGTGCGATGTTCGTTCGGTCGACGCAAGCAGGTCATAAAAAGAGGAAGGAAGTACAATACGACAGTTCATACCGGAGAGTTTCGACATGTTTTTCTTAACCTTGTTTATGAAAATTAGATGAAAGAAAAATAGAACGTTCTTTCGTAAGAAATCATGTGACTGTAAATAAAAATGAAAGGCGAAAAAATTGCGTGTGTATTTACGCTTGTACGATAGCGAAGGCGCAACGAGAAAGGAAAAGCTGTGACGCGAGAGCTATACGAGAGTTGGATTTAGGTAAATAAAAGAGAGAATAAAGGAAGAGAGCCGTGAGTGGAAAATTTTAATTACGCTGTTCACTTAATCAAGGTCTGTCGTAGGCTTTGGAAAGCCCAACGGATAAGTCCCAGAGGCTGCGAGACTAAAAGTACTGAGATTAAGGGCTCTTCGAAAAAGGTATTGAAAGCGGATAAAAGCGCTGGTGCGCACACACGTATAGATACGTATAAATCAAATGAGTGGAAGAGGT
The DNA here is from genome assembly GCF_019457755.1 of Venturia canescens. Taxonomy (NCBI): domain Eukaryota; kingdom Metazoa; phylum Arthropoda; class Insecta; order Hymenoptera; family Ichneumonidae; genus Venturia; species Venturia canescens. Next base: position 9,431,480 of record NC_057423.1, on the reverse strand, counting down.
AAAAGCAACAGAAGCACGATAAGAGGACCATTGTCCGGAGGATCTTTTATCTCCTGGCAGTGTGGGGAGCAAGTGAGGCCGCAGGCCAAATTCTCCGAGTCCGTAAATGGCAAAATTCTTGTTTAAATATTCATTGTTACCTCGTCGTGGTGTCTGGCCTGAAACGAGGCTGGAGCTGGAGAAGGATGATGGGGAAGTAGGTGGGAGAGAGTGTGTCACGCGTCTATAGATATTCTGTGGGAAATTTTCGCGTGTAGAAACAGCTGCAGGAGTAAAAATTGTCTCGCTGAGTGTTCTCGCGATTCGAAGCGGGCATGCGCAAGATTTTTCTTCCCCCTTCCTTCCCAGTTTTTTATCTCGGCCTTTTCGTATCTCGTTTCTTCTCTTTCCTGCCCCACGCTGCCGGAGCTCGTCTCTCAGCGTAGCCTCCTCTCATTCATTTCCTCTCGTCTTTCTCTTTCTCAACATCCTCCTCTTATGCGCCTCAGGCACTGTTTCTACTAGATTGCGGGGTGAAAGCTAATGGCCCAGTGAGTCACCCGCGGCTGCTGGGCACACTCACCTCAAACGATCCACTTATTGCACGACACGAGGACCCAAAACGTTTATGCGGAAAATAATGAATGGCGACACGCAAACATGAATTCATAACTAATTAAGATCCACGTGCCAAATTACTCAGGTTTAACGGAGCTCGACTCACGTTCCCGGACCTTTACAACGTGTGCTTAAATAATTATGTGAGGTCGAACGCAACGACCATTCATTTCCAATCCTGCTCAACACCGATCGACCGAATTTAAATCAACGAATTTTCTTAGAAACGATTCTCAATACCACGATTTTTCTTCGTTTTTTCATATTCTCATTCTCAATCCATTCGTTCATCGCTCTGACTCTCCATCGAGTTTTTGCTCGTCGGCTTCGTCAGAATCAGATAAATTGTCTGCCCCCCAGTGATCTGAGCCACGGGCCAATCGTCACCCATCGGTCACCAAACCGAGTACCAGCAACGATCGCTCTCGATAATCGTATTTTCATTGTTATTTGGGTCAATAAGAATATTTCCGTCCTAATACGTTCTCGCTCGGTCGAACAACCCTGAAAATTTGGGCCAAGGTAGGTTCATATTTCATCGATGCAACGTGCGCCAATAAAAGTCGCAACGCACAATAAAATCCCTACATATATATGAGCATTTGTGTCTGCACACATCTCTGCGTGTGTGTGTGTGTGTGTGTGTGTGTGTTATGACGAAAGTACTATATTCATTCATACAGAAGAGAAAGCGAAGAATGAATCGTGAGTTCCGTATTTGGACGGTTGCCCAACGATATTGATGCCCACACATTCGCATCCGCTCAACCCTTGTACACGTGTACGTGTGAGACACAAACTGCGAATCTATAGATTCGTGGAATGAAGGGCGTAAGTGAAACCGTTTGGTGAACAACTTGATCGGGATTTTGGCTCGTGGGTGTCGAACGTTCTTATTGGAGTTTGACCATAAAAGCTCTCGGCCTTTACAGCTCCTGTTTATAACGCGGACTTGATTATCGCGGAGCTCGATTTATTCCTAATTTCAGCTCATTCGGAGTGACTCGATACGATCCGTAGCGTGGATTTTTGTCTTAGTGTCTGTGACGGTAAAATAGTGGTTATTCATTTCCGGGTTGAGGAAACTTTTCGAAACTTTTGTTATTAAACCTTCTTTTTTTTCCTCTGTCGACACACGTCAATGTTTTACAATGGATTTCTCATATTTATTAGAAAAGTTGTATGAATTGCGAGCCGGGGAATTTGAGAAGCGAGGGTTCGAAATTTATTCCCCCGCGAGCGAATCGGTCGCCACGTGACCGATTCGCTCTCGATTCCGTGTAAATTACAGCGAGCGTTAAATTATAAGGAATTCATACAAAATAGGCTCGCAGTCACGATCAAAACGAATGTGTTGAACCGACGACCTGCTCCGAGCCGCATATTTATGGGAATGGGGATGCATTCGATACAACTCTCTTGTAAGTTTGTTCGCGTGATAACTCTCAAGCTCTGACGTTGATTGCGTGCTCGACGAGAGTATTTGGAGAAATTTCTGTCTCAGGGCTAAAGTCTTTCCCTTTCAACCGCAAATATATGTTTACAAGGTGGTTTACGTGGAAGGATATTAAGGTCGAGTATGTAACGTGAGAAAGAGAAAAGAGAGAGAGAGAGAGGAAATGGGAGACTAACGATTTGCTTTCTGGTGTTGACGTGAATAATCGTTCGACACATGCACAGACGTAACGTTGCAGCGTGAAAGAACCGGGCGGTTGCACGATGAGTGCGTTATACCGTTGGGCACAGGTCAGCCAGATATACGTGGAAGAATTTCCTGTTCGTACAAGGATACTTTGCGGGTTTATCCCTCGAGAGTTCAGAGTCGAAAGGTGTAGAGCAAATACATTTGTGCATGATTACATAACGGAGCGCATGGTTGAGACGTCAAGGTTCACGTACGTCTAGGTTCGTAGGTGTTTTTTGTTGATTTTCAAGGAGCTTCGCCTCGCAGTTTCTTCGCCGAGGAAGATCGAGCCCGGATTCCCTCTCGTTCCCCTTTTCCTCTCTTTTCCTTTTCTGCCTGACTGAATTTCTCTCCTACGCTTGCCTCCACATTCGTTCGAGAGTTTTATCAATGTGTTTGTGGCCCGACGTGGCTCCCCGTTCCGGCGTTGAAGCCACATCCAAGGGATCAATAAGAAGCCGGGGTGCAAGGGAGGACGAAGAGGGAGAGAGCGAGAGGAACCTCGGAAAGTTATGCCCCCTCGGAGGAGCCTCCGAGGGGAAGAACCTCGGAGGAACGGAAAGAGAGAAACTGTGAAATTTCGGGGAGAGCGAGCTCGAGATAGCAGGAGTGGACCCTCTCCTCGAGCACCCCCTTGCCAGGGAATTTATTTAGCTTCTGGAATAACGCGAATAACGCTTCCTCCCCCTTCCTTGGGCTCGTCCTTTCTCTCTCTCTCTTCCCTCGTGTACCGATTTCGTGATATTTTTCGCAATGGACCATACGAAATCTCGTTTCATCCCCCCAAATTTTTACGAACTCTATCGCAATCGCACACGTTACTTGGATTTCTCCTATCGATACGATCGTTTCAACGGAACCGAGAGGCGAATTATGGCTCGCCCGGGGCTGCTATTTCCGCCCCGATAGATACAAGCTACCCGGGATGCAGGAGAGGACCCCTTCCTCGGGGATATCGAAAGACTCTCCGCGTAAAAGCTCGATTCGGAGAGCTCGGATTATATTCGATCTCACTCTCTGAGTTACTGCCGGTGGGAATCACCAGGAAATCGAGGGAGGCTCAGCACCGAAGAACAGAGGAGGGAAGGGGTTTCATATGTCGGGAATGAAGGATTTTAGGTACGCGTGGAAAAGAGATTCGAGGCTGTTTCTCTTCCGGAAAATCTACTGGCCGAGAGCGCAGAGTTCTTGCAACGCTGGATTAAAGAATGAACTCGGACGCTTCGCCTTCTCCAAGGACTGCACGAATCGTGGATCCTAAGAGCGACATAATTTCAGACAACTTTAAACTCTGACCACTCCCGAGTTAAAAACGCCCCTAGAATCGAACCTTTTTATCTCTCGCAAAGTTTTTTCCCTCTTTTCTCAGTACTTTTAACAAAGCACTCCTCACTACTTGCGTTCATATTTCTAAACGAGAATCCTTATTGTGGGGGCGCATCAACGTGTGCGCGGCTCTTTTCACTCCGTCGAAAATACTCGGAGGCGGGTAGAGTTTGAGGTTTTTTTCTCCTCACTTTCTCGGACGGTTTTTCGGGTCATTTGGCATCCGTGGGAGCATTACTACGATGCGGAGCGCACCTCCTTTTCGTGTACATTTTCACCCCGCAACACTCTGCGATAATCTACAAGAGCTGGTGTGTTCTTTCGCCTTGGCAATTCAAAGATTTTTATGTTTTGAGGCCACGACACTCTTCTCTGGTGTTATTGTTTAGACGCAATTGAAGTTGATCTTGAGCTTAACTGCGTAATAATGTCCTGGTCGATAAATCGAACGAGTCGATGGAAAAACTTTTCAATCGAATTGCGGACGAAAGCGAAGAAAATGGAATAGAATCGTTCAATAAAATTCGAGAATCTCAGTTCGGTTTGAAACTCGTGGGAGAGCGAAAAAATTGGAAAAATCTCATTTCCGGATGCTCGATTGTTTCGATGTCCTTGAAATGAGTTAGTGCACTCACGAGTTAGGAATTTGACCTAAGCTATAACGGATTGATAATAATTATAAACAAGAGTACGATAGCAAGGGAGAACTTGGCCTCATCGTCGTCGTCGTCGTCGGCGTCGTAGTCGGTGGTCGTTGGAAAGCGAGTAGAACGGGTTTCACCCAGGGCATCGATCGGTCTACGCTCCCTCAAACCGCCCTCAACCCCGACCTACAACCACACGGAAATCCCGAGCCACTCGAGCTGCGTTCAGCCTTTTCCTCTTTCTCGTTTTCCTCGCTGTGCGAGTGTGTTGCTTTTATATCCGTGAGAGATCGTACTCGTCGGAAGGGGCGTTTTCTCAAGTACCAAAAACGAGAGAGAGAGAGAGAAAAAAACGAAGCCTTAAGACCCCATTAGACTCTGAGAACGTCCCGTCTCATTCTTTTGTTCGATCGGGATCGAAAGTGCATTCGACAGGTCACGATTTCGAGGGTATCCATTGCATTATTCTTCAAACGAGAAAAAAAAGGATCTTCGAGGTGTTTGCAAGTTTCAGTGATCGTTAATTGGAAAAAAATCTTTCCTCGACGGTAGTACTGCCTCGAGAGTTCGATCAGTCGATTTCAGCCAGTGAATGCTCGACCGCAGTGCTTCATTTCCGAGTAACTTTGCTTTGCCCAGCAACTATACAGTCACCATAAAGTTCCAGCACAATTGCCAATGCTTCATTGTCCTGGGACTCGATAGCAATTGGCAGTCCTTTGTAGGAAATTGGGAAGGAAAGAGGGAGAAAAATTTCGACGGTATTCGATGGCTCGAGTTATTGAAGAGTCTCAAGGAAATCATGCATTTCTTCGTCATTTTTCTTAATTCACTCGACATAAGTCAAGGCTTTACACTTGGACAGTTTTCTTAGTTAAAAATACAACAGCAGGCTCGATGCGAACGAGCTGGGAACGAGGGCTCGCTCTCGCTGAACGGTCAGACGTTGATGGACGTTTATTTATTATTTCAACAACAATAATTCCATCGTCTACTATTTTTGTTTCATCTTTTCAAACGCAATGTACAATAATCTTAAAATTTTGGTGTACCAGTTTACGGAGTACTCACACATCGTAACACAATTAATTGTCAAGGAGCTTCGACCCGGTGCTGACTTTCGTTAGGGGCATGCGGTACGTACTTCAGGAAATCGAGGGAGACAAGTTTGTCGGGTGAAGGCTTTGCGTAATCGAGGGCGGTGTTGGCCTTGCGCACAGTTTATTCGCTCAAAGACAAGCCTCTATGAAATTTGCCGAGTAGTTTTCAACTCTGGATTTAAGATTGTTTTACTGGAGTTTCCACCAATGCAACTTTCAAAATATCTTTCATACGATCTTTAACGGGCTCGTATAACTCGAAAAACCGTTTCAAACATTCACGAATAAATGTAGAGTGTTGCATTCGTCGTCATGTGCTTGGAAAATAAAAAAAAAACTATTATTAAAAAGTAATTTTCAAAATCAAGTTACGGTCGTCGAAAATGGTTTTTTTTTTTTTTTTTTTTTTTTTTCATGCACATCGCCGAAAAAGAACGATTGCTAGTTGATAATTTAAAAGGCTCATGAGCCTTCAGTCATTTTCTCACTTCTGATGTGTGTCGCGACTAAAAACACCGCGTAAAAAATCGTTTCCCTTCACGTTTTCGTGCGCTTGCACATCAACAAAAGTGTCACGCTGAAAATGAGAGTCCCGTAGCCGCGCCGCGGTGATAAAATGTCTTTTACGAGTTTCACACGTTGGAGTAGCTCGAGCAAATGCGCGAGGCTTTCATCACGCAGTGACTTTTCCGCCTTCCCTTTTTCTTTCTCGTTCCTGCAACCTTCCTTCTCCACCTTTTCAACCATTATTTTAGCTCAGTTTAAACATTTTTCAAAAACCAATACATCAGCGTGGCGCTCCAACGTTTCAAATAATTACTTACTGTTCGATAACTTTCCACCAAGTTCGATGAAGTCATCGGATTTTAAAAAGTATCTCACGGCAAAATAGTACGAAGTGATCAGAAAAAAATAATGAAAAAAAAAGAACGATCGAATGTCAAACAAATGAACTTTTTCAATGTGAATGATTCAGCTGCTCTCTATTTTACAACGATTCGAACAATGAAACTTTTCGCTCGTAATCAGTGTGTATGCGCATTCGAACGAATGAAATTCCATTAGCGAAACTCTCAGATAAGTGCATTGAATTATAAAAGTGATACACGGAGAGACTTTTATAAGAATATTTCGAATGAATTTGCTAGAAAAATTTGCTATGTTTTGTAGCAGCGCTGTTCTATATCGCCATTCTATTACATTTCACCAAAGTGCATACTGATTTTGATGTCGGAAGCAGTTCTCTCAAATTTTACTATGTACGACAGTCAAAATTTAGGTCTGCAACATTCTTACATCGAACGATGTATCGATATCCGAACGTCACTCGTGTCTTTGGCGAAATGTTAAAAATTGGTGAATTGGACTGGACAAATTGTTTGAAATTTTACGATGTGCCAGTGGTTAATTTTCATGTTTATACTCGCAACGCCTCGTATAATTGGTGGGCGGATGGATTTTGCTACGTTATTGAGCAAAATTCAGTGCGGTAAAAGGGAAAATACGAAACTATGCAATTTTTCGTATAGCACAGAGAAACGACTGCTTCGTTATCTCCTAAATTTTCATCAAATCATTTCATAATTTGCTATGTTTTTGATCAAAATTCGCTCGGTGTTCATTTTTGATATAATGCAGCGCGTTATTTACTGTGGTACTGTGGTAACGGTTCCCCAAACTTTTGAATTATTTGACACACTCTGTAGCGATTATTATTATAATATCGATGCGGCCCGACGTTACTATAAAAACATAGTAATTATTTTTGCTATAAAAGTTTCTCCGTGTAAAGATGAGAATAGAAAAGACACAAAAAATGTTAGAGTTCATGCACGTTCTCGTGTTGACGACTCCCTTTGGAAGAAGCTGTACCGTGTAGAGTGAAACGCCAGGGTTCGCGCTCGGATAGCGTGTTCCTACAGTGTCGTATTAAGTACGAATACATTTTGCATGCCTCATCCAACATACGCGCCTTACCTAAACGAACTACCTTCATCTAAGTACGATATGAGGGTCATGCACAATGTCTTGGCCCGCACGTGCGATTATAACGAACGTAAAATTCGATTAAACGAGCCTGAGAAATTGGCTGTTTTAAGGCACATCGCAGATTTTCGATCCTCAGCTCCCAATATTTATTGCGTTCGTCTTACGTTCTCACTACATCCAATAAAAACGTAAAAAATATAAAATGCTCGGCGAATCTAAAAATCTAGTCAATCCCTAATAAATGGCTAAGTTCTAAGAAAAATCTAAATCGAAATTTTTCATTGCTCTTCATCTAATGAACTATTACTATAGAAGAAAATTTTAGCTAAGTGGATTTATGTGATCTTGGTATGTACCTGGCTCAGGCTTCTAAAGCTACTTGTACTGGCGCTGCGAGCCTGCAAACACAAGTACAGTACAGGTCACCAATCACCACGCCATACCGCATGTTGTTAAGTATAAAGAGAGAGAGAGAGTACAGTAGTAATAAGTAGACATGTGAAATATAGAAATAGTAGTGGACTTAGATATTATATATATATATGTACAAGAGATTATAGAGTCGACAGAGTAATACAGAATATACAGAGTGACATTGCATAGGCAGAGTGAAGATAGCTTGTTGGTATTATAGAGATAAAAGTGAGTTTGCTTTATTGTATATTATACAAAGTTCTTTTGCACACGTACGTATTCAAAGATATGGGCATTTTTTCGCAGCAGTGTAGTGTTTCCTCTGCTCGGGCACGGAGAGACGAGTTCGCTCAAAAGAAATCACCCGAAAAGGCACGTTGGCGAAAAAAATGTGGCTAAGTACCTCAGTCGTTTAATCTTCATTCATAAAGGACCCCTTGACTCACTCTTCAATGAACTCTCTCGACGTGGGCGAGTTTTTCGAGAGTCGAAAATTCATGGTCGAGGACTCCTTTTGTATTCTATTTAAGGCATTTAACCGAAACGCGGTACTTTTTACTTTTTAAGCTTACAGCTAAGTCGAAATAATCACTCTCGATTTATCCAGATTATGGATATTGTGGATGCGAGAGGATTCAAATTCGCTAAAAGTCTTTCGAGTTGAGACACGAGACGGGATTTCTTTTTCAATATTTTTTCCAAGGTTTTTATTTCGATTTTATTCTCTCCTGATACAAAGAGATGCAAGTTTCGAGGAAAATCATTAAAATGAGGTTTCGAAAAAATACCCAGTTGGACATCCAAGCCCGAGTGCACATCGCACTCTCATAGAAACAATGTACGTATACAAAACAGTGCTTCGTTTATAAAACTTATATATACAAGCTGTGGAAGTCAGAGGGAGTGGCGATATAGAAATAGATCCGAGTGAATGAATTTTTCATTAATACTTTTCAACCCTTTTCATACTACGATTTCTCCTACGTTCAAAAATAAGACAATTGTTATCGTCACAACGTTTACTTGCTTACAATAAATTATTATTGACCATTTTTCCGTTTCTCTAATGATTATCCAAAGAGTTTCATTTCCAATCAACTACTCGTCGAAGTATCCAAATCCTTCAAAGACTTGAGTCCACTCCAAGAAATTTGAGTGAGCAATTCCATGGAAAGTTTAATAACAAGTAACAGTGCTAAAAAATTAAAGTTCTGAGAATCACTTAAATTTTGTTTTAACTCGAAAATATCTTTGATCAAGGGATACTTTCCTTGTGATTTCAGTGAGCCTTTAACCTGATACGTCAACGATAAAATATCTGCATTTTTTCAGTTCGCCACAAAAGGGTATGAGTTATTAGAGATCCATGAGTGTGTTCCGTGTAAAAAGTTTTGTGGACACAGCTCACAATTATAGCACACTACACACAGTCTAACAGTTAATGCAATAGCGTGATTTTTTTGCATTTTATCTATAGTATTTCTAATTAAAGATATATATAATTTGCAGTTGAATTATTAGAGCGTACGGAATAGAGGACAAATATGTTTTGCATGACACGGTATTCAAATGATGCCTTTTATCTTGTAAGAATTTTCAAGTCTTATACAATTAAGGGCGGTGTACATTTTTTGCTGAGTGTATCATTGACCTGTTTTGCACTAATGATCTTTAAACATTACCCCGGAAGGCTCCAATTACAGTTTCTCTAATTTTTTATTTTTTAATGTTTTTTATTTATTTCTTTTCAACATTATTTATTCGGGGTTCACGTGAACAAAACGTTGGTTCCGTGAGAGATCTCTTTTACTGTAGAAAAACTGGAGAAATACACAACGAATATTTTATTAAAAATCGATAATGGCGAGAAAGTTTGCTCGATTCATCTAGAAAATAATTTTTATTGAACCAATTTTCCTGACGAATGAGCTGGAAGAAAAAAAACTATTACGATAATGAGTTTTAGAATGAAATCGTTGTTTCCTGGAAATATATAACTTTTCGCAAACAACAATGATCGTATCATTGCTGAATTTGAGAGGAATATTGGGCATCGCGTCCATCTGATAATACGCTGTCCGCAAGAATCTCAAGCAATGGTACAAAGTGTCTTTCAGTCTCGGTTCTCATTTAAATAAATAATTAGCGAGTAGTTGAAGCGAGTTGGCTGAATATTGATGAAGAATAATGTGTCGAGCTCACGATGTAGGTCGCCTAAGGAAAACGCAAGAGGACGAGTTACAAAGGGAGTAAAAAACAAAAAATTCGGGTTACCCTGACGCGTTTGTTTGACGGGCGGAAATGCGGGAGCGTCGAAAAGAATGGGAAACTCTCTGGGTGTGTCCGGAAGGCAAAACTGCCAAGCGGCTTTTCTGTAATCCTGAAGGTGCTTCAGTTCAGCTCTTGAACGCATTGTCATTTTAATTGGCAAGTGAGCATGGAGGATGCGAGTTGAGGTCAGTCGAGGGAGAGGTCAGGAGCGCGATGAATCGCCACGTGGGAGAGAATTTTTTTCGAAAATCCGAGCCGAAAGTCCTGAAAATTTCGATCGGAAATCTCGCGAAGTCGGAAAACATGTCCGAATTTCCATAAACTAATCTTCGGTACGCGCGCGGGAAAAGGGCGCAAAAAATAGGAAAACAAGGGGCGAGGACTCTCGAGGAAAGAAGCACGAGAGCCGACGGGGCTTTCAAAGGCCCGAAGAGTCCGGACAAGAGGCAGCATTTTCTCAAAGAGTGAAAGAAATAAAACATAAAAGTGAATCGGTGCCTCTCGTGCAGAGAATCTCGTAAAAACGTGCAGATACTCCAGCAGATGAGAATAAAGGCTTCGGAGACTATCTGCTATTTTTCTTTGGAAAAATAATCTTTCCCAAGCCCCCTCGGAATCTAAGACCCATTGAACCTGTTTCTTCTTTCGGTAGCTTTCAGTCTCTAGGAAAAAGCTTTTAGAATCATGAAGCTATCTTTCCTCCCCGGTGAATTGCAATTGTAATGATATGCCTTTTGAGGACACTCGCGCGGAGGCCCGATCGATCGCTGCCTCTCGCTACCGAATAAATTCACTGAAAATAAAAGAGTCCCGATTGCCGCTTGAGTAATCAAGTCGCCTGACAGCGTTCTACGTTTTCCCTCCCGTCGCAGCATCAGTGCGAACCCTCGTCAAGGATTCACATCGAATGGATATATTCTTGCAGCAACGACTCGAATTTTCTGTGAGCTCGCATCGAACTCCCTGACATTCGACAGTAATTACTTTCACTAGAAAAAATAGTAGAAATTTTGAGAAATAGCGCTCAGGAATATCAGCATTCCAAAATTTAAGAGACAAACCAGACCAGCGAGGGATTTAAATTCAACGAAAATTTCGTTCCTCGATGCAAATAATTTGCCCAAAATTCTCTGCTGGAATGAATTCTAAAAAACGTACGCGACATTAAAGTTTCGCACCCTCAACCGTCGTCATAAATAGGAAAAAAAGTTGAAAATTGTAACAAGCAACTGGCAATTTTCATCATTAACATCGAATCGAAGCGCGAGCGTTAACGAAGCAAATCAAAGAAAATCGGAATTCAAAAGTTTCCTAAGGTACTTCAAAAAGCCGAGGTCAAGAGAGTGTGTGAGGGAGACGCTCGGCGGTGAAGTGCCTCTTAAATTTGCAGGTCGTTAAGGTCCCAAGCGGTCTCACGAGTATGCGCTAATTGGTTTTCGTTATACGCGCTCGTATCGGGGCGTGCATTAATGTTGTGAGGCTAATTGTCGTCTTTACCGGTGTTCAAACGTGCGAATAACAAACTTCGACGGATTATGCAGGAAATACGCGGGACAAAAAATTTGCACGCTTCCACGATAAAGCGAAGCTGATTTCCCTTTAGCGGTGTGCGTTCGAGCGATCCGGAGTGAAAAATCTGTTGAATTATTGATGATTTTTCCAAGAATTTTCTACACTTTTAAAAAATAATGTTCTCCACTCCACCACAGCCGTACGCCAATGATGGACGAGAGTGGAAATGCCCGTACTTCTTATTTTGTCTTTCATCCCTGATAAAACTTGGTGTGGACGGAGATAAAAAAGGGAGGAAGAAAAAAATGGGAAAGTTGGAGGAAAGAGTGGCACCGTCGGTGTCTTCGAAACTCGATGCACTTTCAAGAGGACTCGTGTCGAAGAAGGGGCCGGAGCGCGAAAAGTAACAGGAGCGAGAAGGATGAGGCACGTTCGTGTTTGAGAATCTTTTTCGTAACGTTAAAGTCTTTCACTCTTTATTTTCCTTCCTGTCTAACATTTTCTCATCATTTATTTTGTGTCGATAACACGAGCGTACTCACTTTGTCGATAAATCACATCGCGAAAGGAAAATGTAACGGTCGTCTTGAGTTAAAATAAAATAATAAAATGGGACGAGACTCGGTACGAAATTTGAAGCGAGCTTGAATCCCTCTCGTCGCGAGCAGAGATTCTGTCTCGTGGAAATAAAAGGTTCCGTATTACCGTGTTCTCCGGAGGATCGATCCCAAAATAAAAAATCCATTTTGCTTGATTCCCATGCAAGATGACAGTTACGATCTTCCCCTGCTTTTTTCTGCCCCGCGAAGCCTCCGTATCGTTCCTGGCCGAGTGACAAGGAAGCGTTTCACAAACGGGAAAAAAGCGTTTAGCCCACGCGAGCAGCGAAGTGACACGTGACTCGACTTTAGAGAGAGGCGGGAGTGGCGATTTTTGGGATCGATGAATGTTGCCCTCGCAGGTAGACGCTCGTCTGGAGCTCGATAAATGATGGGAGACTTCGAGCTGAATTACGTCTCGTAACAGTCTCAGGCTTAAGGAGTTTCGGTACAGAAGGCAAAATATTAAGAAATTGATCAAATTTGGTGATAATGTTCTTCAACATCAAGTGCGAAAACACAAATTTTTTCAAAATTTTCTTCTACTTAGTTATCGAGTAATTACGCATTAAAGCAGATTTCTTATGCTCGGAATGTATACCTATATATATGGAAACGCTATGCTTATACACGTAAACTTTAGTGATCAATTACTCGATAACTGTGTAGAAGAAAAATCTTAAAAAATTTGTATTGTCAAATTTGGCACTAAAGAATATGTTCACCAAATTTTATAAAATTCTAAACTTTTTGAAATTTTTTATGTTTTTAGCATGGTTTAGCATGGCAACATTGTATCGCCTGTACCGAAACTCCTTAAGTTTTTGTCCTGGTGTTCCGTTCCGGGGGGTTGTGCGAGCAGGTTTTATCTCGACAGGAATAATGGCAAGTGATTTTCCGATCGCTCGATCCACTCGATGCGTAAAGCACAAAAATTAAACGATCAAACGAACTTACCTGTTGTGAAGTTCGATCGTAATTATATGTAGAGTCTCGTTCGAAATGATTACTAGGTAGTACCGCTATCAGGTACACGCTCTTGCCACAAACTTCAGCCCCAAAAACAAAACAATCTCCCTTCCGAGCCTCCTTGCCACCACCCAGACCCCATTCTGTCATATCGTTTAAATATTTCTTATCACTAAGGGGTGGGCGCTGCTATGGTATTTATCATTGCTTAAGCCATTAACTTCTTTATGGGGTGGGACTTAATCATTTCGAACGAGACTCTACATATAATTACGATCGAACTTCACAACAGGTAAGTTCGTTTGATCGTTTAATTATATTCGAGTCTCGTTCTCATGATTACTAGGTAGATGTTTAGCTCAGACTTCGATAACTATTTTATTAATCACAATCTTATTACAACTTCCGTGAACGATACACTTAAGAACCAATTGTACTTGCGAATGTACTTCTGTCATGCACGATTGGTCTATTATAAAATTTAGCGAACACTTGCGAATCTCTTGACCAACCGGCCAAACTCTTAATTACGCTCAAATCAATTCCTTTCTTAAGAGCTGCAGACGTGACTGCATGTCTTGTACTATGCGCTGAGAATTCATCACTTATACCACTGCGTACTAAAAAACTTCTTATCCATCTACTGATGGTTTGAGCGCTCGCCGCCTTAAATGGTTTTCTCGTAGTCAATATTAATCTATTGATATTCTCACGCGATTGCCGAGTAACAAACAAGTAACGCTCTAATGTACTGGCAATACAAAGCTCCGGTTTATCCTGAAATTTGGGTATAATCAACAATGGTTGACATGCTCCTAGACGGGATGTTTTAATAAAATCATCTATTTTAATTTCATACCCAGATGACGTTCTCCTAATATTACTTATGTTTATTGCCGCTAATGTCTGCACCCTGTGAGCCGTCCCTAATGCTAAAAGCATTACTAACCTATCTGTCAATTCCACAAGACTTAATGCTTCTAACGGATAAAGCTTTGCTATATTTTTCAAAACAGGATCTATGTCCCAGATTTTGTCATATTTCGCTTTCAACGGTCGAGACCGAAAAACTCCCTTGAAGAATCGAGAGATGACCGCACTTTTAGCCAATTGTCCTCTAGAAATTAACGAAATTGCTGCTCTAGAAGTATTAAGCGTTCCATAAGAGGCTCCGTTCTGAAACTTTTCCGTTAACCATAATAAAACATTTCTTTCCTGAACTTCATACGGATCCCATTCCTTATTTTTACAAAACGCGCACCAATCTTCTAAGGGCTTGTTATATTGCTTCCAAGTACTTTCCGCCAATGACGCGATCAGCAAATCTACAGACTCTTCTGGGACGTCTTGTCGAAGAAAGGCCTCCCTGATAACTTGCCGACAAGAAGAGTTAATTTCTCGGCTAGCGGGTGTTGCCCTGACCTATCAGGTGATAAAAGTAGATTATGTGACCATTTGAATCTTAACGGAGGTTCCACTAGCAATGAATTAAATAATGGATACCAGGGCTGTGTATGCCAATCTGGTACCACTATTACTCCTAGTGCTTGATCCGACATAATCTTTTTAATTACCCGCAAAATAAGAGCGAATGGCGGAAATGCATAAAAATAAACATCTTTCCAATTTATTGTAAATGCATCAATAGCTATTGCCCCTGGATCTTTGTGCCACGCATAATAATTCCTACATTTCGCATTGCGTCTCGATGCGAATGCATCAACCGTGAATGGACCCCACTTTTTATCAATGATATCAAACACTTTATCAGATAATTCCCACTCTGTGTCCATATTCGTAAACCTGGAGCCTCTGTCAGCTTCGGTGTTATCTTTTGACGCAATATAAGATGCAAATATCCACAGCTTACGTTTTTCACACCACTGCCAAATATCACGAGAAATTTGATTTAAATGAGGGTATTGAACTCCTCCCATACGATTAATGTATGACACTGCTGTAGTGTTATCAACTCTGAGAAGAATTTCACAATCCTTTAAATTTTTCGCAAAACACTTCAACCCAAAAAATGCAGCAACTAACTCTAAATAGTTAATATGCAACCTCTTTTCCCTTTCTTTCCAACAACCATGCACCAATTCGTCTCCACAATATGCACCCCACCCACTGAGCGATGCATCTGTAAAAATTTCCATTTTAAAATTAAATGAACGGATTGGGTTGACCGTACTGACAATTTTTTCTTTCCACCAATTCAAATCTTCTTGTAATGTTTCCGATAGTACCATTAATTTTTCGTAATTATTATTATTGTTCAATAACGCCAAATATCTTTCACGTTCAAATTTCTTTGAATATAACCACCCATATTCCACAGCTGGACAAACCGCTACTATACAACCTACGAAATGTGCAAACTCTCGAATTTTACATCGTGTCTTTTTGCTATATTCCTTTAACATTGTTAATATTTTTCCTCGCTTTTTAGTTGGCAATTCTAACGACATCCTAACCGAGTTCAAAACAAATCCAAGGAACTCACATTCCTTGCTCGGAATCACCCGACTTTTCTTCCAATTTATTTTAAACCCCAACTCTTCGATCAAATTTACGGATCTCTCAACATTGGTACTGCATGACTGAAAATCTGCACCTAGACATAACCAATCATCTAGATACCTCACCGACAAAAATCCCTGCTCTCTCAAACAATTGGCAATTGGCTTCATAATTTTTGTGAATACAAACGGTGCCGTGCATAGTCCAAAGGGTAAACATATGAATTGATATAACTGTCCCTTCCAACAAAATCTAAGATATTTCTTACTTTCCTGATGCATTGGTACCAAAAAATACGCATCCTGTAAATCGAGCTTTGCCATAAAACAATTACAAGATAATAATCTTATGGCTGTGCGAACATCCTCCATTTTAAAATGTTCATTGCCAATGAACCTGTTTAACTTTTTCAAATTAAGAACAAATCTTTTCAATCCATTTGACTTAGGCACCAAAAAATATGAAGAAATGAACTGTCCTTTACACGGCAAACATTCCTCGATCGCACCCAATTCTAGCAAATTCTCGATCGCCTTATCATAATCTCGTTTTTCTTCTCTCTTAATTGTCGGCTCAGGTGGTACATATAATTGCTCTGGATCACTTTCAAAATTCAATTTATAACCCTTTATCACGTCCAAAACAAATCTATCAGATGTTATGTCAGACCAAGCTCTAAAAAAAATATCTAATTCTTCCAGCAATTTTTCCTACTTCTAAGGCCTCTGCGATCGGTGCGGACCTCTCTCCCGTGCTCGAGTCTGGTTGTAATTTCTCGATGGGCCGCTGTCTCGATTTGTCTGCCCCTTCGACTGATAAGCATTCCGCTGATACGCTCGTGACTTGTTCCCCGTCGGTGTATACATCTGATTCTTCACAGACGGGGTTCGCCAGTTTCCCGACTGCGTCGAACGCATTGGCATCTTTTTTGTCGGTAGCACTGGTTTTAATGCCAAACCTATCTTTTCCATGGATTGCGCACTTTTCAGTTTATCTGAAAGACCTGTACCGAACAAATACTCATCCGATCTGCTTTTTTCCAACACTGTTTTCGCTTTTTTCTCAAGCCCTGGATATATAAAAGCTTTGCGCGCCTTGGTTATCTGATAATGAGCTTCAGCTAACAGTTTAACCGCATCCAACTGATATTTGATTAACTTTTCCCGATCGCTCTTGTCAAACTCATTTCTAACCAATAAAATCTCAACACTCGACGCCAATGCCGAAATTGCTGACCCTACAACATTTTGATCCGCAACAAAATACTTGTCTCGTTTCTTAATCGAATCATTTGTTGACGCTTCAATTTCCGGATTCAATACCGGAGCCTCTAACAGTACGCTTCCTTTTCGGGGATACGTATCTAATAACTCTGCCTTTTCTTCTTTCTTCAAACCTTCCTGCACCCACTGAGCAATTCGAACCGAGATTTCTGAATGAAACAAACTTGTCTTTTCTGATGCGGAAGATTTTTCACCGAGCAACTTCATTGTCTCTTCATCCAAAGGTATACAGTCAATACCGTCAGCCATCCCTTCTCCAGCTTTGTTCTCCGACAATATGTTAACCTCCGGTTCATTATTTCCATCCGAATTTTCTACCCTACCGGATACACCTGGAAAATGAATTTAAAAATAGACAAATTTCCCCATTTGTGCTCATTGCCATTTGAATCACCCAACGATTGTTCTCATTCGTGTACCCACGATGCCTATATTCAAGCATATAACCTCCGGCATGATCTTTTATTCATGTTTGTTGAAAAATTTGTCGTCATGACAACGCGCGATATGTCCCACCTCTCGTGAGGGCTCATCGCCGAAATGCAATGCCCGGTTTATCTCACCTCTCGTGTGAGCTTACCGTCAAAACTCGCACAGCTTATCTCACCTCTGGTATGAGCTTGCTGCCAAAATATAATCAAACTCACTCAAATTCTCATTTTGATGAAACTGTCCATACTCAGAACCAGGACTGCTAACTCCTTCCTCGCCATCTGTGTACGACGAGCTCTCTGACCGACCTCGACGTCTTTCCAATTTCTTAATTCGCCGTAATAAATCTTCAATTTCATCTCGACGACGACTTCTTTTTCTTTTTCCCATTTCAACACTCCTTGAAATCAGAAAACTTTCTCACCTACTCCGATACACACAAAAATTTATTTCGATGTGGCCTCGTCGTGCACAAAACAACGTATGACAGAATGGGGTCTGGGTGGTGGCAAGGAGGCTCGGAAGGGAGATTGTTTTGTTTTTGGGGCTGAAGTTTGTGGCAAGAGCGTGTACCTGATAGCGGTACTACCTAGTAATCATGAGAACGAGACTCGAATATAATAAATGATGTAACGCTCTATCGAGGGCGTGTAACTGCCGTCGCAAGTTTCGGAAATTTCGTGAGAAGAGTACTTTGTCGATTAAGTGAAAAGGGAAGAAGAGCAGAAGATATCTGCTAAGTAGCCATGAGGGAATGAACGTGAAGACATTTTATCCTTTGTCCTCCGTCCACAGAGGAATCAATCCATAGAACGGTCCATCCTTTCATTAACCGCATTTTCTTTTTCTCTCGCTCTCTCGCCGTCACGCTTTCTCATTCGGTTTTCTTTTCTCAGAGCTCCGAGCATGAGAACCTGAAGCAAGAGTCGTGTTCCCTTCATCCCAATGTCTTTTTCGCGGTAGCTTCGTCAAAGGCTTTAATTCGCGGCAGGAAGAGAGCAAAAAACCTTCCGGGGAATGGACTTTTCCCCGGAAAGTGGTAGAAAAAAGGCAAAAAGCGAGACAAGCCGAACAAATTTGTGTTCAGAGCAAAAAAAACAGTAATTATCTTCCTGCTGTAAATCGAGTTGTGAGAGTTTGGCATTAACCGTTACAATATTCATTGGAGTTTCCATAATTTATACTTTTAGATAAATTGGAGAGAAATAGCTAGTAAAACGTGCAACCGGAGCTCTGAAAACCGTTCGTACTCGATTCCTCGAAAGATAATAATCCCCACGAAAAGCGGGTTCTGCGCAGTGGAGTTTCATTAATCAAAATTTATTTGTCAAAAAAATGTACGATCCACTTTGGGAGAATGGATGAAAGCGCGATTCCAATTTGCGATACGAAAAGCTGTGTAATTCGTCTGAGAAGCTAAATTCGCAATGAATTTTTAACAACTTCATTACCGAATGAATTGGCTAATTTATTTGAAATGTCACTTGAAAAGTTTCCAAAAACTCCACGCGTCCGCGGATTATGGAATTGAATTACATTGAAATCAAACGAATCCGCACCACCTCACGGATGTATATAATGCGCAACTGCCTGGCTGCCCGTTTACTTGAACTACTACCACTCGTAGGTCACGTCTGACCAACACGAGTGCTTTCTACTATCGCTGTGATTGAACACGTCAGAGGAGGCCAGCGTGCTCGCAGCGTTGCACAATTGCCGCGTCAACGATTACGAAATGTCTGGGAGTGTGGAGGCTCACATGTCGAGCCAAAATGCACCTGCAGAGCGGTGCGCATTTCACCGTCTCCATTCCTCTTTGACCACGAATTCTACGCAAATGTTGAATAATATGATCGGTGAGGCAAAATGAACCGTTTCATTCAAAGTCCCATGCTGTCAAAGCAATTATTCACAAAACACTAAACTTGGTACAAACTTTGTTGAACTTTGACCACGAGTATAATACTAATAAAACGAAAATATATTGAAACTGACAAAGATACGTTCTACATTATTAAAATTTATTTTTTTTTATATAGAAAAACTCTCAGAATTTTTTTTTGTAGTGCGATTTTAAATAAAAACAAAAATTTATCTCGCATAAATTATTTTCGAGCAGAACGAGAGCAATTGAAATTTAGTGAAAAAAGTGTAAAATCATAATTTTAGTCGTCGAGTGATTTGATTAGAAATAACGAATAAGCAATCATCCTGATTCGCACTCTCGAAAGGGCTGTTGTACAGAGTAGTTCATTTTTCCCCTTTTGCATATCTGTCCATAAAGTGTTGGTCGACTGTTGTATGGATAATTTACTCCGTATACATTACTGTCACAGTCACGTTGATTGAATTATTCCCTCTACACTCTTGCCTGCTGGCAAGTCGTATATTTAGCTTATTATTCATGCGGACAGCGTTTGTCGAAAGAATATATAAAAGACACTTGTGTAAGCGAGACTGTGACCCCATTTCGCACGTCTATATAAACATTAAACGTATTAATAAAACAAAGCCTAGAATCGGAAGAATTCTTGACTCGCACACAAGTCTATTGACTCTACAAAAATAAAAAGTCAATTTCAATGTTATCGATATTCATTTAATCAAGTTATTGCGCAATCATCGAATGACTTTCTTCCAGATTTCATTATCTGTTGATTCATTTTATTTGTTTTTTTGTTTACCTTGCTTCTGTTTCGTGGTGTGAAGTCTTCTTTGCTCGCCTTACGCCTTTTGTCCTTGAGGATCATCCGAGCCGCCGCGAAAGCCATTTTGATTTATCGCGATGTGAATTTTTTATCGAAGCACTTCCGTATCGAAAAAAATCAACTTACACGCGATTGTCGATTCGTACTCGCGACTTTTCCCCTTATTATTGCTCCGCGAAATTCAATTTTTTTGAAATTTTTCGGCCAACTTTTATTTCGCCGTTTCAATGTTATCGGTAAACAACTTTTATAACGCAGCAATACGATATTTTCTAGTATCACTGTTCTAATTTACCCGGAAAAAAACTAATCTGATTATTATTATTATTCAGTATTTCTTATAATTATTCATTTGTAATAGTAATAATTATTGTTGTTATTGAGTATACAATAATTTGTATAACTCTGACGATTACGAATGAAACAATTGATCGTTTAATTGAACACTATCGATTAATCGTCGGATTATACGGCCACATCGACTAGGAATATTTGCGGTATTTTTAGTGAGCTTTTTACGTTGGAATTGACGAATGACTTTGATTTTAATTAATTTTGATATCGAATAACCGCGATTATGAGTACAACTGTCGTGGCCTGTTATCGAAACGTCGGGATTACTTTTGTCAGGTTGGTGCTTTTGTTGCTGCTTCTTCTTCTTGTTAGCCGTTGCGTCGTTCACTACGAACATTGGTCACTGTTGCTTTTTTTCACGTTTTCTTTCTTTGATTTCTTTCTATTTTTTCCTCCGTTTTTGTTTGTTTATTTGTGTGCGTTTCTTTTGCGATCCCTGTATTCACGTTTCCCTGTTTACCATGTTTGATCTTCGTTTACATACATGAATATATATAATATTTATACAAATAAATATTTATATACACATACATATGAGTGCGAATATAATTCTGTATACGTATTAACGAATTAATATTTGTTTTATTTACTTTGTTCACCAAGGTGTGTTTTTATACTTGGATTACTACACGAGTCGCGGTAACATCCCTCTTTTTCAGTGTGTGGCTCTGGCTAACTGAAGCAGCTATCGAGATATGGCCATGGATCTAGAAATAGCAATGATTTTTGATTGTTTCGATTTGACCTTGAGGCTTGTCCTCTGACAAGAGTCGAAGTCAACGATCGATTGATGAGGGTTGCAGCGATGATGGGAAAATAAAAAGTGATGGGATTCGCGAGTCGAATTTGTGAGAGTTTTCTGTAGAGGTTGACCGGATCGAGTCACGCGTAATTCAGGATTTTCCGGTCCCCGCGATCCCTCGATCAGAGCGCGCGTGTTTCGTCTTATTTGTGCAATCGTTCCTTCCCGTGGATGCAGAAATGCTCTACTTTTCGAAAGCGTGGAAATATTTGCGAGTGCACTTGCCAAAGTTTGGGTTCTTTGGGAAACAAGGGTGTGGAAAAATTCGAAGGACTCTCGCACGGTATTTTTCTGCTTTCCTTTCGTTTGTCGGGTTATTTTCGTGAAAACAGGGGAACGGAGGAGGAAGAAGGAAAGTTCTATTGTACCAGCGCCCACTCTGTTTGCACAATTTCTCTTGGATAACTGACACTGCACACGCTGCGAGCCAAAGCGAACGCAGAACGGCGCGCGAAAGAGTTTGATCCAGCGTGCGTGTACGCGGTTGCACAACCGCGCGGTGACGCTTGGCTTTCTCTATGTAAGTCCGGCGTGCAGCTTTCGCACATGAAAATCCCTTGTCAAATCAATCACAAAGATTTGTACGAGCGAGGAAACAGCGACGACGTGGCGAGGAAAAAAACACGAGCGAATATCCTCGGCATGAAAACTGACTTTTAACAGAACCGAGCCCCACTTTTTTCTCTGTAATTCCGGAATAATTCTAATGGGAAATCGATCAGGGAAATCAATGGAAAATGGCCGACTGCGGAGGAGGTTAACCGGAAACTAACGCGTCGAAAAAAACTTATAATCAGGAATTTGAAACTGTATTTTTTCTCCTCACGACGTGGCTGGGTCTCGTGAAGCGTGAACGAATCAGCAATTAGGTTACGACAGGAAAGGAGCCGAAAAAATAAAAATTGTCAGACTCTGAACGCTCCGACGCGAAAACAGCCTCGAATGGGGCAGCACCATCGCAGCAGATCCAACATCTCAATTTAAATTGTACGCTTCGCAACAGTCTCTCGAAATACGTGAAATCGGATCATCTCATTTACGGCTCAACCAACGATTCTCTGCACAGCTTGACGGAAACTGGGGAACGCGATGTTACAACAGATATTTTGATTATGAGCCTGTACAACGGCCACGACACTAGCAATAAAGGTCGCCGTTGACCAAACCTATGGGATACCTTCGCGAGTTGGAAAGCTCGTGTATTTCCCTCACGATTTCTAATGACCGGGACGCGCCTCGTGCGAGCTAGTTTTAATAGCGAACTTCCCCGCAGTCCCTGCGACGCCACTTACAGACCTCTGAATGTGCAACTGGCTGGACTGAACATGCATCGCGATATGAATAAATACGATGCGAGACCGTTTGAATTGTTAAAACGCATGAAAACTGTTTTGTAAAGAGGATTCATAACTCCACCCAGTCGTTTCAATAATTAACGAAACTAATGACAACGACGAAGATCTTAATAACGCTAGTTTCACGTGACAAGCGGATTCAACGACTCGCTCCAATTCGCGTGTGTTCACTTGCAAACAATGCCTGCACCCTTTTTTATCTACACCGCATTCAAGTCTTTCAACAACACGGCAGCATTGAGGTAACCCCTTTGCTGCGTGCTGGTCAAACGAGTGCTTAATTTTCAAAACGCTTTTAGACCGAGTCTAACGAACCGATTAAATGCATTGTCGGTGGATTTGTATTGCAGCGTATTTTATTAACATGTGGAAATATTAAAAACGAGAGTTTTGCTAAAGCATCTACTGATAAATGCAAATTTCCACGATGACACATTTTCGCAGGTATTTTTCAAATAATTATCTGCATTTTCTGACCGACTTTATTGCATCGCGTCTCATTTTGGTCCTTAACCGATCCTCTACGAATCCACCGTGTAGTTTTTTGTTCAACTTGATCATTGAGCAAAAAAACATTTTTATTTATCATTTCTGAAGGAACGAAGAACGAATTTTTAAAAAATCTACGTACTGAATTCGTAGAGGATCTGCAGTTGAGAAACAAAATGAGACGTGGTTCAATAAAGTCGGTTAAAAAATACAAATAATTCTTCGAAAAATGCCTGTGAAAGTGTGCCATCGTGGAAATTTGCATCTATCAGTCGATGCTTTTGCAAAACTATCGTTTTCAATACTCCCACATTGGTCTAAAAGCGTTTTGAAAATTTAGCACTCATTTGACTAGCACGCAGTCCAGGTTTACCTTAAACGTGACGAGAAGCGTACATTCAAGCTTTCAGATGATTCTTGCGGTGCAGGCACCGTATAAAATCGGAAATAAGTCTTTTTCAAGATTTTATTCCCCGATTTAATGAGGTTCGTTGATGTTTCACGATGCTCTCTGCATCACGAGAGAAAGATCGAGGCAGAATATTCCTCGTTCTATTCGAAAATTTGGCAAACCTCATTACTAACTGCATATATAAACGTCACGTACGTGAATTTCCATGTGTGTAGGTCAATATTATGTACAAAGGAGTGTAGATTTCCTCGAAACTCCCTCGGGATCCTGGTGTTTTGTAAAGGCGATTCGATCGGGGTTTGAGGGGCTGGAAATATCGTCGGTGTATAACGAAATGACGGAAGGGCGAGTGAGAAGCGAAGGGGGTGAAATCCGTGGGAAACGGTGTGGCGAGACCTCGTCGGCTTGGCAAACCTCATCGTTCTATCGGCGTCTGAAATTGCACGGAAATGTAGTCGTCCGAGCTTCGAACTCATTCCTATATACAATCCTTTCGATAGGTGCATATAGCGTGCTGTATATTCATGTATTCGCGAGTATAAACTCCGCGGGCGCGCGGGGAGGTACTCTGTATAATCGTTTGGAGCCGGTTGAGCGAGAACACGCGGATATCCGGGACAGATCGAACGATTTAACATGATTCACGCAGGAGGTCGAAGGCGCATAGTGCTGCGTGGCGAACAATATTTCACAGAATCGCGAAAACATCGCGTCTGTTATACGACACCCAAATCCGTTGATAACGATAAGCTTTTCCTCTATTTTTTGCCTCTTGATTCGGCGTCGTTATGCGCGCACGTATGTACTTCGTGTGCAAAGAGAGTTTCGAGGGAGCGTTTTATCAGGGTCGCACGAGCTAGTCGATCTCCTTCGAATACGATTCCGAATTTTATTCTTCCATTTTTCGTTGCAGTTGTACTAAAATTGTTTCGAAATATTTCAAAATTCATCAGATTGCGCGATGAAGGTGAATTGAGCACAGAATAAATATATGAAAATCGCTGGGCTCCGGGACTCGAAAGGTTTATCACTTAAAATATAAAATGCCCGGTATAGATCCGAATTCTTGAATTATTCACGAGAGAGTGTCCCGTGTGTCACGATACTTTGGTCGCTCTTTTTTCCCCCTCCCCGCCTCTCTGCCATGACTGTGCAGAGAACACACTTTTTCACAGTGCAACCGTGCTGTGTGCACGTCAATGAATACGTACGCATGCCAACATCAACGACAGCGCCGGGGCGACCCAAGTTTATCATTGCGATGAATGTCACACGCAAAGTGAAACGGTATTCCCGCATGAAAATTCTATCTTTTTCCTCGCACAGACGTACTACCTTTTCGCACATACCATTTGCCCCTTTTTATTACTGCAGTGATGAGTCACGTACGTGTGCACTACACGGTAACAAAGACAGTCGATATACGCGACTCGAAAACCCCTCGACGCACGCTTCCGATCAAACAAGGGTGTTTCCTCGTTCTAAATTAATGGATAAAGATGGATAAAACACTTTTTTTACAGTCTACTATTGCGAATGGAAACTTTGACCCAGATAAGTGGGCGAATGGAAGACACACTTTTCAAGCACTTTGTTAACTGTTTTCTGTATACTTTCGACCTCCAACTCTTTAAGTTTCCTTCGAAAATAATAATCTTTTGACGATTCGTGTATGCGGATTAAATAATTAGTGAAAACGTCTGCATCGTTTTATTCAAGGAGTGAATAAAAAGTGCTTTTTCAATGATCTTTCAGACCGAAAATTTCACTCTAGCGGATCATCGACGCCCATTATTTCAGCTTGCTAAATATAGCCCCTTCAATTTTCACTCCTCGAATTAAGCCGCACGAGGGCGATACGCGGTTTGAGAAGTTGAAGATTTCTAAGCCCCAAGGCTCGCTCAACTTCATTCTCGTTTTTTTAATCTCTCCATTCACGTTTCTCTCGAATGATAAATATATCTATAAATACACAACTTCATCTCGACTGGTGTCTGCTTTCTTATAATCGAAGTTCTGGCATTGCAGACGCGAGAGCACGAAGACCTAAGAATCTTCCTCGTTCCACCCACCGACTAATTGCAAAACTTCTAGCAACCACGGGACTCGCCAGTGGGATGAGGAAGCGGGTTTTCTTAATCCATATATATATATAAATACAAGAATGTGTTTTCGTTTCAATCTATATACGTAAATACGAAGCGGAGATCGGTTATGGAAAAGGAGATTCTTCATCGTGCTCTATTCCACTTGTTTTTCTTTCTCTTCCTCTGTTATAATAACGCAATCGAGCGAGAGAGCGGCTTTAAAGCCGCACGAGTTCGCTTTTACGGGCTTAAGAGAGGAAAAAAGCGTGTAGAAAATATATGTAGAAGTAATAACTTCGATAAGGGTCACGCTCCTCTATTGAAGCTCTCGAATGAATTTCCGCCTCAGTCCTCTTTCTCTCTCTCTCTCTCTCTCTCTTGCCCCCTTTTCCAACCGTTGGACTTTCCGTTCTCGCAAGGACGACCACATTCACCAGAAAAATCCATTGAAAAATTGCATCTTTCTTGCCACTCCAAAGCTTTCTGTTGCAGCTGGCCTAAGTACTTTGTCGAGTATATTCGAGCCGAATTTTGTCGTTGCAACATTTTTGTGCAACCCATGATCGAAGGGAGCGTATAAAAGTGGTGCAAGTCCTATGAGCAGCTCCGACGAATCTGTATTTAGATGGTGAAATTTCACCTTCGTAAAATGGGGTGTCAGAGGCTCCGAGACAAGGCAAAGCTCCGGGACGTCTTCCTTTTATAATTAAATCAAACGAACGAGTGCGAGAAAGATCGAAATGGAAATTCAATTGAGATGCTAACCAATCTTTCCGTTATAACCTCCATCGAAAAGTTCATGCACGTATCGCACGACTTTTCTCCTCGCGTTTTGCCTCCGTGAGAAATTACACGAACTCGGAGTATTTCTCCCGAGGCATAATTTCCTTCGGGTAGAAAATTGAAATTTGATACTGGGTATCTTGAGACTACTTCGGGCTGCAATCTGTCAAAAGACGATAATAAAAGAATGTCCACGAAGCTCGAGAAGTGGGGCGATTTAGTGGATTCTATAGAGAGGCGAGTTGTGATTCAATATTACTGTGTAGATGGCGAAAGCGCGAAGAGGAAAATTCCCCACATGCCTCACTCTCTCTCGCTCTCATCCCCGATAAGCTCCATAACTTCCTCTCCCCATCGCCACACCATTTTACGAAAGAACATATGACGTGATGTACGATCGCGACCGGAAACGCTCGAGGAAAATACCTCGCGATGAAAGTCTCAAGTTGCTCCGCAGCCACTTCTCCAACGATTCTATCAAATTCTTCCCCGTACCGATCCCCCGTGAGAAACTATCATTTTTTAATGAAATTGCATTTAAATTGAGTTTAAGAAAAAATATCTGGTACGTCGAGGATCCTTCTGTCTCGTCAAATAAATCGTTATTGCGCTGGCATACATTTATTCAAAGTAATAGTCAAGTATGAAAAACAAAACACGAAAAATTTCATTCGATTAGATGACTAGGAGAGTGGATAAAATATTGTACGAGCTTGTAACGCATGAACGATTCTCTTTAGTTTCCGAAGTTGCATTTATATTGAATCGTTAATATTAAGAGCGAAAAAATTATCGCTCTTTCGGGGCAGTAGCAAAATATTTTCTCGAAAGTCCCCGGAGCCGTGATGAAAAAGTCGCAGGGAATTGAATTATCGATGACGGAGAAAACTGAAGATATCGCTATGCAAGTTGCAGCAACACGAAGTTTTCATGACATTTCGATCGTCAATTAGTATTATGATGAAAAATAAATGCGCGAGCACGTTTTAAGTGCTCCTAAAACCCGTTGAAAAAGTGTGGAAATTGAGTTTTCCATGACCAAGAGAACCGGAGATCGAATAAATTTTCAGGATTAGGAAAACCGTCAACAATACTTTGGGTTTCAACGATGAGTCAACAAAATTCAAGATCGATCCACTTCCCTCTCCTTAAAAAGTGTTTTTTAAATTTTCTAACGAACGAAATGAGATTATGCGATTGAAGCGTCGGATATGGCGGCAGGTGCGTGCGCGTGTGCTCGAAAAACTCGATTACGAACTCGGCGCTAATTCCTCCTAATCTGAGGAACGGTTAGCGCCAGGGATGATTGAGAACTGAAAGGATTATGTGCGTCGGATGAGAGCGTAGTTGAGAGTCGGTGAAGGGTTTTGAGAAATAGTAGGCGTGCGAATAATTCAACTATTGTAGTTTGCGAGGGTGCGCGAGAAGGGGCTCAGAGAGGAAACTACGATGACACGTACGTCGTGTACGAGAAATCGAGTTAGGGAGATGCACGCGTTCTTGTAAATACGAGAGAGAATGCGGGGGAGTGAACGTATAGGGAGAGCGAGAGAGATTAAGGTGACGCCGTTGTGGTATCCGTCCGAGTTAACAGCTTCCGGTCACGCACGAGCGGATAAACGCGATTGTATATCGTGGCTTCTCGCGACGACGACGACGACGACGACGATAAATTCAACGATCTGAGCCATGTGTCGCGTGTGCGGCTTTAACGTGCGGCGTATTAAAACTTAAGGGATGTAAACTGAAGATAATCGGATTAAAAGGCAACACAATTCATTAAGGGACTCTGTTACAATGGATGTGACGATGGAATAGAGGCTGCCGGAACGTATCGACTAGCTTCTATTGAGAAAGAAGGAAAAAAATTGTGGATTTTTGAGAATTCATTATTATAAAAAGAAAACTGAAGTAGCCAATTTTCAGGGGTTGATTGATAAATAAAACCTTCATTTTTGACGTTTTGGCTTTCCTCGAAAGACTTGAGGCGCATTTAACGATGGCAGGAGAATTATTTCAATTCATTGGCGTGTAAGAAGCTTGAGAGAAAGAGGAAAATGGAACTTTATAAAGCTCGAACAGGCTTCCCTCTCAACCGGAACTGCTCGACGTCGGAAGTCCGAGGACAAAGGATAGCGTCGTTCTCGTCGTCAACGACGACGACGTCTCTTCGTCAGGTTCCTCTTTCACTCGACGTCGTGAAACTTACGAGTGGTGAAATGACGTTGAAGCTTAATATGAAAGCTTTTAGGGTACAAGTACGAATTGAGAAATTCAAGCACCGAACAATGCCAATGTTACTCCGCCACGATTTGTAGATTTTGACGTCATGGAGTATCGTCAGTTTTGCTATTCTTCATTACACTATCTATATATACTCCAACGATTTCTCTCTCTTTCTCTAATTGCCACAAAAGCTATATCTATGAAGAATATCGATTCTTGAGACAACGATATCGTTTGCCATCAACTTTATTGATTCAGGATGAAAAAATCGATGAATTGTGAACGAAATTAAGGAAGTCCATCTAGCGATCGAAATAACAAAGAGACTTCGATTCGAAAATTTTAATACGCCGTAATGAATAATAAAAAAATATCCTGTGCAAATTTTAAGGATACTTTGTTCGTGAGAAATAAATTAAAATGGATTCTCCAAATGAACACGGTCTCTTGCGTTCATTTCAGTGGTTTTTACCCCATCTTTATATAAGAAATTTTCAGGCATTGACAAACGGTTCTTGCACAAACTTCCATGAGTGATGGAAAAATATCTAAAGAATATGTTTACATCTTCGTAAAATCTATTAAATATTTATAAAGCTCGGAATTAATGATTTTTTTTCTCGAAAAGTAGTGATTGTTGGGAGTTTAACCGACATGTTACTTTCACAACGGCAACGTTGCAACCGCGCGCTTTTTCAAATCGGAAACTACGTTTTCGGATCGACGCAACTCGCATTAGGGACTTGCAATAAAATATGAAGGACGGGTGAGAAAATACTGGTGTAATTGATAAAAACTTGTTTTTTTAGACATTTTTGAAATGTTTCAATTATGCCAAGCGCTTGAACACTGATTATGGCATGAACGCGCGTGAAAAATTCTGTCAATGACAGCTGTACAGACAGTACAGGCTACGAGGTCACAATAATTTTTCTTTTGTCTAATTCGATATCAGATGAACTTGCTTAACAAAGCCGGAAAGAAAAATCGCTCATCCGTTATTTCTTCGCGGTCATTGGAATCGTTTGAAATTCCGACTGTTGGAGTCACGCCGGAAAAAGTAACAGATCTTTTCAATCCACTGATCAACCAATAACCCATTTTTTCAGATTGTTCCAATGGAAGCAATTAACTTTTTCATAACGATAAAATTTCAGCGTTTTATCTACGCAATTTCATTACTTTTTTTAATCAATTAAAACGCATATTCTGATAAAATTTCTCTCATGGTGCGACTATTCTCGATTATCTCGCGTTGGAGAAACTTCCTTGCGGCGAATAAAGATAGGGGCGATATCTGGCGCCTATCGGACTAATAAAAGCAGGATATCCATCGGGACTGTGTGTGTGTGTGTCGAGATATAGGAAGATATCCATGAATATACGAGGAGATTCGGAAAGAGAGGAGAGACCTGCCGGAAATCCTGCTCCTTTATAGCGTCCGTGGTGTGCGTGTACGTACGAGAATGGGGCGTATTGATACAGCCGAGAGCCGAAGCTGAGCCGCGTTCATCGGACCGGAAACGAAATTTCGGGGCCGATTTTCGTTTTGTTCTCCGGGTTTGGAGTTTTCACTCGTCACGAGGGCGACGTCGAACGAAATGGGAAAAATGGGATGACAGAGAGGGTGCTGGTGGCTCGGGGGGATGAGTCGAGGTGCGAAAAGACGAGTACAAAAGAGCTGAAAAAACCAAACGTCGGCGAAATAAATTACACGGATTTGCTTTTTTTCCACGTGTCAGGAGAAATTTTGTATGAAAAATCTTGTTTCAGAGGCGATCGAAAAGGGGGCGCGTTATTCCATTTTTTTTCAATTCCCAATCAAATGATTGAGCGCTTTTTTTGCATAGATTTCGTATTTGTTTCTTTTTCCTCAATCCTGTTGCCTGTCGCGACTCTCGTTTCATCTTTGTTACTCCCGTGGCTGCTAGCACAGGGGGAGTATTGATCACTCCCACCGTCTGCACCCTCCTCTCCTACTTTCGAGCGCCCCGGCTCGTCCTGCTCGTGGTCCTCCGACCTCGAGGTCCTTCCACACGTACAAATGTACAATAACAAACGCGAAACTAAGTCTCCGTCGTCATCGAACGATCAATCTGCTCACCATTGCTCTTCTGCATTGCCAAAAGAGGCTCTTCATTTCGTACAATCAATCTCGTTGAAAATGGAATCTAACGTATTGGCTTTATAATGAAAATATAAGCAATCCAATCATTACGGAATGAAGATTAAAATCGTTGGGATACGAGAATGAAATGAGAAGACAATTATAAAATGAAGTGAAAACTGCGATTGCGATTTGATATCTGAAATCGAATCAAGTATAAGCTTGAAACTAAAATGAATTCAATTCTATTCGAAATATCCGATAAAACGAGAGTTATCAATAGCTCTGAAAATCCGTACGAATATTATCCAACGGTTCGTTCAAGAATAAATTTCCTGCACTAGAGACGTAAAATTCTCATTCCGCAGTCAACAGCAATTCTCGTCTCATTCGATGCAAGTGAAATGGACTGTAATCTCGCAGTGACAACTTCGTCTCTGGAGAAACAGTAGTGCGGAGCGTACCTGGAGTCTTCAGCCGGAGTAATTAACCGATTGATATTAAGGTGGAACGAGGGACGAGGATTTCGAGGAGAGTGGGGCCGAAACAATTTAAGGCACGATAACATAATATTGGGAGTAATTTATGGAAGCGAACGAATGAAATGTTCTGGAGGAGCGAGACGGCGAATGTTGGGCTCGTGTATCCTCTCGCTACGAGGAGAGTTGAAGAGAGCCAGATAGAAAGAGGGTTGGAATTGCGCCAGGAATGTTGCTAATCCGCGAGTAGGTACGGGTCCGTTAAACCGTACAAATGAGATGTATGTCCATTTTGTACACGTTAATATCTTGTATCAGTGATCTATTTGAAAGCGTGTATATGGAAGAGCAAAATAGTACCAATGACGAAATCCTCTCTGCATCACTTCGATATGAGAATTCTCTAATAATTAGTATACTCGCGGTATGTCGGTGCGATTTCAATCCCTCGATATAATCAACAGAGCGATTTCGATCTATAATAAACACACTGACATTCCTCGCGATTTCGTAATCACCGCCGTAAAATATTTGTCTTCCCCACATTTATTAACAATTTTGGAAAACTTTGCCTCCCCCTCGTCCGAATACCTTTGCAGTTGCATCCCCTAACGCAATTTTCTTCCCTCATCGATTTATCATCACGAGAGAAGCTTTTCCTCTTTCACATCCTTCTCTTCGATCCCGAGGGCGAGAAATTCGGCGAGGATACTGGAGATGCTGGAGAAGGAAATTGGGCCAACGTCTTCTCGTCGTCTCTCTTCATCTCTCGCCCCCTTTCTCTCTCCACAAGGCGAAAACGCTCGCGCGACACCTCGAGTGAAGAACCGGGGAATCCCCTGGATCCCTCAGGCGTTCGTATAGGCAGAGCAGAGAGGCAAAAGCTGTTTGATATATTCTATATATTTTATAACTATCTGTATACATCCAACGACGAGGGTGTATTTATCCTCTAAGGTTTGCATGGGGGTTGACAATTTTCGGTATCTCTGTATACGCCTCCTGACAGTGCATACGTAACTGTGCATCTTCTCTCTCTCTCTCTCTCTGTGTGTGTGTGTGTGTGTGTGTGTAGATGTGTTTTTGTGTTTGCACTTTGTACAGATACTGGGTTCATGTCCTACTTTACAAGATTGAACTGCATAGTGAAGAGAGACATTAGGATCAACCAGTTACCAAATACAAACAAGCTTCTACAGAGAATCGATGAGCCTGCTCCGGGGAGACACGAATCGATCCCAAAGGTAGCCTCGTTTGTTACGATAATGAGGACTACTTTGCCGATTTTTTTGTCCCGTAAAGAGCGTCGGCTTGAATGATGGCTGAGATTCTGATGATGTTTTTTTTTGTTTTCCAGTAAATTGTTTGTGTCTGGCGAATATTTTTAAGGCTGCGAAGCTCGAGATCATTCGCGGGAGGAGTGCTGAGGGAGTCGAAACTTTACTGTCATAACTCTCGATTCGAGTACGTGCGATATTTTTCAATGTTGTTTCGTGAAAAGCGATTTTTCATAACAGAAAAATACGTGAGATGGAAATTTTGCCCTCAAGGATTTTTCGCTCTTGGGCACACACGCGACTCGAAGATTCGACTGGAACTTGAGCTCAAGAAAGTTTTATCCTCGAAGCATGAGATGATATAAATTTGAATGATGCGATAAAACAAAAATTCGCAGAGCTATTGCTCAAGCGATAGATCCACGGAGGGGCGAACCCCCGATTTTTCTCCCTTTCTCCGGGACCGTTCGACTTCGAGCTTTTACAAAGTAGCCTTTACAACTTTTCGCATACATATGCTTACGACAGGATTTACATGCATCCCCGTATCGCGTGTGTGCGGATGAAACATTCAGCAGGCTTCCACTATAAAACGAGTTAGCTGAGTCATTATACGCAACTTTGGTCCCACGAAGCATTGCGCGTCCCGTACAGCGCTTAGTTTTAACGAACAACTCGTTGAGATACTGATCTCTGGTGGTGGCTCGTAACGGCCTTATAAAATTAAACGTGAGGTAAAAAAGGGTAAGAAAAAACCATTGAAACTGTCTGCGTGCGATTATCCTCAATTTTTCAATATTTTTATTATTCTCAGCCTCATTTTTCGAGGGCTCTTCGTTTTTCGGAGGGTTCCAAATACTCGAAAATCGAGATGAAAAATACTGGCTCGAAAAAGTGTATTTAAAGGTAATTGGAATCCGTAAATGTGTTGGCGATTTTCACTCGTTTTTCACGTCGTATTTGTAGAGCTTTTTTTTCATAAAAAGATCAAAGTTTTCGGAAGGATTGAAAAAAGAAAAAAAAACATCATGAAACGTGAAATTCCCGGGCTGTTTTCATTGGGAGAAATACCTACATTTAATCAAACGAAATACTCGACCAAAAACGTTTGTTTGACACGAGGGGTAGAATTTTAACATTCCTGAAACTTTTTTCATCCAATCGATGCCTAAAGTAATTATTTTAACGGTTTTTATGTTGAGCTTTTTCCGGTCAAATGTGTGTGTTTTTTCTCTTTTACTGCAATCACGTTTCGAATATTCGTTCTGTTACGTGTTATGTTTGTTTCGTAACGCGTGTGCGAATCTCGTATTAATTTTATCATGAATAGCGATTTTTTTTTTTTTTTATACACGAAATACATGAAATTTGGAGAAGTAATTAATTACGAAATGCTGGTTTGAGTATAGCTGCTAGAATACAAACTTGTGCTGCTTCGTTGGCATTGCTTTCACGATTTAACCTACACACGATGCAAGAAAAGTGATGTGCTTGCGATAACCTTTAGTGGCCTTTTAAAACTGATGAGTTAATGTGCTGGGATTCCTTACTTAAGTGTAGCTATTAGAAAAATGAAGTGATTCGGGTCGGATAAAACATCATTGATCAGGCAAATTGAGTATTTAATAACGCGTTGGAGTATTTATGCAGTGAGAAAAAATTTGGTTGAAACACTTGAAAAATGTTCAATTTAACTGAAATATTTAGTCCCATACGCACAACAAGATATTTAGATAATTATTCAAATAAATAGTGATTTGGATTAACAAAATTGAGGGTTATGTGAGGATATTTGGGTTACTATAACGTCATATTTTATTAGTACGAAAATATTAGTTAGTGCATCCGAAAACTAGGAATACGTAAAAAAAAAAGTTTTTCGTACCAACAATTGAAATAAAGAAAATCAACTATTACATCGGACAGAAATTTAGTTAGTTAGTTCAGAAATAAGCAAATCTGTTTAACTAAATTATACATAAAATATAATGAACTTTCCCTCGGGGTAGATATTTGTCAAAACAATTGATTTGATTCGTCATCGATAAGATTTAGTTAAGCTACATGAAGAAAAAATCCGATTATCAAAATTAATTGTTATTCGTCACAAATCACGTTAGCTAATGTAATAACAAATTTCAACAAATTTTGGGTTTTATTGAACTGACCAGTATGATTCGATTTCTCAATAAATCCATTTAGATACTTCAGTACTTTATATTCAAATAAATAAATCATAAAAGTGCATGTGAATTAAGTAGAAATAAACAAATGTTTCGAGTTCTTTGAACAAAATATTTGGTTTCACTCCTTTAGTCAATTCACATAAACAAAAATTCAGTGATTCGGATAAATTTATCGCAAGCGGATGTTAGTTCAGTTCAATAAAGCAACAAAAATATTAACTAGAGACATTTAGTTGTTATTACAGCGATTTTTTTTCAGTGTGGTGGCGTCACGTAAAACTACTTGGAGACAAACGCCGTTCGATTGTTCGTCTTGCTCTTCTCGTGGCTGCCCTTCGAAGGTTATTGTGCTCTGATTCGTGTACTACGTTTTAACCAGACGTCAACGTACTTGACCCAATCTCAGTTACTTTTATTTCAAATGACTGGAGAAAGTCTGAAATATTTTTATACTCGAACGGTATAGTATAAACTAAAAATAGGCGAGAGAGTCATTCGCGTCTCGTATTTAAGGGATACACGATAACGTTAAAGCACGTGGCCTGAAATAACTTCTCGGAGGTCATTATGGAGATGGATATACAAACGAGGGATACAAACCCTTGCTATCAATGTACTTTTGTGTATATCCTATGTTGTGTTAAGCTCTAAAAGTGCTGAGTGTTCCTGCGGTTTAATCAATGATAAAATCGCACGCGATAACCTCCACTTTCCATAAATTCTTTCTCATGCGCTTCACTCTTCAACTGTTATTCCATATTCGCATGACTCGTTTGTTGAGATTTTGGAAAATTTGAGTTTCGCTGATACTGGAATATTGTATTGATGGTAAATAAACAATTTTTTTTTGGTTATTTTTTTTTTTAGTTGTTGAGTAATTCTTCTGACTTTAATAATTTATTGTTGGAATGATAATTTTGTGATCGATAACGAAACGGAAATGATATTTTACCTCGACGAGTAAATAATTGCTAGAAATCAATGAAAAAGGGCTCGGAAAAAAGTTTGTTGGAGATATTCGGACGAAGATGATTCAAGGAATTTGTTAAACAGTGTTGCACTCTCATTCAATTGGGGAATAAAATTTTTGAGTAAAACACAAGTATTGGACACACGAAAGCAAAGAAAATTACTGTAATCGCAGGTTTTCCTATCAAATTGATTTTACCCGTCGCACGCCAATGTCCAAACTAATTTCAATAATTGCGTAGCGATGTGGAGGGAACACAAGAGAGGCCCCGATTAGTGCTGCGTGCGAGGTGATTTAGTGGACCACCGTTACACGACGATGATTTTGTAAAGTCGAGCCGTTAGCCAAATTAACTTGTTCCTAAAGTTGCAACCGTAAGCTGCTTTATGGGAGACCGAATTTGTGATTTTATGCCAACGCGACACTCACTTCGAGCCCTTGATCGACTAATTTACTCGTAAACGAGCGAATTTATATTTCATTCCCTCTTTTAATTACTCCTGTGGACTTTGCGAACGTTACCGAACATTGCTCGAACTCGGAAAAGCCTCGCGACCGAAGTGAAAGCCAATCTTTTCCAAAGTCCAATGTACCGACTAACAATTACATGGTAAGTAATTAAAAATCAATTCCAGAAATTTAAAAAACTTCGATTCCTTATTAAGGTAGATCACGTCTGTAAGAATGTATTTTACGAGTGTCTAAATTCGCTCGATTTTTACTTCCTAATTAAAGATATTATCACTCTGAATTAATGTCAGAATTATTCATTCGAAATTGTACATTTTTTCAACTTATTTTTTGGCGAATGAAATACGAGCTGCTAATTGAACGGGGATCCATGACTGACAGAACCCGAAATTTCATTCGTGGCTAAAATACTACAGTTTTTTATGTACAAAATCGCTTTAGAGGGCACAAAGAGAAATGGATGAAGAAAAAAGTGTTTTAATAAAAAGACAGAAGACCGTGACAGGAATGGCCCGAGCCAAGGAGAAACAAAATGCCGAAATAAGCAAAATGTGAGGTTACGAGAGCTCATTATCAGTTTCGTCCAATCTTTAACGTAATATATTAAGAGACTCGGTAGAATCTCGAGACAAGTACATTGATCTTTATTACTAGTAAGACAATCGTCTCGAATTTTTTCCCAGACCTTCGTTATATACTTTATTGTTGTTGTGTGCTTTTTTATAAACTTTGTAAGAATCGTTCATTCGTTATATGGAAAGATAAACGATTTTTTAAGCATAGTCCCTGTTCCTGCGTGTATATATTTTTCTTCATACTTAAATACCTTTATCTCAATAGCCAATAAGACGAACCCTTTAAAATTTGATATGCGTGTCAGTTGACTACCCATTGAAAATGTGAGTAAATTTTAAGACTTTGTTAAGAAAATCGTTTCGTGGATGAACTAGCTTAAAAAACTGTGTTCATTATTTCGTGATCGATTTATTAAATAGAACGGAGAAAAATATAAAGAAAAAAAATAATTTTTTATGAAGCAATTTTGTAATGGGTTTCTCCTGCTTGAGCGAATAAAACTTTTTATTTCAAAGTATAGATTCGTAATCTCAGAAAAGCTTTTTCTACTCATTACAGCATTTCCTACACGAACAGTAGAAAATTACGTAGAAAAAAGGAAGAAAAAAAATGATAACATAATTGCTGGAATTTCTGTGAAAAATTCCAACAATCCTTTGGAATTTCACTCAGTAAAATGATTGCAACGAAAGACTGAAATGTCTTTACAAAAAAATCGAATATTGGAACAAAATAATTCTTTCACTTAATTTTCATCGATGGACACGAACAATATAAAAATGAATTTCGTTACCAAAGCCAATTCAATCATTTTTTGCCCGATTTTTCTAGCATCGTTTTTTATAATATCTGAATAAAAATTCGAGCTTTCAAGTAAGATATGTCCAGTAGTGACAAATTGGAAGGGAGCTTTCGTTCTCGTCCGCTTATTGTCAGGGCAAATCTCGTAATAAAAGGAGAAGGTAGTCGGTTGCATTTCTAGAGATTCCTCGCCGTAATACGTTGAAACACGACGCGGTAGGAAAGCTCGAAAAAAAGTTTATCCGACAAAGGACGTGCCAAATTTGAGCAGGAAACGAAAAGCTCGACGAGGGCTTGCTACACGGCTGTAGAATGGAGCATGAAACCTACGTATATCTATATATGTGCTCGATGCGCATATATGCATCCGATTATAATGTCTCTTGGGACTCGAATCCGTATTCAAATCCGCGGGGCTGATTGAGTGCCGAGAAGAATAAAAAGAATAAAAAGGATTTACAATTCCCTGCTGTCTTGGCACTGGGCTTAAATGCACACAGGATTATCTGAAAATGTATGAAAGTTGGAAACTGAAATTTGTTCTCTCATCCACAATTTTAAATTTCCTCAAATTGCTAATTATCTTGGAACAAAATGAAATAAATTACGAAATTAACGACCAATTTCTCAGCTTAATCATAGAAATTTATTGAGTGTCCACGATTATTTAAAGATGAATTAATTAATATTGCAGATATTGAAAAATGAAGTTTACAAATCGAGTACGTTGCACTTCCAGCTCTCCTGGCCAGTCGACGAATAACCATTTTGCAAGCTTCATCGAAATCAATCATCCGACCGATTGACGAGTGCGACAGCTCACTATCGATGAAACATTGCACCGCTAACGATGCTCACAAATTACCCACAAAAATGGAGTAACCGTCGGTGAAGCTCCTTCCCGCATACTTTGCGAATACTCTTCAAACAAGGTGGTCTGAACCACGAATGAAATTCACATCACAATATCCAAACATCGTGCTCAATGAATTAGAATTTTCATACCCAAACGAAATAGTGAATCGAAACAGATTATTTTTATGAATCGAGATAAATTTGAATGCCCCAAAGACGTGGTTTCATCTCCTAAAAATGATCGTTCCCAAGAAGAACTCTAGAAAATTGAATTTTAATCGATGCCAGATCATCGAAAGATCGCCAATTAATTGGAATCCTTCGACCTCGAATTCCCCATATACACAGAGATGAACAGATCGAGATAAACTAATAATGTTTCCCGTCACTGTCATAGATAAGGGACGATTTTACGGGCCATCGCACATCAAATTAATTTATAGTGCGTCACCTATTTCTGTCCTCCGTATACGACGATAAAACTTTGTTGCACTGCGAGCTGTGCACACGTGTGTATACGGCGTAGCCCACACGAAGAGCCCTCTGCGTTCGATTGTTTATAAATCTAAGCTCTCTCTCTCTGGACGGAGTGAATCTCGCTGGAAAATCGAGGGGATTCCTTGATCCCTAACGACCTTGGAGGTGGTACTGCAAAAACTGCATCTTCATTGAGGACGAAAGAATGAAAGTAAAAAAGTAAATCGCCCCACTTTACGAGCTCTAAAAAACAACGATGAGGAGACTCGATGGAACGGTTCGTCAAGATCGACGAGGTCAACGGCCGGGTAGGAGGGTCTGAATTTTTCAAATTTCTCAAATGTTAATGTTGCCTAGATGGAAGAGGGATGGGTTCGAGGAGACAAGAACTCGCGAGAGAGTGCAATCTCGATAAATCGGCGGGACACAAGCGCCATTTTCACGATAAAAGTGTCACACTCGAGAGAGTTAAAATCTGGGTAAACGGCTCCTGGAATCGTGGGAAAATCCTGAAGGATCCCGAGCCCTTCGGGGCTGAGAGCGAGCGAAAAAGCAGGAGAGAAAGAAGAGATAGGAAAAGGGTTCCGAATGGAGGGTTGTGCACCCGGGGTTCGTTCTCCGGCCTTCTCTGCCATTCTTACACACATAAACACACCTATTACATGATGAGTGTACGTATATCCGTGAATATGATACCCATCTATGTCTTCGAATGGTGTGCAAATGGATATTGAAATAAAAACATAGGAAAAATCATTTTTATGTTGTCCTTGTCGCGGGCGACACCCCTCGATGCTCCGTCAATTTATTCTCACGCTGTGTTATAGTCACGAAGCAAAATTGCACATTTCGCGTAGCCGGGCGGTTCGTCTTTATAAAAATTTTCTTAAAATCCCGTATTTTGGAAATTTATGGAGAAAAACTAAATGAAAAGAAGGAAAAAACGAAACATGAAGACGATGGTGGTGATGACAATGACGATGGTTCTTGATGGCTTGAACGTTGTTTCGTTTTGTGGAAAACGGACTTACGTGCTCGTTGGTGGGTAGATGGGCCGTGACTGACACCCCCGGTAACTCCACGCGCCCTCCCCTCTCCACAGCCCTATATACACAGTTGCAAACCCCTACGTTTTGTTACGGCACTGCGCAGGCCCGTGCATCTCTCGGACCGAGCTGGCAGTCGCGCTCCCGCGAATATAATCACCCCCGCAGCGAGCTCCCTCCTCGGGCACATCGATGTATTCTCTCTCGCTCTCTCTCTCTCTCTATCTCGCGGTTAAGGGTACAGGATGTTCCAGAAATTTGCTGTTATCCTCAGCGGAAAAACTGACGCAGCCTTCTCAACTTCCGAAAAGTTTATTCTTCGAATATTTCCTTTCCAAGATTATTTGATCGATACTTCACGCCGTTTATCCAAAGCCATGGAATCGATGTGGACGAGAATAAAGCGGAGCAGCTGAAACGATGCGATTTACGGTCCATTTTGCCGGAGCCTCTGAGTAAAAATTCGGGAGCCTTATTCAAATTCACCAATGTAATCTTCATAAAAAAAAACAAATTTTCGATCCCCGAAAACGAAGAAAACGAATCGTTAGAAAACAGAGTTTTCCTCAACCCCGCGAGCTTTTCATCCCCATCATTTTCAGCTTTCCTATCGAATATCAAATGCTTTTCTCGAGCATGAGTTACGAAGAACATTGAAATTCAAAAATTCACCAATCCTTAACACGAATAAAATTATTTAACGAAGTTTTTATCGTGAAAATTTTAAGATGACGGGAAATTCAAGCGCAAAAGTTGCCTCCCCCACGACTCGATCATCTATTCTGAATCAGCCTGCAAACATCCATATGTATGCAGATAAATAGATAGAACGATGTGTACCCGTTGCCATCGCCGACGTATAACTGTGCGAGCACCTCTGGTGTACTAGCCCGGCGCCACATAGATCACGAATATTATGTGTTCGAGCATCAGTTCGTTGCGTATATGTTTATGCCTTTGTACAGTGTGTGTCGACTTATATGTGACCTATTAGCATGGGCAAAAGGTTAAGATATATGTCACAGGTAACGTAGACGTACCTAAATCATTGAAACGACGTAGGGCTCCATTTTCAACAATGGATGTCTCGTCATGAATGAGCCCCTATTGGTCATCGATCACATTCGAATTACAGGCATCCTCACAAATTCGATTGCATCGAAAACAAAGACAAAAACAAAATGTTCGATCGCACTGGGAATGTGGATTTTTTTCGCATATCTTTTTATCGAATTAGCTCACAGGAAGTTGAATCCGAGTATGGGAGAGCAGAGGACTCGGTTTGGCTCATCAAATTTTGGGAAAATGATTCTCTGATTTCTTGAAGGGGAGGGAAAATTCCAGAGCAATGAAATCTGACATTGTTTTGTATTCGAACATCTCCCAATCGCTCACTCGTCCGACGTACGGGAGAAGCCTGTTCAAAGGATGAACGAACGTGGTGTCGAGTCTCGAGAGTTTCAACATTGCCAGTTGATCGGTGTGCCACGGATGATTACGAGGTTTTTTTTTATTCTATGGGAAATATTGGCGTGTGTCAAAGCAGGAAAACTCGATGCTGCATAAAGAAGAGTACAATGAAGAATAGATTCGTTTGAAAATGAAAGGCTGGCAGAGTATTATTTCGAAATGGAAAAGTGAATGAAAAGGTATTGAATAAAATGGCGGATACGTTGTAACCGGGTTCGTAACGGTTGTCCTTCGATTCTGGGCTGGCGAAGCTTCCAGCGAGTAGCGCACTCGGTATTATGTGACATTTTAATCGCGTCAAAAGTTCGATCGAGGCGAGAGAAATCGTTGGACAGTTGAAACGAGTTATCCGAGTGCGCATTGATTACGAATTGTTATTTTCTCTCTTTATTCTTTTTCTTTTTTTACTTTTCTTCTCTTTCGAGCCCTCCCTTTTTCATTTGCATGGAAGCTCCAGCGAGCTTTTCGATTCAACTCCCCTGGGAGGTTGCTCACAGAAATCGGCTGATGTCCTGCGGTTTTTTTGTTCGTCATTTCCCCGTGTCGTCGACCAAGGAGAAACAAAAAGTACTCCAGATTGCTCGGCGAGGACGCTCTGAGTGACAGCTCTGCCACGCTTGTGTGCAAGCTCGGCGGTCACATCGCAGGACCACACAGAGCGATGACAACTTCTAGTTTCTCTCTATAGCCAATGAGATAATTGAAACTTTTGTTCTTCAGCCTCCATTCAAAATGCTTTGTATTCCTTGGCATTTTGCTATGGAAGAATGGGCTTACGACATCCTCTAATGGAAAAATGATCCAATTTTTTCCACACTAAATTACACGCTTTTCTGCCTGCCATTAATTCTCCTCGGACTGCTTTGTGAATTTGGAATCGCGGCATTCCATTTTTTCATTCGAAATATCATTTTCGTGTGATCTTTTGGGAGCTTGAAGCTATGGGAATTGTTCGATAGGCTATTATTTTACAAACTCTCTACTAGAGCAAACTAAAGACCAGCTTTTGAGAGTTTATTCGACACAAGTTGACCGAACGTATAGCATGAGTTATTGGCTTTTACCACTATACAAATTATACGACATAATTCACCTGCCAGTTGAGCTGTGTACATTTCCTCGTTAACCCAGTCGTACAAGCTCGCTCGATCATGTTATGTCAGCTGTCAGTGGATCTGAGAACATTTATAGGTTGTATACAGATATGTGGAACCACGCTAGCTATTATTCTGGCTTCGCCTCAGTTTCATTACCGAAATAACTCAAACAATGTTGAAATAGCTCGTTATTGTAGGAAAAACCTGCTCGGTCCCCATCGAAATATCCATTCTCCGAGTCCTTCAAAGTCCTTTGATAATACCGGCACGAAGCTCTTTATCTCCATTCGCCATTTCGTTGTATGACTATGTTAAATTTTATTTTATAATATCTGAATTTTCGGTATTCGCATCCCGTCGTAGCTCAACGAGAGCAATTCCTTCAAAGTGTTGTAATTTTTTTAATAAGCTGAGATGTCGAGGATTCCAATTTTTTACCGTTTTCCCATCAACATTTTCCACGAATATAAAATTAATTGTGAATATAAAATAATTGTGCTGCGATGAAATGCACCATGTTAGAAAAATCCTCGACTATCTCAATGGTTTTTGTCAAAATACATCAGGACAGGCTGGTTGAACAAATATTCAGAGTTTATTCGTCCGTTTATCATTAGACTCGTATTCGAATTAAATCATCTTGTGTGTATACTTTTTCACTATCATGAATCCTGAATCTCATATTAAAGCAGAGGCGTTCTGCCTTTTAAAGATTCATTTAAATCCGTTTAATCGATCTCGAATTGTCCAATGTAGTGAGAAAAGCATTTTTCAGCAACCAGATTTGCATGTCCATTCAGAACTGTTGAAGAGATAGAAATGATCCGGGTCCTCGTGAACCGGAAATGGGCAATCGGAGTCCTGTCTCCAACGACCGGTAATCAAGTTATCATAAAGGACGAGAGCAGCCAGTCGGCTGGGACGAATTTCGTTATTTCTACGAAGACACAACCCTCGGTGTAACGCCAGGCTCTTGTAGCTGTTAAACCGAGAAAGGCTCCTATCCATAGAGCTATTTGCCTCGGGCAAACATTTACGGACTATCCCAACCCACTTATGTCGATGCTGTTGATGATTCGGCGATACAGAGATCGGCACGATTCCAATAAAAGCAGTGTATCCAGAGTGAAATTTGAACGAGGTAATTTTCAATCAGCCATTAGCATTTATTACGTTAAGTATCAGCTAACATGTGTAATAATTAGGTTAAATGTAAAATTCTAACGAAGCGATTATGAATGAATAGATGGCAGTTGAGCATTCCCAAAAGCCCATATCCGGAGGGATGATAATTAACCGATTATTCCCAAAGCATTTACAATTTATTATCAAACGATTGTCAGATCAGTAACTACAGTGAGGATTCCATTTCATGGGATCAAAAAAAGTCTGACCAAATTCGATGCGAGTCTTTGAAAAATTTCGAAAGCAGTTCATAGTGTGCTTTTCATTTTTCCCCACCGCAACAATGGAGTGGTAACGCGTTAAATAACGTTGCCTCGACGAGGCAAAGAGGGTTGCTGGTGCGATTGGGGATAAAAAAAACCGAAGAGTAAGAAAA
Organism: Venturia canescens; assembly: GCF_019457755.1. NCBI lineage: Eukaryota > Metazoa > Arthropoda > Insecta > Hymenoptera > Ichneumonidae > Venturia > Venturia canescens. The sequence goes on along the minus strand of NC_057423.1, from coordinate 9,387,551 downwards.
GAGCTCCGGCACTTGTTCAAGGGAACTGAAACCTCGTGGATACAACGCTGAGAGAGTCATTGTAGTGAGAAGTTACATTGCTTGGTGGGCAACACGTGCCACTCATCCATCTTATTCCCATTGACAAAGCGGCTCCCCCTTTTTTCCTATATTCTTCTATTTCCTCGAGATATTCACGGCATTCACACATTTATTTAAAGTTCGTTCGAAAATGAGCAATTTTTCGGTCGCTGGGACGAAGCAGGAGGTGATTTTTGTCACGAATAATGACAAAACCTGTGATCCAAAAGTTGAATCAAAATTATTGCAGCCAATATTCGGGCACTCAGTTTTTGTTGCTCCGTTATTCTGCGCGGTTGCGAGTTACAGAACAATCGACAATGCAACGTTGAACAAGCAAGATAACAACGAAATAAGCTAATCCTGATATCTCAGCTGCGTATCAGAAATCAATAGAGTGCCAGTGAGTGAAGACTACTGTAATAGGAAAATGGGGAAACCACAATATTGGAATGGGTAAGACAGTGAAAAACGATTCCAAGCACGAGTCGGTCGCTTATCGACCGACTCAAGGCGTGGGTAATACATCTCAGGGATTTCCTGTCTTATCGACGTTATCCGAGTCAGGTAAAAACCTGTTGCTGTCGATAATTCAGAAATCTTCGACACCGACAAGTGGGAACTTGATACTACAGAACAAATGAATTTCTAACGACTGACAACTTATTTATCGACGTACAGTAAGAATTACGTGACAAAAGAATCGTTCGAAGAGACAAGGAGATATTGTAAAACAATTTTCTCGTATTAAGGTGTTCCGATTGTCAACAAAATGAGTATTTCAACAGTTTCTCAGATCATAAAGTCAAAGCTCTTGTTAAAATTAGTTTCAAGTCAAGACAGAAAAATCACTCTGGCACTGACTTCGTTCGAGGATGCCTTAATTCGTTGACATTAAAATTCTCAAGTTCGTTCCTCTTGTTCTCCATTTCTATAGCGCTCTTCAAATGAATTCTTCTAGCTATAAAAACGACATTAAAGACTCACCATTTTCTTATGAGCATCGGTAATTGCACGGAGTGAACTTACCTGAAACAAAAAAATGAAAGAAATCATTTATAGAGAATTGTCCGAGGTTTCGAGAGTTCTCTATGAAATTGCAACCGTTAAGAAGCTTACGAGCTTCCTATTGCAGGTGGAAAATTCTTCTTGGATTGATATAGACATTTCCTTTGTTGAAAGGAATGTGATCGATTCCAAGATTGCGTGTACGGGGAGGACGACTCGTGGGGGGGGGGGGGGAAATGGATATCGTAAGAACAAATGAATCGCACACGTTGACAGAGACACGGGAAAGAAAACCGATCGAGCAAACGGAAATAGAAACGCAATGGTAAATTCTTTCAAGATAATATCGAAACGCCCTGAAGCTAGTGAATTTTTGCTGCAAATGACAAGTTATATTCTTCGATATTGAGGCTGGCTTTGAACAATTTCTGATTTTATATTTTCTATTATTTATTCCAGAAATTACTCTTCTGAGTCGATTCGGGGATGAAATTTAGTGAAAATTGAGGGGTCTACCTTAATTAGACGGGCAAAAAAGACTATTGTCACGAATTTTTTTTACCGGTTAAATTATATAGATGCGGCTATAAAAAGTGTCAGGCCTAAAGAATACACTCTCAAAATACACAAAAACATTTTTTTATATTTATTTTGCTCAGTTTTCGTACAGAAAAATGGAGGAGAAGGGAGGTCCAAAAAAAAGATGGGTGTGCGCTGTTGATAAAACCTCTGGAATGGTTGATCGGAGAAAAAAAAATAAAAATGGTTTGAGATTCAATAGGCTATAGCATACAATTTTTGATTTTATTCAAAAATGACAAAATTGCGGCCATTTTTTCAAAAACTACGAAAAACCACGTTTTTTTCATCACTCTTGGCAAAAAAAAATAAATTCACTCAAAATTCGTATGATACGCGCTACAGCTATAGTCACAAAGAACACGTGATAACATTTTGGTAAGGATCGGTTGAACAGTTTCGGAGATTTTGTCAACGAGCCGTCCAAAAACGTAATTTTGAGAAAAAAGCGTTCAAACAAAGGCAGGTGAGCGTTACCGCACTGGGCGGTGCGTATTAGCGCGCTCAGACAACCGAGTAAACGTCGCTCAAAAGTGCGCACTTAGACTCCTCAGATTTTAATAAAATTTTAGTACGATACTTTTAAATATGTACACTTCCGAAAAAACCAATAAAAAAATGGATTTTTTGAAAATTCTGATTACGGTTGACCCCTTAATTACAAGAGATTTCATACAAAAAACTCACGCAGTGTGTCCGGCTCTCACATTTCCAATTTCGTTATCAATCCCAATGCGTCTGTTCGAAGCTTCATTCGTAAAAGCTAACGGTTGATAATTCGTGTTCCGTACCAATTTCTCCGTGCATTACACAGCGTTTGTCTGATCGCGATATATATTCATGATATTCCAAAGCCTCGAGAGCAACCTATGTAGGCACGTGAGTATCTTCGTCCTCTTAGAATTTCCACTACAACGGATTCGAGTGCCCAAGTGTGTAGCGCACTTCCAGTAATTGCTGTTGAGCCTTGAACTTGTTATTATCGTTGGTTTAGAAGCACGTGTAAATGCACGATAGAATTTAATCAAGCGAGAACTCGACGCAGATATGCCGTATGAAAGCGACGAATTATTTGAATCAGGACGAAATAAAACGACGTCCAATCATTTCAGTGAAATTTGATGTTATTGAAGATTCCGAAGATTTGGATTCGATGAAAAATTTATAAATACTGTTCCTCTGCGGAAGGTCGATCGTCCGATCGGGATCGGGCTGGACAACGGTCAAAATAAACAGAATTCGTTTGATTAAATTTGAAATTGCGATTCCGGTTTGGGCGAGCAAAATGTTTTTTCTCGAGGGGAGGCTGAGGGAATCGTGGTTTTTCGTACGTTTGATATATATTCAAACACTCACGCTTGTAAAAACCGTAAATAATTATGTAGCCGTTGATTGTACTGGAATCTATAGGTCAGCATATAATCAAAGTATTTTTATGAGGATGAGTGGAATAAAAAAATGGCAGCTGGTAGTTAATCGAGTGTAAAGTGTCGAGGTCGCGAGAGAAATGGAAAAATAAATTTTAAACACGGTGGAAAAGTAGCTCCATCATAGAGAGAAAGATAAAGAGAGTGAGTTGGCGCGCCTCGTGTGTCTTGTTGCACTTCTCACTTGTGCACAGCTGTCGGAAAGCGTACACTTTTCGCATCCTTGACCGCAGAGAGCTAACGAAGCTGAAGCTGTTCGCGTTCTGCGAAGACATGAAAAAACGAAGCTGCAAGAAGAAGGGGAGTTAGTTGAGCCAGACAATTTATTCCATTATGCATGATTCTTCTCAGCGAGATTTTTCTTCTCGTCGCTGATTTACCTGGCGAAAAGTTTAGTGGTCATGGAAAAAAGGTGCCCAAAGGGGATCGCTTTTCTCTGGCTTTTCACAACTCCCTTTTTCTCGTCGTTTCTTTTTGCCCCTTTTTATGTATAAATGCGAATGTTTTACAAGTTTCTTGCCTCCCCCGTGGCCGAGAGAATGAAGAATTTATATGTGCGGAGAAATATATTTTATCCTTCGCGTGCCCCCGGAGCAAAGTGAAAGGCGAATAGTGGAGCGGGCAAATGGCAAAGGAAAAGCTCGCGCTTTTGCGCGCGAGTAAATTGAAAATACCATTTCCGCACGCTCCTGGGATGTCCACGTGACTCACCTACTCTCTTATGCTCAAACTAATGCCCTCTCTCAGCCGCGGATATAACAACTCAGAAACCTAAGTATTACTGTATTCTTTAATGCAACATTGCTGCAACATCATCCCCCCAAGAGAGTTTCCTTTCGTGTTCGTTTGCCCGTAAGAATACGCCGCCATTGCACGATCAACTTTACGTCCTCCTCCTTGTTCTCTCTTTCTCTCTCTCTCTCTCTGCGTGCACGCCATCCTTGTTTCTTTCATCGCATCCTTTGCCATACGTTGTTACCCTTCTGGCGTTAATGAAATTTCGAGCTGCAGGGCGAAATCCAAGAAAGCTTCGTCCCAATATCGCCACGTCTTTTCTAACACGTGCTTTTACACTCAATCCTATTCGTTCCTTTTATTCTCGAGCTTTTTACGAACGATACAATTTATTTCAAACTAAATTCTCATTTCCTGTATCAATGCAATGTTCGTTTCCTCCGAATGTCGTGTAAGATTCACCTTATTGAGGTTACCATTGAATATACGAGGAAAGTCGATTCGAGCAAAGTTTTTTGTCATTGCCATTTGGGGCAATGGTTATATTTCATTCTCGAAAATTCGTTAACTTAATTTTTTTCTTTCGTACCGCGAGTAACAATTCTCATACTCTGATTCTACCGCTAATTGAAATTCGTCGCTTCTTCCGAGAACATTTATCTCCACTTCGAACATTTTTTCTCTTCTCTGCTGGTAATGAAATTCAGTCCGATCAGATATGTTTATTCTGTTTTCTCGGATTTGAAATGGAACAAGGCCATGGGATGGCGAGGGTTCGTGACCGATAGCAATAGCAGCGACGATGCCATGGTGATCCAGATTCTAGCTCGCTTATGTGGGGCAGGTAATGTCAAAGGTCGTCTCTCCAGAAACTTGGCGTGTACAGAGCGCATGTTCTATCATTTTATTGCCGGTTTAAAAATTAGCTACTTTTGGCAACACCCTCGTAAAACGTGATGACTTATTTAGAGATCAAACCAAAAAAAAGGAGGCTCAAAACAATTTTGCGATCTTCTTTTCATACTTTTTCAGGCCAAACGGATGTTTACGTACATCGTGATCAAGACCTTGCCTCAAAAATTTTTTGACGTCGCATCGATTCAGATTCTCCTTCAGATATATGGGAATAAGCCATCGAGAAATTTCCATCATCGAATTCAAACTGTATTCGTGACAGGAGAAAATTAAGGGGAAAACGGAGGGACAAATTTCCTCTCGGTGAGCCAATTTTCTTTAGTGCTATTGCAAATCTCCCTCTATCTCTCTTTTTCGCTCGATTGGCGCAGTCGTAACGTGTCACGTGTTGCTTGTGACACCCGAGACGTCTCCTAAATTTCGACGAAATGTTCCTTTCCCATTTCCACCGGTATGGTCGAACAGCGTAACGTAAAAAAGCTTACAAAGCACATCTAACCCAAGTCCTTTGTAAGAACGCACAGAGAAAATGAATTTTATCATTTTTCTATCACTTTTTTTCATACTTATTCCGAGAATATAAAAAGTATGTTCACCACATCGAATAATAATTTCAGTTTTATCACGCAGCTGCCTCCACGTACAGCGACACGTGCTTCATACAGCTTCTACATATTCATATATTCGATAAAAAGAGGGGAGGATTCTTCGTAGCTTTTATAAAAGAATTTGTTGTTCGCATCTCACGGGGAAAAAACTTATACGTTCTTGATTGATTTCGTGACCTTTCGCATTTCTCGTCTCGATCTCTTGCTCCATATGTACGCGGGACTACATACGTCGGTATGTATTGGTACGTGACCCCGATAATTCAGCCTCCGGTTCGTCAAAGAAGAAAAAATGAAAAGGAGCAGGGAGGAATAAGGTACGCAGGGAGGAAGAGAACGGGGAAGGAAAAAGGGGAAATAGAAAATAGAGGAGCGTTTGAAAATGCGTGGAAGAGAGGAAAATCCCATTGGCAGGATCTCCCCGAATTGATGGGCGAGAGGCGCATTCCGTTTATTTTCTCCCCGACCCTCGGATCAACGAGGGCTCAACTTCACAGGCTTTGGTACCGAGCTCAGGCTCTTCGTTCGCTGAGCATACACCAGTGAAATTCTTTGCTCCTGTCCCTCAGGCATCTCTCTTTATCGTACTGATGGGAAGAGTAAGAATTCGCCAGGACTCTAAGTACGGAACGACCAAAGTCGTAAACACCCGGAGAAAAATGAATTTCAGGCACTCAAAACCTTTCACTTCGATGTTCAACGAAGAAATCCACTTCGGCGTGTCTGACTACGTTTCTTCTCTCAGGGTGTGAAAGGAATTTTTCATCACTCGAACTCGGTATGTACAGAATAAATTATGCCTGGGCATGATTATTGTGATTTTTTTTTCATACGATTTTGTGAGAGTTTCGATTCAAAGGGTTCCTCTACGATCTTTGTATGGATTCATGCATCATTAAAGAGACGGTTATGATTTTCTCGATGAAGAAACCGTGAGTTTCTGATTCTCCAAGAATTTTTCTTCGTCCAGATTCGCAAGATTATTGTTATCAAAGTACGTTTGCTATGACAGACATGATTTTTTTGCTGTCATCTTTACACGGCGTATACATCCAAGGTGTACAGCTAAAAAATTCGACACTGACAAAGCTGGGAGTAAGACTTTTCGAGCGAAGTTTCCAGCAGGGCTGGCGAGGTCGGGGCTCGAGTTGTACCTCCGCTTTTGCCCTCGCTCTCTCTCTCTCTCTCATTCTCTTCTCACGTTTTCCTGCCTTGAAGTTGCGCGAAGCCCAACGCCGTTGGGGTAGAAAGGCACGATGAGGGTGAGGAGGTGCGAGGCCGACGCAAGACATGACGACAGCCACGAGCATGAGAATTTCTCACTCTGGGGAACGTGCTGGCAAAGCAGGCTCGCGGATCGTCTCTATGGCAACTCAAGGTACGAATAAACCTTGCTCCATAGAGATCCAATTGTCTTTCGTACCCTTTGAGTCTTCCCTTAATTTGTTTCCTTTTATATTCTGTCTACGTTGGTATTTAATAAATTAAGGAAGTTGGACAGCGTTTGGCCAAGTCCAAAGCGATTATTGAATTTATTGAATTGAAACAGTTGTTCTCCACCTTTATATGAGCAATAATAATTCAAATGCAATAAAAGTTTTGGCTCGTGCAGCACCAGTTCTGAGGCTCGTCGCGAAAAGCGCTAAACGAAGAAAAATTCAAATAAAACATTGAACCTATAAAATAATAATTTACGTAATAATAAACTGGAATACTAAATCGATTCTCATTTTCTAGGAGAATTAAAAAAAAAAAAAAAAAAAAAAAAATCGAAATCATTGGATGAAATGTGGAACTCACTCACAGTTACCGATTCGTCAACAGTCGATAAAAATTCAAATTCGCACACTCTTCGTATACAAACGGGTTTTTGGTGAAACGGAAGGCTATTTTTGCGACACCCAATTTTCAGGCTGGCACGTGTAGAGCGCGAGAGATGTGTCATTGCGAGGCGACGTCAATTATCATTTAAATTGGATACTGCGTGGCTCAATATCTTGTTACGATCGAGAACGTGACCAGTTTTTGATTGACATGAAATAGAGGAGGCGAGGCGTGTGTTTAAGTGAAGTTTCACAGACCACTTTTTATAGGTACGAAAATTTGTCTCGAATTTTATACAAACGAGGTTTCGAACGCTGAGAAATATTGCGGGAAGATCGAGTCATAAATACCGATTCTAAATCACTTGAAAAATAACGCAGTAAGTGAGAGACGTTCTGAGCAACGTTTTTCGAATTGCTGTACCTCTCGGCGAGAGCATAATTGAAGTTTATTCACTGCGGTTAGATTATCATCGTTGCTCGCTCCACGGATATACATTGCTGGAATGAGAGCACTTTAGGCCTATAGCAACAGGTGGACTGCATTTGCTAAGCGAGCAAGCGAATTCTCACAATTATAGCTATACAACGAACACTCTCTGACGGACCCGAAAGACTCCAGGAACGTCCAACTGTGTACTTACAATCGCGAATGCGAAGCCCGGAGAATTGAGATTAGCTGGGGGCGCGACGAGAAGGAAAGTAAATAGTGGCTCATTGGTGAGGAGTCTTCTGGGTTCCGGGCAGTTAATAAGTCTCGCAGTGCTCTCGCTCGAATTTCTCCCTCGAGAGGAATCTTTGAGTTCATTTTTTTGCGCCTTGTGGCTTGATACTCGAGATTAATTGCTCAAGATGTTGGATTCGCCAGTTGATGGAAAAATGCGGAGGAAAATTATGATAAATCATTGGAGATAAACAAATTTTGTCTCATTTTACAATTAGTGCAAGTAACTGCTGCTTAATATTCTATTATCGACGTGATTAATCGCCCATTGCGAACCACGCTCGTGGTAACGATTTTGTCGGGATAACAGCACCATTTCATGGGTGATAAACTGCTGCCATGGAAATGCCTGCAGTCGTAAATACCTTGTCGATTTTGCAGAACGACCATTTTCGAATTCTGCGTATGTAAATACATATCGATTGAACGCGATTGAAAACGAAAGAGCGTAACCTAAATAACATGAAATTCGTCTCACACGTCACTTACGCCCTTCCGACACCAAACAGTCGTTGTCAAATGTACACGGGGCCATGCCCACCGTTCTCCACACGCAAATACAACTCGAAGTCGCCCAGAGCATCCGAACAATGGGTGTTCCGATGCTCGGAGTTTACCTGTAACGTTTACGTTCACCAACTACCGCGGGTGCGCGAGTTGTGAAATAATCGTAATTAGGTTAATGAGAGATTTATCAGAACGCGATGGATGGTGGAGGAAAAATCAATGGCGATTATGACGACGATGATAACGCGGTTGAATCTATGTGTTCCACGAATTTCACTGAATTATTAACACGTTTATGTTGGTCGAAGATAAAAATTCATGTTTTTTATACACCGAGAAAACGGGGCCGAAAATTCTAGAGGAAAGTATACTAGGAATATTGTATCTCGGGGACAGTATATACGCACTGGATTGCAGCGTTCACTCGAAGAACAGTAATAAGAATTGTTCTATCCGCCATAGTAAAAAAAAAATACTCATAACTTTTATTCAAAAGACTCGAGAGTCTTTTTCTCTGTAAGCATGGTAAAAAATGTTTTCAGTCGATTCAAATGTTTATATCGTAAAGTATGCTCGAGCAAGCCTGAAAAAAAACTGTGTGCATGGTAAAATGTCACGTATTCGATGTATATTCGTGTATTTATCATAGAATTTACTATGCTGACAGTGAAAATTTGTGATTTACAATACATTTCCACTTATAAGTAAGCGCCAGTCTGACATGACGAATACCACTCGAAAACAGAAGGCTAACGAAATTCCGTTGCAAAATGTTGTTAATTTTCATAATGTCGCTATTGAAATATCCGTTTTAAAATGACTTTTATTCGTATAAATAGGATTTTCGATTCGACGGACGTCTGACCTCTTTTCACCACGCAATCGCGCATTTTATTTATCGTAAAATTCGTCAGATCTCACAAAGTCCGGGAATATAGACATTTTGTGATGCCGACCTTAGGAGGGTAGGAAAATAAAGAAATTTTGTGTATTTACGGAAAAAAATCAAGTACAAGCGCTTTCGATGTAGCTTTCCACAAATGCAAGGCCACCAGGGATTTACGTTTTCAGAAAATGAAGAATATACAAAAACGCAATTACGTCTCAGAGTTATGACGCAAATTTCCAGCCCCATTTAGAGCAATTTTCATCGTCACGATATTTTTTTAACTATAGAGAATGGGGTGTCTCTCGTGGGAAATTTAACTCTATGGATGACGAAAGGTTTCCGAGGAAGCAATGGATGACGTTAATTACTCGTGGAGAGGAGTGCGTGAGAAAATACGTGGAAAAGGTGGGAACGGACACAGTTGAATGGAGGTTCGTTAAATCTCCTCTTCAACTGCAGATAAAAAAAGAGAGCGAATCACTATTTTCTTTATCTCAAAATTGCATCAACAGTTTTTTTCGTTATTCCAAGCTATCGAACAGCAGTGACGTTTAATGAAAAATGGCGTTATTGAATTTGCAATAAAGCAAGAATAGTGAGCACCCAATACCTCAAATGAAAGACAGAGAAAAAAAAATATTCTTCAGGAAGCAAAAAATGCTGTCAAAGCTTCATTACGTACACACAAACGTCCAAGTAACGTGTTAATATGGGAAGCTCGTAGAAGTATCTACAGCATGAATAATGAGAAGAAAACGTATATAGAAATGGGTAATAAAGTAGTGACAGAGAGCTTGCAGCGCGACAGTCCCTCGAGCTAATATACGTTTCTTGAGAGAGTGAAGTAACCTGCACGTTCACAGAGAGGTTGGGTAGACTGCATATAAATCGAAGCAACTTGAGGAATATAGAGGCGATATAAAGGATAAGAGAATACGTTGGATCGTTACTGAGGAGCAGAGTGGTGAGTGCGTCTGACACGTAACGTACTCGTACTACTGGGTAGACGAAACGCCATGACGAGGATGGAACTTTGGATGCCTTTTCTCGAAAGAATTTTCTCGTCTCGTAAAATCCAAGGGTTTGAGAAATCCCCTAGAAAATCTTATGGCAAAGTTAGAACGCAAAGAAAAAAAAACGAATAAAAAAAAAAAAAAAGGTATGAAAGTTCGTGAGCCCAGACTCTGCGGTGTGTGGTAGTTGGGTCAACTTTGGATCGTCAAAAATGATGGTTGAAGGAGATGAAAAGGTGTACACTTGTAACTAGTTTCTCCGGACTTTATGTCGGTTTACCGAAGCGTTATAAATTCAGTAACGAGAGAGCAATGGAAAGTCTCGAGCTGCGAAGACCCTATCGCGTATGGAAACTTGCGGATGGTACAGAGCGTGGATGACATGGGATTAAAATGACGGCAAGTGTACCACGAGAATAATTCATGTTCTAAAGTTCACGACGTTACTTTGCTATAATCTTGACTGTGAATTCGATGTGTGTTTTGAGATTCAACGGAGCTCTCGTTCACGTCAGTCGATAATGCGAATTTAAGGATTTCTCTGATGTCACGAGCGCACGAAAGTTTTGGCCACTTCTTACTGAGATGTCATGATGAGATGGGAGCAACTCGTGGTTATTTCTTCGTACGCTTCCCTTTTTTCCAGACTTTCGCTCCAGGCATTTTCGCTTTCTTCTGTCCTTTCCCTCTCTCTTTCTTTCTGAGGTTCACTCCTATAGCTTATCGATTTTCCCTCCTCTCAACTCCCAAGATACGTGAGATATCTCCGGAGACCCTTGTACGCGCCACATTTGGGGTGGGGCTCTTCCATACTTATGCAAATAATGCTGAAACACAATATTCTCTACAGAAACTGTACACAATTCATCCACGTTGCACCTGTAATTCGGGACTGTAACGTATTTACGGTTTCGATGGAACTGCGTCGATCAATGAGGCACGTATCGACGAAGTTATAAAAAAATCATAAACAACGCGGAGATAAAACAAAGCCGTGGAATAAAGCAGGACAGAATTTTTTTTTCGAGCTTCTACTATATTTTCCAACTCGTGCCAATTTTCAAAACGAAAAATCGAGGAGCTTTTCAATCGGACATTTTGTTAAATACTTGTCGTGGCAAATTTAAATTTTTCTTTCATTTTCAAGCCTCAAAATTTCACGAAATATACAGAAGATTCTGTAGGCATTTATTACTACGAGCTTCAGTCTTTTCTCTCATCGTCGTGAACAACCAAATTTCCGTTGAAGAGGAACCCAACGTATTCCTGAAACGTGTCGAGTCGTTGATTTATGATTCGAGGCTCGGGTCAATGATAAAATTCAGAATGAATGGGATTTCGAGGAACTCCTGGAGGGTAGAGGGCGCCATGGAAGATAAAAATCTCACGCACGTCCTTGGCGTGACAAAGCAGGGCTTAAACATTCCGTGATTCGGCCTTAAAAGCTCTCGAGCTCGCCAAGCGAGCGAGCACGATCGGATATACGCTGGGAATGTTTGGATCGCTTGTGGTAAACATGCCATTAGATCGGTAATCGTGCAATCTCGTCGATACAAATTGAGCGGAAATTGAAAATCGTTTGGGGTACGTCGCTGCATCGAGGGGCAGACTCAAGCGCTAATTGTCCAGCAGCAATGAGAGGAAATGGTGAATATTGCCCCGAGGTTCCTATTGTGTGCACAAGTAAATAGGGTGGGAAGCATCGAAACGGTTGAAATTATTGAAAACATCATTGTGGTGCCCGTTTTGGTTTTTTTGCATCAATGTCATGCTCTTGGCGTCCTAATTAATTTAATATTAGCGTTCAAAATCAGGCGAAATATCGTTCATTTTTGTACGCATTTGGAGAATTAAACGAATCAACGAGAAGCCGTTCTCATTATTAAAGAACGAACTTTCCGCGGCCAGATGTTTGAAAAACAAAAAATAACAATGAGATGAAAAAGTTTTGTTCTTGAGATTTTTTGCTTTGATGAAAGAACGAAGCAAAAGCCCCCCAACAGCCGAGGCAAGAGGACAAACGAACTTTGCCAATTCTTGTTTCTAGGGAGTAATTCTAAAAGTTGGGTAAAATTGTGTTAAAGTTAGTCGAATGTGGCGAACGAAGGGGAAACTTTGGTGATGCTCACTCTGTAGTGGGCTGCCGAAAAAAGAGTTGATACACGAGTGTGTTGGACGCCAAAAAAAGAAGCCTCGAATGCCACTTTTGGCGCGGAGGGCTGTGGCAAATTACGCCCTTTCGACGCGCCTCTAACCCCGAAACACGAATCCATATTGAGTTGAAATAAATGTCAGGGAAACAAAATGGACGAAAAGTAGGATCGAGGCACGTGACATTTTGACGTATTTTTATGTTCAGCGAGGATCATGATTTTATGAGAAAAAAGTTTTTTTTTTCAAATACGTACTTTCCAGCATAGTTTTTATGCCGAAAAAGTATATAAATTTATGATATTTTAACTTCTCTTTATTTTCCCTCCATTTTTTTTCTTCTCAAGGAAAGAAAAGTTGAATAAATGCTTCAAGGGTTTATTCAAGTTGGGGAACACGTTTACAGGCGTTTTCATGAAACGATCGCTTTTGCACGTTCCGTGTTATGGGGATTCATGTAGACAAAGGAAAATGTGGTTTTCGTGCGATCTCAGAGACTCTGTGTTCGTGCGTAATGAAAAAGTTACCCTCGACTCTCGCTCAAGAGATTTGTCAGTCTCTTGTTTCGAGACTTTCCTCCATTTGGTTCGTTGGTTCGAGGAGGACGAGGAAATCGATATAAAAATTTTGAATTATTTTTCATTGTTGCTACAATCTAAGTTCGCATCTAAATTCCATGGCGATATTTTTTATTTCGAAGAGACAAGTGATCACAGAACGTGTTACGATGGTACCTTTAAAGTGGATATAATTTTACAGTTACCTTGAATTCAGTTAGAAATAATATGGGTAATTTCAATAAACTAGCATATAAAGATTTTTCGTAAATTATTTCTCAAATGAACATTTTTTTGCTGTTCTGAAATTTCTTGAATTCAGGTATTCTGTTTGAAATAAAATATTTTCGTTTGAGATTACAACAGTTAATAGGATGCTTTAATTGGCTGTCAACTCCATAAAGTTTCAGAGCCCACGCCAATAGCAAGCAAGTGAGCAAATTATTGACTGCGGTTGAATGATAATCGTTTGCTGTTGCTTTCGCTCTGCTACTTCACAGTTGAATATTTCATAGAGACACGAGAATATTTTTCGCGACACAATGCCTCCCGGAAATGTCAGTTCCCATGAATAAGTTCTGCTTGAATGGGAAATTTCAATAGAAATAGCAACACGCTATCAAAAAAGGTGGAAAGGAAAAAAATTTTACTGCACCGCGACCCACACCTTCGATCGAAGCTCGATGGAAATCTTCCCAGTTTTCAAGCACACGGAAATAAACGTGAGAAATATGTAAAAATCCTCGAGATTTAATTATTCTCTTCTTTCCTCATGTCCCTTAATCAAATCACGAACGTTTGTGGAGGCCAAATTTTCCGCTATGCTCGCAACGATTTCTATTCAAATTTACCTCCAACTTCTCGTGGCAAATAAAAAATAGAGAAGTGGAGCACGAATACGAATGACTAGAGTCTCGCGGGGCTTCACACAACGAATAACGATTCAAGGAGTATTTCTGTTTCAAAAGAAGAACAAAAAACTTGTGAATTTATTAGAAAATGCAATTTTTTCAACAATAATTTATCGAGCGAAACGCAGATTCGGTATTTTCAGGCGAAGAAATAAATCAAGCGAAATGCAAATTGCTCAACCGTTCAATTTCCACTCAAGCTCCACCGCACTCTAAAGCGAATTATTAATGCAATAAACGGTAATCGTGAGGTAAAAATATTTCAGATTTTCAACAATAGAAAACGACAAACAACTGAGTATAAAAAAGACAACTCACCCTGCGCATAACCCGTAAGGAGAACGATGAAGTCTTCATTTTAGTGGCAATCCTGGCGGTCCTCGATGCCCAAAAAAGCGTGCCGAAGGGTCCCTTCCAGATGTCGCGTTCTTGAAAAACAGTGCGACAAGTTTATCGAAATGAGATTCGAGTACGGCTGGAGTGATAAGAGAAGCCTCCGCGAGCGCGAGATTGGAACAAGCCGGGAAACGTTGAAACGGCGAGTTAAGTAGTTCGGTTGGGGCGTAGTGGGGGTTGGTTTCATCCAAATAACTACAGGTGGTCGGCCAGCGGCGCTCGCTCTCGAAACTATCTCGCACCCCCTTCGATGGCAATCTTTTTCACCCACTCTTTCTGTCTCAACGGCGTATGTGAGCGCGCAGCAGTTCAATGCCGGGATTATTTGGAAATGATTACTTTTCGATACCGGTCCACGAGTGATTCGCGTCGATGATGAATCTCTGGCTGATCTGGCTCTTCGACGTGACCTGCCGGAGAGGAAGTCGTGATCTAAAGAGGAAGCGAACGCGAGGATTCTGCGTAACGTTGGCGGTGCGGGAAGCAAAAGAGTGCGAGAGAGCGAGAGAGAGAGCGAGAGGTGGTAAAAGACTTTTCCCCGTCGGTTGTGTGGATGAGGTTGAGTGTGTATAGTTGGTATGTCACGCGATCCCGTCTGGTCGTGGTCAGGTCGACGGAGGAGTAGCGTCGATTGGGGGATGTGCTGTGTGTACTGGAGAACGCACCAATGTATAAAGTTCAACACGAGTGTATGTGTGCCCCCATAAAAAAGCTGTATACATATATACAAAAATAAATATAAATATAAGGATTTTAAGTTGAGTGGTGGAGACGCGATTGCCGCGAGAGAATGTTCCCTCCCGCAGTGTGTTGCGCGCCTTCCTTGGCAAGTGCGATTCACTAAGAGAGAAAGCGAAAGAGATAGACAGGTGGGCGGGAGGCGAGAGGAGACTGATGTGGAAAAGAGAGGGATGAAAGTACCCCGTAGCACACGGCGCAAGTCCATGGAAAACCGTGGCCAGGGCCGCGCCTGCCTTTGAGGTCGAATGTCCGACACGCTCTTACAACATACACAATTCACCATCATCCCCCATTCCCTCCTTCTCCTCACCATCCCTCTTCTCTTACTCGCGTCCATCCGACCAGAGGATCCATATGCCCCTTTCACTGTTCTCGTGAGATTGCCAGCAGACAATACATCCCTTCCAATCTGTCGTATTCATCGGTCTCTTGTTCCTGGAACATCAATGCAACCCTTGCACTCTACCTCCCCCCCCACCGCCCCTCCTTCTCCGCTGCGTGATATATTAGTAAACACAAATTCCGATCGTCATCACACCTTCATACATTCTACTGGTCAGTTCTCAAACCTCCAACCCCCCGCCTCCTCTCGTCCCTTCCATGCCCGCGTACATCCTTAATTGTTCTCTTCGCACAAGCCATTCAGAAACGGTTCGTGTGACACCACTCTGTAAGCTATTCAAACTCTACTCTGCAATCGACCCCCTCACAGAGTATTCATTTGAAACTCGTGGAAGACACGGAACCTGCATAATTTATTGCACCTCATAATTCGATAGCTCCAGTTAAGGCCTTCGTTATCCTTTGCTTTGGTATACGAAATGTACTGTGGAGGGGTAATGCAATTGGAAGAGGTTCTACTTGGTGGCATTCGCATCTTGATACTTCCTTCATTCTCTTCTGAAAATGTAATTTTATTGATAAGTTGTTCTTCTGTCGTTCAAAGCCACTGCTCTGCGGTCTACTTTTCTATTATATGGAGTTTTTGCTACGGCGAGTTTTTCATTATTTTTGGACTTTGAAGAGACGAGGGAATAAAATATTTCTGTGTTTTGGTTAGATCGTTGGTGGTGTAGTTTCGAAACTTGTAGGGAGACGAGATTGAGGATCAGGGCGTGGGATTCACTTTATCGAATAAGGAATTTCAGTTTTATCGAATGTTGATGGATTTTTAATAAGTTTCCACTTCATCGACGACGGGCTTCTACCGAGGTTTTGAATTCTTGCGGCGGATGAAAAGGCCTCTTCCTCTTCAATCGTTGATACAAATTCATTGAGCCTGAAACGTCGATGAACTTTTCCCTCTTATCGACCGTCGCGTTTACTCGTGTTGGTTAAAAAGTTTTCTACTTTTCGATATCACTGAAGCCGATCATTGTTTTAGAAGCGTTCTCGGGCTATTCGTAAACTGAGAAATTTACAGTGCAACCGCAGTACAACCCGCCGGAATCGATTGCCAAGGTTAATAACCTCCGATACTGAATTAACCACCCGAATAACAATATTGGCGAAGTAGCTTAATAGTAATTCGTGTTTGGAGGCATTCACGAAGAATCGCCGACGGTGAAATTCGATGGTTTTTTCTCCTACTATTTTTTTGAAATCCCATTTCCGGTCTGTCCAATCTCGCAGTAACAAAAAAGAGAATCCATCGCGAAACCGCTGTTTAAGGTCGATTGCTGTCGAGGCCTGACATTTAGTCTCATAATCCGTTAAATTTTAACGACTTTTCTCGAAAATCTTTGAACATTCGTTGTTTTTCATTCAACCGAATGAACTGTTCGCGCGAGCCAATATTTTCGCTCATTATTGGGGCAAGGCACTTCATTCTTCTTTCAATATCTTCAAATTTTGCTTCCTCGAAGGTTACCGTAGACGTAACTGTGTATTCGTTTCGAGGAATCAGGATCTCTTTGGTCCGCAATATGGTGCCCGGAACTTGTGGTTAGTTCGGAGGTCCCGTTTCTCTTGAGATGTTTCGACGACTGTTCTCATGGGCAGCACTTTCAATAGGATGGAAAAGACTAGTTTTTTGCGGGACATATGAGACCCGTGATACACTTGACGATTTCGAGCATGAAATGGACTTCCTGCTTCTCAGCTAGTTTACTGTTATTTCGTAACAGCTCGGGACCGAATCGATCTTACAACATAATAGTTTTACAATATTGAAATGTAACTGTAGACGTCGGAACTCCCCCGGGCAGGTGCGGAGTAAGACGAGGGTGTTTTGATTCATGGAGGCTCGATGATAATTCGAGCATCCGGCTGCGTGGTGGTTCAGACGTGAGAACCTTCCCCAATGCGATGAGAATACGTTTTCAGGGTGCAAGGATACGGGAGCGAAGAAATTTGCTCGATTTTAGAATTTAAGGTAGGCGATCCGGGAAATGGTACAGTTATAAATGTGGCGCACAGGAAGTTCTCGCGTCGCGTCACCTGCCACGGTTCCGTGACACTCAAAACTCCAGAGTTAGTATCTTCCCTTCACTTTGTCGCGGATCTCGTGATATAAAAAAAGTGCTCGGTTCCATGCGAGGCGGTGTTTACGAAACGAGCGTGAATGGGTTTGTCAAAGAAAAAATGAATTTCGTCGACGAAGAGTCGTTAGCTGCTCAACAGATTCAAACGAGAGGATTTTTCAACTTGATTTTGTTCTCTCTTGCTGGAAAGGCTGCGGATCGAGGGAAGTTTTGGTCATACGGAGTGCAGAGTCGAAAGTTTTTAGTCGAACCACCCAGGCCGATGCGGCCTGTGCGGTCGAGCGTTGAGAGCGTGTAATAATGGACATTTTGTAGAACGAAGGGGCGCGATTACCCGCACTTTTGCTGCCGCTTTTATAGCGCCCAATGAGCGGGAGAAGCGGACCGCGGCCGGACGAGCGCGCTCGTGCTTCGGGCGCGCGCGCGTTTCTCGTTAGCTCAATTTTATGATCTAAGTTCAAAAAATAAATGCGTCCGGTTTGACCGTTCCACATTTTTTATTTATTTATTTTTTCATAATTTTCGACGGATTACGAGCATACGGGAAAGTGTGGAGTTCAACGGGGGCTCGCTGAGAAACAAAGGCCCCGGAGACCCCGTGCTTTTTCAGAGGAATATCCTAATCGCTCGAATTAGCCAACGCCGAAGATAAAATAGCCTGGAAGATATTTTTTTTATCTTGCAATACCGTCTGCAAGTCTGGCCACCCGGAGATTGCTTATCATTAAATCATCTCAATGAGATCGCAGATCATAACTTCTCGATGCTTATACGAAAGCGTGTTATTACAATCAGTTTTTAATGTCCGTAGGTTATTCTTTCGTTTTATTAAAATAACCGAGATTGAAAAAGCTATGAGAATAGTTCGAAAATCCTACCTGCTCAAGCAGCGCGGGAAGAAAGAGCGCGGTTGAGAGATCCAGTTATGTGCGCGAGACTCATTAGTCAAGCGTGGACCAAAACAGGGAAAATTAATAAGACTACCATGGCGAAGTGAGTCTTGGCCAATTAGGGCTCCGCGCGGTTTGTCTAATGGGGATTCCGACGTTTCTTAATTGCTTTTCGAAAAATGAAGAAGAGGAAAAAACTGGTGTGCAGCCTCGAGAAGGAGTCTCCTGGTACTCGCTCATATAACGGAAGCGAAAATTGTCCGATTTAAGGGATCGAGAGGGTTTCGAGGCGGAATGATGGATGCCTGGGAAATGAAAGGGGCGTGTTTTTAATGAGATGAGAGGATAAAAACAGGAGACTGAAAGGTCATTTTGGAGCTGGACGAGTATCGGAGCTTCGGAAACGAATTCGATCGTCGACTCGATCGATCTTTCAACTTTTCGATGGAGGAAAATATTGTTTGAGCTGGCACCACAAATTCTAAAATCTTCGGATTTTAATGGCGCATCGCAGGATTGGAAATGAGGACTGGAGTCGGTACCGAGTCGACGGTAAATTTACAAAGGACGCGCAGTCCAATCGGACTGAAACGGAGATCGCGATCGCATCATTCCTTCCTCTATTCCCTTCCTATTTACTTTAATTACTCGGACGTCGAGAGAAGCTTTGTCTCCCTAATGAGTAATCGTCGATTCTCGTTGAAGGATGCGGCGCGTACTTGTTTTATTAAAAGGGAGAAAGCCAGAGAAGGAGAGGAAATGGTAGAAAGAGTGGAAGGCTGCGTGATCGGTTGCGGAGAGAGACACGTGGGTGGCATCGGCTCACGAGGTTATACGAGATCAGCCGATGTGAGCCGAGGCGAATGGGACGAGAGTGATCCACGTGTGGAGAGCGTGCCACGCGTGACTACCTGCTCCGCGCGGCTAGCCCGAGAGAGAAAAAGAGAGAAAAAGAGAGAAATAAAGAGCAGGAAAGAGAAGGAGCGAAGAGAGGCGCGGAGGAAAAGAGAAAGGAGAAGATAGCCGTGCAAAGATCTCGTGAGCTGGAGCCCCGCGTGCTGAACCGCTCGAGCGGAGAAAAGGATCGAGGAGTAGCAGAGCCGGAGGATTCTCTCTTGCAGTACATAAACCCATGAGAGGGCAAACGAACGAGAGGCGATCTCGTGAAGTATTTATTCCCTGGTCTGAAAATGAATACTTTAATTACCGAATGAAAAATAACTCAGAGGAGTTCATTACAATTTGGCTCTACAGGCTGGGTAATTGGGATCAATGTCGTAGCTGAGTAACTATCGAGAAGTCGCGCGAGGCTGTGGCTCTCGACGCGTTCGTTTGAAGCCGCTAAGGGCTACTGCGGCAAAGGTATTCGGAGAATTCGTAAATTGGGAATCTGCCGAGAGTATAAAACGTTTGGGTGTATGACAGAAGTAGTTTAAACGTTTATCTTGCAAGGAGAACTCGAGAGGTTCGAAAGTTGTGTATATGTGGAGGACGAGGAAAGGTTGCAACGAGGTAATATACCGACGACCTTGTCACACTTTTTCATTCCGGCATAAAGTTAATTCGCTCGATGTTTTGTCTCGTCGGATGAGTAAGAAAGAGAAAAGGAAAGAAATATTCGCTGGACAACGTCGTTTGTCCGACGGTATTTTGATGAGACGATGCCACAGCTCGATCTCGATCTCTCTCTCTCTCTCTCTCTCTGATCCTGCTCTTTCACTGGTTCAACCTGAACTAAGGAATTACAATTTGAATTAGTACGCGAAAGCCGGAGCTAATGATTCCTAAAGAGCAAAACACTATCTTTCTCTCGTGAGACTCATGAGATAATTCTCGCGTTGCCTCGTCCCAACCCTCGAGAACGAAGCCTTTTGCAACATCGCGATATCCTCCGCAAAAGCTTTGTAAGAAACCGCGGGCGCTCTGCTCGCGGCCCTCGTCTCACTGTGGAATCACAAGTCTCTCCCCCCACGCGCGCGCTTCCAACGTTATTGTGAAAGAGACAGAAATAAATGCAGACGCCTTCGTACCAAAAATCGTCTGAATTTTTCTTCCGCCGTCCTCGCGCCCACCTGATCTCGTTTCACGTTCTTGCATTTTGTTTACTCGACACTTTTCTTCTGATTTTATCCACTCGAAAGTTTCCTTTGATTATCAGAATGCGGAGATTCATTCGTTTTAATTGACATTGATTTACTCACCTCGCTCGCACTCGCCGAGGAAAAGAGACACGAAATTCATTATTTCAAGTTAAAAAAGATAATTGTGTAAATCTCAAGTCTCACAAAGTCTCAATTTTCGTAAAGGTAGATCATGCATGAAACGATTTTCTTAAGAAAGTCTTGAAATTTACACAGAGTTGGCTAGTCGACTGACACGCGTATCAAAATTTAACAGGTTCGTCTTATTTGTTGTTGAGATAAACGTGCTTAAATATGAAGAAAAATACACAGGAACTATGCGTAAAAAATCGTTTATCTTTCCATATAACGAACGAACGCTTCGAACGAAGTTTACGAAAAAGTATACGATAGCAATGAAGTATATAATAAAAATTTGGGAAAAAATTCGAGACGATTGTCTTACCAGTAACGAAGATATATTACGTTAAAGATTGAACGAAATTGTTAATGAGCACTCGTGTAACCTGACATTTGCTTATTTCAGCATTTTGTTACTTTTTGGCTTGGGCAGCCTTCTGTCTTTTAATTAACACTTTTTTCTTGATCCATTTCCCTTTGCGATCTCTAAAGCGATTTTTTACATAAAAAACTATAGTATTTTAGCCAGGGACGAATAAAATTTTGGGTTCAGCCAGTGATGAATCCCCGTTCAATTAATGGCTTGTAATTTGATTCGTCAAAAAATAAGTTGAAAAAATGTATTTACAATCTGACATTAATTTAGAGTGATAATATCTTTAATGAGGAAGTAAAAAATCACCCAATTTAGATACCCATAAAATACGATCCTACGGGCATGATCTACCTTAAAACCAGCCCTCCTGCCATCACAAAAATTGCTCAGGTGCGTGCATCTTCGCGTACACCTGAAACCTCACTTACGAAGTGTAAATAACAGAGTTCACATTTGTAAAATTATCGTGGATGCTGTTTCACATTTTCGTTAACAAAAAATGAAGGACGTAAGTGTAGAAATAATTCAAGCGGTGAACGTTTGCGTTACGTCGCGCAGTCTGCTCGTAAGGGAACGACGTGTATTTCAGTGCATCGTGAACTGACGTACAGTCGGAAAAAATGAAAGAACGGCAGGAGATCTAATCATACGGGGCGCGGTGACGTGAGTTAGGTGGGTAACCGCAGGCTGAGAAGATGAAAAAGAAGACAAAAGAGATCGAATTTTTATTCCTCTCGCTCCTTTTGCTTAGAGAATATGCGTAGAGCGAGAGAGCTAACGAACGCCGAGGACTTTGCGTTTTCATACGAAACTCGAAATGATGAGTCTGACAGAGTGTCCGGAACCACCTATTTCGCGACGAGATGCTGGATTTATCTCGAAAGATCACTTCCACACGAGTCACTATTTTGTTCCGAGAATTTCAAGTCTACCGCAGAAAATCTAATATCTTCGTAACAAAAAAGTATAAAATCAACACGCAAAAATATCATTATAAATTGACAATAAATTCTCAAAGTAATTAATGAAGCAAAAAGGCTTTCCTGGCGGTCGAAAAAAATGGGTGCAACTTTGTCCCTTCGAGCCATCAATCAATACGCAATTTCACAGTTTCTTCGAGATCGAGCACGATAAATTCTGGTCGGACCGTGTGTTTTTTACTCTTTGTTATTTCCTTGAGGAAGGGCGGATTAATTAGCGATTAATTATATGGGACGAAGAACGGTGAGGTGATGCGAAACGATCGGATAATATTCCCTCCGGCACTCTCAAAAACTGGTCCACCAGAAATCTTCCCGTCGGTGTGTATCCCATCTATATACACAACGTTAAGACGGTCCTGCGAAAGATCGCGGAGGAAGCGAAGAAGCGAGAACGTCGAATAAAAAGAAACGGAATGGGCCAATTACGAAATCCTCGAAATTTCACACCGTCTCATACGTGGATACGGGACGTCAGATTCATTAGTGCGAGGATCTCAGAGGTATAAATATGAATACGAGCATATCCCTAACTATTTTGATGCCGGTGGAGTGAGACGGGGGTTGCGCGGACGCGTTCATTGTACAATAAACAAGAGGTGCGCAGGTGCGACGAAAAGTTTCCTAACCAGTGTTCCAGAGAATAACACGCAGAAGATAAAAAGCAGGCTAGAGAAAGAGAGAGCAGACCCCTCTCGAAATTGGGTACGAAGCGAAAGGATTTGAAATATTTCGAATAGTTGAACGAAGCGGTTTGTAAACGAGCGATTTTCCAAATGATTGCCGATATACTCTCTGTGCTCATGAATCTCAAGAATGCCGGGAGAAATATTCCAACGTCGAAATAGGGGAAAAAACTTCCTTTAGGAATGTTCGTTGCGCGGTCTAGGAAGCGAGGCTCGTTCGACAAACGAATGCGGAGCTTCGTGTTTTCTCGATTAATGAGGAAAATTGTTGCGAAGGGAGGATTTTCCGGTTGAGCAAGGGGACCGAAAAATCTCTTGCTGTTGTCATTAGTATCGTTAGCTCGAGAAATCCTTTTTGCACACCTTTATTCTAATAATTGTTTTCGTCCCGGTAATGAGACTGTGGAGACACGAAACGGATAATCGCGCCTAACGTCTTTGAACGTTTCTTTACTGCTCGATTGTTTTATTTTTCTTCCTCAATTGAATGTTTTTATGAAAGTCCGGACAAAAGTGTAGATGGAAGCTAAATACTCGGACGGTGCGGAGGAACGCGCTTAAGGAGTGTGGGAATAAATGGCTCGAGGAATCGGAGAGTAAATCTTAAGATTCAAAAAGCCCAGCGAAAATTTCGAGGGAAGGAAAATCGAGTTGGAATTAATTTGAGCAGAAATTCAATTCGCCCTTCAGTCATAACAAGCCGAGTGCTTGCAAATGAATTTTTCATAGTCTCGTGTAATGAGCATGCGTAAAAATCGTCGCAGGCTGCTGTTTTCTCTACCCCGCGCGAATACGCGCGTTGCAATTGATCTCTCCCTTTGCTCTATTGGTTCGTTGCCGTTCGTCTGCTGGCGATGTCTCCTCGGGTGGAGCGCAGTCTCGTAAATTCATCTTTTAAGGCCCTCAGCAAAAGCGCGCGCGTCTTCTCGCTGAGGCGGATACTTCTTAGAGGCCGTTGAGGCTCATTTATTATTCAGATTTATAGCCAACCTCGAACTGACTCCCACAGGATCGGCAGGTCTTTGCGAATGTCCCGGCGCGTTCGAATCCTCTCAACGTCCATGTATGCGTGTATACAGTGTACGAAAAAGTATGGAAGCATCGAACTGCTGTTATGCGCTCGCTCAATTCGCAAGTCTCTTCGACGTGCGCGCCCTGAAACAGAGAAAGAGAGACGGAGGGGCTTTCGCCTTTCGCGAAATTCGACGTTTTGCATACGACACGATCTTAGCCCACGATTTGAATGAAACCGCGCGATCGTGGCGGCGGTATAACAAGGCGCTATCCTCGGAGGTCCGGGGATTCTTCGGATTTGCGAAGCAAATGAAGAATTCGGTGAATTCGGTGGAACGACTTTGACTCCCATCTTCATGTATATCCCTCAAAGTAACGAATTTCGATTCTCTTCAAAATTGTCTTTTCCGTAGGAAATAATGCAGCGAACCTACGGAGGGTGAGAGTGATACAAAAACTGCGCGTTCCGGATCGTGATGACCATGCGCCTGCCGACGAGTCGAAGTAATATCGGAAAATTTCAGGAATCCGGTATTCACGGTTCTTGGCGCTTCGGACGGTATTTTATGAGATAAAATGTAATGGGATTTAGCAAAAGAGGCTTTTTCTGAAGAATCTTTCGCGTTCTTCGATATCCGGATGAGTGGCTTACAAATATATGAGAGAAAAAGTACGTCAAGCAGGAGTTGACATTAAATCACGATTTTTCCGGTCTTTAACTTGATTTGTACGACTAGAGGGATTCACGATTCGCTATAATAGCCGAGGGAAAACACGGGACAGGGATTAGAGACGAACCCCGAGGAGGATCCTCGAGAGACTCGTCTCTCCCGCGAGTTTCTCAAGATCAACGCGGGACGAGGCGCGCGTTCGCGTAGAAATCACGTAGAGCAGGAGACTGAAAAAGCCAGGGGAAGGAGCGCGAGGAAGAGCGGAGAGGAGGGAGGACAGAGGTAAGCGGATGGACAGACAGACACGAGGGCAGACAGTATCGGATTGATCTTGGAGCGAGTGAACCCAATTACCCGCGCGCACCGAACATCCAGATTTATTGTCCCGACGGGAACTTGACTGAGGGACGAGTTGCCCTGGTGGCTGAGGAGCTCAGGCTGGCAGAGCCGTTTCGTATCTCGGAGGACCAAACAGTTTGAGAGAAAGAGATGAGAGAAAAGCCTTCTTCAGCTTCTCGAGGCTCCTGTTGATCGTTCCAACGGCAAAACTCCGAAGAAGAGAAATCGAGCACAAAGATATCGTCCGGCGAGATAACGCTGTTGCTTGCTCTTTTTCTCGCATTCGTGTTCTCATGAAAGAGAGGGTGTCAAGGGTCTCTCACTTTTGCTCGCCCAATTATCAACCTATTGACAACGACCTTTCGCCGCGTCCCTTTCTCTCTCTCTCTCGCTCGAAATACTACCGGCACGGAAAGTGGATGCTGCGGTCCATTCGTGAGGACTTTCACGCCGCATATGACTTTTTCCCTCTAAAAGCGCAGAAGCGCGATAACATCGCGTCGATTTTGCAATCCCTGCCAACGTTCAGCCGTACTCCAGTGCTTTGTACCGGGGAATCATAAACTTTATATAATTGACATGATTTATTGGAGTATATGAGCTAAAGAGTAATGAGATTATCCGTGCTGGGTATTGCTCCTTTTATCGTATTGGTCACGCAACGTTGTGCTGAAAACTTCAAAAAGGCGATTCATCAGAGACCGTGAAATCATTGCTCACCGGCGGTAACGTCATTTTTGACCCTCTTCGATTCCTCGGGTCGTTCACTTACCGTTCATTTTAGCCACGGCACCCTATTAAATGGGACGAAATTTCAGTAGAAGGAAAATTCCTGGAACAGTCGTTGCTGCATCCCTGTTGCGATTCGAGGGCTCGCTGCTCCTCGAGGACGAAATGACACTCTTGCAGCTAGGAAGATATGCAGATTGGTGAGAAAAAGGTGAGATGAAATGAGAAGGACAGGGATTATGTGTACGGGCGTTTGGACGAAGATTCGAGCTGCGCAGGTGGCTGTCGCCGGAGGCAAACATACATTACCGCGAAACACAGTTAAGAGAGAGAGAGAGAGAGAGATAACGAATGAGGTGAAGAAGAGAGATTGAGAGGGAAAAGAAGGATAAGAGAAAGGACGAAAGCGAGAATGGAGCTAAAAGTCTTTGGGAATCGCCGCCCGGCTGTCCGATGGACCACAACGAGACTCTTCGTCGTTCTTTCTCTCTTCTCCTTCCCTGGCATCGTCGCTATACTAACTGACGCCTTAGAGGGCACTGATTGAAGTATTTATTGCCTCGTATAGGGCCAAACCGGCGGAGCCCTTCTCACACAGCTTTTATACCGTTGTAATGATCCGCTTTGCATGCGACTCACCAGCAGGCAAGGCCATAGAGAAAAATAAGAGAGCGAGAGAGCGATCTAACTATATACTACTGTTCGCCTCTTGTGTGTCGCATCCACGTCTCCGTTGTCGTCGCAAAATATCCGTCTTAGTACACCGCGAGCGGGAATGTCTACGAAGAGGACAAAAAACCAGCGGCAGAAAATCAACGAGCTCAAGACACTTTCCTCGTTCTAATCTTTGGACCTTACCCTGTCGAATCGTCATCGCAATTGCCGCAGCCGTTGCCTTTTCATGGGCGCCGCATCAGCTGTGAGATTACGCAAAGTGAGTGTTCCACTATGATTTCAACGCGCTTCAAATTATTTGACAATATTATTTGTTCACTTGAGATAAATGAAAACACTTATGCAAAAAGTAAAGCAGCTCCATCATCGTTACAACTATGAAGCCAAAGTAAATGCCAAAAAACTTGCCAGTTCCAGCTTTCCTCACAAATCACCCTTTAAATACATCCACCGAGCAAAAACGACGTCAGCATATGTCATCTACTCGTTACATCAACTTAGCCAGAGGAGGATGCAGATTACGACGGGTGCAAGAAGCTGAAAGTCCGAACTGGCCCCGAGCGAGCCGGCTGGATCCTTCAGACTTCCTCGCCCCATGGCCCACTCGTGTATAATTATATTATTACCCAACTCCCGTAGCTCATGACTCGTGAACCAATTTGTCTTGCCCTGCAATGACTTTAGTCCTCTCCGCAGCAGAGACTTGAACTTGAAACCTCGTGAGGAAAGATCACACAAAAGGTGTCATTTTTGACAGCTACACCTGATTAATTCGGTTTTATTGATGTTACGGTGTTCAGCAAATTTCACGAAAACTCGATCAAGAATTTTTGGAATTTTCGAGACATATTTAAAAAACATACTGATGAATACAGGAAAGATATACAGCGGTGAAATTTTCTATATGTTTCAATATACTTTTTAAATATGAGACAACAGTATATTTTGTTGATGTATGAAATCTTACATGGAACAATACAAGAAAATGTATAACTTACGGTATATTTCGAGTTGCTAAAAATACATTAAATAATGCACTCCCCACGATGAGTTTCCGGCCAAAAGTGCAAAAAAGTTTCGTATTTTTTTTAGACTACTTAACCAGTAATCGGCATATACAGATTTTATAACCGGCTTTATTTACGTTATAAATCAAAAGCCACAGTAACGGTTCGACGTCTGGGTCGAAAAGGTTAAGTCGGCGCGCGCTCTACCACACTCTCACAGACATAAAAAAAGAAGGACAAGCATTTAAAGCTAACGTCACTATTTGAGCTTTCCGCAGAGACGTGACAGATTCAACGATTAGCTGAGACTTTCGTATTATTTAACCGGTTGACTGGTGAGCTTTTTCCAGTTTTTGTGCCAAATCTGGTACGAGCCAATATGTTACCGAAAATCACGATAATTTATTTCTGAGGGTTTTCGAGGTTGCTGATTCCATTTTCATGTGATAAAGCGTGAAATTTTCGCAGTGAAAAACTAACAAATTTCACCCTGAACCCTTACTTTTCACATTTTTGGGGGTAGCGAATTTTGTTTCTCGAAAAAACGAAAAATTTCACCCTCAACCTTCGATTTTCAAGGGTAATGAGGTGAAAATTAAGTTTAAAAATCGACTCAGCGACCCAAAAAACCATTGTATACCAATTTTTGTCCGAATCGGTTGAAAATTGAAAAAGTTATTTCAATATTTACACATATGATACAAAACCAGAATGGGCCCGACTTTTTTTTGTACATATATGATCCAATACCAGTCAACCGGTTAAGTAAATCTGTAAATTTCTGAATAATTCAAAATGCATAACTTTCAAGATTTAAAGTAATTTAACGTCAAGTAAATTGATACTTTCGTCATAATGTTTTATTTGTACGAGGAACCGCGAATATGAGTGGGAGAAAAGAATCACTGGCGCTCGTGAAATGGGTTGGAGGATCTTGGGAGAGCACTCACGTCGAAGAAAAAGATGATGATCTATCGTACTAAATAAATAAATACTTTTATATATATTTGTATGTATGTGAATCGTATATTAATAAAGATAATAAAAATTATATTGAAAAATATATTGGACCATCTAGCAAGATCGGCGAAATTTTTCATATCTTTCTTATATTTTATCGTATACTGAAGGATATGTTGAAATATATAATAAAAATATAATTTCAACTATATAACGTCAAGTATATAGTTTTTCCATGAAGCTGCAATGAAAATAAAATGCCTTAAAGGATAATGAGGAGGAAGAAATGATTTTTCCGAATCATGCATGTTTGTAGCTCATCGTTAATTTCTTCACCAAAAACTAATCTAGTTCTCTTCTACCAAAGTATGTTCTTTCGTCTATCTATGGAGAGTGATGGATTGCTTCGAGTGATCCTAATCACAGCCATACGAAGCATCCTTTGTCTCGAGAATCTTTTCGAGTATCCAGAACTGTTCGAGAGAGTAATTAATTACTCTGCGAATGATTACAAATGCATTTGGATGTTGGGTTAATAATAACCGGTTGTGTTACAAATTCTTGCAAATAGGTACGTCTCAATTAGGTCTTCGAGTTATTTAATTGGAGCGCTTTTTTGAGGAATGCGAGGAAACGATTGGCGACAAGAGACACGACTATCGTTTCGCTCTTTTACCAGCAGAGCGGAGACGTTTTACACTCGCGGGATTACACTCGCGTTTTACACAGCGCTTCCAGCCTGCCGCAGGACTATGGCAAAAGAGTAATTACGGTGGAATTAGAGCAGGTAATTTTCAGTGCGCGAATTACGCGACAAAGAAAGACAATTCGCGAAGAATGTAAAATACTCGATGCTGGGCATCCTACGGTGCGTTGCGCGGACGACTTTTATTCTTTGGGTGCGGTTCTTTCTCTCTCTCTCTCTCTCGTTTTCTCGCTGCGGATCAAACGGCGATGAGAACTCGGAGAAGGAAGCTGAAATCTCAAACTTTTCTTCTTGTGCCCATCCAACGTGGATTTCTTTACATCTTTACTGCCCTTGAAACAATATTTCATTGCCGACTTTGTTTCGTCAAGTCGTCTCGAATACGAGAGCAAAAACGACACGAATTTTATGCGACCTTGCAATGTTTTTCGTCGATTCTTGTCCTCCCATTTTTCGTTCTCCTGCTTCCCTCGCAATATATTATTGTTGGGTTATTCGTCCAGGTCGACGCTCGGCAAAAAGGTCCATTCCCACGCAGACGTCCGCATCGTCGCAATATTTATTTTTATTTCGCAAACGAGAGGCAGCCCGCAGGTGCTAACTAAATTAACCACTAATCAAAAAGGGCACCCGAACGAAACGAGTAATTAGCACTCATAATTCTTCCCCGGAGTGGTTCGCGCATGCGAATAACTCTGGATATCGAAAATAAGAGAAAAGAAAAGAAAATAACAGATTTGGGGAACGTTCGAGGCAAATGAGGCTGTAACATTTGAACGTGTGCGCTCCAACTTTTTATCCGATTATCTCATGACAAATGATCGTCGCAAGTACGGTAGTTAATTGCGCGGGAAAAAAATTTGGATCGTTCATTTCGAATGGAAGTATCGAGCGTGCTCGAACTGACGAATTCCTCCGTGACAAAACCGATTTTGTGACACACTCGCCGATCGAAGTACCCGCACGTCGATAATTAAACTCGCGTCCCTGTTGCCGTGCCCGTTCAACGAGAAGGAGAAGAAAAGAGTGGGAGCCAAGGGGATTAAAGAGAGTCTGGACGAGAGCATGACAACCGGACATTCAATTACACCGGTGCAGCAGAGCGGATAATGATAGAATGTACTTTTGCGTGCGGTAGCACGACGAGGTAATTACTAATTGCGCACCATCACCGCGAGAGCTGCGATCTCTGTTCACTGAATTTGCTGACGGTTTAAACGCCAAATTCGTCATCTCTCAACTCGCGGTTATGGTAAGTTATGTGCGTACGACAACGATAATCTCTTATTGCGCGCGTGCACTTATGACAGGTATTTAGTGAGCGATTCTCCACGGTCTTTTTTCGCTGACGCGAGCACTCGCACGTTCACAATCTTTTCACTTTTATTCACAAATTATGGTGAGAAACGCTTGACTTTTCGAACGAAATTTCAAGACAGTTGGATCGAACACTTTTTTTTATCCGATTGTCATATTTTAGTCTGTACATTGTTATTGGCCCTTTTGTTTCGGAGTTGTGGCGAGCAAACGAAAGGCAAATAAAAGAGGCATAAGAGGAGAGAGAAAGAGAGAGAGGGGCAAATATCACGGAGATAATCATCGAAGAGATATAAATCGAGCGTGTCGATCTGAATACCATCGAGATTAAATCTATACACCGCACAGACTTCTACCTCTCTCTCTCTCTCTCACGCACTCCATTCCCGAGGGATTAAATTAACCGAAAGAGCAACTGAGGGTGGGGAATATATCTTGAGAGAAACGGTATTATAACTGGGCTACCGTGGACGAGAAATCTCTTCTCTCGAAGGAGAAGAACGATCTTAAGATTCCTAGATGCGAGGAGATAGCTTTGCATCGCCGGTTACGATTGCGATAATTGGCCGATTATTCGCTGTGATTGATCGAGAAACAACCTTACCCAGTCGAAACGAGATCGCGAACACCGCGCGACAGACCGATTCGGAAAGGAGACGAGTCTCCGGCCATTATCTAATTAAGGGACTTTGCGCAGCGAAATCCTATTCTCTTATGCAATTCAGGCTTGACGGATTCTGCTTCCCTTAATTGTGATTTCATTACCGGCTCGTTAGACACCTGACGGTGATTCTTCGGTAAAAAACTGGGATGTATCCTCCTTAAAAAACCTTTTAGAATTAGAGTAGTCGTGGGATTCTGAGGAGAATAAAAGATGCTCGGGGCATCAGATCGATTTTATGGGCAAGATGATCTTGAAATACTTTCAATTCATATGAATTTTGACTGAATGAATTCTCAATCCCAGAACTGATTGAAATGATTGCACGGCTAGTAAAAAATGTGCTGGTTCTTGAAAAAAATGAATCGTAATTAAATTCTTTCGTGATTCAATAAAATGAACGGACCGAATGAATTTCCGTGATTAATCCTCTCTCCGATCTCGTTTCCCCACTTTTCGCGTGTGCTACGAGAATCCTCGAGCGATAAATCCACGAGAGAACAAACAACGCAGGGGATAATAAAATTATCCTGGTGCTGATAACAATGTTTAATAGTAGATTAATGAACAACTTTTTCTACCCGGACGGGGTGAAGCGGATATTATATGTTATTAGAGACGGAGCATCCCGAAAGTTCTGAATTACATAACCGAGTTTTAAGCATGCGTGCGTTCATGTTTATTTCCATGAACTTTTTCACAGTTCTTTTTTTCTCTCTGTCTCTCTTTCTCGTTTTCTTGTATACAGCAATCTCGAATGAGAAATATGCGTGCTCAAGGTGATATGGCAGGGCGATCGTTAAAAAGAAATTTGCCAAAATTTCGCGACCGGATAAAGATGGCGGTGAAAAAGATAATGGCGCGTGCCTGGGGCTCCGTTTCTTTTCTTTGGCTAAAAAAAAATTATATTCATCCGTATTTTTCTCTATGCCGAGAAGTCTGCGCGTTCGCGCAACGAAAAAAGATTTCGCAACATTTGAAAACTCGGAAATATGAATCCGCACACTTTTATGTTTTTCTTCGATATTCCGCTTCTGAGCGTGTTGGCCCAAAACTCGCCACCTTTTTCACAAAATATCCCGCTCCATTGCTCCAAAAAATATCTCGTTTGTGCAAGAACTTGGAATAAAAAATGCACCCCTTCATTTTAAATTCATTAGGCGATTCTCAAAGCGACTTGAACGGCAAACCAGGCATGACTAGAGCTCCAGCAAAAAATGTTCACTTTTTTCCCTTCGAGCCTGATGAGCAGCTCAGTGTTTTATGGCGGAGAAATTTTCGAAGAAATTTCGACAAGTCTCGTATATAATAGAGGTTTGAGAAAATATTTATAAAACGAGGGTGAACCTGCCTCGATTCGGTTCATTATACGAGGGAACGAAGAACTTTCAGTTGTTGTTTAATCTCCAGGATTGGAGAGTCGAGAACAAAATTCGTTTAAATCACGACTCCATCGAAACTGGAAAAAAAACGTTGTAACGAAGCGCATCTTCGAATTGAAAAATGCTTTACTTCAACTTTGCTCGAAAGACAGAAAAAGAAAGCGCTCGCGTATAATTCGCGGCTTCCGGGCGAATCCTGGACTTGGCTGAGTAAGGCATTATCGAATTTTCGATTCGATTCGGCCGGCCCTTTTCTCAGGCGGTAATATCGCAATACACGATCATCCGGCAATGTATATACGTCATGTTTATAAATATTTAACGCCCAGGGATAATTTAATTTCACTCTGAATTACGTTGGAGATTTCTTCGCTATTTTTTCATCCTTTATTATTCATTTCCTCGTACGCAATGCGCGCGTTCCTGTGTGGGAATAAAAATGATAATAATCATAAAATACAGAAGAGCCTACGTGGCGAAGTGCCTCGATGAGGTAGGTCGCACGAGCTCTGCGGTATTCGGAGTCTTCGACAAACTCTTTAGCATCGTAATACTCGCCGCAATGTCGGTTACGCCCTCGAACGACTCCATCTACTTTAGGTACACGGAGATCCATGCAGGCTACATTTATCATGAAACCTCCCCACCATACTTCGCATATGACTCCAAATTATACAATGCGATCTATTAATTTAAAAATCACGTCGGAACGAGGATAAATTTTCATATGGAAATTCACGAACTTACGATTTTATAAATCTGTAGGCGCGCATCTCAATTTTCTTTCCTTAATTGATGGAAATTTGTTAAAAAATTAAAAATTAAAAAAAAAACTGTAATATTACATGGAATGGAGTTTCATGATGAAACTGAAGACTCAAGCCTCGAAATTGTGAGTTTTTTCATTTCGTTCAAAAATATTGGTTATCTGGGTTCAAAGTGATCGAATTTTTCACCTGTTAAACTGTTAAGCTGATTATAATTCTCAAAAAATCGATTTTTTTACTGCATTTTACCGAAATTTTAGCACGTGTTTTTTATGACTATAGCTATAGCGCATATCATACGAATTTTGAAATTTCGTGCGAAACTATGTTTTTTTGCAAAAAACGATGAGAAAAGTGTTTTTTCGTAGGTTTATGACACGCGATCGAATCTAAAACCGTTTTTATTTTTTTTTCTCATCGTCTATTCCAGAGATTTTTTCAACAGAACACACCCATCTTGTTTACGGATCTGTCTTCTCCTCCATTTTTCTGTACGAAAACTGAGTAAAATAAATATAAAAAAAATTCTGTATTTTAAGGGTGCATTTTTTAGGCCTAACACTTGCTATGACCATATTTATAATTTGTTCCGGTCAAAAAAATTCGTGAAAATAGTTTTTTTGAAAATATTTTGTTAAATTCACTCCTGGCACCGACTCGCGCAGCGTTTCCACGACACCGCGGAAGTGCACTCTCGTCTCTCATAATGGGTCAAAAGTGCTGTAAAATCGTTGGAAATCCCGGAATAATAGCCTCCGATACACGCACGTAACGATGCGAGAAAATAATGATTGCTTTTCGCAGTACAAGTAATTTTCTCGTTTGCGTAATCAATAGTTTAAAACGAGTTTGTAATCCCTGAGGCTTTTGACTACCGGCCGAACACTTTTCCTAGCAATTTTCCCTCCCTGCGGAAGCGGTGCTCTCGACGATTTCTGCAAAATAGCTGTGCGAAAACATTTTTTTCGTACCCCCAAGACAAAGTAAACGATTTATGTTTCCCTATTGCGAAGAATTTCGTTATTTCGGTGAACTCTTCGTCCCCGCAATCACAGTTTTCATACTGAATCCTCATGCAGAAAAATTCAATTGTAATTTATTATTATTTCAGCGATTTTTCGGCTCGATCGAACGACACTGAATCGATGTACAGAACGTCCCAATTCTTTCACTTTTTTCACATCTGTTTCAATAGAAACATGACCGATTCTCGTTTCCTGCTTTATTCTACTGCTTTTCGAGCTCGAATATGCAAAAACAGCATTGCCGATTATCTTTGATCTGAAGCAGACTGCAGTTATCGAATCGGGAGCCCGTATCATTTTTAACCTTCCTCGCGCTGAGAAAACATCGAGCCAACGCAAAATATCTCTCAATTTTTTTCATTCGCATTTATAACTATCATTATCATGGTAGTTTATACACAACGCGGACTCGCATCTGATGCACATGGTGTACGAGATAAAGAGAAACGCGTACGTCCTCGTGGTGCTGAGATAATATCTTAATATCTCCCGCGTAACCCCATACTGCGGGCGTCTTGGGATCGACCCCTCTCTCTCTTCCTCCTGTGCGCGCTTTTCCTTAATCTTGCTTCCCTGGAAAAATAGCGAGCCTCCCCGCTGGATGAAACTTCATTGCGGTATTAAAATCGAGAAAATTGCAACAAGAAAATTCTTGGCTCGTAAATAATTCGAAATATAATTAATACGAAAGGAAAAGTCGTTTAATATTTCTCTTGCTTTAAGAGCGCGACAGGAACTCGGCTTATAAAATATTATTCTGAAATAGTTTCTGACCAATTCGCTTCATAGTAGGAGGAAAAACTCAATATTCGAGTAGCTGAAGTATTTCAAATCGCATCAATTGCGAAGACAATTTTAATCTCTATTTCAACAAACTCATCTCCGGAGTCGCAAAAGAAAAATCGAAAATTCTATCTCAAGAAAACGATTTCGAAAGTATGTACAAAATAAACACTGTAATCGAAAACTGAAATTTTATCGTAGGAATTTCAATACTCTTGTGGCAGACTCGATACAAAATTCTCGAAGGCGAGAGCACGAGGAATATCGCTGTATTAACTGCATTCTATTTTGATCTCACGGCATAGAAAATTCCCATGACAAATAAACATGTGCATTATTGAGACACCGCGTTTGCCGAGGCGTGTGCGTTTATTATTTATGTCGAGTTGCGCGTTCAACAACATTCCACGAGAGTCCCATGAATTGTTTGATTTAGAGACTCGCTTGAACGATGTATTTGTGAAACATAAAAGTCTAATCCAATATATCGGGGAACGCGGTCGAGCGTTCTCGCTGCTTTTCTTATTTTCTCTTTTCTCGTCGTTCTCTTGCCAGATTTTTTTTTATTTCTCTGCTAATATGGCTTCGACCAGTTCGAATGATAAATCGCGACACGCGCCCAACATTAGTCTCGCCTCGTTCGCATTTTTAGTCTGCGTGCGGCATGAAATTAATTGAAAATTGAGATTTGCGTTGTGCCTGGACGCTCTGAGACTCTTGAACGTATTTATTGATGATTTTTGAACGACGGAAATTCAGAGACTCCAATTAAACGAAGGAAAAATTGAATAAACTCGAATATCGTGATTGAGTTTTTATAGTTTTCTCAAGGATCAAATTGAACCAATCCTGAAAGAATGAGGAGTCTTTGATTCTGAGAACTCATAAATTGAATAAAATTAGCAACAAACGACTTGCAATTAAACGAACTATCTCCGAAGTTAATCGATCACTTTTCCCCGAAAATGCCTACGATATTATTAACGAGCGATCCATCATTGTCACGATACCTAAACGTACTTCGCAGTGAATATAATAAAATAATAAAACAAAAAAGCACGAAAACGAAATTGCACCGAAAGCGAGTTGAGTGAAATATTCCAGGATAATTGCAACGTTCGCATATAGCAGCAAAACTGCGAAATAAATGGCGTCGACGGGGATCCTTCCAACAGTTCGATTGAGTCTACCAGAGTCTATAATTACTTGTAAACCCAAAGATTTCGGTGCAGGAGGTTCGCCCTTCGACGAGAAAATCCGCGGGAGAGAGAGAGAGGGACAGAGGGGGAGTTAGGAAAAGAGAGAAATCAAGGTAAGAGTACAATTAGGCATTTATCGATCGAGTGCGGAGCGTTGGCCACTGAGATTGGTGGGTTGCCTTGAATTTTACCAAGACCGAGGTGCTAATTGGTTCGACTCGTAAAATTTTTCGGGATTAGACGTTCCGTTATTGCACTTAATCAAAAACTAAAATTGCTCAGTCTTTAAGCCCGATAAAAAATAGTATCTCATAAATTTCAGGCATTCACAAACCTTTCTTCATATATTATCGAATGAAAAACAAAAACGATCCTTCCCGTATCCAGTCGCTCAATAATTGAGTCGAGAATTAATCAACGACCGGTCCATCCTCCATCAAAAATATTCGACACTCGAGCGACAAAATCTTCGAGACCGAAGAAAAATTTGATGAAATTTGAGTAAGCATGCAGTCTGCCTGTGTCAAGGACATTGGATATTCACCCTCGTCGATCATCCGAAAATAGTGAGCTGATCATCCCGTCCACCCGAAGACTGCTGTACCGTTCATTTTTCAAAATCATAATTACTTTTTTCTTCCTTTCTTTTTCCCTTGATTTTTTGTTTTTAATATCGAGCTGTCTATCCAGCCACGTGTAGCTGGCTTCTTTTTATGGCATGAGGACTACGAGACGTGCTTATTGGACAACTCGTGAATTATATATACGTATATATTCGTCGCCCGCGAGGCAAAGCATCCATATTCATGGGCGAATAAGGTGCAATTAAACTCCTGCTAGGTGTCAGCTCCAGAGAAGGCGCATTAATCAACCGACAAAGCTACACAATTTTGACGCACTAACTGCTCGAGATACCATTACATCGGTACTACGTAATAAGACAGAATCACGGTGGAATAATAATTTCGGTATGGAACGAAAGAAATATTCTCTGTGCACAGTTTCTACTTGTTTTTTTAATTTTTGCAATCGTAAATCTGTGCATAATTGAAACAGTTGATGTGCTTTTCAGATAGTGAAAAAATCCAGAGTGATGATTCATATCTTGTTGAATGGGGACGTTGAACATATGTGGAAATTATTCTAAACGATGAAAATGAATGGAATATCTCATGAGTGAATTGGGCTTATTCGAATTTTAAGGTAGATCATACCCGAAGGCTCGTATTTTATGGGTGTCTAAATCGGATCGATTTTTACCCCCCAATTAAAGATACAATCACTTTAAATTAATGCCAGAGGTATTAATTCAAAATTGTGAATACATTTTTTTAACTTATTTTTTGGCGAATGAAATTACAAGCCATTAATGGAACAGGGATCCATCACTGACTGAACCCAAAATTTCATTCGTCCCTGGCGAAAATACTATAGTTTTTTGTGTAAAAAATTTCTTTAGAAATCGCAAGGGAAATGGATAAAGAAAAAGTGTTAATAAAAAGACAGAAGACTATGACAAGAATGGGTCAAGCCAAGTAGAAACAAAAATGCCGAAATAAGCAAACGTAAGGGTATGCGAGTGCATATTATCAATTTCGTTCAATCTTCAACGTAATATATCTTCATTACTAGTAAGACAATTGTCTCGATTTTTTTCCCAAACCTTCATTATATACTTCATTGTTATTGTGTACTTTTTTATAAAGTTCGTAAGAAGCGTTCGTTCGTTATACGGAAAGATGAACGATTTTTTTCTTCATATTTAAGCACGTTTGTCTCAATAACCAAAAAGACGTAAATTTCCAGACTTTCTTATGAATGAACTACCTTAATCATTGCTTATGCCACTTGAAACAGTGAAAGCGAACGCAAAAAACTTGCAAAGAATTCTAAAGGTGCGTAGAACTTTTTGCACGAATTATTTAATCGAGCGGACTCATATTGAAATTCCTTTTCTGACAAATTCGTTGATCGTTGAAAATAATCATACAAAGTTTGGCTGAGTGTAAGAAGAAAAACGCACTGCTCGTATCGATTATCGAACACGCGAGTCATCCAAATTGACTATGAATTTATTGCCCATAAATGCCTCATTACGCAAGCAACGATTCGTCTTTATTGAAAAGAAAAAGAAACATAGCGCCGAAGAAAAAGAAAATTGGCGAGGCTAAGAAGAGCAATTTGTTGAAGCGTGCTTCCCTCGTGATTAATAAGAGCTTGCTCGAATCATAATTCCAAAAAAGTGTTCGTTGCTCCATTTATTTCAATAAATCACGCAAAGACTAACGATTATAGTCGAGGCTGCAGCTTCATCGTGATTTGATCGAGTACATATTAATATTTATAAACTCTCATATAATGTACTCAATACATTTTGAAAAAAGAAATGAAATGAGAAAAAAAAACTTGACGAAAACAAGAGAGATTGCTCGAGAGCTCTGAAATATTGCAGGTTTATTGTAATGCCCGTCGCAGATGGTATTTTTTTATATTGGTTTTGCAAATATCGAATCGTCGCAACCTCGCCATCTGTCGATTGCCAATGGGATCGAGGATCTTCGTCAAGCATTCCACAAAACCCCGGGACGCTTTTTTTGTCGTCGTGAGATCTCTACGGGAACAAATGGTACCGAGGATCCGTGAGTTTCTTCGGTCAACTATACGGCTGGCTGGTAACGAATGAGTGCGTATGCAAGAAGCAAAAGCATCAGCCGCATACACGCGTGGGAAGAGAAGAGGTGAGTCTTTCGAGGCTTTAAGGGAGTTCACGAGAGTCCAATGGAAATCGAAAATTCCAACTTTAACAGTTGAAATTTGGAAATATGCTAGAAATACAGACCGTGTATCTATTCCCAGAATTAGTTGTCAAGAAAACAATTCACGAAAATCACATTTTTTGAAGGCTCATGTATACAGCCTCTTATGGCAGGCAAACTTCCTGTGCGACCATTTGGATTTAATGAAATAGGATTCTCCCAACTTTAAAGAGCCAAAAACGAGTATAAGAAAATAGAATGTTTTTAAATATCAATGATGTCTTGAGAAAGCTTTGTTACCGGTGAAAATCACTTGGGAATGGAAAAAGAAAACCACTTATTTGAGGTTGATGAGTAATAATGACATAAACGGTGGAAGGTTTGACAACACCATGAGCCAGCTGGCTTAAAATATAGATATGCATACGCATTCATTAATAAAAAATGGCTGTTGTCACATTTTGCTTGACGATTTTACCACGAAAGTGTTTAAACCGCAATCATTATATTAAAAATTGATCAATCTCGGCAAATGAGTTGCACATAATTTTACACGGAGAGAAAATTTCACTAAAAATTTCACTGGTACCATAGAAGTAGGATTCTATATCGGTAATATTTATTAATTCTTACGAACATACATAGTAATTTCAATTGTGAATACAGTACTAAGTATAGCAAAAAAATTAAAAATTTTCATTCAGAATTGACTTATAACCAAAGCAATGACATTTTATTCGTTGCTTTGGTTATAAAAAGAGCAGAAATGTTCAGTTGCTTTTTTGAATCACAAGCAACGCAGGATCTTCCTTAATTTATCGCTCTCCTCTCCGTCCCTCTCTTCCTCTCAGGATCTCTTTTAGCCACAAGATAAAACAGCACACGCCACGCAGTCGGCGAATTTGAAAGATCTTCAGCTCTTCAAATGCCCTACGGGTGCCATCCCGTTGTCTTGCCAAAGAAGGAGGAATGCATTCGCCCGCAGGAGAGTATCCTCGCGCGTCAAAAATATGTAACGTTAGTCCTTGGAACAACATTTTTTTAAATCGGGAGTTTGCACTCGGAGCCGGGAAGATCTGATGATGTGATACGACAATTCACGTTTCGGCAAAAAAATTAAGTAAAAGAGTCGATACGAAGCTGCAGCTCAGAATCATGCTAAATTCTTTTTCAGCGTTTTCTTCTCACGTAACTTTCATTAAATGAACATTCTTCGGGTTCGAAGGGCCAGCAATGAGATTCGCGTTTTTGTCAACAGCTGCCCTTGGGAATGCTCCAAACCGGTATCCTCGAGGCGTGATTTTACTCTCGGTATTCAAAAATGGATAAAGGGCATTTAAGACCCTCTGCGAATCGAGCAACGTCACGTCGTGGAGTTCCACCGCAATGCGCTTATGTTTTGACACTCGGAAAGATCTCCAGAACAAATTGATTCGTAAAACCACTTGGATTGTTTGACTCCACATTGAACATCGATTCTCGCTAGGAGTAAACATTGTGTCGAAAACGATTATCGAATTCTCGAATCTTTGTAGGCGAATACCAAAAAGTGACTTTGCATTTTTATCACACAATTGTACTAATTGACTCCAAACCAAAAAAGGGACAATTGTGTAAGAACTTATGAATTCAATAGTCGCAATAAATACGCCGTTTTATCTGATCGTTTTGACCCAAGAAAAATGTTTTCTCATGCTTCTCGACACGTGAATCATATTTTTTCTGCAAATATTTTCTGCCTCTGAGAAAGCAATCTGATTCCTTGGAGAACTAGAATGTCGTGGATGTTGCTGGAACATGAAGCAGCCTTGGCGATGAACATGAATCGAATTATCTGTCGATTTTTGCAGCATCGTTTTTTTTCCCCCTTTGGTTAAAGAGAGCACATTTGTATACGTCTAATTGAGTATCGATATACTCGCGCTTTCTTCCATTAAATCCTCCGAGCGTAGTTCCAATGGAAATGTAAGTATATAATTGGACGTGGATAGCGTCTCGTTTGTAAATATTTTTCTGGTAGTATATTCACGTTCAAAGCTTCATTTCCATATGACCGTAGAGGATGGAACGGAATAAACGTTCGAATAAAATGAACAAATAAAAAGAGGAAGAGATAGAAGGAGAGAGAGAGAAAGAAATAAAAGAGAGTCAGACGTACAGCCTCGATCATTGCTAATTGACGTTAACAGTACATTGAAAATATTGGTACAGATCGTTCCGAAGATATTAAAGGGGCTTAAAATCGTCCTCGATTACGCGCAACAGTCATGAGTGCATTTGTTTGTTTATTTTTTGTTTTCAAGATTTCTCTTTACGTACACAGACATTCATATAAATATATCAACATACATATATTTCCATGACTTTCTTAATACTTATCGTCTGTACTCGAAGATACAAGAGTATCGACAATTAATGACATCATCTTCGAGAGTGACAAACGCTTCTCGATACGCGATTACAACCACGTCGCGATTGCTTTCTCATCGTTAATTAATTAATTAACATCATTCGGTCATCGAACAACTACTGTCGTGATCCACATTTCGAAGTGGTTTTATGTACTGTTCCATTCTTGAGAGCAACTCGTTCATTCCTCATCTTTACGAAACATGAAAGTAACCTGAAGGAATATTAACCCGTAGACACCACACTGGTGCAAATTTGTACTTCGACTTTTCAAAACTTTTTATTTCATCTACGAATTTATGGAATTAATCCTATAACGAGACTTTTTAGGGGTAACAATTCCTTAGTAATCGATTACAAATATTTAAAAAATGGAAAAATCAAGTTTTGTTATAGAAAAATGGCTGAATTGAAAAAAGGAATTTTGAAGTTCTGTTGACACTTGAAATTTTTGTGGGTGAAAATTTACACCAGGGGGTGT
The DNA here is from genome assembly GCF_019457755.1 of Venturia canescens. Lineage (NCBI taxonomy): Eukaryota > Metazoa > Arthropoda > Insecta > Hymenoptera > Ichneumonidae > Venturia > Venturia canescens. The sequence goes on along the minus strand of NC_057423.1, from coordinate 9,345,950 downwards.
TTACGGATTAAAATCGAGGCGAACCTGGTGTGCAGTGAAAAAAAATTGACAAATGCTGCTGTCTTATTTAATTAACAATGAAATTAAGTGTTTCTAAGGGCACGAACGGTTGATCGATTTTTCCTCGATGAAGTAAAATAAGTTTGCAAATTCGTCATTTGATAATTAAGGCATGACTTTTCAGCAGTTAGCATCGTTTTTCAACTAGTTATAAGTCTGATAACTTCGGTCCAAACGCATTTTTAAGCCAGTTCTTGGACTCATTATGCTACATTGATTGCAATTGAGAATCGAATGAATCGTTGTTGTAAGTGTGATTCGAAAACAATACTTTTCTGCCCATATACAATGCTACAACTAAAATTGATCGTTATTCGGGACCTTGAATATGTCACGTTCCGTCTCGACGTGAATACAAAAAATGCAAATGAATGAGGCACGTGGCATTAAATTCTTATTGTACAGTCAATTTTATCGTAAAATAATTATCGATAATCGAATTATCGAGAACTAACACTGTGAAGTTGAATAATAATGACATAATTCGTCATCACAATTGAAATTCGAAAACGCTGTTCCTGAAACCTGGAAAAACAAAAGCTTGGATAAGACGGAACGAGTCGTTACAAAGATATTGTTTCATGTTCGTTCTTAGAACATAGGCTGGTGATTTTTGTTGTTTTCTACAACAATGTTCGTCCTTCATACTTCAATGTCACAGTGCTTTTTTATTGTCTTTTGCACTGCCAGAATTTATAAATAGAGCCGTTTTTTCTCACTTTGATGTTAGTTTGTTTCTGAACCCCACTTGTGAATGTTCTAACTCAGAAAAATTTGCCACGAAAAATTCTTCAATTTCCTCGTCCGATTGGTTGAGATTTGAATTGAACGCTGAAACATCTTTACGTAAGTATTGACCAAACTCATTGAAATGTTTTTCGTTCATTTGTCATCGTTCTTTAAATGCCGAGAGGTGCGTAATACATGGCTCCAAACCCCCAAAGACCCGGATTTGTCTATTTATCACAATTCACAAAGAAAGAATTATAAAAAGCGACTTGAAATTTTTATTTTCTTCTTCAGCAAACGAAAAAAACAACTTGATGAACCGCAATATTTCTACTTAAAGTTTTGTTCACACGAGAGCTGCGTAGAATCACAAAATTTCAAAGCAATTTGTTCAATACGTATCAAGATATTGTGTTCATAGATTCTAATTAGAATATCAGCAATAGAATAGTGATTCACCTTCCATTTGCTATGTCTGGTCCATGGAGTGACGACCCTTCAACTTTTCAGTTTCCTCGAACAAAACTCGCGGAGCCGACTCTTTCTCCCTGGCATGGAAATTGATTTTTCGAAATAATTTTACAGGTTGACGGTATTCACGAATACTAAGATGGATCGGGCAGCTTTCAAAGAAGAATTATCACGCCGCCTTGCAAAGCGCTCGCAGGGTTTTCCGGAAGGGAATGCCCAGCCAACCGTAAGGATTGCCATCTTTCATAAGTAATATAATAAAATAAACATGCGAAAAAGTTGTGTTGGTAAAATGGGAACAAATCGGATACGAAGACAAAATTGACATTGAAAAATTCCATTACTAATAATTGAAACGACATTTTTTTGAATCGGATGTTGGAAAAGTCGAAACTTCGAAGTGTTTGCCATTGCTTTTTAGTCATTGCGTTTTTAAAAGCTTTCAATCTAATATAATTGCAGTCGTATTGATACCTAATTCAATGAAAAAACTGAACTAACTTTGTTTTTTTCAACGCAATCAATCAAAAGTTCAATCCATTTGATGTGCCTATTTTCAGAATTCAGTACTCATAGAAAATTCACGTTTAAGTAAGTCTTGTGATTAGAAAATGGTAAAATCTACGTTGAACAAAAGCCCTTATCGTCCGGTGATAAACGAGAAGAATATAAATAAGAATAATAGCGAAGGAGACCCGTTTCAATAATCGTCACGTGCAAACTTCGTTCCTTAAACAACATATCACTTGTGAAGGCAGAGAATATTCTAGATTTACAATTGGCAACGTTAAAAATGATTAAAGCGATGTTTGGAGTGTATTCGAGCATCTTAGTTTCGGCACGAGGCAACAAAAGATTATTGATAAAAAAAAAAACTTTGCAACGAGCGTGTATTTTGACATTGTCACGTTCGAATATTGATGATTATGGAAGTTCATGATTCATGCTAATGTTGATTTTTTTCCGTGTACATTGAGCTCACAAAAACAGCTAATTAATCACGGATTTCAATGCCAATTGTTCCTTAAAATTAATGACGTTTTTGAATACACTAATTGGGGAATAGAGCTGTTTAATTCGACATAGTGATGTCAATAATAAGAGTCGTTGGCAAAATGATAAGTTTCGAAGCACATTCAAAAGTAAAAAACTTTCAGAGCGTTTATTAGAACGTAGGCGCATTTTGGATTAAAGATATTTCCTGTTGAGGGAGAACCAAGATTAAAATTATAAAAAATTATAATTTACTTATCACAGAATCACTTCAGAGTAGAGATAATCGGGAGTAGAGTTGATTCGGAACAAAGATTATAAAATAGAGTTATTCGAGAAAAGAGAATACGAGAAATGTACATTCCGGTTCTTGTATTTTACTAGGAGATGATGACGGAATGTCACGGCGAGATTTCTTGAATAAAAATGTGTAAGATTTTCGTTTCAGCCGTCTACTTCAAAGGATGTTTTTCGATCGCCGAACCCGCAACGGAAAAACACAAGAACATTCCAAATAGATAACCGTAAACACGAGTTCGGAAGGATCAGACTCAAGACCGGATGGGTAAAATGTCCCGTGTGCAAAATAAAGTACGTATCCTTGGAAAATAATTGAGAACGTTCTACGATTCACTGCTGGCAACAGCATTTTTCCTTTATTCATTCTTCATTGTGTATACATTATTTATTTTTCTATCGCAGCATACATTTTGGTAAGGTGGCATGGCGTTGCGTCAATTGTCATGCAATAGTTCATGAACGGTGTCAGGGATATCTTCCACTTCCTTGTGCGCCAGTAGGGCCTAGGCGTAGAACGACAAGCAAACCGGTACTTATTCATTTTTCAGTGAAATATCAAAACACACCGTCTTATCATTGATCATTTTTCATTCGATACAAATGCATGTATTATAGATTTTTTCATTTCTTTTTCCGTATATCTCTTTGACAATATTTTCCGCACTCTTTTTCTTTAAGTCTCAAGAAATTTTAATATACAAAAAATTTCATAGAGCGCTTTATTTTAGCGTATGTAAGATTATGTTCCTGATATTTCAACCTTATGTAGATGGTTTGTTTTCCATCGCCTCAATTTTTTTGTGAAAAATTGTGGTCTCAGTTCACATCATCTCAGTCTTCGATTAAACGTGGTAGTAACAAATTCTCTCCATTGGATTTGAACGGCAAGCGCAAACACAAAATTCCAGTTTAAACGAACCCTGAAGGAAATACAATGATTTGTAATATTTTTTAATTTGCGCGACATCGCAAGTATTTATAACTGTTACCGGAACGTGTCATTTGGACCGCAGTCAACTGCCCGACTAGCGAAAGCTACAGTTACATTTTGAGAAAATACGGCCCGACCCAAATGAAATCTTACAATTGAGAACAAGAATGCAGGCGGAGATGTAGACGTTAAGTTAAAATTAATTATACAATTGAAAAAAATATGATTACAGGGAAAGATTGCCGATTATGCACCAACAGTACCACCAATGATACCACCTCTGATCATCCACTGTATAAACGCGGTTGAATTACGTGGTATGACCGAACTAGGTTTGTACAGACTGAGTGGTAACAAAGATAGATACGAATTTTTGATTCAGCAATTCCTCAAGAATGATGGAGCTCTAGATTTGAGTGAATACGATATACCCACGATCACCTCTGCATTAAAACAATTTTTGAGATCATTGAGCGAGCCACTGGTCACTTATGCTCTCCGAGATACTTTTATTGAGGCAGCTATGCTGCCTGATGCAAGAGATCGAGACGTAGAGCTTGGTTCTGTAGTAATGCAGCTTCCACAGGCGAATCTTGACACCCTCGCTTACCTTATGCTGCATTTACAACGCGTTTCTGAGTCGGAAGAATGCAAAATGCCCAAAAGCAATCTCGCCAAGGTTTTCGGTCCTACGCTGGTTGGTCACAGTACTGGAAATCTCACTCCACAGTCATTGATAGACGAACCGAAGTATCAAGCTGCGGTTAGTGTCTTATTAAAGTTTTACCATTTCGATTATTACCTTTGGTGGATATTTTTTGATATCATTTCATCCGCAGGTTGTCGAAGCTTTGCTGAATATGCCCGAGGAGTTTTGGGCCAAGTTCATTGATCCTCGCAAGCTTCAACAAAGGAGACTGAGTGAATTGACTAGGTCGCAATCATCCACGCAGCTTTCTCAGCTTTCTCGGCGACCGAATCTTCAAGGTTTATCCGGGAGGTACGTTTAATTTATTTTGGATACTTTCCGTAGTTTTCTCGTACACATTTTTATAGTTTTCAAGATATTATTCTACCGAATTCCCTTCGGTTAGGGATTCGATGAAAACCTGGGTACATTGGAGATAAGACGAATAATGATTCCCAATAAAGACAGTCCTACAGCAATTGATAAGTAGTTTGGAAGGGGGAAAGTTACAGAGCTATTCGACAGTGGCTGTTCAGCTGCATAACGTGCATGACTTTTTTCCTGAATTTCACTAATTTAAAAATTGTTTGGGATTTCTGAATGAGGAAAAAACACCAAAGATTCTTTTGTGTCAAAGCTCAACACCACCTTCAAGAAGGTCCTAAAGCAGGGAAAAATATTGTACATATTTGATTATATCGGAAATCATATTTATATTTTTATGATTTGCAGTCATGCTTTAACGCCGTTATCTCGTCCTACCGAAGCAGCGTTCAAGAAGAGATCATCATCGGATCCTGAAGATTTATCCCGGTACGGAAACGAGGAAATTGATCAAGATGATCCTGTATATGAAAATGTAAACCTACGTTCACAAACAGTGAATCAAGGTCAACCTGAACTTCTATATGCGAGTCTAGACCTACCCGTCACAAATAGAACGATTAAAAATCAACGTAATCCTGCACATGCAGCTCGTACCCCATGGGCAAACAGAAGGTTTCAACAAGATGAAGATGAACCTCTATATGCAAGTATAATGCCAACCTCAAATGATAACTTGTACGAAGATGAACCTATACATGGAGAGGTATTCGTAGGCCCAAATGGTGAAATGTATCATAAAAATGTTAGTTTTTAACCTTATTTGTAAAATGGGAACCATCGTGTGACTCCGCAAATTAACTCGGAATGAGAGTTCACATTTGATATACATAATTATAGAAAAGCTCAGGCAGGGACTGGCTTAGATCAGTTAAATATTTGGCTACCAATGGTCAGGGTAACTTTTGTGAATTCCCATTTCTTTAGTATTGCGTAGAATTAACATTCTTCTCTTAGTTCAAAGGTGTATTCTTTTTTAAAATAATTTCTTTTAAAATAATTTAAATTTTAATAACTTAAATTTAATTTTAAAATAATTCTAATTAAAATAATTTCAAATTATTAAGAAAGAATTAAAATAGAATTAAAAAAGAATCATTAGAATAAGAAAAGAAAAAACGGACAGTTGTTCCACGATGTTACAACATTAGAAATTCATCAAAAAATGATCGCTTTTTGAATAACAGAAAAAATTGAAGCGACTAACACAGTGAAAAGGAAAGGATTCTCACTTAAGCCAGACGAAATTTTTTGAAATTAACTTACGAATAATCTCGAACGGGCAGTATGTCTCTAACTCGACACTGGACAACTTTCAAACAAACATACTTCCAAACAAAAGTACGAGTCAAAACAAAGATCTAAGTTCCATTATCGATTAGTTTCGCTCTGCCTTTCCGGTAATTATATCGAAATTTGAATACAAAAAAATCATGATATTTTTCGAGAATTCGTAGCCGAAAGTCATGTTTGGATTAAAATTTGAGAAAAATCAGTTGAGCCGCTGTTAGTGAGCTCTTTTAGAGATAAACAAATCAGCATAATTAAAGTGAACATTTTAGACGTGGGCATTGGTAGCGACGAATAATATTTCATAAGTTTATAGGTTATTATGGATACACATATTTATATATGTTGATAGCGATAACTAAATAGAATATAACTTCCTGTATCGGTCGGGTTTTCCACAGTTTCCCTTGGCCCTCGTGCAAATGCAATACAGAATTACATAGTAGAAGGTGGCTGTGGGCAACACCTTGGGGGATCTCCCAAAAATGTTAAAAATTAGGAAATATAAAACGGTTGTAGTGGGGAATAGCGGGTTCATAGTAATGCGATGGGATGCAATGTAAAGCTGCGAGTGTATATGCAAGAATAATAAAAAGCATGAAAATATAAAAAGGAGTAAAAAAAAGTATTTATAAATCGTTGTTTTTGAGCCGTGCAACTGTCAGTTCGTTATCTAATGGCGATTTATAAGGTATGATATAACTGACCCCGCATTCACCTGAGGTGCGGATTGAATAAACGCGATATCTTATTAAGCTCGATGGTTTTGTTGTCCGCAGTAGCAACAACGAATCTCTGCGAATCGACTTAAATTCGTATCGATTCTTGATTGAAGTTTAAAACTCACTTTTTGCACCTACTCCATCCTCTCTTGTCGCATTAAGCTAGCGCAGAGATTCGCGCCATCAAACGAACAACCATACGACTCACAAAAATTACCACTGAAACTTATAAGCGAGCAAGGAAAATCATCCTAATCACCGTTACAAGATTGATGCCGGTATGCCAATCATCTATTGTCCAAATATTGGGCTTAAAATAGTCGAGAAATCTACAGAGGTCTTTTATCGAGCTTAGTGAATATCAAGATGGAGATCTTTCACGAAACTTTGTAATTCGAAAAATCCAACGGCCCTTTTCAAGGCCACTAGATCGTTTTAACGTGAAGGGCTCAAATTTATAATCACACGAAAATTGACATGGTGCGTATCCCTTGAATCGTCAACACGGATACAAAAAATGCAAATGAGTGCGACACGTGGCATAAAATTATTATTGTACAGTTAATTTTGGATTGAATAAATTAACGATAGTTGAATTATCGAGAACTAATACTGTAGAGTTCTATAACAATTGAATACTCTATCATTTCGATTGAAATTCGAGAATGCTATTCGAGGAACTTGCGACATCGATGAAAAAACAAAAGCGAGGTTAAGGCGGTACGAGTCATCACAAAAGTATTGTTTCCTGTGCATTCTTGGAACTTTTAATTATAAATTAAGTATCGATAATCGAGTCATCGGTAACTAACACCGTGTAGTTGAATAATAATTACATAATTCGTCATCACAATTGAAATTCGAAAACGCTGTTCCTGGAACCTGGAAAAACAAAAGCTCGGATAAGACGGAACGAGTCGTTACAAAGATATTGTTTCATGTTCGTTCTTAGAACATAGGCTGGTGATTTTTGTTGTTTTCTACAACAATGTTCGTCCTTCATACTTCAATGTCACAGTGCTTTTTTATTGTCTTTTGCACTGCCAGAATTTATAAATAGAGCCGTTTTTTCTCACTTTGATGTTAGTTTGTTTTTGAACCCCACTTGTGAATGTTCTAACTCAGAAAAATTTGCCACGAAAAATTCTTCAATTTCCTCGTCCGATTGGTTGAGATTTGAATTGAACGCTGAAACATCTTTACGTAAGTATTGACCAAACTCATTGAAATGTTTTTCGTTCATTTGTCATCGTTCTTTAAATGCCGAGAGGTGCGTAATACATGGCTCCAAACCCCCAAAGACTCGGATTTGTCTATTTATCACAATTCAGAAAGAAAGAATTATAAAAAGCGACTTGAAATTTTTATTTTCTTCTTCAGCAAACGAAAAAAACAACTTGATGAACCGCAATATTTCTACTTAAAGTTTTGTTCACACGAGAGCTGCGTAGAATCACAAAATTTCAAAGCAATTTGTTCAATACGTATCAAGATATTGTGTTCATAGATTCTAATTAGAATATCAGCAATAGAATAGTGATTCACCTTCCATTTGCTATGTCTGGTCCATGGAGTGACGACCCTTCAACTTTTCAGTTTCCTCGAACAAAACTCGCGGAGCCGACTCTTTCTCCCTGGCATGGAAATTGATTTTTCGAAATAATTTTACAGGTTGACGGTATTCACGAATACTAAGATGGATCGGGCAGCTTTCAAAGAAGAATTATCACGCCGCCTTGCAAAGCGCTCGCAGGGTTTTCCGGAAGGGAATGCCCAGCCAACCGTAAGGATTGCCACCTTTCATAATAAGTAATATAATAAAATAAACATGCGAAAAAGTTGTGTTGGTAAAATGGGAACAAATCGGATACGAAGACAAAATTGACATTGAAAAATTCCATTACTAATAATTGAAACGACATTTTTTTGAATCGGATGTTGGAAAAGTCGAAACTTCGAAGTGTTTGCCATTGCTTTTTATTCATTGCGTTTTTAAAAGCTTTCAATCTAATATAATTGCAGTCGTATTGATACCTAATTCAATGAAAAAACTGAACTAACTTTGTTTTTTTCAACGCAATCAATCAAAAGTTCAATCCATTTGATGTGCCTATTTTCAGAATTCAGTACTCATAGAAAATTCACGTTTAAGTAAGTCTTGTGATTAGAAAATGGTAAAATCTACGTTGAACAAAAGCCCTTATCGTCCGGTGATAAACGAGAAGAATATAAATAAGAATAATAGCGAAGGAGACCCGTTTCAATAATCGTCACGTACAAACTTCGTTCCTTAAACAACATATCACTTGTGAAGGCAGAGAATATTCTAGATTTACAATTGGCAACGTTAAAAATGATTAAAGCGATGTTTGTAGTGTATTCGAGCATCTTAGTTTCGGCACGAGGCAACAAAAGATTATTGATAAAAAAAAAACTTTGCAACGAGCGTGTATTTTGACATTGTCACGTTCGAATATTGATGATTATGGAAGTTCATGATTCATGCTAATGTTCATTTTTTTTCCGTGTATATTGAGCTCACAAAACCAGATCACCGATTTCAATGCCAATCGTTATTCCTAACGAATAATCAAGTTTTTGAATACACTGCGATTCCGGAATGGAGTTGTTCCACTGTAGTGATCTCAATCTAAGATGAGAGCTATTTACAAAAAGAAATGTTTCGAAGCACATTCAAGAAAAGAAACCTTTCAGAATGGCTACTAAAGTTAAGGCATATTCTAGATTCAAAATATATCCCTTGCTCAAAAAAATTCAAGATTAAAATTATAAAACAATAAAGTTCACTCATCACAAAATCATTTCACGGTAGAGATAATTGGGAGTAAAGTTGATTTGAAATAATGATTACAAAATAATATTATTGGAGGAAAGAGAATACAAGAACTGACGATTTCGGTTCTCGTATTGTACTGGGACATGGTGACAGAATGTCATTACAAGTTTTCTTGAATAGAAATGTGTATCAAATTTTTGTTTCAGCCGACTAGTTCAAGCGGTTTATTTCGATCGCCAAACCCGCAACGGAAAAACACATCCGAAACAAATAGTTGTAATCACGAGTTCAAAGAGTATAGAGCTTTCTTGAAATCGGCAAACTGCTCCGTCTGCAGTAAAAAGTACGCACTGTTTGAAAAGAATTGAGAACGATCGATGTTTCATTGGCAACGGCATTTTTCCTTATTCATTCTTATTTGTGTATATTATTTTTTTTCTTTCGTAGAATAAATGCTCGTGAGCAGGCATGGCGTTGCAGCAAATGTCAAACAATAGTCCATGAGTACTGCGAGAAGCCAATAGAGGAGGGAAACTATAGAGAATGGGTACTTATTCAGTTTTCAGTGATATATATCAAAACACATCGTTTTATCGTTGATCATTTTTCATTCGATACATATGCATTTGTTATAGAATTTTTAATTTTTTTTCCGGATATCTGTTTGATACTATTTTCTGCACATTTTTTCTTTCAGCCTTTAGAAATTTTAATATGAGATATTTTCATTGATTACTTCATATTAGCGTCTCTAAAATTCTGATTCTGACATTTCAACTAAATGTTACTCTAATTATATCTGACAACATCGTTTGATATTTTATCTCCTCAGTTTATTTATGAAAAGTTCTGGTTTTAGTATTTTTTTACATTACCTCCGTCTCCGATTGAAAGTATTGAAAAACAAATCTTTCCACTGGATTTAAATGACAAGCGCAAGCTCAGAATTTCAGTTCAGTTCGAACCCTGAAGGAATTTTAATGATTTGTAATATATCTAAACTTGAATGACAGTTCGAAGCCTGACGCAATACAAAGGAAATACGAGATGACGTTTCAATCGCGATGTTGCAAATATTAATAATTGTTACCGGATCGCATTATTTGGACCGTAGTTAACTGCCTGAATAGCGAAAGCCACAGTTACATTTCGAGAAAAAACGGCTAGACCGAAACATTTTTACGAAATGAAATCTTACATTTGAGAACAAGGATGCAGCGGATGTAAACGATAAAAGTCTTAAACTGCACCGTTTAGTAAAATTGGTTATACTATTTAGAAGATATTATTACAGGGAACGATTTCCGATTATGCGCCGGTAGAGCCACCAATGATACCGTCTCTGATCGTCGCTTATGTAAACGCGGTTGAAGCAGATGGTTTGACTGTTAGAGGTTTGTACAAAGTGCCTGGTCCGACCAGGAGATCCGAATTTCTGGTTGAGCAATTCCGCAGGAATGAAGAAGCTCCAAGTTTGATTGGATTTAATGTTCACGAGATCACGTACGCATTAAAAAGAATTTTGAGATCGTTGAGCGAGCCACTGGTCACTGATGCTCTCCGAGATAACTTTATTGATGCAGTTACGCGGTATAATGCAGCCGAACGAGCCGAAGAGCTTGCTCTCATAGTATTGAAGCTTCCACAAGCGAATCGTGACACTCTCGCGTTCCTTATGATTCATTTACAACTCGTTTCTGGATCTAAAAATTGCAAAATGAATAAAAAAAATCTTGCCAGGATATTTGGTCCTGTGCTGGTTTTTGACAGTACTCAAAATTCCCGTTCACAGTCAGATCGAGAAAAAGCGTTGGAGGAAATTGAGGTTAGTGTCTTATTGATGTTTTTTCATTTGGATTATTATTTTTTAAGGATATTTTTCAGTACCGTTTCATCCGCAGGTTGTCGAAAGTTTGCTGAATATACCCGCGGAGATTTGGGCCCCCTACGCTGATTTTGAGAGGCTTAGCCGAAGGATAATGAGTGCAGTATCTAGGTCGCATGATGAGTATTCAGGTCTCATGACCTTACCAGTAAATAGAGCGGTTCAAGACGAAGATGATCAAGATGATCAAGTTGAATCTCTATATGAAAATCCGACCTCACTCTCACAAAGAATGATTCAAGATCAAGATGCTCCTTTATATGCAACTGTAATTCCACGCTCACAAAGAATGATTCAAGATCAAGATGCTCCTTTATATGCAACTGTAATTCCACGCTCACAAAGAATGATTCAAGATCAAGATGATTCTGTATATGAAAATGTAAACCGACGTTCACAAAGAATGAATCAAGATCAAGATGCTCCTTTATATGCAACTGTGATTCCACGCTCACAAAGAACGATTCAAGATCAAGATGATTCTGTATATCAAAATGTAAACCAACGTTCGCAACATCAACGTAAACCTGCACATGCAGCTCGTACCCCACACGCAAACAGAAGGTTTCAATAAAATGAAGATGAACCTATACATGGAGAGGTATTCGTAGGCCCAAATGGTGACATGTATCATAAAAATGTTAATTTTTAACCTTATTTGTAAAATGGGAACCATCGTGTGACTCCGCAAATTAACTCGGAATGAGAGTTCACATTTGATATACATAATTATAGAAAAGCTCAGGCAGGGACTGGCTTAGATCAGTTAAATATTTGGCTACCAATGGTCAGGGTAACGTTTGTGAGTTCCCATTTCTTTAGTATTGCGTAGAATTAACATTCTTCTCTTAGTTCAAAAGTGTATTCTTTTTTAAAATAATTTCTTTTAAAATAATTTAAATTTATAACTTAATAACTTAAATTTAATTTTAAAATAATTCTAATTAAAATAATTTCAAATTATTAAGAACGAATTAAAATAGAATTAAAAAAGAATCATTAGAATAAGAAAAGAAAAAACGGACAGTTGTTCCACGATGTTACAACATTAGAAATTCATCAAAAAATGATCGCTTTTTGAATAACAGAAAAAATTGAAGCGACTAACACAGTGAAAAGGAAAGGATTCTCACTTAAGCCAGACGAAATTTTTTGAAATTAACTTACGAATAATCTCGAACGGGCAGTATGTCTCTAACTCGACACTGGACAACTTTCAAACAAACATACTTCCAAACAAAAGTACGAGTCAAAACAAAGATCTAAGTTCCATTATCGATTAGTTTCGCTCTGCCTTTCCGGTAATTATATCGAAATTTGAATACAAAAAAATCATGATATTTTTCGAGAATTCGTAGCCGAAAGTCATGTTTGGATTAAAATTTGAAAAAAATCAGTTGAGCCGCTGTTAGTGAGCTCTTTTAGAGATAAAGAAATCAGCATAATTAAAGTGAACATTTTAGACGTGGGCATTGGTAGCGACGAATAATATTTCATAAGTTTATAGGTTATTATGGATACACATATTTATATATGTTGATAGCGATAATTAAATAGAACATAACTTCCTGTATCGGTCGGGTTTTCCACAGTTTCCCTTGGCCCTCGTGCAAATGCAATACAGAATTACATAGTAGAAGGTGGCTGTGGACAACACCTTGGGGGATCTCCCAAAAATGTTAAAAATTAGGAAATATAAAACGGTTGTAGTGGGGAATAGCGGGTTCATAGTAATGCGATGGAATGCAATGTGAAGTTTCGAGTGTATATGCAAGAATAATAAAGAGCCAGAAAATATAAAATGGAGAAAAAAAAGTATTTATACATCGTTGTTTTTGAGCCGTGCATCTTCTCGCTCGTTATCTAATGGCGGCCTCATACAGTATGATAATTGACCGCATTCACCTGAGGCGCGGACTGAATAGACGCGATCTTATTAAGCCCGATGGTTTGTTGTTCGCAGTAGCAACAACGAACCTCTACGAATCGACGTTATGTATCGATTCTTGATTAAAATTCGCCCTTCGGCAACCGGCTCATTACGCCTACACCGCGTGTCTTCTCCCCCTTGAACTCGCCTCGTACGAGCTCCGGGGCCCTGACCTTCGTCACGCATCTAGTAAAATTGACGTCGACTACTCAGAGGCCCATGCTAAAATGAAATAAAAGCTCCAGAAATAACACTCACTTAAGGCCACACTAATTTTGGAAGAAAAATTACCTCGTGAAGAACGACCGATTATTAATGACTCTCATCGTCTGCTACTCATTCGCCAATGGCCTCGGCAGCGAGAGAAAAATACAAAATCGATTAGATGCTCTTCGAACATCGCTTGAAATTTCTTCGACAACAAAGTTCACAAACTAATTCATTTCTTTTCTTTCCATTATATTTTAATAATTCATCTGTTTTTTTTTTATGCTGAGTGAAAATTCTTAGGAAATTGAATGAAAGACAAAGGAGACGAAAGGATTTGGTCGAATATTCCGGAATAAAAATATCAGCACTAAATTAAAAAATCGAGAAAAAAATCGCGAATCGTATAAACTGGCGGTTTGTCAAATTTTGAAATAAATCAATCCACTGTTTCCTGAATATTGTCTGGAGTCAATATTTCGACTCTTATGAGTGAAAATGATTGAACAACGCTCGAGATCTCCGGTTCGTAGTTAGAGTGGGCGTCGTAACCTGGACGTTATAACAGAATAGCGATCTAATTCTCAAAAAAATTAAAAGAGCAAAACAAAAGCGCGCATTGTGTAGCAGAGAATGAACTTTCGATCAGATCGTTGCGGCGTTCAACTCATTAAGGCAACACGTTAAAGTTTCTACGAAGTTTACGTATACATTCGTATCCTTTTAGCTCGTACACGCTTTTGTGAATATTGTTGAGCTTCTTGGTGCTAGAAACAAGCTCTTTCCCAACCTTTTCGAACTGATCGGGTTACATGCTGTCGAGAAAAGGCGTGGGCGATCTTTACACGCCCATAATTATCTCGGGAACATACAAAAACGAAATATTCGTTCAACGATATTTATTCGAGTCCAGAAACTGCCATTTCGTGTGGCTCGAAACTACATTTCTCGCCGTTCTCGACAGGAAAAAACTTGCGAGATTCTCCTGAAATTACCTTTTTCTTTTGTTATTATAAGTAATTGTTATTCAAAGTATATATTAGGTCAATATCATCCAGGTTTGAAATATCATTGAAATATTGAAAGAACCGAAAGTCTGTTTTCTTCGACAGAATCATTTATTTACATTTTAATGGTCTATTATATTTGTTTTATTTACGATACAAAGATTAACGACGAAAATGATATCTGAAAGTACGCCCACCTCCTGAAATTCGAAAGTATCGTACAGACTCGGAAGCTGCAAAGCCTCGAATAGCCCTTGCAAAAGCGCAGCTGGATATATAAATTCATGATGAGCTCAGCCTCGCCCAGAACTTATGAGACGTTTTACGAATGGAAGCCGATTCGCTCGAGGGTCCAATCATCGAGATATCGCCCTTAGTCGCTTTCTCTCTTTTTCTTTTCTTTCCAAAGCATTTCTTCGTTTCCAAGGGATAATAAATTAAAAATTACACCTACGCAATACACAGGGACTTTCGGCATTGGAGCAATCGCTATTTCCTTCTCAAAAGATGAATGTTCCACGTCGATATATTCGGTGCGGTGTCACTAAACGAAACGCATTGCGGAGCACTTGCTTCGACGGAAAAACGAACATTATTTTTTTTTTCACGAAATAATTGGTCAGCCTGAATTAATCGATAATCGAATATTATACGGCTCAATTAAAACTTCGTATCAAAGTGCTTCGTTTCGATGAGCTCAATAATATATTTGTTAACACCAATTAAACACTATTTATCGCTCGGTATATAAGCGCATTCATATCTTATCCAACGTTGTAGCGCGCGGATTTTCTGGAATGTTAAAAGCTTCGGTTGACCGCGCCAGTCCCAACGGTAATAATCTAATAAATCCGTAAACCGTAATGTCGTGCTCTCGTTTCGACGTTTTTCGTTCGCTGCTCGGTCGTGCTCCGACGAAAATTTCAATTTGGTTATCGAATTGGAGAGAGAAAGAGAGAGAGAACAAGAGAACGAGAGAGATGCTCGATTTCGAAGGGCATTCACGTATCGTTGTTTACGATTGAACGAGACCGAAATTTATGAAAATTATTCGTATTGAATGCCCACCATTTTACGTATTCAAGCAAGCCTGCATAATGACTATACGTATATTTTGTGTATATGCTTACGAACCGGACCCTAAATTGTCGTCAGTTCTGGATTTGGCCGGCTCTCGATTCCCGTCCATTGTTCGATTTCGTCCAACGTCCCGATGTCGTTGTCTCTCTGCAATATTTTTAATAGCGTGCGGGCCACCAAAACCCGTTGAAAAACTGCCGAGAAACAGTTTTTTTCCAAATTTTAATGAAATTGCAATTTTTTCCATTCGTTCTCGAAATTCAAATTCTTTTGAAACATTGTATTTTTTTATATGTTTTATTGGAAATATAATGCAGGAGATTCCATCCGTATTATTGTGGGCAGAAGAAACTGATGAAGCTATATTTTCTTAAATTCTGAAGGAACTCGATTACAACTGTCAGCGGGTTAAACTGATTTCGAAATCTTCGAGTTTGGACTCCAATTTAGAGTTCGACTTTTGTGGCTTCTCTCCTCATTTTCTGTATCTTTACATTTTTTCTGGCTTCCCGGATGCAATGAAACGCGTGCGGGCGTGCCATCGTGTTTCTTCAAACCACCAATTATGCGAAATTGAAAATAAACTTGCAAGGTCTGTACTCGACGTAAAACTGTTACCTGAGGCATTATACTGCAAACGTTTTTCAACTCGTATTAATCCACTCGGAAGTTTCCCGAAAGAGGATCGCGTTCGGTTCCAACTCCGAATTCCATAATTCGCATGAACGAACGCGAAACAGAAATTTGAACAGCAAAAAACTACGATATTACTTCTCAAAACAATAATTGTAATGTTACGAAAATGTTTCCCCAGCGAAAATGTTGCCGCGGATAAAAAACGGTCGAGGAATACTTGTCAATCACTTTATCGTAGTCCGAGAAAAAGATTTTTGCGTTCCAATTGTTTCCAAAAATAATTCCAGGACGTCGCAAGAATTTCTAATTCATTGCTACTTCTGCATATTTCGCGAGGATTATTTTCGACGAGGAGCTAAGAAAAGTTCCGTATTTCGTTGAGTTTGAAAATTGGCTCGCGTGAATTCCGGTCCAATTAACCTCCGAGCACAAAGTCGCGAGTGACTTTTAACTTTGTTTCCTTTCATTCGGACTTTTATGCGTTTCGTAATGCATTGAAGCCGGAGGATTTCGTTGGCTGATTCGCGCGGTTACGCGCCTCGTTGGTCGGGCCGACGAACACACGCGGATACTCTTCGCCCTTCTCGCGTGCTGCGAGAGCAGAGATAGCGCTAATGGTACTCGCTGAGTTACGCGTTTCCATTGGGAGAGGGCGCGCCGGTGACGCAACTTTGCCGCACGAAGCGGTCGTCCCTCGTTGATCTTTTTTCGTCAGATTTTAAGGGCTTCCAAGCTGGGAGTACGGAATAAACATTTTGCCTGCTTCTCTCTTTTTTCCGCTCTTACCATTTCTCGTTATCTTTCTCCCTTTACGAGAATAAAACTTGGGACACAATCAGCGCTCCGGAAGAGCTATGCTCTTTCCTTACTTGGACTCTTGATGGCGCTAGGTCTGCCCATCGGTGGATTGCGCCTCGCCACCTGCTGCGAGTACGATGCTTACGGTGTAAAAAGTCTGAAAAAAATTTCGATTTGACACTTTTTCATGTTTGTATCTCTGACTCGCTCTCTTCCGGCCAAAAATCTCTGTCGAGGAGGCCTCAGAGTGTCGCGAGTGGGTTGAACGAAGCTTATCATTGCTCGAGCATTCTCGTTCTCACAAAATTCTCAACGAGACAGAAACACGAAACGATTTCTCAGCTGGTTGGGGCACAAATTCACGATAATTTTACTGCCCAAATCTGAAATTCCATGCTTTCCTGACTCGATCGAAGGAAAACACGATCATAAAAAACGCCAGAAAAAACAATATCGCCAACTGGCTGCACTCGCTGTTGGAATATTTCAATATTTCGTCCACGTTGTCTAAAAATTATCCATTCAAATGTGCTCCCCCCTCGTTACGGATTAACTGGGGATAGAAGCCAAGTAGCCCCCGTACTAATTTCCCGCGATTTCAACCTCCATTTTCATCTTCTATTCCGCAGAGATTTTTCCCAGCCATCCGGAGGATTATGCGATTTCGGCTTTTAATTCGATTATTCAATTATCGAAGCTCCTCTCGAGCCGGACGAAGAGCTTGGCTATGCAAACTGGTCCAGAGAGAGTCGGGTATAGGGCACAGCATAAAAAATATCCGTCTAGGGAAGGCTGGGGTAGAATGGTCCAGGAGAGTGAAATAAAGAACCACCTTCGCTTCTAAAACCGACTCTTTTCTTTGTATGTCACAAAACACACGAATGAAAACACTGAAAGGAAATGAACGTGTTCGATCGAAGAGATCGCATGGTTTTTTGGTCTCTCCCTCGTTTGGTAGAATAACAACCATCCTCTTTACGCCCCTACTCGAAGACAACACTGCTTCTAAAATCTTTACTCCGAAATTCATAACAACCGTGCATCTACTCACTTATAATTCATGGTCTTCAATATTTCTACTCACGATGAAATATGTTCTGAAATCATCATGAGTAGAGATATTGAGCATTGAATATCACATCGGAATAGATGTGTTAAGAGTATGGATCAGTCGACTAACCTCACTTGGAATTTTCGAAATCGAAATTCTTTGATACAGTTTGATCGATTAAAAAAAGGCTCTGTCAGCCTACGCAGAACGATGGCAAAAATCGACTGACAGAGCCTTTTTTTAATCAGTCAAACTGTGTCAAAGAATTTCGATTTCGAAATTTGCAACTATCTCTCTCGCACTCACGGTTGCGATATACCAACTGATCCATCCTCTTAAGGAGGTTAGACATTCTCTATGTAGACCCGCAGTTATTAAGATGATGGATCAGTCGGTAATCACACCTCGAATTTTTGAAATTGAAACTCTTTGACATCGTTCGTCCGATTAAAATAATAAAAATGTCATCGTACGCAGCACGATCGCAAAAACCCGATGACATTTTTATTTTTTCGATCAGACGAACGATGTGGAAAAATTTCCTTTTCAAAATTTGCAGCTATCTCTCTCGCACTCACGGCTGTGATTACCGACTGATCCATCATCTTAAGGAGCGGAGTTGTTATCGAGAGTGGCTACCGATAAAGTTGTTAACTAGCGGCTATTTATAACTGCGTATTCATCGCAGCTCTACTCGATAACGACTCCGCTCTTTAAACACGAATTTAGAGGAAACTGTTGTTGAACACAATCCTACTCTCAGTAAATACTGAGAGTAGGATCGTTGATTCGCTGCAACATGACCCGACTCTTATAAATCTACTCGATAACATTTCCACTATAAAGATTTTTATTTTATGCATGAATTACGTCTCTACTCTTCAACGTGTCTAGGCGCATAACGCAGATTATTAACGACAAAAGAGGAGACATATTGCGTTGTATTGACTTTGCAAATTTGAGAGTACCGCTGTTTGGAACAACGTCGTTTTTGCGTAGATTGATAAAAAGGACAGTTGTTATTCTGTCGCTCGTTTACTCCCGGTCCATTTTTCCCCACCGTTGCACTCCGTCCGGATGAGGCTTCTCCATTGTGTCGTGGTCCGTGATATCGAGGCTCTGTCAAAAGTTCTTTCGACTGGCTGCGACACTAATTGAAGGGAGAAGAGAATAGCGATGAGCGTCCAGGCATATACGTACGCGTACGTTTCAAGGATGTTGGATTCAGCGAGACAGTTTCTTTCCCTCCAGGGAGCCAATCAGCGAAAAAGGGTACAAAAAACGAGGGATTTACGGGCGGTAGGCGCGGTCGAAACGCGTGGATCGCGGCAGAATATCGGCGTTGGCTTTATACCATAATTACTTGGAGGATGCATGTAGAGCGCAATCTGCTGAGAGACTATCCACGAGATGATGTACGCCCCACACCTCGCAGGACTCACGAAGCCAGTTTTTCTCTCGATCTGCTCTCTAAGTGAACGCCTTAATTGAATTAAAAAATATTTAATACCCTTTCCCTTTGCACTGGTGTGGGGGATGAACACTCAATCTTTGTGACAATAAAAGTATCGGATGATTAGTGCTGCGTGAAACTTTCAGTCACGTACGGAAAGATTAAGGACCGGGTGCGGAAGCACGCTGCAGCATATTTTCGAGAATATTTACCATTAGAATTGAAAACCTTTCAGAAAATTCTATCGCAATGATTCTTTTCGTTTAAACGAAATAACTGATCCTTCCGGTCCATTTGTCTTTTGATTTATACAATTTTTTCCAAGTGCTCTCTCGTTCAACGGTTTCTTTGACTTCAAATGTAATTGCAACAGTTGATAAACTCTCCTGTGCAAAAGGTACTTGTCGCAGTACAGAGCGTACAGAGGCTTTTGTCTCAATTCAGTTTGCCCTGCTAACAGGAACTTGATGAATTGTTGATCCGGGCGAATACGAGCGTAACATCTGGTCGATGGTTAATCAACTAATGGACTACAAACGATCGAGGCGTTTGCTTCCGTGCATCGGTTTTCAACTAATCCGACGCATTTCCGGCCAACGAGCTTAATTGTCAAACGTTAAACACTATTTGGATAAGAGGAAAAGAGAGTCGGAGAGATGGAGGGCGATGGAAAATTCAGTCAATATAATGGCTTACTGAGTAATTATTCGAAGGCAACAAATCAGCGGAAGCTAAAAGAGAGAGAGAGAGAGAGAGAAGGAGTGAGGATAATCTCAATTGCAGTGAACGACTATGGTCCGTTACAGTGCGAAGAACAGAGTAACCCTCAGCCCTGGAATCGAGCAATAGACGGTATCCGATGCCCAACCTCACATTGGAGGCTGAACACTTGTCTGGCGGTTCACGAGGTGGTGCCAAATACCACGCTGTAATTTACTCCAGTACCCGGAGAAGAGGAAGCGAGAAGCGATCTGCACCGTTACGAGTTAGTAAATTACATTGAGAACTCCAGCTTGTGGGGAGAACGCTCGTGCTAATTACCGCCGAATGGTACTGCTCCTCGGTGCTAGGAATGGACGCATGGAAATGCTGCATGCTAAATCTCGCTCGAATCTCTCTCAAATTCCACCTTTTTTTACACGAAATTTCAACGTTTTTCTTCATCCAGTTCTCTGTTTTGCCTCGATCTTCGCTCGGGAACGTTGCCAGGTGATCAATATCCTAAATAATTGCTGGATGAAAATGTTCTAGAGTCTCCCAATTTTTTTTTGTGCGATCACCAAACTTTTTGGGATTCGCGCAGTGTTAATGTTACGACTGATCCATTGGTTACGAAGCTGACTGATGCGAGCAAGACTTTGTCAAATTTTCACCGTAATTGTGAGGAGAATAGCAAATTTATTAGACGAAATATGACAGTGAAAAGACCTACCGTAAACAGAAATGATTTTCTGGCTTGGACGATTGTCAAGTATACGTCTATAAGTACGTATTTACGTTATGACATGAATCGCCCGACGAAATGAAATAGGGGCCTCCGCGAACCTTAATTATCACCAATTGCCTGCCGGTTTATCGTACGCGCTCACGCACGCACCAAATCACGCTCAATTTTTTTATTCAGCACACGGACGGCGCTGTCTCATGGTCTTTGGAACGTTACAAATGAAAGCAATTGCAGCAAATGAATTTCGAACGAAATATTTAATCATGGCATCTTCGATCTCGAAGTGTGAGGCGATTTCGTTTGTCCGTTGATTCACAAGGACCCACGAAATAAAAAAAAATATTGAATGACTTACAAATCTGATCGATTCGCATGGCAAAAAAAATCGATCTGATTAATAATTCACAGAATTTCTGAAGACCGATGAAAATGTGAATCAATTTTGATGGGAATTTAATTATACGCTGGAGAAGAAAGTTAGGAAAGATCCATTAAAAAAAATCCTCATCCATCACAAAGACAATGATAAATATAATTGATCCCAAAATTTGGCACTTGAACACTTCTATCCAAAAAATTTTTCAATTTTTTACTGCTGTCTGGTTTTTCTATTTTAATTATTGCCTTTTTTGCATTGTTGTTTCACCGTTTATCGGTTTGAATTGACAACAATTGAGTTTTATATTTCATATTTTTTGTTTTATAATGTAGAAATTTGCGACCAGTTCGAAAGATTGAAAACTCCAATGCAAACGCATCTGATAATTAAAAGGATAAAAAAGCATTGAAGCAACATGAGCGATTGATGTTTTATTTATTAATAAGGTTGCATCCAACTGGAGATACAACAATGTTGCATGAGCCTGTTTTCCATTTTTTTTGTCTGTTGCGATTAACCGATGCATGCCACGAGAACGAGTTTGTTCTTTTCGTTGTTTTTTTTTTTTGCATTCTTTAACAAAAGAAGACAATGGACTGGGGCATGCACCCTCGCGCTGTGATAATTACCACGAGGAAGCCAAAGTTTCGTACAACACGAGTTTACGCTTGCACATCGAATGCTGAAAAGTTTAAGGTCGTAAGGGATTGCAGGATGGCGAAAATGCGAGGAGAATCATACGCCTTTTTGACACTTAACAATTGATATCGCGTACATAACCAAAAAGAGAAAAAAAATACTCAACTCCCTTTTTTTACCGGGTGAGTGTGTTTGTAACAGTCCTGACACTAAATTTATAGCTACGTTCCTCTGAGTAGCCACTGTTCATTACGTAAGCCGCGCGGAGCCAATTAAATTTTGGGCTCCCGAGGCACGCGATTGCACTGCTGTGTATTATTATTATTGTTGTCGTTGTTGTTTTTTCATGCCATTTTCTTTTTTTCTGCACTCTTGTCCACTATACAGACACTGGTGCGAGAGTCCTCCTGACCATAAAAACGAGAATATCCCTTGCGAGAAAAATTATGGACGAAGGGCCAACTTACTCTCGTCGAATAATGTGTACGCTTACCAACAATCTTTTCTCTCTTGCTAATGAAACGAGATGAAAGTCTCGTTA
Organism: Venturia canescens; assembly: GCF_019457755.1. NCBI lineage: Eukaryota > Metazoa > Arthropoda > Insecta > Hymenoptera > Ichneumonidae > Venturia > Venturia canescens. Next base: position 9,323,532 of record NC_057423.1, on the reverse strand, counting down.
AGCCTCAACCTGTCTCGCCAGGCTTCTGATTACTCCGTGACTTCAGTAACAATTGGTTTCACCTGTTTTCTGAATAATCGATTAAGCTCGTTTCTTCAGATGAAGAATTGTTAGTTTTTTACTTTATGCTTATCCATCAATGAGGGATTTTGAACAGCAAGTTTTTACTTTGTTATTTGTCTAGTTTGGGCTTTTTTGTTTCACACTGGATATTGGATTTTGATGAAAATATGAATCGCTATTAATTTCTCAATTCGAACGACGTCGACGTGGCTTGAAAAATGTGTCGTTTCGTTTGTGCTAATTTTTTAAAGCTTTTCGTACTGAATTTTTCGAATAGTCGTATTTACCTCCAATCGGATCAATCTACGGTTCAAGTCGAATTTTTAAACACTTGAAAAATAAAACGGCACAAAACGTGTGCTGAATGTGAGAATAAAACGCCACGGTGAGTCACGATTTAAAAAGTCACCGAAATTGTGACACACCTACGCTAATTATAGGGACAACCTCCGGCCATTTTTCACTCTGACACTTCTAAGATAATGATCTTTTGCGGAAGGGCCGGTTAAATAAGGAAGCCTCATCCCTCAGCATCGTGAGAAGAGAGCGCACCGTGTTTGGTGGAGATTTAAATATTTTGTTTGATTAATATTCACGACGGTTTGTCTACGAAAAAGTATTTCTTTCACGCGTCAACTTCTCGTCTCTTGGGCTATGCATCACCATTTTTTTAATGGCCGCACGCACCTACATAATTCACTGACGAACGAGGGGGGAAGTTTTTTGAAAAGTCGCGGGGGGTCGAGAAGGAGTGCAGGACGTAAGTTCGCGTCCACGAGTTTTATTTCCATAGATTAATTTTTATTTTCATTCCAATTTTATATCTACGAGTTGAATGGTGAGTTACTAAAATTCTTCAGAATGCTGATTGGAGATTCTGCGATCGTAGATATTATTTTGGAAGGATCGGACGAGAGAAGTAAAAATAGAATAAACGAAAACGAAGATTTTCTCAAGCTTCTCATGATTCTCGTAGTTATTCGATTGCTACTTCCGTTCGCCACCATTAAGGACTCTCGAGCGACTATGTCTATGTGGGTAGATTTTCTCTCTCGCAATCTCTAGTATTCCGTTCTCGTTCCGGCTGTATGAAACGCGAGTTGAATTTCAAGTTAAAACCTTCGTCGATCGTGTCAAATGCAATCCTCGTATTTTCCCCATTCAAGCTTCTCGCTCTGCTCGTGCTTTCCTCATATTCCGAGTTACATCGCATTATTATTATTATTATTATTATTTTTTCATTCAGCGCATCCGAACGAAAATCTCTCGACACAAATGTGTCCCAGGATCTGTTGCTTCCTCGTGTATAACGACTTCAGCCGTGCACAAGTCTCGAGGAATGAGATGAAACATTGAGTTTCGGGCTGTACGTAAATCCAACGACTTCCAGAAATCCTTCGACGCTATCTCTGCCTTAGATTTCCCGAGTTTTACAAAGCTGCCGCGCGCGCACCGGTCCTCAAAGAATCAGAGTCTCTTCTACGTGCTGTGGAGAGGTAAACTATGCGAAGCATTTAGAAGATTTGAATAAACGGAGAAAAAATACGTGCATGCAGAGAAATAGTTGTAAATGAAAGAAAACTGCCCTCGTTCACTGATTCGTTTTGATATTAATTAAAATTCGATCAATGAATTATCAACAGTTTGGATATTCAACTGCTTAATTTAATGTGACGCCTTCGTGCTTGAAAAAGCTTTTGAAACTTCTCAGTAAAGCAATTAATTTCCCAAATCATTTCTACCTGACAGATCGTATCCCTGAATCATGAAAATGTAAAGGCATGAAATTCGAGTCGAATCAAAGATCTGCGGAGGCTGTTCGTTCAAATAAACACTCTCGATCCATTTGGATCGAATGGATCTCTGCACATTTCAACTTTGAGGACAAAGCAAAGTGGCAGCATAATATTTTGTAGGGATTGAAAAAGACTAGCTGCAGCAAGGACAAGCTGGCTTGATTCGAACTTTTATTGGTCTAATCTCTCGATTCATTGACGTTACTGCATCCCCTTAAAATGCAGATCGCTCGATGAGATTCGAGACAGACTGATCTGCACGTTCGTGAACTCGTCACAGCTGTCACCAAGTTTTTTGACATCAGATACACATTTTTATTGTACGCGGGGAGAAATTTTGTTTGAATAAAAACCCGTTCGTCCCTCGGGGCGCGACAAGCCAGTCTAATGAAGCCATAACGATATTTTTCTTCTTAAGAAATCCGTCCACCTAAGCTCATATCTCAGGAAGGTTTTTCCGGTCTCAATGTCATTGTTACTCTTTCGCTCAAAGCTTCAACGATTATCAATCGCGTGAATTCTACTCGGGCGATCTCTACAGACGCGCAGCATTCAACTCATAATCTCTGATTCGTATTCTACGTCAGGCTTCCCAGTTTTGTTTCATCTCTGCACTGGCGGATGCACAATGCAAGCGCACATGTCTTTACACAGGGACTTTCGTCTCCAATCGGACGAAGATCTTTTCAACAATAATGAAATTTCAATATTTTCGTGAATTTATTCATTAAATTCCATCAACAAAAACCAGTTTTCATCATTTTTCTATTTCGTTGTTTTCATTGTTAGAAACAAACTTTTGTAATTAATTGTGAAAATCAATGCTTACCGATGGATGAGAAAACGAAAAATTGGTCCAACGTTACCATTCAGAACCGTTTCAACATCAGGATATGTGAAATCGAATACGAATCTTCTCAATACATTTGATTTGGCAGTGAGGATTTTCGAGACAACGAAGACGGAAGACGATTGAAGCGAAACTGCAAACTGATTTTGACACAGTTTTCTTGATGGTTTTTGAAGCATGGGATTCCGATGGCACCTTGAATGTCCCGTGTAGAGACTGGAAATAATGCTGTATATTTCTGGTTTTGTGAATCTCGCCACAGGGCACTATTATGATTTGACGTTTGTGTACAAAACAGGGGATATTGACACTCTTGCCCAAGGAAACTTGAAGAATGATCCATTAGCGCTTTTCACAGTCGAAAAGATCGTTTCCGACATGGGGATGGAGGTTGAAACATGAAATGTGTGAGATGACAAAAGTATGCTTTGGCACGTTCCGACGAAATTAGTTTTAAAGAATTTTTTTTCCAAATCTCTTAAGAATTGCGATCGAGGTGAAACGAATTTTGCTATCCTTTTTTTCCGACGTACTTTTCGACCGGTATCGCTCACCTTTGGGAATATTCAAACTATTTTGGTCACGTTTCGTATGAAACCCCGCCGCGCATTCAAACGGTTTCGCATTTTACTCCAAACAATCCGTAGTTTATTTTTCCAAGTTTGCATTGACGTGCGGGCACGAATGACAGAAAAGTCTCGATGGCTCCTCGCGATACTTTCTCTCTCAATTTTTAAAGCATTTCTCAAATCCCATTATTTTGAAGCTTCCGTTACAGAAAGCGTTGGATTTCACTTCGATGTTCGATCGATAAGAAAGATGCACCGACTGGAAAGTATTTTATTCAAGTTACGACTTCGATTGTGCGGATTCTCTGAGGCAATTTTAAAAATACATTAAGTATCAAGAGTTTTCAGGCAAAGGAGCGAATTCCAGGCTCTTTCACGTCCGAAATATCGTGACTTACGCCCTTTTTTTAAACTATCGATATACGTGAGTACTTTATCGAGATGTACATTGGATCTGGAACGCGAAGTACGTGGTCGCTCGAGGTCTTCATCCATGAGAAGAAGTTCCACGTGAGCGTTGCAAGACCGCATACCTTTCCTTCCGGAGAGTACTACTTAAATCTCGAGTAGTTTGTGGCTACATAATAGTGAGACATTCGAGAAATTGCTCCTGAAAATATACATAGCTATAAATCTTTATTAAGCTTTCAAAATGGCCCACTATCCAGTCGCGACTGGTCCAATTACATCGAGTACATTTAAATGGATCGAATGGTCAGAAAATTTCTGTTATTTTAATCATTGGAGCATTCCTCCCTTGCCGCTGGTTTCTCTGTCAAAAGCAATTAGAATTATTCCGAGTCTGCTTCCGAGCACGCTCGTGTTTTTGCGTGTCTGCGGTGTTTTGCCTTAATTGATATAATTTTTCAAGAATTTTCTTTTTTTTCTTTTTTTTAAGGGAGGCGTCGAAAAATCGTAAAGTTATTGACATTATTATATTACTGGATCAGGAAATTATTGGAATGTACTCGGCACCCATACGCTTGACTCAAACCGTGAATTTCGAAATCAGCAATCCGATCTCACGTCGTTTATAACTTCCCCGATGCCCCTCAATGGTCACTTAAGTTTTTTTCTTCCACAAGAGAAATTTGCGCAACGGAATCCACATTTTTATCGCGACCTTCCGATCGTTTATAATTCGAGTAGGCAGACAAAACGGGTACGATGCATTCGACCATGCGGATTCCAGGCTATTTCACGAGCGCCTATCAGACTATCGTGATCACTCAGACACTTCCTAACGAGTAATGGAGCCGCAATTATCCAAGATTATCGAAAAGCTCCGATTCACCGTCGTCCTCGGCTGCAGCTGAGCCCGAAAAATCTCGATTTTCTTCTATGGAGAAAAACGAATACCTCAAAAGAAGCAAAACCAACGAGAACGGCTGGGAAAATCCACGTTGCAGATTATTCTTTACTTATTTTTTAATGAAAATGAGAAATTGAAGAAATACATTTTTGAGCTTACGAATATTTTCAAGTCTGTTTTCCCTCAACAGTTTCATTTTTATTTGTATCAAAATGAAACTTGTAATTGGATATTGTTCTATTGAAAAAAATTTAAAAAAAAGGCAGGTGCAACCGAGGTCTGAGAGTTTCTTCTCTCACATTGCAATTTATGAAGATCGAGACGTCTGTCAGGTGCAATTCTATATACATTGCAGATTGTTGCGTAATCGGGAGATTAGTCGATAGGAGGGGAGAGAAACAGAGCGAGGGAGGAGGCAGGTAAGGAAGATCGACAAGGGTGATCATGATGAGAACGGACGCCTCGGGGCGTGTTGGCCATCAGGCTCAAGCCTCCGGTATCGTGATCCCGAGAACCTCTCTCTTATCCTCGTAAATTTAACCGCGCGAGAAGCTTCTTCCCTGGCAAGTGGCCCCGCGGACTAATCCAGAGCCTATGGAGATATCGACGATTTATGGCTCACGAGACTCCCGAGGAAATCTCGAGCGTTTTATCTGTGTAAAAGCATCACATTGTTGCGATTCATCAAAGACGCGGAGAACCGTTGAAGCGGAGCTTCCGTATTATCGGGACTTGCAACAGCAGAATCGACCCGGAGCTTTGAAAGCTTTTGGAAGTTCAGAGCGAAACTATGAGAAAAATTCTCAATTGTGTTCTTCACTCGGGAGAAATGTTTTTTTTTTTTTTTTTTTTTTTTTTTTTTTTTCATTCTTCATTCAAATTACAAGTACGAATTTTCTACTTTGAAAAACCGTTGATAGCGAGAGATTATTCAGGAATAATGTCGGATCGTATCTCGAGATTATTCACTGCAGAAATACACGTTCGCAAACTCATGGAGGAAAAATTTGTAAAATTGGCAAGACAACGTACGCGAGCAGTGCAACACATTCTCGTTCATATCTTGAAGAGTAATCGGGAATAAATCAATGTCAATGTTAAGTAGAGGGCGGTTAGGACGCCGCTTTTCTTTAGGGTTGGCGATTCGCGCTCCGAGTTTTAGTAAGTACATACGTATATATCGTACACCAGCATCGCAATAATAAAACCCTGTGCTGTGTGTAATTGGTCCTTAATAATCTCGTCACGACTGGAATTGCCGGTTGATCGGCCAAGACTCGCACTCGGTACGCGCTCTGTTATTATCCGCGACGATTTAATTACGAAATTAATGCGACCTATTAACCGTGCGCGCACCATCGACTCTGACGTGCGATCCCAGGCTTTGAAACTCTTCGAGCAACAAGCGTCTCTCGAGATATTTTTTCGAGCTCGCAATTTTTTTCACTTTTCACACCAAACGAAACTTCGAGGTACGAAATCCAACGGAATTGCAGTCAAATTTGACACACAATTAAATTAAGGAGGGTGGATCACGCAATCAAAATAATCAGAATTTGATCAAATTTGGTGATTACATTCTTTGGCATCAAGTATATAAATACCATTTAAAAAAAATTTTTTTACCACATGGTTATCGCATAATTGAGCGTTAAGTCGAAGTTCTTATGCACGAGATGCATGATGTAAACTATATGCTTATACGCGTGAACTGCTTTAGTGTTCAATTACTCGAGAGCTATGTGGCAGAAAAATCTAAAAAAATTTATATTGTCTTATATATTTTTAAAGAATTTATTTAAAAATTTTATGAATTTCTTATCATTTTGAAATTCATAATATTTTTAACGATGTATGGTACAAAAGTATAAATAATTAGAAATTCATCAAATTTGGTGATAATGTTCTTCAACATCAAGTGCGAAAACACAATTTTTTTAAAATTTTCTTCTGCTTAGTTATCGAGTAATTACGCATTAAAGCAGATTTCTTATGCCCGGAATGTATACCTATATATATGGAAACGCTATGCTTATACACGTGAACTTTAGTGATCAATTACTCGATAATACTGTACAGAAGAAAAATCTTAAAAAATTTGTATTGTCAAATTTGGCACTAAAGAATATGTTCACCACATTTTATAAAATTCTGATAATTCTGAAATTTTTTATGTTTTTAGCATGATTTAGTATGGCAAAATTATTGTATCGTCGCGATCCACCCTCCTTAACGAAAAAATCGACGGCTCATGAGGCCCCAAACTTCAAGCTTCTGTTCGCGATTCGTTTGAACTTTAAGCATTTCTGAGCCACCGATTGATTTAACATCGAAAAATCATTTCGAGGAATTATTTATAGTTCGATTTCGCATCGTTTCCGTAGGCGAGCGTCGAGAAGTAGATTTACGGTCGTTATAATTATGCAACATTTGTGGAGGCTGTTCCATGGCGAGCTCGTTGTTGATACCGGCTCGACGTAATATAGAATACGGTGAAACCGACCGGTTTATCGGCGAGTTCTGCTGGGGAGCCTCTAAGCCTAGGTTCCGGGGAGCTTACCAGTTTCACGTTCTTGTGGTCCGGCAGCCTGCTCGGCGCAAAGTACGCAAATACACTTTGAAAGAAGGACGGAGCGAGCATGCGCGAGGATCATATGCTTCGGGAGTCATAATCCCGTATACGGCTATCCGCAAAATAATGTTAAGAGCGATAACGAGTGCGGGGCGATATACCACACAAATACAAAGAGGCGTGCGCGCTATTTGAACTCATATTTACTCAGCTTCACAGACACACTCACGCACACTCACACATTTATCCACTTAAATATATAACCGTTTATGAAACGAGCTCGTGCTCACATTCGAAGTTTAATTAAGCGCCTGATTTGTCTCGCCTCTCGTGCTGCCCAACCGCGATAAGCATCAATTAGAAACATTTAAATATACCCACGTGTTAGAAGGACGCAGAATCGTTTGAAAAATCGCGGTGAAAATGTTTCGTCGTATTTCATTCGGATTAAAATAACAGAAAATGATCACTTAATGATGTGATTAAGATACGCAGTAAAGGGATGAAATATATGGAGAAGAATTTGCTTTTTGGATTCTGGGTGTTCATTTCTACCGCACAAAAGCCCTCGCTGCGTTTATTCTTCGTTTGTTTTTCGAATCTTATTCTCAATTACTCTTCTTTGCTTCTTGCGGCTGTGTGTTTATAGTATGGATTTAAAACGGTTACTTGTTCTTGAACGACTTACACTTGAGCTGCACTAAAGTAGACCACCCTGAAATACATTTTAGGTTAATACGCCCTCTGCTCATATCACGTAATGACTGTTTGAAGAGAAAGAGCGACTGGTAAGAGGAACAACGAATCATGGGCTTCGCCAGCCCAGGAGAACCGTTATTACCGCATCAATGGTTTTGCTGTGTTTCTTTGGGACGAGAAAACTCAGGAGCAATCCTCTTCTGCTAAGATTTTGTGAGCGTGTAAGCCGCCCCACATCTCGATGTTTTACTCAAATAAAGGCTTCAATTATTTCCCATTATTATCCTCATCATCATCCGCCTCGTTATCTTTCTTAATCAACTATTTTTGTACACCACAAATCGTATAAAGTAAAATATTATTCTTGGAAATTCATTAAGTCAATATTGAAAACGACGAACAAAAGATGACGCAGCAGTGCAGCAGCTGTAAATGGCGATTTTTATTCTCGATGCCATCGGACGTGTTGGGAATGTGTTTTATACATAAATTTCATTTTTATTCATTCTCCCATAAGCTCTCGTACTCGATGAACACGATTCATAGATTTTACTTCGTCCAATGGTTGATTACGAAACGATAAGCTGCATCGAAAAAATACGAATTCGATGGGAATGCGTTGAATAACAACGTTTTTTTTACGGATTATCCAGATTGATTGGAAAATTCGTTGTGCAGTGAATCTCGCTATTTATTCTCATGTACGAATCAGGTTGTTATCGCGGGAGTGAAAACACAAGCGAATATGTAAAACACCGATGTACACAGCCTGATGCGAGAATTTATGCGAAACGTTCCATGACGAGATAATTCGCGGCGTGTCTCGCGGTTCTCTTTCATGATGAAATTTTAGCCGGATATCAACGCGGGCACGTATTGCTGAGGCAGGTGTTTTCTCCTTGGGATGTTTTACGCTCGTCGCGTGGCCCTGCGCGAGAGCTAAGCTCGCGAGATTCCAAGACGAAAACTCAAGTGTACGAGCGAGGGCAGCGTCTCGTCGCATCTTCGTAGCCGCCTAAGAAAGCCGTGGAACAAAAAGTAAAATAATTTAAAAAAAAACAACAATAATAATAATAATAAACAAAAAGAAACAAGCAGAAATGCGGTGGAAGAATAAGCGCGGGGAGAATGAAGCGTGACCAACGCGTGAGCGAGCGATCAGACGCGAGAGCTCAGCTCCAAATCGTTCTGGACCTCAACTCTCATCACACAAATTATTCGTTCGCTCCATGCAGATATCTCCGCTACACTGAGCTCTGGCTCCCTCACTAATTTGATTCATTGCTGGCTGCGGAATGAATAGTCAGACCGTTTCATTATAACGAAGCCACTGTTGCGTTTCGTTCGAGCTCAATTTTTTTTAAATATGCGCAAAAATAATCAACAATCCACTATTGCGAAAATAACAACTTGCCCTGCAAAATTTCCGAGATCAAAATAATCTGCGAACTTTTAATTGCAATTTTTTATATTTTCTCCATGTATTTTTATTCTTTCGTACAAGAGAAAATGGCGCTCAAATTATTTTAGTAAACATCAACATTTTTTTGTGAACGAATTTTATTGATAGTACACATCTTTGCAGCGGAAAAGGACCGCGACGTATTCATATTTCATCGAATTCGAAGCCACAAAATTCAAATTTCTAAACGCTTATTGCAAACTGAAATCTCCGAAACTCTCGATACGTCAATTAAAAAAAAAACCTCACCAAATATTCGTAACTCCGAAAAAAATGCCGGAATCTTTGACCCCCGACCTTGCAAATTGCTAGCCGAAGTTTGTTGAGCACAAAATTACGAACGGACGAGACGAATCGATGATTTATACACACGACGTCGCTAAATTTCACGAGATCTCTGAAATCCACCGTTCCAATTAGCCGTAATAACGCGTATATAAATGCACGTGCAACGGAGTATATTCACATTGGTGCATTTAGATTACGTACGTTAATGCTGGATATATTGGCCACCCGGTTACGCTGTGCGGATATAACACTATAATTCAGCAGGTTTATTAAAATTCTCGGTGTATTAACGGTAAATTATTATTCGTTGGATACGTGGTAGCGTCGACAGGATTATTATCAACATGATAATATATCAGTAAGCGGTAATAGACTTTACAGATTGTATAAATATAGATCTGGATTGCAGGTGCGTTTGCCCTCGAGCGATTTTTACTACCGGTTTCCTGTGTGTGTGCAGCGACCGATCGTGCTTTCGATAAATGCCTCCTTATCGATGAGTTTGCCTCTGACTACATTATCGGATTAAGAATTCAAGCAGGCCCATTAAAACTCATTGTTTTTCTATGACAGAATCGAAGATGCGTCGCGCGACAATTTAACGCCACGGAGATCAGGACATTTTAATTAGCCTCGACAGATGTTTATTCTCATCATTTTCATCCGGAAGATTCAATTTGTAGACAAGAATCATTTTATAGAAACTACTTTGGTTATTTTTTGTTTGTTTGTTTGTTTTTTTTTTTTTTTTACATTTTCTGTTATAATTATGATACGATTCCTTGAGGCTCCGTGAAAACAAACTTCATTAAGCAGCGATACCGCGCAAGTACGAGGCGATGACTTGATCGCAATTTGTTATCGCCGAGCCCGGTGACGTGGGCAAATATATTGCTCCAGATACGCAATTCATTGGCCACCATGAATACAAATGCCTCCATTTATCACAGCTTAAATAGCAATAAAAAGGTTATCGTTATTATTTTCAATAGGAAAACTCGAATTTTCGTTTATTTTGTTTAATTTTCTTAGGGTTTTTGAATTCTTGCACATTTATTGGTCTCTTTCTCTGTATTCGCTATCTTCACTCTTAGCTTTATTTTGATTATTTTATTTTCGTTTTACACTGTAAAATGCTTCTCTTCATTCAGCTTCTTTGCTTATGTCTGAAGAAAATGAACGTGGTTAGCAAATTTTTAGATTGGCAGTATATGGGAAAAACAGAAGATAATAAAAATGAGTTTTCTTTCAGTAAGTTTTCCCTTCTCGTTGATTTTGCGTGCTGGGTTTTGTTAAACTCGCAAGAAGAACTTTCTGCACTAATGGCGATGACATGAAATAAAACAACAATCTTGTTCCTGACCTCTTGTATTTATAATTGATTACAAAGGTTGGCAATCTCAGTAAAATATCGTCAAGAATACGACAATTATCTAATTCTGCACGACTAATCAAGGTATCTTTGTGAATATACTGAAATATCTGTATCCATCGATCGATATGATTGATTATTTCTGACATCGTGAACGTATGACGAGTTTTTATCGAGAACTTCTTCCACTCGTCATATATTTCTGCACTTTCTGAGACGAGTGAGTTTCTTTCGTCCAAAGTCTATACTGAGACTTCTTTCACTTATGAGCCTACTATTGAAGTGTCTGAAAATTGTGTTTAAATGGCGATACTAACCAATAGTATCCTTATTACTTTACACAAGCCTGTTAAGAGATTTTTATTCGCTTGTGTAAACGATTCTTGAGTCAAAACACATCCAACCAATCTTGCGTTGATTTTTCATTCCTTCATGATCTAAATTGTATCACTAATTCTCTTTGTTTTAACACCAAACCAGGTGAAAGAAAACTGCTTACTATCTGCGCACTACTATCTTTATTTCTAGTTATATTTTATTTTTATTTTAGTTTCATTTCGTTTTATTTTATTTTCTTTCTATTTTGTTTATATTGTGAAAAATGCCACTGCGCTATCTCTTTGTCTTGAGCCCTTTAGCGTGCTTGGACGGAAATATACAATAAATTCTCGCTCATTACAGGAGGTCGATCGGTCAACAATTAATGGGAATCGTCTCATTTTTCAATGCAGTCTTTCCTCCACCGTAAGAAAGAAAACCTGCAAAAAATGTGTCTGGAGTATGATGGGGAGGCAGAAGAATGTTTCTTCAATCCAATCAAATTCGATTTTGTAGACCACTCGAAATGCAAAACTTTATAGAGCATGCAACTACAAAACGAGAGCCTTTTTCTTAATTGGTTTTTCTAGTGCAGTATTTTCTATATACATTTGAAAAAACAACGTATTGCTTACATATACACGCACGTGTGAAGATTGCCAAAGTCGATTCTGGCACACGTTTACGATCGCAAAAAATTATCGAGTGAAATTGGAGACGGAGCTAGTAGCAGCAAACGCGGTCCATAGTCCCTCCAAATCTGGCATGTGACGGAGCTACACATTCGAGCATGTATGAAAGCCTAGCGAGAGTTTAGCTACGATTGGATTCGTGCGCGGCGCGTGATCAAAAGCCTCCATGGGGTAGTTAAAACCTACACATATAAACCTTCATTTTTTGTTTTTCATTGCACACCCCGTATTTCAGCATTTGCTCGTAGAAGGAATGAGGTTTCAGAGTGAAATTCGTCTCGGTGATAATCTCTCCTCACCGCGGCTACTGAATATTGGCCATGCCGCGGCTTCGAGAACGAGAGAAGAGGAAAGGCATGGTGCGTTAAGTTTTACGGTAGGTCAGGGTAACTTGATATCTTGTTGATGGCGATCCTGGCGCTGGTTCTCCTCCGATAAGCTTGTAAAATTCACGTGTGCTGCCTCTGAGGATATGAATAAGTTAAGGATTCTCGGAATAATAAAAAAGTATTAATTTTATTTTAGCTTTGCTCCCGTGGATTACATTCAATTTTGTCATTCGATTTTGTCAAATTCCAATTCTTCGTTCTTCACGTATGTGTTAAAAAACCTTCAGCTACTCTGTACAATAATCATATTAAAAAAATTCTCAAAGATTTAGAATGATGAAAAACGAGTTGCCACTTGGAGGATTATTCAGAAACGAAGAAATTAAACGGTCCCTCGTATATTTAAAAATGTTCCATTTCGTCACAATGAAATGTTTGTGAATCGAATGAAAATATTCACTGATGAAATCGAGCTCAGGAAGCCGTGATTTGTTCTATTAGTTTGTTTGAAAACAACAATTTTTTTGAAACTCATATTTTTGAATGTTAATCTGAAATAAAATATTTTTTTTATCATTCCATAGTTTTGTTGAAATATTTTTCAGTTTCAATAAAAAAATGGTATCATTGTGAGTGCATGTGCAACTAGACACGGTGCGGGCTTCGCGTCCGCAGGTCCAGTCAGTTGAAAATAAGTTTTTTCTAATCAGATCCCAAAGGTCTCCTCAGGAGGTCCTTCTTTTCAGCAGATGGTGGATACACAATCGAGAGAAAGGAAATTGTCTTTTCATCGAGGGAAGGAAAAAGAAAATAAGAAAGTTAAAAAATAGGCTAGTTGAGAGTGTTCTTAAAATTGCTCTCCTGCTCTAAGTTACGATGGCAATATCTCTGCGGGTTCGACCCCCGAATTATAAGCGCGTCCAGCAGTGCAACTTCGGCTGAGAGGAAAAATGGAAAGAAAAAAATGTCGAGCATGTTTCCTCCTCGCAGGTTTTATAACGCCCCAACTTTTTCTCCTACGAACATAACTTAATGTAGAATTTTCTGTGTTTCGCTTTCCTTTTTATATTCTTCTACCACTCCTATATTTTTCTCAAAGCTGTTGCGTGTCGCGCCCTCTCGCCACCGAGAACTTATGATCTTGTAGGGTTGCTCCGGCCCCAGGTATGTTGAGAGATTCGCAGAGAAAACCCCCGAGAAAGCCCCTTTTCTCGCCTCCCCTTTCGTTTAGTCTCGGTTCTTCGGACAACAAAAAAAACCGACGTTCACGTAATTACAAGTGTGTCACATAAAGTACAGAAATGCTCGCTTTTTCGAACAGAATGTTTCTGAACTAGATTGTTTTTTTCCTGTTGCCATGGAGAACAGAACCCAGTAACAACAGACCATTAGATGTCAAATAATTTAAGGCTTTTTTTTTCTTATTTTCTCGAATTCTAAAGTTACGAGCCATCGCTGTCGGGGAAGCAATCTGTTCGTCGTATCTCACAGGCCCTAATTTTACGTTTTTCCAACGCTCTTGTTCGAGTTTATGAAAATGAATTTATTTTTCATTCGTCATTGGATACACACTTGTAGATCATTTTTAATTCGATTTCTCTTACGATTATCAATGCATTCGAGTATTTATGCGCTCATGCTTTATGCCCGAATGAAAATCACTGGAATTACATCACCAGAATTTTGTACGGGATTTGCAATCGGGAATTTATCTTGGATCTTTTAATTGGAAATCGGAATTTTTAATCTGAGCCACGAGCGATGGCTTTTTGGCTCACATTGAGGATAGATCAGCTTACGAGGAGGTTGTGTAGGAAGCTTCGTGTCCTTAAGTATGAGAAAGGGAAAGAAAGTTAGAGTGGGAGAAAAGCGAGTGAAAGAGAAAGAGAGACGGAGAGAAAGGGAGAAAAAGAGAGTTTCTCGGCGTGCCGCCTGCCATCAAAGGGCTTACCACACGAAGAGCTCCCTCTGTCTGTAATTACAGACACGAGGCGTGGCCACTGAGACGAAGAACAATAGAACCGCGCGCTGCTCCCGCGAGAGATGCGATCCGATCTTCCAAACTCTTTGCTTTCGGCTCTTCCTCGCTCCCTTTTTTATTCCCATTTGCTCACTCGCTTCTTTCGGATTCACCCGCAATCGAGGCAATCGGATCTTTGACTGAGGGGAGAGAGAAAGAGATTTTTAAAGCGAGAAGGAAAGAGAGGAAGACGGAGAGAAAAGAATATCGATCGAGGCCCTCGATCGATCCTGATAAGCGCTGTTTTAGGCGTTAAGGAGTTTCCATTCGGGCGGTATAAATTAAGCTTCCCCCCTTCTCTCGTCTACGTTTCGCATTGAATCTCGGACGATTTCGTACCTCTGCGCCGCGGATTATTCCGAAAGAGAAGGAAAGGAAGAAAGTATTTTTCGGCTTGCTCAAATTCTATTCTCCTTTGGCTCGCTTATAGGCCGCTATCTTTTCCTTTTAACTTTACTCCACTCTCAAACCAAATCTCATCAACTCCAAAGACTACGAGATCTCTGAGCAAGATTCGCCTCGCGCGATTATCGAACACTGCAGATTTTCACTGCGGTAATCCTCTCCCGATGCTCTCAGTTTCGACTCACCGATCGTTGTCCCTCGGCTGATTTTTCGTAAAACCACTCCATTTATCATGATCTAGTTTGCAATCAACTTCAGACATTCGTAATCTTAAGCTTGGATTTTAGGAAATTTAAAGTCGAAACGATTGTGCCTCGACGTTGTTCCCTCGTTCGAATTTTCGCGCAAATATTTTCCGGAATTTCCCTCATCAGCGTTGAAATTTCGAGGTGAAAATTCAACTTTTCACGTAACACGAACATCGGTGAAACTCAAATTTCGAATCCACTCAAAATTCACTTTGCACTTATTTGAGTCTAGAAAAAACTCACTTCCAACACACTCTAAACGAGTTTACCTTTCGTCTTCCTAATTAATGACCACGAGATGCTAAGAAAAAAGTGCGAATCCTCGATCGAGAGAATCCCGATTTAGATAGCGATCGGATGGCTTAAAAATAAATTGAATGGATCGAGTTCTGCCTGATCGTTAAGGGCCCGTCAGCATCACAATTAATGAACTTGGCAGAATTGTTCTTTTCGTTTTTCATTAGCCCACTCGCTGTCGTCCCAATATCGCATCTCTTTGTCTAATCGTGTCTCACAGCTGTGTTACTTGCCCAAAATAACGCGACGAAGAGGCAAAAAAAAGTATGATTCGACTCACTAACTTTGACTGTGTCCATCGCGCAACGTTGCCACCGATTTTATCTTCCACTTTACAAAATCATCAGTACTCGGATTGTTCCCTCTACTTTCGTTATATTACCACCAAGCATAATTCCCAAACGTGTTATTATGATTGAGTTGATTACTTTCATATTTCGTGTTCGTCTCATGATTTGTCCAGGCCATGATGAAGCAGCCGATCAATCAATCAATGGGTCTTTCCCTGCTCGGAGTCCATCGGAGATTGAAAATCAAAATGTCGAGTCACCAAGACAAATTGCAAAAGTCGTTCGGTCAACAAGACCGTACAATAATTTAAGCATGGATGCTATCAGTGATTTTAACGTGTTTAAGGGGGTGTTCCTGTGAGCTTCGCGTGAAAATTATTAATACAAGCTGTTGGCTTCGTGCAAAAAGAGTTTGCGCATTCCGCCTCTCTGTTTTTCTTCCTCTCGACAGTCACCATACCGAAAGGACGGATTGAGAGGGAGGCTGTCGAGTCGCAGCACGTAGCGCATGTCTGTCGAAACATTTATTGCCATTTGCGTGATCGTGAAGCGACGCGACTGCGTGCTGTTTTAAAATAATAAGCGGTTGTGTCAACGCAGCCTCTCAGTCATCCCTGTAAATGATAGTTCTTCTCTGTACCGAGAGCAAGAGAACTTTGAGAGTGTGACGTAGAAAGTGAGGGAGAGCGAGAGTGAGTGCTCGCTCAATTATGCTAAATCGAAGAAGTCGTTTGAGGTATGAGAAGCATAAACTCTCGCTGTGATTCCCCATGCGAAACGGAAGAGGAAGCACTCGCTGAGAACAAGCTATGGATCGTTTCGCCTGAAATGGACCGTCTTCAAATTCAATCATTTTTATCTAGACACTCATCAATATATTTTTACAAGACATCTGAAACTAAAAGCCAAGCCAAGTATTGTGGGAGTGGCCTGAAAAGTTTTCGAAGGGTTCCATTGGATGGCGTCGGGAACAGATTATTCGCGACTCATTTTTTGAAGACGTTAATTGAAACAATATTTAGGGATTTTCATGAGAAATAGCGAGGAAAATAAGTGAATCTTGTGTTGGATTTTGATGGAGCATACTTTTTGAAGTAATACAGCGAAAGGAGTCTTTTACTCGAGGCAGAATTTCCCATGGACAAATCATCTATCTACGGAGCTGATTTACACCGTGCAGAGATATGTCACTCGCGGCCCCAAACCACAGAACTCGTCGCGTTCCATCGCAATATCTCATAACACATCGCTCGTCCGTTCCGTCCCAATGATCCCATAATTCTCATGTTCAAGCTCTGAAGAGGAGATATCCGAGGAAGAGAGAGAGAGAGAGTGTGTGAGGAAGAAAGATGGAAAATCGTAGAAAAAGAGTGAATACGATGAATATCGGTAACGAACGCGAGACCCGATCAATTATTACCTGGCCTCGAACTTCATGATTTACGAGAGGGACATTGATATCGATTTTTTTCTCGTTCTTAATCCGCGCGAGGTTCAGCCAACAGCTCAATTCAAACTTTTGACGGGTAGTCCAAGATCTCAACACCAAGGAAGGTAGATTTTTTATTTTTCTTATTTTTTTTTTCTTTTTCTTTTATTATTCGAGATAATATGCACAGAAATAATTGAACAGCTCGTACCGTGGCCCTGAACGGACGATTGAGGAAGCCATATTATGAACGACTTTGTGATTCTTTCGACCTCGATCGAATTACCTGATGGTAAAGTGTGTCTTTATTTTCATAAAAGTAAAGGTACTCGATGGCTGCCCACTGACTCGTTCTCACGTTTTACGGCAACTGAATTTCATTGGGGACATTCATTTTTTGCGATTTTCACCGTTTTCAAATGGGATTTTGATGTTTTTTAAATCCTTCGCATCAATGCGCGCTTCCATCGTGAACTTCGGTTTTTAACGAATTTTCGTATTCGTGCTCGGAAGTTCTTCTGGCACCTTCATCAGGTGCAATGAGATATGAGCATTAAGGAGATTCCGAGATATCAAAGCAAGCCGTACGATCTGCGGGACACTCGCGCAGACAGACAAACGTCCTTAACATCGATTATTATGCTTATCGTCGAGCACCATCAAATGTAGAAGAATTACCATCCTGCGATCCCATTGGTGCCACCTGCTCGACATATTAAAATCTCGATGTATGATCGAAGCTAAAATTTGTCCCGGAATCAAATTACAAGCTGATCGTATCTCCACCAGAATCGTGGCTCACTCTGAATTGAATTTTTACATCGATTTTATTGCACGTTAGTCTCGATTTCTTTTGAAATATCGTCGAAGGGAAATCTTCACGAGAGAATGTCGATCGTTCTTATACATTTTTTACATTTTATGGAATAATTCATAAAAAAAAGTGATTTCGAGTACAGCATCGCGTTTTTTTTAAGTTTCGTGATCCTGTGCGATCCCACCTGTCCCCATTAAAGCACGTTGATGTTGGAGGAGAAAAAACACAGAGAAGGAGCAGTGATAACAAGGGGCACAGGCTACAGAAATAATCATTACACGTACGAAGAAAAATAATCATTACATTTGACTTTATATTTAAGGTTATTCAATTGCAAAACCCGATTTCTTAAGGAAATTTTGAAAAAAAAATATGTCGCGCAGAAACATCGAACGAATCGATTGAAAAAAAAGTAGTTTTACCGTATAGTTTTTCAGATATTGCAAGTTAAAGTGCTATGGTTTCTCCATCTGAACACATGGTAATCGTCAAACAAGAAATGTGTATCGCAATAACTCGAGAACGGTTCTTAACACAGTGTTGGAGTATCTTCTAAAGAAAAAATTAAAAAGAAAAAAACATCAACTACCGTCTAGTTTTTGAGAAAAAAATGATTGTTATAAAAATCGTATGAGAATGTGAGTGGGGAAATTTCAAGGTTCGCGACGTGGCAACGCTTTCGCGTGAGACAAGCCACGATCATCACTATACTTTAGGACGCTGCGCTCGCGTTTCGGACAGCTGCCTGTGCACAGTGTTGCCACGATTCACGCGCTTCCGAGCATTTATTTTTATGCTCGTATATGTGTAATTTATTCTAGCAGGGGCGTACGCAAAAGAAATAATATAAAAATTCCAGAAGCACTAGCAATTATGAAATTTGAGTAAACTATCGTAACCATATATTTTTTTACTGATCATTGACGATAATTTGAATGATTTTTGGAAGATATTTCACAACGAATAATGTTCACACGAGAAGGGGGCTGCACCCTGTTTTTCATGCGGCACTTAGCTGTCGAACTACCTTAATATAAACATTCGCGTTCATTTGTATAGGTAATGCAGATAGTTCAAACAAACGAAAGTTTTTAACACGTTGGTGGTCGTAAAGTCCTGTTGCTTCTTACTACGTTTGCTCGACATGTACTCATTGAAGTAAGACGTTGATCATTTTTTTTTCGCGCTCCTCGTCTCGCAATCGCACGCACTCATTTTGCACCTGGTCACGAACTACTTTAATTTCCTTTCCTGTCAACGCATATCTCTCACCAAATATCCTTCCAGTAATTACCTCCATGGGTATTAAACAACGGGGATTGACATTCATGGCTCAGAAATCACTAATTGAAGGGTTGGAGGATTTAAAAAGAAAGTTAAGCGATGCCTCGTTGGGGAATCTCGTACTGCATGAGAGTAACTTACTTATCGAAAAGCAGAGGGATTCCAAACATTAAAAATCAAATGATCCAACAGCTTGCCTCTTCATTAATTTACGGTATTTCAGTCCCAATCAACAATGGCGATTTTTAACCCTACACCTCATGTGCCTTTTTTCATACCCTCAACCTCATGACCGGGGTTTGAACGCACCCCACTCTTTTTCTGCTTATAAACCCGGTCCTACGATGCTAAACTGACTTTATCCTATACCATTTTCTTCGTTTTTTTATAACGAAAAGAATGATGTACGATAAAACTAATTTCAATTGAATTTATATATAAAAAAATCCATCAATAATCAGTCGATAATGTCGCTTGTTAGGACGGGAGCGTAGTTTGAAGTTCGCGTGGGGTGTGCTCACACCCCAGTCATGCGTTCTTGGGTTAAAATTGATAGCAAGTTCGAAAACGTGATAAAAGGGCTGTAATCCGTAAGAGCATTAAGTCAAATCCTACATTTAAGTGAATAAACATATTTTCGTATGTATATAGTTAGTCCAGAGAGCAACCCGCCTAGAAATTTGTTAGGGTTCACCTGTTCATGATGAGGTCATGATCAGGTTTTGAAACGGGCAATCCTATTGTTAAAAGCCTGATGTGGCCGCTATAAGGTTTTCCACAATAATTTCCAAAACAGCCTAATCTAAAATGGCCCTGATCGGGTTCGCCTAGATAAGGCCTTTTTGACCGTTATCTCATTCAGGTCCTGCTCAGGCTCGACTTAATCACGCCATATGTGGAAATCCTTATGAGATTCCAGCTGGAATCTACCACAATACTGCCTTGACAGTACTTGTTCTATTAGGTCCTTCCAAGGCTTGCCTTATGATTGGCACACACGCGTATTCGAATAGATGGTGAATAAGTTATATTCCATTCGTGTTTTGTACGAGCTCCGAGTGACAAGTTTCCAAGTGATTTTCAAAGTGAGTTTCCATATATTTGATGAAGTTTTATTCTATTCGTATTTTATAAAAGATCCGAGTGACAAGTTTTCAACTGAAATCAAACAATAAAAAAATTGTATCTGAACATAAGTTGAAATGAATCGAGATGACCAACGTCGGTATAAGGCGCGTATGCGTATGCGAAGATATCGCTCTATGCGTAAATTTACAAAAGGTATGTACAATTTTAAAGTGATTTGCATTAATTATATGAACGAATTAGAATTGTTGACATTATACAAACGAGCAAAAATTGTGTTGAGAGAATTATTGATACAAATTTGTGATTTTTCTCTTAGAAATTCTAAAATTGTGCCAATCTTAGCACACCAATCATTTTATTTTATTGTTCAATATTTCACAGATTTACATAGCCCGAAAAAATTCGCCAGCAACGAGAAGAAATCCGTAAGCGTCAAAGATTTTGATCAAGCTGTTGGCAGAGTCATCAACAATGCCAAGGATTGGAACGGAAATCGGGCTATACGCTAAAAAAATGCCCAATAAACGCGTATTTTTAAGAATATAAAATTATACTCTTTATCCACACGTTCCTCAAATTTGACAGTTTATAAAACATAATTATTAAATTATAGGCTACACATGTCAGAATATTCAAAAAAAGACTTATAATTTACATGATTGATTTAATAAAGATTAATAAAATAACGATGTCTTCTAGAAGTCTATGTGCACGAGATTTTCATGTAGGACAACCTGACAGTAGCCTAGTCGAAAACCCTGATCACCGCCCGGTCAGATAACCTGATCAGGGTCTGTAAACGAACGTCAACCGACCCGGACCAGGGCGCCTTATTCGGGCCTGACCAAGCAACCTGGTCACGGCCATTTGTTTCAGGGCGTAACATTTTGGAACAGGGCGTCATCAGGTGGCCTTACAAGCGCCCTACCAAGGCAGCATGGCAGCCTGACAATACCCTGAGGAGGTACCTAGGAAACTTTCTAGGCGGGAACTCACCGGATAAAAACAGTGGCAAAGAATGATTTAGCCACGAGGTAGCATCGCCGTAATAACGGCTAAGTAGGATCTTTATATTCTTAGCCGGAAGGCAAAATGCGAGTCTCTTGGATTTCTTTTTCTCTCTCTCTCTCGTGGTATCTCATTTCTCTGTCGTTTTTACTCTGTGCAAAATGAGAGAGAGGGAGAGTAAGAGATATGAGAAAAGAGTGAATGTGGCGCGCGGGTGAAGAGTCGAGAGCGCGGTGCAACGCGAAAGTCAGTTTTATTTTAATTAGCATCAGGTGGTGCGACGTGTATTTAACAACTATCCCGCACGGCTGTGTGTTGCTTTATGAAACAGCGGGAGAAGAGTCGAGGAGAACTCTCGCCTGGCGAATCTCTCTTCGGAGTTGAAATTCCTCGCGAGAGATGTTTTATTCACGGACACCGGGGGCCAGGATTCAAAAGAGGGAGAGAGAGAGGAATAGAGAAAAAATGAAAATAAAAGTATCAGCGAGAGGGCTTTTCTCTCAGTCGGCTGTCCGATTCAGCTCACCGGATCGGCCAAAAGCAAACGGACACACCGAAGATTTTGCCTTGATGCCGCTCAAATACTAAGCCTGCTGATGGTGTGCACGCAGCTCAAGTAGCAGCTACCGTAATTTGCATACAATCCACACTCCCTGATACGTGAATGAGAGAAACAAAGAGGCCTGGAAATATCGAGAGAATAAGAGAGAACGAAGGAGAGGAAAAGGGAATGAGGAAAAGAAAAAAGAGAATGAGAGCGAGCGTCAAAGTAAACGAAAGATAAATTAAAACGGAAGAGGAAACGTACGTGGAGCACGATTTCACCGAAACCTTTGAATCCTTTGATCGAATGTGGAAAAATAGATTTCGAGAGGAGTTCTTGGCTTCATCATTTTTTTCTGATAAACTATGATTTGGTACCATTTTGATTTTATGTTTTATTTATTTATGTATATATTTTTTTTCAATAGTCGCTTTTTCAATGCTCCGCGAGCACACGTACTTGAGCACATTTTTACATCGTCCCTTTGAAAGTTATTCGTCCAGTGAGTTGCATCGGTATCTCAACAATTTATTCGTCACTTCGCTTATTTCAGTCTCTTCTCCTTTACGATTTTTCTTCTACTTCCACTGCAGTCGGACGAGAAATCAGCAAATAAAGAGAGAAGGATAAAAAGAAATTGGTGAAAAGGGATATTGGAATAACTCGAAAAATATTCAGGCAAATTCAATTCAATCATTTATTGACATTTTTCTGTCGAATGGTCACAAACATCTGCCATATTTTCCAATTGAAAAAACATTTCTCAATCCCCCAAACTTTTTTCGGTCAACCAATCATAAAATGATCGAAACTTTATTTTGAATTGAAGAATATATAGAACTTCTTTAAAAATAAAAAATAAAAAATAAAAAAAAAACAGAAAAATGTATTTTTTGTGTTACGTGAAGACCCAAAACATTTTTTTCGACTCACAAAATTTTTTTTCAAGGCTGATCCATCGTCGAATTGTCGCTGAGCATGTACGTAAATGCGTGTGGACACCACTCTCGTCCAACCTAAGAGAATTCCAATAAAGAACAGTCCTGCCGACTCGTTGCAACGAGAGAACGAATTTTTCCCCTGCTCCGAGAGAGGACGGCGAGGCTCGAGTGATCCGGCGGCGACAAGATTTCGTCGGGAGGACGACGAGCCTCGTGAAAAAGTGTTGAACTCTCTCATTCGCGAGAGTATTCGTGCGCAGAGGCACCTGTGACAAACCGAGATATTCTCGCGACAGAAGAACCTCGCACGCTTTTAAAACGTGAGACTTTTAACCGCCAGATTCCTGGCCGCTAATTCTTACCCAGAAACACTTTGCCTGTCGCTTTTTTCCCCGTTGACCTTCGACTTTTTTGCCCAGGAAGTAACTTGCTTGCACGCAAACCCACATTTCTAAGTGCACCGAAAAAAAAAAAAAAAAAAAAAAACACTTTCGATTCACTTTCTCATTTTTAATAAAGATAAATTATCAACCAGTCGTTTCCAGTTTGACGTTCGCGCTCCGAGCGCTCATTCAACGCTTATCCTTTTGTTATCTCAGTGTACTTAGTGAACAATCACAATCTTGAAATAATGAGACAAAATTCAGCATGGATTTCTGTTAATATACCTTCGCGAGGCCCCACCCGAGGCACTTGTTTTGCATACATCAAATACTTCGTATCTTCAGCAAAGAGGAACTTCATAAAGCCAGTAAAACAAGATTACGTGAACGTCTATACGCCTCGAGGCTTGTTGGGATATCAGTAAATGCATGTCGTGTGTGTAAAATGGCTGCATGACAGGAAGCCAAGAAAATTACGATGCGAGATTATGTATGACGTGACGCTACGATATATTATTCAAGGCAAATTCCTATCATAGTCATTGGCAATGAACTACTGTTTCACCGCGTTCGCAGCACTGGCTATCGTTTCTTTTCGACGGATCGTAAGGGCGAGGAGAAGGTTTTTGGTGCGATCGTTCTACACAAGCAGCATTTATTCTCCTTTTCTAAAGTCCACGTATATTTTACAGGGTTTAAATTGAATATGAAAGCGTATAAAATTACTAATAAGTACTGCGGTGCCGGCATTGCATGTATTTATGCAAATATTTTCAAGATTTATCGCGAAAATTTTCAAATTCACATCAAGAGGCTGCGTCCGGACGTCACAATTTTGTGGATACAAAAATAATTAATGAATTTTTAAGCACCCCGTCGTGATAAAAAATCGATTATTTCGCCGGATGGGGGACCGTCGATTTGAAAGATCATTCGAAATATACGGCAGATTCATTACGAAACAAAATCCATTGGAATACAATGATGAAGTATTCGAGCGAGGAGGAGAACGAGCGTGTGGGACATTCGCGGCACATGCATATGTCGCGCGGCGTTTATATGCATTATTCATTTGCAAGCGAGAAAGGTTCTCCGAGACCCGATATGAGGTCTCTGCCCAAGGGCTCGACTCGACTCCAGGGGATTGGATTTTGATGAATTTAATCTCGAATTTGCTCTCGGGGTTTGAAACTCTCTCTCTCTCTCTCTCTCTCTCGGTGCATTGCGAGGAGAAAAGAAAGAGGAAGAGAGAGAGAGAGAAGGGAGGGAGAAAGAGATAGGAAATGAGATACGGAGTGGGATTAACGAGTTTTGCGCTCGGCTTTGCCCACTGCGGCATTGATAATGGAGGAGGATTTGATGGGATATCGCAGATTATATGCGAGTTTACCGTAGAATCGACGTTCCTCAAAATTTCCCGATTCCCGATTAATAAGAGAGAACGCGGAGCTGCTAATGCGACTGGAAGTGAAATCTGGTCATACGATATTTCGCTGATTCGAAGGAACGGGAAGAATGGGAAGTAACTCGGCGGGATATTTGGCTGTAAAATGTACGTAGCGAGAGCGCGACCCGGAAGAATATTGAGGAAGATGCGCGCATAACGGATATGCAGAGAGGGAGTTCATTTCTGCACAATATTCATTGGTCCAGCCGATAAATCATCGAGTAATGGGTTTCTGCGGAGCGCGCCATGGGATTTTCGAGTGCTCATTCTACTGTGCGAGTGTGTGTGAAGAGGAGAATAAAAAAAAAAAAAAAATCGTCAAAAAAAAGAACAAAAACGTAAAAAGGAAAGGGAAATGAGAGAAGGGAGAGGAAGAGGGTCCTCTGGCAAGCTCCCCAGGGGAAGTAACATATAGAAATACAGGAACGAAAGAGGTGGCGTGTGGACGAGGTTGTGCGGTGTACTGTACGTGGGTGCATTTTACGAGTCTTCCGGCGGCATGCGCGGCAGTATATATGCCGGTTTTGCGAGTGAGTTGAACGGCGATGGTACTGCCGGCGCATTTGCTGCTGTGTGCGCTGGACCACGAGCGGACATCTGTTGTCCCGCGGTAGCGTGAAAGATAAAGAGAGGGAGACATGCGGGATGAGAGAAAATGAAACACGGAGGGAGAGAGGGAGCGAGGATATAACGACGATATCGCGTATCCCTGCTGGGCTATCCTATCAGCCCCGAATCGAAGCGTTCGCAAAAGAGTTACTTTTGCTTGTGCGAGAGTGCGGGAGAGAGCGAGACTGGAGATATTGCGAGTGAGGGCAAAGAAGGGGTGGGGGGGGGGGGGGGGGGGGGAACGAAACAACAAGACGATCGAGAGAGTCCCTGGACGCGCAGCGAGAGTGTAATTGGAACGGGTATAAATCTCGTTCGAGGACAATAGTTTTTCCGAGGCTGTATTTACAATGCATCTTGGTATCTGCAGCTGCTGCTGCTGCCGCCGCGCGTACGTCTCATTAATTAAGCCCCTTGGTCCTCTTCCCTTTTCCTCTTTCCGCTCCCACTCGTACTTTTGCTCTCTCTCCAACACTCCGAGCTTTCCTCATGCCAGCTCCCCCTTAATGTATGTAATATGAATGGTACCTACGTTTTCCGCGGTTACTTTTTCACTCTGATATTTCGACCTGGTACTGACAGAATAATGGAAAGAGTCGGTATAAAACTCCATGTTTCTAGCACGCATTCTTTCGGGATTTTCGTTTCGTGGGGAGAAATTCATATGAGAATTTGCAAAAAATTCAGTCAGCAATTTCCGAGGGAATCATCCCTCGTTGTTATTCAGCATCTCGAGATGATTTCTGCTCGAATGTTTTATCGCGCGCTCTTTTATTGGTGGAGTATTCAAGATCGCGCGTGAGGTCTCTCGACTCTAGAGTTCCTGGAATTTAAACACAAAAGGCTTGATTCCCTGGACAAACAATGATGCTGCTTATCGAAGCGAGAGAAGTGATAAAAAGTGTAACCGATTCGCGGGATGAATTCGCGCCGAAGAAAAGGACCACTGGGTGTTATGATTTTTTATATTTGTTTCATTTTTTTGTTTTTTTTTTTTTTTTTATTATTTCATTTTTTTTATTATTTCTCCTTCGAGCGACGACTCGACGTATTATATGCATATAAGAAAAACGCATTGGCAGTGCGCGCGCGGCTTTCGAGAGAGCGAACCAACTTTAAGAGCCACGACGAAGAAGCTCGAGCGAGAAGAAAGAAAATAAGAATGAGAGAGAGAAGGTCGAACGAGGAGGAGAAGAATAACGTATACAGAGATAGAACACGAGAGAGAATCGATAAAAACGTCTCGTATTTTATCACGAGTTATGATTGCTGCTGTATAAGAAGTCGAAGTAACAATTTATCGCGGCTGCCAGGACCGCCGAAGAGAAATCATTTTTGCGCGATCTGCCGTTCCGCGCGCTTCGTTCCGCCGATCGGCTCGCGATTCACAACGCGTTCCTTCCTTCGTCGTATCGCCTATACATACGCCTTCTGTGTGTACGGACAAAACACATTTAACGAGAGTTGTTACTGCGTGAGAACAAATTCGATCGATACGATTCCATGGGGGAAAAAAAAAAACATTCAAAAAATTACAAACAAGCAAACAAAAAACTAGTAAAAAAAAAATTATTTCACGACGTAGCATCGCGATTCAGAATCACGAAGCGGTGAACTTTAAACATCATCTTGCGAGAGTACAATAAAAGAAAAAGTCCAATTTGATCAAGCAACGTTACAAATGTAACATAAATTCGATGTCAGAACTACACACAGTTTCATACTAGAACGCGCAATTATTATTTCGAGTAAAAAGTATGCGGAAAAAATGTGAAAAGTAACAATGAAGCTACTCAGAAATTCTCAAAGAATCAGTCGCAAGAAAAAATGATTTATTACGTCATCAGCCCGTTGATCATTTCTTTCAAAGTACATTCATTACACACACACACACACACGCGCACACACACACACACACACACACACACACACACACACACACACACACACACACACACACACACACACACACACACACACACACACACACACACACACACACACACACACACACATACACACAGCTCATACGTGTATGCCCACAAATGTGTCGTAGAACGCAAAAGCAATAGGCGGATGGAATGCAAGAGGAGAAACATCCAGCATCCAGCAGCAGCAGCTGGCCTATAAGACGTCGAAGTGCTCTCGTTATTGATTTACGTTGATAGCTTCTCGGATATTCTCGCTGAGAGTCCTTCCGAACGATCTCGCGTATATCTCAGCTGTAATATATATGCATGCATCTCTCTGTATTGCGGGTTAGCATCGTTGAGAAGAGTTCGCGCGAGACACGCGCGCTTCTCGAACAATAAAGAGGAAAATAAAACGTTATTACGGAGTAAGTACACTCGGAGCGGAGTTTCGAGCACCAACGCAAACAACTTCATTATTCTTCTGTTTGCTCAACACGAAGCTCGAGTCAGTGGCGCTTCTCGGGGATTTTGTTTGACTGAAGTTCTTTAACTATGAACTTCCCACAGCGATATATTTTCCAGGAATTCGGACTAGTCGCTGCTTGTTGAGCAAGAGGAAGTAAATTTAGTGGAATATTTGTAATTGTGAGTGTGAGATTCACATTTTTTCACTCCTCCAGTGAATCATTTTCATTCTGTATTTTTAGCTGCTTCTCACTGAGGGTTGTAGACGAAAATAATGAGATTTGATCTTCGAAGTATCTGGAAGCATATTTTCGTACTGCAGTTCTGAAAAAAATGATCGTTTTGAAGAAATTTTTTTCTTCAAAAACCAGTTACAAAATGAAATTTTGCGAATTGACTGAAAAGCTTTTTATCGGGGCTGCTCACAGGGAATTTCTTTCAGCTACTTTAATGATGTTTTTTCGATAATGTTTGAAACCAGCACTGTTGGTTTTGAGGAGGAGAAAAAGTTGCAGGAACTAAGAACGATCAGCGCGGAGGAGAGAAAAAGAGTAAAAGATCGACAAATCATAGTTATTCGACGGCGCTGCAAAAAAACGGTCGTGCTTGCTCCCTTAATAGTCAAGGATTTTCCATGGTCTCTTGTGGCAACCATGTAAATAACTTAGGCTCGCTTCCCCAGCTATTTGCCCGAACAATAAAACCACACGCGAAGGGGAGCACGACGAAAAATCATGGCACAATCGATGATCATGGCGAATATTTTTTCGATGTTTCTTTGCACTTCAAGATCACTTCCAAACCAAAAATATGTGTAATTTCAAACTTAATGAAACTCACAGAAAGCTGCCACTGTCACATGATAAATTTGGAAAAAATTTAGGGCACTCGGAATTTTTATTCAATAATAATCAACAGTTTTGTCACAAACTCAATTTTCATCGCTCAACACAGAAATTTTGCATGCACTGTAGTTTCCAATTCAGTCTCGATACAGTGACGATCAAATATCCAATCAGCCCGCAAATTCGATGATGCCCCAACGACTTTTCATACTTTGCTATAAGAACGTGAAAAACAGACAACGCTTCCATCTGCTCTGAACACCATTTGGAGAAAATTCGATTTTATAGAACTTCTCAATAACACTGGAGCTCGGTAGACAAAAGTATTTTGCAGTACATTCCAATCCGACCAAACATTCCAAAAGATACTCCATGCATTTGTGTGATGATACCTCCAACGAAACTTTATTGTGCTTTCTCCAGTGTTCGCAGCATGAAGTAATACGAGATAGCGGTATTGGAGACCTGAGGGGAAAAAATAGAGTTACACGAAAGTGTCCAATAACCTTCGATGTCACCCTTTGTTTTCATTATCAAAACACCACTTTAGTACTCACGGTTATAAATAAATCTACAGATATCGTTGTGACTGAACACGCCTTCAGGACGAACGGTTTATTGTATATGAGCAGCATCAAAATATTCGTCATAAGTGTTTTTTCACCCGAACCTGCCCAGTCACTCGAGTATACGGCCTCACGGAAATTGTCATTCTGATTCAACATTACGAAATATTAGGATGAATATGAAAGTTGAGAAATAACATAATTCGAGATCGAGACAAGTGGGATCACTAGAATTGTAATAATTTGGAAAATTTTGTTGATTTTTATCAAATCAATTCAGAGAAAGTTATCAGCGTGGATGCCCGGCAATTAAACCTCGAGCCTTGCACTCATCCGAGCATCTTGAAATCGTGCCTACGTCGAAATTGAGGTTTCATGATTCCAACTCACGTTTTCGAGGTGCAAATAAAAACCAAAATGCAGACACGAGTGGATGGTATTGGTGTAAAGTTTTCTGTCTCATGACGCGGCGTCGGTTGAATTGATAATCGATCATAAACTGGCAAGAAAAATTCATTGAAAAAAACAGATTTGAATATTTTTTTCTATTCCAATTTCGCTACTGCGAATTCGCATTCGTGTACAGCTGACGCTCATGCGACAAGGGTGTGCAGGTCACTTAGCGTGGTGGAGTAAAAAAAAGAAGTTTGAAAAACTTCCATTTCAGACACACGCTACCTTAATCCCACTTTCCTCAATCCCTTATTCTCAGTCTCTTGATACATCGTTACTTTGTACCTCAATTGATAAAGTTGTTCCGGACCAACCATAGAACAGTGTTTGAATGCCTTTGATGAACAAATACAGCACGACGATGACCGCTTTTTTCGGACTCAACTGCACAACAGCATTTAAAAAATATTGAAACTTGACAACGATAAAAAAGCAGAACAGTTCTGAAAGGTAAAGTTTTCGGTTGTCGAGAAGTAGAAATCTGAATGGGATATTCGTCGTTGAAGTTGAGCCAATAGAACGTGCTCGATGAGATGACGAGACGAGGGGTGCTCAGCACAAAGAAGTGGGGACATTGAATCAACTCAAATTCAACACGAAACATCTGCCGATTTATCTTCATTGAAAAAGCCTTTAAAAACTTGTTATTTTGGTACTTTGACTCGAATATAAAATTGGTTATTTAAAAAAAAAGCGAGTGACTCCCTACTCAGAGTTGAAGGCATTCGATACGAGCAAAGAACACCGTTGACGAGTTGTTATGACTCACGTGAGCAGCTTGGTAAATGAGGGCGCACAAAACCATTGCGCTCGCAACGGACAGCCAGAGAACAATCGGTCCGTAAATGCGTCCGAGGCTCCTTTGGCACTGGGTTAAAGTTTGATGTCTGGAGATGCACTCGATCAATTCCTCTCGATGATTAGCCCCCGAGCCGACATTTCTAATTCGATGGGACAAGGTGCGAAGTTGCCCGGATATTTGGAAAATAAAAAAACCGAAGAGAGAGTCGACGGCTACGGTAAAGACGACGAGGCAGGTTGAGGCGTAAACCTCAAAAATGTACAGTCCTGCGTAAACCCATTTGTTGACAGTGACCGGCCAGGGGAACGAGGTCGGAAAGGGGAGAAGGTATTTTATTGAGTTTTCTCCTTCTGCGAGCTGAATTAGTATGAAAACGAGAGGAACGCTCCAATAGAGTGCCATTATCGTCCAGGATATTCCCATCATTATTTGGGAAGGTCGATAAAATGATAAAAGTGGCGACATTAATATCGGTTGCATCTCTGCATTGTTGTAATCTTTTGCAAATGTGTATGCCAGTGTGCCATGCAGCTCGAACAAATTGTCGCGATATATGGCCAAGCATATCATCTGTAAAAACAATATTGAACGTAGGTCAACCCCGTGCATAGCTGAAAGGTGACGAATGCCCATTGACCTTGAAGAAATAGCTGATCAATTTGTTTTTGATTTTCATTGTTCCTGCTTAAATCTTTTCGAGTTTTCACGAGATTTTTCCATTATCCTGACCCCCCACGTATGACCTGTTTTGCTACTTTTATTATGTCTGTGTATGACCTTCAAAAAACTGGTCTGACAGCCATTTGCTATAGCACTGTGGTATTGGTTTTAAACTGACTGAATTTCATTTTGGTTGCTGCCTTAAACTCAGCGCTCTTATAAACTTTTCCTCAATTTTCTATTGAAATAATTACTCATAAATTCGATTTTTTTTTTCAATTATCATTACTATTTTTCGTGTTAATTTTTTTTTGTATTTCTGGTACTCCAACAATGGAAATGGCTTCAATTGCCATCACAAAAATTCAATATCGTCCTGATGAAAGTGACTCGAAAAGAATAGCTCAGGGTCAGGGAAGCCAAAAACAAAATTTTCATCACAAGTCACAGTAAATTGCGATAATTGTTCTTTTAAGAATTTACGTAGAGTACTTGAAGTCTTACTTTTTGTATGATGGTTACGAAACCGAGACCTAGGCCGAGACCAGTCAAGAACAAATGAAGATTCGTAATGTGCTCGAGACAAAACTTAGTAATTGCAAAAAGCATTAAAAACGATCCTAATCCATGGACACACATCAAAAAACGATAAACAACGCTTGAATTTTTTCTGGGCCAAACTCCTGCGAAGAGCAGCATCTTTTTCAATATATTTTCATACAAATTGTACTTGTCGATGAGATTCGACGTTTCGTCATCACTTTTGAGAATCTGTAATCATTTTTATTTATAATTTTCATCGAAGGAATCAAAAGCAAGGTTTCGTGGACAAATTTAATCTTCACCATTATTTACAAAAACCTTGTCGTCAGACGAGTCGTCAGTCAATCCCTTTTCTACCCTGGTACGATCCTGACAAATGATTTTATCGAACAAAATTTTTCGATTTTTTCACAAATTTCTCCCTTCGCGTTTAAAAATTTTTATAATTATCATTCCGGTGATCGTACGAAGTCACCAGGGTACTCAGTTTCTAGTTGGAAGAATGGTAGAGTTGAAAGGAAAAATGTCGGTTTAAAGATTTTTTTTACTCACGGAATACGTGAAATGTTACTCGATGTTTTTCACCCTTCTGATAGTAAAACACTGATACACGAGTTTGAAAACCTTGGAAATGTCAGGGAGACAAACTAAACGATTCGAAACGTTTGAGCAAAAAAGAGGGGATAATAAGGAGAAAATGTGCAGAAAAGAGAAACTCATTTATCATACATAAATAAAAGTGGCCATTAAAACCGACGTTTTTATGAGAAAAACTTGATAAATTGCATTAAATTGTTTTCCGTTTAAATAAACTTTGCGCACTGTTGTTTCCGGTTACGTTAAACGTGTGTAGAATAAAATATCATTTAAATATAGCATCAGAGCATAAGTTTCCCTTTCGCGGAGGCACAAGAACGGATCTGCGGGGGGCGGGAGGGGGTCCGAGATTTTCCCGAAGAACGAGTGTCACTAGTCGTTCTTGAGCTTTTCTATTAACCGGAACTTCCACTCACAAAGTCTTCCGTTCTCTCAAAATTCTTTTGTGTTTGCAAAATTCTAAATTCTTTATTACGACGGACCAATGTTATGAATAAAACCTTGTACGCGAAATGATCACAAAATAATAGAAAATGGGGAAAAAATATTTTCAAAGAAAGACACATAAAAATGTGAGGAGTGACATTGAAATAAATTTTGAATAAAGAAAAATCTTTTAAGGTTGGTAAGAAATTCAAAAAAGATGAAGAAAATCAAAACTTGGATTCGGTATTAAAATAATGAGACTTCATGCATTTCGTCATAAAACTTTCCCGGAAGTTTCTAATTTTTCTAATTTTCTCAATAGGTGCTTACATTTTAACGTCAATTCTGAAACTTGGAAATATTTTCATAGTTTCCAATACCACGCGAGTTTGGCGCACTCATTTTGGCACAGGGCCATCAATAAAAGTAAGAATCGTTTAAACTCTCATTGCTGTCGAGGCAATGCGAATCAGTTTGAAACAACGATAAATGACGCTTAGATCAACGACGCTTTTTTGTCGTCCGGCTGTGCCGATCGTGCTTGTCCATTTGATTTCATCGGTTCGACCGAAACGTTATTTTATTGAGTGCAAATTTTTCGTCTTGGCTGTTAACGTTCTCAGGACATTTTTTTTAGTTTTAAATTCCAATTTAAATTTAAAAATTGTCCAACTTCAATACATAGAAAAGATTCACAGATGATAAAAGTCCAATTTACTATAGCCTTGACTATAGTAAAGAATTCTATAGTATTAGCCTGAAGTTTCTATTTTAAGCCCACAACTCCGAAATCAATTAACTTTATGAATAAACAAAACCGTTTATAAATTGTAATTGAAAAAAAATTCTCATTTTTTCTTACTGGGGGTAGTCGAAGAGAATAAAGAAAAAACAAAGGGATGAAACACGTCATGCTTGATGATAATGTGGAAATAAGTATTCGAAATTAGTTATAAAAGTTACTTTTAACGTACGTTCGCATGAGGGTGGAGAGAATTATGTTAAATTGCTTCCCGTTTATTTATACGTGGTGCATACACTGTTGCGCCGAGTAGAAAAAGATCCAATTATATTGGTGACGTTAGTGAAGTTCATACTTTCTGAACACCCCGTGCGGAAGGCCGCCATTTTTTTCTGGTAGATCTCACGACCCCAGTCGCTCTTCAACTCTGGTGTCAATCGGATCTTCCCTCCCTGACAAGATTTAGATTACTCATCGTGAAATAAACTCTCGGGATGGAAAAGAAAAAATCGTGGTGGGTGAACAAAACACCGAAGCCCATCAATCTTCCTCGTATAACGGTGAGTAAGTGATTGAACGATGCAACGAAAATTAATATCTACGAAAAAGTGTCCTTGTGAATTTACGGTATTGTAGATCTAGGAAAAAATTTATTCACAGAATTTGTAATAATTTTTTTTTCATTATTACTATGCAATTAAAAAATTCAGAGCACCAATCAATTTTTCAAATATTCATAAGCGAGTGATGGGTGTGCGTCGGTGTAGGCCTTCGACAGTCTCCCAAGTGGGGGCGGAGACACTACTCGGATGGGTGGCTGCTCAGCCTCTCGTTGACTCCTGCACCGATCGCTGAGCGAGAAGCAATTTTTCCGGATGAACCTATACATTACCGATAACCTGAAGTGCTAAAACTGAGTTACCAAAGTGCTGTAAAAAAGTTTAGAAAACCACAACTTCACAGCCTCCAACAGGAAATTATCACATTTCCTTAGAATCCGCTTGGAAGTAAACCTGCAGAAGGTCCTGAAATGTGTTTTCTCCCAAATCAAGCCCTTGAAAAAACTGCTGAAACGAAACAATCAACCGAATTAGAATTGATGAACCCGAATAGGATTGAATCTCAGTAAAAAACGAAGATTCATTTGTACGTTGAAGGGACTCGTGCAGAAGCACTGCTCGTAAAAGCCAACATTGCGTTTTGGCCGTTTGATTGTCGGCGTTGTAAAAGTTTGCCTCTTTTTACGTATTTATCAAACTGTTACCGGTTTAATATTTGGCCAGAAGAAAAAATGGTGTATGAAATCCTGTTTTCAAGATTCAAGTAAGCTCGGGCCACAGTCATTGTTGCCGAACGTCGAAAAGAATTCTCCTTTCGATCCGCTTGATTTGTCGATCTTTTATGCACACAGACACAGGCGAGTTACGATCACAGAACGTTGGTGCATGCGTTCAGCACGAGCGAATGAAACTCTCTGGAGTTCCGGCTAATTGCACCGGAGGTAGAGAGTAACTGAGATAAAGAGTAAACGGCTCGAAGAAGTGGGCAACTGGAAAATTTATGCCCTGCGCTCGTTTGGTCCAAAGGGTTGCTTCTATATGTGCATATCCAACAGCGTAGATCCTCTTGGCAAAATGTGTTCGAGCTTCACTCGCTCTCTCGCTCGCAATTACGCAATGTGTTCCGGCTCCGGTGAGCCCAGGAATGCACGCAATGCTTGCCCGCAAAACCTCCTGGCTTAAATAATTCAAAATTACGTGGAAGAGAGATTGAGAGCGTAGAAACGGGGGAGGGGAGATGAAACTGATGAGAGAGCGTTAGACGAACGGGAGCCCCGCGGGCTCTCATTTTTTCGAATAAACTCTCGCGAATCTAATGGAGACAAGTTTATAAAAACGAATTTCGGTCCATTAATGTTCGGTATCTCACGATTATCTAACGTTTCTCTGTTAACCACAGTCGAGGAAGCTGGACCGAAGCGAAATTTATTATCGAGCGGAGTAGTTTTGTGAAAATCTATAAATCTCACTGCCTTCGAATACTATAATTAAAGTTGTTCCCTCCAATATTTTGTGTTTACTGCCGCGTACGAAAAGCCAGGGGAAGTCGAAAGGTACGAGGAGAAATAGAGAGGAGAGCGAGACAGGAACTTTCTGTTGATCTTTCGAAGAAGGTACTTCTTCGCCAAAATGTTATCTCTCTTCCTTCCATTCTCGCGGCCTCTCGTTTTATACGCATCAGCCAACGCTAAATTAGCTCATATAATAAATTCGCTCCTTCTCCTAAAGTTCTTCCCCCCTCCCTCTCGCTCTCTGTTCTCTCTTTTTCTCTTCAGATGCTTCTGGTTGCCAGTACAAAATCTGTATGCATAGGGTAACAGCGGCACCTTCCGAAACCCAAGGCGTCCTTCCCTCTCTTCCATTCTTTCTCTTTCTCCCTCTTTCCCTTTTCCACTACGTTGGTCGCGTCGTCGGTCTTTCGTCGTTCTTCGTTCGGTTAACCTCTTCGGAATATCTTTTTTCTCCCCCCCCCCCCTCATCCCGGAGATTGCTTCAGGCACCGCGCCCAGCATCTTTGATTTTGAAGAGATACGGGCTGCCCATTCCTGATATCATAGCGTTCTCTTGTCCTCGGGCTAAATCGACGTTGTCTTATAATATACTTCCTTGCACTTTTATATCTGTATATGCCCTCGTAGGTGTAGAAGCTCGTTCAAATTATATTTTCACCCGTCACTCCACATTCGTTCCTCAGCCAAATTGAGCAATATCGGACTCGGTGGGAATCGATCATTTCGACGAAAATTCCCAAGCCACTCGTCCAAGGACGTGGCACATTTTTGGCTTCCAAGTGCTATAAGATCGTGTTAAGCCCAAAATCGGTTATTTTCACATCGATTAAAATCGTTTCGCCGAACTTCAGGCCGGAAAAATCCGAAAGATGTGAATGCAAAACACTTGGGAAACGAGTCCATTTTCTTTGACGCAAAAAGCCCAATTTTGAGGGTCCAATTCAGCGAACCGATTTTTCCAATCCATTTCTGTTAAGCATCGATTTCTTGTGAACGGGCCTGTACCTTGGAAAGAATTGCGTATAAAATGCACCAATTGATGATTATATTTTTTACTAGGGTTTGCAGAAAGGAAGAGCGTGCAGGAGTGAGAGGCGCGGGAAGGGGGGGGGGGGAGAGGAGAAGGAGAGGGAGACAGAGATAAAAGCATCAGCATTTTGTACAACACGAGGGCGCCGTATAACGTTGAGGGTGTCTCGTTTGCACCTGTGGACGAGGGGGGAATATCTCACTGACGTGGAAAGAGCCACAGTGAAGATCGTTCGCTTCTGTTTTACGTCGGCTCATTATCCGCGATGCGGAGCTGCTGTTGCGCTACTCTCAGCACACCCGCAGCATATCACGAGAGCCACTGTGCTGCACACGAGAACAGGACGAGCCATGGGAGACAAGGATATACGCGCGGCGAAGGGGATCTTTTCTCTCGTTTATAGTCTCGGGATCTACGCCGAGGAAGATCTTTCAGGCGTGCAAGTCGAGGTGATACAAGAGATGAAGTTTGCGAAGATCACAAGTGCATTTTATACTCTATACGTTTAGGAGGAAAGCCTTTATTTTCTTCCATTTTTCTCCTCTCTCGCGTTCTTCCCTCTGCACTCGCCCCCTCGCTCCTCCTCTTCGTCTTCTCTTTTCTCCACTATTTCTTGGATGCGATCCATCTGTCTGCGCCCAGTTATATGTCTTCGTAGCTCACCTCCGGATGAGATATTCCTATGTGAAATAAGTGGAGATAAAGTGAAACGAGGACTGTGTGAAAACGACGAGAGAAATCATTGTGAAGCAACTTGGAGAGCTTATTTGCGATAAAAGCTCCTTAACGAATGTCGATTTTATGGGGGTCCTTGTAATTCTCGTTAAACCAGCGATTTATACAGACTGGAAGCATCACTTATTGTTGCAAATATTCATTTGAGACTATTCCGAGCAAACTTTAGCCTCGTTAAATTTAATCTTCGCTCAATCCCCATCACATTCCCGTCCCCGTCACCCAGTGTTCAACGTCCAATGCCATTTATTCGCATGATCAATGATCGTGTTCCTTCCCGCATTGGGGAAGCCGAAAATCATAATTTCGTCGCGTTCAAAATAATGCCTTAATTTGCATGCAACTTTGGAGCCTCTCATTTCATGCACTCCGCGGATGTAGTTGCGGTTGAACGTCATCGAAAAATTGCCCGAAAGCTTTCGGATACTTATTAAATGAGAGCAGCTTACCGAGCAATTTGCTCATTCTATCACCCCTCGCTTTTCAACTGCCCGCGAAACATCACTGAGCTCAAAGACTCCAGAGAATCACTCATACGTTTATTGATACGTACGTGTATATAAATATAAAGCAGCGCCTACGAGCGGCGAGATTGAAAAGAACCGCAGATATTCCTCGTGTATTTTAGTGCCCTCGAGGAATAGCGCTCGTCTGCGGTTAGAGCACCATTTTTACTTTCCATTCAATAATATCGACGCACAAAAGTGCGTCAAAGCACTCGAGAGAAAGGAGCAGGGAGCGTGCGTGTGTCGACGATTTGTTGGACACAAAGTTATTCGGCGTGAATTAGGAGAAAAACGAGTGATAATTTGCTAACAGCACGCGTTATTAAGACGTGAAATTGGAAAGCATATGTCTTGGCTACGTGGTCGTGTGGCGTCTCCTCGAGCAGGTTTCACCATTACGTTTCAAGGATCCTTCGCGTGTCTCGTAATATCGGCTATTAGAGAATCACGTAGACATTTAAATGTGTGGATTTGCATGTGCGCGTGCATTTGGATGTGTGCATAGATACGTGGAGGCTTCGCGGAGAGCTAGAAATCACGCAAAAGGCGCGAGACGATTAGGAAACTTGCACATTCTCTCATGTAATTTATAAATTGTTGGAAGATCAAAAATACATGAAACGGAGAGGGAGCAGGGGAGGGGACGCGGGAATGGCAAAGTTGACGCGCGGTGTGGTCACTAAATTTAGACGCTGCACGCACACACCCCCGGGCACGTTTTGTGCATGTGCAGTCTCGAGGCTGGCCATGCCGCGGATAAATAAATAATAAAAAAACGTAAGAAACTCCGGTCGTTTTACAATATAATATAGATTTTGTAATCTATTTGACCGCAGGGAAAGATTTTCGGGAAAGGGGCCTAGAGAGGAATGAGACGGAAGCCGCGACGTTCAAAGAATCTCTTAATGGCCCTTTTTCGGTTTAGCCCCGCATTATATAGTTATGCAAAAGAAACGATAGGAAGCCTCAAGACTCTCGAGGCGTTCTGTGCTTTGGCCTCGAGTCAAGATTTGATCGGTGCGGCTCGACCCAGTCCACGGTGAGGATGACTAATGTTCCCTTCTCTCTCTCTCTCTCTCTCTCTCTCTCTCTCTCTCTCTCTCTCTCTCGGAAGAAACTTGCAGTAATCATGGATGCTTTGACTACGATACAATTCAAAAGTTCATTTGAAATCGCCACGGACCGGGGGTTCATATTTATTTTGTCGAAGAATAATTGTTCAAGGAGAAATTGATTTTTCGGATTGACTACAAACGCGATGATGTCCAAGAGACAAATCATCGGGAATTTCATCTCCGATAGACAGTTGCTGATTAGAGTTGTTAGTTCGTCAGAAGCCGCGTCATTTGACCGTCTTATGACCGTCTAAAAAATGACCGATTTGTGACCGATTCATTAAAATGGCCGCCGTTTGTTTCGCATCGAATTTTGAGTTTGTAACAACGGTTTGTTTAAACAAAGGCTTAATAAAGTAAGTGAAAGAAATAATAGAAAAATTGAAACAAGAATATAATTAAATATATTTATTATATTGCCATAAAGTATGTGCGTGTGTAAGTTTACTATAAGAAAATGTATTGAATACAGAAATATAATATAAGAAAACTGGCAGTTGATTACATGTATAAAATATGTCAAGCAAATTTGATATTGAATAATAAAAATTCAATTATTACGTTATTCTTGTGTTGTGACGCGCGACTGAAATAAAAGCATTCCCAAATAAAATTATAATCAAAACAATTAGCAAAATTTGTGACCAATTCGTGACCATTCAAAAAATCACGGTCATTTTGCAACTATGTAGACGAATTCCGTCATTTGACGCGGTCAATTGACGCTAAACAAAAAGACGGTCATTTTGACTTTGAAAAAACGCTTTAAAAACAATGACGTCACAAGACCGTCAAATGACGGTCATTTTAGTGTCTTTTGACCGGATATGAAAATAACCGTCCTTTTGCAACTCTATTGCTGATCGATTGGATCAGTTTTCCAATGGAAGCCACTCCGATGCAATGTGAGAACTCGCTCTCTCGTTGGTCTCCATAGAATAATGCACTTTATGCATCTCAGTTCATAAAATTTTAACTTACCATTCGATGTCAGATGCTTAAATCATTTTTTTTCTTACCCGCTGTGCTCGTAAGATTTCCGCAGCGTAAGACGACGAAAGAACGATTTTCGTGTCTATCGCGCTCAAGATCCGGGAATTTTCTCCCCGACGCTGGCACGTCTTCGCCTTCGTCTCGGTGTCGTCGGCGTCGACTGCCCGCCCTGATACATCTAGAAACCCCTCGCAGACACCTCGTCCTTCTCTCATGTGTGACATCTGGCAGTCGGCAAGCTCGTTTGTCCCGTTGAAATCGATGTAATTGGATAATAAGTCTAACTTTCGCACGGCGCACGATGAAACAAAGACGGCGATGAACCGCGCGACTCGCCGCCGTGCGTATACACATTTGTGTGTGAATTGTGTGCGCTCGCGCATGGGACATTCCACGTCAAATGAGCAACGCACTGAAAAAAATTTCACTCAATTTTACTGTCGCGGGAGCCACGACTTCGACTCACCGCTTTTTTATTACGCGCCGTTTAACTTGTGCGGCTACTTATGTTCTCACTACTATAATTTGCTCCAACCTTTGGTGAAAGTCGACACATTTTTATTGCTACTCGAAATTTACAGAGCTTCAATCACTTTTACTCGTTCCTCTAACTTCGCTTTTTCGACGTTTTCCGAATTGCATTTCACAACGCGAAAGTCGTGATTATTATTTCACGATGAATTACTCAGGGCCAATGCGGGCTTTATTATTTTTGGATTCTCAGAAAAATTCGTACGAAGGCGATCACTTTTGCGGCAATTTTGTTTTTTTTTTTTTTTTATTGACCGGATGTTTAGTTACAGAAATCCCCGTACATTTTTACCAGAAATATGTACGGCTGTGCATTCGTCTGAAAATTCTTTCTCCCGCGGTCCTCTCATTCGCCTCCCATTCTTTCCATTTCTCTCGCTGCGACGTACATCTCGGAAGAAGCAAATGATCAAAGGGTCATTTTGGATTCTTCTCTCGTGGGGACAGCCATCGAATTTCAGGGCTCGAACTCGCGAGATGAAATTCTTCTCACGATTTCGTCAATTATGCCAATTTATCGTGGATTACAAAGTTCGAGCTACGCTTTTTCGGGGGAGTATTCGTCGTCTCGGTATTTTTAAATATTTTGAAGATGAAAAACACATTCTTTGGTTGCTGAAAAATATTTAAGGGCACAAAGAATTTTCATTCATTCCTTTCGGAGCGTCGATTTGCAGTTATATTTTTACATTCCACATTATTTTTAGCAGAAGTGATAAACGAAAGAAGATTTTAAGGTGGAATAGATGCGGAAGATTAAGCAGGAATTACCACGCCTTTCCATCAACTCGAAGATTTTTTTGAGGAAACCGGTCTTACCCTCGATTTTACACTTTATATCTGAAAAGGAACTGGCCAATTTTGTTTCTGCAGACAGGCAACCGACCTTTTCCCTTCACACCTGAAAGCGTTTAGGATTTTTATACTCGTTAATTAAATTTTGGTCTCCAAATTGGCGGTTCTTGTGAACGTCAAAAGAACTTGCGTGACGTTTTATAGCACAGTCTTTTTGACTCTTTTGTAGTCGATCGAGCATAACAGCCATCGGGACCCTGGACCACCGACGATCATTTTCATCGCGTCTCCAGAAGATTGGTCGAGGGGGACACCCTCGTCGATTTTTCATGGGTTCTAGCGTTAAACTGTGTCGAAGATCGTGGGAGAAATCTAATCCATTTCTATTGTTACACCTTGACACAGCAACAAGATAATTTATACCATAGAAACGTAGCGTTAATTTCATCTCCGTGTGAAAAAAGAAGAGTATATCACGGTGAATTTTGTCTCATGAGACCCGAACTTTTCACCATGACGATTACGATTTTCGAGAGCATTTTTTCTAATCATTTCACGGAAATTAAACCCTCAATGGTTGTAATTATTCATTTGTAATTATAAGACTCAAAATACGAAACGACAGTCATTTTAAATTCCAAAAGCAAAAAAACAAACTAGAAACTCGGATTCACTTGAAAATAAAGAATTCATTGAATCAACGATAAAATTAAAAGTAAATTTGCACGAATTTCATTTTTTTGCTTATAATTTTGATTTTCTTAAATAAAAATAAAAACTAAATTTTGCTTATGATATAAAAAGTTTAACAGAACCACAATAACATCTTATAAAAACTTGAAAAAATGATAAATTTCGGGCATCCGCAGCATCGTTTCGTCGGATCAACGAAACCCAAAAATCCTTCAAACTGAGAGATTTGCTCGGGATTAAAGTCGTAAAGATTTTTTTATACTGATCTCCTGCTGGTTTGGCGATGCATGAAAATTTGAGCGATCGTTAAAAATAGCGGGAATATATGGAATTAAGAAAGATGACAAAAAGGTGTGATTTTTCGTTGAATCCGCACGTGCTCTGTCTTCCTCACAAGACCAAAGTTTATTTCGTTGGATCAAGAATGGAAAAGAGCTCGACGAAAAAGTAAGAAAATAAAGCTTCGAAATCTGGCATTATGCAGATTACAGTAGCCGTCGTACAGATCAGTCAAGAATTTCGTTAGCATTTCATCTCTTTCTTCCTTTCTCTATCTCACTGTGCTCTAGATTAATATTAATTTAATTCATTACTCGGGGCAACGAAATTCACAGCAGCAGCAGCAGCAGCAGCAGCAGCAGCAGTGGCAGCTCTCCACCTGTTTGCGTCTGTTCGTTCTCCGCGCGCAAAATATTTTTATTTTTCATTCGCATTCTCGTTCTCTTCGTCTACCACAGAGCGAAGACTAATGATTACGAGTGAAAAGGGAGATAATCTGCAGCGGCTAAAGTCCGGTTTTACGTCTTATCCGAAAACATAATTCGTTTATTTTTCATTATTTATATACGGTCGAAATGTTTTTTTATTTTTATATTTAACACTGCCCCGGAGGCGTGAATATTTTTATTCTATATTCAGATATATTTTAAATATCGTACGCGCAAAAACTCGGAGCTTGACACTTGCTCGTCTCCCGCGAGCCTGTATATTTACGTCGTTATTAACGTTTCAGGATTTTCTACTGCCGTTCTTATTTATTGGCGCTGTCAGGTATACATAACTTTTCATTCCGCGACCGCGCAGTAAGGAGAGACACAAAAAATCAGAGGATCGATCGTCCGGCACGGCAGGAATTTCGTATACGAATGACAGAAACGCCGATTATAATGATACTTACAATAAAGTAAATAATGCGTGAGTAACGACGCAATGAATCAAACGAAGTTTTCCTAATTAACGTTCGATCGAGGAGGACTCGTTACCCCGAGAGTTTAGGTGCGACCTTGCGGCTGGGAAACAAACCCGTAAAAAAGAAGAAGCAGCGAGTACGAGCTGAAATGCTAATTTCAGCGATGTTCGGTCTCGTCGCTCGTTTTAATTGCACTCGCGGAGGAATTTCACGAGGGCGATTTACGCGAAGGCATTTCTCGGTAAGCG
The DNA here is from genome assembly GCF_019457755.1 of Venturia canescens. NCBI lineage: Eukaryota > Metazoa > Arthropoda > Insecta > Hymenoptera > Ichneumonidae > Venturia > Venturia canescens. The sequence continues at coordinate 9,280,481 of NC_057423.1, read as the reverse complement.
ATTCGCGGCAAAGATAAGCAAAATTTTATCACTATTATTCTCGTTATTCTTGCATCAACAATAATAACATTTTCATTTTATTCACGCAGTTTCAATTAAAATTCTTAATAAATTTATTGCCTTTATTATTTTATTGTTATTGTACGTGCGTGAGCTACGATAGAATTTTGTGTGGGCGCGTTAGCGATGCTCTCTTCTGTACATGGAATCTCATTAACTCCGCTCCTTAACCACAGTCAAAGAGGAAGAGAGAGACGCTGAGGAGGGAAAAGAAAGGGAGAAGCGAACGATAAAGAGTACACGCACGTTGCGCCTTAAGGGAGAAAATTATCACTCGTACAAGCCCACTACTCGCATCCGCATCTCGTATAACCGTGGGTGTCGGACGTGTGACCCTCCTTTCTCGCGTCCCAAGCACCTGCCTGACCCCCCGGCTGAACCCTCTTTCGCCACAATCTTGCGGCTCGAGGAAAAAGCTTTCCAGTTGTCTGGACACGATGCGCTCCCACTTTCGCGGTTTATTCTAACGGTCGCGCCTGCTCGCAGTGTGAAACGATTTTCTCGAGGACGTCGCGCACAAGCCGAAGATGTTACGCTTCGTAACGTTTTTTCTGTAGGTCAAATCCATGAGGATTCGACCTCAAAGTTCTCGGTCGGAAAAAACTCTGATTTTGAGTTATTTTTGTACAGAGACTTTCCTCGTTGACGGATTTGATCCGATTGACAATATTCTGAAAAACATTCATTGTTCAGGGGCTTGTTGTGAGTCATCCGGCCTCCAAGTTCATGGGTTCACCCCGAGGCTCCCCGAACCTGCGAGAAAAGTGAATTCATTCAAACAAGAATAAAACAAAATCAGAATACAGTGAAAAGGGAAGAAATACTTTCGAAAAAGTCTTCGCGTCCATCGATTTCTTTCCCCGAGTCACTTGAACTCGGGTCTCAGACGACAGTCAAATTCTTCTGATAGGCCACATCCGTTCGGAAATGCCGAGAATTTTTGCGGTGCCGCGTTACCGACAAGCCCATCGGTAAACACCAGACTGAAAAATCGATGTCGATTTTTGTAATATTCAGCTTTGTCGGTACAAACCTCGGAATGAGATTTTGCCAACGATCTTGATCAACGAATTGAATTTTCTTTTTTTACAAAAAAAAAATGGCAAAATTTATCCCAGAATTTTGATTATGTCCTGATGCGATTGAAATTCAATGAAAGTTCGTTAACCGAAAGAAATAAAAGTTCGTTCGGGTTAAATAAGAATAAATTGAGGAAAGATTTGTTCCTGCTGGAATATTTAGAGCCGCGGTTTATTCATTCCAGAACACTCTAGAGGAGCGTAGCGTTGTTCATAGCACATGGGAGTTCTCAGTTTTACGAGTAATCCGAATATGGTTGGATGCAGGGAGTGCGGAGACCCGGATTACGCGCTGTTTCGTATTCCTCGCTCACGCAAAAGCTTCGAGCTCAGAGACATTAATCAAAAGTCTGTGCGGAGCTAGAGCGCGCCGCGCGCATGTTTACGGTCCCGAGTTGTTCGTTGCGCTTCTCGAGTTACACCGCCATCTTAATATTTCCGCATTTTTTCTCGTAACACGACTCTCGAGTATGAATGACGTGGACACACGTCGAGTACTCACTTTGCCAACGGAACACGTCGTCTCGTTTCTACTCTGGTTTTTCTGTTTTTTCTAATGCTTCTTGTTAAACGCAATCAAATATGCTGATAGGAATTTCCGTGCGGGACACGCGTGCGCGCGCAGGTGCCTGGTGACGCCAGAGAAGCCCAGAGAATCGAGAAAAACAAGATTTTTTCATCGAAATTACCAGTTTCCTGTGGCCAATAAATTTTGACGAGGTCGCGACAAGATTTTGATGTTCCTATCTAAATTACAGGCCCAATAAATTGCCCCGATGGCCCTGAGAGCAAGCGGACTAAAAGATACGCCAGATTTAATGCGGTCCCAACCGAGAAAAAATCACTTTCGGAGTGGCAAATTCTCAGGTCTCACGCGTGGCTGGGGAGTAAAAAAAATAGTACGCTCCGCGGAGAGCTCGATTAAATTCCACACTTTTATGGTGATTGAAATTTTACGAGACAATTTTAACAACTGTAAATCTCCTTTTTCTCTCGGAAAGAGCCTTTTCGTCTCTCCTTCTCTCTCCCTCTCTCCCCTCCCCCCCTGTTGTGTCCATAAAAGCAAGGGCGAACGCGGGGAAGCAAAAAAAATTGCGCAAATTTGTGCCCTCGTGCGCGTGAGTGGTGAGTGAAAATTACATTTTTTTTCTTGCCCACTTCGTAATTACACGAGGAGTTGGTCCAGTGCGCAGTGCCTGGTAGATTAGTAGGCTTAATTAAAATTTTATAGCTGATAATTTTCGATGCGCTCACGGAGGTTTTCGTCCCGCTCGTGCGTGACGGGATTTCTGGAACCGGATTATACAATTTTGTATTTTCTTTTTCATGCGCTTTTTCACAACTCAAGGACAAAGTACAAAAGGTGGTGCAGGAAGAAAAAGAGCGAGCGCCGTGGACGGATGCAACCCGACAAACTTTGGAGTAGGTCCTGCCCGCAGGACCACGTCGAAGTGCGGAAGCCAAAAATCCCAGCGCCCAGCTCGACCGACACTGTTTTTCTCAAAGGAGGAAATATCTGTTCGCAGAATCAGCAGAAAGGCTAAAGCATATCAGTCACTTATTGATTAATCATTTAAATCCTGAATATTAAACCGTCAGCGTTGAAACAAGGCAAAACGACTTTTGGACCAATGACCCACTGCCCTCCAAAGCGTCAACAGGTCCATTAAATCGAAGCGCAAATCCCCTGGAGCACCGTGAGCACACATCGAAATCAGAACAAAGAGAAAAGAATATTGCAAGAAATAAAACGTGCTACGTCGGGGGTGTGATTTATAAGCGAGAGCGTAATGGGGGCGCGTTGATACGGTCAGAGGAGCAGGAGCGAGATGAGAAAATAAAAGTGGATAAAGATGGAGACAAAAGGGAGTAAAGAAGGGAGGGAGAGAGAGAAGAAAATACTATTTTATTCTTGCCGGAGGATATTATTGCTCGTCTGACCTCGTACAAGGCAAGATTCTCGATATCGTTCTTGCTCTCTTTAATCGAAAGACCGCAAGAAGAGACTCCGAAGAGGGACCACGCGAGAGATTTCCTTTGGTTTTGGCATCGCGAGGATCGGAGCGACTGTCCGATACACTCGCTCCCATCGCTGGATCGGTGGCTTGCCATCGAAAAGTTAAACTTCGCAATAGCCGGCTCCTCGAATCCCTGCACTTACGTCCTTTTATTTGAGGAAATAAGATTTGTGCACGTTTGTACATGTGCTCGCTCACGAAAGCAAGTCGGCCACGATTCACGTCCAGCCATATTGATTGACCTTCCCGCGCGGTGAGATATACGTGAGGTCTCGCGCGCGGAAGAAAGCTTCGAGAGCTCTTCTTCGGGACGCGAGCCCGAACCTTTTCCGTTGCAGTAACGCTAATCGATTGCTCTCCGCTCCGTACCGCGTAGCCTCGATTAAGTATTGAATTATATACAGAAAAATAATAAACTATATATGCATACACTGGGAGTCGCTCTCTAAATTTGTTTCTCGAGAGCGTCCAACCTCGAGGGACCGGGAGAGGCCGGCTCGCGCGAGTCATGAGAAAGAAGTTCAAAGTGAAACGAAAGTGCGATGCACGTTGAGCGGTATCCGTGTACACGTAGCTTTTAATGTCGATGTGAGAGTGGAAGGCGCATGGGATTTCACGAGGAGAGTATCGCACCGGAGCCCCGAGCGATGCCATCGCTCAATACACATGCGCCGACTGTATAAAACGTTTGTATGGAGGAACGAGGAAGTCGAACTCTCGTGCGCTCCAATTCGATCGTAATAACCGGTCAAGAAAAATGAACGAGAGATTCCTCGCGTCTCATAACGGCTCCGGGGCTCCGCTCTCCTCAAACTTCTCCCTGGTAAAGTCTCGCACGCTGTTCATTATTGGCCAATGTAATTGATTGTTCGCTACCAGAGAATGCTGGCTTTGCATCGATGCGGATGCAAGGTGCGCCATCAAAGTTCGAGACAAGCAAATTGCGAAATTTTTGGAATACCGTTTTCGGTGGTTTTCCAATTTTTGGCATTTTTTTGTGGCGAGAGGAATTTTGCGAGAAATTCAAGCTAATGCGCTCGGAGACGTTGCGTAATGGACTTGGAAGTCGAGAAATATTCGGGATTCGTCATAGCGCGAGGGTAGTTAGAACTCCAATGTGAAAGCAGCAATTTTCCAACGCGACTTTACATTTAAAGTGTGTACGGGACTTGAATACAGGTTTAAATTGTGAGCTGCTTACGCTTGAAAAGATCTGAATTATTGAGAGCTGAGTATTACATTCTCGTTATATCACGACCCCATTATATTATTTGTGGAGACAGCAGCTGAAGGAATCACGGAGGTGAAAGAGCCTCGTCTGGAGCAGGTGGTCCATCGCGAGACACGTCAGAAACTCTTGACGATTTTTTCCTTTCAGACTCTCTTCCCGTCCCGTTGACCAGCTCGATAATAACTTTGCAATTATTTCGTAAATCCTTGTTTATTTAACAGATATTTTCTGGAAATCTGTGGGCTCGATTACGCACGCAATGGATTTGCGTCGTTTCCTTCTTTAGCCGCCTTCATCTTTCATTTTTTTTCACTCTTCGTGTCTTTTTTTTCTCCGTATATTGAGGCAACTGGGCATGAAGGTTTTGTGAAAAAAATAGAGGGCAATTCGACTCCGATCGTTTCACGTTCGAGTCGCTTCATAAATATCCATTATTGTCCCTTTTTGGGGCGAGCATTCGGCCGAGAGAACGTAACAGTTTTTCCACGAGCTTACTACCGGGACGAGGGAGTGAGAAGAGACGAAAAAATAAATTTTCCAGTGCCACGGGACATCATAATTTCACAAATACCCCACGGTACATTGAGTTTATATTTTCGCTCGGTAATATTGCCCTTGTCACGTGTGTCACCACGCATCTACAAAACAAACGTCTCTGTTCGGTGATCCTACGTCAACAACGGGACACGCTGCTCTTCCCCATCACAGATTCCCATTCAGAATGACCGGGATAAGCATACAAATGCTTTGAGAGGAAAAACTGAAATATTTCCGACGTTTTCCCAACTCAGGCTCGAGCACATGTTGATACAATGAAGAAATAATAACGAAGCAATGATTTTCAAGGTGCTCGTGATTTGTGGTCGTGTTTATATCCGAGCGAAGGAAACCGGCATCACGTTGAGTTGGAAAAAATGTTGAAATCGTTCAAGTTCCAATTTTTACGTGCACGAGAGCGAAGGAGAGAGAGAGAGAGAGAGACTAGTTTATCCGGAGGCAACGAGTTCGTTCTCAGATCCGTGGGCCTGCAATTGGCCATAAGGAAGTCAACTCTGCTGCTCGAGAAGCTTTGCAAAAAATATATATAAAGATGCATTAAACTTTTTCCCACAGAGTAGCATATAGCAGGAGCGTATATTACATTTAAATACGGTACATCACACGTATATATGTATACGATTGAGAGTTGACGTTACGTGCGACCTCGCGTGTGCCGAGCGTGTGCTGGCTCGGAGGCGTAAGTCTAATCGTGAAATCGCTCGCGTTAAGAAATGAGAAGGGAGGCAAAAGTACGGTCGTGCCGCAGACAGAACGACACGTGTGGTTTTTCTCTACTTTGTATGCGTACGAGAGTCAAAGAAAGGAAGAGAGAAAGAGTGTGAGAGAGAGAGAGAAAGAGAGAGGCCGAAGACATTACGGGGATGTCGGAAGACTTTGCCTGTGAATACTCGGTTAATAAACGCTCATCGTACGGCGCTTATCCGTTTCTCTTCACCTCTATTTTACGATTATTGCCCAATGTTTCTGCCTCTCTCTTTCCCCCCGGCCTCCCATCGACTCATCCCTCTTACATTTTACACCTGGGAATTTCCATGTAAGAACATCCGACGATGGCTTTTTGCAACGCGATAATTACAAACCTGAGAAGATGATGGCAAACGATCGCGCGCTTGGCGAGAGAGGAAACTGCGAATCTCAACATCAGTAATGTATGCCTTGAATTTTCTATTTAGAACTTTTTCGTATTCGACTATCGAATTTTCAATGTTTTCGCCGAGTCGCTTATTGCCTGAGTTACAGGCGTAAATAACTTCACCTTCGTAGTAACCAACACTCCTGTACCAGTTATAAAAACAAGATATCCGTTAATTATCGATACTTTTAGTCAGCGCAGAATCATCGAACGCTCGCCGAGCCCCCCTTCGGGACCGCGATGACCTGCGGATCATGCCGAGTAATCTCGTGCGGATGCCTCGCGTCACACTCGCCGTCCAAAGGTCCCGCGGAGCCAGCGAGCGCTCCGCTGCGCGGATGAGCCTTCACCCTTTTGCGCCACATTATTATTTTTTCAGTTCCCAAAGAGAAAATTATACGGAGTCCGCGGAGTCCTCTGCCTTGAGGAACGTGGAGAAATAAAAAGAAAATGAGGAGACGGAGAAGTGGATAGAAAAGGGGGAAAATCGACGTCTGACCGCGTGCCTCCGAAGTGGAAGTTCAACTATACCCAAACTATATTTATGTATGTCCAATGTATATGTATATAGCAATGATCGCATGGTAAGAAAAGAGAGTGGAGGTTGATCTGAGGATGGAACAAAATGCCTGGTACGTATACGGTAGAGCACGTGATTACTGGCGGAGCCTCCGTGGCAGCGGACGTAGCGAGGCCTCCGTAGGTCGAGGGTCGGGTCCGCCTCGACTTACCGAGCAGCGAGTAGGCCCCAACGAGTAATTGCCAACTCGGTGCATCTCTGAGAAATTGTGTTGTGCCGAGGAGGATCTTCTTTGCTACTCTCTTTCGCTCCTCTCCCTCGTTCTCTCTGTTTCTCCTGCGATCTCCAACTCCTCGCGCAGGATCTTCGACTCCCTTGAATAAAAAAAGGGCGCGGCGAATAAAGACTGGCAAATCTTGAGCTCTCAACTTTTGCGATAGAGTTAACAATCGCGAGGGCTCGAGAATAATGGTAAGAGGTATATAAAAGTCGATTAGATTCGGGACTCGAGACGAGACGATCTTTATCGATCCCCTTGAGGATGAGGAAAAAAAGGAATTTCTCTTTCTCTCCGCAGTCTCTCGATCGATTACAACCTCTCGCAATTACACGCATTTAAGCTATGTGTGTGCGCGTGTTTGTGTGTTGCAGACAGATCCTATCTCTCCGCCCTGTGAAAGGAGGCCTTGTTTATAAACCGATAACGTAATTGAAACGATCAATATATCGAGTCGATCGCGCTCGAGTGTGCATTACGATCGCGAAGTACCTTTAATACAGAGGAGCGGGATAGATCAGCTTGGGGTATACACACATGCATATACGTTGATACTCGTGCATAATATGTGAAAGAAAAAGCAGTTTACACGAGAATGCCTTTCCTGAGTTGCTCGCGATGTATGAGTCACGCGATATCGTTACGGCGCATTTTTCTGATGGAAAAGCTGAATAAAACAACCTGGAAAATCATGCACGAACCGACGAAGAGAGCGAATTATTTTATCATTTGCGATTTGAGAACGAAATTGAAAGTTTCCCGCCGTGTGGTTTCAGAACATTTGGTTTTTTGCTTGAGATCTTTTATAAAGTTATACATATTCAAAGAATTTTAAGGCCATACACTTGCATGGGGCGGTAAAAGGTGATTTTCTTGATTTTTTTTCTACTAGAAAATAAATGTTTATTGAAAGACTGTGAACGACATTCATTAGTGCATGTGTTCGTGTACTTGCACAATTTTTTTCATAAAAAAATTTCTCAAAATGGCGCAACTCCAGGTGTATTCCAGTAGCACCTCTTTTTGAGCATCAGCTGCGGTGGACGTGATAAATAAAAACTATTAATCCGATCCACACCAAATTTATACGACTTATTTATAACAATAATAGCTTGGGCCTGGACGAAGGATTTGTAAAAATGTTGATTTAAAAAGAAAGGTGACAGTTTTAAACTTTCGGTTGTTTCTTACAACTTTTTTCCCCCCAACAAAATACTAAATCCTTCGTTCAGGTCCTAGCTATTATTATAATAAATGAGTGGTACAAATTTCGTATGAATCGGATTAATAGTCTTTTAGTAATCGTCTCCAGCCCAAAGGTGTTTTACAAAAAAGACGATTTTGAGATAATCCCGTTCAAAGATTCAAGTATTAGACGAACCCATAGCTACGAATCTAATGCTCCGATCTTTACGAAATTTGGTGAGAATATTCTTCAGACGTTGTACTCGTCGAAGAATATCTAACAAAAAGTCTTTGATTTTTCCCCCATCACAAGTGTATAAGACCTTAAAAGTGTATACAGATGAGCTACATTTTGACGGAGAAAATTGAAAAAAAAATCTGCATACGTGTATGACTCCATCTATCGGGAGCGATCCGGCGCTGTACGAGGCTGGATTCCCATAAGCTCTCGTTAATAGGCACCCTTCTCATTGCTTATCTACGTTCGTTTAGTGTGTACACCTTGTGCTTTGTATATACGTGCCCTCCCGGAAATTGGTTCGTACTCTCGTAATTTAAGTCATAAGTACGCGAAAGCCTGGTACGCCGCGTAAAGTCGCGGCAATAATGATCGTTAAGTAATGAGCGAGCGATAAAGCTCGGAGCTAAACGTATGCTCCAGGGAGGAAGAAGGCATATGATGCTTTGGCATAATAGTTCGTACGAACGGCGTGTTGTAATCATGCTATTCGCACGATGTATACGTATATCTTGGGGGAATATTTATACAGGGTGTCCCATCACAGTTTATCTTAACTGGAGTTCCGAGCTCACGACTCCATTCGAAGTCTCGAGGAGGCCCAAATTATGTTTTTATTAGATCATCGCCTGCTACGTTCACATTAATTTTTAATGGTCGTTACAGTCTGATGAATTTACGATTTTGGAGGGCCCTCGGTGCGAAATAACTGCGAGGAATTTTCGCATGTTTTTTCTTCCAGTTTGACAGTTTGCTCTAATAGTCTCCCGCTCTTTTTACGGGTGTCTGCTCGCAAGGGCGTTTTTTGAAATTCAATGGGCCGAGGCATTTCGACCGGAAACTCCGTCCCCGAGTGGAGCACCTTGTATACGATATTTGACTCGATCAAGGAGCAAACCCCCGCAGGCTTTCGCACTTTCATCATCGCGCGGGAGAGAGAAGAGACGCGAATCCCTTGAGCTGAAAATCCATCCAGCATGCTCATACGGAACGCAACGTTTTTCGCGTAATGCAACGTTGGCAATTCACCCGGGATCGTCGGGCTTAACGGATATGCGGCGAAATGGTTTCTCTCGCAACGTGTAATGCAAAAACGTACCGCTTAATCATCCCTTAATAATGTCTCGTACTTTCTCGCTCCCGTTTCTCCACCGACGAACACACCAAAGCGCGCACGTCGAATGTTCATCTTGCAGCCGGAGGCATGTACGAGATATCTGCATTTACGTTCTCGTCGCTCTTGTTCCTTTCCCCCCTTTTTTGTGCCTCGCTCCTTCGCCCATAAAATTATTGCATAGCCCACGATAAACTTCATTTTAGCAATACACGTGCTCCCTTTTTCCCTCGCTCTGGGTCAAGTGTTAATGCAAAACTCACTTTTACTACCCCGGCATGCGAGCTCCCTCATCGATGTAGCACGCACAAATGCACGCGGAGCGAGTGAGAGGGTGCAGCAAATGATGATATCGTCACGTACACAATTTGAGACTCATAAACGATTTAACCCCATTGAATAAAGTATCCCAGATGCACAGAGATAATAATCGAGTGGGATAATTCTGATGAAGATTTTTATCGTTTAATCCCGTGCGAGGCGCAAGGGGGTCACGAAGACTGCACATTTTCGGAGGCTTCTTTAAAACTCGATCGAATATGTGGAGAGAATCCGTGAATAATCGGGGGAAATTCGTCGCGGTACCGAGTCGAAAGGATGTTGACGAAAAATATTTTCTAAATACGAGAATCGTGAATATTCAATAATTTATTTACTTCAGAGACCGTGAAAAAGTCACTATGATATTTTTGATTTTTCATCGAAAGTCCTTTTGAGATCGCCGAAAGTTTACAAAGCGTGCAAAAATCCTTGCAATTTCGTATCCGAGGCTCTTACTTTTTTCCTTTCTCATTTCTTCCCTTTTTTGAAGGAAAATACGAAAATTCGAATGGTTAAAATCCGTGACGACACCGGCATAAATGGTTTACTAACGACCCATGGACGTGAACGATTTGAGCCTGGTGGAAGAAAAATACTCGCTCCGCGCGCCAGCTACTTTCGTAGGGCATCTGCTGCCGCTCGTGGAAATTCGAGGATAAATGACGCGGAGACGCATCCTTCCGCAAGTTCGACAAGAGCCCGGCTTACCAGCACGTGTTTCCCTTTTTGTAGCACACGAACTGTGTGTGGATAACATGCTGACTTGAAAATCCCTCTGCTCACATGTTTTTATGACAAATGTCGAGAGATAAAGAGGAAAAAGAGAACGTTAGGGTGTCAGAAATATCTACATGTGCATTAAAATCTTCACTTATATTCGTATTTTCTGTACATACACTCACAGACACGCACGAAAAAACGACGGTAATTAATGACTGCAAGTTTTTCTGGGCCTCGGCGAACGTCCAGGCACACGTGAAATAACTCCTGATTATTAATTGCCAGGATTTAATACTCATTTATTTACGAAGAGACACTTTCAGCTTTTTTAAAATTAAAGTCGGGAGTCCACAAATCATTTAGGCGCGTTAAAAGTGAGCGAATAGAACTAAAAACGCTCTGTACTTTAACTATAATTTTCCTCAATTTCAAATGCTCCATGCTCCAAAATATTTGTCAAATATCGATGGTTGCAGGACCAGCGTTGTAAGACAAACGTGTAACAGTTACTTTTAAAAATGATTGAATCCTCGAAAATTGTTAGAACCTAGAAAAAAATGCAATAATTTCAGTGACATACGAACATTCTACTTCATTTCTCGCCCCAATTTCTTGGGGCCACGAAATGCTTGTTGGAAAAAAGGAGTCTGTAAAAGTGTTTGAATCTTCAAACATTGGAGGTTTATTATATTTTTATATATGATTGAAAGGATTGGCAGAAAGCCCTGGGTAATGCAGCAGGTTCTCAGGACTGCATTCCGCACCGAAGCTGATATTGGTTGGATGAGCTCTAGACGAGCGACACTCGCGCGTACCGGTCCTCCGGATGGGGGGATCCTGCTGCATGCTGAGAAAATGCATGATCAGCATCCAGGTGGAAATATGCGGAAACTTGTATCTCAGATGAAACTGGTCTGAGAATCGGTGAGCTTGAGTCTCGTCGTCAGTAGATTGGACTCGATAAAAAAATGCGAAATCTCGAAATCAATGATTTTTCGTGCTGAATTCCGATGGGAATGTTCGGTAAGGTGAACGAAGAAGGAAGAAAAAATACTGTGATTTCCCAAGAGCTTTTCAAGCACCTGAGCTCGTCGTGGCTCTCGATTTAAAAATGATCGAGGTCTCGACCGAAATCACCAGATTCCTCACACTCCTCAGTTGCGTTGTACTTTCGCTGAGGGTTTATTTCCGAGTCTCCGTTCGAATTGAGCCCCGGGGTGTTTCCTACAATATCCAAGTCCGGGGTTGACCGAAAAGCTTTTTTCCGCATATGTCTACCGAGCGAGAGAGAGCGAGGTTCGATTGATATGCAAATTGCTTTCGTCATTAGTCGTCACAGTGGCGCGCGGGAGAGGGAAGAAAGGAACTCGTGCAGGGTGTGAGAGGAGGTGTGACCATTACGGAGCCCAAGGACTGAAAGGGTGCCTCAGCTCGTATATATTCATTGACTGATGGAAGAAGACGAGAAAGAGAAAAATACGTGGGTATAGAAGAGCAAAAAAGAGAAGCAAAAAAGCGGTTAGAGAGGCAATGGTCATCGCTCGTTAAAATGAAAAATTACACTTTCCTCTCTTCTGTGTCCGAGAGACAGTCGCTCTATACAGGTATGAACTTCTTTCACGTCCCAGATTGAAATTCGACGTTCCATCTGCGTTTATACACTCACCGGGCTATCTCGCCGCACGCACAGTATTCTGGGTATATTTTTCGCGCGGTGGTCATCAGCTGCACGAGCTCAATCTGCTCTGGTTGTGTTGACTGCTGCCAGCGGGTCAGGCCCAATTAGACTCTGTGCATGAGAAAGTGGCGCGTGATGTGTATCCTGGGTGCGATCGCGTACGTAAAGTCCATAACGGATCCGATGCATTTCGGAGGCCTGCATACGCAACTGTGGATAAAAATATAAATCGTGTGTTTGTGTGTATAAACAATGATAATTATTAACCTCATGCCGTTTCAAGCATGGCTCACAAACGCAAAAGCTTTTGTAGTTTACGCGCGACCTACTCACGTCCATCAGCTTCCGTCGAGTGAAAGTCCATCGCGAGTCAATAGCAAATTTCAAAGAAAATTTAACACCCTCGAGCGGGAGGAAAAATTGCGGAAATTACCGTCGCGGATATATTTTATTTCTCGAAATGAGGTTGCCGTAATGACAGGTTATTTGTAACCTTGACCATTACGTTTATTCGAGGTGCTCAGTAAGATGTGAATTTCGTAAAAATAAGATAAAATTATCGCGTGAAATTGTGCCTAATTATTTAGCCGAGAGTAATCGCTTCCATTTATATAATTGCATCCATTTTATCTCAATTCATACCGGAAATATAAAACCCACGAAAATGTGTTATTTCTTAAATTCTTTCTTGCCTCCCAGCAGTCGCAGGCTCCCGACATTTATTTCGACCTTGAATATATTCAATTGAAGTCCCATACGCACGTGGGGGATTAAGTAGGAAGAATAATTCCACATTGTCGTACGGAAGTTCGCAGGATATTTAAGTTGACCGATGCGCACCGTCAGCTTGATGAATTAAACACGGCTGGCTGCTGCGCTGTTGCGTATATTTTACCGGGAGCAGAAACGTCCCGAACACAAGAGGCGCTACATACGCGCGGAGGCGAGACATTCAGGTGGGCAGATTTACAACGTATACACAAACATATACACGAATAAACACCATAAATATACGCAACCACATGAGAATGTCCGCGTACCTATTGCAGTGCAAAGATGCTGGGGCTGCATGTGCTTTACTGGCCAGGACGAGAGCCTGGCTTCGGGACTCCTGAGTGAGAGCTTCCCCCTTGCCATAATTACCATGAGCTCTCCCTCTAATTTCTCTCTCGCTCGCTCTCTTTCAGAGGGACAGAAAAATTGAGTCTGCATCTCGTGCGTTCACATGAGCCGAGAAACAGTGTGTCCGCATTCGAGCCAGGCCCCGGTACATGGACTGTCAGTCGTCTACTGCAGCTTCGTTTGGTTCACCTTGCTCACATTATACTGGTAGCAGAAGTTGAGCGAAGAAGGCACGGTAATTAGAGACCATCAGATGTCAAAGGTCAGCGAGGAACAGTCCCAGGGAAAATGCTGGCTGGGAGATAAATAAATTCCGAGGCGAGAGAGACTCGGGGCTGCTTTTTCTTTGGTATTGGGAAGAAATGTTTTTTTACTCATTTTCAAGGAACAATTTCGCTGGCTGAAAAACCTTTCGGGGGACTCGGAGCTTCATTCATATTCCATCTTTCGATTCCATGTGGTCTGACGAGCCTTTGAGAAATAATGTGACATCCTCCATGTTTGTATAATTTAGATGAGTATTCAATAAATGTTTTGACTCGCGCAGCTATAAATCGATATCTACGAGACTCTAGCCGCCATGCTTCGTTAAAGAAGCAGCCAAGATGAGGAGGAAAATAAATTATAATTCGATGTAAATGGATTCGGGATAGACGAGGAATCGTCAAGAGGTCGTGATACGTCTCTGCGTGGGACGAGAAATGCACCGCACACAAACGACAACTTCAATTAGCCATACTCCTCCTCCTACATATGTCTATATATCGAGCGTGCTGGGGACGAGTTTCTCGTATCTCTACTACGATTTACCTTCCCAGGAAGTCTCCCGTATGGCTCACGTCTCGTAACGTCTACGCTTACCCGCTCGGTATGACGCTGCTCGTCGACTTTTAACGGGGAAAAAATCATTTCGAGTCACTTCTGTCAGAGATATCGAACATCACTAAAATGATGGGCGACACCACTCGCTTTGGAGTGAAATCGAAGAACTGTTGGCTCGCGTCACGCCGTCGCTCGAACCTTAATCCACCAAATTTTTCAGACTTTTATTCTGACGGATGTCGGCACTCGTGGCTGAGGAGAATCATTCGAGTTTTCTAGGAAATTACAAAATCGGAGTCAGAAAAACGGTTTGAATGGGTTTTGAAAATTGGACTCTAAAGATTCGTCGTTTCGGGCACTCGACGCGTCGACACCGTTCACGAACACAGATTTTCGGTGCAAACATTGTCTCAGAATAAAAATCCTCGTATTTTCATAATCGGAATCACAGAAAGCGAAATAAAAAATGAGCATCGGAATCTGGCATATTGAAGTGAACGTTACGGAGATGAAATTTTTACAACTGCAGTCATAATGATAATGCATCATGTGGCACTAATAAAACTGGACGGATTATGAAAAAGTATCTACACACTCGTATGAGTTGTTATAAAAAAATGGTTATCTGACTATAACTCTCCAAGCATAGAATGAATTTTATGATTTTATTTTGTGGACTATTCGTTATTTTACAGTGTAGAATAAGTTTGTGTGACCTCTGGCCTGGGAGAATCTCGGGTTTCTCGTTGATGTTATCCGATGGGGTTTGAGTAGTCGTGAGAGTACCCGGATTACTCACGGTACAAGCCGTATAATGTGGTGAAAAAAAGAAAATCTCGTAAACCGAGTAGATTCAGTATGCTCGTATGCATAAAACGTATGTGGGAAAAATTGGTGGAGAGGGAAATCGAGCTGTGGCATGCATGATTTTACGACGAGAAGTGATGCAATTTCGTCTCTTTTTATGGATGTAAACCGGGGGCAGAGAGCGGCAACTTCAATATTTATGTGCATTGAGAGTTCTTTGGAATTTACTTTTTGTCCAGCATCTCACCGTGTGTAGCAGCGTCTGCGGATACGTCGAAGGTAATATTCCAATGAGAAGCGAGAGAATGGTTTAGTGTAGTTGAAAAATCCGAGTGGGGCATATTACCTTTCGAGGTAAATAGAAAAATATAAATTTATTATAATGGGAGAGCGAGTGCAGGGAGAGAACCGATGAAATATCTGATTGGAGATGTAGCCTCCGAAAGACTCGTTGAACATTCCGCACAATGAGGGTGGGCCATTGAGAAGGGTGGTATTTTCTGGGCTATGAATGGACGCCTTTCTCGCAATCGATCAATAAAGACCACTCGACGTTCGCTCGGGACGTACCGAGGGATGCTCGGAGATGAAAAAAAGGAAAAACTCGAGAGCGTGTGCCGGATACGGAGAGGGGAGCGAGCGGCGAAAAAAACTTAAGCAAGAATGACCGGATGTGGATAATCCGAACGTTGCTGTTCCACGTTCGCAGCTTCTCTCGCCAAGAAAGAGAGAATAAAATATGGAGGGAAAAAAAGCCACCTAACTGAAGAAGACGTCCGTGAAAAATGGTCTAGGCAGCAGCGCAACACTTCTGAAACAGCCAGAGCGAAAGGAGATGCGGCTCGAAGATCCGGGGCTTCGTTTTCAGCCTCTTCTTTTTCCTCTCTTGGCTCCTTCTAATCCTGTTGTGAAAACTCGCTCTCCCGTGTCCGTGACGAACACGACACCTCGTGGATACTTTATGGCGAGTCTCGCTTATCTCTGCTTTTTATACTTCTTGCCCCGAATGATCAATGACTAGAGACTGAAAATTTATGCACGAAAATGGCGACTTTTTTACCTCCGGAGCAACCGCGGGCCGTCGAAGATTCTCTGCATTTTATTTTCATTGCACTTACTTCAACATTCATTAAACGCATCATCATAACATTTGAATACGTTTTTCATAGTATGAATATTTATCGCGATGCAAATGGAAATATTTGCCCCCGATTATTCATAGTTGAGCTTAAATATAAATTGCTTTGAGCTTCGCTTGTTTTCACCAGAGTATTTCGGTGCTCGGAGACCACCCAGAAAAATCTAGAACCCGATCGATCAAATGCAGCTTTCGAGCTAATCAACTATTGATATTTTCAACCCACCAGGGAATAATAGTCCTTGTATGCAAACTCAACGAATCTTCGCATAATGCATGAATATACATGTATGTGTAGCAGCAGAGAGTAGACAAGATGAAATCGTATTTTTGCCTCGGTATTATGTCAAACGTCATGTACGTGGGTTCTTCTCAGTCTCGGGGCGTCTAATTATATTCCTCCGATTTACAAGATGTCCAGGCTAAATTGAATCCGACCCAGAAAACAAACATCAAGACTCGTCCCTCTTTCTCTCTCTCTCTCTCGCTCGCCCTCTCATCCATTCTCTTTTTTATCTTTCTCTCTTTTCCTCGTGCATAATCCCTGGCGCGCGCGTCCGCGCACGGTCCCGCGACTTGACGTGCCCGTCCGTCATCGTGCTCTGTGTATGTGTCCCGTGTTTGTCCGCGCAGCCAGATGGAAACTCGAGTTTCTTCTTCTTGCTCTCGCTTTTGCAAACTTCTCTTTGGCAACAGCAGCCAAGTAGGTTGTATCCCGTTGACGACATCGTCGTTGTCGTCTGCTCCGTCATCCCCGCGACGACGACGAAGATGAGACAAAAGCCCGCGTTAACTTCGCCTGAAAAGAGATTTTATAATGAGGAGCGACGCGGAGCCCTCATTTTCATCGCCTCGCTTTCTCTATACATTTTCTCTTTGTAAATATCGACAAAGTTACAGCGTTCCGATCGAACGATTCGATGTTGGTAATGCAGGCTTTCTTGAAATATATACTTCCCTGTGTGGCCATCGTTGCATGTTTTTTTACCGCTGCTTTGAACACTCGAATTTTTGGATTTTTAAGGTACAACGGGGCAGCCGGTGACATGGAAAGCTTCTCGTCTTACCAACTGCACGTAAATTTAGTTTCTGGTTTTCAATTTACACGGAAAAATGATAATTGTGTACTTTTAGATGAAAAAAAATCATTATTTCAACCACAATAATCCTAATTTTTGCGAAAAAAAGCATCTTCTTTTATATTTCAAAATATCAAACGTTTGCTTTCACAGCACCAATGCAGGGTTATGCTTTCAGGTTTTGACTGTTGGCTGCCCTACTCAAGCTCGAGGGCAAGCTGTAAGTCACACTGTTTATAAGCTATACGAGAGTGCGTTGATCGATGCGACGTTGCCGCGTTTGAAGCTGTGTCCGCCAGAAGAGAGAGACAAACTTTGTTTATTAATATTCTTCCGCACATTGCAGATAAACGGTACGGTGAAATCGCTGCAAATTTCGCGAGAGTTATCTTGACAGTTGGTTCATATACTAGTGTTCGTTTGATCAAAAAGTGGCTTTTTCAACAGTAATTTTTCAATGTTTTTTGCGTTTGTTAACGCTTTTCCATAAGATCCAATGTAAATAAGTAACTCAATTTTATCAGAAACGGTATGGTCGAACCCGTTAAAATTTCACGAGCAACTCCCACATTCGGGACAGCAAGCAGGAGTTCAGGACCAAATACTACGTTGTTGCTCCGCACGATTGGGAATGTAAATGCGATGAATCGATGAAAATTCCGCGTCCGTAAACCGGGTTGAAAATATTTCAAAATCGTTGCCAGCTCGCTGCAGTAAAAAATTAAAAATGGTACTTCACAAGTCCAACGTCTAATGATGGAGGCTTTGATTGAAAATTCTTTGGCGCTGCTGCGCGGGATTTTCTTCAGGATTCTTCGGAGCAACGGACTCGTCTCTTCCCGGGGGGTCGGACCTAGACAAACATTGAAAAACGAAAACTAATATATTACTTGGAATATTTTTTCGCCTGATGCGTCCGAAGCTCCGTCCGTATAGTTCTCGTTAAACGATGTGTAACTTGGCCGATTTTGGTATCATGTTCGCAGGACTCATTTCGGGTTCTCCTGAAAATATATATTCAGGATATTGGGAGTGAAAGAGGCGTGTAACGATGTAGGATTGTGAGAGTGCATCTGTTGCTGAGAGAGGGCTTCATTGAGGATTCCGTTCGCGAAAGTTTCGTGACACGTTGCCGAAGGGCGCGTACTTGAAGATTCTTTCGATGAAATTCATGTATTCGAAGTTACAAAGGACTCTCGTTCGCGGCTGCTTTTGCATGCGGATGAGTAAAAAGCCAGCGCAGCGAGTGAGCGCAAGCGATACGTGCGTCATTTCCGCGAGCACGGCTGAACAAAAGATAGTGTTGGATCGAAGCAGAGAAAACATTTTTCCACGATTTAATTCGCGCGCGTGAGATTCACGAGCGTGCGAACCGAAGGGTTTTTTTTCACGAATTGAAGAACCACCGTCGGATTATCTCTCGACAAAGCGAGTCGAGCGGCTATTTTTTTCCGTAATCCTTCAGCCGCTGCGGCTAATATAAGATCGAAAAAAAACGAAGACACACGAGCACTACATTTGTGAGTGTGCGAGCGTGTGATGAGATTGTAGGAGAGCTCGGGGAGCCGGCACCTTTGATGAGCGTGCGTGGGCACACAAATCGAATCGCCTCTCGTTTCATCACGTTTCGGTTGAAATCGTCGGCATTCCTTGTTGGATCCCCCGCCTGATTATAATTTATGTATCACCACACGGGATGAGTGCGTTTCCCCGTTCGCGCGTTCGTTCTTTCGTAAGCAGATACCACGTGCAACGATCTTAACGGACTTTGTATATATTTATACACATAAACGTACACATCCATGTGACATTAAAAATGCATAAAAGTAGAGATAGAGGAGAGAGAGCTCGCGAGAGCCGCGAGCTTTTGTCCATGGTAAATCTCTGACTCTAATTGTGACTGTGTTTTTATCATCGATCTTATAAGCCCCGCTGCAGCAGCAGCAGCAGCGTACCGGCATCGAGTCCGTTGGATCTCGTACACAGCCGAGCCTTTATTTTTCCATTGAATTCTTCTTTCGATGTTGAGAGGGCTGCGTACATGCATTACCGATGATTGGCACAACGATCCAATTACCTGATAAAAAGGTCGCGTTATTTTTATCCGCCGGGGTCTAACCGAAGTCTTGCCGACGATTTGTTAATACCTGCCGGGCTCTAACGGGCTTTTATTACAAGAAAAGTATCTGCATGAAGGCGGGAGGAGAGGGAGTTGAAGAAAGAGAGCGACAGAGCGAATGGAAAAAGGCTCCTCGTGGATCGATTCTCTCGTACAAATTGCACGTAACGAGAGAGGGAGAGAGAGAGAAGAAAATGGGACGAAGATGTAGAAGAAAAGTTCTTTCTCTGAACGAGCCAAAGGAGGCTCACATACACACGTATTTAAACTCGTATAATAGTGGCTTCTCGCGAGTACCATACACGCGTTAAAGCATCGCTCGTCGACGTGCCACGGGCATGTTTTCTCAGCTGGCGCCCTAACTCTCCCGAGAGAAACCACCACCGCCAGTTTGCACCGATCTTCTGTACGAAATACATAGCTATAGCGATCTCGCATTGAGCGTCGTCCCTCTCGCACTCGATGTTACTCCGCTCGGAGACGCGCAGCTTTTGCGAGCACGTTTCTTTTCTCTTCTCCTTTTCCTTCTGCGCGATACTTCTTCGGAGGATCCTTTCAGGACACGCTCGGCTACCCACAAAGCGGGCAAGAGAGAGGGCTCTCTTCGCCTCTCCTTTCATGCCACCAAACTTATTATGCTCTTTACACAATATCGTTCCACCCCCATCGTTGTCGCTCCAGTCGTCCCCAGCCTCCTCTGATACACTCGTAAACACGCACGATCTGTATGCGCGCACATGAGAGGATTGCAGCAAATCTGTATATGCTGTGCTTCGATCCTTAATATTGTTCCCCCCGGAGACTGTGCCCAGCAAGAATGAGAAAAGTAGGGCTAAAGATCTTTGGCACTTTTGATTCAAACACATTCACTGTATGTTTGTATATTGTGTACGGAGAATCCGGAGGATCAGGGGGGCGCCGATCCGAGCAAAGTTTCAAGATTTCATTATTTAATTTGTTGTTATAGCTGCTTGAGAACGAAGGATCCGAGTGCGTTCGAGCGACCGAAAAGATCCTCAAACATTCATTATGTTTTCGTAACACGTCCGCACGATCCTACGGCTCTGTGGCTTTTTATTTTTTTCTCGTCGTTTTTTTTTCATCACGGGTTCCAGGTTCGCTCGGGAGATTTTTCTCTCTTGCGCTCTCACAGCCGATTCAACCTTTTCGGGTTTTCCGTCGTGTTTGCGTATCGAACGAAAGAAAAAACCTTGAGAATTTTGTGAAATTTCGTAAATCGATATTAATTTATAGTTAGCTTATTCGTGATTTTCTTTACTTTCATGAGATTGTGGAGCGGGTGCCGTCGATACTCGTTTGAAACCTCGTCAAGCTATTATAATGGTTCATTTGCGATTGTTTGCGCAAGGACGATCTTCACTGCTCGATGAATCGTTAAGGGATCCGATCGGCGGCTACAGCGGAGGATCGGCGGGAGAGCAAGGGAGGGAAACGCGATCCGTTATACAAGTCACAACATCGATGCGGCCTCGAAAATTAAATGGAGCGTCGCATTCTCCCGTGTCTCGTTTCTGTACACACGTTTTCTACGTGCCAAGGGCGGAGGGATTTAACAGGGGAAAAGCAGCGGAATACAGAGACCGATTTCTTCTGTCTGGTTTGCCACGTTTGCGCGGGCGTCGCGCGCTCGTTCATTGGCGTGAAAATCTTTTATACGTATACACAGACACACTGTCGTGTCAAGCAGCTTTGTGGGGGTGGACGACGTCCGAGGATTAGCGTCGTTGTCTTTTTTGGCGTTTTTCATTCGCTCGCTACCTTTTTGTCCTTCTCGAATGAGAGCGACGAGGATTTTGGACGGAATGGCGTTATCGAATTTTCCCTCTAGAATTTTTCGTACACCGAGCCAATTTTGTCCTTTCACCACATTGTTTTGGTGGTGAATGTCGTTAAAAATGCGTTTTGTGCTTCGCTCGATGGAAACACCGGTCCCATGCACTCCAAAAACAATATGTTCCTCTGCAACGTCGCGGCTTTGAAATCCTCCTCGGTTACCTTACCGTCCCTATCAACGTCCAGCTTCTTCAACATCAGCTCTATCAAGTCCTGAAAGATATCCAGATAAGATGTGTTTGTACGGAGGCTAACGTTGCGAGCAATCTGATCTAAGTGCTGCTGCAATTGTAGCCATTTCCACCTTGACCCCCTCCTCCGGATCCTCGTCAGCTTGGACCTTGATCAAGCAACCTCTCATCATCGGAAATATCTGTTCCTTTCCTATCTTGTTAGTTCTCATGAGATCGTAAACTTTGTAAGCGAAATGTATACGCTCCGGTGTGTTTCCTCGAAGTAAAACTGACCAGCCCTCGTCCCAATGGTCCATTCGCAACTGGATAAAACATCGTGTGATTAAACGAAGTTTCGTGACGATGAACAATTAAATGAGCATGAATGGCTCGTACGTACGGCGATGACGAAAGTGTGAACTTTTATTCGAATTCGAAATTCAAATATCAAATTAGCGAGGTTGAGAGTTAGGAAGTGGCTTATTTTATTGAACCTGGGAAGAATTTCTTTTGTTCATCGCAGAGAAGAGTCGATCGACGAGTAAATGTCGAATATTTTCGGTAAAATCCAATCCCGAATGTAAAACCTCACGAAAGCTGTGCCTCGTAACAGCACCTGACTGCGATTGAATTTTTCGGTGTATCAAAGCCAAAGCTTCAATTTCGCGTTGATCAAAATGGGTCTTTTTGCATAATTTCTTGAAACGAGGTTGATTTTTTCGAAGAAATACTATTTCTTTAAGGGAGTCGTTTAGTATATCGGTTGGTAATTGTAGAGGCATTTTTATCGAATAATTATATATTTGTTGGTAGCGAAACGACAAATTTATGATCTCGAGAAGGGGCTTGTCGCGACGTTTTCTTCCGAATTGATGACAATCCGACAGTCATTTACATTCAGTAAACTTCAAGTCGGACCCATCGAACCGAACACTTTTTTCTTCTCCTGGTCGACAATTTCGAAGAATGTTCGTTACGCAAACCGCGTTTTAATCCCATCGTTTGGTTATTTTACCACCGACCACTTTTTCGGGTACTGCTAAATGTCGTAAAAAGAATGGCTGTCCAAAGGTGTCGAGAAGGCGTATTACGCACAAGTCGATACGCACAGGAAGCTCCGAAAGCCTCCAGAGACAACGAGAAGAGCGAGAGAGAGAGAGAGGAAAGAAAAAAGGAGACAAGGGAGCAAAATAGTGGTAGTAAATGTGCTCTCGGACGGAGGCAATAAAGGCTCCCGGGTGGGTATTCCGTCGTGATAACCGATGAAATCGTGCGCCCTTGTGAGATCTTGAAGCGCGCACGCAGAGCAACTTGGTTATAATATAAGTTGGAGCCAAAGGCGTTTCACGGGAGCGGTTTCACCGAGCGTTTCACCGACACAAAGACCTCAATAAACTCGCGCCTAAGTATATCTAATGACATCATTTCGTCGGTTGAACGTAATAAAACGGTACAAAAGCCCAGCAGAATTTCGTCGAGGATGTGAAAGCGAGGACGGTGGAGAAGAAAAGAAGGAGGAGGAAGAAGAAGAAGAAAGAGGGAGTGTAAAGCAGCGAAAGAGAGAAGAAGGGGCGAAAGCGAGCCTGAAAATCTTGCCCCGAGGCCATTGAAAGGTATTAGCGAAGAAAAAGAGACAAACATTTTTTCCAAAGTCCTTTGGTGCGCACATGAATTCGGTCTACATTATGAGAAACTCTTTCGTTTAGAGTTGCGATATTGTGGACTTCATCGGATCATCGAGTTCTCAAAAGCGTTTAAGGTACACGGCGGACCCAACAATTTTCATGGAGTCACTTAACCAAGCGTAACATGAATTGCGGGAAAGCTCTGAACGTCAATGATTACTCTTTTTGCTCGTCTCATCAAAACAGCCAATTACAGGGGGCATCCGCGTTGGCCTAGCTCGAAAGAGAGTTCGTTGGCTTCATTTCGATACCAGTAGCAATTTAACCGGGGCAAAAAGTCTCGCTTCAACTGGCTGGCCGTGATGTTTTGTCAGAAGAATATTATGTTCAGTCGTCGTAAATTTATAATTGCGGCTCGATCAACGTACGGGAGGTGCATCGGGGCACGGGGAGTTTAAAAACGAAACGGAGAGTCGTACTCTAATTTTTATTTCGTTGTTGTAATGTTGTGTTTTATTTTTTCGTTCTTTTGTTTACGTATGAGTTGTGCGGTTATTAGTCGAGCAGAAGCCGAGTCTACGTTGTATCCATGTGTACGTATGATGTGGAGTATTAACCACCTGCTCATTAAGCATGGTAAAGATAAATTACCGTGGCGCACACAGCGATGTGCGGCGCACACATGAATTCTCTCGCGCATTGAACAAACAGGTTGCCTCGCTTGCGGTGCGCGGGCAGGGAAGCGCTGTTTCGCACGTAAGTGGGTTCCGGAGAAATGTGTGTTGTTTCAGGAACAGTGCGGATGGTCTTGGAAGAGATAGAACGCTGGGAAGCTCGGGAGGAAAAGAGAGAGCGCCGTTGAACTCGTCGCATTTTGCTGGCGCGCGCGTCCTCTCCCGCGAGAATCGTTGCAGCATCCACGAGCAATATCCTCCCATTTCGTTTCTTTCTTTTCGCATCAACCAAAGTATATTTCCGACTAACGTAATGGACCAAACGACCCACGAGGGCCAGACAGAGCTTAAATATCCAGCGGATTTCTGCTTCGGCTCTCTCCCTCTCTCGCCCTCCGCCGTGGCGAATCGTCAAGACTGTATAATCTTGGGCTATCCTAACGCTGACCGGGAAGGCATTTTCAAGGTGATGATTTGCGACCTCCCTGTTGTTGCAACCGGCAACGTGTGAGCTGAGCTTATTCTCCCTTCTTTCCACTCTTTCCACTCTTCAAATATTCTCTCCTCTCTACCTTCCCTCCACACGCGATTCCCTTTACTCTGAGGAATCTTTGGAAGGTAAGCTCCTGATGGGAAGACGAGAAAACGGCAAGTTAAACTTTAGATTCAATTTCGCGGGGCGTCAACGGCTGACGTTGCGTCCGCCCACCTGCGCGGGAAACGTTGATGTACGACACGCTGTATACGCAGGACGCACCACGAAAGACTCATCTTCGAAGCTTCTTCTTTATCTCATTCTTCTTCTTCTTCCTCTCTTTTCGTCGTTTTCTTCTCAACTCCTCTTATCCTCCGGTCCCACAGGGAGGTATCAAAAACAATCCGTTCCTTCTCGCTGAATTTCAACAAGATCCTTCGAGTGTATACGTTCTCAGGATCGCGTCAGCGGACTGTGGCGAGAAACCCTCCAGAAACTGCGTGTATTACGGTGGGGTGGAATAAGCCAGAGAACTCGAACGGCCCGATGGGTGTACCAGCCGAGGAGGACGAGGAGGACCTGGGGAAAAAGGATTCGAATAAATTAGAAATCCTATTTAAGTGTCGAGGTAATCATGTGGCTAATAATATGCGGATCAAAAGAGCTGAGCCTATTTCTCTGAGGTATCTTTGACGCGAGAGCCTCCCCCGGGTCTCGGAGGTTTCATTATTGCAGCTGGAAAAAAGTGGAGGCGAATACGCGGCGCAAAAGTTAATGCGAAGCTGATCGAGTCTCTTTGCAATCACTGTTGTGCAGGGATCGGCTCGAGTGAGTCCCTGGAGTCAAATGAATAAAGCATAATTCTTTATTCGATTGGTGAGACACGTGTCCACCCATTGCTAAGCAAAGTGTACCCAATTCACAAGGTGTACTTAAGCAGACTCAAGGCAAAGTGTCTTCGCACAGTCTCGCGCCCGGCGTGATTATACGAGTGGCAGTTTGAAGATTCGAATCCCCTGGCAAACGTTTCGTTTGCGTTTGAGGACGGTGCGCAGGCTTCGCCGGGGTGTCAGGAGAGCTTCATAAATATTTCTCCGCCTTTATCTTTGGTCCCGATCGTATTTATCTAACGAATAATTATTCTTGATTATCTTCTGGGCACGGTGTGCTTGAGAGTGTGAGTTGGTGGAGAAAGCGGAATGAGGAAGGGCAGGGACGACGACGACGACGACGACGGCGGGGAGGAGGAAGGGAGTTGATGCACGCCTTTTGCAAACAGAGATCAAAGATAAGCGCCCTCTCTTCGACGTCCCGCAGCCTTTGTTTAACGTTTAACCACGAGCGAGCTCGAAATAATAAAAAATAAAATAACCGCTCCGCGGAAGAGAGAAAAAAGATGGAAAGTGTGGAGCGCGAGCGGGACTTGAACAATTTCGTGTTATTTACGACCTCGGGAATACGTGTGTGCTCGCGTGGGTGTGATGCAAGGGTTGAGGATCCATTTAAAGAGAGTAGCCCCCGCGGGGTTGACGCCGGCCCGCGAACCCCCATCCATGAAAACCAGCCCTGACCAAAAGTCTCTTCTTGACTCTGCTCTTCCTCGCTGTAATCAAATTTGAAAGTTATTGCCGTTTGGAAACGAAATGAGCGAGGCGAGAAAAAGCACTTCAGCTTTTTGCGACCCGTGCATTCACTCACGAGTCAATATTCGAGAGAAATAATACCCTTGGAACGCGTTTTCCATTAATTAAGGCAATTCGTGGCGAGCTCTTCTTCTGGAAGCTGCGAAATAACAATTTTTCTCTCGCCGAACTCTCCGTCGAGTTGACACGAAATTCCATCAGAAATACTAAAAATACGGATGAAAAGTGAGAACCGCAAAGAACCGTGAAATCACGGGCGGAGAGCGTGCGCTCACCGCAATTTCACCGCGCAAAAGTGATGATGTTCGAGCGAGAGAGAAAGCCAGGAGTACGAGAGCAAAAGAGAGACTGGAACGAAAGGGAACGATCGAAAATTCGTACAGAACGGAGGGCGCGCGAGCGCGCAACGGCAAACAGGTTTTCGTAGATTAAGGCAGTGTAAGTGTACCGAGCGAGATTCCGGCAAGTCGAGCCCGGCAAGGTAAACGCGCGTGTGCAACACAAATATACGTATATATTAAGTACCGCAGGCGAAAGAGTAATAAAAGTGGGTTTTGGTTTAACCTTTGAACCTCGCAGCGTTGGACCATAGCGTTATATCTTTCCGATATATTTCAACGTTCAGCGGTTTAACCGTCGGTAAATCAGGCTCGAAGTCTCTTTTATTTATGTTAATTACATTAAAACGTGGTGACTGCCGGCCAGGATTTTCAGGCGCACACGTGCCCGCGTATCCGTATCGGCGGGCTCTCGCTTTCGAACGGTATTTCACTTTTTCTTCTCTTTTATTTCTCCTTCATTTTCTTAGCGGCCTCGCTGCCATCCGGACGAATTAATCTCTCGTCACGCGCACGCAGTATGGAGACCCTTTTTTTCTTCATTCCGTTAAAGCGCAATCACGCGATTGCACAAAAAAAGGAGGAAGCGCTTGCTTACACTTCCTCCTGTTTAAGCGAGATGAAAAAAGGCCCGCCGCACAGAACGAGTCCCTCGCGGATGAAACTCTCTTCGCGTACCCTCCACGAACTTTCAAGCAAGAAAGATGAAGAAAGAAAAATGTAAGAGGAGAAAAAACCGTAAAACAAATAGGAAAATTTTTCTCCAGCTAAATCACCGCTGTTGCCTTCCTCCCTGCCTCTCACTCTCTCTCTTTCTCTCTCTCTCTCTCTCTCTCTCTCTCTCTCTCTCTCTCTCTCTCTCTCTCTCTCTGCTCGTCTCCCAGAGTGAGACTGATTAATTACCACCGAATGTAAATACGGGGGTTGTTTCTTTAGGCGCTCCCTTGAAAAACGGGCTGCCTCACTTCCCAACGTGTACAAAAGTATGGTTGCCCACTTTTTCGTACACTCCGCATACACACACGCTGCACCAAAGACACGCTTAAGACGCTAAATTCATCAAGCCTGCTGCGAACAAATCTTCCGATGAGTTTCGACGAGTTAACGACTCTATTCGCCGCTTCTTCCAAACGCTCGTGTACAAAATGACACTTGATATTTCCTCTGATTAACGAGGCACGAAAAAACGTTCGTTGCACCAAACTTGGTCTATTTATCATGCACTTGGGCAGGCCGATTTGTGCACGAATCGTCACCTGTTCTTTTCGCTACCGTGTTCTCACTTCTATTTTATCCTACGTTCGCTAAACGGACTGTGTCGATAAACACAGATGTGCTGTCGAGCTTCGACGAAATACGATTCGACTCATCGCCTCGTCATCAGGCGGTTTTTTTACCGAAAAATGTTCCAGACGCAGGAAGACTTTTTAAAATTCCTTTCGCCGTTAATATAGCCTGAAAAAACATTCATTCGATAGCGATAATTCACGAATCACAAAAGATCGAATCCAAGCTCCAGCCACTAAAAATCGGAGCGAAAAAATCATCTCGAAATTTATATACCAGTAGCGAGAAATGCTACTGACGACAAGGGAACCAAAGAAACGAGGCCGTCGAGCCATCAGCAGCGGGCTTTCGGACCCGGTGAACAGACGATTGTTATGTAACAACATCGGAGTGAGTCGTACGACAAATGTCGAACGAGGGCTCGAACTAAGTGAACCGTGAATCGATGGGACATCCTAAAGCAATAGAAATCCTCTGGCTGCTATTGCTCCCTCGCTCATTGCTAAAGATTTTTTTTCTCCTCTATGTGTAAATGTGTGTATCGCCAGAGAATAGTTGGGCTTTGTGCAAAGCCCAGGCTAGACCTCATGCAGCGGTATTGTGCAAATGCGAGATGATTCACTAGCCGGAGCCACGGCGTGCGCCAACAAATCCAAGTTTTTCGGAAAATTGAACGCGTGGGTGGCGGAGTCACGAATCCCATGGGAAGAAACGCTTTTACTCTCTGATCTCATCCACGATTAGTCGTGGAGGTTTGCCAAATATTTTCCTTGCAACTGCTCCATCAGATAAATCTCGGTTCCTCGTAAATCCGGTAACTGCCAAACATCGTGGAGAAAAAGTAAATAAATAAGGAAACTCGAGGACGACAAGTATCGTTGTTTACGCACTTTTAAGGAGGAACATCGGCTTGGCGTAACGTGAAGTTGTGTAAATACGAATTTGATTGTTTTTGTTTAAGTTATCTAGGTTTTGTGAACCCTCTTTGCTTTTTTTATACGGGATTGACCCCCAAAATACGCCATTTTTGGGTAAAATTTATGTGAAATATTAAAAAATGGCAGAATTAAAGGACCTCCAATTTTGCACACGTGTTCTTTAGAGTTCAAACTGTGGAATAATACTTTTTCTAACCTATCACCATTTTTATTTGTTTTTGAGTATGGAAAGATGGGACCTGTGGAGTTATTTCCTATTCGTAGGTAATATATTCGTGGAAATATTTTCATGCTGAATAGTTGAGGGGAGTTTTCGAAAATCTGAAAAAATTTCAATTACTTTTGCTTAGTTTATACTCGAAACTGTATAAACCTGCAAAATATTCTAAAACCATATAAAAAACGCCTTCTTAAAAAAAGTTCTAATCCTCCAGGTGACGTCAAAATGAAAAATTATCGATCGACTCCAGTCTACAGTGCATTATAATTTCATTGTTACCATTCGATCAAAGTTTACCATCGTAAATCGACGAGGATAATTTATGCGAAACACTTGATTGCAGTTCCGAAAGTTAGATTGGATGGTCTTCGTTATTAGATTACGCAGCTGCAGCTTTAATCGTCTCTTTGTTTTATCGAATTTCAATTTTCTCTCACGAATCTTAGTATATCAATTTTCATTTTTTATCCGCCATTTTTTCACTTTATCCCATAAAATTCCTGAATAATAATTTTCATTTTTTCCACAAAAACTTGTCAATTTTTTATCGTCTCGTGGCGGTGCCAGGCAAAATGGATTCTCGTCGTTGTTAGATTCTATTCTTATCTCACTTTTCAACCCTTCTTACAAATGACTTGAGGGGTTTTTTCAAAAGTCTTGAGCAAGAGAGAAAGAGGGAAGAAAAGACGAGAGGGATGTCCTTAAACTTGACGGTGTCATCGATGAATGGATATCGATGCACGATTTCCAGCTGTTCCATATCCATGTACAGAGCATGTGTTTCGAACTTCCTATCTGCCTGAAGCATCCCCTTTCTCTCGGTTATGGAGTGAGACTGAGAAATCGTTGACGTTTTATCGTGTCAAACGTTCCTCGCTTGCGTACGACACGCCTTCGAACGCGGGAGGAATTTTAGGAGAATAATTTTTTTCTCTTATTCTTCGAGGGCGGTATGGAGTTCCTCTTTGGCTTGTCAGTCGCCCAACTCCAATGATTGAACATCTCACTCGAGGATTAATTGCTGAGCGGAACAGACAAATGTACGGAAATATCTAAACGCGGAAAATGATATTTTCTTCTCTCATACTCAATCGAGATGCTTCAGTTTATTTCGAGAGATATTTGTTGTAGGCAAAAAGTGTTTATTCCAAACGACCCAATCCAGCGAAACGTCGCTGGAAAATGATTTTTTATTTAAACGATTCAAATAATTTTGCCCCTCGCGTATATGAAAAGTCTGGAAAAACGCCATTCAGCGAAGCTCTCCATCAATCGGTTAATATCGTTCCTATATTCAAATGAAAAAATGTGTTTTCGTGCCTCGAAACAGTCACGAATCAGTAACACACAAGTTCACAATGAAATAAAAACGAGTGAATTTTTCGAAAATAGATGGGCAGGTGTCAAGATACGAAAGCAGAAAAATATTTAATACCCATTCCTCGGTGGAGTGAATGAGATCGACGTTCCTAATTTTTTCGGATAGATATCCCTCATGCATATACATATTCAATCTACGTGAGCGTATGTGTGTGTGTGTGTGTGTGTGTGTGTTCGTGCAAACGACGTGAGATCTACAATGCCACTCTATTTCCTTGACACGTATACAATCACGTCAGAGGTTTAATCCTGTTAGGAGACGCTCCACTGGCCCGGAGACATCCTGCTGCGAGGGCAGAGGTGGAGGTGTATGCATTTTGCCCTCTATTCGGTATACGAGAGCAAGCCTCCTTTCATCTCTCCTACGTAGACGACGTTCGGGCCAATCCCAAACCTGATAACCAACAGTCAGCAAAGTTTTGCAGCTTTGAGCCAGTTTCGAATACGTATACACGATTTTTTCTTACTTTTTTTATTTGCTGCTGCACGAGAGTAGAAAATATTGTGAATAGGAATAAGAAAGAATGAATCTTGGAATACGAAGCTTTCAAATGTGTGCTGATAAGTTGTTCGAAATTCCTCGAAATGTTGTTAGTGCACGGAAATAGGAAAAATAAGTTTATTCGAATGAAGTCGTGCGAAAATTGGAGTTTCAAGGGCCTTTTGTTAGAAAATTCGCAATTTCGTGAGTTTTCTTATTACGGTAAAATATTTTTCTCTCGCTTTTTTTCAGCAGGCTTTATTTATTGGAAGCTTGATAAAAACATCACTATAGGAATTTTCGTTGGTGAAAAATTGGCAGAATTTACCGAGGGTAGAAAAAATGTAATTTCGCGAACAGAAATAGCCTGAGGATGTGCGGCTCGCAGTCACTATTTCCGAGCTGACGGCGCGGTGTAATTTCCGCATTGAAAAATCCAAGGAATTTGTAAACTCGGTATGAGAATAATGAAAAGTAAAGAAAAAAAAGTGTGAATGGTAACGAAATCTTGTTTATTTTCGGAAAAAAATTCAGTGCTTTGAAGTAAATGGGGAATTTGACGTGAGCTGAGACAGCGAGAGTGAAAACTCGTGTGCGGTGTATCTTTTGGTTTGGCCAAATCCTCAGAAGCCAAAAATCGCCACTTTAGAAATTCAGCCAGATTATAGGAAGCCCGGCTTGCAAAACTACGTCTCGGAATATCTGTTGTGAGAAGGACAGTGGTAATTTCAACCTTTAGCCAATTCTTTTGGCATTGTCGACGGGATAGACGCCGGAATTTTGTGAAAAAAGTAGGGGCGGGGGAGATTGGAAGCGAAACGTTGTTTGCGGCAAACAGGAGAGTCTTTCTCATGTGGCAGGAGGAGATCGACGCAGATCCGACACCGGAGTAATCCTTTCGTAGTAAATTACACTTTTAAAAGGGGTATAGAGTCGTGCAGGGATGACGAAGAGGGCGAGGGGGGGAGGAGGAGGTTCGAAAGAGCATAATATGACGAAGGAAAAGAAAGAGAGAGAGAGAAGAGAGTATAAAAAAGGGAAGAAAAGAAGAGTGAGAGAGAAAGAAGAGGGAAGAGGATCGTGGCTTTCGCGAAACGAAGCACTGCGAAAAGAAGAGCCGCACTAAATCCTCGTATACTCGTGGTATTGTGGAGGTTTGCTTGTAAACAAGATTTAGGGATTGGTGTCTTGCCTAAGTACAAGAAAAAAATATGGTAAGCTTTCCCCCTCCCCTCGCTCCTTCGCTCCGATCAAATTCGCGTACTTTTTACTTTCCTTCTTCATTTTTTCCTCGCACCTTTTTTTCACACGTGCATCATACACTTCCAGCAGCATTGGAGATTGGGCCCTCCCTACTGTTGGCTCTCGTTCTTCGCTCTCGTCTCTCGCCTCTGCTCCTTGTCTCACCCTTTAATTCGACGCTCCTGCGGCTTTCTCTTCTCGAGTTTTCTCGCGGCCTGCTCGCCCCGTGTTTATATGAAAGGTAAAACCGTGAAAAAGCTCGCAAAGAGGATTTCGGAGTCTCGGGCATATATAATCGCAGAGGCGGCAGGGATGCACGCATACGCGACGCGTCGCGACTCTGCGAGCACACGAACGCGGGAGGAATCCCGTTGGAATTGCTCGAGATCGTAGTCGCCTCGATCTCCTACCCTATAATGTCCCGGAACACAATATCTTTAATCCAACTGCTTTTCATAAATCTCCTTTTTTTCATAATCTCGTCGGGTATCAAAAACATTCAGGGCAATTCTGGAAATTCAATATACGCGATCGGAAGAGAGAGAGAGCGGGAGATAAATTGAGTGTCTGGGCGTTGTTCGCGTGAGGCAAGTGTCCGATTCCGCGATTCGTATTATTTTCCTCGACACAAACGACGGGAAGGCCGAAGGCGATTACCACAAATGCCAATATTTTAATCCCCCTTTTTTATCTACATGTATTTATGCAATATAAAGGGGCAGACAGACGCGCTCGCTTGAGGCGCAGCGTCGATTCGCCGCGAGTTCTCGTAACCAGATATCGAGACCAACACACCTTCGTATATACAGATATACCGCGGTGCGCACGTCCATCGAGATCGACGGTTTTATCGATCTTGAGTTACCAATCGTTCGCGAAACTGGGACGCTGCTCGTGTATGATTTTCTTATACTCAACCTTTCGTATCTTCCCGGTACGCGAGCAGAGATCACTTTTTTTTCCCGTCAAAGGAACAGCAAGAAAGAGCACGCGAGCAGAGCAGGAAACTTGAGAACGCACGGTTTGCATCGTTAAGTAGTGTCTATGTAAAGGCTCCGACCGAGTTGATCGTCCAGATACCCCAGAAATATTTTCTCATTTCCGTACAATGTATTTTCAACGATTCCAAATAAATTCGATTTGACTTTTCATGAGTTCTTAAAAACTCTGAATTTGGGATTGAATTTTTCAGCATTTCTCGATGTCAGATTATTCAGCTTCTTTGCTTACTTTTTTTTATATTTTATTTTTATTTCAGTTTGATTTCATTTTATTCTTTTTTCTTTCTATTTTGTTTCACTAGAATCGATCTATTTTCACTATCGATCTCTCACTAGAATACTCCAAACTGTACTTTTTTTTTATTCTATTTTTTTTATTACTTTGATTATTATTTTTGTCTTACACTTTATAATGCTTCTCTTTATTCAGCTTTTTTGCTTACTGTCTGCGCTCTATTTTTATTCCTAGTTATATTTCATTTTAGTTTATTTTCATTCTATTTTTTTTAATTGTAAAAAATCCTACTGCACTATCTTGCGTCCTTTAGCGTGCTTGGGCGGAAATATACAATCATTCAACGTGTCAGCGATCAATTCAAATAAGGGAATTAGGCAGCATTTTAAAATTGGCACTCGAGCCAAAAAGAACGTAAAATTAATCAAATTTCTCGTCAACCGGCATAATAGCAGAATTTCTTTTTAATTTCACTCTCCCACCCCCCGCGATACGTCACTGATAATAATCTTTAATTCCATTGAGAAATAATTGTGAGGAAAATATATTCCGCTTGAGTTCTCACGTCACTGTTCGAGAGCCCGAGCAAGCCACACACGATTGTGAATGATTTTTAAAATTCGTTCCCGCATTATTTATCGCGTGTATTAATATTTATGGA
Organism: Venturia canescens; assembly: GCF_019457755.1. Classification (NCBI taxonomy): domain Eukaryota; kingdom Metazoa; phylum Arthropoda; class Insecta; order Hymenoptera; family Ichneumonidae; genus Venturia; species Venturia canescens. The sequence goes on along the minus strand of NC_057423.1, from coordinate 9,247,033 downwards.
TGCGTTAACGATATTGGCCTGACATAACTATGTCACGCAGTGAAAATATGTTTGCATGTTTCTCGTCCCACGTCTTCAATCCACGCGAGAGCTCGACACTAATTTGTAGCAATACCCTGTACGTGCGATTACTTGAATGAAAAATAAACTGATAGAAAAAAATCCACGATTTCTCGTGCTTTCAGCTATTTTTTTTCGCCCAATGGATTTCAGTTACAGAAAACTGTGAAAATCCTCTTTTTCACATTTGAAAAAATAATTTGACTAAACTAACTCCACGATGTTGATGAATTTTATTAAAAATCTTTGAACAGGCAATTTCGAATAAAAAAATCATCAAAGATCGTGGCTCAGAGCTAAAAAAAACCAATCCCGAGCGCGGACACGTCTTGCCCTGACCGTTTGAAAATTTCTTTTCAATTCTCCGCGTCAAGAGGCTGCCGGCTCTCTAGATATTACAGTATATTGTGTTACGACGAGGAGATCCTGTGGGGTAACCCAAGACCTCTTAAGGGGGTAGAACCATTCCATTTATTATATACATCAGTGTTCAATGTAGTACTATAATGCACACCTTTATTGGCCGCATTAAACAATAATAACCTTCAATCTGTGGGAGATCCGCGCGACCTCTCAACAATGGATTTCAATCGGTTCGTGGCACGTCGACGTGACTCGTCGCTCTGTATATCTGTACCGTTTCGTTAACGTGTACAATATATTTTAAAAGGTATGAGTGCAGTAGACGCGTGGGCTGCTGCATTGTTTTGATGTTGTGGCGAAAGAGGATCTCGCATCTCGAAGGGATCGAGGTGGGGAATGCACACTTGTGGAGAAAAAACGTGTATTTGTAGCTTTGAACACGGTTCGTTGCTTGTGGTTCGGTGCAAGGTGGATTATCTTGCCTCTGTCATAAATTCTTGACCTATAAGTCGCACGCATATATTTTTAATGATTTATTGCGATAAAATTTTCATAGGATTTTGCCAAGAGAGTAGAGAGAATAAATTCTAAATCGACATTGCAAAATAACATACTTTTTCTCACGATTTCTCCATTGATTTATTATCCATGGGCTGAGCGAATGGCAAATAATGGTTTAGAAGCGACATGGGCTTGGAGGATCCAAAACCAATATCCGTGGTTTTTCTTCGCATTTTCTAATTCTTATTCATGGCCAGTGCACTAGAATCCTTAGAACGAGGCTATTTGGAGCTTAAGCGGTATGTTCTTTCGCAGTTCAATCAAGCAGTACTTGGCCGAAAGGAACAACGCGCGGCAGGAACAGACGGAGCTGCTGCTTTCTTTAGCAAAGTCATCATTTATTGACAATAGATTTTTTTTTGCTTCGTTAGAGTTTAGCGGCTTCGGGGCAAATTCGGTGCCGCGGGCGCGCAGCGATGAGTCGGAAAAAAACGCTGAAATATCAAGTCCACGCGCTCGCGTGGCCCGTCGCTTTTTTCTACGTTCAACCAGGCCATAATAGAAGAACACCCACGGACTTTCGCTCATAATCTTTGAAAGAGCCAACAGAAATGACTATGAAGATCCTCCTGATAGGTCAGCACGCAGTCGAGGATCGCGGAATCCACGCGAACAATAGATTCGCGAGAGAGAGAGGCAGGAACGACTCTGCAGGCGTGTGCCACGACGTCCTACTCTCTTTGATATTCTCTCTGGTCCACGAGACCATTCGTCTAGCCCCTCAGGCATCAGCATATACAAACGGTAATAACCAAGAGAGACTGGGCTCGGAGTCCATGGGAATTACCCGGAATATCGTCCCATTGAAATTTCGTTTGACCGGTCCATTGTAAGCTCTCTTTGATTTTCTAAGCGTCTCAACAATGGTCTTTATTCTTATTTACGAAAAATGTTCTCTCTTTTGCTCTCTCTCGCTCTCCGTGGCCGCGCTGTGGGCACGCGAGATTTTTTCTTTCGATATTACTTTTTTGTTCGTTCTTCCTTTTAGAGACTTTTTTCTCCTGCACGTTAAAACGCAAGATGAAAAAAATGAAGGCGTTTGAACGAATGGGGTTCGTGTGGATTCAATTCAGGACACAAACGATGTTTGAGGGTTGCCTGTCGATAAAGAGGACGCTCAAAATACGCTTTTCAATGAAGTATCAATTGTTGTTGTACATTGATAATTATTTGTTTTGCATCTTCAATTAATAAGCTTGTGGGAAAAGATTTCGTAAGACACTAAAGGCAATAAAGAACAAGCTCATTGCGAAAAAAGTAAGTGCGAATGTACACGGAGCAACAATAAACATAAATTGTAAGTTACTAATTGAATTTTTAGCTGTCTCGAACAAGCCCGTATCATAATTACCGAGATGGAAATAGCGAGGTAAAAGAAAAGCGAATTTCGAATCACTCGATCCGAGCTTACTCGGTTTTAATTTAATCGTTTAATCGTTTCTTGAGAGCTCGCCAATCTTAATTCCCTCTCCAATCACGATAAGAAACGTCCAGGATGCCGGAGAAGAAATCTCCTGCTTCGATCAAGATAAGCTTTTTTTATTTCTATACCTTCATGGAAGCCTCCCGTCGTCACAGCCAAGTGATACCGTACATCCGTGTACAAGAAGAAGTTGGACCAGTGACGTTCGAGTGTCACGAGAGTGCAGAACATTTACGTCAGTAAGCTCATGAAGAAATATCGAGAATGTAAAAGAACCGGTGACAATTTGGACCTCTTGCAGCTTCCACGACTCGATGAAATCAATTTGCAAATTAATCTGTTGAATTTTTCATTCGCAACGATTTTTCCAGCCAAAAGCTCTTTTTAGTCAATTAATTTTTTCACAAACTTTCGGATCGATCATCACGTTTTTATTTTAAACAACTTCAATGAGAAGTGAGTTTGAGAAAATTATGATGCGGACTTTTCCAAAGATATGAGCAAAGCGAAGAGCGAATATTTCTAGGATATTAAGGGGATCGCCCCGTGTGGCAGTCGGATTTTTCGGGGTTTTTTCACGATTTTTTTGCCGCGGGGAATAAAAGTATAGACTTTTGAAATTCGAAGAGTTCATCTATTGGTATTTCAACTCTATAGCAGAATTTTTCGCCTCTGATATCTCGGGTAGATTCGGTGTAAAACTACTTCACACGAACCCACGTGTTTCTTCATGGTTTCCAAGATTCCGGGGGATTGGTTAATCTGAGATCAAAAAACCAAAGAGCGTTTTGATTTGTAAAGCAGTGGCTATCGCCTGGACTAAAATCATACAGAAATATTAAAAATTGAAGGATCTTCACGCCTAGAAAGGCCTGATTTCAATTTTCAAGAATGTTTCGTAGCTCAACAATCCTTCGATTTTTAATATCTCTGTATGACTTTAGTTCAGGCGATGCTCATTGATTTTTTCATCTCAGATAAACTAATTCCCCGGAGTCGGGGAGACCATGGAGAAGTAAATGGGTTCCTGTGGAGTAGTTTTACACCGAATAATATCGGAGTTAAAAAATTGTATAGTAGAGTCGAAATATCAACAAATCGACCCTTCAAAAATTTCCAAAGTCCACATTTTTTCCTCCCCGCAATAAAATCGGGAAAAACTCCAAAAAATCGTGCCGCCGCGGAAGACGACTGGTTGAAAAACGCAGAAAAAATTTTGGGTTTTATCGGTGCGGGTCCATATTGCCCCGAACTATTGAAAAACAGGTAAAATGTAAAAGGCACGAGAGCGTCATATCTACATATGCTACAGCAAAGCAGGATTTGCGGCTTCAATTCCAGTGTGTACGTACGCGGGCAGTAAGAGGCAATAAGAAGGATGAAGGAACGTTATTTCTATTCCATATAGCATCGCGCCGAGAGAGAACTGGTTCTCTCTCGCGGCAGCAGGAGCATTGGCGAAGGAAAGAAGACGAGGAAAAGGCTGAAGCGAGGGCCGCGCGTGCCACTCGCGTGTGTCACGTGTGTTCCCCCGTATGAAGACCGCAGCGCGGCACCCGGTGAGATGGAGAAACTCATGGAGTGATGCTGTTATATGCATTCGTTTGGGAGAACGAGATGAAGAGAAGCCGTCGCGCGAGTTCTCTCTCCGGGACGCCTAGAAGAGGGAGAGGGGGAGGAGCGGGGGGGGTGAGCAAGAAGCATGCATCGAGAAGCAACTATGATGTTCTTACAGGAGGTTTCAAAAGTCGGTGAGAAACTTTACATTCCAGAATTTCAACATCACTTTTTCCCAGAGTAGCGTTAACGATTTTTCCACAGAATATTGGGCAGCGAGGCTCGTTGCGTTGAGACGCAGTGGGTGTGGCTTCCCGCCGATTCTCACAGTGCACCGAATCGGTTGTAAATCATCAATGAGCGTTTCGTCAACGTTTCGTCGAAGGAAAAAGCATCATCCAACGATTGTTCCCTCTTCAAACGATCGGCCGGCTCGTCTTACAAGTATTGAGCACCAGTTTTGATGGACTCGGTATCCAGGCGTGTATCGCCCAGCATATTCGCGCCCGTATCTTTCGTCTACTACTTTTCTTCATATTTATCTTCATTTCCCTTTCTATGTGGGTCTCTCTCTCTCTCTCCCTTTTTCTGCACGCTTCTTGATCAATTGGAGAACCACGAGAGGCCCTTCAGAGATCAGCCGAGCGTCTTCCGGCTCGTCTACGCCACGAGCACGACCCCCCCCCCCCCGCCCGTCCTGCGCCCTTACTTACCAACAGCAATTCGTGAGTCTTCGTATTATATTCGTAGAAGCCGAGAGAACTCGCCAGGGAGCATCGCGAGAAGAGAGGCTCCGAACAGCAGCAACATCTCCTCCTCATTATTCCGCAAGGCTGGTCAGCCAGCGGCTGCGATCTCGCGTTCCTGAATCTCCTCTCGGCTTCCATTAAATCTATATACACATATACATCGTTCCCTAGTATACGAACGCTCTTGCACATCGAAATGTGCACGGTACGTATCCTCTGTAATGCAGCGACGAGATCAGGTACAGCACCGTGGGAAGCCACGCTTCCCTGGCACGTATATACGCCATACGGTATGTACCACGTCCATGGAAATGCTAATGTTATGCGATTTCGCGCGACCGCAAATCCCTGTGCACACATTTGTACAGGGTGACTCAGAATCAATTGCCTGGAGACGATCATCGTCACTCGAGCGTTTTTATCCCTCGGAAAATATCTTGCTTCGATGTACATTTGTATTTTTTCAATAAAATTCTCATCGACAGGGAGATTTCACAAAATATACTGGCACAGTTGTTTGGGTTCAACGAAACGAATGAGGCAAGTCGAAGGATTTTGAACTTATTGGGAAAAGTGGTGGTGCAGGGCCTAAGAAGAAAGATATGGGAAAGCTTTGGAAGGGTCTTATTCGCCTCGTGCGCAGAGGAAAAAGTCATTGGAACAACGAAATGTGGCATTAAGGGGTGCCAATGAAATATATGATGGTCACAAAGTTTTACATTCTCCCCGAAAATATTGCAGTTTAATGAAGAAAACTCTCCCAATGGCAGCAATTCCTATTGAATGAAGAATTTTTTTCTCAGTGTCGTTTCTCTTTTTTGAATGATTCTATAGAACAAATAGACACGGGGCTGGAATATTCGAATGCCGTATCCTTGATACTTTATATGCAGCTCGGTATATACATATTTTTATGCATATTTATATATGCGAACAGGGAATAGTTACAATATACATTTTGCCGCAGTAGCCGGTAACGGCGAACGCGAGAGTTCTACTGCGAATTCAACACCACGTTCAATGTAGCAAGATTGTGGTTTTTTTTATTTTTTCTGTTTTTTTTTTTTTTTTTTTTTTTGAAGTCTTGTTGAAGCGAGAAAGAAGAAATGAAGAGAAAGGTTTCGATAGCCTGTACGATCATTATAAAGTTCTGGGCACGAGAGCGAAAGCTGGTCGATCCGAGACGATAAAGGCTTCCCGATGATTGTGAGAGCGTCGGTTATTTTGACCAACCACTTTTTTTCAATACTATTTTTTTCAATTTTCATCGTTCTAGACACGTGCGGGCGCCACTAGAGTCGGATCGAGATCTTCGGATTGGAAACCGCGAGCGCTTGCCTCGTATTATTAATCGGCCAATGACAGAGGCACACAAATGCATACGATTCAACAGCTCGATTTTCTGATACGCAGAGCAAGGTATGATGATGCTTGTCGGGAATAAAAACATTCAAATGAGTTTCAATCTCGTTTTATGTGTCGATAAAAAACACTTGCGAGCAACGTTTTTCTGTACTTCGCTTTCAACTGGATCAATTCATTTTTTTCTCATGAATTTCGCTCACAGTTTTTTGAAGAATGTTGCAAAGAAAACGTACTGTTCGAAAAGAATGGAGGGAATTCGACGCTTTGGTAAAAAAATTTCCAATCATTTTAAGCACTCAGTTTAAAAGTTTTGTGAAATGAGATTCGAGCGACTAGAGGGTTGAAAGGAAGAATTATTAGAAAGGAAAACGATTGCAATTGAGACGAGTGTGTTGGTGCACTTTTTTATTCAAACGTCAGTAAAATTTTACCCAAATCATACATATAGAAACAAGAATATGCGTACATTGAAAGCAATGATACTCGACTTACAAGCTAAAAATTACACAATATTTCGCCATCATGTCCCAAGTGACTTTTTTCAGAACTGCTTAATCCCAAAGCTATTTTTTTCTCAGGTGTTTACGTGCACATACATTTTTTTATGCCAAATATAATTTCTTAGTTTTTTTTAAACAGATAAAGAGAAGTTCAGGGTTTTTGTACTGTTTGTCAATGACTGTAAGTTTTTTCGTGTGCAAAATTAGAGTCTCAGCCACCGCTAATGTTCTCCCTTTTCGAATTATTTTCAAGTTTGTTATGAGGTTTTTGAGTTTATCAATATTTCAAAAATACAATAAAATTGCACAGACATCCGAAGCATAAGAAGACACAATATATCCCGAGAATGGACGTTTTGCTTTTGCAACCCTTTCTACTCAGCTGTCTATTCTCGACTGAAAGCTTTATTTTCAGTCAATTGTCAGTAAGCTAAAATAGGATAAATCGATGGACAATTACACGTAGTGGTGGAAACACCTTAATTTTTCTTCGATCAAAAATAGTCAGGTCACTAAAAATCGAACTTGTTCTAGTACACGTGTCCCTTTGGAAAGCAATTGTCAAGCTCGCTCAATTTCCTTCTGTTTCCATTTCTTAACGAGCATTCCTGAAGCAAACACTCGTCGGCATGGTTTCGCACTTAAAAAGTGTACTCGTCAAGGACGAAAAGTTCAAGTATTCTATCGATTCAATTTAATCGACTTTTCAGTGTGCGAGAAAAAAAATATTTACGAATGAGAAAGGGGTGAACCTGTCAAGATAAAAATATCGAGACGCAATCAAGAAAATGGCTTGGAACGAGCTCGCAAAGTGGAGAGGAAAACTATACATAAAATTCAATCAATCCGGATTTAGTGTCAAAAGACCTGTAGATATTTTGAAATCATCAACAGATTTCACCTGGAAAACTTCCGTCGCTCTGCATCAGCTGGCTCACACTCATTGTGCTCTGCGATTATACTCTCTTCTGTGAGTCTCCAACAGCAAAAGCAGAAGCAAAACTCTCCTCGAGCTACTTATCTTTAGCTCAGTCAGCCGCGACCAATACCGAGAGATTCGCGAGACCAGATAACGAGAGAGCTCATTCCCTCCCGTCTCTATCTCTGTATTCTACCATATTTTTTCTCTCCTTTCCTCTCTCTTCTGCTCTTGCCTCGTAGACTTTGTCTGAGCAGCTTCTCATCTGTTTTCTTTCTCGCTTCCTTTTCTTGCAGCAATGATTCATAGCGCCGGAACGATTACTTTCTTTACAATTTGTTTTCTATCCGTACGATGATTGCGATATTCCAGTTCCGGCTTGTTAACAACCCAATTGCCATTTATCTTGTGCATCGAAATAACAAAACTCCTTTGCGATATAACGATCGATCGAGCCATCAATAATAATCGATATTTCGAATGCCTTGGATTCAGAAGTTATTAAAACCGATGAATCGTTATCGACTGAACCGTTCGAAGTTGCTATTCCCGGAATTTCTAGAATTTTTATCTTCGAATCTACGAGCTGCAGTCCTCATCCCAACTTCTTAATGTCCCTAATAACAGGGAGCACCGAAGCCTCGATTATCAAACGTGAAATCTCCTAGAATTAAACGCCTTCGAAAATTTCTTGTAATTTTTCCTTCTGACGATTCTATCGGATTTCCTAACTGACGGAATGGCTCCAACCAGCCCCACCCTCGACTCTCAGCAGCACCACGCATTTCACCAAAACACCTGATTACTGAGATGTGAGCACGTGCGGCTTTTTGTGAAAAAAAGTAGAACAAAAGCTTGAACCTACGAAGCCGGAAAAATGCACCACTGTGCGTAGCGAAGATCAGATTGTTTTTCGTTAAACGAGATATTTTAATAACTGGCCATCGGTACGATCTCTGTAATTATAGGCCTAAAAACGCTTGTCAAACTCGGGGATTCTTATTGCGGAATCAGACCTGAGACCCTTGTCCCGATGACATGACAGCCACGCACTGAACTCTTCATTCCCCAGCCCCAAATTTTCAGGCTTCCAGTCTCATTTTCATAAACCATTCTAATTCACCGGAATCCAATTAATCATAAAAATTTCGCGTTGGCGAGACTCTGCCGAGTCTCTCGAAACGGAAGTGAACATTTTTTTCGTACGAAAGTGTTAATTTTATAAAAAAACTGTGCCCAGCCCCAAAATCGGGTGAATTTGAATAAATTTTTATTTTCATCCGAGCAACACGGACTCCCGGCATCCGCGAATCAATTTGAACGATCTCCACGCCGAGAGGAAAGTGCTCGAGCCACACGGGGGATGAATTCCCGATGAAAAGTTGTCGATTTTTCGATCTGATTGTGCCTCGGCGTAAAAAAGGTCTGAAATGTAGGCAGGCGCATGCACAAACACATGAAAATGGAGAGGCGAATATGTTTCTTGTGTGCTTTACATAGTATATCGGGTTACTAAGCAAACCCGGTGTTTTTCAAAACCAATATAAGGCTCGGGGCGAGAACGTTCGTAACGTGTCATTACCGGGCGTGCGTGAAGGGAAGTGTATCGATAAGGGAGGTGTTGAGAGAGCAGATCTAACGATAGGAATCGACGTTGTCTTCTCTCGTATTTTTTGTTTGAAAGTTTTGTTGTTGTTGTAATAAAATTTGAGGCTATGGTTCGCTCTGATTGTGAGGTGTGAAACATCTCGCCGTTACGAAGAGACTCTGGCGAGTGTAAAGAAGCGGAATCTGTAGGGCCAGTATTCCGGCCAGTATTTTTTGCATCGCTACCAATTTTCTTTATCGGCAATCGGAGCCAAAGTTTCTTTTCGAAACTTTTGCTCCGAGCGTTCGAGATTTATGGTCGATGGAGTGTATACTTAAAATATAAAACACACGGAGCGATTTTGTCTTCGCCAAAAAGTCGTCAACCGCGAAGGAATCGGCGATACTCCCCATTATCTAACGTCTACTTTTCTATTTTTTCATCTCCTCGCCCCTTCCCTCTTCCCTACCATCAAAATTAGGTGTGCTCAATTTTTTTAACCAATTTCTCAGGCCACTCAAATTCCGCAGCGTTATACGCATCAGGTGCGCTTTCTGACCGTTCCGTTGCCGAATAGCGTGGAATTATAATACCCGTGGCCCTTTTCTAAAACCAACATGTAATTATCTCGCCGTCCCTCATTTCGTAATTTTACCGCGCGCGCGCGCGCGCGCGCGAACACAGCGTTTCTCCTTTTCCAACACGCATCATGCCCGGCCCGCTCGCCCCATTCACGCACACCATTTTGCATCATCTCTGCGCTATAACCTCTTGGAGACCGGACTTTGATAACCGATATTTACATGGCAGGTGATATCAATTATCGTTGGAGAAGCACCGCCACAATTTTGCAGCCAGCGAGGAGCAATGTTCTTACATTACAGACGTTTTATGCACCGGACGTTTCAGAGCTTTCCTCCATATTTTTATGCTCCCTCGAATTCCATCATTTTCTCCTCACGTTCCTTTAATTATACACATTTGTTAATGTTTCACCATCATTTTTATTGCGGCATCAAAAACACCGACTCGTTTACAATTAATCGTGGATTTTTATCAAAAATCCAACGGTTCGAACTCTCCCCGCGTCGATCCTGCGAACGAGAGAAACCCGAAATGCCAATTTTCGTTTCAATTCACATCAGATCTTGGGATTCGATCTTTCTCATTTCTTAAATATTCATTTGAAGAGCTCTCGAGCTTCATTTCTCGTGTGTTTTCGTTCGTCTCAATACAAATTCTTCCACAGAAAAGGTCAGCGACGAATTGCTACATTTTCAACGTCGTTTCCTCTCCAGGCACACAAACACTCTCCAAGTTTGTTCCGAGTTCGCGGAGCCTGTTTATTTGCCGAAGGTTCTGTACTCGAGACCAAATCCTTCTATCGGCCAACAACAACATTTTTGCACGGTCTCTCTGTGTCAACGAAGCCATGAGTGGTTTTTCAAAACCACTACCTTCCCATCCCCCGCGTTCGCTCTCGTTCTCTCATCTCCCTCACTCTCACTCTGCAGAATAAATAAATAAACCACTGTTTCGATGGTTGCTCTCCGCATCGAGGCTGATAAATGTCGTTCGAAGCTAAACGGGAATTAGCCCGAACGGGAGACAGTTTGCTGAAAAAATATACGTTTCCATCTGCCAAACCGACTCTGCTCGACATTTTTGTTGCTTTTATCCCGAGTGCACTACGATGTTTATTCGAAATAAAAAATAGACCTTCGCTCCTTTATATTTCTGCGATAACAAATTATTCCTGTCAAAGTGTAACCAACATTTATTTGTTTCGTTCATCACGACAATTATTCAAAAATGTCACAAATTATTCTTCACTATTAGAGTACATCTTCTCTTTAGTTACTAGAAAAATCCAAACGTCATTTTTCTGCGTATCGATCTGAAGTCTGAAGTCTGAAAAAAAACTTCCTAATTTTTCCAACATTTTCGAGAAATATTATTCGAATTCCAGTGCGAGAAAATGACGATCAATTTTAATGCGTCACTTTCGATGGACAGGTGCCGAGGCAGGACGAATGTAAACACAACATTTTGGTATTTATCGAGCAAAGTTGAACAAACCGGAGCAGCGATTGAGTCGAGTCGAGTATACGAAGCTCAGTCGTCGACAACGCCGTTGATAGCTTATCCACATTCTTTCAAAATGAACGTCGAATATTTTAAAACGGAATTCGTGAATTTTCTGCGGCGCTTCGTGGCACCGATTAACGTAAATATGCATTTTTTTTAATGAATAGTTTGAATTGGTGAAAAATTGTTTACAAATTTGTGGTAGGAAACGCGAGTGTTCTGGATATTTTACAATTGTTTTTTTCCTTTTTTTTTCTTCAAACAGGACCAAAATGTGATACCAATTTTAACGCCTCTAACTTACGAGGAAGTAATCAGGGCGACTACGGAAGTTATAAATTCACAAATTAACTCCGTTTTCGCGGATTCGAGCGAAAATATAAAAACGCCCTCCGTTGGAATAATGGTGATCACGCCAGACGCTCCAGACATTCCGAAAATTAATAACGAGCACGGCGAAAATGGCGGCAACCTGGCAAGGTGAGTCCAATTCATTCGCTTTGAAGAACCGAATAGTTTTGTTGGAAGTCGTAACTTCGCGTGGTTGCGACTCGCACAATATCGAGCGATATATTTAAACGCACGCGGAGTTCGAGGACGTTCGATTCACGCACAATTGTCAGGTCACTGGAAAATCGAACTCGTCAACGTAAAATCGAAACTCAATTTTTTCAAGCTCGCTGAATTTCTGTTTGTCCCATCTTCTTGAACGATCTTCGATCGAATAATCGTCGGCAAGTTTTACAATTTTTTTCTAAAGTGTTTGTGGAGAAGGAAAATTTCAGGCGGACTTTCCATCGGTTAAATTCTTAAATTCAACAGTCTGAAGAAAATGGCGGGAATATGAAATATTTTGGTTTTCATGAATAGATTAAAATGTCGTGTTGAATTTTTTATTTCGAGATAATCTTTGACGTATGCGGAGAAATAAAAATAATACGTAGAATGAGAAAACGTGTCAAATCGATAACCAGTTTTTTTTTTCTATAAAAGCATTTTTCCATTTTGTAAAATCGATAAAATTTCTCTAGGTTCCGAACACTCGACGAACCGGCCCCGGGCAACTTCAAAGATACACCGAACGAGCAAGTTGTCACGGCGAGCCCATTACCGACTAAGATTGACGACACTGTCGATAGTGCAGACAAGAATTTCCCGAGCGATGAAAAAAAGGTAATAAATATCGAACGATGTTTATTTATTAAAAGTCAAAATAATGACTAGATTTTTATTACTTTTATCGAACTTTGTATACGTTTGAACGAGTCGGATATTCATGCAGTCATATTTTTACATACGAATTTATGTAAATGAGTTCAGCCATAAAACATTCTCGTCATCGTTGCACAGGAGCAGGTCGTCGTTCAAAAAACGAGCCCTTCACTCGTGCGATCGGATACATACGTGCGTGGAAATAATTTCGGAAATGCTTCAAAAGATGACCAATTTGGAGGAACTGTTCTTCCCCAATTCCCCGGCAACGGTTTGGGAACCGACGATTTCTCTATCTCGAATCTCAACGTTCCTGAATTCCGTGCGAAGCTGAAGATTCTTCGAGAAGTTGCGACGGAGGTGGTGAAGAAAATCGATGATTTGGAGGCGAGTAAAATTGGCTTATTTCATTCGAATCGGAAAAATCAAAATTCACGTTCGAATGATCGTTTTTTCCGTTATTTCTTCGTACGTAGACGAATGTTCCGGAAAATACGCGTGCGATTCGTCGTTTGTCAACCCTGGGATGCTTCTCCGGCTTGAGTCGGAACGCGGTGGCGACAAGAACGATCCAGCGACCGAAAATGGGGCGTCGATCATTGACCGCGTTCCCAGGGACACCAACGTCCTCGAGGATGAGTCCTAGGGGAGAAAAAATGAACTTGTCGAGCATGAAAAGCTTGTCCACCGTCGTCTTGACGAATATCAACAGTTCGAGACTAACGATGCCAACGACCGTCCGTTCAGTGAGTTCGGGGAGCATCGAGAAAAAAGCTTCGCCGAGGTCGGCTCAAGTATCGCGTTTACCTACGGCGAAAACAATGAAGTCAGTTTCCTCAACAGTGCGCTCGGTGAGTTCAGGAACTCTCAAGTTGACCAAAAAATCATTCAAGAGTCCGAATCAGGGGACTCATTTGTGCAGCACCAAGTCACCAGCACTGTCGCTAATGAGCTTGCCCAGTGAGGCTCTAGACCGACCGTTGAAAAACCCGAAGTACGCTCACATCCCGAGCACCATCCCGAAACCAGGAACCGTACTTGGTAAACGTAAAGCTGATGAATTTTGAATAATTTCAAGGAAGCAAACAAACGCGAAACGAAACGATGCTTGGACGTAAAAACGCAAGCCGGATAAATATTTTTAAACTCTGTAAAAAATTATCGTAATGACCAAACACTGATTTTTTCATTCGATGCTGAATTCCAGTGGCTCAATATTTGGCTCGATGTTTAGAACTTGCTGGAAATTCCTTATGAGGAAAAACAACATGTACAGAATTTTAGAATGATATTACGCAGGCTTTATTTAGTGAGGAAATAATGACGATCAATAGAATTAAATGAAATTTCCAAAAACAAGTTTTCCTTCGTTTATTTATTCGCCTACTGATATTTTCCTCAATTTATACCCTTTTTCGAGGGAACAAGACGAGTCGACGTGCTTAAAAACGCCGATAAACATGAAGCTCGCCAAGAAGAAACGAATTCGAAAATTAGCATAACCGTTGAACCTCACATTTGTTGTATTTACCAGAATTTATTCGACACGAAACGCATGCTTTGGTGAGCCGTGCAAAATTAGCTCACGTAGATTGATCCAAGAAAGTTTATCTGCGAGATTTTCGAGTTGATTTTTCTGTCGGTTTTAAAGAGTCAACGCACGATTCACCGTGACGGGTTTCGATGTTCCTGAGAAGCTTGATTTTTCGATAACTACCGTGCGATCTTTCGGTGTGTGGATGTTTGCATTTGTATTATATACGAGAGGGTTGATCGTCGCGTCCGGTTGGCAAGAACAAATAATAAGTTGGGATGCTCGGGGCTATTGGTTGAGAATATTTCGCGTTGCTTCTTCCTCTCCGTGTCTTCTGGCTGTTTTCGTGCGCGGTGCCTTTTTACCTCGCGAAGCAATCTTCACCTTATTTCGAGGCTGCAAAAGAGCACATACACAGACTCTCACACGTCGACGAATTGTTGCGTCTGTATAGAGATTTATTCAAGCTACACATGCACGAGGAATCGCAATTTTCGAAAAATGGCTGTCCCGTCATCGAAAAAAGGAGGGGAGAAGGGGAAACTCGAGTCTGGGGACGCGCGGGTCTCGTGCACATTTACTCAGGGTAGTCCTGGATCAGTCGAACCTGGACGTGCTCCTCTCGAATAGATTACAGGGCGCTGGGTCTCCATCGTATTACGGTGTTGGTTTTCGAACCTTTTGTGTTGGAAAAGACACGTGTAATCATCCCCTCCTTCTTCTTCTTCTTCCCTCTCCTTCCCCTCTTCTTCGTCTACGTACGAGAGAAGCCAAAGAGAGAGCGGAGGAGACTCTTGCCTGTTCGTAGCCATCCGAAATGCCTGCAGAAGCAAAATCGATCTCTCTTCTTCCCACTCTCACTCTCTCTCTCTCTTTCTCACACAACTTTTTATTTTTCTCTTTTTCACCTCGTTCCCTGCAGAAAGATTTCGAACTTCGCTCCCCGGGGGTGATCCGACCAACACCGTTCGTGGCAAACCATTTTTTTTCTCTCTCTCTCTCTCTTCGTCGACCCTTCGACCAACACAGCCTCGTCTCGGCAACGGTTTTGACACACTTTGCATAAAAAAATCTCAAGGGCCAGACGGACGACGCCACCGAGTGTCAGGGTGGTCGTGACTCTAAACGACTTTTAACGATCACCTCGAATTTGCCTCGTAATCAATTCCGTGTTTGCACTTGCTCTGCGGCCAATCTTTTATTTTCATTTTTCGATACCCTCATTTATTTTTGAATAGAAATTTCGGAATGTACGGCAAGGAGAATTATGGCTGAATTCTAAATTATGCATGAATTTTTTTGCCTGTATACTACTTTTTTGTTTTTTTTTGAACGTGCGCCAATTTTTAAATGTTTCTTCATTATTCTTTGTTTACCGTGTCTGCTGCTTCGATTTCATCGTTATTATATTCAAACATATCCCATTATTTTTGAATTATGGACGCTTCGATTCGAGATTCACGAATTCCAAGCACGTGCAAATATTTTCGAATTTTTTCTCCTCAAAAGGAAAATCTTTTATTTTTATAAACCCCTTTTTTTCTATTTCGCCGCACGGATGGGGCAAAATCACATTTGAAAGGGCTGTACAAGGCGTTCCTTGACGAGGTGAGTAAATTAACGAGGCGTCAAACAGCAGGACAGAGGAGACGCTCGTGTGTTCGCTTGCAACAGCGGCAGCTGCGACAAATCAAGCGAAAGCCCGAAACGCGAGATAATTTCGCGTCGGCACTCCTGGCAAATAAGATGATGGACCGGGGGAAAAAATTTTCTTGCGCACCGTTATTTATGATTTATTTTCAAACTTTTTTTCATTCCTTACTTCCCTCTCTCTCTCTCGCTCTCCAAACTGCAATTCCCTCTAGAACAAAGCTGGTAGAAAATGTGAAGGAAGACTCTACAACCTCGTTTGTTTCAACCGACGTAAATGACCAACGAGGGTCCTCTTTTTGTCCCTCGATCCAGTACGTTTTTAAAAGATGCGAATCACGAGTTTTTGTCATTTCTCATCGTTGCTCACCGCAACGCCTCTAATTCACCTACGATATCGTGGGCTCGTTATAATTCTCAGGGGTAAGAGATATTTGGGGGAGCAAAAAAGGGCCCTTTCTTCGTCAAATGTTTTTTGTGGCCTGCAGAGCCTCGATCGGGTGTCACGAATTGTAAACAGACTTTGGGTATAACTCGTGCAACGAATTCATTCGATTTTGCAACGAGCTTTTGTACTCCCTGCAATTTAATCGTCTTTCAATTGTCAAACTCACGAAATTGGTGGATTTCATCGATTTAGAATTCGAGAAGCATCAATTAAGCTACTATCAAAATGGATAACGTTCCGATTGCGATCAACGATACCCCAGATCGTGCGATATCGTAAAAAAATTTAGTCCCTAGAATTCAAATAGAATTCAAACAGTGAAACAACACAACCACTGTTTCAAATATTTCAACGAAGGCTGCTTCCCAGACGAGGAATTTGATAGAATCCACCGTCCGATCTTCATCAAGAAGGAGATAATGAACTCGAATATCTCGACAGCTCGAGAGCGCCCTGAGATTTTTTTCTCCACATCCTATATTTCTGGTCGCACAGAAACAATTCGTTTCCAGAGCCAGCGGTGATGTACACCGAATATTCGAAATGGAGGTATCCACCCTCGGCGCATTCACCACTTCGTACGATGATCGATGAGGGCACAGGTGTCAAAGTACCGCCTAAAAGCGCTTCATAATTAACGGTTAGGGAACTAATCGAGATGAAAAAAGGTGCATATAACCCGATATTTCCAAGGTGGAGAGGGAAAAAATATTCTCCTATTAGTACAGAAACTTTGTATTATGTTTGAAAGCAGCATAGGAACGATCGAGAAAGCAATTTCGTGAAGGACCGTTAAAAGTGATGTACTCTCTCTTTCTCTACCCAAGACACGCTCGTTCTCTCCAGTCCCCCTGCGCCTGGAACGAACGTCCTCGAAACGTTTGCCTCCCTCGAATATAAAACTGAACCGTGAATAGCGATAAGCTCGAGGTGGAGCCGGGTTAACCACGAACTAGATTACTCCATTATCTCGCCACTCTTCTCACGTCCATAATCCATGGTATGCACATCGCATTATATATACACACAATGTTGAACTGTAACGAGCTACCTCGTCTATGCTTTTGCTCATATTTTTCAGGATATCTACATCGCACCATCTTTCCTCGAGTCTCAAAGTGCGCACGGTCGCTTCGCTACCAACCTGCATCCTTCGGTGCTGAGAAGTCTTTGGAAACTGTGAGAATATCTTGGAGATTGTGTGCTGGATCTTCCGTCCTGAACAGACTAAATTCATTTTTTCAACTTCCATTTGGTCTGGTTTGTATTTTAATTAGTATGGTAATTAGAGTGGCATGTAAATCGGTCTTCGGGAGCACCAGGATCATTTTTCACTCTGGGAAAATTGATTTTCGATAGAAATATTAGATGTCGTGGTCGTGGGTGTTGAATAGTTCGATTCTGGAGGTTAGAACGACGCATTTTTTATCAGGATGCGAGGTTTTACGGTTGTTCGAGAGACTGAGGCAGGAAATCATTGGTGCAGATTTAAATGGCTCCTTTGAAAGGTGTTTTTTACAAAAGGGCGTGCAGCATGCGGTTTCGGTCGATTTATTCGAGGCCAGAACTCCCCATACATCAGTATCGAGGCACACTTGATAAAAAGACTCAACAAACATCACTTATCGCGTTGTATCGTGCGGTTTAAACCTTTTTATTTCGTCACAGCCTGGCATATCGAGTGCGAAGTTTTTTTGGGAGGCAAATAAAAGATGCGGACCAAATAGAGGATCGGCTCTTACACTCTTCGCAGCAGGCAAAAAAATAGCGCGAAGCATCCGGATATCACGGCCGTTGGGCACGCTCCGAGGATGAATTTGTTCGGCGATGAAACAACGCGTGGTTAACTATTCTCGATGGGGCTTGCCAGGGAACGCGTGAATGAGTGAAACGGAAAAAATGTTGGTTGAAAAAAGAAAAGGGGAGCGACTATTTCTCTTCGGTTCTTCATCCCACTATTTTTATTCCTCTCTCTTTATTAAGCTTCTTCATTTCACTATTTTCCATCCTTTTCTTTTCTTCTCCTTTTCCACCTTTTTTTCTATTAACTCCGGACGCAGGGTAAATACGGACATCGCAATATCTTTATATTCCGAAAGCCCCGCACTTTCACGCACTTGAACTCATGCCCTATCAATGTTTAGTGTCCTCACATTGTTCGAGGCGTGAAGTGATTTATTTTCTCCGAGGTATACGACCGATCATAAAATTTCGTACATTTTGATCTAATTTTTGCCTATACATGAAATTGATGAAACTATGGGATAAACGGTTTCAATGTTGTTAAAAAAATTAATTTAATATCCTCGTTCCACATAAGAATCATTAGCGCAGTTCAAACTTGGGATTACCCTGCTGTTTTTGAATTATTAATTAATATGTGAAATTTCGCAGTTTGGGGTCCGAACGATTTGCTTGTAGGAATTCCGGACGTTCTGCTCTTGCTCCATATCGATTGATTTTTTTAAATTTCAGTTACGTTGCAAATACATATGAAAGAAAACACCACCGTGTGATATTGAGTGCATAAATGTAGCAGTGAACGATGTGAAAACAAAAGAGTTATTTTTGTTTTGAAAAATATGAAAATCACCATCCGAAGACTGGATTATGTGAATTCAGTGTGAAATGTGAACTCACAAAGATGCACAAGCGAAAGTACCAGTCGAATATTTGCGAAATGTACGTGTAGCAATTTCTAATGCAATCTAGATTCAGCCCAAGGGCCGTCCGGAATTACCCCGGAGGTTCGGGGTGAGTCCGAATTTTACGGAGTGTTATTTTTTTGCTGAAATCCAGCAATTTTTTCATCTATTTCTCAAAACTTACATCGGAAATCGTAAACAAGATATCAAGAAGTGAAATGGATAGAAAATTAATTTTTTGATTTCATATTCGTTATTAATCAATTTCTTTTAAGGAGGGTGGATCACGAAATTAAAATAATCAGAATTTGATCCAATTTGGTGATAAAATTCTTTGGCATCAAGTACACAAATACAATTTTTTTCCAATTTTTTTACCACATGGTTATCGAATAATTGAGCATTAAATCCAAGTTCTTATGCACGAGATGTATCAAGAGACGAGGTATTAAAAGTATTAATGCCGCCAAGTATTAAAAGAAAAAACGAGAGTGTAAAAGAAAAGCCAGCGCGAGCCCTGCCGCGCACTTTTATATACGCGAATATGTCGGACGTCATATCGTTTTTCGAACCGTTCTCACGGACAAACCATTGCAGTTAAAAATCTGAAAATTGGTGATGATTTTTTTTCGATTTTTCTCTTTCCATAGATCCCCGTTGCAAGTAAATCCGTTCGTTCAATCCCGAGATATGATGATTTAGACGATTAAAATCGAGTGTTTCGGTACGCTCTAGTAGCTTGGAGTCAGAAAGACTTAAGTAGCGTTTGTTTGCATTTGTAACTGTATACATGTAAACTCTATGCTTATACACGTGAAATTTAGTGTCCAATTACTCGAGAGCTATGTGGTAGAAAAATCGAAAAAAATGTATATTTTGAAAGAATACATTTACCAAATTTTATGAAATTCTTATCATTTTGAAATTCTTTATATTTTTAACATGCTTTAGCATGGCAACATTGCATCGTCGCGATCCACCCTCCTTGAGAGATCGGAATTATCCCAATTTCTCTTGTATTTCACTGTCTTTTCCTCTCATTCCACGCATTTCTGAATATCCCCGCACCTCTTTTTCTTTCCCCCTCTTTGTGCTTCTTCCATCTCGCTCTTTTCCTCGTCCCTTTTGTTCCTTCGCCCTATCTTCGCTATGTTTTTATCCCCACTTTTTGTTCTTATATTTCTTGTTGGTTGCCTGGACCGAGAGTAGATACGTTCCTCCCGAGGGTTATTCCACTGCATTTAGGGACGCAAGGTGTTCGTACGAGGAGCGTATAGCGATGCACATCTCTTGCTCTCCTCGAGTCCTTGTGCCGCGCGCGGTTTCAGCGTTTCGTGCCTCTCTCGCGCGTTCACCGCCCGCGGGAGACCGCAGCAGATCCTAATGTACGCACACACGCGATCCAGCCGTGAAAGTCGGTGTATGATTGAGTACAGCCCGACGGCCTGCTATGCTTACACAGTTACGCTGCGTCGCTAGCCAACAGTAGGGGAGACATGAGCACTCGAACGGCAAGCCAAAGGGGAGAATTAGGTGCGGCCAATACACCTTGCCCGTGTTGTATGAACGCTGCGATCTTGAAATTTCGACAAAATTTCCGAGCTCAGGGTCGTAGCAACTGTTCGAAGTTGAGGCACTTCGGGGAAGGTGATAAACATTTTTTGAGATTCCCCAAATGCAGTGCACCTGGAAATGTGAATGATAATTATTGTAAAATGTATGTTTTCACCTGTATTTGCTCATAGCTTTGAGCTCCGGGGCTGCACACGACTCGTTCAAATGTATGTTTAGTCGAAAGATCGAGGCTTCTTGTTCCGGCTAATTCGCATTTGCTTCGAGGGACGTTTAGCAGCCTCGATGGGAACCAACTACCGAAACAGTGGTTTATTTATTTTTTCGCATAGGCGCGAGAAAGATAGAGGTCATAAGGGGAAGGGAAGGAGTGGAATTTTTGAGGGAAAATGTAAACCACTCGTGGTGGAGCATCTAGTGCAAAAATGTTTTCGTAAGCCGTCCCAGTAAAGGGTTCGGCCTCGAGTGTGGAGGCTTCCGTAAATCAACAGAGCGTTGTGCACAACAGCACGTTCCGAAAAATGCTTACCGCCGTACGCGTTTCCGCTCCAACTGGAAAAAAAAGCAATGAAAATACAAAATCTTTCCTAATTTTTCATTGTTTTAATAGTTTTATCGATTTTTTTTCACCCTGTTCGATTGATTTTCGCTTTAATAGTTGCGAAACGAAACAAATAATTCTGTCGAAGTCATTTTGAAAAAACTGGTAATCCAAATTTCACAAATTCTCCGACGACCTACTCAAAAACTTTGCGATTCGTGCAAAAAACGTTTTAGCACATATTCAAAAACTGTTTAAACTCAGAATTGAGGTTAGCGGACGAAGGGTTTCGCGCTGGAAGGAAGAAAAAAACGTGTGAGAATTGAGGTGGCCAAAAAGAGAGGTGCAGACAAGCGTTGATGGATGCCTCGTAATTGCAGGCCTCGAGTAAACACGGACGGCGTTCCAAATTCGACAATTTTTGCAGCTATTAAATGGCTTTGGGCACGTCCGTATAAAAACCATTCAATAAAAATAAGGAAGCACGATCGATGGCTGAGGCAATTGGGAGATACGAAAAAACCGGAGGATCTTCGACTCCGTTTCTTACGAAAAACAATACCCGCCAAATTCATTTCGTCATTAATTCATTAAACCTTTCAAAATACACAAATCATTGGGTATCAAATGCCAATTTTATAATTTCCGTTTTTTATTCGATTGAATTTAACGTTATTGCACGATCAGGATATAAAACGCTCCACATAAATTCGGGTGCACAATTTCGGTAGTCGAGACATGCAAATCAGTCAAATAGCCCTCGTTACGAACGAATATATTTTCCCTCTTGTCAAAAGATAATTGGAACGGAATATATGAGTCCGAGTAAAAAAAAATAAAAATAAAAATAAAAAAAGTCGACTGAAAAAACGCCTTATTAGTATCGTATTTTCACGATGCCTTACAGCATGGCTGAAGGTAAATATTCGAAGGAAATTTTTTCCTCGTGTGCTCTACCAATTATCCCCTTTTGCCGGTTAGTATAATCCGCTCTATATTATGTATATTCATACATGCACTGTATAACGAAGGTTATCGTTGGCAAAGCCGAGCTCGAGATTTCTTAGCCAAGAGGAACGCGACTGGTGCGGAGGCTCATTCTCCGTTGGAAAGAATCAGAGCAAGATTCTCCCTCTCTTTCGCGCTTTGGATACGTGATAAATCTCCCTCGGGGAGGAAAAAAACTAGCTGCCCCAAAAATATATGCACGTTGAGATGGATGGGTGGAGTGCAAGGGCGTTGCCGCGACCACTCTCTTTCGTCTCAGTTTGTTTCTCGAATAAAAGGAAAAGAAATAAGAGGACGATGAAAATGAAAGGAAAAAAAGAGAGAGAAGAAAGGAAGATACCTACGGAGCATGCATGCACGCCTCGTGCTCCACTATCTCTCACGTTCGACTTTTCTCCTTTCCTTCAACCGTTTTTTTTCATGATTGAGCGATTAGGAGGGGGCGTAGCTCGTCAGTCAAGACGATGAAGAGGATCGCCCTGCATTCGACATCGACCAATATATAGCTCGGAAATTCCTCACGTCACTTTAAGCTTGAAAGAGGAAAAATTGATTTTTCTATCTTAATGAAACATTAGTCGAATTTTATGGAATTCTTCTGCATTAAAAAGCTCCTTTAAAACTTTTTTTTATTTTATTTTATTTTATTTTTTTTCATTATCGTTCTTATTTTCATTTATCATTCGAATAAATCAGACCCTCGAATTTATAGGTAACTTTTGGTTGCCATGAATTTCTCGGCCACTCTCAGCATTACAAGGTTCAACGGCTTCGGTGTATTTGGCAAATCGAGCTGATACTCGACAAACTTTCTTCGAAAAACATGTGGTCAATCAGTAGCAATAAGTCTTTCGTTAACTTTCCTCCGCGGTTAGAACTAATTTTCGTTTCGTACAGCGAAAAGGGTTCGTCGGTGTTTTGTCAAAAGTGCCAGTTTCTCGAAGGGATGTTAAGTTTTAGGAGGCCGGGAGAGTTCTTAAATATTTGTTATTCCAGTCGCCGGATGTTGTGGGGAGTCGCTCTATTCTCGAGGACCAAAAGGATCGAGGTCCGAGTTCGTCTTTGTTTTTTCGTCGTTCCAGGGTCGAGGATACTTTTTTGGATTTCTTGGATAAGGCTGCCGTTAATTTCCGAACGAGAGTCGCGTCTGAACCGTGTTTGTTTGAAGTGGAACGTGGTAATGGCTGTTTGAACAGCGGCCATTGTTTTGCAGCCGCTTTTTCATTCGGTTCCCCATATTTTTTCGTCTACCCATATCCCCGTGCATTTTTGAGTGCCACCGCGGAGTGCGACGTGTGACTGAGCGTATGTCTGAGTGTGTTTTGGTGAGAGCATCTTGTAGTTTCAGATAAGAAGCCATCTCCTCGCCGCTCTCCCTCCTCGCTCCCGCTTCATGTGTCGAG
The DNA here is from genome assembly GCF_019457755.1 of Venturia canescens. NCBI lineage: Eukaryota > Metazoa > Arthropoda > Insecta > Hymenoptera > Ichneumonidae > Venturia > Venturia canescens. The sequence continues at coordinate 9,223,847 of NC_057423.1, read as the reverse complement.
TCGTAAGAAAACGTGGAATCCCCGGGAGAGTCGCGAAAAGCATTTTTACGACAGCTCTTATGGAAGATCGCGTTTTGTGTATACTCGCTCGGAGCTTATCGCTCACGTCCCGAGACTATATTCACGCCGATCCTCTTACTCTTCTGGAGGCTGCGACCGCTGCGACGAAGTAAAACGAAGAAAAAAAAGCGGAGAGAAAAAATAACCTCAAAAATTTAAGCGAAAGAAACACGCACTTGAGATAATGAAATTATGAGAATACATTTATTTTTATGAGCCTGCCAATGAAATTTTCAAACAGTACGCTGCTGGGACAACCTGTGCGAGGACAAATGCGGACAATCCGCATCGAACGGACGTTTCTCAGAGGGAAATGTACCATAAAATTCTCAGAAATTGTGACGTAAATCGTCGCGTTCTCAGAAACGATGAGGAACGAGAGACGAAATCTTTAATTTCGCCTAATCTTGATGGGAAGAATGGATTTTTTCGTGATTTTCATCTGCTTCGAAACTAAAACTGAAAATCTTACAAGAGCCTTCCGCGCGGCACGGTGAGGAGAGCACTCTCCATATTGATTTTTCTAATATTTGACTTTGGCCAGATTGCAACGTCGCCGAAACGGGAGTGAGAGGGAGAGAGCGAGGAGTAGCGAGCCAGTGAAAAACGAAGGACCACCATCGCTCGGTTGCAAAGCTTGTTTGCAATGTCCGGATTTCGTCTGAAAAGCTCTCGTCTTTCAACGCTGTGTGTTCCATGCCCACTTGTGCTCGGGCACACCAACCACGTTGATTTAGGATTTAAGGATTTCTCGTTTGTTATGCGAAGATCACGTGGGTAAACATGGATTTACAGATGATTCGTACGATTGAGATATTCCGCGTGTGGGCTCCGTAGGAAGTGCCTGCCTCAAGGACGAAGCTTGTCCTCGTTGCGCGTCTCAGATTTTCCTGGAGACAATTCTAATTGCGCTATTCCAGTGGGCAAAAAATTTCCAACGTATCACGTTACCGTTGAAAAAGGAAACCATTTGAGTTTATTTGCCTCGTAGAAGATCCTGTTAGACTTTTTTTGCCTGCGAAAGCCTCCACCCAGAGTACACGATAAGTGTCTAGTTCCGATTTTCGTTACACATAATACCTGCATAAAAAACTGTTACCGGATGATGTCGATGCCGCGCAGTTTACGAGTTGGCCCCAATAGAAAAAAAACCGGTGCTCTCCTAGTCGGATAGTATTTAACTGACCATTACACCTGAATGGTCCTGCAGATCGTAAAATGGTAAAAGGGCCGAGCTCCGCGCGACCCTTGATCCGGCCGACCCACTTCCTGTGTGTGACCGAAATAAATACACAGCCGTGTTTTGTGTACGGAGTGAATACAGTAGGAAGATTTTTAGTCCATAGCACAGGGTCCAAAGCGTTTCTGTAACGGACAACGGTAATAATGACGAATGCCAAAAACGCCCTTTCATCGTGTCTCCATTGGAAGCGGTGCGCGCGAGTGTGCAATGGTCAAAATACCAGTTTTCAAATCCGCACTACTCCCAGAAGTACGAATGTCCGGCGTTTATTTCGATCTTTCGTCATTAAGCTAGCTGCGTAACGACCTTTTCCCCGCTCTCTGTAGTCGGATGCTGCGCCTTCCATTCGTCTTTACGCAAGACAGAGTCCTGCGGCATTATCCACAGTCGGAGAAACACATGGACAAACTTCCTGACGAATGAATAAATATCAGCAAAGGAAATGGTATTTATTATGTTTCTCAAGGACGGGGGGAAAGAAAGGGAAAATAGAAACATGCACATCTCTCCGGGGGGGATGTTCTCGTTTGATGTAGGAAAGAGATGAAAGTCGTGTCGAGGGGAGGGAGACAAAATGCTCGAGTGGAATATTGCTCGGGGCAATTCTTATACCGTAAAACGTGACTGCACTTTTTTGCAACTTTCTTTCTACATTCTTGCCCCCCGCCCCATCTCTAGAGCATCCGACTCGGGGAGAGCGAAATGTATATCTCGAGCCAAGTTCTCTCGCTCTCTATAGCCAGTGTGTCTCTCCCAGATTCGTCCTGTCGTCGCTGCCAACCGCACACGTTTCTCCGGTGCCTCTTTTCTTGGCAAAAAAATAGGAAAGAAAGAAAGAGAAAAAGAGGCTGCAGCCTTTTCAACGTTACCGAGTATTTTTCTGCGACTCTGGGACTTTGCAGTAGGCAGTTTTTTCCTTTGTCAGCGGAGTAATCGATCGAGCGTGACGCTGGGGAAAAGTTTTCTCGTATCTTCAACTTTTACTGGACATTTATATATATTTGTGTACATAAATGTTTGCAAAAAGTAGCAACAAACGTGGATCATTTTGAAGTGTTGCTGTCAGGCACATCGCTGGCGTACAAATCGTCTCGTTCACCATTCACGCACAAATTGGCCTTCCTTTCCTCGACCGCCGTCACAGGATGAGGAGCATCGAAGGAGCGTGTATTTTCTTAGCGTTTATTCGACGCGTGCGCTCTTCTTCCTGGCCATACTACGGTGCCAGTCTCCAGGCGACGTGTTCCACCGACTCTTCCTCTGCGACGCGTTTTTTGTGTGAATCCTCTCGTCTTTTTCATCGTTTCCCGCGCGGTCAGCCTCGATCGCGATCAATCATTTTGAGCGGTGCTGATCGCCCGTTCCGCGAGCGAGAATTTCGGGACTCTCGCAAACCATTTATAGAGAGGCTATAGAGACGAGTTTTATGGGGAAGCCAGGAGTGCGAAGACGCTGGGTGACATAACACGCGATGAGAATGGATGAAGGGATGAATGGCTATTGAAGCTCCATCGGCTGCACGCACCGTATACAGGCCCCGTGGACACATGTAGCCGTCAACGTGTGTAAACGTATTATAAAATGCAGGATAAACGCGGGGGCGGCTGGTAGGCAAGGCAAAGCCATCACCTTTTCCGCCCTCGCACCAATTCATCCTTTTTCTTGAAGAAGAAAAAAACGTCAGATCAAACCCACGGCACGAGAATGGACGCGGGCAAAAGTTCCTTTCCCTCTTTCTCGCACTCTCCGTTCGCTCTCGCGCTGCTGCAGCTCCTTTGGCTTCAATGCAACTTCCCTATTTGTGTGTTTTCTTCTTAAGGATACGGTGAACTACCTTCGGAAAAGAGGTCCATCGCAAAAATGTACAATTCTCGGGGCATTGTCACGTCCTGTTTGCTCAAGAGCTCTTCCGGAAGAACCATTGAACGGGGAGTTTCTGTACAGGTATACACGGAGAAAGACATCTCTATGCGTTCTCGTCTCTCTTTTTCAAATCTTGGCCTACCCTAAATTCAGATTCAAGATCACGCGCTTACTTCGCGTGTGGTGGGGATCTCGGTCGTGTGGCTCCTCTCGTACGCGTGTGTTTATTTAGGATCAGCATCTTCATTCACGACGGCTCTAACATCTCGTTCCTTTCAATGTGAGCGCACTTTCTACGATGATTTTCTTAGCCTCTCGCTGCTTCCCCGACTCGTGGAAATCTTCTTGCGCTTCCTTGAAGCTCCAAGATTCGGATTAAAGGCCACCGAGGAATTCTTACGGCTCGGAATCTCGCTCGATGGAGAGCGACATCGATGTGCCAATAAATAGATATTTTTTAAGCATCTGGCCAATAACTGGCAGTACTTTTACTAGGATGTGGCTTTGCTCGATTCGAAGAAAGACTCTTCTTATTCGATTGCCATGTATCCACAAACCTCGTATTTTATCCCCTTTCAACTTTCAATCCACTCCCGTTGAATGAACTTTACATCGAGTCGATTATTTGCTCCGACGTGTAGGATCAGCAGCACGCTTACTTTGCGTGGGGCAAGCTCGAGCTACACTTTTTCAGGATTATCGATTTTCTGGATTCCAATGGAATTTATGTCTGCTATGAAATCAGCAGGGGAGACCGGGGCTTGCTGGCCAACGGGGCAAATTGACGAATAAACAATAACATCCAAACTACTTTATGTAAACATATACAACAACGACACGTCGTTTAGGAAGAGTGAAGAATCTTCATAAATCCAGGTACAAAACCAAATTTTTACGTCAATCTTAATCTCCTGCTGCCTCGATTTTTTCCCCAATTATTAGAATAATTCTCTTCAGAAATGTTCACATAAAGAAGTATTATTGTGCACAGTATTTTTCTCAATTATCGCTATAATTTGCTGGTAAAACGTTTTGTTGCTAAAAAAAAAAGCAGTGTGGGGTTGGCTAACACACGTGTCGACGTACATGAGTGCTCTAAGTGGGCCTACTCAAGGTGTGCCAGTAAAAACATAATATTCTATGTGTATAAAAACTGCAATTCTGATTTTTATGACGAGGATGAGGATCAAATATTCCTTTTTCTCACACTTATGGACAAAAATGTTCTTTACATTTACTCATGTCAACATTTTGTAGTCATTGTTCGAATCATCAAAGAAATAATATTGATAACTATCTGCTTTTAATAATTTCACTGATACGTAGTTGATTATCAGTTAAAAATAATAGCATAGTCGACTTGCCTTAATGCTTGTGTCAACTTGCCCCGAGCGAGGGGTTGGTTGACACAAAAACGATTCGTCAAAAAAGCGATTCAATAACTCATTTCGTTTAAATTTAAAATTTCAAATTTTCATCTAAGATAGAGGAAGGTTGCTTTCTATTCGAAAGAACCATTTGGTTTTTGAAATCATCTTTAGTTCCTCGTTTAGAAGCAATATTTGAAGAATTGGTCAACCAGCCCCAGCCTCCCCTACGATTTTTCGTGGAATGTGAAAAAAATGAATTTTTTTACCTCTTCTATTTTGGGAAAATCTGGAGAATATAAATTTTCAAGGAGTAGTACGTCACGACTCATTAAAAAGGTTTCTGCCTTCTCCCAATTATGTGTAAGATTGTGGCTAATCGACTTCCGTCGGTAAATCAAATCCTGCGATTTCCAGTTTCTCTATTTTTCCTCTCAGCCACTCGGTCGCTTTTCGTTATTTGATAAGTCGACCGCCCATTTCGGGTTCCTGTTTGTTGTCACGATGACCCCTCTGCGCCCTCATTCGTCCCTTGCTCGATGTTTCTATGCAGAGTTTAATTTTTTCTCTTCTCGCCTCTCCAACAACCCGCTTTCTACTGGCACCACTCCGGTGTCCCGTTACCGGACCACTTGTGCATTCCAGGAGTTCGCAATGGTTGAAACACGCCCGCAACGTTTGACGTTCCAAATGCGTTTGCGCTATTCCCTCATTCGTGTATATATATCGCGTTCGAAATGCTTTGAAAAATTGTAGCCTGTCGCTGAAAGAAACTGTCCAGATCACGCTCGCAACTCCGCGGTTCATTAAGTACGTTCGAGCACACGCCACGTTGCGGCTTTTCCACAAGATGCGGTTTCCTGTCACAAGTTCTTTGCTGTATTCGTCTCGGAAGTGGAATCCACGAGTTTTTTTGCTGATTCGTATATAGCTCTGACTGAATTTTGCTGCGTTGGATCTTCGACTCATTGGAAGCTACAGGAAGAGAAGGTATTCCGAGGGTTTTTATCGATTGGTAAAAAATCGAATGACTCTCTACGTGAAAAATGCAACGACAGATGAATGGAAAAATCGCTGCAGCACGAGGTCTTCGTACACTTGATCCGTGTATTTGGGAAACGGTTGCGAAGTAGCTGAAATCACAGCAGAAAGAAAGGAATTTTGGGGGGTTTTTTTCTCGACGATCTCCTACAAAATACGGTTCTTTGGGCGCGTGCCCGAGGCTCTGTGACGATTCGAAGATTCGAAAATTTACGAGTTCCCGGTGAGCACCCACGTGAAGACCATCGTGAAAGTCTCGAGTAGCCTTTCCAGAAATCGTGGCGTCCCATTTTCGACTTTGAGGCGATAGTTTCTCACTCTCGTTCGGTTTCTCATATCTCTTATTTCTACACAGATATACTCGAAAAAGGGAAGTGGGCTGTACGGGGTGTGCCCGACTGCAGGCGCAGCAGCCACTGTGCCAGACAGAGCATCGTCTGTGACCTCTTGGGTAAAAATAGAGAAAGCTTTGTGCCACGATTCATGGCTGGGTTGAGTTTGAATCCATGGGCCAGAATGCACTTACTCTTAAACGTGAGCGAGCTCCGCGGTGTGGGCGTTCGTTACGACTCTATTCCGAAGATTTAACACTTTTATTTATTTCTCCCTCGCGTCGTTGGAATATTAATTTTTTTCGAGTCATAAAAACCAGAGCTTTGTTCGCAGCGTTCTCACACTTTTCCGTGCCTCAGCTTCAGAGTTTTGCCCCTCGTGCTTCGGTGAACTCGAGATTTTTACAGGCTCTCGAATTTGCGAGGACCACTCGATTTCCTGTTTACGGATTACGCCGCGCGCACCGTTCACGTGAATGCATGACCGATTTTTTTTTCGCGCTTTACTGAATGTACGTTTGCTCTCGAATTTTCCTCGAGCAAAATGGAAAATCTTCTTTCTTTTGCAGTCTCATTCGTTTTCAACTACACAGACTCGATCTCTTGCGCGGTTAAATATATTTGCTCTTGTTATTACGGTATTACGGATATCGGATGTCCTTTTGCTCCCGGGTGCTCCATACACCTAGATTTCTCTCCTCGCTTTCCTCATTCATACTTCCCGAGAATGCTCATGTGTTGTATACACCTCATGAAGATGGAAGGTTCAAAAAACCGAGTTCCCTCTGCACGCTTCACAATGCAGAAGCGCAGGCTGCAGTTCCGCCCACTTCCGGACCCGTGAATGCATCCTCGACTCGCTTAACTATCCTCGCCAGTTTTCGTGCCCCGTTGAATCTCGTGGACACGTTCTTTCCACGGGAGAAACTTTTTTCCCTCTAAGCCCCATACAAACGTCAAGTGAAATTCTTTACGGGTCCCTTGTGTGACGGGTGCTTGCGAAATATTACAACATGCCATTTACGTAATTCATACTATTTTCAGTTTAAACTCCCGCCAGTTTTCAGCATCGCTGAATTCAAATTTCGAGAAAAGATTTTAAAAACTGAAAAAATTCAAATATTCGAACTTTCCTGTGCGACAAATTGACACGAAATTCGTTCAAACACCCAAACAAATTTTCATGACGATACAAATTTACGAATATTGGCTCTCGAATCAAACGAAGGAATTGAGCTTCGAGGATGAGTCCCATCGACCGGGTTATTTTATACGTCAACGGGTACTTCGACTTCGAAACGAAATTGCAGTTAAGACTCGGACGTCATTACCCTCGTGCATAAAAAGTCAATCTAGAGTACAATGGACTGTTGAGCGAGAGCCGGGCGCGAGTGTTGAAGAGAGAAAACAGGATCATCTGCCCTTGAATATACGTATATATATGCAATGGAAGAGCATAGTAATGCAGGTCCGTAACGAGCGACGATCAGGTTTGATTAAAAATAAGATTGGCCAGAGGTCTGGGGCAGGCGTCCTGTCCATGAGCGGCGATTTTGAGGTGGAAGATTAGGTCCGTAAGAAGAGCTTATTTGATTTACAATTTGATTCATCCCTGTTCGTTAAATTACCGAAGCAGGCCTTCTTTTTTACACACGCAGCTTTGCATGCGCTCGTGTGTGTACGTGAGTAAGAAGAAGAAGAAGAAGAAGAAGAAGAAGAAGAAGAAGAAGAAGAAGAAGAAGAAGAAGAAGAAGAAGAAGAAGAAGAAGAAGGTGCTGAAACCGGAGCAAATGTTCCTACGCACATAAGCTCAGCCAATCATCATTGGGAGGGAGAAAAAAAGGGATTTTATGCTGGCTCGAAGTGCTTCTTTAATGTGTTTTATTTCGTAAATGTTTCGTGAGACCGTAGCCGTATGATTAGGCATGAGAATGAGGTTGAAATTAGTGTGAGCGGAAGCAGCGAAGAAAGTACTCCACGAGAAATGTGCAACACGAGAATTTCCTTCGTTACCTCGTTTCCACATCTCGCCCTTTCAACGAAAGGGGGTTTAATGAGTAGCGAAGAACATCTCTGGACCGTAGAAAGTTGAGCAGTACCGAAGGAAGAATGCGCTCTGTCGCGAATGAGCACGTGTTGTGACAGGATGGCATTGTCATCACTGACAAAATATGGCTGGACCGTGGCACAATTTAAATGCTCCACTAACGCCGGGCCACGAGATTATCTTGAAAATTCATTCCGAACCCGTTTCTTTACGGCTGAGTTAGTGAATGGATTCCCGCTGGGTCCGCGGCCACGAGGCCATCCCCGTTCCTACGCTTCTCCCGTTTCTCTCCCTCGTTTTTTCCTCGCCTCTCGCTACTCTCCAGAAACTTTGGCCCACAGCGTGCGCCCCAGAAGCAATCGGACCGTGCACACGCACACAGAGACGGCCAATTCGAAGAAAGGATTTGGACCGATTGGCGCGAACACAGAATCCAACGAAATGCAGCTCGTCGTCTATTGTTCGAGCTGTGAACAATGGAAACTACGAGAGAACTACTGTTTGGGTGTCTATGGAGCACGAAAGATAGCCACCTCTCGATATAACACTCGTCTCGCAGTACTCGAACTGTCTCCACTCGGATAGATACGTCTATCGTTTTAACAACCGGGCCAACTCGTCAGCCAACAGTGCTTCTATGCTTATCCGTTTTATTCTTCATCCCATGAGCCTTCGACGTACTCTTTCCCTGCGTCTCTCCTTGATCTTTCTCGTTCTCTCTCCTCCTGGTAAAATACACATTTCCACGAGAGCTTCCTTTATCCGGTTTTCCAGGATTATAACAAACGAGATTGAGAACTCTGCGCTTTCTTTCGCCTCCCCAGCAGCAGCCCATCATCCTTGCTCGAAGAACTCTTCTCATCGAAAAGGCGAGCATACAATCAAGGAACTCTTGGAGAAACGTAGCGGACGAACGAACGGCGAAAGTTTCGGGTCGCCGAGAGTTAGTCAATGGAGTTTTTCTTTTCCCTTGCTCTCTGCCATCTTCCTCTTCTCTCCATCCGCGTTGCCTCTTTCCCATTGCCGTTTCCTGAGTTCCATCTCATCTTCGTGTACAAAACTGTTCAAGCAACTGCGGAGTCTTGTTATAAAGTATGCACGTACGGTTTGAGCGACTCTCTCGCTCTCCGCGTCGCGAGGCACGTTCATAGAGCTTGGGGTCAGACAGCGACGAAACTGTAATTACCGCCGTACCTTTAACTCGTAATTATACTTTCGAGTTACGCCTTTTCTACGTACGCGCCTTTAAATTTACCGCGGAAGCGTCATAGACGCGTGGCCTCCCTGACTAATATGTCTTCGCCTTCCCTCCAATCCCCCCTGCGCGCTGAGACTGACTCGGAAGATTTTTTGTGCTCCCACAACTTTGCGCCTCGAGACGAAACTGCAGGCTCCATATTCTCAGCCACGGGTGTGTCGGCGCTCACGAGGCGAGAATCAACGATTAGCAGCAACGGAGAAACTATGAGCTCATCCGTTTCGACTAATTAGCTCATTTCTGGTTAACCCTATGTGCGCGCACGGGCTTCAAAAGTCCTTTCATTATAACAAGGCACCGAGATTCCTTCACACTTTCATCTATTTTCTCCTCCTTTGCCCGAAACTACAAAAGCGCGATTCACCAAGAAACAACAGTTCTGAAACTATCGATAATTGCCAATGTGGTTTTGGCCGTGACGAATTTTGCGAGGATCCTTCCGTCGACGTTTTCAATGAGAATGATTTCAGCCCGAGTTTCTTCCTCTCCAGAATCGCAGCAGGCACGGCAACACGCCCATTTCTATCCCCGGCTGAATGACTCGCGCAAAATACTTCTTGCGAATGAACCCCGAGAATTTGGTGAAGCTTTTGATACTTTCGCGCACCATATGCGTCTCCACGGAGTCGCCTTCAACTACGCAGGCGTTTTTTCAATCTCGAAAAACGCCCCGGTGAAACAGTGCCTTAAGCCCATCAAGGAACGCCGCCTTTCGTGCGCACAATTAGCCGGCGGATCGGGCGTGAACTCGTTACGAACCCCTTAGGTTTGTGCGGCCGCGAGAGCCAAGGGTAGCAAAGGGGTGTGGTACCAATTTGCAGAACGGATTTACGGCGGCAAACTTCTCACACGGACTAAAAATATTGAAAGAGAACCGTCTTCTGAGTCTCCGAGGAGATTTTCGGATGAGCGAAACGCCGAGGAATCGGCCCAAGTTACTTTCGAATACCGATCGAGGTACTTTGCGAAACCGATTTATGCAAAGGCACTCCGCCGAAGTTCAACTTCGATGCGAGTGCGTTTATAATAGAGAAAAAAGAAACGTTACGATTGTATTAAGAACACAAAGCGAAAATAGACCGAAGAATATGAGGAGCTCTTGAAGGGGGGGCATCGGGCATTATGGCTGGTGATGGCCTCGACGGGATTCCCCGTCGCGTTTGCCATATAAATTCCCCGAAAGCCCATAAATAATTAATAGATTCGTTACGAGGGCGTGAGTAAATCATTGACCGACACGCAATTCGTTCACCATGCGCACCCTTTCATGACTATATATTTTTAGTATAATATGCATATACCTGCGTGTGTATATATATGGACTTTACAGAGTTTGCTTCTTTCCTTGGCATCCGCGCCGACCTGCTGAGCCTGCGAAAACAAATCATCCATTTTCGGCAGTAAAAACTCCGATTCCATATATATCGCGAGCGATGGGACGAAGTGAATAAGGAAGAAAAGGTTATAGCACGGCGTGGTCTGATTTATTCGATCGCCTTCGCATAAATTTCGCAGTCGAACGGCTCAGCTGCGATTCTCTTTAATATTTGAGGTATATTATCTTCCTGGCATACGGATTACTGTTTGGTGAACCGTGAAAATATGCACTTGATAAATGAATTGGGTAGAGAAAGCTTAGAAATAAAACAACTCATTAACTCCAAGTTCGTATTTGTATATTAAAAAGGTATCCTGGAGCATAAGCTTGTTGGAAAAAAAAATAAAAAATAAAAAATATAAAACTTTTGAACCATTCAATAATATCGTTCCTTCATCTTACGGACCGTACACTAGTCCGTTGAGAGATAGAAACGGGCCTAAAGTACACGAGTTCTCGAGCTTTTATTCTTCAAGTTGTATGCGCGGAGAAATCTCTCGATATAAAGAAAAATATTGTCCAAAGGAAGGCACGTATATAACGCATGATGAATATAAAAGACATCGGAGAGCTGCTGAACGTTGAGCTCTCTTCGCGCTCCTCTTGTCTGGACCAAAAACGGCAGGTGTATTTTCACGTGCGACAATGACGAGGAGATAAAGAGAAAGAGAGAAATGGAGAGAGCGGCATACGTGCAATTTGCTCATCTCTCTTTTCGTTATTGCGCACGCGGTATTCCAATTGCCAGATCTTCGGGATGATGTTTTCGTCTCTAAGTACCAATGCAATTCACAGATCAGAGATTTTGAAAAGGAATGATCTTTTATTTTTTTCGGCAAGTGTGCTCACAACAGATCTTATTTCTCCCTCTAATTTCGCGTCAACCGCCAACCTGTTATTATTTCTTTACGGGCGCGAACCGGAAGTCGGACTTTTTGGACGCCACTACCGCGATGAAGCCCGATGGCTGCTTTCCTTCCTTCAGAGAATAAAATTTTCTACCGACGCTTTCGTAATGATCGCCGCGACTCCAAAGAACCGAGACAAATCGCTCGAATTCTCGACCACCGATCCTTCCCACCGATCCTACTTGCCGACTTAAATTGGAAGGACATTAAATCGGCCGGCGCGTGGTTGAAAAAGTTAATGGAGGAATTATCGCGGTCGGTGGTACTGCGCCGTGCCATCACGAATCGATCCTTTGCCACACTTTGCCTCTTTTTACTTTTTGCTATCCCTCCCCCTCCTTTCCTCACTCTTCTTCGTGAAAAACGATCTCAACTATTAACAACACCTTCGCTCACGAACGATACACGCTGTGACACTGTCTCGTCTGTCGAACTTGAAATTTCGGCATTTTCACTTCAAAGTACAATAATTTTCTATAGAAAAATGCGGTGGGGAGAAGGACAAAATCTCCATTTTTGTTTATCTTCTTCGAGGATTTTTGAAAAATTACTTTTTTAGAAGTTAAATAAGAATATAATTAAAAAATATAATGAAAATGAAAATTAATTTTCAGAAATTAAATTTAATTATTTCTGGAAAATTGGCTTTTCAAAACTGTCCTAAAAACTCGTTCGAAAATGCTCTGAAGTTTCTTTGGAGTGCGGCGTGCATCGACGCAGGTAATCGATTAAAGGAACTTGAATCCGCAGGAACTTAGATACCAGAAGTAATTGCTGTACGTTGACGCATCGTTTTCATATCTCGCGGAGTTTCGCCGGGCTTGTACGAGCACTTGCGAGGGAAAACTGTGATCGGGCCTTAAAGGACCTTTGACCGCGCTTTCTTGGAAGTATGGAGGGGCGATAGGCGTGCAAAAGGAGTTGGAGTGTGAGCATGAATGTCGATGAATTTTTTCACTCGATGATTACTCGGGATGCTGCGAGAGGGAAAAGGAGAGAGAAAGAGAGAGAGATCGGAGCGGCGGCTTGTTCAATCTCATTAGCAGCGAGAGTGAGCAACTCTCGTTCCGTATTGGAAACTGAATTGCTGGCATCAATGGTAGGTAAGCCCGTTTAACGAGTGTATGCGAAGGACTCGAATGGAAATTCTGTACGAGAGTTCCAACCAATACAGACCATTTTAAAAGCCCCTGATTCCAGGCAACCCGCATTGCAGTTCGCCAAAAAATTTGCTCGTCCTGTGCCCGCGTCTCAGGCTCCACAGGAAAGGCAGATTCTTACGATGCACCAATCATTTCCCCGACTCTCTCTCTCCCTTTTCTCCTTTATCTCTTTCTCTTTTACTCCATTTTTTGTAACAATCATCCGGTACATATTGGACCAGACGAAATTGGCCTGGTTCGCATGTAGTTTTTTTCGATTAAAAAATATCGAGCAGATACGATCGTCGTGGGGAAAAAGTTGAAAGTCCAATTTCGTCAAAAGGGTACAAATACGTCTGTTTTAATAGATGATGTTCTTATGACATGGCCATTTTCATTGGTGCCTGGGTCCACCATATTTGAGACAAACTTAATAAAAGCTTCGTAAGTTGCTTTGCCGAAGGTCGTAACATCGATATGAAAACAGAGTTTAAACGTACACAGATATATTGATACACATTGTAAAGCGGCGAGTGTTGCAAGCAAGCGGCGTGCGCGCGCGCGCGTCGCGAACCATAAGAAGCCGATGGAAACGATTGTAAATTCGATCCGCACGTACGCGAACGCTCGCCAAATCGGAGTTACGCCAATTACGCCGACGTTTTGAAGTGCTGCTGCTGCTGCTGTTGCGCCCCGACAACGAGCCACGTTCTCCAGTGTGCGTAGCCTTTTCAGAAAATCCTCGTTCTCGTCCTTCTTCGTGTGTCCCATGTTCCTGATTTTTTATCTCCCCCCCCCCCCCCCCTTTCCTTCCCGCCTCCCTCTTCGGCCCTGTCGCTCCTTCACTTCGACGCTGTATCGTACTCGAGCCGGTAATTCCCAGTGGCGAGTGCGAGGAAAGGTGATACGTAAAGGCGTGAGAGTGAAGCCACTTTAAGATCGCTTCTGACACGAAAGAATCAACGACGCTACGAATTTAAATCGATGCTTAAATGTTATTTATTTTCTCACTCTTTCATTCTGCGAGAAATCGGCTTTGCCAGAAGTCTCTTAGACACTCGTCGGAACGACTTCTATACTCAAGTTATTCGTCCTGGACTCAATGAGGTTATACCGTTTTTTGGTAGCTTCTGATCCCCACGGTGGCTGCCACCATTAAAACCGGCAGTGAAGTGATCTGGCGAAGAGACTCTCGCGCGATCCGGTGCTGGATCAATGCGCATAAAAAGTATGAAATCGCCTCGCGTACAAATGACTCCTCGCCGGAACGGGAGCGTGAACGAGCTGTTTTATCGAGACCCGAGTCAAAATACATCTCGCATAGTCCTCTCTCACGCATACTCGACTCCTGGGCCCATGTTTCACGATTTCCAGGAGATTTTAACATTTTTTCGAGGCTCATGGTGTCACAGTAAATCCGTCATCGCATTGAAACTCGAATTCTTTAAGGTAGAACGGTACCTCCTTTGCGGGGTAGGCGATGAGAGGGGTACTCTTGCGCTTTAACGTGGAAAGTCTCTAGTCTTAGCAACTGCACGTCAATTTAGTTTCTGCTTTTCAATTTACATGAAAAAAATGATAATTGTGTACTTTTCGATGAAAAAAATCATTATTTCAACCATAATAATCCTAATTTTGGCGAAAAAAGCATCTTCTTTTATATTTCAAAATATCAAACATTTGCTTTCACAACAGCAATGCAGGGTTATGCTTTCAGGTTTTGACTGTTGGCTGCCCTACTCAAGCTCGAGGGCAAGCTGTAAGTCACACTGTTTATAAGCTATACGAGAGTGAATTGATCGATGCGACGTTGCCGCGTTTGAAGCTGTGTCGGCCAGAGGAGAGAGACAAGCTTCGTTTATTAATTTTCTTTGTACATTGCAGATAAACGGTACGGTAAAATCACTGAAAATTTCGCGAGAGTTATCTTGACAGTTGGTTCATATACTAGTGTTCGTTTAATCAAAAAGTGGCTTTTTCAACAGTAATTTTTCAATGTTTTTTGCGTTTATTAACGCTTTTCCATGAGATCCAATGTAAAAAAGTAAATAATTCAATTTTCTCAGAAACGGTATGGTCGAACCCGTTAAAATTTCGCGAGCAAATAGTTTACACACTTTCGAACGTATCTGCCAATATCCATAAAAATCCTTTTTTTTTATACGTCGTACCGTTCCACCATAAAAAAAAGTTTCCCAAAAATAGTATTTTGTCATTTGCATCTTTCCGTTCAATTATTTTCTACCTGCAGCCGCATTCGTGAGATCGGTTAGATCTCCATGAAGATTCCGCGGCGTCGATTGGGGCTCTCAATTACGAATAATCGCTCACGAGATCTCCAAAGTCTCGACAAAGAAAAAAGCTGACTCCGCGCGCATTAACACCGAAGAGGAATAAGCAAGTGAGATCAACGATAATCGCTCATCACAGATGAGAGTTTCAATATGTAAGCCGCGTTGGTGATTAAATCGAAATGTTTTTTCATTGGGCTCTCCTTTGATGACAATATTTTACCATAATTACCGAGTAATAGTTGCCTCCGTGTGATACGAGGCTCACGCGTGCGCGTATACGCTGTTAAAAAGCCAATAAATTGAAGGGTGTCCTCACGCCGCGGACATGTGACGAGGAATGAGAAAAATCTTCGACTGACTGCACTTCTTGGTAACAAACCGGTTTCAATGAGATCCAGTTAATTAAGAGCGTTTTAATATAAACCGTTTAGTTCGGGAGGGGATCGAGCAGCTCTTGCGTATATAAATAAATACACGTACGGTATACTGCGTGCGGACGTTTGGATTCGACGCGACCGAGTCGAAGTGAAACCGTATGTGCATACATTGTGCGCGCAGACCTGCTCGCGCGCACAATTTCAATTTCAAGTAGAACCGCGTGTACATAATCGCTAAGATCTCGCCGCGATCTCGTATCTCAGCTTGATAAACGAGAGTCTCGACCTATTAACGGAGCGAAACATTAAATAAATAATAGTGCGTCCGTCAATTATTCGTACGTACATATATCCACGACTGGAAGAAGGTCCCAGGGCTTCTCTCCCTTTTATCTGCATTCGATAAAACTCTAAGGAACGCGTTTTCAAATTACTATGTACGTGCGATCGTAACGAGTAGAATTTCTTCGATTCAACGAGCCGGAAGCTCCGTGATCCTCGCGAATCTTCGTAATACACTCGCCCCACGACGCGTGACCCCTTCCGCCATTCAAACGTTAACGGAGGCATATAAGTACTGAGAATAAATTTACATCTTAGAGGTCCAACGAGAAATTACCTGTCGACAAAGATTCCTCATGTGCACAAGAGTGACAAAGAGAAATAGAGAGAGGAAGGGAGACAGAGAGGGTGGCTGTAATCCAACTGGTTCTCGCGAAGGGCATCTGCGTTCCGAATGATTTCACTAATACCCCGTGCAAATCCATCAACGATCTCTTTTCATCTGGCTAGGAATGCCTCGGCCGTTGCGCTGCAAAATTCACAGTTTCTCTCTCTTTCTGCTTTTTCTCTGTCCCAATCACTGGTAGCTGTCAGGTGTTGAGAGGTAGCGAGATTTCACGAGTGACCGTGATAATTGCAGCGCACGTGCATAATTCGTGTCTCATCACACTGGAATTGTATCTCGATTTCCCGAGCAGTGTGTCCTCGCATTTTTCATTTTATCACTACTTTTCACTCTCTCTCTCTCTCTCTCTCTCTTGCTCTTGCTCTCTCTCAAAATATGTTGGTAAGAACGTACTCTCAGTTGAGTGGCAGCCGCATTAATTCTTATTACTTCGTGGCTGTGGTTGTCATGACACGCTGTCCGCGATATGTCGCGCGCGCGCGCTTCCAATCCTTTTACTTCAGCTCCGTTCAACGCTCGCACGAATAAAAAAGAGCGGTTGAACTTTCACGCGCGTGCCCTCGACACCGCGATCGCATTCGTGGTGCCAAAATAACTAATAAATTCCGAGTGCACCCACGCGAAACTACTCGAATAAATTCATAACCTCCGCTTAGACGATAAATGATTTCGAAAATTACGAATAAAGAGCTCCCTCCTTCTCGTGGAACAAAAAATATTCCTCGCGAACGAGATCGTAAACAAAAACGCCTCTGCATGAGACGTGTTAATGATCGCGATTCATCTTTGAATAAAAAGTGCTGAATCAATGATACTAATGAAAAAAAATAAAATAAAATAGAGTCTCAAAATTTCCGTAAGAAATCAATGAATTGAGGTATGCACGAAACGATTTTGTTAAGAAAGTCTTGAAATTTACTCAGAGCTTAAATGGGTAGTCGACTGACTCGCATATCTAATTTTAAAGGGCTGAAGTTTTAAAGATTGAACAAAAATGTTAATGAACACTCGTATAATCTCACATTTGCTTATTTCAGCATTTTGTTTCTTCTTGGCTTATCCCATTTCTGTCATACTCTTCTGTCTTTTTATTAACACTTTTTTCTTGATTCATTTCCCTTTGTGTTTACCCTTTTCCCTCTCTAATGCTATTTTTTGCATAAAAAGCTATAGTATTTTAGCCAGGGACGAATGAAATTTCGGGTTCAATCGGTGACGGATCCCCGATTAATTAATGGCTTGTAATGTCACTCGCCAAAAGATAAGTTGAAAAAATGTATTTACAGTTTCGAATAAATAACTCTGACATTAATTTAAAGTGATAATATCTTCAACTGGGAAGTAAAAATCGACCCAATTTAGACACCCATAAAATACGATCTTTCGAGCATGATCTACCTTAATAGCTCAAATCATTTCGAGGTCTTTACAAATCACTAAAAATTTAGCTCATTGCAATTTTGTTTTTCCAGCATACCTCGTGCCCAGCAAGAAAATCAAAGCGAGATCCGTCTCATGAAAAATTCTCGCATAGACTACATTCGCTGTAGCGCAGCAAAACCTGTACTCGATTCTCTCCTTCACTGCTACAAATGCATATTACTGTTAGCCTCCGGCTTGATTCCCTTAACATATGGAATGTTTCCCATGTACTTTGTGTATCAATGTGCGCAGGTACGTGCGTCCACACACATATGTGATTATTACATGAAGGAGAAAAAAAGGTAACTGAACGGGTACAGAGCAAATATGTATCAACGCCGCGAACGCCCCCTGAGGAATGGGTGCAGCATCGTTTGACGCTGGACGCGCGATATAAGCCACCACGGGCAGGTGTGATCTCCGCGAGCTGGGTGAGCTCGTGGAGATAACTCTCAGTTTTTCTTTCACCACTGTAATCTTTTTTTTTCTCTCCAACAACGCATTATTGCAGATTTTTTTTCCGTAATGACAGATACGAGGCGGATCGTGAATTCTGAATAAATAATAATAAACTGTGCATACAAACTGTGCGTGTCGCAATTTTTGAAAACTCAAACACTCTTTTAGTTTATGATCGAAGGGATAATTCTTCAATCGTTGTTTAAAATTTTTTAATCATTTCAGAAGACCGTGGGCAAGGTGAGTACGTCCGTATGCAAAAACTATATACTGGGCGTTATATGCTGGAAATTATATTTTTATTATATTTGAATATTCAATATATGAAAAATTTTTAAATATATTTTCGATGAACTTTAAGAGTACGATTCACGTACGCTATGTTGTAATATATAAAATAATAAAAATAAAGTATTTATGTAGATGATTTTATATACGTTTTAATATAATTTTTTACTATTTTTATTAATATACGATCCAGATACATACATATTTATTTATTTCGTAAGATCGATCATCATCTTTTTCTTCGATCTCATATTCGCGGTTGTTGTCTTATATTAAAATAGTATCTTTTCTATATTCCTCAATATATTTTTTCCAGTATACCGTTTTTCTATACGGGCATTGAGAGAAAGCACATCTCGTAAATATATCTGCGAGAATTTTTTGAAGTATTCATCTGCCAACGTTCAATTTTGCCTTTCTCGTCAATCAGTCGAAGCGAAGAACGAGAACGTCGGGTGGAGCAGTGCAATTTTTTTAACCACTCTCGCTAAATTATCTCGAACTCTCTCATACGTACCCTGACGTTCACCTCTTACCCCCACGAAGCTCTTCCCGCGAGTCCGGATGCGCTGTACGAGTGCACGAGGTCACGGCCTGACGAGCCCCAGCATCGAGAGCAGGTGCAACAATCGATTTGCTTCATACCTACGCTTTTAGCGTACACTTCGAATGCCAAGCTTTTCACCACTCCTACACGTAACGCAGCATCGAAAAAAGTGCAGCCAGACTCGACTTGGGTGCTGTTACGTAAATTTTTATGATTCGACTTTTCGTGTGCCTCGTGTAAAAATGGTTTTAACCTTATTTTTGACTCCCGTTTCTCAAGCTTTTGTGTCCGCATGTTATTCTGCATTTATCATAGTTCATACTTCATCGTCACAATCATTTACGTAGTTTTTTTCTAAATTTCGTTGGATCTGGAGTTTTGTACGATTTTTCGTGTCAATACTTTTATTCGCCTTTCTCACTCAGAGCATTTAGTATTCGCTTGTTTTTGAACATTTTCCGTTTAGCTGCAGTCAGAAACGCGAGTCATCAAATTGGCTGCATTTCGTTCCTGTTTCCCGAGAGGCTGTCATGCTCGTTGTAAATGCACTCGGTGAAATTAGCCAGGTTCGAGATTTCCCATAAATCGACATTTTGACAAGTCGACCAGACGCGCGTCCGTAGCCCGAGGCTATTTCGCGTGTTTCGCCATCTCCAATAACTGCGCATACGACCGCAGTATTGCATACAAAACGACATGGAAAACAGCGTTTGGTGATCGGAGCTGTCCTAGTCTGGTTGGATAAACATAAAAATGTAGAATAACCTCAAAACACCATAACAAAAGCAGAAGGTAACTGGATCGGCATAGCAACTGTGATGCTAATTGATAAGCTCGATCGAGGTTCCTTTCGCATGACCGTATTTTTTGTTGGCCAAAAATAGGGTACTCGAAATTTGAAGTGATCCCTAAAACCTCTGAGAATTCGCTGTTATATGAGAAAAGCTTCTGCTTCTGCCATTTTTCCAACTTCTATCGTTAAATATCTCTTTTAAGGATTCGCTAACATTTTATTTTTATCGACGCTATGGATTCCTTAATTTTTTTTCTATCTGCGAGACAGTTTGTATCAGGAATTCGGTATTATTTGGTATATATATATATATATTTTTTTTATATAGCTTTTTATTGCAATTTGTAATATTATAAAATTTAAACATTTGGCATTATGGTTGGAGTTCCTATTCTTACTTAGTTCATGATGGGTTTCCAGTGAAACTCCATTCATGTCGTTCGTGGGTGTTTATTTGCTTTGTTTTATGCTGGGAACCGATTTTGGAGATCTCTCGGTTTGAATTTTTTGTCGTCTTGCGGTTGCATGTTCTTCTAGGAGACCTGAAGCGAGTTCGTTGGGATGATTCACGATCCTTGTCTCATAGCGTTCGCTATACGTCGGTGAATTTCTATTCTGATCGTTTTCATTTGGAGGCCTCGGTGTATGATGGCGTTATTTAGTATATGAATTATTGAATAGAAATATAGTGATGATGGAATCTCCATGAGCTCTCGTACAAATTTAACGACTTTTGAAGCCTCAATTTATGAAATGTTCGGTAACCTGATCTGAAATTTCGCCAGTCTATTCGCATGCACTTTTATTTTACTGATATTTCAAATCACTTATTTGTAGAATATTCGGATTCGTAACAGGAATACCTTAAAAGAATAAAAATTAAGTCTGCCGCTCGATCTTCGCACATTTGGCAGTGTACAAAAACCCAATTAACGTTGAACATGATCAGCATCAGTGAACCAGGCCAGCTGAGAGACGTTTCAAGGATGCTCTTGCATCTTCCATTAATCAGCTGGAGGGCAAGAGTGGTACACGTAACCGTGATTATGCCCGGGGAAACTAGAAAGAGAGAAAAGTTTAAAAAAGCACGAGAGAGAGAGAGAGAGACAAAGAAAAAGAAGAGCGCGGTCGGAGTTGCTAGATGAGAACGTGATTGGCTGACCGGTGACGACCGATGACGGATGAGGGTTTCAAGCGGATCGTTTCAAGTCCTTTCTCGAGTTCGGAACCTCGTGCAAGATACGTTGAGAGTCCCTACACGCTCTGTGCCGTTGGCAAGTTTCGTGGTTTCTCTACATAATCCTCTTATTCTCCTCCCCCCTATCTGTTAGAACTCACACACTTGTGTATCATCCTATACAGATATAGAGGTACAAACATTTATAAACATACGTGTACGTCTGCATGTAAGAGAACTCGAGCCTGAGGCAACGTTGAACTCGCGAGGGTTCGCGCTGATTAAAGCATTTCTTGCTGGATCCGACTCGCTCGTGTCCGATCGAGTAAGAAGACTACGCTTGAAATAACACGCTCAACATGAGCGAGCCACACCCGATCGCGAGGTGTATATCCCTGCTGGACGGTGGTGCGGTGCGCGCGGTTTGGCCACAGGCTCTCGAATCATCGTCTTGAGGTCGGAGGGTAGTGACGTACGTCAATAATCCGATGATATTCCTCCTCTCGTACCACGCTCCACAATCAACACTACCAAACGTCACGTATTCGTATGTGCGCTATATATTGAGACGTATATACATTAAGGATGGATATTACAACGTACATATACACAAGCAACATAACCCTACACATACCAAGCCCACGTAATGAGGCCTCCGAAGGCATCACGTTTCGAAACAGAGCTCAGAATGATAGCCCTACACGGATCATGTAGTGGGAGGCTGTGCGAGGATCATTACATTCCGACTCGACGAGCTCGGGGCCATTGTGGCGGCGTGCGCTTCGCGAAAGAAAAAATAAAAATGAGAATACTTAGTGTTACGGCGATTCGCAATCGTGAACTTGATCGCATTACTGTCCAATCTTCTTGCCAGCTGATCTCGGTTTTCTAGGGGGTCCAAATCCGCTGTAAATAGGTCACATTTACTCTCTACGGTCTCTGATACACTTCGATTTCGTATCTATCGTTTTGGCTGCGCGCAGGAATCGGATAATCAATTTTATTCTATGAATTATTTTGTTCGGAATTTTGAGAGAACCAAATGACTTTGGTTGCTCGATCAAATGATTCGTTGAATGCGAAAAAATGGAGCGACATCCTCGACGATTGGAAATCGTCGTGAACCACTCGTTGATTCAGTTGACAATGCTTCAGTCGGCATGAAAATAAATTTACGATTTCACTGTCGAAGAAAATCATGATGCTTCGGAGAGCTCGATTAGTATACCGGCCTCCCTATGTGCGTGTTCGTGTGTGCTATAAACGAGACGGAATGAAAAAGAAGGACTCGGAGACTCATGCCGCTGAGAAGCATGAAGAACGGATGAAAAGGGATAGCGGAGCTGAGAAAGCTTCACGTGCATTATCATGCCACCGCTATGTATATACACGTTACGGCCGCGTGCGCGTATTGAGAGGTCACGCTCCGGCAGGTGGCATGCGCGTGATTCAGACGGTCGCCGCCCGAGAGATTCTGAGTTGCATCTTCGTTGGTCGCACACTCCGTAATTTCCGACTATTCCGTACTTTCTTATTACGACAAATTCTCTTATTAATGCGAATTTCGTGCATCAAAATAATGAGAATTTCAACTCTTTTTGGGAATAAATGATCCGAACCTTTGAAACAATTCCGTTCTCTGATTTACAATTGCAGATTTTTTATGCTTCTGTCAGGTACGTTGAGCACACAATTTTTCTTTCATTCGTAGCCAAATCAGCGAAAAAGGAGTTCCGAATATAATTTCATTCGCCGAAGAATGACAACGTGACTGTCCGCAGGACATGATACGAAGAGCTCGTAAATCTCCTTAAATATGCTCACTGTAATATCCGCTCATAATGGTGGCGAGTCTGATATATAATTCTTGATACAGCATATACAAGCGTACACGGGAGTTCATGACGGTAGAGCAAAGCTTTCTGCAGAATGGACTGTGAAATAATCTTGGGGCGTACAGCTGCACACGGCCGCGCGCGCGCGCTTAAGAGTTCTTGTAATGAGCATGCAGCGCGCGCGGTGCGCGGGAGTGCAATCAAACTTCATCTCGTTGCACCGGAGCTTCCTCATCTTTCCTTGAGACTCAGGCTCGACGCTCGGCGGAAAGATGTGCAAAACGTGCTCTGAGGTTTGCAGTGCACTCGCGACGCTCATTTTCATCATTTCTTCACAGAAATTTCAATGGCAGCTCCGTTATTTGTTAATTGAAATGAATCGAAAGGGAAGTAATCCGACGAATTTTACTTCTCGGGTGACGAATTCTTGGTCGGATCGCAAATGCCTCTTTCGGGCGATTATTCTAATTGGGATTTTCACAGTGTGGACAATTATCGCTGGCATTGTTTAAACGGTCGAAACTCAAGTTTTGGGAACTTCAGCTTCGAATCCCGGCAAAAGTTCTTCTCATAATGGGCCCACAAAATGAGCGACGAGGACTCGATTCGAATACCTGAAAAGCCTAATTTGCTCTGACTTTTGAACTCTTTCAAGCTTCTGATCTAATTGCCATTCTTTACGTGCCTACCGTGCGTATGCACCAAGGTCGAGCCTCATTCTCCGCTGAAAAACCTCCTGAAGGTAAGCCTCAATGGTCAGGTTGAGTACGACACGGTTGCAATTGCCCGCGCGCTCACGGATCTTCTCTGTGCTCTCTTCATCCGCTTTTTTCTTATTTTCTTTCCGCCTCTTTCTTCTCTGTACACTCTCATTCCCTCCTGCGGAGTCGGGTGCTGCACAGATACGAGAACACCTTTCGCCTCTCTCATTGCCGGTGTGCACTAGTGCATACTCTTCTTGGAACAATCACGACGTCTCGGAGTACTCGAGAGGCGTCATATGGGAGTTGTTGAGTCCCGTGGAGGCGCAGCTGTGCAGGAGCGCAGCTTGTGCGAGCAATACTATTCTCGTAACAATTGTGCGAGTGCGCTTTTTTCCTGGTGTTTGTCTTATTGTTTCACGCTGGACGTCGTTATCTGATCCATTGATGAGCTTCGTTCATTTTCTTCTTAGAGAAAGATCCAGGAAAACGTGCCTTTGCAAGCTCGAACATGAAATCCCGGATATCCATGACCGATCTTGGGCACTAATGAAAAAGGAACGACCTCGCAAGCCAAAAGACAGAAGACATTTTTTTCTCGTCGGGATGGACCACCGAGACGGAGAAAGGATGGCGCGGAAGATTCATCTTCCTTCGTGACCGAGACACGGGGCTTGACTCCGGATGGTTTCGTTCTTTAACCGAGCAGAATGAGAAAAGATATTATTGTCACCTCACAGCACACGAAAGCCATCTAATATCCAGCAGTTTTGTTTTCACATCTCTGAGATCTTTGATGCAGAGAGAGAGAGAGAAAAAAGAGCAGGTAGGTGCATCGCATCTTTCACCGTAAAATGGCTAATGGTTCTCCTCGAGGAGTCTTCTCGTCGCACATTCACAAGTAGTTGTATCTCGAGATGCCATCTGGCTCGGAACACCGGGACACGCTGGGTGGCGTTTTGCCTTTGAGGAAGATATCCAATTGGCGAATCTAGAGACTGACGTTGGCTGCTGTTGTTGGTAAAACAGAGGGACGACGGGCCGAGTGCTTTTGTGTCTTGTCACGGCTGGATTTTCTCGCTCGTAACTTAGGCGAAGCCAACCCGCAAACTTCTCACCTTGCCGCGGTGACGTGCTTTGTTTGCTCGAAACGAAGAAAGAGAGCGGTTACATACACGACATTACGGGGGATGGGGATGGTGCGAGAGCTCACGTGAGGACGCGCAATTCATATTCCGTGGTGAAGAATTGACGTGAAAAATGCGTTTCATACGGTACGTATGCAGGCAGGCAGGCCACGAGAGATGGAAGCGAGAGGAATACGCGGGACGGCAGCATCCTGGCATCTCATGGTCCGCATATGCGATCCGGAAAAAAATAGTGGACTTCGATGCCCTCGCATAAAGTGCCTTTAAATCGCGTGTGAAACGTGAGTATGGCATTAATTATTTTCCGGCGAGAGAACCGCTCTGACGGTACATACAACTTAATTCCCCCGAAGAGTTGAGCTTCCTTTTGATAAATAGGGGCTAAGAGATCGGGCACGTGAATGTGTATTGGTCAGGTAATCCATAAAATCTTGTATCTCGGGATTTTTTCGTCTAGACGCGAATGCTGCTGCGAAGTGGTTTTAATCATCCCAGTTCCATCATCACCGACGCGTCTTGGGGAACTTTCATTGTGGAACTGAAAAGTGTGGATTCACGTGTACGACCTCGAACTAAGTAAAGTCGCAGAGATCGGCGACCTCTGTCCTTGGACTGGTTGAGGATTTGCGTTTTTTACGGTCTCTGTAACTTTAACGAATCGCTAATCCTACAGTATGGTCACCATTTTTATTACGTTTTCTTCCACATGGTGTGCGGTGCCCGATATTCTTCTCCGGCATAGGAGCCCTCGAGGGCCTCCACGCTTTCATTCTTTCATCTACTTCGCTCTCAATCCTTCTCTGGCTTTCTTTACGTCATCGATATATCTCGCTCTTTTATTTCCGCGGCTCTCGAAGCCCGCGCGCTCACTTACCCACTCACCGATTCAATCCTCTTGTGGTATACACGTATAAAGACGATAAAGCTGGTGCACAGGGCCGTTCCTCTTTCACCTCTTAGAATGGCGAGAGAGAGAGAGAGAGAGAAAGAGAGAGAGAGAGAGAGAGAGCAAGAGAGAGGAAGGGAGTGAGCACAGGCCTCGTGCGAGCCTCTTTGCGGTTAAAGAGAGGAGCACGAGCCAGCTATACATTGGCCGAACGACCGGTATTTAAGTCTTTGTAATCTGGTGAAGTTTTGCGGGGGAGCCAACGCGGTGAGTCATGGCAGGTGGTGCACTCGGCGCGATCGAAGACCGAGGCTCTTCGCGAAAAAATAAGGCAAAAAGAGAGAAAGAGGGAGAGGCTAAATAAAAAAACGGTACACACAAGAGAGTCCGAAACCCGAGGAGGAGCAGGGGAAAGAGGAGAGAAGATTCGGCGACGGAGTTCTCTTCAAAGCCAAGAGCTCGTGCACGAACGAGCGATCGACCGATCACGACGAATGGGCCCTCTCCTGCGTTCCCGTGCAGGACGCGGTGAAATCTCTAGTTAAAAAACGAGCCTGAAAAACAATAACTCCACCCTTCACCCTGCTCCTTCGGCTCATGCGGATCGCGCGCGGTCTCGAGTGTCATCGTTTTTGCCCGTTATACCTCGCGGCCGAGACCCGCCGCCGCCCCGTCCGTTTACCATTTATTAGTTCCTTATTCTTCACCGAGATGATAATTCTCCGAGTCAGCGAGCAAAGCCAATAATTCCAAGGACCGAGAAAAGTAGGTCGGTGGCGTTTAACGTCCGGTCTTTCCTCATCCCTCTTCACCGTGAACACGCACACTGTGCCGTACGATGTCTGACTTTTGGAGACGCACTTTTTTCTATACACATACATTCCCACATAAAACATACACGCGCGTATACGCCTGATGCTCTTGGGCATGGAGGAACGCGAGACGAAGCGCGTCGAGTTGTCGTTCTGCCAATTGATACGAATTCTCCTTCGCAAGCGGACCGAGTCCCTTTTTCTACGTCGACAAAAACGAGAATATAAGCCTCGGATAAGAAGGGAAGGAAACAATTATCCGGTGCAAGAGCAGCTGCAGAAATCAGGAGTAAAATATATCAAGTCGTGAGATGATTTTAGCTTGTAAACAAGACTAAATTTCCAGGGGAAAATCCCGAGCCCAAATTGCACTCGAGTCCCAAAGTTATCATGATTTCTCGCGTCGACTTAAATCCAGAAATACTTTGGACTTATCAAGCTACCTGTCGGTGGGAAGAAAGCGATATTTCTCTGCCACCGTGTAAGGAGTACATAACGTTGTTAACGTCTCGAGTGAAGGAAAGAAAAAAAAAAATACGGACAATCGACGGTGCAGTTTGGTGTATGCGTGCGTCCTTTTTTTCTTTTTCAATAACAAGATCTTACCGCAACGCAACCACATACATGTACGAGAGTAGTTATACGGCGGACCCGCCCGGCGCTTGGCGCAAAATCAAAGGGGAACGTCCGCTTTCTCTTTCTCTCGTTCCTGCTTCTCGCGCGTCCTCGCATGCGAACCTCACTCTGTATTGGCATTACTGTATGGGGTAATGTATCGCATACGCTCACGTAAGGAAAGACGCTATGTACGTATAGATATACGGTAAATATGCAGAGGAGAAGCGCAGAAGGCTCTCCGAAACGCAGCACGCCGGGTTTCAATCAGCCGCAGTCAACGACAACGAGCGAGTCGCAACGGCCGCAATACTATCTGCAATATGGCTAAGGCCGACAGTCCGTTAAAGGCTCGTCGCGCAAACGTGAGACTCACGGCAAGAGTGCAGAAGCGAGGTCGCCGCAATTATTCGACCATTTTTTCTCTCATTACCCGCCGCTGTACCGCGTCCGAGAGGCGCACACACGCACACGACGCTCCGAGATGAAGTGAGAGAACGACGCGCATCGCTACCTTTGAAAGATCACGAGACAAGAGATTCTCAAGGCGGCGGAGAAAGATGAGAAGATGAGCCGCATGCATGACCCCTAGCTATGCAGAGACGCATATAAACAGGGATAAAACATACCTGTATATGTGCAATCGAGCATAAGGAGCAACAGCATCTTGCTGACGCGAATGTTGCATCTCGCCTTTTATTCTATTCTTAGTGCTAGGATTGAACAGGTGGTTGGTGGTTGCACGGACGTCGTTCTCTGGGCTTTGCGATACCGAACGATACCAACACTCGCGTGGATCGCGCAGTGCCAAATCAAGGCGCTTTTCGTCTCACTCGCTGTGCGTGCTTTCACTCTTCATTAATCATCCCCAGTTTCAATTAACCTATCGACAATTATTCCTTATCGGGTTTTCATTAAAGAGCTCGTGCTTGGATCAATCATTCTGTGATGCGCACTCAAATATACATTAATTCAAGTGGGTATGCATTCGACATCGATGGGGGGGGAAACGTGATTCAAACCTAATCACGGGCAATCAATGACAACAGCGAATGCACATTTTCTTATGATTTCGTTTTAATGAGTTGGATTGCTTCAGGATTAGTAATTCAATATACGGATGATTAATTCCCATTTATACGAGCTCAATAGCAGCGTGGGCTTTGGCGAAGGAACTCGGCTCTGTTGATCCACTCTTATTGACATTGTACGGGAACATTGGGAGAGAGAGAGAGAGAGAGGGAAAAAGAAAATAGTGAAATGAAAAATGAGACGAGGCAGAGTCGCGTCTGAGTTTCTTGTCGGAAAAGTTGAGTGACTCGGTTATGTCAGCCTCGTTACGGGTCTTTCAGTCGAGCCTGAGGACTTTAAAAGTCCGGGGGGACGCGAGAATAAGAGAGAAAGCAATGAGCCGGTCCGTGGGGTGCCTGCTAGACGTTTGTTCCGCAAGACTTTGTATGTATTCTTCTTCGTGGTCTTCCCTCGTCGATGCCAAGAGGGGAAGGTGAGTCTCCGAGGCACACCTATAGTAATATCCTACCGGGTGGTCGCACCCAATGCATCGGGCACCGCTACGCCAGCTTAGGAAACTCGCAAACGTGGAATATTTTGCCCACATTGTGGCATTTAGACTATTCCTCAAAAAAAGATACACGGTTGTCATTTCAGAGCTACCAGCGTGAAGAATCTTGCTCATCAAAGTTTTCACTTTGTCGTGTGAACGCCAATTTCGAGAAAGAGAGACATCACAAGGCTCCAGAACCGAGAATAAAGAGATTTTTCCAAAGCGAGGCACACTCGTGGCTTAATTCAAATGTCTGACCTCCCACGAGACAATTAGATTCGCGCGGTTGTCCAAAAGTTGTTCCAACATTTGGACGGGTCATGTATTCATTGTCCGACTAACCGAGTGGACAGAGTTTCGCCAAACGAAGCTTCGTCGTTTCCATGCTTCTTCTCCTACATGCTGACAATCGACTCGACTACACTAGTGCAGACACATGCACGTTTAGCTATAAAGTGCGCCGTACTATGTGGCATAGAATACCAAGAGAATACGACTCACTCGCATTGTGGTATAAACCACAGAGACTTCTGGATCTGGTGCCAGTCATGGGCATAACGCCAAATCGTGTTTCCCATATTTCTCGCTATGCTCTTCTCTCTCGTGCTCTCTTTCTCTCATTCTCTTCACCGCCGTTGTTATGTTGGTCATGTGGAATAACTCGATTCAACAAACACGAATTGTGGGACCAACTCTCAGCGTGTTTCTCTCGTCATTTTCTATCCACGAAGTGCAGTCAAAGCCTCCATTCCTCTTATAGTTGTGTGTACCGCCAATGAAACTAAATTATGTCGAGAGAAGTAGTGATGCTTTACGTGCGCTAGAGGCTGCTCAAACTAAGCGCAGAGTAGCCACGAAACTTGTTTGCTGAAAAATATGTCGCGACCATTCATATAAAAACAAGGGTCCCGAAGCATGAAATATGACGATTTATAAATAAAGGCTCGGATCTGATAGCCCGAGAATCTGCCCCACGTTGAGAGGATTAATAGGGAAAGTCCTTCGACAAAGTCGTAGGACGTTTTACACGATTAGACAAGCACACGTGGGTGAAGAGGAAAGTAGTGAACGATGTTGCTGGAGAAAGGATTCTTGACTTTTGGACCAAGAAAATAACCACAGCAGGGGTTACAACTGATGTTTACACTATTTCGTCGGGACTCTCATTCGAGAGCTGTGACCCGACGAGACATCAACATGTGGGAAACTTTCGTGGATGCTTAAAAGAAAACCAACCCATGGCAGGCGAGGCGCGTAGGGTATTTGGCAGTCTGGCATCGTCGGTTTCTTAATTGTTTTCCTTTCAATCAATAATGCCGAGGGGTTCGCGAAGCAAGAGTCTTTTGATTTCGTTGAACGCCGAGGAATCCGTCGCTCAATGTCAATGAAAACAAACATCCGAAGGAACTTGGGCGTTTTGCATTATTTTTTTCTGCGTGTGGTACGTAAATGGTGGAAGATCCAAAAGCCTTCGGACACGGAGGGCTGCGCAATCGGACATGAGAGGAACGTCACGTTCCTGGAGCCTAAAATAACCAAAAGCATTGCTGAACTCCTGCTCGATTTGGCCACCCGGACGACATCCAAGTACATCCCCCACAGCGCACTGCAACCGTCGTACAGAAGTCTGTCTCAAGAGAGGACTCGAAAGAGTCCGCGAGCGAGAGCGGACATTGGAGAGTGCGGTCACGCTCTGGCCTTCGCAGGCTGGCCTGACAAGCTCTCGATCACGGCGTGAGGTCCCCGTGTCCAGCCTGATATCCTGGAGGATTTCTCCGTCTCGTGTATTGCCACGGCTGCTGCTCCTACTCTGACCAAGCATCGCTTTACTCCTTGTCCACAATGCTGCTGCTGCTGCTGCTGCTGCACAATGACCACGGAGCAGTCGATGTAGGTACCCGATGTGCAGCGTCACGCGCGCGCCATCCTGTCGCCCGTTACTCTTTCACTGCGTGAGGTCTTTTCGTCGACGTCTTCGTGTATTCCTCTTGGTATATAAACTTGCGAGTATGTACGTGAATCCGAACGAAACATCGACGCCGTACTAACCTCCGGTAAACTGACCAAATAAAGGCAAAATCGTTGCTGAATTGACAATGTCTCGATATTTTCAGTAACAACATTCGATCCTGAAGGTAACTCGACTTTCACCGTGCAATGTTATTGCGGACTATTTTCCAGTGAAATTGCTCTACTGAGTGGAAGGTATTTAAGGTCGTCTCACGACGAATTCTATCCTTCGAAGCCTTTGCGCGCGATGGCACTTTCGATTGATTCTGACGCGACGAAAGGTCAAGTAGCGTGGATCGAAGGAGGAATTTTAAAAATTCACAAAAATCAAATATTCCTCGTCTTCCACCGTAACTCCTGGCAAAATTATGAGAAATTTTTGAGCCACGTATACTCCTGGGCTGTTAAAAATGATTTTAATGTGTCGTCCCGGCTCGCACCGAGCCAAAGTGCATCTCGTTATAACATGGAATCTTAGGTGAACGATGCACAAAAGGTTAAAGAGCATAGCGATATAACGATGTGACGACTGTGTGGGAGGACAATATCTGTAGTCTACGTCGAGGCTGTACACACAGTCGTCGCATCGTATCGGTGCACGCATCGCGTGTATACACAATATCTGTGCAGTTGAGACTGCGACGAAGATGACTCTCGGCGCAGCATGACTTCGTATTATTTGGTGCGACCAGGTCGAAAAGCCGTCTGGGCGATGGACCACGCGGTGACGGAGCCACCAAGTCGTTAGCCACCATTCAAAATCACCTTAAGTCGCTATCAAGTAGCGATTATTTTTCTTTCCCGCTGATGCTAGTATAATGATGATTTTTAATTTTCACACACAACTGGCGTGCTGCGTGTGCGAGAGATCACGAAGGATGCTGGGGAGCTTGACGTTTTTACTCTTCATATTTCCCGATGAAAGTTGGCGAGGAAAAAATACCCGGCGACGACGATGTGCAGGGGTCACGTGATACCACGAGTTATTCATAATATCTGCTTATATGCAAATTGCCTTAAAGTATAGACGCTCGACTCTCGTTTTCGACAAAATGCTTGTGATTTTCTCCACAACATCATACCCCATATGTATACACACAGAAATACATTTGATTTCCCATTGAATCCTTATAACTGCGCTCCGAAGAAATACCACCTCCGCGATTCTTCTTCTTCCTTGTTATCGAAAGTGAATAATGATGAGGCTCTCGTTTGTGACTCTTGGCTGTATCTTTGTCGTCCCTTGCGCGCGCGCGTGAACCCACGAACGAAGAAAACCGACGGAGAAATATTTTAATGCGGTAACGGAGCTCACAAAAGACCCGTCGACGAAAAGGAAAAAATAAATGAGAATAAAAAATATATTGGTCTCTTTCCACCGGGCCGTAAAATATACAGGCTCGTAACGGGTTTTACCTACGTTGCATGAACTTCTACTGGACGATGAGTTGTCAAATATTTTTTAGTGTTTTCACGTGATCTCATGAAATATGACGCTTTTATGTTCTCATTCTGGGAACGTATATTAAAAAGTATCGTTTTAAAAATCGGCCGAAAATTCTCATCATATTTTGTAAGAAGCTCTTCCTCGCGGGTTCATCGCGAGTTTAAGCACTGCTCTGGTGGAATTTCGCACTCCCGAGCACACCGAACACAAGCCCTCTATTCATTCCGTCCCGGGCAGCGTTACGTCCGCGGTCCATATAACAAGATGAATCTTTATGCTGCATCCCTCGTGTAGATGATGAGAAACATCGAGCTTGACGATGCCCAGTTGATCCGGCTACGCCGCGTGGGGTGCGAGCACCGAGACAACGCTGGTCTTTCAAACCGTCGGAGAACACTAAACGAAACGTCATACGGATCTTAGTACGAGAAGGCAGCTCGAGAAGAGAATACAGGAACGGACAGACGTCGGCACTGTGCCAACTGGATTGGGTCACGTCGAGGGTTCGTCAGAAACACACGACACAGTCGCTCGCTTCCCCGTGTCGACGCGCCGCGGCTACGCCATTAAGCCTTTCAATTTTAAGGCAGATTTCTGGTAACTGCATAATCCGAACTGTCCACGCTCAAGTTAACGAGTACAAATGTTCTCAAAGCTCTTTTACTTGGTATTGGAATCATAATTGGATTTTACTCCCGGCCAGAAATCGTAACGAGGTCTTTGAATTTAAGGATTCTGGGTTATTGGATCTTTCCCTATACGCTTCCGTATGCTCGGCTCAAAATCCTGATGAAAACTCATTCCAAGCACGTAACTACTTATCGATTGATAATTGGCGAAGGCATAAGATCCGTGAGCAACACAACTCTGGATATCTTGCTTCGATTTGTATGAGCAGTAGGTGCGGAAATGTACGTGAATGGAATTCCATTACGGAACAAAAAGTGTCGGTTCTTTGGGTGTATTCTCGTTGCGGTTCATGGATTAATCCAGTTGCTGCAGCGTTAGAATGAGAATTGAGGATTAAGAAGTTGACATGCTCAATTGTAATTGAACATGGAAATTTCTCCACGTTTTGACAGAACCTCGATGAGCATTCGCGATCAAGACGTTTTGGCAATCTGCCAAAAAACGAAAAACAAAATATTCCCGTTGAAATACGATGCGATGTCACGCCAGCTCACATGCCAACCGTCATTTGTCAAGCCTTTGCCCTCAGCTACCAACTGCATGAACGACACAAGTAAAAGAAGAAACCATAAGATTTTATTTCACTCGGAGAAACTTGATTACGCAATCCCCTCGGACGAAGCACATGACACGGCCGCTCGACCGACGCGTCAAAGAGGCAATTCAAAGGGCGCAATTTCAGGACAATACTACAGCACGTATAGCCGAGATCTCTTCTCGTCGTTGGACAATGCAGCGAGGAGCTCTGGCCTTTCCCTCCCCCCTCCCTCTGGCTCGTCTTCCGTGCACAGATATCCGACGAAATCTCGTGGAACTACTTTCGTTTGTGCCACCTGTGTGCCGCTCTTCAAAGCCGGTTATAAAAAGAGATCGACTCGAGACTTTTTTCCATTAAAAGTAGAGAGGATTTGAGGACGCGCGACTAAATACGAAGAGTGGGACAAATGTATTCGTAAAGGTTTATAGACGTGTTTGGAGAAACACGAAATATATGGGATGGTCGATGAAGAATTGTTCAGCATATTAGAGCGAAGGAAACTAATATCGTGCGTGAGCGTGCTTCCCGCTCGACGGGATTGACGAGCGGCACAGTTCCAAACTTATATTAAGCAAAATATATCACTTGCATAGCAACTACCATTTATACAGGTGGCAATGTCAATATAAATAGTAAGCCTCGAGCAACATATTCGACAGTGAGTCCATGTATACCGAGGAGAAAGACCACCGGCACTGAAACAGGACGACCCATTCCCCCCTGAACGCGCGGATGTGTTTCGAATCTTGAACCGGCTCCTACAGTCGCGCGTGGAACCCGAATAAGTTCAATTCATCCTCAAATCCTATGATTCATCGTGAGATGATACGCGATTCACGGGCTTCCACCTATAGCGCAATGCGATCGCGCCCTGCTCTCGAGATTTCGATGAGATAAAGATATGAAATCGTTATTAATCGAGGGGATTGTCGCAATTCGAGCCTTATCCAAGGAATTATAAAGCTGTATTCACGAGATATTAACCGATATTTTACCTTTTGCAAGTCGTGACTGCACGGAGCGAAGCGAATTTGGAACATCAGCGACTTCCGTAACTGTCAGTTTTTTTGTTGATGACTGATTGAGGAATAAATGAATTTGTCAGTACGTTAAAAATTTATTTTCCTCGAGAATGCAATCGCCACGGTTTAATGAACGTTCGTGTGTATGTGTGTGTGTGTGTGTGTGTGTGCGTGCTGTCGGTGGAGCCAAACACGCATATCCACGTATCAATAACTCGACCGAGAAATTATTTCCGCTGACGAGATTTTACGAGTGCGTGCGAGTCGAAAAAATTGTTCAAAATAAATGTGGCAATTAGGGCCTCCCGGCTGTCGTCCACGGAGATCTCGAAGCGCAATAACATTTTTCCTCTCATTTTTCGGCCCGGTCCACACGCTCTGCTTTGATTAAGTCG
This sequence comes from Venturia canescens, assembly GCF_019457755.1. NCBI lineage: Eukaryota > Metazoa > Arthropoda > Insecta > Hymenoptera > Ichneumonidae > Venturia > Venturia canescens. The sequence goes on along the minus strand of NC_057423.1, from coordinate 9,189,500 downwards.
TGCGCGAGAACAGCCTCACGGCGCACATAACGTGTGCGTACGTGCGTGATCGAATGTGTCCCCATCTCGTTCGCAAATCTTCGAGTCATCGTGTGTAACTTCGAGGGCGCGTGTACACGGAAGATACCACGTGCCTTTTCGAACGGAAATGAAAAGCACGAGATTTTACACTCACCCGCGATCCCCAAATAATGGTCCGACGAAATAATCAGCCGGTTTCGAAAGTACAGGGAACCAACGAGAATGCTATTCAAAGTAGTCCTCAAACCAGTCTGCTTATAACTTCATCTTCATGAGTGGACAAGTTCTTCCGGTTTTATGTCAATGAAAAAAGTAACGAGGAACGAGATCGTCAATATTTGGGGTAGAAGGACGAACAACGTGTAGAAAATAATGTGTTTGGTGCACTTCATTTGCCCAGTTCGGGCAGGGCTTAATATGTCAAATAAACAAATTTTAGCGAGCGCTCGATATTTCGAAATTTTCAATGTTGTAATATCAGATTGGAGAAAAAAATAAGTTATTCGAAAGTCTTATTTCCGATCGACTATTTAGCAGATTACGTGTTTAACCGAATATTCCTTCGTTGAATTCGTATTTACTCGAAAACATATATTTCGATAGTTTTCATTTCGAATGCAATTTTAACAGACCATACGAATGTCAAACGTTCATATTTTCAACAGATCAGAATGTGGAGTAGGAGAAAATCGAAAGTGAATTTATCGTGCCTATAAAACTTGGGTATGCAGAAAAGCGATGATAAGAAAAGGCGAAAATCAAAATGGCGACGTTTGAAATTGGAGATCACCGGTCTGAGTAAGTGAGTGAGTGAGAAGCGTGTATTTTGAGCTCCGCTGCTCAAAGTTGACTTTTTAACGTTGCGCCATTTTGAGCGTTCGATGGGCGATTGTTACATTCTATTTTCGATGTAAGCGTGCTTCGAACCTTGAAGTTTCTACTTCATTTATTATCGACATTCGAAGCTCTAGTCAAATTGATCTGTCTCCATGTTTTCATTCAAAGTTTATAACAATTCGAGATTTTACCAATTCGAAATTTTAGTAATTCTAACATTTTACGTTGGACGTGAAGGCATTAAAATAGTGTCGCTATCAGTAGTCAGTCGAGTATATAAGCGCGTAGAATTCGCCAGAAATGATCCGAAGCGATAAAAAAAACGATCGATAAAACTCGAAGATCATATGAAAAATTTACGAACCGTCAGCTATTTTGGGGCGGAATCGCGTAGCCGGGAGAATACAGACAGGGTGGAAAGCAATGTAGCGGAGAATTGTTTCGTTGCTTGAACTCCGAGGCGGAATTCCAATAGATGAAACGTGGAACGTCTTTACAGGGGCGAAGAACCGAAGGAAACTTCCTCCTCGAGATGCCTTCGTTCTGCTTTTAGTTGCAAGTATAACTATGTTCGTGTAGCGAACCATTACGTTCTTCGCCCGTTGAATTTCGCTGCTTTCCCCAGTATACTTGAGGAAAAAAGTAGTACCGCGTGCACCGGTTGTGCCAAGAGCAGCGGCAGGAACAGCCGTGTGGCACTCAACCCACACAGGTCTCGGGTTTATTGAAATTCGTGGCGTTAAAAACGTGCCAGCATTCGGTGTTAATGGGAACAACACTCAGCTGATTACAGAGCGGCGGAAAAAGGGATGCTTCGAAGCGCGAAACTGCTCAAGTTAAGGCGCGTTCAGCCGAATATTCACCGAGGCCAACGCGAAGAATGATAGAGTGAAGAGAGAAAAACGACCACACGGTAATATAGACCACCTACCGGTACCCAACGTTAAGTCCTCTCTCTTTCTCTCTCCGACCAATGCCAAGAGGATCCCCCAAGGCGCAACGAAGTTTTAACCAAGCCAGCGGGGTATGCGATGTGCACCAAGCCATTTTTATACTCGCACTGTACTCCTCCCTATCTCGCTTCAACGCCCTCGCCCCTCCGCACTGCCCCAGAACCAATGTATAATAAGACTTGAATCCCTCCAGCGCGTCTGCGGGCTTACCACCAAATAAGTGTCATAATCTCTGTTTAGGTCACCCGCAGCTGCCAAATTAACCAGCCAGCCTAATAAAGTGACTAGTCCAGTGGAAAATCTTCTGCTGGTACGTGGAAACCATCGTCCAATGATTTTCATTAAATGCTTCGTGAGTTGTCTCAATACTTCCCCATGGGTATTTCGGACCCGGCAGAGAAATGCTCGCTTGCACGGTAAACGTACGAAGTGCCTCGAAATTTCAACCGGAGGCTTCCCAACGCCGAAGTTCGCCCATTTTGATGAATCTTTTCAGCAGAATTTTTCAATTATTTAAAGGCGAAAGATCACTTGGGTACTTCATTCAGGCGTTTCTCAATTTCCCAGCGTAAATTGTTCAATGCTCAGGAGTAGTGCGTGAAATCCACCTTAAGCCGTTTTCCGCCGATTTCTCGATATTGATGCTCCATTGAGAAAAGTGTGACAATCGTCCACCGTTCAGTGATCACCTGGTGCCATCATGGCATTGTCCACCTGCACGGAGTATACGTTCTAAGAATGAATGCAAGAGTTTTCAAGATACAGACCTTTGGTACTCCTCCGTTAGTCGAGAGGTATTATGAGAGAGCTTCCGGAAATCTGTATAAATTTCAATGCCTCGTGGAAAAAAGCGCGAAGCTTACTGAGACGGTGGCTGGACGATTGACCGGCACGTCCGTAGTTCATTGTAATCCAGTAGCGAGCACTCGATAGAATGACGCTTGTCACCGGAGGTATCTTACTAGCGGACATTCTAACATTCTTACACGAACTTCACTTACATTTGCAATCTACTGGAGAATACCAGAAGCCTTTGAAAAGCCTTTGGCATAAAGTAGCGTATACAACGGGGTACGAGGACGACAAGTTCATTGATGAGAAAAGGAAGGAAGGCAGTAGGATACAATGGAACAAGCTACGACGTTCGCTCCGGCACGCCTATCGGGTTCGTATACTATCTAGGCAAATCCCGAGTGAAATAGCCCGTTCATTGAGAAGCTTTATACCTCGGAGTGTGTGCACCAATGCTCACGAGCAATTTTCTCTCGAGTCTCCCGCATTGAATCGTCTCGTTGTCGTCGTCGCGGAGGGCATTGGCACAGCGTCGTTCGGGGCTCTCGTGAATTGGCAGGAAGCCCGCACCGCTTAACTCCTAGGCTCTCGGATCGTTCCATCTCGTTCCTCGCCGCCACTTTTTTCTCTCTTGGCTCAATGAGATTATGATCTGAGAGCAGGCCTTCTCGAGCTCTCCCCTTCTCACGAGCAGCCCATGACTCCTCTCTGGAGACTCGATTCTACTACGACAATATTCATTCATCAATTCTTCACGGCTCGTGAGAGTAGCTCGCGCCCCCGAAGCACCGAGTCGACTCGATATTTCACATTCGTAGATCTGAAGCCTTTTCGCACCCGTCGCTCCGCCGATTTGTGGCTGCATCCTCGTTCCTCTCGTCGCGTCGAAGTTTTCTCGAGGCTAAACAACGCAGCGGAAGCTGATGCGGTCGCGGTGGTGCGACGTCTCCATGCCAACTGGGGGGGACCACCTGTCTCGCTCGTGCCTAGGATGTTGCTAACTAATCTCACCCACGAATCTCGCTTCGACACTTCGCTAAGGCTTCAACGATCGATTCCTTCGTCGAGCACATCCAAGTTGAGGATTTTTCCTTTCGCTCAATTCGCTTGAAATACTTGTGCCTCTGCCATGCCAACAAGCTTTCATTTCGCTGTTTATTTCCACCTCCGGATTCGCAGCGAGTAGATGACCATCGGTGTCTGCTATGGGAGAAAGAGAATTCACGAATGCGTGCACCCCGGGGACGCTTGCAAGGAATTCTCTTCATTTATCAGCTTGCAAAAGGTGAAATGCTGCGACCATGGACCAAGCTCCGGATAAACAACTTTTAGACTCGAACACCCGGCCACTTATCGCGCGAACGTTTCTTGTGCTTAGCGCGATTAGCACACCGCTGCTACGAATTCGCGACGCTCTTTCTCGCTCTCATTCGATCTCGCATCGTTTCACGTGTTTTCTTATGCTTTCTCTCTCTCTCTCTCTCTCTCTCGCTGTTAGGAGACACTGCTGCTTGGGTAACTTGACCGGCTAAATAAATTAGTGGCAGCCTCTCGTGTGCGTGTGCGCTCCGTGCCCGCGTTTTATTTTTTATTTATTTTTTTCTTTCACGTGACCGTAGCAAACGCGCTAATGGATTCGCGACTGGCTCACTGTATCTTTCCGTTTCGTTTTATCTCGCATAGCAAGCTATCTGTGTTTTGCTACAGCGCTGCACATCTATATACGTGGAAATATACTATGGCAGCGAGTCCCGTGCATCGATTAATTTCTATGGTCGACGTCAGTTTGCCTGAGCATGCCTTCTCCCCGTGAGCGTGAGAGGGACAGCTACCAAGCCCAGAATCTATCAAGCTTTATCGCGCAACGACACGAAAACCGCCTAACCTTCGGGTTTGGTCCAGTGGTCAGATCCTTCGCAGAGTGGTCAATAATGGCGTGGGTAGGTTGGAAAATGAATTTGTTTTTCGGATCCCGAGAATTCGCATACCTCCGAGGTGCTCACCATTTTTTATATCGTAATTTTGTTTCCATTAACAATGTTAATTAATAAAATGATTCGTAACCGAAAGACTTTGAAGAGTTTGTTCACGATAAGTATGAGCTTGGTTTCTTGAATAATTTACTTTGCCAAAGTATCCATGAAAGCCGTCAAGCGCGCGAGTTAAATTGAACAGAAAGTTTTCCGTGCACCCCGAGGCAGCTTCCGGAGCAGGAAAATCAAGAGAAATTGTAATTAAACAATGAGAAGTCTCATGGAAGTCGTTGAGTCGTGTTTTCTGACATATCTGGCTGGATCGCGTTGGTCCCTAAATGCAAATGACAGAGAGAGGGGAAGTTATCTGCACGCAAAAGCTCATGTTGGCCAACTGGCTTTCGTGGGTTGACTCTCACACGCGCAGGCCGGGTTTGCCGACTGTGACGCGTTGTTCCTCTCATTTCAGAGTTTGTTAACGAGGCGGAGCTGCGCGCGCGAGCGCAGTAGCATGCAGCAGAAATCGAGATGAAATCAGAAGGCGAGCGGAACTGCTGTGCCCACTCGCGAATTATAATTGGTACGTAATTAATGATACCTTCGGTTATTTGACAGGCATTCGACGGCCATGGCGGATGTGTGGTACGCGCGGTTACGCGTTCACTCCGAGAGTATCGCTTCTGCTCGGTTCTACAATCTCGCGCCGTCTCTCTCGTCTCGCCTTGCGGATCGTCCCTCGCAACTTGCACACACGTTAATCGCGGAGAGTCTCTATAGCTATTTTCGGAACTCAATTACCGAAGGTGTTATTAAATGGACGGAGTACGAGGGATAATGTAATGTCGTTTCGGGATAACACGCTGACGAGATGGAGAGAGAGAGGGCGAACGAGAGTGAAAGAGAAATGAGGGGCTCATATACTCGTCGCGTGTCTCCGTTTAATGAAACGTGAAACTTTGCGGACCCGCAGAGAGGTAAATGTATGGCGTGTCGATACGATCGATACACGTCATGCGCGATAAGTGTCCCGCGCGGTTGCTCATGTATGCGAAAGAGCCTGATATTAAAATGCCACTGATCCAATCAGAGATTGATCGTCGTATAAGTGCAACAATAACAGAGTCGTTTATGAGCTTGCAAGTACCAAATTAAAAAATCCTTTTTTTAGCCCCTCGCACCCTGTAATTTGAAATCTTCATTCAGGAAAAACCAGGATTCTTTTTATTTTCAATCATACTTTAAATACAGTTTCAGTCCTTTAATACTATTAGTTATCAACAGAAAAATTTATCACAGGATATATACACCAACAGATATGACACGCTATTGATATTGGCATGAAAAAGACTTTTTTTTCGTTTATTTTTATTTTTTCAAAAAGCGTAATACACATTAGAATAATGTATGGAGATTTAAGGTGGAAGGATTAACACCATCAACTATTGTATAATATAATGTTGTGTATACTCACCTAAAATCGTTTGGTAATTGGTAAATGGCTTAATAAATTTGTTTATGTTTTCTTGTCGGTTGTTGTAGTTTGTTTCGTAAGTTAATGTATGTGTGTCGTGTGAATATGTTTTGCGTGTGCTCGCGTGTGGGTGTGTGTTTTCTCCTATGATCATCCGCACCGTGAACATTATCATCGTCATCATCATCATCATCATCATCGTCGTAATATCACAAATACCATATTAATAGTTAATGAATTATTTAATTTCGTAATGATCAAGATTGCCTTTGCGCCGCCTCAGTGCGGTCCAATTGGCACGATTGTTTTGCGATATTGAACGTCTTACGTTTGCCCTGTACTCATCCTCGTACGCGTTGAGATAGAGATTTTTGAGTATTATTTGATTATCTAGCTCAGACGCTGCGAGAAATCTCTTTGAGCGACTCTGCTGCTGAGCCTCCAGTCCATTCAAAGTAAATTGCTTCGATTTAGCCTCGAGGCTGTTACCTTGATAGATGTGTGCCACTGTGGATTTGGGCCGTATATTGCTCAAGGGTGAATGAACCGAAAGCAATTTCCTATTCTGATAAGCGACGGTCGTTTCCTCCACTGCATTTCGTATTCGCTTTGTACGATGTTTCTTCACTTCATGCTGCTGCTGCTGCTGCTGCTGCTGGTCGTCATTCGTTCCTATCGTCGGTATCTCATTTCCTAAAGCAGACTCTCCGCTGGTTGATATTAACGTGACAGTCGCCCGGGTTGTACTCGATGTTTGATTATCAATCGGTGCAACAATATCCTTCGATTCGATCGTGCTACCAGTTGTCGTGGCACTCTCGACAGCTCCATCCACAATATTCAATTTATTTTCTATGATATGTTTGAAAAATGCGTATATCTCACCGATCGTGAATGTCGTGCCGTTTCTCACGGTGAACTGATCGATGTTCATTCTTCGCATGAGCTCGTCCGTGCCATTTTGCGTCTCGAGTATTGACAACTTTTCGTTCACGTAACCATTGATAAACTCGTAGAATCCCTTGTAATAGCTCTTGGTTCTGTTGCGTTTCTTCTTTTTGTCTTTGGCTGTTCTCATCTTCTTGTCACCGTGAGCATCGTTCTTTCTCCTCTTCGACTCTCTCCGACTGTGCTTCTCGCTCCATCGCAATGATTTGTTGTAGAACTTCATTATCCTCTCAAACTCTCTCTTCAGCTTGGTAAACTCCCGCTGATTCTTAACCTCGACGCTCTGGTGACCGTGACTCGAATTGCTCTTTCTATTCTCCGCAAGATTAACGTTGAAGAAATTTTGACTCATCAGGTTCAAGAGCTCGTGCATGCTCGTATTCGTACCGTTGTTATCCCGCCTTGAATCTATTCGACGGAGCTTGCGATAAACGATTCGCAAAAAGTCGATCATTCGTTCGTCCTTCGATCGTGATTTGTTTTTATGGCCGTTTGGCTTTTTCCGTATGATTGACTCGACCGAGTTATTGCTCGCTGCTATTTTCAACTCCTCATCAATTTTCACATCCACAGCATTGTGGTTCGTCGGAGATTTCGAATCGGTCGAATTGTCGGGTGAATTAGTTGACGAGTTGTTGGGCTCAGCCGTCAGCCTGGAATTTCGTTTTCCACCGGCCCCACGAGCCTTGTTGAACTCTAGGTGCAGCAATTTTTTGCCTATTCTCCGGAAAAACTCAATGAACTTTTTGTAACCCGTCGTTGAATTACTCGCACTTGTATCATCGATGGATCTACGTCGCCGACTCCATCTCAGTCGGGGATGTTGACCTGGAAGACAAGCTGGAAGTTCTTTGGGGCTCCATTTACCACCGATACAAGTTGCACCCGGTGGCCCCTCGCTCAGCACGTAGCCCTTGTCACAGTCGTACATTATTTGTTTGTTGTTCGGAACCTTTTTGACGTAAGGACGATAGTCGTATACACCCATGTTTCCCACGAGTAGAACTTTACCGTTTTGAATATAACCGGGAAAGGGACAGTAAACTTCGATACAATGTGGAATATCACCGGTCCAATTACCGTACCGACACTCGACGTGTGTCGAAGAATTGTCTGGACCACCTCCAACCAGACTGAATCCATCTTTGCACTTAAAAACTGCCTTCATCCCATGATCAGTCTTCGGTGCGATGACCATCCCGTTTTTCGGCGACTTCGGCATCTGCTTGCACCTTGCAGGAGAACACGAGGGAACTATGGACCAGGTACCGTTTCTACAAACTACCGGTGTACTATTCGCAGCGAACTCGTAATTTTTAATGCAGGAAACTAAAAGTTTTTCACCATGTTCGACAACCGTCACGTTATTGATGTGATCCCGCGAGTGACTCGCCACTGTTATCCGGCCTTTTTCGATTTGCGGAACTACGCAGGGCGCCCAGCAATTCGGAAGCGGATAACGCCACTTGCCGTCTGCCTGACAAACCGACGACGTGTTCCCTTCCATCTTCATGTGCTCTTTGCATCGAAAGATTACACTAACCCCTAGTCCAGTGCCTTGAGAAAAGAAAAGAAAGAAGATTCTTTTAGCTTCAGAGCTTCAAACCGCATGACTACAACGAACACTAAATTTGAATGATTCAATGTCCTCGGGAGGAAAAAATGTAAATCACTCTAATGCGGGACTTGGGAGCTCTCATATTTCTTTCCTTCAATCAGCAGGTGTGACAAAATTACCAGATGAAGAGATAAAATGGGAAAAATAAATACGAGTAACGTGGATCTGGTCACCTGGCTCGTTCTCCTCGACCCAGCCGTTGTATAAAATTCCCGGTGAGCCGCAATTTATTTCTTGGCAAGTTGGAGCTTTACCGGACCATTGACGATCCGCACTGCATCTACGTGTCACCTGACCCACTAAGCTATAACCGTAGTTGCATTCGTACGATACTATTGAATTGTAAGCGGTTGAGGTATAAACAGCTTTTCCATGATGTGGATTCTCCGGTTGGGGACATTGAACGGATGTGACCTTTTTGATGGAATTTGAGTGGAACAACAAAAAATAACAGCTAATGAGATAATGCACGATTCGTTTGACTCGATGCGTTTGAACGTGGTTCATTGATTCATACCTGCACACACTGGGGAAGTTCTTTGGGTGACCAGGTACCATCGGCGAGGCAAATTTTTTCGGTTTTTCCAACAAGCTCGTATCCGTCCACGCAGTGATAAGCTACTCGGCATTTATAGATGTAACATTCACCGGCGTGCCATCCGTTGGGAATGTCCGTCGGAGCTCCACAGCTTCTTGGCTCACACTTGATGTCCGGTCCCCACCAACTGGCGGTTTTGTCCATCATCAGACACTTGGCTGTCGGTGTCCCGGTCGTTTGGTAACCGTGGTCACAGAAGTATTGCACAGTTGTATCGAGATCAAAGGACGTTTGATCCACGGATGCGTTGTGTTTTGCATTATTTATTTTTATAGGACTCGAGCAAAATGAAGTTTGCTCATTTTTGCAGGATGGCGTCGTCCCCGTCCATTGCCCGTCGGCTCGGCAATTCCTTTCGGTAAGACCAACCGTGTAGTAACCCGGATCGCAGGTGTAGTGAGCACGATCGCCGAACAATTTACCGGTAAATGTCATTTTTCCGTTGTGGATTTCCTCCAATTCGGGACATTCGCGCTCCGGCTTGATGCATGACATTCCACAGGCACCGTCGCATCGGCACTTTTTCTTCTTGCTCTTGCAATCCTCGTCGGTTGAACATTTTCTCAGACACTTTTGCCCGAGTAGTCCGGCTCTTTCTTCGTCTCTTGGGCACATGGCCGAAGGAGAATTCCGTGGATTTTTGTAAATTCTACCGTCATCGTCGACTTCCGGTCTGCCGTAAGCATTCTCATCGTCGTCGTCCTCGTCCCAATCATCGTCGTCGTCGTCCTCGTTTTCATCAGCTACTGTTGCCTGTTGCTGAAGCTTCGCTTCCGATGATATCATCAGACTAAACGAATAAACCACTAACAACAGTATTACCGCGCTCGGTTTCATGTCAAAAAATTATTCAACTTCCACAAGCGAGTCTCTATCGGATTTCAACTGACTCTTATTTGTTTATTCTCATGAATAATCGTCAATTCGCACCAGACACGAAGCTCACATGGCAAACGTGCGCGATCGCTTCAAGCCGCGTTGTCTTCAAACTTTCTTGTAAATACTTCCGTTTGAAGTGCGATATTTGAATGATAAAATTCCATTTGAAATAATCGTACGAACGAGCGAGTCAATTCGCAAATAGTATTTTTCAAAAATTCATTATTTCAGAAGGTCCGATCAACACCCGGCAATGATCCCGATCACGTCGGGTACACGAGACGAGGATTAATTCCACTCCGTTATTGCTTTCTGGGCGGACTAACGTTTTTGTCCAGACTGCGGGGTTCTCCGAGAGCTTGCGAGGTCTGGAATTCTAGGGGTTGGCAAGCGCAACCCGCTCTGCGCATCGGGGCTGTTCAATACATCTCAAAGTTCGCGCAGCTTCCAGTAGGTGGCGAACAATATATGTTTATAGGCTGCTTGTTTAAAGTAAAGTGCAATGTTCGTGCGGAACGAGGGCACGAGCGGGGTTATTCACTCGGAAAAAGTGTCTGAATTTTTCACCACTTTCGAATGAAAACTGATAGATTCTGGAGGAGAAAGAAATCCGAGTTTCCGGTAGGAGCCTCCTAGAATTCCTCGAATATTAAAACTTCTTTTTGCATCGTTTTTATCCAGACTATTCCGCGTGACGTCTCCCGTCACACAGTCCAGACAAAATCGCTCAGCTAAAGGCAAACCCGAAGGGTTCGAAGCGACGGCGTAGTCAGCCAGCCACTTTGAGGGTGGCATTCACTTCGTCATTCTCGGCAAACAAATGGGAGGAAGTGGAAACATGCGTCGGAGTGAATACGCGGAGAGGAAGTTTGGGCCATTCAAGCGTTTCACCTCCATCCCAGTATCTCCGTATTTGCCTTCCTAAAATAATCAATTTTGCAAAGGCTTTTGCACCGATCGATGAAATGTTTAGCGTCGATATGACTTCTCCGCTAGGTGGAATACACATTTCTCAAGGGACTCGTACAGAATATTATTCACGGTGAAAAGGATACGCGGCTGGAAAGAAAAGCCCTCGAGGTAAGGACGAGCGATCCTATTCCCATGGCGATGCATCTCGCGCGGTTCATTCGCTTTGGAGATACCTCACTCCGATCTCCATGGTGTTTTTTCAATTTAACATTTGCATAACGACGATTTGCATAATAAAGTACCAATTTGCCTACCGGTTGGGAATAAAGTGCATGGGTATGTGTATTGGGGTGGGGAGGGCCACCGGAGAAGCAACGTGAATCGTGCTGCTGCTGTGCGTGGGGTCTTGTTTGTTCTTTGGGAAAGGATCGATTTTCACAGGGCTGCAGAGGAGGCGGAGGAGCGTTTATGCTAAAGTTTAAAGCTGCGATCGCGTTGTTTGGTGCGATGAAGTTCGATCGAGAGCTCGCTCGTCGACTCGGAGGATAAACGTTGATTATTGTATCCACGCATTGAAACGGCTTCGTTGTTAGGATAAGCTCTTGTCTCGACTATTGTCTCCGTAACGATCGTAATCAATTGGTTCACGGTTCAACAACACCGCAGCTGGATGAGCGTAGGCGAGAAAGGCGGGCTGTGAGGGCGATGCACACGCACCTTTTATTCTTATCCCCTCGTTCAATCCTATCGGCTCTCCGGAGCCACAGCAGCTCTCGACGACGACGCTCGAGTGTTGTCTCCTCGATGTCTTCATTTGTCTTATTCAAATGAGGCACCTTGAGCAGGAGGCCTTCGAATTCCTCGCTTAACTTCGTGCTGAGAGAAGTTGAGAAAGCTCTTTTCTCTTATTCCCTCTTACTGCCAGCGAGACCGTTATTCCTGGGCTCCGAAGCCCTTTTGTTCTTCCTCGATCCGAGACCGTGGCATCCGCCAATATGAAAATCGGGAGCCCACAAATAATTTCTCCTCTCTTCGACAACTACTCGACTCGAGCTTCCTCAAATGAAATATCAATCCTCCTTTCGCGTTATTCATTTCGTAGTTTTCACCCTAGTTATATTCCGATATAGTTCCATCTCTCTTCACCCTTGAGATAAATCAATGTTGGATACCGCGCGGATGGAGTTTCGGAGCAGGAAGAGTATCGTGAAATCCGTCGTCGTAGGAGCAACAACACCGACAGCAGGAGAAGTCGTTTTCGCTGGCGGTCTCTGACAGCAGGGCGGTAGTAACTCGGTAGCCAAAAATGGGAGTGGCAGAAAGACAAGAAGACAGGGCTCTCTGGCTCGGCGACATCTCTTCGGCGCCTCTCAGCCGCGCGAATCCGTTGCGATACTAAGGAGACACGTGAGTGGTTCTCAAACTGGTTTTTAAAGAATTTTCAACTTGACGCCCTTTGACGCGAACGACAAAAACATCACCCCGACGAAGTTTGTTTTTTTCGTTATACCAAATGTCCTCGTCCCTCGTCCTCGCAGTCGGACTATCAAAAACTCCTACACCAATTGCATCCCCATAACTTTGAGTTACTCGGTTCTTTCAAAAAATGAGAAACCCTTCGCACAGATCCGATAACAGAAGCGGATGTCTCTTTTATCTCAAGGTCGGTGGGACCTCACGTGCCTGCCCCCTTAACCGCTCTCCGCGTCGATTCTCCAAATATCACGACGTGCCTTCGTCGTTATACGTCTCGGCGTGTAGATAAACATCTTTTCACCCGAGTACTGTGTGCGTATACATTATTTTCTTCTTCGACGTGAGACACGATCAGAGAAGAGAAAATGATTTACGGGCGAATAGACCGGCTCGTTACTGGACCATTATTGACGACTTCCTAAGCCACATCATTCTCTATCTTTCTCTCATTCTCTCTTTTTATTCTACCCATGTACCCCTGACTCTCGAGGCCTATGAGATGACGCGGAAAACCGTGCGAAACGTACCGCCACGAGCCCGCTCATTCTTTCCAGTCCCAATGACATTGCGAAATGTGAGTGATGCGGCAGACTTCGCGTTGTGGGAGCTGACGGCCTTCGTCCAATCAATTTGAAATCTTTGTCGTTAAGACTCGGTGCAACAGCCAGCTGGTGGATCAGAAAAACATCTCACCGTCACTGGTTAACTATAAAATGATGGTAGTCGTGCTTGAACTCGCGCCGCAATCCTAAAACACCGTGCAAATAATATCTCGCGAGAAACTCGAGTTTAAAGCTCGTCAGGGAACGTTTAATTGGTACAGTTTCCAAATGTTAACGCTACAATTGCATGCTTAATGAAGAACCTGCGAGAATATTATGACGACAGTTCACGAAAGAGTTTGAATTTACTTAAAATGCAGTTAAGTTTCTGCAACAATATATATTCGAAAGCGCAGCATCCTATCGCGCACAGTATATTATGTACATTAAACGGAGAAACGGGAGTTCGTACAATTTCGCTTTAAGTAGTTTCGAGTGCCAAGCTCCCCGGGCTTCACGGAGAAGGCATCGACGAGCAAGTTTTCCGTGGCATCCGCGTGTGCTTCGATTATTCTCTCTTCCTCTTCTTTCACTCTCTCGGTGAAGCTTTACACGGGAGAGAAAAGTCCTGTGGAAGTTTGCGCGAAGGGAATTTCACGGCTGCGTATATCTCTCGAGGTCCTTTCGAGTTTCCCTGCGAGGACTTGTCTTCTTGACAACTCCAAGTGTTTCTTGTATCCGAGTTCTTCTCATTTCCGGTTTCTATTCATTTTCTCTACTCCTTAAAGTGTCTACTTTATACTTCACCGAATGAAAGCAAGTTGCACTAGGAGTTTTCACCTTAAAAGTGTTATCGCGCTGCAGACTTTTTGCCACAGTGAATTCGCTTTATTTTCTCGTTTCGTTCGTTCGCCAATAGCCAGGGCTAAAGTCTTTTCCGTTTGTTTTTTATTTTCTCTCGGTTGATTTCGCAACAACGTTGCTCTTCGCTGAAGCTTCGTTGGACAAATGCATCAAGTGCTTCCGCCATTGAAGTGCATCGAGGCTTGATAACTTTGCAGTTCATCGAGCCACGTTTTACACCTCAGCGTAGCACACAGATCCAAAAATCCATTCGGTTTATGTCCCGACGTGAAAGCTTACAGCGTCCGCCTTCGGTTGTCGTCCTCCTCGTCCGGCGACGATTCGCAGACGGCAATTGAATTCACGTTATCATCCATTATGGGTGTCCGGAAAGGATTACGGATTGCGAGCTCCACAAAGGGCCTCGTAATGCTGACGTGCAACGGCGGGAAGCGTGCTGCATTCTGATTCGGCCTTCGCCAATGGAGCATTCAGATGAAAAAAGCTTGAAGCCTTTCAACCTTTTCAATGGCTATCTCCTGAAAGAATTCAAAATTCCCCGCACCCAAAGTGTTACGGGGGCTCGCAGAGCGACGTTGAGGCCACGGCGAGTTGGGAATTTCAGCCAAACCCGAACTCAATGGCTCGACTGTGGTAATCTTCCACTGGCTTTCCACGTTCCTCATATTTTCAGCGCAAATGTCAGTCAACAAAAGAAGCGCACGTGCTCAGAAAACGTGCGGTGAAAGTCCCCCCGGTCGCTTCTGACGCGAAGATTGCCAGTTTTCTTGACCGTCAACGTTCGTGCGCCCTCTCGTGTCAAGTGTGCGCACACTGGGTCACGATACATTTCGTCGCCGCACGGCTGCTCGACTGCTCGCGCGACTCTCTCGAACAACACTCTCCCGCCGCGGCGTGGTGTCCCTCGCAAAACTGGAGCACCGTGAAGTCTCAAGATCATAGTAATTATGAGGCGGCGTGCAAAAGCGAATTCACACACGCCTGCTCACCGCCGCATACGTATACATGCGTGCGCATAAAACGTTTGAGCCCAGTGCAATTAAGCCGTCACACGAGAGTTGCCCGATGAAGAGAGCGCTGTATCGTCAAGCGTTTCGATGCGCTCTCACTTATTCCTCAGAGAAGCTTTGTCCTTTTTATTCTCCACGGTTTTTTACAACCCTTTTTTCATGCCCGTTCGCGCAATTAACGTACGCGATGGCACGCGTGTGACAGCACCAAAATTTGCGATTAATGGATCTCCCGTAATTGACGAACGCGTCTCGCGATTAATATTTCACTGTTTGGACATTCGTTAATAGAAACGGCAGCTCCTCCGATTGCTTCCCACAGGTAAAACGATCCCGTGAACTTTGACGAATACTTTTTATCGGTATCTTCGATTAAGGGGCCAAGTCGTAAATGGAGTACACCAATTGCTCATTTCTCGCCTAATTTACAATCGTTTTTCAACGGAATTTTAAAAAGTACATTTACATCTTAAAATTCGATCCACGAATGCTTTCGGTTCACTACATATACGTCCAGCTTTGAATCATCGCGTACTCGCACACTCCTCGCTTGAAAATAAGCTCGAGGAATAACAATGGAGGAAAACGACGCGACGTGTCAGCTAACACGTTTACTGTCACGACGAATTCAATTTTTTTCTTGTTTTGTTTTGTTTTTTGTTTCTCCACCGCTACCAATCGGAAGACCGGATCACGCCGAGTTCAGTATTTCCGGTTTAAAGTTCCGCATCATTGTCCACTCGTTAATTATCCATTCAGCATTACTTCCTATATATGCGCTCTGCGGGGCTTGTTCGTGCGCGGATGTGACGTCTCAACCGCGGCGCGGATGAGCCCGCGTGTCACGTTAAAGATGTTTGATGCACGATAAGGAATATGCTTATTCGTATTGTGTCATCGAAATATCGCACTTCGTATAAGGTCTTCGCGCGGTGATGCCTCGCGCCACCGGACATTTGGCCAGCACTTGTGAATTCATAATTTCATTTATCATCTGCTCATTTTTTTTTCGTATCACTCTGCAGCTTTCGGTACTGTAACTGCTTAATGATTTATTTTCAATAAATTCGTGTCACCTGCGAAAAGAGAATACGGACGTAGGAAGCACGATGATGATCACTATGTGCAGATTTTTTTAACGACATTTTTAAAGAGCAACGCAAAATTGTACTGTGCACCCAAGCGAGTCTCACTCATTTTTCAAGTTAAACAAACTACTTTTTCTCCACGGAGATATTACTAAGAGAAAGAGAAACTCCGCCAAATTACTTTCTCGGTAAATATTTCAGACAGTGCGTTATAGCGTGGCTCGCACGCCCCCAACATGTTATAAGCGACGGCTGATTATCTACTTTCGAGGGCTCGCGTGTCTCAGACTTCGGCCACTGGCGCGAAAGCCTCCCTCGATTTAACAATCATTTCTTTGCGGACCGGAACATTCATCTGTAACAAAAAAATTTTGACGGAAGAATTTTTGTTTTTTTTTTTGTTTTTTTTATTTTTATTTTATTCAATCATGATGGAGCCAATTTCTGAGGAAAATACATTTTGGTGAACTCCCTTGAAAAAGAATACGAAGAAAAATATTGACGAATCTCTTCTGACTCTGTGATATTTTAAATTGAGAGAGACTTTCGAACACGAGAGCAGAAGAAAATCTTCGCTTCTGATCTTCTCAGACTGTAAAACAAAAAGCAGCTGTCTCGGGTGAATGGAATTTTTCTGTTTTCTTGCGATAACTCGACAGCGGCGGCGTCTTCTGTATCGATATAGAAACAATGTCTCCGGCTGAAAAGACATGCTCACATTCTTACATAAAAGTTCTTTGTAAGGAGAAGTAACGTGTCGTATTTCTCTTCCATTATCGTAGATTTTTCACGATGGCTATGCGTGCGTCAAATGTCTTACAAAATTCTCTGGACATAGCAAAAAAAATGAATATTTATAAAAATGAATTGAAATCGTTTTTTTAAAAAAAAAACAAGTCATCAATTTAACAAAAAAAATCAAGTTTTCGTTTCCTCAAAGCTTCAAGCGATTATTTACACTCAGTAAAAAGGAAGAGAACGAAAAAGATTTTCTGTTCAGGATGATCGTGCACGGTTATAAAATCACTATGGCGCACGCATCGAAAAGCTCGTAAAGTGTGCTCTGCCCGATAACTAAAAGAGAGAAATATATTAAGGTTATAACACACACGAGTAGCAGCGAGGCGATGAAACGGATCGAGGAACGAAGAAAAGATCATCAAATATTTATGAATACGAGAAAGTTAACAGCTCCGGATCATGCAAGCTTTTCGCTTCTGTAAAAACGAGAACGCCAAGTGCCACCAAGTGTGTTTTTGATGATGCTGTTTGTCCCGAAGTGGAAGTTCTCATCAACCATCGTAATTTCGAAGTCAGCTTTATTGGAAAATTGAGATTCGATGCTCGTGATGAAAGAGAGTGAAAAAGTACGAGCACCTGGATCGATTAAAGCGCCACACCGTCCGATACCCGTCCAGCAGCACCTTCGCGAATCGTGCATCCTTTCTGACCAGAGTGAATAAAAGAAAGGATAAAAATCAAGATTCGTACCAGAGAATGTTTTTCTTTGAGAGAAAAAATTTCTCGATCCATATGCAAATGAAATTGAATCCAATTAAAATTGAATAAATCCTTGCTGCCAATTCACATCGATTGTTAAATTTGATAGGGACAGTAGAAATAATTTTGCAATCGCCCAACACCCAGCCCAACACTTGAACCGAACCTGAGTTTTTTTCGCGATGCTTTTATTTCAAAATCGACGACGGCCGCAGTTTTTATACAGCAGAATTTGATCGAATTGAGTAGTAAAGCAACAACCCGATCACCGGATCGATGATATTTCGAGTAAAATAATGATTGGATGAAACCGTGCAACGAAGAAATGTTAAAAATCGCAATTTTTCTGTAACATCGAACCGTTTCTGTTCCTCGAGCCCAAGATAAGTGTGATCGCAGCACATGTGAAAAGCTTAAAACGCACGAGAACAAAAAGCAAAGTGGATTGACACAAATAACAGAGCGTGTTGCCCGGAAGGATATAATATAACCCTGCAAGTGACTCAGCCAAGTTCACATACGTACACAATTGCCAAACAAGTTCATTTCTTTGTGGCAAGCAAGGATTTTACCGTTAAGCACGAGCGAAGCGGTTACGTCCCGAATGTTTCACTAAAATCGAGACAAGGCACTGTCGAAAAAAATGTTCCACATACGAGCGATTATACGCGGTGTAATCACAGGACAATGTACGATGCACAAGCACACCCTGGACCCGAGGGAAGTTCATTCGCTCCCGACCCTAACTCGCGTGTACACATGACCGGGAGACATGCAGAGAAAGAGTTTAATTTTGTCGGTTGGAATCTGTGGACCAATTTCTCTGGATATCAGTTATTATCCGATCGTTTGTGCTCCGAAGCATAAAACCGATGTGTACAGCAATCATATCGTACCTCCATACGTGGATAAGTACACGTATGCATTTTAACTGGGTGAATATCGGTTTGTGAAGTATGGCGAATGAGAACAATAAAAATAACAAGCTCAAGAGAATCGTTAACGCTTTCCTTTGAAGAGAGAGAGACGTTGTTGCATGAATTATGAAGAAAATCATCCACCAGTTGGAGAAATAACCGGGAGCAATTTCTTCGAGTATTTATGTCATTAAAATAACAAGCTATAGTTTTACGTTAAATACACCGTTGCACTAGCTCAACTGAGTTGTTACAATGATGAACGATAGTTTACTTTCAAACGTAGTCCAAGTTATTTGCACAACGTAATTCGCACTATTTGCACCAACTGTTTATTCCAATCATCGCAACAATTAGCCAATAACATATTTTACCTGCTCTCGTTGCTAAATACGATACTTTCGTTTTTTTTTTCAAATTACGAATCGATTGTATAGCGCATCGTTATTGGTCTGTTCAAATTATAAAGTTACGAGTCGTAACTAGGTAGTTTTTTTATTTGAATGCAACAGCACGCAGCTAATTAGTTAATTATTTTCTACAAACTGCTTAACTATGTTAATATAGAAAGAATAATAATTCAAGGAAGATGTTTTTTTCCTTTGAGCCTTTGGAGCCTCTGTCAAGCCAGTTAACTTACAAAACACGTGTTATCCACAAGTGTCATCCGATCCTCCTCCATCCATCTTTTCACTCTCCCTTTTTTTTATCACCTCGTATTACGCGCGTACAAACACATCCCGCATTAGAATTCTCATCGTTGAAATAAGCTGCGAAGGTCTCGAGAAGTCTGTTCGAGTCGTCACACACTTACTGTAGTTTATTTTTCACACACGATCTTTTCCCACATAGCATTTCCGCTTCCGGCTGTAACACACGTGCATCATCGGAGACAACGGCGACCGATGGTGCGTGAACACCTGAGCTCTGTTTTTTCTCACTCCTCTTTTGAATATCGTTTCTAGCACTTGGGAGTGTCGAAATGATTGTAATTTCTTCGAGGCTTTCGGAAGCCTCTACGTGCTTTAAGAATGCAGCAACCTGCGACGAAATAATATTCCTGATGAACTTGAGGTTGACCTATCGCAGCAGCTAGTCAAGAGACACTATTATTTTTTTGCAAACTTTAAATTAGCCATAGATTATGGATTTATATATTATTTCATTGGTATTACGAAAGTCCATGACTTTTCAAGTGTGTGTCGCGATGATTTATGGAACGTAATTTATTATCAAGTTTTTTAATGTCATTCATTCTGATTTCACTCGCATCGTCCAATCAGCCATACTCCTAATACATATGGCAACGCTGTCTCGTTTGCTTACCATTTACCATCGCTTTTGTTTGACTATGGATCGACACAATGTTCGGCCTGACCAGAAACATTTTCTTCAAACGAATTTATTTTTCCTAGCATTCTCTTTCTCGGATAAGAACCCTCAATTCCACTATTCGGTGAAAACAGTTTGATGGTTCACATATTCGAATCCGTTCCGTGTTATTCGAGGTTAATAAGCAGCATTGCCATGTCTACGCAGCCAGAGCGATGGTAGCAGAAGAGGCGACGACACACCACGCAATACTCGACTGAATCGAAGCTTTTTGTTTTAATTATTCGGCAAATCTTTTTTTTTTATTCCAAAATGATCCTTATCATTTTCGTAACATTTGAGAATTTTTTTAAAAAACATATCTAGTCGGGAAAATTTATTCATGGCTCCATCTCTGTTGGAGCGCGGTCTCCATAAGCTGTGTGTTAAATTTCGAAATTTTATCGATTGTCTATTGTTACAACCAGTCGATGATGCGCCCAAAAGTTCGCTGGCGTTTTCCTGTCGATTTTGACCATCAAATAAAAAGATCTCAGGTTTGGGTATCATCTAATAATGAAATTTGCGATAGGTCGAGCTTAAAAGAGTGCGTTTATATGAAATGAAAAAATTGAATCGCGAGTGCGCGCCTAATTAATACGTCGAATATGAAACGCTCTTACGAATTTGCATTCGTCTGCGCGAGAGCTACTGGAATCGAATATGAAAAAGGTTATGCATAATTAATAATACATAACGGGGAGGGGTGGAATCGAATGGATTTGCATCTGCAAGGCACTTGGACAGAATTCATTTACAACTCATATACATATATATGTACTTACGTCCAGATATTATGATGCCTGTATATTAATTAATTGCTGGATCGTGGCGAGGTATGTCGAAAAAATAGCAATAAAGTGCTCTCGGGACTGAAGATACGCGCATTGTCGAAGAGGCGACTCACGACGGAGCAATCAAGAAAAATTTTTTGTTTGCGCGTCGCAGGAGCACATATTTGAGCCACACTATTCGATCGTACGCGCGACCAAGGTCGATCATTATTTCTTTTTGAATATGTATATCCGAGAGCGCCGATTTCTTTAATGTTCTCGTTGCAGTGAGGCCAGATGAATAATGATCTGCCAGCCGATACAAATCGACGTAATTCACCAGTAAGAAAGCACACCGCCGTCCTGCAGAAAGTATCGAAAGAGAATATGCGAGCGAGAGAGATAAAACGGATCAACGATTCTGATTCCAATTAAAAAAAAGTAATACGCCGAGGGTCAGTCGCGGATGGACCCAACGAATCTCCGCGCATCTTTGTGCCCCTCGATCTTCCCTCTCGCATCTTTTGATAGGCCAACAGTCTCTCCCAGAGGATACGTCCCGCAGGGCGATCGGTATACTTTCCTTTCGATCGCTGCGTTATTAGTCATGCGCCCAGGCATAGGATATCGTATTGCGAGAGTCTTTGGAGGCATTCAAAAATTGCATCACCACCAAAAACTAATCAAAGTCTTGTCCGATTCGTTTTCATTTTTAAATACAAATCTTTATCATGCTCTTCTCCATTAACGTGGAATAATGGAAATGAAATATGTTCTGATCCAGAGATAATTAGAATATGAGATAGAAAAATCCGAAAATCAATAAAAAGGAAAGAAAATCAGCCACGATAGTTGCGATCACGCGAATGAATGTTGAAATAGTGTTTTTATTCAGCAATACAGCTCTCGTTATACCCAGCCCTGTAACTGATCGTGATTAACAAGATCTCTCGCATGCCGCGTAGATTTATACAAGGATGTATCCAGAGGCAAAAGGAGCAGCAACAGCAGCAGCAGAACCAGCATTCGGGTTCCTCCTCCTTTGACAATTTATAGCCTTTCGCCCAGTCCCTGGATACCCATTTAATTTCCGTGGATAACGAAAAACAAACTCTCTGCGGTATGCACATATATATACGCGAAAGATAAAGAGCGAGAAAGAAAAATTGAGAAAAAGAAGGAGAGAGAGAGAGAGAGAGAGGGAGAGTGAATGAGAGTCCGAGAGATTCTCGGTTCGGGTTTCCAACGAGGCGTAGGCGTACGTAATAATTCCTCGTGTGGTTCTCCGAGAGCAGCGTGTGCCTCGAACTTAAACGAAGCAAGCGTATATACCGGCACACATGAACACACAGCCGCAAAACCGAGGCGAGTCTCCGAGACTCCGTGTTTATCGTCCGCGTTCGAGCGAGAGAGACGGAGAAAGGTTCAAGTTGGATGGCCTTTTAACCTTATAAGGCAGCTGCACCTGCCGCCCCATGCGAGCTGGGACATTTTTTTCCTTTTATAAGCCCCCCTTCGCTATCGAAAACCGCGCATCAGCCGACGAATCAATGCTCGATTCACTGCAAACCAGACTCTTGCCAATTGCAACATTTTTTACAGTTTCATTGACGATTCCGAAGCAAAACAAACATTTCGAAGAAACTTTCAGACTCGATGCTCCACTCAAATTATTTCATGCGAATCGGAAACTCATTTTTTCTTCTAAT
The DNA here is from genome assembly GCF_019457755.1 of Venturia canescens. Classification (NCBI taxonomy): domain Eukaryota; kingdom Metazoa; phylum Arthropoda; class Insecta; order Hymenoptera; family Ichneumonidae; genus Venturia; species Venturia canescens. Next base: position 9,167,248 of record NC_057423.1, on the reverse strand, counting down.
CCTCCCATTGATTCTCAATTATCTTTTATCGCCTTGCTCCCAACATTTATTGTCTTCGTGTAACGAAGTAACACCCCGTTTTTAAGCGTGCAGCATTCACAACCCACATTTTACAATTCAATTTGTCTCGTAATCATAAATATACTCTCAACATGTGCGAACAATATAAATATTTTATTGAAGCATTTACCATTATTTTACAAAACATTATTTTATCAAAATGAATAATCGTCATACCCGTTGGAGAAAATTAATTTTCACTACTCTCCACTAATCCGCTGTTTCGATTCTTTCGTTTCCGTTAGTAGAGCTCACCGCTTCAATTGCTACTTCCCACAATAAACAGATTATACTCAGAGCCTTTGAGAAGCAGCACCGTAGAAGATTCGTTTTTTCTCAGTTCTCAATTTGGAACTAGCCTCGCTAAAAACAGGATCTTGTGGGAAAACGCGGATCTAAGAATAGTACAGTACGTGGATGTATATAATACAGAGAAGAAGCGTTGCAGGTGCTCCGTGGGCAAGTTAGCCTGGAACACACAGGGTCAGGGTCAGATTAACCCCGATCAAGTTACTCCGGGCGTGGGAGTGTGCTCGGCAAGCTCCACGCGGAATAATAGGAAACGTATACGTGTATTATAAAAAGAAATGAGTGTGTGTACGTGCGTGCGTGTGCGTTGCGTATGGGGCTGATTGAGGTTAGTAGAAGATCCAGATCTCAAGAATGGATGGATGTTCTTCTCGGTCCACGATCGTTATAAACGCTCTTTCATCGCCTCGATGATTTATCTCGAGATCTCTCATATGTCTCAACGCGATTGGATCCAACGTCCGAGTGGAACGACTGGATCAACAGAGGCCGGTTGGTAGTTCACGTATACTCCGTTCGATCTGGAGCTCTATAACAAAACTTTTCAAATCTTTTCAAGCTCGAATACTTCAAAATGACATTACATCTCGCCTCCTTGTTCCAGGGGATTAAAAATCGATGATTTTGCCAGCATAAAAGACGAGGGCTGGCGAGAAGATGTGCAAAAATTGGTGATAATATTTTAACTTCTCCCACATAACAATTATTATAGCGTAATTTATTAATAGCCCTTCGAAACCGTTACGATGAGGTCTCGACTCAAAAACAGTTTTTATAGGTGCTTAGCATTAAAGTATAACAATAAAAAGAGAATTAATTTGTGATGGTCCAAAGGAATGAGAAAGGGGGGGAGGAGGATTAAAAAAATTATTACGAAGCAAGGAGAGGAAGGAGGAAGATCGAAATGAAGCCTCGGTGGTGTATCCCGCCGAGAAACTCGTCAGATTAATTTCGTTTTATACCCAGCCAACTTATATGTATATTATGTATTCATGCTCGTGTATATACGTTTGTGCATATAACTATAGGAGTTTGAGCTTCCCGAAGCTGCGCTGCGTTCTCTCGCACAAAGTTTCTCATCCTCGGTAAAGCCTCAACACGCCACACTGGCTTCGAAATACCTTCTCGGCTGTGCGCTTTACACGTTTTCTGGCTGAGCCGCTGTTTGATGTTGTACAATTTTTCTTTTTATCCCTCTCCCCCACCCTCCTCCTCTCGGTCTCTATCTTTTTCTCTTAGTGTATATACAAAAGTGATGCTTCTGCTCGTGCTGGGGCTCTCGTACCATCGAATATGACATGACTTGGGGTGGCTTGTACTCCGCGGGCTACGATCTCTATATTTCTCTATATCAATATTATACGTATATACGCGCGTATCTTCAGCGAAGCAAAATCGGATGAAGACTTTATCCCCTTGTGCATGTGTTTGTGTATTCGCTGCCAGAGTGGATCCGGCTTTTTGTATATTTTATGTATTCAAACATGTGTTAAAAGCCTGACGAGCGAGCGGCTTAAATATTGACCGCGTTCTATAAATTCATCTGTCTGTACTTCTCTTAAAATCAACAAATCTCATTGGAACAGAGTTATTCCAATATTTTCTAGTCCATGAATGTACTTTTAAATTATTAAAAAACTTGAACGCATCCAGTTTTCTTTTTACTTCTCTATTTACAGGTTTTTCCTTGCAACGAAGATTATTTTTTCTCTGGTATTTACTAGCTACGAAAACACGATGAAAAATATGTTTGAAGAGAGACGAACAAATCAAATGGTCCATTGGACAAAATATTTACAACGTATTCGACGAATTTTAAATACTAAAATACTTCAGGATCTCCGAGACTGCATATAGAGAGAAAATTTATATTCAATGTCACATACGTTCTCACACAATAGCATTCCTGTCACTTCTACTAAATTTATTCTTTGAGGATTTTTTGTGTGTGTTTTTTTGCTTCTACTGCAGAATTAATCAAAGAATATCGATACGAGGGGTCGTGCGAGAGGCAGACTGACTGCGTGTGCACAAAAATCAAGGAGTGGTGAGAATGAAAGTTTTTTGATTATCGAACAAATCTACTCGCGCAACACGTTTACGAGCTTTGAGTTCATAATTTATGAAATCGTGAAAGTGAATTTCTCAGTGTTGCCAGAAAGTTACACCTGTTGGCTCTCCCTCTCGTGCTGGCGATCGAGCAGATCTGAGATTTATAGTGAAAAAATTAAAATCATTTCGTTGTTTTTACCAATAGATTTCCCTATTTTACAATTCGACAGTTTTATTTATTGATTTTTTCTTTATAAATTCATGTTATAACGACTAACGCTGGAATACCCGACGCACATTAATACGTGTTTTTGAATAAAACCTCGCGGATTTACGTCTATCGAATACATTAATAAAATCCATCCTCAATAATTTTCGGGCAAGCGGAACACCGCGGAATAAATTGCTCCCATCGAACGGAACGAGAAGTGAATTGAAATTCCATGCAAAACACATATTCCACCATTACCTATGTAAAAAACGTAAAATCATTTGAAATTCAACAAAAAATGGATCAGCAATGAATGTACATTGTTTGGGTTTGTTTATAAATAACGAGAATCGAGTCAAACGAGATTTCGAGTATTGAAACAAGGCTACGTTTTGTCATACATTTTGCACAGCGACAAAACAGCGGTTGCAATTTCGACATTTTGAATAAGTAAACTCTCGAATGCCTCTCACGTTCGTGGGACAATATTTTCACAACTGCGCTTCCTATCCGATCAATTTAAGTTATTCCTCTATCCGAAACGTATGAAAATCGATGAGCGTGAATTGTCTAAACATTACGAGAATCAAACCGCACGATATTCAAAGTATCGAAACAACAGGCACGTTGAAATATGACAGAGGTTTTAAAACGTTTTCAACAAAATGAAATATTTCGTAAAATGGTGAAATCCGATAAATCTGAACGCGAATTCCTCCCACGTTAGTTTGGAAATTCAACTGAAATAATAGTACTTTCCATACAATTGTTTGCATCTCATTTTTCATTAGGATCTCGCACGAGAATCGAGAAACCTCGTGTCTTTTTGGAGCAGGTCGCCTATACTGAGGGGGAAAGAGAGCGAGCGAGAGGCTGACCGGGAGGAAGAATCAGAGGAGAATGCAAGGAAGGTTCGAAAAGGCGTGCACCGATTTCGCAATGAGAAAGGAGGTGTGCCTATCGTTGTGGTCCGAAGTGCACGTGGCATATCTATACATGCATTCAGAGAGAAGCTGGCGCCGATAATCTGCTTAAAATTCGAGCAGCTTCGCGTTGGGTCAGGCAGCGCGGAGCGGAGAACACAGTGAGCGTTCTTCTCTCATTCAATCTGGAGTTTCGATCGGTAAGGAGAGTGTATTTCGAGGAGATGTATTGAGAATGTACATAAAACGTGCATATACAGTTGGAATATACCGCGGTAGGTTGCAGAAGCGAATCGCGGCTTGATGCACTCGCGCGAGCTGCCAGCGGCCTTCTTTTGCCCAAGTGTTCTTAATCGGCCGTAAATAATTGCATTTATAACACCTCGATATAGCGTGTACGGCCGGCAAGGGAGCCGCCCCGAAGCCGGTGAAAAAAAATCGCGGATGCGCTCCTCCGCGGTTTGAGATCGCGGGTGCACATCGCAGAAGCTCTTCGCGAGCACGAACAGCGAAAGGTCTTGGCGATATCGCTCTCTCCCCTCGCTCTCTCGGCCCTGCCGGATTTCTCGTTCTCTTTTATAGCGAAGCACATCATCACCGGGGGATAAAACTTTGCCTCAACAAAACCGGAGCCTCGAACACATACGTTGCGAGAAAACGCAGCGAGAAGCGCGCTCCGAAGCGCACCAATACACTCCCATTTATATCGTAAAGCCGTTTATATTTTATACGGACTCTGTGATCGGCAGATAGTTTCGAAATCGTTAAATCACGAGGAACGGCCGAGGAAAAAGAGCGAGAGAGATTCCAGCCGGGCAGTTGGTGCGTTAAAATTAACGGCGTTTGTAATAATACGTGCGGGGAATACGAGGAAGTCTCATCCGGGTCATCTCGGGTTAATCATTTTTTTCTCGTTTTTTCCAACAACTTTTTGCCAGGAAGTCTCTTCGGGCTTTTTTCTCCAGCGACCTTTCTAGATTACTCTAAATTTTGGAAATGAGGAAGCATCGGACGCGCGAGCCCGAAAATATCCTGTCTGAAACGTCGATAATTTCGAATAGCCGAATTTTTATTTCTCCTCATCACAGTCATCGAGATCGTGTCCATATAAAGGTAAAAAACTCAGGACTATCGGGGAGGGGAAGGTCGACAAGAAACGCACCCACCGATCGTAAATAACTTGAAGTTTCTCTCCGCCGTTTCCTTCCTCCCGCGCGCACCCACAGAGAGAGATTGGCGCGCGAAATAAGAGAACAGAAAGTAGGGGTGTGTATCGCGTGCGATTGTTCAGAATGGGTTCTTCTCGCATGTTAGTAAGTATTACGTAGATATAAAGTGTACAAACCACCCACGACATAAAGCTCGTCGAGTTATTATTCGCAGAGAAAAGCCCGCCTGGAACAAGCCCACCGCTCGGCGAGGGACACGAAAGCGAGTCAGCGATGGGCCGGAGACGAAAAAACTTGAGGCACAATGATTCGCGAGTTTATGTAGCTTTTTCTATACAATGAGATACTGCAGGGTCGTTAAATGGCGGAATCGCCAATAACTGTAAAGCCCTTTTTCACCGTACATTAACTCGAAAGGCAAAGCGCTGGATATGCTGAGCAATGGAAAATATACTCGGGAGGAGATGACCGAGAGAGAAGCTTCTGATACTCTCCTGCTTCGCTATACAAGATTCTCTTCCAACTAAAGGGCTCCTTCAGAGAATTTGCCAGCTTGGACCCTGTATAGATTATGGGAAACACCATACCCTCGACGTTTATGGCTGTGGAACTCGCGATCCGGGAGAGGCACTCAATCGCGGATTTGATACAACTTAATCGTGCTTGCCTGATGCTCTCTCCTTTATTTTTCTCTCTCTCTCTCTCTCGCACACTTCTTTTTTCTCAATAGCATCGCGTGAAGGACACGAGGGATAAGGAATATCCGCGCGTTCCTTTTCATCCTTTCGACTACTAACTCTCAGTCCACATTGCTCTCTCTTTTTCTGCTGCTCCTCCTCCTCTGTGCTTTGTCTCTCTTCCACTTTCTTCGTATTTTCCCTCTCGAGATCTTCTTCCTCAACCTCCCTGCCCGGAATCTCTTTCACGGTTCTTCCCGAGGATATATATTTTCCCCCACCTTTATTCCCGGCAACTTCGTGCCGCATGAAACGTGATAAACAATGTGGAGGATCAAACGTTTTAGCGGATTTACGCTTCGAGGGGTAGCAAAACATTTCGCGGTATAAAGTGAGGCAAGAGTGCAATTGTACAGGCTGCAAGTATTTTAAAAAATTGCAGTTAAGCCCTCGAATGAAATAGAATTTTATCGATATATCGATTAATCTTGCTTAATGGAAATTAACGTTATGAAATAATTCTCGAATTAACACGTCGACTTCAGATTTTCACCACCGAAAATATGTACATCGTCACTAATGTTCGCCCTTGCAAAAGTTGAGACCGAAAATACATTTTTCAGACTCAAAGACATTTAAGGCGCTCATAAAGCATAATAATAATTTGTTAAAATTGAAAACTTTGCAGCCGTGGATTAAAGTTGTAAGAAGATTTTTTCAATTCATTACTTTTTCGGTTACTACCGTATCGTAAATTTGTGAGATTATATTGACCTTCCTCGTTGCCTCAAAAGCTGCAGCAGTATTCGTGCAATCGTTCAAACTGCATTCTCAAAAGACGACTACAATTGATCGTAAATTATGTTTAATTTTCCACTTTTATTTCCTCATTTTTTTCATATTGCCAATAAGAAGATATCTTTCATATAGACGTGTAAAATGTAAAGAGGATTTAAGCACGATGAGTGAGATGCGAGCTTTCAGATATGTGGTCAGGACACATTGCTTCAAGCTATAGGTATCTGGGCTCGAACACACTCACGCGCACGTACGGCGGTTCCCTCATTCACGATACCCGAGTGTCTGGCAATACATCGCGATGTATGGCTTCGAAATATTTTTCTCTCATACATGCATCCGTAAGTAGAGGCTCCTACAAAAGATGATTCAGGTGAAAAAAAAAACGTAGGAAAAGATGCACGATTCTGAGGAGACAAGTCGCTGCAGTACGTTGAAGTTTCCAACTTAAGATTCCAACGAGATAAAAGATAAAAAATGTCTTATTCCTCAGTTTTTTATTCCACGATAAAGTAGATTGAAAAAGTGTAAACAACAAATTATGAAGAGAAGAGAATTGGATTTTTCGTTCCTTTCCGACGACCCCGGCAAACCTCAGTGCCGTTTCGTCAGAAATTTCTCTAGAAACAAACGTTGACTGAGCAATCGCGACCGATCAGGCAGGACTGAGACCGAAGATTTAACCCCCAGAGTAATTGGGACTAGTCACAATTTCACAAGTAATTCAATAATCGTCGTCCAAAAAAGCGAATTTCCGGGGACTGTTATCATCCGAATCACGCCATGACTTTTAGAAGACTCTGTACAAGCGCACGAGACCGGAGCTCGAGTATTTGAGTTAGAGAGAGCGAGAGGAGCGAAAGAGCGTAAGAAATGCTGCCGCACGATGCAGATATGGTTTATGTACCGGACCTCATTGTAGAACGCCTTTAACTCTCCCGTACCTCGCGCATTTCTCCATCTCTCTTGAAGCCTCTCTCTCTCTCTCTCTTTCTCTCGTTTGCTCCCCCACATCGTAGCGTGTAGATCACTCGCAGATACTCCTCTCCTTCTAAAGAGTTCTCTGCTCCGCGCTGTACTAATGCTCCAGTTTATAAGGGGTTATCTTCAGTCGCAATCCCCCGCACGCGGCAAGAGGGAGAGAGAAGGGATGCTGGATGTAGCGGAACGTACAACCGACGCAGTGGAATAACATGGGGAGATCGTGCGCCCACGAGACTGCACGTGTGAAAGAACCCCGCGGGATCTGGACCGCGAAAAATGACGTCTTTCATTCAACTTAACTTTAAACGAGTCATGAAATATTTATTCGAATTGAATACAATTTATTAAAGGGTCTTATATCTCACTGTTTGTGCATCGAGGATCGATTAATCATTATTTCTATCTTGAATGTTGCTTTTGACAAGGAGTTGAATGTGCTTTTTGATCAATTTTTTGGAACACTCCAGTGTATACGGTTCGAGAAGTGATTTTGCTTCTCGTTCGCAGTTATCGATCAAAAAATTCGGATTGATACACGAAAAATACAAAAAAAAGTCAGAAAAAAATTATTATTTTAGGGCAGAAGGAAGAATAAGTTTAAAACAAAACCGGCCTTGCTCACCACCGCCGGTAGTAACCAAATAGTTGTGAAAAAGAAGGAAATAGAGCGAGAGAAAGGAACTGTATCGCCGTGCTATATTACTCTTGTGGACGGTAAGCGGTGCCCTTTTAATTACACCTCATTCTAATTTATTGCGAAATCTGCACCGCGGTGGCAATTCGATCAGATAAAACCCACGACCATAAACCACCGCGTCATATAAAACTCGTTTTGTTTCTATCCAGCGAGGTCCGGGCAGGTTCTGGCGGTTCGTTCGCTGTCTCATCGGAGAACATCCATTCGCACAGGCGTGTACAGGATGACTCAAAAAAAGCAAAATTTGTTAATATAGAATCGAGACCCCATTCGACTCTTTCGGATTCGGCTCAGTCCATTTTTATCCTTTCTATTCGACAATTAAAATACAATTCCAGACAAGATTTCCCTTTTCAAATATTTTCACAAAAATGTTCATGCAAACGAAGGATATTTCATAAATAAAAACTCGAGGAACTCAAAGGATAAAGTAATTCAAATTAATTCTCAATGCAGAGCTTTTTCATTGGGTTTTTGACGTCTGGAAAGTGGTTTTTAACAATGCCCTCGGAACGATGACGAATTCGACATGCATTTTAGCGCAAAGCCCAGCAACTGTGCATCAGCCTCTACGTACGATATCCAATACAGATTTAGCACGTCTGTTTATGTACGCGAATCCTCGCGATCCTTGGGCTCCTTCTCCACACACACACACACACACACAAATTTCTCGTTCTCTTTCTTACTCTCCTTCGTACGTTGAACACGAACGCATGTACACATATACACATTGGGTCTCTCTTTGCTCAACGAAAGCCGAGCCCTCGCGATCTTCTCTGTCCTTCGCTGCTTCCCATTCCATCGGGCGTCCGCGAGTTCTCTCTCATCAATCGGTCTCGCTCGTACGACCTTAATCTCGTATATCGGTGTCTCTTTCTCGGGACGTGCGTCCTGCCTGCGGCCGCCCACGCGCCGACCCGACGCTTTCCCCCATACTCATCTCGTAAGACTCTCCACCCGCTGTTCCCCCCTCCCGGCTCCATATTCCTTTTGCCAGTGTGACCAGACTCGCGAGTGCGCCAGCCTCGTCCCTCTCTTTCCTCCTTGAGTGCGCTTTTTCTCTCTCGAGTTGCGTTCTCCTTCCAAAGTACAGAGCGTTTCATAATTATCAAGAAAAGAATTCTTCAATTGTTATTGAGAATTTGATGAGCATTGGGAACGCCAAATTCGTCATAAATTCGAGGTTATTTCGTTCGACTTCCGATGGAAATGCGTTCGGCACACGTTTGCATTGGCCGGTGTTAAAAAGTTGATTTCCATCCCGAAAGTTGTCAGGTTCGTCTGACTTTAATTCCGCCAGAGTAACGAAATGCAATTAGAAAGAACAGAGCATTAAAATTTAAACAGTTCAAGCTCCGGGGTTGAATCGTCCCGAATAATTTGGTGCTTGTCGATCGGGAGCTCGATTTTCATGAATATTTCCGCGCCTGATGCACCGTAAATTCGATCGAGGAGTTCGACCTCCGACGTGGCTCATAACACGTGAGACTATTTACATAGCAGCTTGCTCAGGCACATGAACGACAGTTTTTGTTTTGATGGAGTCTCTCATTAATGGACATATATCGACCAGGTGCGCCCCCGGGTGGGAGGACTCGATTGAACCAGTCACCGAGAGCTTCCATTAATAATTCAAAACTCCCATATGCATCGCTCCCATCTTCTCAGCATTCTCTTCCAACGCCAGCGAACGTTCGACCCTTACTCTTTTGTAGAGCAGCAGTGCCTTGATTTACAAGTGCCTATATTTATGCGGACACGTTCATATACATGTATATACAATGTGCACTTAACAGGTACGTCTTGTACATTTATGAAGTAGACAGCAGCAGATGCACTTTAGAATTCTTTTATTCTCGTCCTCTCCGTCGTACTTTTATCCTTCGTACGTCACGTGAATATTTCATTATCCAACGAGCGTTGATCCGAGAAAGATCAAACACGAATGAGCTTTTGAGCTTTTTTCAGGACTTTCATTGCGATGGAAGCTTTTTAGCAACGATGAATAGATCATTTTCAGGAATTTATTCGCTCGCGTTAGTCGCAATTATTCGAGTTGTCTTGATTCGATTAATGTCATTAAATGATGGCGGAATTTCACTAGATTCGTTGGATCCGAATTCGTTTCGTTCAGTTTGATTTCATTTGCTTTCTTCATTTTTCCGTTTGTTCTTCATTTTTGTGAGAGAACTAGGGTTTTATATTCTGGAGGGTTTAAATGAATGTTTTAGTGCGCAATAACATTGAGCGGGATTAAAGTTACTTTAATAATTCGGTAATTAAAGCTCTTGCTTCTGTTATTTTAATTTCGGAGTTTCACTCGTCTCTCCTCAAGGTAGAGTAGTTTTGCGCCGAGCGATCGGCCATGAGATACTGCACACGGAGAGTCCGGTTTAGATAAGAAAAGAGGACACGGAGCAATTAAATTCATTTGTCAATTATTTAATGAATGTACGCCGCTACGCGTCATCGCATCCTCTCTCTTTCCTGCTCCGGCGATTCATTCCCCGAGATTAAATTTACAATTAAGCTTGAGTACTTTGCTGTCGAGGACCAGTACGGCCTCCGCAGAGGTAGTTAATTGTCGCGAGCCTTCTCTATCCCTTTGTGTCCTCCCAAAGAAAACGAAAATTCCACGATCATGATTAAATTTCGTTCTTCCATCGCCTCCGAAGTGAAAGCCTGTGAAATATCGCTGACGTTGATACTAATTTTTCGCCTTGAATTTGCCCTCGTTTTTCGAATATTATTCCGGACAAACGAGCCTCCAATTATTTTATTTTCAATCGATCAAATTATTTCCGTATTTCATAGTGCAAAGCTTTTTCTCCCCCTCGCGATTATCACACACTCGTAAAAGGGACACACGCTCGAGTCAGCCGGCTCGCTGAAGCTGAAAAAAAAAGAAAACGGAAAAATACTCAGCACGAATCGACACGCCCGCCATAGAGATCTAGTACGCGTCGAGATCGCTGTCGCAAGTCCGTCTACGTGACATCGAGTTTACGAGGGCTCCGAGCACGAAGGAGCGGAGATTTTTTTGTCTCGAGTTGATGATCTTACAGATGGAAACGATCAGTGTCAATGACACTACTTTTTATCGTGTGCGGACAGAATCGATTACCGCACAGTTGTAAGAGGCCATTGAAAGAGATTGTTGTTTTTGAGTAATTGAACACTGCGAAATGTGCGAATGTGATTGAGCCTGCTATCAGAAAAAAGCCTGAAGATAGATAACGAGTAAAAAACGTCTATTCGAGAAGAGTAAAAACGGCAGAATTCTTTAACGAAAAACAAAAAATCTTTTCTCACATTATTTCGTCAAAGAGAACAATTGGCCAAGTAGCCAAGAGTAAGATATCGCTTTCCCGTCCGTGCGAAGGTATTCGAGAAAGCAATCGGAAAATTGCTATAAGAAACTTCTGCGAGCTCGTGTGTGCGTCTGTTTTTTTTTTTTTTGACGAGTCTCGAAAGCGTTCTACCGGGAAACGAGAAAAATCGCTGAACCTGCAAAAATTGTCTACCCGAGAAAATACGTGAGGTTCGGATCCCGGACGTCCTGAGAATCGTTTTCCGCGTGCTGCATGACGTATTATCTTTCTCTCTCTAGCTGTTACAAGCTCGAGCGGTAGCTTCTGAGCTGCTTCTGCTTTTAGTGACTTTTCTGGTGGGATTGGTGAAGACGAGGCAGCACCGGAGCCCGGGAACGTGCTATCACGTTCCTCGGTCTTATGGGGGTCTCGCGAGTCACAGTCTCTCGACTATCTTCACGGCGCCGCGCATCGCTTGCCCCGAGGAATGCAGCACCAACGTTCGTGTACGACCGCACCGGTGTGTGAGTGCGTGTCTCTTCGTATAGTTACGTGCTCGTCCGTTTACGAGGATTCAGTGTTTGCGCGTGTGTACGCCAGGTACTGCAGCACCTGGTCTAAAGAGCTTTGCCTCGAGCACTTTAGTGCATGTGTATAAAAGCGTATGGGCGGGGGGAGGGGGGGGGGGGGAGGCAGGCAGGCAGGTATCGAGGTGCATTAAAAAGGGCGTAACTCCTGATTGGAAGCATTAGTTACTAAGTACCGGATTTTTTTGTAAATCAGAAGTTGTTAATTAGGTATTTGGAATATTAATGAAATGAGTGCACTTAAAATTTCGTTGGTCGTCACGAAAGATCGATTTGGCTCGAGTGAGAGCGCGGGCTGGAGATAATAAAAAAGGATCGCTGCCCCGCGCACAAACGAAAATTCTATATATGCGAAGATGAGACTCGAGCTGGATGAAAGAGCGAACACTACCGGCTCTTGTCTCGTTCCAAGAGCGAAAGATTGCCCGACGCCAAAACCAATAATTGCGTACGAGATTGGCCCGGAGCACGAAGCGCACGGGCGCGCGAACCCAGAACAGAGTATATAGGATGATAAAAAAAATAAGTAGGCGGTCGAAAACAGTTGGTTTCTTGCGCGTCGCTGACCGTATACTGAGTTCTGGTTTGAGGAAGAGCGAGGGAGAGAGAGAGAGAGAGAGAGAGAGAGAGAGTAAAGGGCAATTTGCGGTGTGCCGTGAATGTTTCATTACCGAGGCAAGTCCGCGGGGAGCTACCGAATTTCGAATGAGCTTCTGCACCGACGTCGAACTCATTCTGCCGTCTAGAATTCACAGAGAAAGAGCGGCCGAGGGGTAAGAAGAAACGGGGAAAAGGGAGGGGAGAGTCCGTCAGAAGCCTGTGAAGCTTCGTAATTGAAATTCGCTGGCGTTCACTTTCTCTGTTTCGCGATTCCCTCGCTCTCTTTTTACTTATTTGAGTGCTCGGTTTATATTTACTTGGCTATCCCTGAGGATGAACCGAGACCACAAATCGCTCGAGCAAACGCTTTTGTTTTGGTTGGCCATCGCAATCTGCATCCTTGTCCGTTGCCAATTCCCCTTCCATCTACATATATATTGCAAAGTTAGGAGAGTCAAGCCGCTGAGATGAGGGTGAAGACTACTCAAAGCTTCACAGTGTAGCGGTCAACTTCAACGAAAGCGCTTTTCGACCCTCGCCATTTTCGACACGAGCTGGTCCCCGATTTTTCGACAATGTTCATGGGAATCTCCGCATTATGCTGACCATCGGCCAATCACTGCTCCGCGAATAATTCTCATTTCGAAAAGTATGATCCAGGAGTCCGATTAAACTTTTGATGACCTCCTCCAAGGCGATGATGATGACGACGATTATGTCGAGAGGATTCCTACGTGCGTAATGATCCCGCGGACCCGCTTCTTCACTCCCACAGCGTACTTCGTCCGCAGAGGGATGCTCAAACTTCCTGATGCCAGTTATATCTATAGAGCCAACCAGTAATTCGACCTACGTGGACTATAATATTCGTAAGACATCCGCCAAAGCCGAGTGGCATAGCAACGGTGTATTATGATATATTGTGATATTTAATACGAGGAGGAGAGTGCCTCGAGAATTCGTGTAACCAAGGATTAGGTAAGAGGCTGAAACAGGTAGATCCTGTGAGAGCGGAGATGCAACTGAAGCCATTGCCCCCGTTGCGGAGGCAGCTACGTTTTTCCTTCAGAAGGGGGGGGGTCGTCGTTACATCGTCGAATGTCAGGGATCATTACAAGGATGAAAGGGACAAAGGTGTATCGAGTTTTGATGGATTTTCATGGGGGAGAAGCCGAGAAGAATTATATTCCTGATTGATCAAAGTACTCGCATGGGATTCCTCGACAAACTTTTTCTTCGACTCATTGTCCGCGATCGGACCAAATTCCAGATGCTTTTTTTACGGTTAACCGCTCCACGGATTACCGAGATTCACGGGGCCCAGTTTTTTAGGCTCTCCCTCGCAAGCAGCCTAATCTGTACGGAGTGAAAAAAATCCACCGCAAGACATTGCGTCTTATGTTACATTGCTCTATAAGAAGATTTCAGCCTCGTGGGACACGAGGAAATTTAATGATGGTGGATTCGTGAAAGATCGCTTTGAAATTTCACTACGTGACTCGGGGAAAATTGTTTTCTCGAAACGAGCGTACACTTCGGCGTGCCGCCCTCCGAGAACACGAGCGACCTCGCGCTGCATTTGCGTGCGAACCCTCAGTCAGTAATGACCAAAGTTCACACTGCAAAGAGACCGTCGAAAGATCGTTCCTCGTCAGCGCGACTCCCGCGCTACGACTTCTCAGATTTTCTGTTGGCGCAGAAACTGAGACGGTGCTGAATTGTCATCGACGACAGATGGACGTCGAATGTACAGCACACGTTGCATCTTCGCAAACGACGAGGAAAGTTGGAGGAGTAACGCACACGTGACGTTAAATATGTTCCCTGTTATGTGCGCGTGGCGTTTTGTCTTCGTAACAGAAAACTCTCTCTCTTTTTCCTCTTCTTTTGTTCCAGAAGGGTCTGTTGTATCGAGTATCCAGCCGACGAGTCCTCCCGTCTATAGAAAAAACTCACTGGAATTTCCGTCGTTAACGTTCCCCATCGTTAAATCCCATTCGCCTGCGATCACCGCTTAAAACGAATTCCGACAAAGTTTCGACGAACAAATTTACGCGTGATTATACGAAATAATGCGATGAGGACTCCGGGAGATTGGATAAAAGTGCGTGGTGTTTAAAAAGTGCATATATTGTTCACCACTTATGCATGACTCGTCGTTTATCTTTACTGCGTAACATTTCCTGATGAGCCATGTGAGTGAAGTAATGATCGGGGCAAGGGAGGAATAAAATGAAAGGAGGCGTGGGAGAAAAGCAGGTGGAGGCTGTTGAAGATGAACGCACTTAAATGTGTGAACGTCAGTAAAATACCGAAATTCAAAAGCTAAAAGTTGGAACCATAAAGATTCGGTGCTTATCGCTACTTTTCTGCCCGAGCATTTGTCCTGAGTGGCTGTTTATCTCGTTCGCGAGAGGAGGATGCCTGTGGGGAGGGAAGTGCGAGAAGGAAAAGGCGCGCCAGTAAATGTCCTGTAACCTAACGCTGTCGTGTGAGCGTGTCCTTACGACGGACAGATAGCGCGGAGGGAACGATGAATGGCAAAAAGAGGAGGAGATTTCGTGGTCCGAGGTGCACAGATCTGTGCTGTAGCCTCAACGAAGACAGGAATAAAGGAGAGAAGAAGGAGAAAAATCAAGTGGGAGAAACGGACTCGTTGCCGGCGGTCCGAGTCATCCTCGGAGAGTGTCCTCGTGCTTGCTTCCCGGCTCTCACGTATCCCGCCTTTTTCTCCCTTCTTTTTTTACCTTTGGAAGGATTTCATCGTCGGAGAATCCGAAGCAGGCAGATAGACGAGTGAAAGATACAGAAAAAGATGAGAAAGAAGCTGGGCGAGAGAGAGAGAGAGAGAGAGAGAGCTTTCCACCGGAAAATTTATGCATCCGATATTTTCCTAGGTGTTTTGAATACCAATGTGAATCCTTGCACTCCATTTCCTCTCCGAGTGTGTTGTATCTTTTCCATAAAATCCGATCACGTATCAGAGATGAGAATCACAAGGAAAGAGGAAAACCTGCTACGAAAGAGTATTTGAAAGAGATTGTGTCACAGAGCACATGTGAAGTGCTTATAAATGCAGCGCTATTGTTGTCCCCGCGGTGCGAGAGCGCCGGAAAAGGATCGGGCGATGATGAGCATTGTCGAAGAAAAACACAGCATAATGAACCTCCAACCTGGACGGATAGCCTGAAAATTTCGTATTGACAGCTCGCGCGCTCGTTTTTCCGTGCTCTTTTCAACGCGCGAGACACAATCGCGTACGTTGTTGATTCGCGCGACAGGTGTGCGCGCACACTCGTTGCGAGGAGACGAAACACACTCGCTCCCATAGAGCATGATCTCTCCTCGAGCCAGGCAGAATAACAGCTACAGAAACTTGAGATCGCGCGCACATACGCGCACAGAAATACCTGTGGCGAGGACAGCGAGTGCTTACGGACCATGCGAGGCTGCTTCGAGGGGGATTGAGAGTGGGTGACGAGGCAGAGCTCGGAATAACCGGCGTGTTCTTCGCTATGGTGTTCTTCAAACAGGCCGAAAGAAACAAAAAATTGAGGGTGGAGGGAGAAGAAAATGAGTCTACTAAAATAGAGACGATCGTACAAGAGCTGCGGCGGTGTTGGACTCATCGTCTAGTAGACACATCGTTTTACGATCGATTAAATACATAAATAGCCGATTCATCAGGCCATAGAAGCCTCTCGATGGGACACGGAGTGAGCGCGAGGTCTGTAGACACCACAGCGTAAAACACGACGCTACACCGTTTTAACCTCGGTGTACAAGACATTAAGACAGCGGTGGCGTATAGAATCGAGCAAGAAGAGACTCGAGCCGAGTATATTACCGCAGTGCCCTGCTGGCACATAACGCGCGCCGCTACGTATCCTCATTTGAATATTTTATTGTTACGACTTTTCAATAGCCCCTCCCCCCACGCCCGTACTTTCGACGCTTGTATACGTTCCACGTTCATACGTGTGCGTATACACAGTACGTAGCATTACGCTGATAGGATGTGGAAGTCTTTATGGTCCAACGAGACGGATTCGACTTTCATCGTATTACCGTACTCGTATGGCGAAGAAAAAATACAGGCATGCAAAAAAGAAACACGTTTCTTACGCTCACGCTGCGTATTCGCTTATTATGCACGAACGCGTGAGAAGGACAGACGGAAAACAAGTTGGATCGCGACCAAGTTTGATACTGTTCCATTATCAGATTGCGTGTAGGCGTTACAAGCGCGTGTCTTGTGACGTGGCAACGAGAAAAAAAAAAAAAAAAGCAAAGGAACGAGAGAGCCAGAGCAGAGACAAGACGTGCGAAATATCGTCGTGAGAACTCGCGGATACAATGTTGGAAAAGAAACACCCTGCGGATTCCTGGATAGAGAACTCTGAAGTATGATTTTTATTTTTTTTCACCAAGTTTCCATAGGGCTCGAAGCTATCGCGAGTTGACGAAGCAGAGGGGAGTGAAAAACTGTGTTTTTATCGTTCCGTGATACTGAACCACTCACTGCTTTATGATGCTTCTTTGAGATGACACAAAAACGCCGCCAGAGCCCAACCGTGTCAACTGCCCGCTGCATGCGAGCGCAGCGTCAATGAAAGTGTCAAAGAACTCGATGAGAGACACATTCTAACGCCAGATTTCCACTTCTCGAGGAGGCCCGTGAACAGAGACGCCTGAAAAGGTGTCACTGGAAAAAAAAAAAAAACAGTTTTGTGTCTGCGCTTTGCCAAAAGATGGCAGACAAGAGGAGCGGGGCACTTGAAATAAAAACAAGAAATATGGAAGCACTCGACGATCCGGATGTCCGTTCCAAGGGCTCCTGGCACGCTCGCAGTTCACAACTTCGACGATTTTCAATCCAACAGATTTCCCTTCACGCTGTAACTTGGCTTGGCCAGATTTCGCAACTTTTTTCTCCTTCTCCTTGCGCATCAATGATCTCATTCGAAAATCTGACATTTCCTTCCACTTGAGATAAAACAGTTTCAAATATCCTGGGAATACCAGTCGCGGAGGCGAATGGATGCTGAAAGTTTAGCTATGCAGTGGAAAGCAGCGTATGCGAGAAAAGAGACAAAATGTCTCATTGATCGGGGGCGCACCGTCTGGAAAGCACACCGACGACTCGCTCCTCCGAGACACTTCCTGCCTTCCACCCCCGATATATATTTATCTATTTTTCCTGTGACATCGAAGCAGCACGAGAAAGGAAGAAAAGAAAGAAGAGAGAAAAAAGGAACCCTTGCCTAAACTAACACCGAAGAAAAAGGGCTGTCCTTGGGGAAAGGAATCTCTGGCCTGAATCTAGAACCCATCACCAGATCCAAAACAGATCGTATCCCCAGTATATATAACCGACAGTTCCGTTCCAAGTTTCGAGCACGTAAGAGTCTGTGTGCCATTCATTAAATAGAGAGACAGAGCCGTACGATGCCATCCGCGCCACATCCCTTTCCGTTTCTCTCTTTTCCAATTTACTTTCTCTCCCTCCTTAACTTTCTCTATATCTCTCCCGTTCGTCCGACGTGCCATCAGATTTTTAAGAATTCACGTCTTCTTCCAAGAGGTCTTCTGACACGAGAGTGAGATCGTTCTGATCTGTCGAGTCGGAGGAAAGCTCGTGATAATAATTTCATTGAAAAATAAACTTCCACCTGCGCAAGCTTGCGCGCGTGCGCGTGCCCGGTTGATATCGAATTCCAGGATGGCTCTTGTTCCGTGGGCGGACTACACCCGGCGATGCGGTGCGGTGTTGACCAAGCAAAGCAGCATCGAAGGAGGCTCATCCTCGTCGTTCCCTAAGGCTTCGGAAGACGGTCCGCATGACGAGAGATACGGCGTGCTTCGGCTTGTTACACGCAGTGTATCTATATCGGTACAGCAGGGGGAACTACACCCACGCATGAGGCGAGAGCAACTAAAGAAAGACCACACACGACGGTCTCGCGTCATTTGTTGGACACCGCGCACAGTCATGTTGCGTTGTGTGTGCAGTACGAGAGAGGCAAGAGCCCGGGATGAGCGCCGGGGTAAACGCAGCATTGTACACCTCTTCCTCTTTCGCTGACTCGCGTATTCGCACCGCCCGACGTCTCCCAGCGTGTCGTACCACCATGGACCTGGTGACTTTATGGTCGCGACCTATTGCGCGCGACTCAAATGGCACACGAGCAAACGCCTCTTGGTTGTGTCCCGAGGGGGAGCAGCCGGCAATTCACAATCCGAAGGGAAGAAACGTCCAGTTTGCAGACGGCACGAATCTCTTTGGCCGGAGATTAAGATACGTATTCCGCGCTCTCCGTGCGCTGTTTTCCCCCATGAAGCTTTCGCAGGATCCCGCATCGCTGTTGGAATAAGTCGCTCGTAGATTCATGCCCCTGCCGGAGAGGTTAAAGCAGATAAGCGAGAACGGATGGGCTAGAAATATATTATTCCTGATGCTTGCTGCAGGACAGCCATTCTAATCTGGCCTTTTGCCCAACGTGACAAATCATTGAACACTGAACGATCACGCGAATGGGCGATTCTTGGTGATTTCGAAAAATGCCTGACAGGAAATGTCCGTTGGCTCGTCGCCGGTTTTGTCCGCAACTTTAATCAGGACTTTTGTTAACGTCCGTCGATACAGCAGCGCATTTGTGGTTGTCGATTTGTCTTCCTAGGGCCTGTAGGAGTTCGATCAAAGTCAGCAACGAAGACTAGCACGAAGGACGAAGGGCGCGGGAGCGATACCTTCGACCAACGGATCTCGAGATATAGATCTACAGTCCGGGGAAGAAGCGCAAGGGGGTGAAGCCGGCATTTGTAATCCTCCGCGCGAAAGCAGCGGAGCCAGCTTCTTCTTCTTCTCTTGTGAAAGAGCAGCCCAATTTATATCGCCTTCTAAGGGGCATGGCCGATTAATCCTTATGACAGAGTCGCAAGACCACCCAAGTGAAACTAACACCCTTTGGCTCCTCTCACCCCGCGACGCTACTCGCACGCATCGTAAAAGTCTCTCGCTTTTTCCTCTCCTTCAATCCAATAAAAACGCTTATATACGCTGTATCCGAAGGGAAGATACGAGCGTGCTCTCGCGTGGTCAGCGCTCTAAACATCATCAGAGCCGCGGACAGGGCGCGAGTCAACCTCGGAGTCCGGGGTTTTTAGAAGGCGGTTACAAGAGAGGCAGCTGCCACTCGAACTTCTTTCGTTGACGACGTTTTTTTGCGCTCACTCTCGAAGCCTCTTCGAACGCCTCGATAATATTGGATATGCTCTGTCGTAGGTTTTTATTTTTAAGCAATTTCCAAAGGGCCCTAAATCACTCAGGGGAGATAACGAATTAGTCATTTATTATTTTTT
Source organism: Venturia canescens (assembly GCF_019457755.1). Taxonomy (NCBI): domain Eukaryota; kingdom Metazoa; phylum Arthropoda; class Insecta; order Hymenoptera; family Ichneumonidae; genus Venturia; species Venturia canescens. Next base: position 9,147,505 of record NC_057423.1, on the reverse strand, counting down.
AAACGAAATATATTACGTAAGTGTTTTCTTTTTTCTATTGGAGCTAGCACATGTGGTTGGAGAAAGAGATTTGAAAAAACGTGCCGGGCGTCAAAGAAGGAACGTGACGAGTACGCAGCCGCAAGAATCATAATTCCGGAGCCACGTACCGCGTCATTATGATAATACACTTGCCTGGCAAAAGCTTTTTTCTCATTATCGTCGATATGCGGACGAAGAAATATAAGAGGGAGTTGGACGAGGTGAGGGTGGGCGAGAGGTTGAGGGCGCGCGTGGACCGTCTGCTAATTTGAATATTGAGTTTGCGGGGGTGTCGGTAACCGGGCAGCTGCACAACTCTCATAAACCATAAAACGTCTCTGGAGAGCTCTGGCGCGTGTGTGTAGATACTTCGAAGTGTTCCGGACGGCTGAACGTGGGTGCGACTCATTCGGTACAGCCAAATACCAAAGGAGAAGAGCGCCGAGGAGGAGATGGAAAAAAGGTAAATAAAAAAACGAGAAAATAACGATAGTTCGAGGGAGGGTCGAGATCTCCTTTCGTTGTATTGATAAACCAGCCAAACCCAACATCCGCACTCCAACGAAAAATAACAATATGCATGTGCATGGAAGTAAGGATTGGCAGACATTAACGCCCGGAGATTATTTTTCCTTCGACTGAATTATTTTCTAACGAGTAAATGCCCATGAGACATCGCAACCTTCTTCCGCAACGTCCACAGCCCCGTACAAGAACACGGGGAATCTATCGATTAGCGGAATCGGCAGAAGTTTTTACGAGGTGTATCTAATCGATGCCCCGAGCCTAACGGTGTTAATATTTCCCCATCAAACCTGTTCGAATATTACCAATGTATCCATGCAATACCTATGTTAGTGCGCATTCGCGTACAGAGTTATATACACACGTTGCGTAGTGCCGAGGAGTCGATACGCAGGTCTAAGGTTCTTTCTACATCGCCCCGGGTCAAAGTTCATCCTTTCTCGACAGGCTAAACCTGCACCTACGTCTACTACAGACTCTTGGCACTACACGTGTGCACCTGCTTCTAGTATCATCAGCGAGAGAGAGAGAGAGAGAGAAAGACACTGGGAGGATTGGCTTGCCAGCTAATTTTAGCGGTTCCCTCTCATCGATGGTAAACGCACGCTTGGGCCACATACCGATATCTGTTCTACCTTAATACCAACTACTTATCGTTCGTTATTTATAGACTTCTATCGGAGTTCATTAATATTGAACGAATATTTACAAGCCATGCATATATGTTGTCCTCACGGGTGTAATGATATGCGGCAAAGCTATAAAAGTACGAGGAGTTACGCTTTTGTATATGCGCGGATGGGAGTAGTGCGTGGGAAATAATAAAGCCCTCCCGCATTGTCCGAAAGGAGGATAATGCATGTGCTACCCAGTTACAGCATGTTGAAGCGCATTCCGAAAACGATTATTTAAACTGTCAAATATATACTGACGGTGTTTATGCAAATATTGTTTTTTGTTCGCTCGGCCCCTCGACCGCACGCCACATTCGCCGTTTGCTTCACATTCCAGTTCTTTCATTTGGTTTATTTTTTGTTTTTTTTTTCTCTCAATATTATTATTTTTTATATTTTGAAATCCATGTGTGTCCACGCGGTGCGAGCGCGCAGCGATCATATGGGCTTTGTCGTGCGAGAGAATTCCCGCAAAGCCTCCAATCATTCAACCCGGAACGTAATGAATGGCTGGCATTTACATAGCAAGATGGCGAGTATCTTATTACCAGAGAAGCGCGCTCGCTCGGGAACCCGGCGCGCGCTTTCTCGCAGGGGTGGCTTCGCTCGCTCCGCGTGTTCTGCCTCGCTTCGGCTCGTCCTCGTGGCTATCGAGCAACCAACAAGACCAAGAGAGAACCACGCCGGACCTCGGAGATTCAACGAACAATGCTCGCCAAGGTGGTCGCGATGGTAATGGCTGAACGACGCGCCGCTGAAGACATGATTAACATCCGTTAATAAGATGGATGCGCGTGACGTCCATTGTTAACCGTCTTCTGCGCTTGCTGGACTTTCAATTTTATTCAGGTGGAGCATAAGTTCGCTCGAGCACATCGCCTTTGGAGAGGCTCGCTTTTATTATCGGCGCCTCATTCCAAACTTCTACTATTTGGACGCTTTGTTTTTTACATTAAATACACTTTTTCATTTTACATTGCCCGATTGAACGACGGGAATGCTACTATAAGCAGGGCATCAAAGGATTCTATTTCATTACATAAAAGCTTGAAAAACGCGAAGCCATTTTCCCAAGACTCTGCTAAAGACACCGCGCGCTTGCCTAAGGATCTTATGAAATAGGATTCTCTCCGAAGGAATGGAAGTTCGCCGAGATGCATAACTATCCCGTTGCGTGTGTGGCCAACGGGGATTACGGTAAGATGGAGAGAGACAGAGATACCGGTGTCCTTTTGCCACGGATGAGAATGTTTCGTGTAATTAACCAACGAGAAAAATCATTGAACGCCATATGCCGCGCGCGCAAGCCTTCCTTTAAAGGGTATATGCGTGCACTGAGAGTAGAGAAAGTGCGTGCGTTGTACGAAGATGAGTATTACGTACATGGGTGATTCTATCGGTTACCGAAGCACGTGGGGGGCTTCGAGGTTACTCGAGATACGACTCAATAACCCAAATTGAAAAAAAAAGATTCGCGAAACGATCTTTTGGCTTTTGGATCTTTGTCGAATATCTTGTTGAAATTATTCTTCGAAACTTGGAAAACGTACGAAATTATACGGACTGAGCTGGAAATGCAATCGCCTCGAACTCGTGCCAAGAATCCTGGGGCCTTGGAATTTGAATAAAAATTCGAGCGTCCCAGAGTTGAGAGGAATTTTGAAAAAAGGAAAAATTCATCGAAATTGGCAGGATCGGGCGGCACCGGTTGAGGTCGCTCATTGATGGAACCACCCGTAGAAGAATACATAAATACGTCGGGCACGGTGAAGCCAAAGCACACGGAACGCGCTATCACGGCAACAGCTGCTATGCGAGCTGAGTATCCACGTACTTTACCCGCGCTATCATCGGATCTTGCGGTTTTGCGTGGAACCCCCGAAGGGACTCGTTGGTGCTCGATTCTCGCGTTGGCTCTCGCTGCTCGCCCCGATGCACGAAGCGCCCAGCGCGGAGGAACGCAATTGGGAAAACAAGGTGGAACCGCCTCGAAGAAGAGGCAAAGCCAAATATGCAGGCTCGGGCATGAGGAATTTAAAGGGGGTTTGTACAAAGAGCGATCTGTAATAATAAACCGTTTTTGTGAAATTAGTGCGAGGCCCCGCGCAATAACGAATCTGATACCCGCGGAATTTCGTCCCTCCGTCAATTTGGATGCGATGCGGAGACCCGAGGGACCATCATATCTCGATGGTCACAATGCTTATTGACCAATCTCGAGATGAATAGACCCGCATCATCGTCGCGCAGACCATTGTAAGATGGAAGAGACCGTGGGCCGGAGAAGGGAAGACGTTTGTTGAAGAAACTCGGCTGACGTGTGCGCCCTCATGGGATCTCGTCGCGTGGCATGTTCCCCTAGTTCATTTGCTCGTTTTGGCTCGATCTCAATGGAGGTGCACCTGGCTTTGGTACATTGCGGAGCATTAATTCGGGGACAATAATTCTCCCTTCTCAACGAATTAATCGAAAGAAATTCCAGTGACGAAGGAGAGAGAACGGAACCGCTCGCTTCTGGATCGCCCATCTCCAAAACGCCTGAGTCAGCTACAAAGTTGCAAGATCCTCAAGATATAATTAACTCTTCGGTACCGTGTATGTACGAAATTCCGTGGAAATGACTCCTCAGGATACTTCCAGAAGGCGCGTAAAACCGTATCTCGAAGACCATATCTAGTTTTTTTCATCGCATGTTTGCTGCTCTTCGAGGCAATCGAACAGGACACGGTTTTTCGAGGACTCGCGTAATTTCCTCTTTCCAGCACCGCGTCTCCCCGACTTAAACTCCCGGGCCTGGTCTCGGGCTTATCGATCGGTGGCTCTGTCCATTGACAGTGAAAAATGCGAGGGTGAGTTTGCAATCGAGCTTATGTTAGGCGAAAAGCCAAGTCCTGATTGCCTCGCTGCTCTTTTAGTCTGTGCTCTACCACGAACGCGTTTTACATGCCTTCGATGTAGGTGCACAAACCCTTCGGAGTGTACGCACAGAAAAGAAGCGATCGAAGCACACCCCATACTTGCACGGAGACGACAAGAAAATAAGATATACGAGCCCGATACACGAGGACTGTACAAGCCTCGTTAAGGTTGAACGCACGCCACCTCGTCGCTGTTGTACGCGACTCAGTTGATCGGGGTAATACGTGTACTTACTGGGCTCTTCATACGGTAGAGACGGAGAGAAAAACGTGGCCTTGACCAACGTCAATAGTTACACACTCGGCCGACCACCACCATTTTAAGGTTTTCCATTCTTTGTTTTTCTTCCTTCTTACACACTCAACCGAATTCGGAGCTGCGTCATCAACGATGTTTAACCGTGGACGACGCGCGTACGCGATTCTCAGCGTGTCGACTTTCTGTACTTGCCTCCGAGACTCTGATCGAGCCGGACGTTGGCTGTTGGACCGAATCGTTTCCGCTCAGTCGCAATCGCTTCGACGTGTTCCTTTCTGGCAATGGTACACATGACGAAACACCGACCTCACACCGTCCTGCTTTTTTACGAGTTTTATTATTGCAGATCCATGAGCGTGAGAAAATACTCGCCGAGACGTCTCCCAGACTCCGCCAAGATTTCGCGCCCTGTCATATCATCTCTTCCACGATGTTCGTCATTTGGATGGATGCAGAAAAATATTCTTCCAGTGCTTGCGTGCGTAATCCCTTGACTCGCAGCTTTCAACATTTGTGGGGAGAAACACTCAAAAGTTCTAAAAACCATTGCAAAGATGACGGAAACTGAAATCCAAAATTTTGGGATCGACTTTATTTGAATTGCTCATTTGTAAGCAAACTTCGAAGGTTTTCGTAACACTTTTTTAGTCGATATTCAAATAAATGACGGAATTACATTTATGAAAGAGTTTGCTCCAAGACTCTACGCGAGGGACTGCGCATCCGTTTTTAGAAACAGCCGAAAAATGTTTCTGCAGTAAATAAATAATTACAGCATTTCGGAGGATGTGGCGGGTTCACATTTTTTCGATTTCTTTCCACCGTGACCACTTGGAACTCTGTGTTTTGTTTTTTCATTGGACCGAAAAATTCAGCATTTTTTGCGCCCCCAACACTGACTTTACAATCGCACTCGCGTCCCAACTTATTTAAAAACATTTTCCCTGTTTCTTGCGACTTAGGAAGTGCAGCAAACTGCTGTTCGAGGGCTACGTATTCCACAGGTTATTTATGAGCAATTGAATTTCAGTAGATCATCAAAGGCTCAGGTCCAAAAATGAGTGTCGAAAATCTGCGCGTAAAGGAATGAGAAATTTGAGGGTGGAGTTTCGTGTGCCGCGAGTCGGCGATGGGTAGCGCGAAGGGAGTGAAAAACAGCGAAGGGAAAAAGCAGAAATGACGCGTTCGAATCTCGTGTAGAACGCGCGTGAAAATTGATTGCGCCGCGTGTGGCTCGAAGATCCGAGAGATCGAAGAAATAAATGTGGAGAAGAGAGAGACTTTATTATGGAAAGCTCGTCGAATCGATAATTAGCGTGTCAATTAGCGGTAATACGCCGTATAATTACGTGTGCCGGAGGAGATTGGTGCGAAAGAGATTCGTGTGGCTTGCAGCGGTTCCGCTGCCAACGTCCGTGTATATATTTTCCACAGCGTTCTCAATCGCGCGTATTTTTCATCGTATTCACGTCCGTGTATCGCACGTACGAAGTTTTATTCGCGCGAGATTTTCGGCGTGGAAGACAGACACGCTTGGTGCATGTGTCCCGTGATGAATAAACCGGCGCGCCCGTCCCGAGATATGCAATAACCGTGAATTAATTGAATATACCGCGGTTGTCCGCGAAGTATCGGCCACAAAGATTGCGCCTGTTTTCACCATCTCGAAATGTTGTGAACTCTCCTTCGTACCTCCGATTCGTTTCACGCTTCGAGGACGACGATTTTCTATGATTTTCACGATTTATCAAACGCTGCGAATTTGAGGTACTATTGGGACGGGACGATAAAAACTGAAGAAATGAGAAAAAAAGAATCGCTTTTATTACTGTGAACGAGGCGTTGATTTTTTTTCGTACGTCGTTACTCTGCAATGTTTCTTTGGACTGGTTATTAATTTTTTTCTTTTTATTATTATTCTCGAGAAACTCACAATCAATTTATTACAATGTAAATTGAAAAATTCGCAATATGAACAGAATTATTCACAATTTCTCAATGGCCTTGTGAACTGCAATTAGTGTCACGTCTCACACGTGCTGTATCCTCATCTGTCAATTTGCAATTATAATTTTTCAACTGGCCAGTTTCTCGAGGAACGCGTACACGAGGCATGGTACTGAATCATATTTTATCATCTCCAGAGCAGTTTGGATGGCAGGTTCTCTCTTTTCTCTCTTCCATCAAGATGTTTCATCTCGTATGAAATTTATAACATCTGTGGCGCTTGTTTTGTAACAAGTACAGAGTGCTCGTTGTGAAGGGGGATGGCGCGAGGAATCAAGTACAATGCTGAGGATGCGAGGAAAGCGTACACTAAAGTTAAAGAGAGTAACTCGTTAAAAGATCGAGAAACGAGAAAAGATTTCTCGACATCTGGCCTTCCTGGCGGGATTCACGTGCAACGCGATGAGAGAGAGAGAGAAAGAGTAACGAAAAATTGGGGTGACAGCAGAGCGGGGAATAAAGAATTTGAAAAAAGGAGGCGATCGAGTCAGCAGTTCTTACCGATTTTTAGCCCGATTTCTTCAGCATCCCCTCGACAGACGAGCGAAACGAATTTTTTTGCGATATTAAAAATAATGGTGACATACATTAGTTTTAACGAAGGAGCGAAACGCGAATGTCCGGACACGCGAGCTATTTTTTTGCTAACCGTATTTATGCCCTTGGTCATTTGTTTTCCGTAGCTCTCTCGAGAGCGAAAAAGCAGCGAGCAGAAGTTCGCTGTTATGTGAAACAATGGCGAAGGGATCTTCGAGAAAACGAAGCCCTTATACCCGCCGAAGCTGGGCCTGAAAACATACACACAAGCATTCGTGCACGAAGAAAAAGCGGAGAAAGGACAAGAGCGGAGGTAGGAGAGAAGATTTAAAAAAAAGGAGAGTAAGAAACGCTTTCGCGAGCGCAGAGAAGCGACGACGCGAATTCTCAGGGCGAGAGGAGACTCGCCACCGTCGTGTATTTTTGTATTATTCCTGTGCAACAACCCAGCGAGAAGGCAAAATGCACGCACGAATTTCGCTGCTGCTCCGTGTCGCAATTTCAATTTCAAATTATCCCAATTCCAAAGGGTGTCGCGCGCGCGGGCGCGCGCGCGCGGAATCGAGAGTTTATAGCAGGCGTACCGATCCCTATCGTCGCGTAAGCCACCGCGTCGTCGCATTTTTTGCGACGACCATTACCGAAAAGCAGGCTGCTTCGCCTACTTAAAAGAGAATGCGCGAATTTTCGATGCCGTTTCTTCCTACGCTTTATTCCGAGCCTCCAACATTCTCAAGGCGAGCAAAAAGTTTTCGGCATCCGCGATATTCACGCTCGTACATCGCTGTGTCCGCGCATTTGAATTGACTAACGTTTCATAGTTGCACAGACTGAAAGGCAAAAGGTATGAATATTCCAAGTAGCCCCGTGCCCTTGTGACCTGCCGAATAACAGTGGGCGGTGCTGCCGCTGCGTCTCGGATTTACGAGCGCATTCGATGGGTGGCTAGTTACAGAAAATGACGAAGAGCGAGCTCATTGTCGAAATATTATTCGAAGAATACGGGCTACGACTTTAGTGCTGCTGACTCGAATCAAGAAACATTGAAAGCTATATTACCAGAGGGAATTAGTTGGTCGACCGGTAGGGATAGCAACGGAACTCGTGCGTATAAAAACGAAATGAAAAAGTTAGCGAGGCAACAATGTCCAGAATCGACGGAAGAATTGAGAGCTCTAACCCGTTTTCGCTACCGTCTGCTGAACTTGCCACAAAATTGACGTCGTCGTCGCCACGGGTCACCAAAATCCCTCCTGAAAACAAAACGAAAGGGTTGACTCGCTGCGCGGGGAGCATGCCGCACATTGTCGGATTAAGCGACTCGGCTAATCCCACAATATTTACGGCAACGTGTCTCGCCTCATCTTTCGGTAAACATGGAAATTCGGTGATTCGTTGTTCGTTAATGACAAAGGGGACGAGAGGCCTGAGAGAAAAGGAAGGAGAGAGAAAACAGATGGAAAAAGTGCTTCCCCACGTCGCAGTCTCTTTCTCGCTTCCTCTCTGTCTTAGGACGAAAGACTTTCGAGTGAACGAAAGCCACGACTGAACCACCAAACGAGTGTGACTTTACGACTTTGGTCCAGAAATCTCGTCATAATCCCTTTAGTGCTTTGTGATGAAGACATCATTCCCGAATAAACCTTCGGATAATCCCTCTTCCTGAGCCACCATTTTACGAGCATGTTTTCTCCTCAAGCAAATAAACAACATGTCGCCTGAAGAATAACAACTTTTCTCGAGTATGTGCGCGTCAGTACCGACGCCGAGTGCAGGCGAGAGCGGGACGAGATTGAGTTGTGCCGAGTCGAGAAACTTTTTCCTTAATCCTTTGGGATAAATGGAATTTGGAGATTGACGCCGTTGAATTTTTCCCTGCTTCGGTGTAATATCGTAAAATTTTCGAGGAGCCAGAGGTGTGTCACCAGCGCGCCCGATCAAAGGTCAAAATAGATTTACGGCGAGCCGCGTGCCAGAAGGAACGGGTTGTGGTGATTCGGCTCGCTCCGAAAATCGCACCCGGAAGGAGCAACGCGACACACGTTCCCTCGACAAAGTGTGAGCCGCGCAGAGAAAGGAAAGAGCAAAATAAGCTCCAACAATCGTGTAGTCCCGTCGAGGATGCGGTTTTTCTCCATGGCTTCTGCCTTTTGATATGAAACGAGTAAGAGGGGCTTGATTTATTGCCGTTTGTCGTCTCACCGGAGCGTTTCGGCTTAACCCTTTCCTCGGGATCGCCGTTAAAATGTACTGCTAGTCATCCGCCCGGCGGAAGCCTTTGCCACAGTCGGAAATTTCACCTTCCACACCAAACGAATTCGTACATTTTTACTGGAAATCTCATTTCCAACAGACACAATCTCAGCTTCAAACTTTTCGAATCTCCGCCACTTGCTTCTGAGAAAACAAATCAATTTATAGCTACGCACATTTTATGATCGACTTGTACCCCTCACACGTGTCCATCGAGTTAGAAATTCTTGTAATTATTCTACCAACGTCGCTGGCCTGCTAATAGCGGAAATATAAATCGAGAGGGTCGTGCCCGCGTGGACATAAAATCGTCTTGCACGCCTCGAAACATTTATAATTATGAAATAAAACGTACAGATCGTGTAATAAAAATGGAGCCTCGATCGAGCCCGAATTTTCGCACTTCTTCGTACAGAGAATCGGTTCTCGATCGTCTGAGAATTTATAACTCGTTTTTTTCCTCGCGAGCTTAGACCTCACTAAAATTTATAGAAGAAACGAACAGAGATATTTTTCGGTCATCAAAGAGATTCCTCGGTAGATTTTTATGGGTACGAGGGGAGAGGAACCAGCGAGTCTCTACTATAGGCGAGTAGTAAAATCGTTGAAAAAAATGATGATTTTTCTCCCATTTTTAGTCTTTTAGCCCGCGTCGCCGAAGTTAGTGGCTGCTGTTGATCGTTCGGAACAATACGAAAGTGTGTGCACACGTGCAGGCAGACTGCGAGGTTTAATATTTAGCAGAATGTGGTGGCGCACGAGCCTCCTTACGCCGGCTAATAAAATAGTCTGTTCACTGGGAGGACGCGTTGCGCACGGGGATCAGGTGGAAACGTTAAGGGGGGAGGGCGATAAACTAACGAGAATAGGGAGCGAGCAAATAAACGTTTTAAAGGAAAAGTATCACCGGCGTTTTATCGCTTTAGTCACGTACTTACGCACCGCGTTTAATCTCCCTGCAAGTGCGCATGCATCGCGCTGAGAATAGTGATTCGAAATGGTTTTTCTCATATCGGGACAGTCTCTCCCTCTTTTCACGTCTCCTAAGTATGCGATCTTCTAACAAAGTGTGTGTCAGATTACACTCGTTTATATATAAAGAGTGGCGAAAGTTACTCTGGAAAATAAATTAGGAACAGGAAAGTTCACAGGGAAAATGTTTTCAGTGATTTTTTCCATTAGCCAATTTGTGTAATCCCGAGTAAGCTTAACGCGCCGGAAAATTAACTCTCATTCGTGGAAAGAAAAGGTGTCTCGCGATATCGACTTTTCGCTGTGGAGATTAACCGTCTATCTGGACTTCGGAACGCAGCCTGAATCGTGGGACTCCCTGTAAGAAATGGTTGAATTATTCCCGTGGTCTCGCGCGCGAAACGCAAGAGACCGAGGCCTCCGTATAAAAGCATCTTGGTGAACGTGCGTGTGTATTATATTCCGAGGAAGGGAGAGAGCGAGAGGCGCGACGCTCGTATTTCATCTGAACGCCTCGGGATAAGCTCTCCGTACACTCGCTGCTTTGATGACGGTAGAGAAAACGCACTCATCGAATATCTCGATCGCGCGCGCTGCTTTACAGTGATGGAGAGGCATGGAGCAGCGAGCTTACCGCGTGTGCATAAAGACGTATGGCCAAGATATCTACCGGTATCCTCGCATCTTCGTCTAAATACAGTAATATTCCGAGCTCCGTAAATGCCACTATGGATTTATGAATCGATCGTTTCCCTTTTTTTACGTTTACTTCTGCTCACTCGCATTAACTCACCGTGCTGTTAGCTGCAAATGAGCTTAACGAGTTGTTGCGTAGACTCTTGGAATCGTGGAACGGTCCAATTAACGTAGTTCATGCACGAAACGATTTTATTAAGAAAGCCTTGAAATTTGCACAGAATTTAAATGGCTAGTCGACTGACGCGCCTATCAAATTTCAAAAGGTTCGTCTTATCGATTGTTGAGATAAACGTGCTTAAATATGAAGAAAAATACACAGGGTTATAGGAAATATGCGAAAAAAATCGTTCATCTTTCCATATGACGAATGAACGCTTGTTACGAAGTTTATGAAAAAGTACACATTAACAATGGAGTATATAATGAAGGTTTGGGAACAAATTCGAGTCGATTGTCTTACTAGTAATAAGGATATATTACCTTAAAGATTAAACGAAATTGGTAATGAGCACTCGTGTAACCTCACATTTGCTAATTTAGGCATTTTGTTTCTTCATGGCTGAGCCCATTCCTGTCATAGTCTTCTGTCACACTTTTTTCTTGATCCGTTTCCCTTTGGGTTTTCTCTTTGCGCTCTCTAATGCGATTTTTTACATAAAAAAGGCTTGTAATTTCACTCGCCAAAAGATAAGCTGAAAAAATATATTTACAATTTTGAATGAATAACTCTGACATCTGATTTAGAGTGATAATATCTTTAATTAGGATGTAAAAATCGAACCAATTCAGACACCCATAAAATACGATCCTTCGGACATGATCTACCTTAAGTATTTTTCTATCATAAATCGACATAATCAGCGAGAGTGAAGAGACGAATCAGGTTTTTCGTTGAGTGGATTTGATTGGTTGTTTATCTGAGTGCGAATTGGGATGGGAAGAATTTTGGATTCGTTATTCGAGACGTTTTTACTCAGCAGCGTTTTTTTTCCGGTTCTTTTCAAAAGTTTCTACATAAATTTTGATGTTTATCCTCTGTTTTGGTAGAGCAGGAATAACGGAACGAATTGGCTGCAAGCAAAAGAAATAGCTCAAGCGTGTTTTTGCTTTTAGTTAATTGGTTAATACCGCTCTACGAAGGAAATCAGTATGACGAAGACACAGGGCTTCCGGTTGAGTAGCGCAGAGTCGAATTTTCAAGGTCGAAGTGAACTTTTCAGACGAAAAAGGTCGGCGGAGCTACCGAAATATGTGGAAAAGCGTGAAGCGGAAAAGGCCAAGTTCTTGTTAAAGGTTTCCTGCTCGGTTGATTCGAGCCACAGGAGAGTATGGGAGGCGCGCTGCGTGCAGACACATCTGAAAGGTATAACGGGGCGACTGCGCGCGTAAAACTTGTCATATTTTGGCCACGACATCGTTGTATTTATGGGCCGCAAAAATATGGCCAGAAAACGTTAGGAGGTCGGTAAACACGAAGGTGCGTGTTGCGCATTTCTGAGGATGCACTTTTCTGCGGGGGGTGCTGCGTACATGAGAAAAGGAAATAGAGAAGAGAAAGGACCGGGCTACCAGCACAAATTTTTCACGATCTTCATCTCGATGGCACCTTTCAGTTCGAGCGCCTCTTTTTTCCCATTGGAATGAAAAACACGGGAAGCTTTTCTTGAATTATGACGCGCGATCCTCGCAGGGATCATTCGTAGGCCAAAAGTTGCGTGAAAATCTGAAGAAAAAAAAGAGCGAGGAACCTTCGCGAGGCTTCCTGCGCGGAACCCCCTCGCGCCCTCTCGCCCCCTCGAGGAAGAAGGTAGCCTCGTAAACATACTACGTTTTTTTCTTCCTCTGCTTCCCTCTCATCTTCCTCTTCGTGCTCTTTCCTCGTGAAGCCAGTCGCGATTCATCTCCTGCTTCCACGTCCCAGAGAGTATCCAGAGACCGCAATAAAATTGCATAAGCCCTCAACATTAAAATGATATACAACCTCGGACGAGTTTCGATTGTCGCACCAATGCCCGCTGACAATCCGTAATAATGTGGTCATATTTCCAAATTGCACTGTACGCGACACACACACACTCGTAACAATGCTCTAAGCAACCGACTATCCTGCATAAAAACTCATCCTCGTACGTGTGTCTTTGCGGACTTGACACACACACACACACGCACAAAATACATCGAAGATTTTACTATTACCCGCGAGTACAACTGTAAAGTAATTTTTCCAGTAGTCATAAAACGGCCATTCTCGGGCCGAAACCCTGAAATATTTATGTGTCCAATGATCGGACCAAGGCTAACATTAAACGCTGTTCCATACACTCTTGCACGAACGTAAGTACGTTTTAAGGAAACTCTTGACGACGAAGGATTTTCCAATTTCGAGATTTCTGCCTATCTCGCTCGCAACGTTTTCGAGAACTATTACATTCTCCTCATAATCTATCCTCAAGGACCAGCAAACTCTTCTTCGCTGTACTTCAAAAGGATATAAATGTAACGATTTCCGCTACTCTCAGTTTTATTACGCAAGGGATGAGAATGGAAGGATTCTTCTTCATCTTTTCGTACTCCCTTCAATTGGAAACCCGCTATTACGCAAGTACGTTAAGCTCTTTTTCACGTCGCAATAAAACATCACAAATTGCCCACATTCTCGTGCTCTTTCCGTTTAAAAACTACCTGCTGCAGACAATGTCACTGTGAAGTACTCGCAAATAGATTTGTAAAGAAAAAAATCGACAGTTTACATCGTGCTATTTTGTACAAAGTCTCTTGGAATCTGCAGATTCAATTTCACGAAATGGACACTAAAGTGTAACCGATTGTATCGTTTTATTAAGAATAATGAAATTCTTCGTTGGAACTAGCAAACTTGAGGAAATAGAAATCGAATGTGAGTGGTTCCGGAATTGATAGAGAGGGAATATTTATGAATGAAGTTTAGGAAATTCTTGTTGAATCGCGATTGTGATAAAGTTTATTCGATCCCCACAGAACCTGAATTCCTTTGCTGCATCGCGAGACGAATTTGAACGTGCAACAATTGGTTCGAAGACGGTTGTTTCCAACAAGGGCTACAACGCGTGGTGAGCCATTGTGGGTGAATCCCCCGTGAAAAATGTGGAAAACCCGGGCGAATCATGAGCGGATCGCATCTGCTAACAAGCAGAATGAATTCGTGAGAGAGCGTAACAGCGAAAGAACGAGAATTCCTGAGAATGGTGAGGCTACCGCAGCAGGGCCATGTTTGAGGATCGAGCATGTTTACTTCGCGGTAAAATCGAGGTGTCTCGAAAGGTGCGCGGAAATCGTATGAATGTTGATCCAAAATGCGTGACGGTCCCGGCGATCTCTCGCGTCTTTTCAGAGTTTCGACCGAATCAAATCGTCCCGGCGATCTGCTGCACTTTTCGATGCTGAGATGAAATATTTTACATCGCGAGACCGGAATTATTTCGAATGATTTTGAAAAATTATTCGTACCCTTCGTGCCGAGGATTCAAATCCGCCGAGTACGTCGTACCGAGCGATAAAAAATATCGATAATTATATGCGCGTTCATCAACGATAAAACGACAAGCGAGAGTCAAAACTTCGGCGTGGCTTGTCCTCGATGCATATGCATTCGAATAAGTTTTTCCAGAGCAGCTGCCACAGGACGGAATAAGAAGGTGAAGAACTTTTAACGAAGGAACATTGTAAAATCGAGGACGTGCTGGACAATCCCGTTTTTCATCAGCGTAGGAGAGAAACAGCGAGAAAGAAAAAAGTTGGAAAGAGGCTGAGAGGAAAGGCGAGGGGAAGAGGACTGCTGAAAGTGTCTTGTGGGCGGAGAAGGACGCAAAAGCCGCATCGGTCTCCGTGAAATCGTTGATTCGACGCGGTGAACGATGTTCTATGCGTCGAGGCCTCTGCTGCTCGCGCGCGAGCGCGCGACAGTCTCGACATAAGGGGTACTTCTTAAGTAGCTTTAAAAGTATCGTCCTTAGCTCAAGATTCTCGTATGCCGAGAGAAAAGCCAGTTAAGAAAGAAGAAAAACCAGAGTCTCTTGAGCTTGTAACATAAACTATGGTAGGCTGTGCTAAAACGAGAATGTTGCATGCTCAAAACTTGCAATTTGCGATTACCGGAGTGCCAATAAATTTCTCTAACAAGATCATAAGATTTTAACAAAAATTTGTCCATAAACTTGAAAATTTTGGGGTTTTTTTCGCAGTGAAAGTACGTAACGATTCAAAACAGCTTGGAAAATTCGTAATGTTAATTGAGTTTGAGAAACTCAAGTCGATTCTTGCTCAATCGCTCACAATATCCAATTTTTCATATTATCACAAGGCTTTGGAAACTATCACAATTTAAAGTTTAATCGTCCTATGAATTGCCTATTCCGAGTTACTGAAAATCGAGCGTTTGTGCAAACGCCACATTTACGGAGGAAATTCAACTTTGACATTTCAGAAAATGGTTACCGCGCGTCGTCGCTTAATAAAATCGTAAGAATCGTCAGAAAACTGAGTTTCTTCGCCTTTGCAACGAACTGCAGAAAAAAGTAGTTTCAACTCGAATAAAGCAAAGAAATTGAAACTTCCGTCGCTTCGATATCAGGACACTTTCGACATTCATACGGATGCTCACGTCCCTTTCAACTTTGTAGTCCAGAAAAGGAGACTCTTGTATTTTTAATCTTCCCGAAGTTTTGCTAACGTCACAGACCACACGTCAAATATGAAGCAGAAAACAGATCTAATTCTTTTTGTACAAAAAACGTGCGTACACCGATCGCCCAAAATCCTTTGCATCACGTGTAGTTAAGGCTGCGCGAAGCCTCGATTTTTTAAAAAGCTTCCAACATCCGGTATCATGGAGTTGTTAATATTGACTGAAACCATTTTCACGATTTCTTGTTTCAGAATTCTGCGACCGAGGCCAGCGACTAAACAACATTGCGAATAAGAAACAGAAGGCGAAAAACGTGAGTCAGCTCGAGGGTTAGGTAGAGAGTTCGAGGAAGCCCATTCATTTTGGTGGTAAGCAGGAAAATTAAATGTTGTGTACAAGGATCAGTAAAGCCGGTCGAAAAAACCACCTTAAAGTATCGCGTACACACGTCGTGCACGTCGAAAACGTTGGAAGGTTTGTAACACGGACAATACTTGTCCCAGCTGAATGGATTCTGGACCCCGGACGGGGACGCGCGTTCACGATTTGACTCGCTCGACCCTCTCTCCCAGGGACGAGCGCACTCGCCATACGATTTTTTGTTATCTCTCTCTCTCTCTTTTCCTCGCTCGTACTATTGTCGTCGTTTTTCGTATTGCAGATCGCGCTGAAAATCTCCGCATATACGGTAGCAAACCAGAAGGAAGCCAGTCCACGAAAAGTCAAATGCGAACTCTCCTTAAGTTTTGTACGTGCTGGCACACGTATTACGTGCGTATCCGATCTCCGCAGTCGCAAAAGACATGTACGCCGCTTTTACTTCTCCTTTTTTCCTTCCCTTCCTCGCTTCTTTCCCGTCTATACACTTTTTATCTCTCTCCGATGCTCTCCTTTGTCGAGAACTTTCAGCGGACTTCTTGAATACCAAAATACCCGCGGCAGAGACCATGTTTAGTCTTCCGGCAAATGTTGCAATGCTGTGCTTATGAATACACCGTCGGAGGCTTCTGTCCATTTTCTTGTAAAGGAATAACTTCGACGTCGATATCATGCACGAGCAAAGCACTGGTGAAATTTTTATGTTTCACAGCTGTATCCTCTTCCACACGGTTCTTGTGCCTTTGTTCCTAAAACCGCTGCTTTATTAAGGTAGAAGAAAATATTTTTTAAATGTCTGTCCAACTCGTTGTCCCCGCAGTCGCTGCAAGAGCGTTTGACAATGAAACCTTGATTTCGGCCGGAACAATGACACGAATAGCATGCAAAAGTCAAGAAAATTATTCACTTTGAATCTACAAAAAAGTGTCCCGGAATAATTGTCATTAAATTACTCGAATACCACTTGAATAGTAGCAACAATGATTTTCAAATTCAAGCATCCAATGAAGCAGATAAATAATCACAAGTTCTAAACGCATTTTTAAAAGCTTCCGTGCTTTGACACAAATGATTCGTGACGAATGTCACGCGGAAACCGACTTTTATGTACGGGTTAGAAAAATTTCACGAATATTTTCCGGTGGAGAGGCAAACATTTTCCATGCTCTACGCCCACTCGATTTTATGGGATCGTTTGCGCTCTGAATTTTTGAATATCGTTTCTAAAGTGTTTTCCATCTGTCATTCAGTCGCGTTTCCCCTTCGTATTTCCTCACGATTTTTCCCCATTTTCCTCTCCTTTCTCACTTGGTATCTCGAACAGCAGAATCAAAAGTGTCGTTGACGCGCGATGAGCTACACGTGTGCGTAAATGCACAAGAGCGCGATGACTGTCCTGCCTCTGCGACAGCCCCCAGCGCCTCGCAATAATAAAACACCCCATGGGCCGAGGCGCGCATCGTCTTACAATTGACCATTGTCCGTTATTCCATGGAAAGCTGACTTCAATTAAATTTCCGCACTCGGTTGTGTGTGCCGGCGTGAGCGGGCTCGAAGAAAGTATGAAATACACGTCAGCGCCAGAGAGCGAAGTGCAGCCCAAAGAAAATATGAGCAAAGCTTCGCGCGCGCTCTGTGCTCTTTACCAAAAGAGGTTCTCCGCCCATCGGCGAAGCTCACTTCGACGTCGATTGTTGTTGCACGACTTGCTTTCAAGTCGTGGGAGTGAAGCTGATGAAAAATTCCGTTTGTATGCATAGCAGGCCCAACGTCTTGCGACGAGAACGTTTCAAACGATATTGTGAAAGACACTTTGACGGGGGCAAACGCCGCCTACTATTTGCGACGGAGCAAGCTCGTGAAAACTTGCAGAAATTTATGAAAAAAGGCGAGGAAAAGGAGGCGGGGATGGCGGGTAGTTAAAATTGAGTTTAGAAAAAAAAGCGATCGTTAAACGACTAGAAATATGTTTGACGAAGGCAGCTTCAAGGTTTCCCGAACTTTGCATCGTCCCACGAACAATTAAATCGAACTTCCCTATCCAAGTGGCTCCGAAGATTCTTCGATTCGTAATCCCCCCCAATCAGCCTTTATGAACCCGATGTAAATGTGATTGCATCGCATTTAGACACGTGCGCCGCTCTCCGCGGGAATCACAGAGGTCATTGGCGCGCAGTAGCAGCTGTTGGGGCTGCACAATATCCAGAAGCACGCATACGCGATAATGGCCTGGGATCGTAAACATCGCTTAACACTGTCATAACGATGCAAATTGTGCCAGAGCCTCGCATCGCAAATAACGCCAAATGAGCTCGTGCCCTGAAAAAACATTTTGTCGAGAAAGTGAGATCGCTGAATTTTCACGAATTAATAAAACCAGCGAAGAATCACGCCCCCTCTGGTGCTGGTCCATGAGCAACGGGAAATAAAAAATCGGTTGGAAGCAGTAGCCCAAGGAGTGTATACGACTGGAAAGAGTTTTGGGTGCGGAAGGCTCAGTGTGACTCATTCACACGCCGACAAGGATTTGCCTCCAAGAAAAAAACATATACATACGAAAGAGCTGGATGCTGTAACTAAGAAACGCACCGGGGAACACTCCTTTCAGAAGGAAAATCTCTTTCAAGTCACCGCCTTTTAGTGCTACTGCAATGACGCCGCTCGCGCGCCCTCCGTGCCCTGCTCCGGCCTCGTACACGCCGCACCGCTCTGGCTAACGGTCCGGGCTCTGTGATGAGTCTTTTGTAATTTACGCTGATTTTTTTAATTCTAAAGCTTTGGGGCTGAAGAATTTTGGAAAACCTGCTCGTCGACGATCGCGTGAAATTTTCCGCTTAGTTTCTCAGCAAACATTGAACTCGTTGCGGGAAACAATGCGGAGGGAAAGAAAAGCAGCTCTCTGTTTTAGCAACGCCGAAAAATTAAGGGGAAAAGGATGTTTTAGGTAGCGAATCGATGACCGCGGAACTCAGCAGCTGCGTTTGATCCCAAGTTTCGAGGAAGGGAGCGAGGGAGATGAGTAGAGATTTGGGAAGACCCGAGAGGCAGGTATATACATGACCAGAAACAAGGGAAGCAACCGGAAACAATCGAAAATATTTTTCCTTTTGGAAACGATTGGAGCGGATTACAAGAGTTTCTCTTTCCTTTCGTTCTCTTCTTTTTTTTGAATTTATCGGCGCCGGAAGATGCTCGGCGACTCTCGTACCCTGCCTCGAAAGATCGAAGCATGTAAAACGATATCTGAAGTTCGGAGAAGTGTGGAACGTTTGGGTAGCTAAGAGACTCCGATGGGCGCGCCTTATCGTCAGCATTTATCGGATATTATGAGAAGCGTACATGTGTTTGATCTAAATTAAATGGCGCCGGGCGTAAAACCGGAAACTCAACACTCGATCCCTTTAACGACTTAACGTTACGAGCTCGTGAAATGATAACGAGAAACTCTACACCCCATGTTTGAACGAAAAAACGTACGCGTGCGCGTTAGACTGCTTCGAATTTATTTATGTAATTGGCCCGGGCGCGTGCACGAAAAACCTTTGGCTTTCGGCTCCTCGCACGCCATTTTCTCTTTCACGATAAATATATAAGGACCGAAACTTCATCGGCTGCACAAGACGATGGAGAGAGAAATAAAAAATGAGAGAAAATAAGAGATCAAAAAGTTTTGGTCATTGGACAAGAGCAGAAGCTGCGAACACCCCCGGTGAACGCATCCACCGACGTAAACGACATCTGCAAACGCAAACATGCTCACGCAAAGACTCGGAAAAAAAAGAGATCAAGGACTGAGCTAGAGAGGAAAGTGTGGGCGCTGAAAAATATTACGAGCTGTTACACACTGACACACGCAACTGCATCCATTACGCTACTGTAAATTGTCAGCCCGGATCCTGCTTTGCATGTGGTTCACATAAGATGGAAAAAAGATTTCCTTATGGGCTTTCCCTTCCGACGAAAAAGCTGGCAACGATGAAATCTTAATGAATCTGTTCTAATCGGCGTATTACGAACCCGAATGCATTCGAGGCGGAACACATTTTTCCGGCTGTTTTTGTCAACGTGAAAACGTGCTTTTCGTCATCCATCGTTAATGCGATCAGTAATTTCAGCCTTCACAGCGTTTATTAAATACTTGGAGCCTGGATAAACGTTCGATTGTGCCAATTCTAGTCCAGTCATTACGTCGGAAAATAATTTGAGAAAAAGAATTGTTTTTTCTTTTAATCACCCTCTAATGTGGCGTTTGGCGGCGCTGCGGTCAAATTCACGGGGCGCTAGAGATCGTAATTTTGGTTGAAAATAAAAAACAAAAAAACGAAATTGTAGGTCTAAATACGCTCTGCAAGTGTGATAATAAATATGTTTTCGATATCTATCAAGAGAAAAGAAAAAATATTAAAAAACCAATTTCACTTCCTAAATTTTGGACTATTTCGACCTATATCTCAATAACCATGAACGATAGGTAAAAAAGACATAGAACTTAAATTGTAGGCAATAAGAAAAGCAACAAAAAAGGATTGAATCAAAATTTTTGTATCTCAACGGAGAACCGAGTTATAGTAAAAAAATTGAATTTAACCCTTTTTCGAGATGGCGAAAAATGCGCATAGGAAATCTTGGTCGACAGTTTGAAGTTAAGCTTGTCTAACCCCCGCCCACGTCATATCAAAATTTAGCCTTCTCCGTTCACTTGTATTTGCAAATGTATATAATGACTGGACTATTCTGGAAATCGCGAACATCAAGCCTACAAAGTGACAGCAAAAAATTATTTTTGGGTAGAAAAAAGAACGGTTAACAATTAAAAACGAGAATTGGTTGTTCTGGCGTAAAAAATAGAGGATGAAAAACAAAATTCGATAAAGAAAAAGGCGAAGAGGTTTGATCCTGAATAATAATAAGTACGAGGGTCTCGCAGGTCGCGAATGAAGGACCTGGCACGTATCGAGCAAGACCGAGGCCAGTTATGCGTTTCACTCTCTCCCTGAGGTATGATTGCGAGAGTATAAAACCGCGAATTGCGAGTCAATGATGATAGAGTCGAGAGAATCACGCTAAGACTCTCGCAGCAGAATGAATTAAAACTCTTTCTTTCACTCTTGCTTGGCTTCGAAAGGAAAAAAATGAGAAGAATTGAGGGAGATGAAGAGAGAAAAAACGGAAATAATTCGCGTGAATCGACGGTACGAGGCCGATCTTACAATTGCGTATGCTCCGCATCTTTTATTGCCAGAAGAAACGATTATGACTCGCGTGTGAATGTGAGAAAGAGGCGGGATCCGAAAATCGGGACTGATAATAATACGACGCTTTGTAAAATATTATAGAAAGTGCGAACTTTGTACGATCAATTTTCGTTCTCCTCTATCTCGACGCTGAGGATTATCGATCGTTAAATCAAATTTCTTTCCAAGAGACAATTTGAAAATTGAAATAATCTCCAACAAATGGTGCATACTCGAAGAAGCTGCAAAGTAAATCACCTCGGAAATTTCATACCCCGAAAAACGAAAATCGAATCATCAGTTACGAGTTCCACGATTCGCTCGATGATTTATCCAATTTTACAGTCGAACAAAAATTGCCAGGCGAATTTCTTACGCGTCCAGATCACTCGCACACCAACGACACGCGATGCCAACAACATGCGTGAATCCGCGACCAGCGAATCGTGCGATGTTTCGCTAATTACGAGTGTGCAAGAGGTTTTTACAGGAGGATATCGAAGGGATGAATCGATACGTGGAGGCTGTTTACGTACGGTTTACACACTCGCATATGTACGTATTAAGGAGGGAGGAAAGGCTCGAGAAGATAATGCTTGCGATTACGGGCGGAGACTAATGTGAGAAACACGGTTGTAGGATGTAGGAAGAATCGAGTGTACGTACGCGAGCTGTGTGCACAGAATCGCAGTATTTTCGTGGGTACTTTTTTCCTTTTTATATATTTGAAAAAGAGGCGCGCACGCGAATTCGAGGAAAGGCAGAAAGGCGGAGAGAAATTGTGAAGTAAAAATAAGTGAAAAGGAACGATAAAAAAAGGAAACGAATGAACGACGAATCCGAAAATGAATCGCCTCGCGTGAATCTAGACGCTAATCTTAATCGTGAATCTCGCATCATGCCGGCGTGTGGGCTACGACGGGGGAACGGGTTTAAGAGGGTTGAATGATCATGAAGAAGGACGGGAAGAAAGGAGGAGAAAGAGAGAGGGAGAAAGTCGAGGAAGAAAAAAGATGGACACGCGTCGAGTCGGGCAGAACGCGTGGTTATCGCGTGAGCCACGTGAGACGCTGCGCCTGCTGGTTCGTGACTCAAAAACCCTTTTCTTAACGCTTTTTTTCATCTCTAATTCTCGTTTTCTCAGATGTCTTCTCGGTGTTATCAGTTTGGGGAGAGTTAACGATGTCTAAACAGAGTTAAATAAAGAAGGAGGGGGGGGGGGGGGGGAGGGGGAGAAAAAAGGGAGCTCGCGGTGACACACGTAGCCTGCCAATAAATTGGTTCGTCGTCATCACCGGAGCGGGTCTCTTGCTCGCTTTTCTTGAGCTGCACCAAAATATGACGAAGGAAAAAATGGGACCGGAGGGAAAGAAAAAAAGGAAAGACGCGACGCGTGGCTACGGTAAAACGAGAGCACGCTTCTGCCAGGCGACCGAAAAAATTGGTCTAATAATAGTAAAAACTGGAGTAGCCGGGAATTTGTAGAAGAAAAAGAATCGCGGTCGTTGAACGTGAGACACGAGTGCGTGTTTATACGAACGCTCAACGACGGCGGTGAGAAAGAAAACGCTGACAAAAAAAAAGGAAAATGAAGAAAAAGAGCGCCTGGTCATTTTTACTGGTGAGCCATGAGACCACCGTCCACCGGGCCCCATTTTTTTCATCCTCTTCGTAAAAATGTTCCTTTCAAACGATCGTCAAAGTATAGGATTTTTATTGGCATAAAGAAAGCTCTCTCGTTATGCTTTCAGAGCCCACAAAAAATAGGAAAAGAACGAGAAAGATGGGAGGCCCGAAAGCGCGTTTCCGCGCTGCCTCAACGCCACTGTGCATTCCGAAAAATACAGTTTTACGAACAGCCACATTCTGGGACGCTCCTACTGCGCGATTTTTCATTCGATTTTTGCACCCCAATATAACATTACGAGCGCGTTTCCTTCAAAAATAGTTCGAGCGGCGCGGAGACGTTTCGTTCTCGTGTTTTATTTGGGTGACCGTAATAACGCGGAAACTGTACCGAAAAAGGTCGCGCGAAATATTCACGAGGAAACGGAAACATAGAAAAAGAGAGACGAAAAAAGGAAAGAAAACAAACGGAGCAGGAGCGAGAGCACGCACGTTTTTCGTTTCCCGAAGAAAAATCTGTTCTCGAATCCGCTCCACAAAAACGTTTATGGTGAGCAATGCTTTTCACCGTAAACGCGAGCGTTTTTCGGACCGACAAAAATCATAAAAATACGTTCCCAGAACTTGTTTTTACCATAAAACGCTCTGCTCCCGCCGCTCTCGGGTGTAACGCGCCCAACAAGTATTCTCTATGCTTACATCTATATTTATGCCTGCATAAATACGCTCAGCTCATCATCCCTCGGCCCAAGTTCATCCCCAGATATACCGCCAGTCTGAATTACATTTGCCCGTATTTGTATCAGAGCTCGGCGTAATTATTGGTTTATTGCCACCGGGGCTCCGGCCAAATTGATGTCGAAGGTCGACCTCGTAGACCGACGATGGTCATGTCGCCGCGGTCAAAATCTTCCCTTCGGTACTCCACGCGCACCTTCGCATTTTTCAAATCGCCTGTTTTACCATCTTCCTAACAAAATCATGCTGCTCAGGTATCAGCGTCGTGGCAATGAAACGAAAAAAAAAAAAAACACAATGCGCCAGTGAAATAAATGGCCCGAGAATTCGAACGAATTTCAGCGGACGTCAAACTGATTTTTCTTCGAATGAACACTCCTCTGGATTGGAATTTATTCGAAATTACTTTCTTGTTAAATACAGAGTTTAATACCAAAACGATTGAGGCTCGAGGCTCGTTATTCCGCAGGGATTAAAACGTGAGAAAAAGGAATAATTGACCCTTTACATTCAATCAGTCGGGGCCTGGATTTCTTTTTGTTTTCCTCATTAAAGGAGGATTATTGGACGGAAGTTGAAGAAATAAATATTCGTACTGGTGGAATAAATGGAGTATATAAAATGAGGGTGATTCGAGACTTCGCGCCGGAGTTCAAGCTTACATGGCTGAATGGATTGAACAAACTGCAGCTTGTTATCTCTTTCAGTGAAAGTGTACGAGAGCGAGAGAGAGAGAGAGCGGCGAGGAGGGTTGGACGAAGAGTTGGCGGAGTGCCAAAGACCTTTGCTCGCACCGGAAGCTCAGTCTCTCTCTTTTTCTTCGATACATTAGCCAAGTTTACGACACTTTTCGATAGAAAGCGAAGAGCAGATAGCGCGATAAGGGGCGAGAGAAAAGGGAGCAAGAGAGGCTGAGTTGTACGAGTCCGAATGGGACTAGAAGTTAAGCGAAAGCTCCCGCACAGTTTCGGGCACAAGACAAACTCGAGAATCAATCGAGGCGGAAAGTCACGAGTTCCGGATGCGACGCTGCAGGCATAATTTACGACGAATTCGAGGGAGAAAGAGAAGAGGTAAGGAGGGGCGGGGGGAGAGCAAGAAATCGCGAAATGTGAGATACTGGATGGAGCGTGCTGTTGACTCTTCACTTCGTAATATACAAGTGGCATTGTTGTACATCCCGTTGCGACGTGGATCCTGAAGTGTAAGAAAAATGAGGAGGAGAGAAGAAACGGAAGAGTCGAAAGTCGGCTAGGGTTCGTCGGAGTCCACCCTTTTAGAGAAACGGGCAAAGATCGAGCCTTGTATTGAAACGAGGCATGGCTTCAAACTCTTATTTACAACTGGAGCACTCCGAGTAACGAAGTGAAACCCTCACAAAAGACAGGAGAGAAGAGCGTGGACGACATTTGCGTAGCTCACGCGCGACTTGTGCTCTCGTTTCTTCCAATTGCGCCAATTGCTCTCCATAAAACTGAAGCGTCCAACAAAAGCGTTTATTAAAGAAAGAACGCGACGCGGAGGAGCGACGGAGAGGCGAATAGGAAAAGGGAAAATAAGCACTAAAGGCCAAGAACCCTTCGACGTCACTGTTCAAGCCTCGTCCCCCCATCCATCATATATTTCTTCAAAAGGGTGAACATTTTTAACCCTAGCCTACAATTACGTCGTAAAGACGATATTCGTGCGACAATGCAACGAAGCGTGCTCCAGTTGCATAAAATAATAAAATATCCGAGAGACCCCCATTGGACCTCAGGCTTCCAAGGTTAAAACCCTTTTCCAGAAATCCATTTCGCAGCCCAGCATGACGTCTGCTCGACCGGCCACAGGCCGACAGCCCAAACGCTAAATGTCTCGCCGCTGACGAACGGAAATGACTGTTATACAAATGTGTATCGTACATTTGTGCAGAAAGCCTCGGGGAAATTTCATATTTTCGGGTTGCGGAACCGATTAAGGGTGCTCGCGATCCTCGCTCTTTTCTCACTCAATATTTCATACCTGCTCCAGTTAAACGTCAGGTTTCTACGTTCAACGACCTAACGGGAAGAAAAACGGGCTACTGTTAGACCAGACCTCGACGAATAACAGACACCGTTCCTTGGAAAACTCTTTCTTAAATACACGGACCTTTCCAGACTTACGATCCAAGAAATACTGAAATATTCTCGGCCTTTTTCACTCTACATTTTATCCAGAACTCTCAACTCCAAATATTCTTTGTAACTAGCCAATGACTAATGCATTTATTCGTATTTCGAGATCAACAAATCTTTCCTAGTTTTTTTATCAATTCTTTCGTTCGAGGACACGGAAATTTAATTAATGGCATTATACACCGAGAAAAAAATCGATGAAACAACTAAATGTCTTTGGTTGATATTTTTGTTGCTTGTTCTAACTAACATCCGCTTGCGATAAATAAGGAATTTATTTATCCGAATCACTAATTTTTGTTTAACATTTGTTTATTTCTACTTAATTCACATACACTTTTATCATATATTTATTTGAATATCACGTGTATCTAAACGGTTTTGTTGAGAATGATAAATATTTTGTAAATCGAATCGCACTGGTCAGTTCAATGTAACCCAAAATTTTTTGAAATTTATTATTATCTCAGAAAATATGATTTGTGAAAAATCACGAATAATTTTGATAGGTGGATTTTTTTTTCATGTAGCAACTAAATCTTGTCGATGACGAACCGAATAAATTGTCTATACGAATGTCTACCTCGAAAAAAAGTTTAGCATATTTTATGTATAATTTAGTTGAACGGTTTTGCTTATTTCTTTCATTAACTAACTAAATTTCTGCCCGATGAAATAGTCGATTTTCTTTATTTCAATTGCTAGTACGAAAAACTTTTTTTGTATGTATTCCTAGTTTTCGGATGCACTAACTAACCCAAATATCGTCACCCTCAATTTCGTTAATGCGAATCGCTATTTATTTGAATCGTTATCTAAATATTTTGTCGTGCGTATGGGACTAAATATTTTCATTGAATTGAACGTTTTTCAAGTGTTGCAACCAAATTTTTTCTCAGTGTATTCATTGGAAGCTTGGTTTCTTTATTACGTTTGCTTGATTCTGAAGTCGAAGAGTGAATTTTAATTCGAAAAAGAATTAAATTGAAAACTCTTAAAAAATGTCTCTCCACGAAGATATTTTCCGATGAAATCGACACTAGAGATTTCAGGCGTAACGCAGAAAAGAAAGGTTGGAAAATGTGCGGTTTGTTTGGCTGAAAATGGGAAGGATTTTTACCGCTTTTGCGTAAACAGAAAGGACCTGGTAGGTTTCCACGTCGCTCGCTTCGTTTTTCTGCTCCAGTTATAAATTTTCTTCCGCAATTGGTTTACGGTCCTTCAACCCTTTGGCTGGAAGATGTTACAGTTACGAAAATAGTCCTAAGGATTTTTACGGTTTTCGTTTACGTGCTGGGGGACAGAAAATAATTTATGGTATTGAGCCGTAACGAGAGCGCACGAGCGCGTCTGCTTCTCTCGCTGCGACTGTTACATTTTAAATCGAAATCTCATTGTCGCCATAGTGAGGCGCAAGTGTCGAGAGTAAACGAAGAATTTACGATTGTCCATGCGCCGCTTTTGCGTTCGACGTTTTCTTCCCCAAAATTTCCACCATCCGTTTCGTTTTATATTTTTTTTCTTCTTTCCTCCCCTGGTGCACCTTAAAACGGTGTTACACTTTAGACGAGATGTTTTGTGAACCGGGCCTGTCCGTGGTAATTGTTTTGAGTCGACACCATTTTCTACAGCGAAAATCTTTTACCCGAGTGCCCAAGTTGCTCGCAATTTTTGTATATTTTACGAAGATCCGACCCTCTGCGGGGCTCAAAAAAGAATGACTTTTATATTTTACGTGTCCTCGTGACCGCGGCCGCCGGTCGTAACTGGAGTGAATTCTTTTTCTTCTTCCTCCGCGCCTCGTTTAGCACGCTCTTGTAATGCATATTTTTCGCCCAAAAATACCATCGACCATAAGCATTTCAACGCTTCATTCTTCAAATCTTACCCCCGCCGCATTCACTCGCTGCTGTACGCTTTCAGCATTTACTATTTTTTTTCTAAAGAAAATCCGGCCCCGGAGACCAAAGTAGAGCAACTTTTAACAGTCGAATTTGTATTATTTTACAGCGTTATGAAAAACTGAGACTCTCGCAATTCTTGCTCGTCCTTCGAGATCTCCAAAATCCCATCCGTTATCTCCAGCACGTTTCTCTTTTTATTGCGACATTCATTTTTCCCTATTTCCGAAAAACGATTTTAGAAACGAGGCCAATTGCCAAAGTAGTAAATTTCTAATATTAATCACAAAACTGAATAAATTTGTTTATTTTTCTAATGAAAAGACGAAAAATTGCGAGTTTTCCCATTCCTCTGTTCGCCTCGGATCTTCCTACGTCACATTCGCAGCGCAATATCATTGTCCGAGCGAACTCGTGGCTGCGAATTCACCAACGTCTTGGCTCCGGCCACTTGTTTTCCATTTATTCGCTAAGGTCTGTCGCCGGGCGCTTAATTTATTATTAATTCCGTGACGCGGTTTGCTTGACGAATGGTTAAGGGAATGTCAAGCAAATGCGTTTTTGAGTGGTTCACGCGTACCCTTTTTTCTCTCGGTTACACGCTAGCGCGCACACACAGATTTTTATACACGCGTTTATACCTTCGCATGTGTGAATTAAAGTGAATAAAACCGCAGCGAGATTTCTGGCGCGTTTGTGGCATCAAAACTAAGCGCGTTATCTCCCCTCACGTGTATGCGACGGGCCTTTGGCCCGCACTCTTTACACACCTCTGAGCGCTGCTTCTCCCGCGCCTCCTCGTGCTCTCTCTCGTCTTTGGTGGTCCATCCACGAATATATCTGCCCTTCTTCCCGGTCGCATCAGAAAACGATGAGCGAGCACACAGCCGGAGAAAAAAAGCAAAGGAAAGACGTTGCACGATGTACAATATACGTCCGGCGTAACGATTAAAATTACGATACTTTTATGTTCTCGACTAACTGAAAGTTAATGTGCATCCTGAATGAGATAAAAACGACTCTCATTCCTCTCCCGAGATCGTCAGGCCCCTTTCTTCGGCTCGTCTTCGTAAACGATCCAACATCCTCAAGCGTTTATGGGATTTCTATCAATTTCAGTGCGCAGAGAAAAGTGGGCTAATTATACGATCGTCTTGAAGGAATTTTCTTAAAACCAATCACTTTTTCAGATTACAGAATCGATTGGCGGTTCATTCCATAACTTTTCATAGCTTGGATGTCATTTCCCATAAAAATTTTCACGAACGACAAAACAATCGCTGAATATTTTACAAAAAGGTGGGGCAATGACTTTTTTTCTTTTTTTTTTTAAGAATTAAGATCCACATGCTCCCGTATTTTATTGAATTTTTTGAGTAAAGTTCTGTTTTTCGAATTTGTGGACGATGCACAAAAATCTCGGTGAGTTTGGAGGCAGTTTTTTCCCCACTGACCAGAAGAACGTAGCCTGAGGAAAGGTCTTAAGAAAATTTGTTCACGCTCGAAACATCAACTCGTTTACAGTTAACTTTAGCTGTGAAAGGGTTGAAGAAAGGTAGGGTTAACGGGGGCACTGAGAGGAGTGAGCTTCCGAAAAAATGTGTCAAAATACAGAATCTTCGTTAACTCGACGGTTAAGAGGTCAATTTTTTTCTACAATTTTTTCTTGCGCTTTGCGTGTGCTCGCCCGGTCAGCGGATTCGAGTCAAGGAAACGCGGAATAGCACAGCCTCCGCGTAGCGGTACGCGCCCAGCAATAATCCTCGTTGGATACTAAAAAAAAAGAGATGCTGACCGGCTCGGAGTGAAAAATAATAAAGTCAAAGACGGTACTCCGAAAAAGTTCGAGTAGAGAAAAAACGGCGGAGAAAGTTTTAGGCAAAAAATTTTACAACCGCATCGGACGCTGCTGCGACGCTACGAGCCTGCGTGTCAACTCTTTCGCGCCCGCCTTATTATAACCCTTCTGAAAACTGTTTTCCTCGAGTTTACGGGATTCCTATAGTAAAACACTAAAGTCAACTGTGCGCGAAACGGGACGCAGCGTCGCCCGTAGAGCCCCGAGCAGAGGATAAGCCTTTTTCTCTCCCTCGGACTCGATGCACCGGAGTCAACCCCTTCGTCAACGAAACCCTTTTCGCCCTCATGAAACATTGAATTGAGCGGGGTACACCGTCAATAAAGCAATATTTTGACTTCCGTGTGGTTCACGGTGTTTCTTCGCATTCGCCAACCCTTCCACGGTCCCGTGCAGGCCAAAGATTTTTTGTAAGGGTTAAAAATACATTCGTGGTACACTCGCACCCTCGTAAAACCGCCACTGACTTAATATTTTTACCCTTTTCGGGAAAGGATTAAAAGGAGCAAAGTCGAGGGGAAAAAACGTGGAGCACCGAAAAACTCGCCGATTTTTCAGCCCTCAAAAATACCCCTCGAGTCCTCTTTACTGTTCAGAAATAAATCACTATTTTCGTTTCTCATGCCATCGTACAACCAAACATTTCTTCGCTCAACGGACTGGAAAAAAAACGCGTGAAAAAACAACTACCGTAACTTAGCCCAAAAGTCCAGATTTTTCGAGAATACCAAACGTGCCTCGACCCGACCAGCTATCCGCTTACCTGACCACTTCTGCCAAAGTTAACTGGACAACTTTTTTTTTAGCAACTTTACCGTAAGTTTAACGCTCGACCTTTTTGTCTAGAAAAACTCGGTTTTTCGTATTTCGCGGTGAAACAACTGTATTTTTTGCCCTTGAACATTCATGGAAATTGAAGATTCATTTTAATTCTTTAAACAAAAATTATTTTCTCATGCATAAATTTGTGTTTTGTGTTCCAGTGTAATTATGATGTCTTTTAAGGGCGGATCCTGCTTTAGGAGGCCTAAAAAAAGCGTTTCTAGGGGACTTTTTTTTAGGACAGAAAAAAACAAACGAGTCTAGCGAACTTTTCAGATTATTTTATCAGATATTTGAGCATTGTAAAAAAAAATTTTTAACAGAAAAATATTCAAACCCGACCGATTTTTATGTACGTTTGTACAGCAAGTGCATTTCCTCCTCCGTTCTCGCATCTCTTTTTCCTTAGAAAAATGATGAAAAAATGTTCACGAAGTAAGTTCAGTTGCGGGCTCAAAAATGTCAAATTTTGTTGTTTGGAATATGGAAAAAGTTCATAAATCGCAGAAACGTGGGACAGCGCAGGAAACTTTTTTTTTACATCAATCACAGCTTGGAAGAAGTTTTAAAAAATGATGAAACGATACGAGAGTGCCGAGAAAAACTTTTTTTCCTGTAAGTGACTGCAGAAAAGAGATTTTTAATAGGAAAGATCGAAAAATTTGTTCGCCTCGCTCATGAAATTCGCCAAAGATAAATCCTTTCCTGCGCGTCTGGTTGAAAGGCTCTAAAGTTCCTTTCTAACATAGGCGATGATGCTGGTCGTAAGGTCAGAGCAACGTAACTCAAGAGCAAGCTTCGGTTAAGTGTTCCGAGCTCCAAGAAGATTCTCACGTCTGGTTAACCCTCTGACCCATGCGTGGAAGCGTCGCGTGGGCTGTGGGCTCGTTAAGTTAATACGAGCCTCGCACGACGCACTACCGCGACTCTGGCGCGAGTCACGAGTCATCGGGACTCGCGACTCGCGATTGAGAGACACACACCGCCGTTCGCAATAAAAGTACCGCGATACGGGTCAAGAGAGGGAGAGAGAAAAAGCGCGAGGAGAGTCACGAGAGCAGATACAAATATTTTGCGTCCTTTTATTCCCTCAAATTTTTTCATTTCATTCAAACAACCTTTCTGCAACTTCGGGAAAACATGAACTGGGAGACGGAACATTTTAGATTGGCTAAGCAAAGTGATTCTGTGGCCCTCAAAGGAATTTGCTCATTTTTCGAGTAAAAAATCCTTTTCACTTTTGCTGAGTTCAAATTTTTCGAAACACGAGCACGACTCTTCATCGGTTTTCAAAATTCAGTCTTGAGACTTCGCCGCGTTTAAGTGAATTAGCAACAATTTAATGCCATTGTTCCAAAACTCTTGGAGCCAGACGGATTAAAATATACTTTAAGGTGATTTTTCGTTCCTCGGAATGTATTCTCGCGTCTCCCTCTCGATTCAAAAGAGCCAAGAATCTCTTGGCCCGTGTATTATATTTCCCTTTCCCCTCACATCTCACACACGTTGGATCGGTGATCGCGCGGGATCTTTTAATCTCTTGCGCAGCAAAGGAATAGTTTCGGTGTCATGACTCGACGCAACTACGTTGTCGAGTGCTCGTTGCCGCTGAGGAATATTGAATGAGTATGTACAGCCGAGGGCACACGAACGGGCGCGTTCTCGAGGAGGGTATAGAGCGAGGAATTCACGCCGTAAAGTATCCGTCCGCGGTTGGGATCGCGGGGCATTTATCGAGTCGGTACGCGGCCGCGTGCCGCGAGTTCCGATCGGTATCAGCCCCGTTCGATCTTTCTCCGATCGATGGTCTCTTGTCAAAGCTGCGGAGGGGGAGTGAAAAAATTCGAAAACGAATAAAGGGAAGAAAAAAATGTGGAAAAAGCTTAGCGTGCATACACACAACTACGAAAGTATCAATTTATTTCGAATGCCAGGCGGACGTGGGTCGAAGTAATCGCGGTGGAAAATAAGAAATTGAAGAGACCAACGGTGAGCGAGGAATGGCGTCTCAATCCTCGCAAACCCTACGCGAAAATAAGGAGGCTTTTTGTTCGTTGAATTCTTAAGGGAATGAGACAGAGGACGGAGGAATCGGGCGGCACGTTGAATCGAAATTCGTGTATGACGAGGTCTCTCCGGCGCGCACAAGAAGGGAGCCGCGACAAGCAAAATGTGTGTGAAATGGAATAAGAAGAGGAGAGAAAAAGAGATCCCGTCGTCTACGGGAGTAATTAAAAGCTCGCCGGATCAACGCAGTCTCGAGGAGTTATTTTCAGCTTGGTTCAATTAAAAGACGCGGGCGTGCGCGCGCGCATATGCGGAACGACTCATTGCCATGCCGGAACGAGATGAGTCAGTTCTCTTTAATCTCCGCGTACGCACGCATACGCTCGTACTAATAAATACACATTCACGCGCGCTTACGAGTATGTTTACGTTGACGAGGATTGTACGAGCTTTGCGTGTACTTCGGACCCTTGGGAGATCGTCATCTCTCCTCGGGCCCGAACGTTGACGTCACGGGGTGGCGTCATCGGTCTTTCAAAGCGCTGCGCGCGGCCTCGCAGCATTTCCCACACTCGGTGACCCCGGTAACCCCTTTACTCGAATTTATCAGGAAGTCTCGCCAGCTTTGCTTTCCCCGCGCAGTTCGTCGCGTCATAAACTCCAGAATTCTTGAAAATTATTTTTCTCCAATTATCCGCAAAGTTTCATTGGTGCTCCGCGTGCTGAAACGCTCGAAGGGATGTTTCATAAAAGCGTCTCATTAAAGCACTAAATGCTCCTTGAATTCTTCGCAATATTCCAAAGTCCTCGAAACCCGAGGGGCTCGAATTCAACGCGGCGCTTATAAAAAATAAGTCCCCGAGAACTGCAGAGCGATAATTAGAACAAGGCAATTAATTAAAACGAATGAATTACCAATGAAAAAGCGACCGATCTCGAGCAAAAATCAGGCAATTTCTTGTCTCGAAAAAGTGACAAAAAAAAATGGAAGGCTCGTTCCATAACGAAGTCTAATCCTTCGCGAATCCATTAAGATTTCGCGACACACTTACACGCGCGCGCACAAAAGTAAATCGTAGTCCGTAATTGGAGGTCCATTCTGCAGGCTTCGGAAGATTCGACACGGCCGAGGTGGGCGCCCGCGCTTCGCGGTTCTTCATTCCGAATTCTCGAATCGGGTGAATAGTTTTTCGAGATCGCGTTCGCCAGTGCGCGCTGCTGCTGGTCTCTTATTAGGAAAAAATCCTGGTCGAGCATCATCAAACGTACGCAAGCCGCGGCATCGCAGCTCCACCACCACTCGCGCGGTTATAAATATCAATTATACACTTCGTAATTCCGTGTATTAGCATAATTCACGAAGGGAACAAAAATTTATGTCGACCACCCAGTAGAGGAAGGTTCTACTCCGCGAAATCGAGAAAAAAAGGACAAATGCGAGGAGGGCGAGGAGTAGGAGAGGGCGAGAGAGACGGGGGAGAGAAGAGGACAGAAAAAATGGAGCGCAGGCAAGAGTTTGCGACGAGGACGAACGAAACGAACCAGAAAACTTTCGAGTTCAGGAGCGCATTGCGTAGAGGAATTCAGCGACGAATATAATCAGTGTGTGTCCCCGTAACAAACATAATTACAGTCGGAATCCTCTCCTGGGCGTTTCGATCGTTAAAAAACTCTTAAAACACGAAGATTATATGAATTGGAAATGGAAATTCGCGGTGTGTCACCACGTGCACGCGATGTATTACGATGCCGCCATTATGTCGCGAATTTCTTTTAATTTTTCACGTGTACATCCGCGCGTGTGCGTCTATAATGCGTGTTTTTTCGCTCCAGACACGCCTTATCTGCATAATCATTCGTTAGCGTTTTATTCAAGCGCGTAACACTGATTGTAGGTGGCAAAGTACGCGCCGAAGGGAGAACAGGTGGCAAGAAGATCGATCATTATACTGCGCCGACTATGCGGAGGCACGTGTGTTTCAGAGGATGCATCGAACCGTCTCGCTCTTCCCTCATCAAACGTTCGTACACGATCATTACTTCAATCGTACAAATGCGCGAATTCGCAGCGAGTGCAGCGAATCCCATTGAAGAGAAAACAAAACAAAAGAAACCTGAAAAAACATCGAAATTTTATCTCTCCTGTTTTATTCGAATCTCCGTTGCACTTCGCAAAACGCACCCCGTGGAAAATGCATTCGATAAACACGTTGATGCTGAACGCAGGAAGCTCTCTCAATGGATTAATGTTCGCCAGCGAACAGAATGAAAGGCTCACAATAATGTTTCTTCTATTTTCTACGTGTGTTGGTTAAATAAATCTTACGGTTGCGCACCTCGTCGTTGTGCATGGATTTTCTCTCGTGCGGCGCGAGACGATGATTGTCCTCGTAATTCAATACGCAAGTCATAATATCCAATTAAGCCGAATAGATTCTAATTTGGTCGATAGAGGGCCCCCCGACGCAATCTTTATATGCGGCACCGCGCGCGCGCGCGCGCTGGTGCTGCCGTAATTGAGGGAAGCCGGTGAATGTGCGGGAGATGAAAGTGAGAAGGAATCTTCGAGACTCGACTGATATTATACGTAGCGATACAAAAGGAATGAGAAGTTGGACCGGTTGGATCGAGAAAGTACGCGGGAGATGGGAGACCGGGGAGAAAGGGAGATGGAAAGTGCGCACAGTAGCTGATTATTCTATATTGAAACGAGCCCCCAGAACCCCGATTATTCGCGCGCCCAATCGAAATCGCTAATACCGATGTATTGGCTCTCCCGTGTCAAATTTACTGCTGACAAATCGCATTGTCACTGTAAAATATTTTTTAACCAGTTTTTAAAATCTGCAAAATCGCGGAATCTTTTTCCTTCCCGTCAGTCGAAAGCTCGAATTTTTCGTTGCGAATAACACAAAAAGATTTTTCTCGTCTTCAGGAATTTCGTTTTGACTACGTCGTGATGTGATGTCAAATCGTTGGTTGCGGTACTGAAATTTTCTATCGAATTGAAAAACCGTATGTTTCCGGAAGAACTGTGTGCTCTGTGGAAGGGCTTCGTGGTTTGTACTTTGCGTACGGAAATCCCTGTGGATTAATACGCCCAGATCGACTCTCTTCTGACTCCTCATCCCCAGACATGCAATCTTCCGCAAATTCCATTATACTCTTTCGCTCTGACGAGAGCGTAGGAACGGCCGTTACGAGCAGCATAAACACACTGATTGGGTTTATAAAAATGATTTCGATTGGGAATACGATGCGCGAGAAAAAGAGAAGAGCGCGGGGCGCAGTATGCAAATCATCACGCGGTGCACTTCCCCTCGCGATTTCGTTTCAAATTCGTTATTCGTTGCGCGTGAATGTTTCAATAACCTTTCGGTCAAATATAAGATTGAAAAAGCTTTTTCAATAGTTTCAAAAATATTTTTTGTTTTTCAGCCAAAATCAATTAACCAACGAAAAAGCTCGTTTTGCCTCGGCTCATGGGGGAAAAAACTTTTTTATTTTTTGTGCTGTGAAAAAACTCGAGCATATAGCGAGCCCGGAGAAATGATACGCTGCGAAACTTCAAAAACTAGTAAACCTCGAAGGGAAAATCTCTCGCCCGAAAATGGTTATTCGGAGGCGTTTAAAATAATGTTTTGTCAGCAGATAGATTGAAAAATATTGCAGAATCGCGAGTACATTGCACCGCTTCGGTTGAAGCCTTTTGTTTGATCAATCAAAATATTTGCTCGAGCGTATTCGACGACGCAATAAAAAGAGGTAAATAAATAGAAACGAGAATGCGAAAAAAAGTAAAATCGAGCTCGTCAACACGGAGGATTGAGCAGAAAACGAGTTTGCAATTTCCATACTTCGAGTGTATTTTTCAATGGCACTCTTTTCCATTTTATTTCATCTCGTCTCCTCTCTATATATAGACGGACGGGAGAATTCAAGAAGAGTGATAACCGTTAGCCTCTGGGGAAATTTTTCATCGAAACTCTCCGTTCATTAAACTTTCACTCGATATTTGTCTCTCTGCCTCGCTCCGCCGTTATCTCCTCGCGTATATACCGCGCGGCGCGGTAGGATTAAACTTTTTTGACGTACACGCACGCTGACGTTGAGAAATGATTAGTCTTGTCGTTGAAACCTACCAGGCGGAGCGTCGTTTCCGAAAGAGGCTTTTTTATGGTGGCTCTTTGGGTGCATTGTCTTCGAATTTGGCTGGGATAGAAAAGGGAGGTTTAACGATTTTCTATCTTTTTCTCTCATTTTTCATTATGATGATACATAAAAAGCGAAAGATTGAAGTTCGTACCTGTAATCCCGATGGCTTCACGTGTGCATGCAAAGATCCTTGACAATTAGCATCTCGGGGCAGCGAGAGGGGGGAGTTAAAAGTCCCTTGGATAGTGAAGGGTGCTCGAGCAAATATTGACTGCTTCGGCGACGGGGAATTAAAATAAGAGAACAAAAAGTACGGCAGCCCGATTCAGGGTGGTCGGAGCTCTGACTCTTCGTCAAACAAACCCTCTCCGGGTGCTTTTCCTCTCGTCTCTCTTTCTCTCGCCAAATTATCATATTATTTCTATTAGACAGTTCGCTACCCACAATTAACGCGGTCGACTCACGAAATTAACGAACCGAGACGCTTCTCCCGAGCACCGCGCTTGTCACAGTCCCCTTAATGTTTTTTTCCCCATTTTTTTTCCACCCAGCAGACAAAAAACCTGTTCTCGTCTGGACGTTTGTTGCTCACAAAGCAGACGACTCAAACGTACGTCGCGCACATACGTATAAGCACGCGATAATACGTGCGAGGTTACGAGGGTACGTGTCGGTATAACGCGGAACCCCAAAGACTCGACAAAGTCTCGGGGATGGGCGCGTCTTTTATACGAAAATATATTTTGTTTTCTTTTATTTTGCTTTCTCTCTCGCTCCCCTTAACTTCCGCTAATTAATGCTGTGCGAGGAAGGACCGTGAAGATAATTGGAATTATGCTAGAAGACACCCGCAAAAGAGCCTTAAAGAGCCGCGAGATGAGACGCGCGTGAGAAAAAACGTTTTTCGCTTTTTTGCCCTTTGCCCGAGACGCGACGGATGTAAATGACGTCACGTGGCGGTTTTCCACACTCGGTCATAATTCAATTCGCCGCTGTTCGAACCGAGGAGCTGAAGCCAGAGTGTCTTGTTCCAGCGACGAATGTTGAAGACGCTCGATTATTTCGCGTTCTTTCGAATAACCAAACTTTTACGGATTCAATAACGCGCCGCATTTTTTCGAAACGTCGCAATCAAAGCTCGACGAGAGTATCAAACTTTCCTGAACTTTAAACGCGAACGAATTCCCTTCGTTTTCACTCGGCTGTCCGCCCGACATTGAATGGAGAATTGCAAGAATCATTTTTTCCTCCAACGTCCAACGTTTCGATCGAAAAGCCTCGAGCGATCGTATCAGAGATTGTCAAACCTTCCGACACACGTTACCAATTTATTACTAGTTTACGAATAGAAATTACACACATATAGTTTGTCGAACGAGAGATAAATTGTGAGCTCTTTGATTCATGGATTTGAGCACGTAAATATTCGTATAGAAACGTACGTGCGTGTGTGTGTGCGCGCGCCTATGTTTTTAGAGGATTTGTGATTACGAGCTTTGCGTGGACACAGTATCAGACACATTTATGTAAAAGCGACTGAAAGTAGAAGACAAAAATAAAAATGAAAGAAAAAATAACATTGAAAAAGAGGACAGAAAAGATAGACCCGGGTCGGGAGATTTTTTCGTTTCCCAGGAGCACGTTCGCACTCCGTCAGCCACGCGCGTTTTTCCCATGGTTTTTAACATGCCGACGGTTAGCATAATCGATCCATTCCCATTCAATATTCAACCGGAGACAAGAACGGAGGAACACTTCGATCAAGTTTAACCGCACCTGTACCGAAAGTTCGCACACGCTTCTCGCTTTTTCTCTGCGTCAATAGTTTTTCTCTCTTTCTCTTTCTCTCGCAGATAATCGTAGATTTTCCTCTGGACCGCGAGCGCGGCTCTGAGAGCGGAAATAAATTTTGATGATCCACGATATCGTGAAAAGTTGGCGGGAATTTGCATATCGAGCTGTCGTGACACCTTGTTTTATTACCCCTTTTCGTGGAAGTTAAAAAATAAATCCTACAAAACACGATCATGTAAATGAGAACTCGTGTTACATCACGAGCGGTCGTTCCTTTGACCCTTGCTGACTCGTGGACGCGCGTGGCCTGGCATTTACTTCGAAGCCATTTTCACGAAAGCAGAATACAAAATTCGACAATTAACAAGAAATTGCACGAGAGAAAAATCTAGATTTCAACTCGACGCAGAGCGATTCGAATCGTCCACAAGCTGCTCCCTCGAGCCCCAACTTTCGTTACAATTTCGCAGTATTTTCAGGAGTATTCGGAGCTAAAATAATGACCGACTCTACAAGTCTCTCTCGCCAGCACGATCCCAAATTCCACGAAAATCGAGCTCGTCGTTCATAGACGCGCATAACACAAAGGCGTTTGCTTCAACCCCACCGGATCTCAAAAATATCCTCTTTTTTACAACGCTCAGAGCAGGGAACGGCCTTAAAGTACTGAATAAAATTATTATGATAAAACCCCGATTAATTTGGAGCTCCAGGCAACTCCGGTAGTAGAACGGAGCGTCGAGATCCTTCCTAAGCCTCGTTTGAATAAGGCTTACGAGATAAAATAGATATACATTTGTGTCCCAGTTTATGAGAACGCATATGCACAGAAATGTGCATGTGAATGAAGAATCGGACGTTACTATGGATGGAAAAGATATATTTTCACGAAAGAGCATGTCTCTCGCGTAGTGCGAGTTAAAAAGACGAAAAAATGAGCGTTTAAGGTGGATATTCAGGGACGATCATTAATAATGTCGGATTAAATGGCCGGGAGCATTAAACCCACCGTGAGATACCTAAACAAAATCACCCAATCCTATTTCACGTTTGATACGCACTTGCAGTCGTATAGGACAAAGGAGTCTCTCGAGCGGACGAGCTGGGCATGCATCATTTTGGAATGTCACTGTCATCGTCTTCGTGACGCAGCTTCGTCGCATTTCTTAATCGAAAATAAGATCTCATCGGTTCTGGAACGCGAGATCAGAGATCTTTGGACGGGAAACTACCCTGCCTTAATCTCTCGCATTGGCCGGAATCGATAAATCGTTTTGAATGAAGTGCTGGGCGCAGGGCGAGGGGGCAAAGGATCGAAGAGCGAGATGGGAAAGATTCGGTAAAGATGTTTAAGGGTATTTTGACAAATCGTGATGTTCGAATGTGTCGGGGCTTCGATCATTATTCATATTTTCCAGGTCATTTTTGTCACGATTAACGTCAAAGCCCACTTTTGTACGGTTTCGAAAAACCTGTTGTTGGATATTTGCAGTTATCGTCGCTCGATATAAAGTTTTTTTAATAACACTTGGAAGTTTGGAAAATGATTGTGAGAGCTTTTTGTTTCTTCGATTTTTCAAACATGAGTTGAGCTTTGATCACGCATCGAACAGAGCAGAAAGATGAATTTCGTGGCAAAAGATCGAGCCAATGATTCGAGAAACCCGTAAGCTTACACAGCCGCAAAATGATGGGAAAAAACTTTCTTTTTCTACCTGTAAAGTTGGCGTCTCCAGGTCAGAGCCACCCCTCCGACGTCTGTCGTCTCACTCGTCGAGTCGAATGTCACCCTCCCTGTCCCTCGTGCGAGGAGAGTCGTTCGTGTACCGAGTAGTAAAATTAATTTTGCAAACACTTTATTGTTCGCCGTTTCGTTTTATAGAGGCTCGTGCGAATTACTTTTATGATAGACGAACGAAAGGGAAGAGAGAGAGAGAGAGAGGCGATGTGCATGCGACACGAGACGCCATGAAAATTGAAATCGTTTATTCGTCCGTCGCGTCATCGGCAGCCTAAATTTTCCGTTTTCCCGGAGCACAACGTCACGACAAAGGGCTCTCTTCGTCGAAAATTTTCCCTGTTTGACTGGAAAATTATAACATCGAATAAAAAGTCCAAAGTCAGTGATTTATCTCAATCGAATTTTTCATTAGAAAAATTTTCATCGATTTTACTAAACGTATTGCCATCGAGTCGCCAATAAATATCGACTCGATCCGAAACAAATTTATTACTGACAAAACCTCATAGCAGTGTACGCCGTTGCATAAATTTGGTCCGTCGGGAAAAGTGAAAAAGTGCCTCGAGCAATTTAGCGGTCAAGCAACCGCGTGCAGCTTTATCAGCCTCGTTATAACTGTGTTGTTTCAAAAACGAGATGCCCGAGGCGTAGTTTGGCTAATAATGAGACCGATAAGGCTCCATGTGTAAACTCAGTTCCATGATTTCCTGCGCATTAAAATTACACGATCAGAGAGTGGACCCCCCTGGGGAGGCACGAACCAATATTATCACACAAAAATAGAGAACCACCGGCAATAATAATAAGCATTAAACGACGAAGCAGACGAGAGCGAAAAAAGCATGAAAAAATGAAGAACGAAGCATAAAGATCGCAATCGCGGGAGGCCCATCCTACTATATTAATGAATTCTTAGATGTGTTCGATTCCTGGGAAAACGTGACGCGAATCTATCGAATCTCGTATTACAATTTATAGCACACGATGTTTGCGTTGCGTCTATACACAATGTTTCATTTTTTTCGAAAACGTTTAATTATGCAAATAGAAATAAACCGGGGGAGAAAAAAGTAACGAAAAAGGCGGAATTCCCAGCGGGAAACAGAGTCTGGTTTAATTAACTGCATCGGCATTTGAGATCCGAAGGATTCTCGCGGCTTGATTTCTTCTCGCGAGCCAGCGGTACACCGCGATTAGCACCGGGATCACTGCGAACGGGCTTTCCAAAAGTGCGTGGGTGCGTCCGAGAGTTAACACGGGATCGAGTACGTGTTTTTACATACTTATAGACAATACATGCGCGTGTATACGAAGATCGATGTATCTTCGGTATCGCACATACACCGAGAGCTTCGTCTGTGCGCGTATAAAATCGTGGATACGGGGACTCGCGCGCGCGCGCGCGCGCGCGCAAGGCGAACAGAACGTATCGTGTATCTCGCGTGGATGCGCGCGTGTTCCCAAGGATTCCCATGGTGTGTCCCCCGAGAGAACGCTATCGACGCGATTAGGCACGAGAGTCCTCTGTCAGCGGGGGGGCCATCCCGTATCTCACGCGGAGAGAGAATAAAACAACACGAAGATAGCGAGAAAGATGGCGAACGTATTGCGTTATGGGCAAGGTGTAAAAACCCGAGGTGATTACGGAGCCGCGAGGGAACCTGGATGCCCCCCGCACATCTTACCGACTATTATACGCGTGGGCGTGAATTACTGACAGTCGTACATCCACGTTCTACGAGAAATTCTCCCGGCGTGTGTTCGTCGCCATTTAGCGAAACCTTAGCGTCAATGTTCCGCTTTTTTCGTCTTCTTTATACACGCATTTCTTTTTATTCTTGGCTCGACTCGAATTTGTGCCGCGCGGGGCTCGGAGAAAAGGTCGCGGAGAACTGTTCGCAAGTCAGGAGATATGGTGATTTGGACAATTCTTTAATTTGCTTCTTCATTGATTTTCCAAGTCCGCTGAATGGAGAATCGAAGGAGATTCTTGACGATTCGATTATGACGGATTTTCGATGAATCTTTCTGTTGGATTTTATCCTGTTGGCTTCTACTTTCCATTCAACAATTAAAGCGCATGCACGAGGTACCTTAAGTCCTGGAATTTAGACACAGTTTCAACGGCTAGTCGACTGACACGCATTTCGAAGGGTTCGTCTTATCGGTTATTGAGACAAACGCGCTTAAATATCAAGAAAAATATACAGGATTACAGGGACTGTGCGTAAAAAATCGTTTATCTTTCCATATTACGAATGAACGCTTCTTACGAAATTTTTAATAGCATTGATTATTATAATAACAATAAATAAAAGAAGAGCGACTTGAAGAGCAAGACAAGAGAGTTCACTAATAGCTTCCGAAAAAAACACACGTCATTATATTATCTTTCTGTTCGATAATGTAGAATAAAGATAAAAGATTGATTAATAATATTTCTTCGTGTCCAATTATTATACTGACATTATTTCCTACAAAAGGTTAAACAGGTAATGAAGGTTTTGTCTTACTAGTAATAAAGATATATTACCTTAAAGATTGAACGAAATTGGTAATGCGAGTACTCGTATAACCTCACATTTGCTTATTTCGGTATTTTGTTTCTTCTTGGTTAGCCCATTCCTGTCACAGTCTTCTGTCTTTTTATTAACACTCTTTTCTTTATTCACTTCCCTTTGTGTTTCTCTAAAGTGATTTTTTACATAAAAAACTGTAGTATTTTAGCGAGAGACGAATGAAATTTGGGGTTCAGTCAGTGACGAATCCCCGATTAATTAATCGCTCGTAATTTGCTTCGCCAAAAGATAAGTTGAAAGGATGTATTTACAATTTTGAATGACTAACTTTGACATTAATTTAGAGTGGTAATATCTTTAATTAGGAAGTCAAAATCGACCCAATTTGGACACCCATAAAATACGATTAATATTTAATATACGTATTTAAATACGGTTAATATTTATCCCAGATCCTTTGAAACTTAAATTTTTCTGTCACCGATCGTTTCATTCGTTTAAGTATTTTGTGATTCCTTTGATTGGAATAAATTCTAGGGAATCGGGACTTGGAGCAAAAGGGAATTTTCAGTGAGAAAAGAATCATCGACGAAATGAAAAACGAGTCTCCGTTACAGGCAGGCGTCGTAGTAATCGCGAAAAAAGGTTTCTTGGTCAAGGAGAGAAAGCTCAGCTCAAGGTTTTTTGTCATTAATCGAGAGGGCAACCTGAGATGAAACAAACGAAGTGCAAATTCACGAGGCCGTGAACGGGAACGAAACTTTGCTTCATCGAGCACCGAAAGTACGGATGTATAAGTAACTCGTTCGGACGTGAGAAGCAACGCGATACGTCTGCGCAATCCGTCCTGCCGACGAAATAAAAATGCGTACATAACGATCGGGAAAGAAAAAACGAAATGATGGAAAAAAAGTCATCGCACAGGTTTCGGCTCGATATGCGCTTGTCACGTACCGAGCGGAGTCGGAATCGTGTCAAAAGAAGTCGAATACCTTAACGTGTTAAGTATGCGACCGTATGAAAGTCCCTTCATTCGTGACGATCGCTATTTTCCCTGATTTCGTTATCCATCTTTATGAAAGTCGATATTTTCCTTTATTAAATATAAAATTGTCTTTATCACGTCAATTTTTCGTATGAATTGTTCTTCCGTGATCCAGTTTCCTCCCTATTTTATTTCCGTGTCGATAAAATGTC
Organism: Venturia canescens; assembly: GCF_019457755.1. Taxonomy (NCBI): domain Eukaryota; kingdom Metazoa; phylum Arthropoda; class Insecta; order Hymenoptera; family Ichneumonidae; genus Venturia; species Venturia canescens. Next base: position 9,103,848 of record NC_057423.1, on the reverse strand, counting down.
GATTTCTCAGTGAGAGTCGAAGAATAACAGTTTTTTCGTTTTAATGCAATAAACGAAATTGATGTCGTTGATTGTTGAAATTTCAGGAGATTTCCAACATTGTAAATAATCCTCCGAATAAATCTGACAAACGAGAATCCGTCATTCGTTGGTTTTGACTATTTACGGTGTCCGAAAAGATGAGCCTTTTTGAAGGAGCGAAAAAATGTAAAATTCGCGTGGCACTCGCGCGGTCACTCTGCTCGCGTGCCACGTCTCATGATGTTTCATTATTTTTTGGAGTTTGACAATGCGTAACGGAGAACCCTTTAAAAAATACAGCACAGCATAAAAAGGGTAAATCTGTGAGCGGGTTGAGCTGAAAGCATTTTCGCTGATCACCAATAAAAGGGTTTACTCTTCGACTGGTTAGAGTGGTCGAAGGATCAGTGAAAACCTCCAATCCTTTTGAAGCGCTGGCCACGAGTAGGCAAAGTTCTCGTCACCAAGGGGTTGAAAGTGCTTACAACCCCTTAACAACCCTTGCAGTTTCATTATTCTCAACGGGTTTAGTCGAAAACTCATCGCGTTCGTTGGCGAGAGGAGCGGCAAGAGAAGTAAAAAGTGAAAGTATCTGGGAGAGAATTTTTCGGCGGAGGTTTGTACCGTGCTCCATCAAGATTTTTACAACTCTTTTTACAGTCGCTGGAAAATAGCGAACGTGAGCGTAGGGCTGGGAGGGTTGGAAAAAAATGAAAAATTCGTTTAAAAAAACGGGGAAAAGGAGACGCAACTCTTGCTAAGCAAGGGTTTATGGGTTTCCTTGGAGATTTTTTAAGCGAGCTTTATGGAGCCTTTTTAAAGGCGTGTTTGCGCGACTGCTTTAACCGAGTAGCCCAAGCACGAGTTCCACCCTTTTACAACCCTTGCAAACTTGACCCTTCTAGCTGCATCTTCTTTTTTCTTCTTCCCTTTTTTTACGACTTAATTGCCTTCCTCCGAATGTCCAGCAGAAAATGGCTCTTCGGCCAACCCCTTGAACCGGGGTTTCTCCCCTTTCCGATCAGGTAAAAAAATACACTGCGCGACTCGCAAAAATTTTGCGGTTTCACCAATACTACGTGTTTTATTGCCAACTTGCAACAAGTCTCCTTGGCAGAGCCGACCACTCTTTCCGCTTGTACCCCTTAACGAACATACCGTTTTTCACTCACGAGGCAAAATAGTGGTTTTTATGGTGGCCAAGCCTTTTTACGAGATTCTCGTTGAAGGTCTTTCCTCGTAACGACTGTGTATGCATTCTTTTCTCCAATGACACTTTACCCAAGCATCATTTTTCTCACTTTTTATCTTCATTTTATTTTGACCGTTTGAGGACAACTCAGTGGTCTGCTGATGTTTGAATCTTCAGAACTGTCTTTTCTAATAAAAATAATACAAATTTTTAAAAACCCTCAAATTGCTTGCCAGCATTATTCCAAGAATTTTCAATAATTCTTTATCTCGAAAACCTTCAAAAATCCTCGAAATCCAGATAAGAGCTTTCGATCGCCTCACCTTTCATAATCGTTAAGCGTCATTGACTCTGATTTTCAATATCCAAAGTTTTCGATCCCTCGTTCCCGCGTCATCTATTTTACCTTGTTTGGACAAAACAGAGGAAAGCAGATAACCGAGCACATTGGAAATATTGAGTTTGCATGGATATCGAGTCCGGTGATCCGGCATGGTTGAGTGAAGGGAAACACCGCAGGGCCAAAGGCAGAAAGGAGGCATCGAACCCACACCGTAATCCATCAAATTTACAACCCCACCATTTGCATACCGTTGCATATCCAACTCGAATATATATCCATGTACAAGAGTCTCCCTTACTCTTTTGCAAAGGCTTAAGAATTCGCCAAGGCCGAGCCACCACTGAGTTTTATGATTTAACCCTAATTGAAGAGGTAAGTTTCGCCAGCTTTGGACGATCCGAACCCTCGCAGGGAGGCAGTTATTCAGCAAGAGTTGTAAGACACTCCGTGCCAAATTTTCTTCGCCAAATATACTCTGCAGATGCAAATTGTTGTCGAGTTGACTCCACCACGTGCACGTCGTATAATTTTCTCTCTTTCTTTCTCTCCGTCTCTTTCCCTCTATTTACCGGCGTTTACAACTCCCTTGAAACGTTCGCTAGCGCACAAATTCGTTTGGCATTCCTCCATATTTACGATATATTTCAATGTCAAAGTTCAAATCTATATTCCAGAGTTTAGAGTCACATCGGCGAATAATCATTCGGTTATATTTTCTCTACGCGTCGAAATGGAGGGTGACGTTGTGACACGAACACCCTCCGAGTGAAAGTCTCCAAATTTTCAGCAAGTGGACAAGCGAAGTCCGCCATTTCAATGCATTTGTGCAAGATTTTTTTTCCTCGTAGGACTACTTCTTTTTTTATTCGGAGCTCTGACCATTTTTCCCCCACGAATTTATCTGCTTAATCCGCTCGGCCCGATGTCTCGACCGAGGACCATCTGGAATCGACTAATTTATGAATTAATTGAAATATAAAAGTGTCGCCTGAACTGGAATTATTCTCATGGGGAAAAAAAAAACAAATTCACGAACCTTTGCAAGTTTTTTTTCTTGCAATATTTTTTGCTTTTACTGGAGTTGCCAAATAACTGATTGAACACAAACAAAAATTTATACAACAGGTTTGCATCAAGTTTTATTTTGACTGATTTTGTGAGTTTTTCTACTTCGAACAAAAAGGAAAAAAATTGACTTTATTACCTCAAAACCTACTCTTTCGAGTATGCAAATTTTCAAAGAAATGAATAAATATAATTAGGAAAAAAATTCTTGGAAAAGTCACCGAAATGGGAAATTTCTTCTCAAAATTACGGTGGAACTATTGAGAAAGGTGAATCCAATGAAAAATCTTTAATCTATTGCCTCGATCATTGCACATTATTGTTCCGACCGAGGACTGTGGCCACGCGCCGCTCAACCCTTTTCTCGTAATCCGTACCACGGGTATAACTGTTTCTCCGCAGGCTTAAACCTTTCCAGGGAGATCCCACTGGCGAGGATAATGATGACAGTGCACCGAGGATTAACCCTTTCCGGACTAAACAAGACCTCCTTTTTCGATGGAAATGGAAAGTGAGAAGTACCATTTGCCCATGGGATTGTATCGAAAGGAAAGCATTGAGATTCTTTCGGTTGAACGGAATCATTGATTTATGAAGAAGAGACGACCATTTTGTCTTTTTTATACGAAATAATTGAAACGTCCGATAATAAAAAAAGGAAAACAACGACGATGAAAAACGAGTTTTCGTTCTCAGCGTTAATAATTATGAAAACGAGAATTTGCATCGAGAGTTGATAAATGGAGAAATTGCGATTTTTCAGTCACCTTCTCGAACGTGGATTTGAGAACGCTGGAAAAGTGAATAAATCGAAAAACCTCGACGACCAGGAAAAAGAATGGGAAGAGCTCGAAAGGGTTGGCGGTTCAGGGAAAGGGTTGTCGCGAAGACTCCCCGAGCAGAGGCTTCTTCCGGTGAATAGCACATTTTCGATCCACGTTCGGAGGAAGCCGAATGGTCGATTCCCCCCTCCCTCGAGACTAATGACGGCCAATTAGATGGGTCAACTTTTTCACGCTGAAAAGTACGAGCTATAGGCAGCCTTCGATGTTTTTTCATCTCAGAAATCGTGCTGTTCTCGCGCGTCTGCAGCGAAGGAAAAAACTAGAATTTTTTGCTCTCTTCCCGGGGCCGCGAAAGGGTACGATTTTTTTCTCTATCACGCTCCCGAAACACATTTTTACGATGTTGAGCGCGTAGACGTTTTCCGGAGTCGGGGCTTGAGAGACGCGAAAAAAACGTTCCTCGAACGTTTACGATTGAGCTTTGTGTGCTTTTTTGCAGTTGTCGTTTTATTTGATAAAAAAAAAAAAGAGTAGGAGTGAAGTTTATTTTCTTAAAACGACTAAAAAGACCGGAAAAATACAACGTCGTATGATCTTTGAAGAGTAAACACAATAATACGACATCAGGGCTCCGAGCATAATTTTTTTCCTCTTCGCGCAGTTAAAAATGCGGAGAAAAATGTGCGTCTTTTTTTTTGTTCTCGAACAACAAATCTCGTGTTTAGGGTGAGCCGAGGATGTCAGCGCGAGGGAGTTAAGAATCGTAAAAGACGCAACTGCGTGTCGGCTATTTGTCGAGAAAGACGAGCACAATCGTATGTTTTTTTTCCCAAAAGCCCGTTCTCGAGAAAAACTAAAATCAAGCGAGGAAAAATATACGAAGGCGAAGAAAAATTCGTCCAATAAATCACATCGGATGCGCGCTAAAATTGAACGTACTGCAACGCTTTTGCTTTTTTTTCCTCCAACAATTTCCGCCAGGAGCAAACGCTAGCGGGAATTTTAAAATAGCCTAAAAAACCCGCCTCACTTTGACGTGTCTGCACTGCCTCCAGGAAATTATTCTTTTCCTAGGAAAATATGGAGGAGCACCGTAAAAGCGGTGCACACACGAAATTAATTGCAGGAAGGACGTAAACATGTGTGAGCCTCGTCCTAATAGGAATATTTCGATTCGCGGGGACGCCAGTCGTAAAATTGCCTCGGGTTCGCGAGTCCCCCAATTTATCCCGCTGGCGACGCGTTCCCGATCGTATTTTCCGGCGCGGCGTGCGGACGCGCCGCTGCGTGACTGGCAGAAGAAAAACGATCGATAAAAAATCAAAAGAAGATAAACCCTCGAGGATTTTTACTATTTAACCGTCGCAATCCATCGCGCTTTGTTTACTCGAATTTAACATTTATTCCAAAAGAATTTCTCGCTCCTCACAATAAAAGCAAGATAAAAATGGTCAGAAATGTCCTGTCGCATTTACGCCGCGCACTTCCGCGCCAGGAAACAAAACCACTTAACTCATATATATAAATAAATAAACACATAAAATATATCTCACATCTCTCTATACATATACAACACGTACATACCATAAATACAGCAAATAGTCGGAACATTATATTGCAGTAATTCCTCGCGACAGACACCCGTCTTATCTCGGTGAGATCTCGTCAGCCTCCCGTGGAGCAAGAGCGCTATCAAAATCTACGTCCTCGCACGTTTCACGACTCCGTGTCTCAGTATTAAGCGTTTTGTCATTATTCTTCTCATTCGTGTGGGACACTAGCCCGAGGATACACGTACGAATACACGTAGTCTCGTTTGACGCGGAAGTTTCGTCGTATATCAGAAATTCGTGATCGGCCTTAGTATTTTAAATGTGTATAGTGCTTAACACATGTATGTGTTATTAACGACGATGGAACCCCATGGAGTTTCTCAAAGTATCAAATTTATGCTAATCAACACGTTTCAAATTTCATTATTTTTTCCTTACGTTATTTACGATTGGGACGCATTAGCCGGCACGAAAGGAATCGAACTTTTTTCATTGTTGCTTTTTTCTTCCCCTCTTCCCATTTTCGATGGGAGAGGAAGAAATTCCTGGTCGCTTGTCTCTCTCGCTCGCTCTCTTTGGACGATCGTTTCTTCTCTCTCGGGGAGACGCACTTCAATCTGATTTAAACACACAGTTGGAATCTGTGAAATAGGCAATCGATGGTCCAGACTCCCAATAAAAGTTAAAAAAATTACGAAATAAACGAATTTAAGTGATGCGAAATTATGCTTCCTTATCGAAGATCATGATTGGTTAGCACTTTTGGCCATTAGTTACTCGAATATGGAGAATCTGCTTTCGGGGTTTTTTCTTCGTCGATACTTCAAAATTGGTTTCGTCATTGTCGCTCCTCTACGAGGACGCTAGTTTTAGGAGTTCACTTGAAATGTACTCAGATCCGGAGATAAATAATCTCGGCAAATATTTACAATGCTTACTTTCGCTAAAAGTCGTCCTAAAACTTTTCTTTCAGCATTATTATCAATGAAAAATGATACGGGCGTCAATTTTAGGAAGGGGGAAGGTACAAAAACCGAAAAATATAATTTTGAGAGAATCCTAATGAAATTTCAGTTTATTCGCAACAGCCATCAGTGCAACAGTCCCAAAATCTTTGGCAACGTTTAATATTGATAAAAAATTATATTACGATTAATTTCAAGAATGGTGAAGGCAAAAATACACACAATTTTGTTTCTATGAACGAAATTTCGTTTCTTATCAATTTTAATGCTTAAAAAATAATTAGCCATGCTTTTTAACAAAAGTGAGTATCGTAAATATTTACCATAATCGAAAATTAGAGATTAATAATCGAGATAAACGATCCCAAGTAGGCAACGTTTCCTTTAAGGAAGTTGAGGCATTAGAACGAAAATGATGTCATCGCTTTTAAACCGATAGCATCTTATAAAGTGAAGTGTACAAAAAAATCAGTTAAATTTTCAGACAGTTTAGGAGCGTCGTTGCTGAGAAAAATCAATAACAATTTGGGCCAAATAACACGTTATCTTATGGAAGTCAAGACACATTCAGTGATATCTCTGTTAAAAATGATGCTTAAAATATGAAATTTTTTGGGCAACATGAGTAAGGCTTGCTGAATAATGTCAATTTTTTCAGATTCTGTTTCCCGTGCAGTTTTTTGAGGCCAGGATCGTCACCGTCCGTGTTTTCGACTGAGCTTTCACCAGTTTTTCGTCTTTTTTCCCCAATTCTTCTTCAAAGTATATGCAACATTGCCGAACTGTAAACTGGCCTAACTTTTGAAAGGTTGAAACTTTTGGGCAAAAAAAATGACTGTACGGCCTCAACTTCCTTAAGACTGAGCGGAAAATTGGCTCGTGCATAATGTGACGTTACTTATGCATACACCGAATGGCGAATACGTGCTATCCGTTCGTGAATTTATTAGACTCCGTATTGAGCGATCAAGACATCGCGATGTCCTCGCGTGTGTCTAGTCCACGCTTATATGGATTGAAACGCTGAGTGCGCGCGTGGCAGCCTTAAATGTCGACGGACTGCATATACAGTTGTCATTAAAGGTGAAGGATGAAACTCTTATTTATGACTTAATGAATTGCCTCATTGTGAAAATGTAAATTGAATAACTGGACTTTACTATTGTGACTCGGTAGAGTTCTTTGACTGCGTGCAAGTTTTTTTTTATCGATTTAGTTCTCGTTGCAGAGTTTAACGATTGATTTTGAGAAATTCGAATGAAAAGTTCATCTTCATGGAGGAAAATGACGCGTTTGCAGACGTCCAAAATTTCCGATGACGTTTCTCCGCAATCAGATGATTTTTCTTTCAACAATTCCATCGAGCTCGCGTGACCAACTCGCGTCTATTCTAACCGAATTGTCCGTGAATTTTTATTGAAATCGCGACAAATAAATTGTCTAATGAGCAATGTGAGAGGTGTCACGGCGCACGTAAACTGCTCCGTATTTTATTTATTTATTGCGTTCTCGCGGAAAATCTGCTGTCCGAATCTATGCAGGGCCGGAATCCGCAAATAAGATGGCATTTCTAGACATTTTTTGTATTCGCGAAACCGGTAGAAACGGATTTTAGTTTGATTTTTGGACACTTGGGGCTCCGCATACGATCGCTCGATGACAAGAGTTTCGTGGTCCGTTTGTGTGCGTCATTATAAGCAAAGAAAAAGGAAAATTAGTTGTTGCTCGGTGTGGAAAAAAGTGAGAGAAGAATCCGACTGACTCACGTTTAAATACCGAAAGCGTCGATAATAACTCGGAGTAATGATAGTACGGTCGTGACTACATTTACGCCGAAGCCGATAATTAAATTGAGATAAATGGATCCCCGGCCCCTGGCCTCCGCGGAGCTGCATTCTCGTTTGTCTCCTTCGGAACTGTGGCTGTTGGCATCGACGAAGAAAAGGAGTCGGCGAGGAGAGCGAGAGAGCGGGGGGAGGTCGCGTGTGCGAGAGATGCGCGGGGCTCGCGTGATTCACGCGGCCTGCCGCTCGCTCCAAATAAATTCGTGCGAGTGAGCGAAACAGGTAGTTCTGTACTCCCACTCGAGGTGCGTCCTTCCCCCACGCGGGGGAAGCGCGGTATCACGTGCTGTCGCGGAGAGCGACGGAGAGAGCGAGCGTCGCCGCCGACGGTGGCGCGTCTCTCCTAAGCCTTTCGAATCACGGCGTCCCACGCGACGGTCGTCCGTCCCCCCACTTGGAGCCGGCGCGTATGTGTCTACGGCGATTTACTCGACACACACGCGAGCGGATGATCTCCGTACGTTCCTTCGGTCGGACGCTCTCGCGGAGCGAGAGCTCGATCGCGCGATGGAAGGAGGGAAAAGCGCAGCGGGGAGAAAAGGACGGGAAAAATGTGAGGGAGCGAAAGACGGAGCTGGAGAGAATACGAGAGGGAAAGAGTCGCTTCCCCACCACCCACGAGTCTCGCAGAGCCGTCTCTCTCGCGCGAGCGGCACGCTCAGTCTCGACCACGCACGAGCGAAGGTCACGCCGCGAGTAGGGGGCAAGTGCGGTGGGAGAAAGAGGACGGGGGTCTTGACCAATGAGGGAGCGTCGGTCGCACGCCGGGTCGAATCCCACCGGCTCCATTGGCGGCGAAGCTTCGTCGCTTCTCGCTCGCTCCAAAGCCTCGCGGAGTCCTCGACTCTCTCGCTTTTTTTCTTTCTGTATATCTGTATATACTCCTGGGAGCGGAGACTCTCGCTCTCTTGTTCAGTGTCTCACGAACTAGTGCTGCCGCTGCGCGGCAGAATGCAGACGCGCTTACTCCTTCTCCCCCTTCCCTGTCTGTCTGTCTGTCTGTCTGTCTCTCTCTCTCTCTCTCTCTCTCTCTCTCTCTCTCTCTCTCTCTCTCTCTCTCTCTCTCTCTCTCTCTCTCTCTCTCTCTCTCTCTCTCTCTCTCTCTCTCTCTCTCTCTCTCTCTCTCTCTCTCTCTCTCTCTCTCTCGAGCCTCTTTTTACTTCTTCTTTCACAGCTCCCTCGCACGATCGTCGAGCTCGCTCTAGCGTTTAGAGAGGAGAGCAAGAGCCCGAAAGAAGAGACTCACGCCAACTCTTCTGGGACCTGCCGCCTCGTACGATGTGGCCACTTTTTCTTCTACTATTTTTCTCTTCTTCTTCCTCTTCTATCCGTCCCCCTCGCCACCCCGCGACCTCTCTTCCACGAAGTCGCAGCTTATCCCTCCTCCTAGAGCACGCACACATCCCCGCGCCCGTGGCGACCTTTCCCTTCTCTCGCTCGTGGGCATCCTTCCCAGGGATCACGTCGATGGAATGTTCCAAGGGTTGGAGAAGGGGTGGCTTTCCGGAGTTCGAGCCCATTTTCCTCCCTCCTCTCCTCCGAGACCACCCTCGGACTTTCGTGAGGGAAAAAGGTACAAAAACTTTTCTCTCGATCGCGACCGATCGATTTGCACTAGCGCTAGGGAATCGCGAAGGGTCTTTCAACTACGCGAAGACGAGTGGCGCCACGCGTGGAAAGTGACGCGCCTAAATATTTTCTACGATCTAATCCGACTTTTTGAATCGAATGTATCTCGGACAGCCGAAATTCATCGTCATACGAACGTGCTTGAGATCAAATTTCAATCGAATCCGACGCTTTCGTTCGCAGATTCGTCAGTCTCGTTTATTCGCGATCGATGGACGAAGAAGTCTACAAAAAGCACGTTCGAACAGTGAAATCTCATTTCCAAGGTCGATCATACTTTTCCTCTCTCTGGTGTGACGTCAAGTTTTTCGTGCGTGTCTGCCGGAAAGATTGCAGCGAGCGCGTCAATCGAAGGCGTTTATTACGAACGAGAGAAAAAATTACGATCGGACAATCGCGCTCGATCCCTCGAAACTTTTCGCGTAAGAGAGGCCGGGATAAACGCCGCAATTCCTATTTGTGTTATTGCATACGTCGAAGACGCGTGCCAGAACGAGCAGCGCGTGCGTCACTCGCGTTCCTCGCTGTTCGCTTAAACTTGCGCTATTTTCGATGGAGGCGTGTGACAAGAGACGCACACGCGAGTCCGCGACGTTCGTTCGCTCATACACATGAACACACGCGGGCACACATGCGCGAGCCTAGTTGTGAATTCCTGCGAGATATTGGCGAGTTCGCGTGTCCCCGATACCACGGAATTATCGTCCTACCGTCAGTAGCACACAGAGAAACGCATAAACAACTCGCGCTTCGCTGGCTCGTTCGCTCCAAGGCGAGACTGAGTGCGTCGAGCGCTCGTGCACGCGGCGGGAGAGAGACGATCCCGCAAAAATAGCGCTGGCGCGAGAGAAACAGCGGACGGTGGCTCGCCTCATAATCATTTACCGGCATTACGAAGATAGAGCACGCGACTAGAAACAATTGCTAGCCCGTCGAATGCAGCCACGTTCCATTATTATACGAATCGTGTTGCATAAGCGTTCGAGCGACCGAACCGTTTCTCAAAAAAATCTCCACCGCTTCGAGATACGAATAACAAAATGTTTCTGCACAGCCGAGCCTAGAGTCCCCGAAGCAACGAGCACGGGCGTCCCGTAATCGTCATTATTCAACAAAGTATTTGCCTGATAATCTAGGAACCACGAAAATCATCGAAATAAAAAAATGTTCATATTCCCCCGCTCAAGCCGTCGAGGAACACACTCCAATGAAAAATGAAAGAGTAAGTTGTTGAATCGCCCGGAATCGGGTGCGCGATACGAGCCAAAGGTTTCCGATCCTCCAGGCTGAAAAATCCTTCGGAATCGCCGACACGCATGCCCCAAGGCCCTACGGGGGTTCCTCGCTGTGGCTGCTGCACGACCGCGCGCCGTTTGGGGCCCAGCCGAGCCGACTCACGAGCAGGCACGTCGAGAGCCCCGTGGTGGGAGAGATCGACGGTAGCGACGGTGGGGACGAGCGCGCAGGGCCTCGCTCCGAGGGAGTGGGGATTGGGTCCTTTCTTCAGGGAACCGAGTGCCGGCGTCGGGTCTCCCGACTGTGGTGGGGGCAGCGGTCCACTCCGCTTACAGCCGCGCTCTCTATCTATATTCATATTAATTTATGTCCATAGGCTCGAAGCGTCACGCGCTATCCCCACTCGTGTTGCTCCGCACGTTCCCTCTCCACCGTTCGATAAGCGCGCCTTCAACGTTTCAACCACCGCTTCCACCACCCGAGTGAAATTCCAAGGCTCTCGAGAGCAAACGACCACGCTCCTCTCGCACGCCGAGAGCCACCGCCAAGGGACAGAAATCGTAGCGCTCTCGTACCGCGAGGAGTCAGTCGAGCTCTGGCGCGCTTTGCGAGAGGTCGAACCTCCTTACGAACTTCGAGCGGTCATACGGAGCCTGAGTTTGCCAAAAGAACATTCTGTTTTTACGACGTTCGAATAACCAACTTCGGAGTTTAACGAACGACCCGGAGCACGTCTCCCACTATTAAATCGTCGTTTCGATCGATCCCTGCGACGATCGATCACACACACACCTTGGATTACATTGACTTCAGTGTTGTTTTCTTCGTTATTTTACTCGATACTACAACACTTTTGGGTACACAGTGCTAACCCGGCACCCTCCACTGGATTACACCTGTGAAGTGAACGTTTTTTTGAGTGACCGAGTGCCCTCGGTTTTACCTTCGGGAAAAAGCTCTCGCGCTTTTTCTACTTCGATTTACATTTTTTTCTGTGATTATTGTTGTTGAACTATGGTGACCGGAGTTGGTGCTACGATGCCGACCGGCGGGGTTACCGTCGGTGCAACCCCACCGGCTGCCCACGTGCCTCAAGAGGCTGGACAGCCACCTGCGCAAGCAACCACCAACAATAATTCCAACTCCACCGCGACGACGACCACCACGAGACGATCGGGCGAAAATCGACGGGTCAGTGTCCATTTTTTTCAACTACCAAATGTTCATATTCATTGTTGAAAAAAAAAAATAGAAATGAAAATAATACCGAGAACGAAGAGACGAAATTGGAGCGAGTCTTTCGCATGAAATATTCAGACGTTGGACAACTTTCAAATTCATTGATCCGATCGAACACTTGGCTCGCTTAGTTTCCATTGGAATTTGAAAATTTTACAATCTCCTTACAACTCAACTTTCATTGTTAGCTGATGACTATTTATGAGCTCAACATTCATAATAGATGTTTTTGGAACTCGGCTTTACGTGTATTTGTATATGAAATGTTTGGCGCTCGAGCTAACGACGATATCGAAGTATCGATCGCGTTCGACGATCTTTGAACACGAGCCATCCGAGTAGTCGAGTCAGAAACAAAATTCAACGGCTTTTCCAACGGAATATCGACGACTCGTCTAACTTTATTCTTATTTTATTGTGTTACAGAGCAACAAACCAATCATGGAAAAAAGACGTCGAGCTCGAATCAACAATTGTCTCAATGACTTGAAGACACTGATCCTCGATGCCATGAAAAAAGACGTAAGTTTCTCTACTTCGAATTAGCTTTAGCGAAGCTTTAAATTTCTACGAAATTGGAGTAATTTTATTTGGGAAATGAAACTTTTGAGAAAACTCGTTTCTTTCGCCTCGCAGAAATCGGCACTTTTGGTCCCACGCTTTCATCATTTTTATCGATTTTATTTTACCGCAATTTTTATTCGACGATTACTCATTCCGATGAGCAGTCGTGAAATCCTTGGGTTCTCTCGTTGCATCGATTCGTTTTCGTTGATTGAAAATTCTACTGAAAAATTCGATTCTCGGCACCCTTCGAAAGATGTCATCTCGAACTCTCATTTTCGTATGAATTTTTTCGATCGTTTGGAAAAAAAAAAAAAAAAAAAAAAATGTTCTCCCTTTCGCAAAACGAATGTGCCTCGAGTCTTTGAATATCATTTTAGAGAATTGATTTTTTTTGAGATCTGTCGAAAACACAAGCTCTGACCGTCCGATATAATTTTGTGCCAACAGCCAGCTCGCCATTCAAAATTAGAGAAGGCGGACATTCTGGAGATGACAGTGAAGCATTTGGAGACGTTGCAGCGTCAGCAAGTGGCGTTAGCAGCAGCGACAGATCCGAACGTGTTGAACAAGTTCCGAGCGGGTTTTACGGAATGCGCGAGTGAGGTCGGCAGATTTCCGGGTTTGGATGCATCGGTGAAGCGCAGATTGATGGCACATTTGGCATCGTGTTTGGGTCCGGTCGAGAGTGGCAGCAGTAGTCAGAACGGTCAGACGACGACGGCGGCGGCGGCGGCGACGACGACGACGACGACGACGGCGAGTCAGCAGATCGTGCAGCAGCCGGCTCAGTCGACGACGACGCAGCTCCAAGTGCACATTCTGCCGCAGGTTGACGCGACGCCGCGGATTCAAGTGCAACAATCGAACGGTATTTTCTTCACGAATGCGAATGGGACGGGACTTCAGTTGGTACCGACGAGGCTGCCGAACGGTGACATCGCGCTGGTCTTACCTGCGGGTGCAAAGGCGACGCCAGTCGCTTCACCGTCGTCCTCGCCGGCCCCGACGTCCCCGCTGCCGACGCTGATCCCGATACCCCAGAGAACCGCGTCGACGGCGTCGGCCTCTTCGTCGGCGAGTTCGAGCGCCAGCTCGACTTCGACATCGGCCGCGAGTCCAATCGCCTTCGAAGCGCCACCGGCAGCATTCCGCGAGCAAACAACCGTTTACACGACGACGACGAGCCATCGAGACGTCGCGACGTCCCCGGCGAACGGCTACACGAGCGACCCCGAATTCGACCCGAGAATTTACAGCCCACCGTTGCAAAAACCCCTCGCTCTCGTAATGAGGAAAAGCGTCATGCCCGAAATCGAGGGCAAGCCTTGGAGACCGTGGTAAACAAAAACAAGAAAAACACTTTTTTCTCGTCTCGATGAAACGAGAATTTGAGCAAAAAAGCGTCCCCGATACTCGTGCGGGTGAATAAGTGCAGCTTTTCGTAAAACTTCCAAGAGAGTACCGACGAGACACTTCCGAGGTGCGTGTCTCTCAACATTGCTGGGGAATCGTGCTGTAAATGCAGCCAAACCTCAAAGCTTCCTGTTTTTCCGAGCAGCCCGGCCAGTAACGTCCCCAGGGCTGTGCCTTCGAACAGTGCCTTTGTAAATATATTCGGCGTCGTTACGTTTTCTCTCTTCCTCCGTTATCGAGACTAGAAAACGACTCTTACACTTTGAAGAGGGGAAAAAACGAGAGGAAAGTTCACAAGTCGAATTCGCTATTTTCCATGCGATCCACCGACCTTTTCCCCCCTCCGAATCGTTCCTTTGTACATATACGATGAAGCATTAAGGACGTGAATGTAAATGTGCATATAGAAACAAAAATATATAAATTCATATATTTTTATTTTAAGTGCCTTACGCAACAAGAATCACCGAGGTCTTCCATTTTTTCTTGTAACGTAACAAAAAACGATAATTCAACGATCCTCGATTTACTCTGAGCGTATAAATGCGAATATGCGAAATTAAGTAAACGAGATTTCGTTGAGTTTTCATCGATACGGTATTAGCTTGTAATTTATAGTTATTAAGTGATACGAATGTTGGCAAGAGTGTGATAAAACCCAGAGCCTACCAAGAAGTGAAGAGAAAGAGAATGAGAGAAAAATAAATAATTAAAAAGAGTGTCCTATTTATATTTATGAATGCAAAGATTGAGTTTATTATTCCTCTCTATTGTGAAAAATAGAAACGAAAAACAACCACGCTTACTACTATAGGAGCATCAAAATAAACATTGATCTCTTTATTGAAACTTAAACAACGATTTATTCTTTTATTTCGTACGTTTTTCCCAATCCTCTCGTCCTTCACTGCAAAATGAGACGTCAGCCTCGAAATTTTCCTCGATTTTTCTAAATTCAAGTTTTCTCAGTCGTGGCAATCGTCATCAGGTGTTAATTTTCTTTCGTCTCGAACGAGTGTTCAGAAGTTTTTTCGTCGATTCGAATTCAAGTTTTATCGAATTTTCTAAATACTCAGAAATTTCGGGTTATCTTCGAAGCATTAAAATCTGGATTACACTCGTTTAAAATCGAACCTTGGAGAGTGACTTTTTGGAGTATTTCGATATCAGATACAGAAGAAGGCCCTTTTGCAAAGTGGTGCCATCGGACGGACCTCGCGAAAAGTGTTCGAGCCCTTAGCCTCGGACTTCAACCTCCTGAAAGTCCCTCACTCATATTCCAGACTCGAGATCCTTTCGTGCGAACTCGATCCTTCGCCGTACGGATTGGGCCCAAGAGGGACCGGGACGGCCGAGGATATACCGCCACCTGGCGGAAACCTGCGGAACACCGAAGAGGGCGAGCAGAGCCCTTCGCCGAGTGAATCGGTAGTCGTAGGGTCGGTATCATCGCAGTTCATTTTTTTCCTCGACTTCCTCGGTAGTTACAATGAGAATGAGATGGAAATTAAAAAAAAAAAAAAAAAAAAATCATGAGGCTTTGCACAGCTCTTTTCCAAGTCGACGAACAAGTTTCTTTTGAACCCGACTTTTTTATGGCTACTTGTCTAAATTCTTGATATCATTGTGAAAAAAATCATGTAGTGTTGGATCTGGAGGAGCGAATCAATCGTAAACCGTTTTCCTGATTACTTCCATTCGTTTTTGCTGCTTTGACGTCATCACATCAAAATCTTCCGATTAGTAATGTGAGCTCTCCCTCAAATCTAGGAATGTCAACCGAGCAATGAGATCATTTCTTTCAAATATCCGATGACCCTTCGCCGTTTTTTTCGTTACACAATATCCGTCTCGTCTGTCGAGCGTGTGACACTTTTGCCACTTTCATGACCTTCCTGTACCGCGACGTATAAATTACGCATCGAAATGGATTGCTCGAGCAAATGAAAGTAAAAGTTTTCAACGAAACTGCGCGATTTTCGTTTCGTCAAAGTATTTCGGGTAGAATTCAAATGATTTTCTTTCTAGATTTTCTTTTTCTACTCGTTGCATGAGAAAATATTAAAATTGTAATAAATTCGGTATTTCGTGAGGTTGACAGTGACCAGGCCGGAATTTCTGGCACGTTCTCACGTGATTTATTCTCATTGACAGCAAAAACTATTTTTCTTTCCTTCAGATTAGAAATGCCCCAAGCCTCAAGCACAAAATACAGCAAACTATTCATAGTCGAGTTTTTTTCTGATATTTTTTCATCAATACCAAAGATAGTGAGGGTAAAAAACAGGCTGCAATGAATCTCAACAATTGTGAGGAGTCGAGTTGTGCTCGTCTCGATTGTTACTCGCCTCTTTCTCGGCTTCTACGTTATCGTAGAATTTATCGAGCTTCTCGGGCATTCGTGTCTCGTACAGTTACGTAAAAGAGTGGATAAACTTCTCAACGAGATAGCGACGAGGTCCAAGAGTCTCGTTCTCCGGTCACAAACGTTAACCAGCTCGTACGTTATCCCGGGGACAAAAAATGTGGATCTCGAAAATGAAAGAGAGTGAAAACACTCTCGCTTGAAGGGGTCTTAAATTTTCTCCAATTTCCATTTTCATATTCCTACGATAAATTCTGAAATAAACATCGAAAACCTTCATTTTTACTGCCAGGCTGACGGGATCCTGGATCGGTTTTAAAGAACCTACTTTTTGGACGAAGTTCCGAATCATTCACACGATTTTCGACACTGTATAAAAATCACAGTAAAAAGAAAGAGCAAATTTAAAAAGTGTTGAAAAGTCGTTGAAAAATAAGTGAAAATCGAGAATGTGGATGAATTCAGAGCTAAAGAAAACGAAGAAAAATCATAAAGCCATTGTATTAAAATACAAACAAAACAGCGTAAAAAAAAGCGATTGCGATGCAATCTGGAGCGAGTATCAAATTCGAATCTGTTGCGGAAAGGACGAGTGGG
The DNA here is from genome assembly GCF_019457755.1 of Venturia canescens. NCBI lineage: Eukaryota > Metazoa > Arthropoda > Insecta > Hymenoptera > Ichneumonidae > Venturia > Venturia canescens. The sequence continues at coordinate 9,087,034 of NC_057423.1, read as the reverse complement.
CGACACACACGGGTGTGATATGAGTTGAGCCCATGTACGTCGTTGCGGTCAGCGCACACGTGCTTTTCGTAATGTAATACGAAAAAGTACGTGCGAGTGTACGTGTGCATGAGTAAACACGGTCTCGGTAAATACCTGAGAAACGTACAAGGCAGTCTTTCGAGTTGAATCACGAGTTTCGATTCATCGAACTGTGCTCGAGCTTGTGAGGGGGGTGCCGACGAAAAGTAATTTTTTCCCAGTTTTTTGTTACGATCATTACGTTGTATTACAAAAGCGCTGCGGGATATCACCGAAGTCCGTAAGTGTTCGAGTGTGTCGAGAGGATCGTTTCGATTAAAACGAGTTTTTTTTCTCGTTTCTATTTTTTTTTCTTCATTTTATTGTCTTATTTATTTAATTTTTTTCACATAACGGAGCAGCAAATCCGTCGAGATGTAGGCTGCTCAAGCCCGTCGAAGAACGCAGCGTGATATCTCGCTTCTCGAAAATGTCCGAGGGATGAATGAATAAAATTGTTTTATAAGTACCCGACAGAAAAAAAAAAACAAACAAGAGAAAAGTATGGAAACGAAAATAAAAAGCACGAGCTGATTCGAGATTGGGATTCCTGATGAGCGAGCGACGATCGCGACAACGCGGACAACCGTGCGTGCTCCTCGAAAGATAATCTATCGCACGTACCCAGGTTCAGTACCGTCGAGATCGGATCGCGTATCAAGCTTTTATTAATACCTGTAAGCGTGTTGGTAAATCATGAAATGTGTGAATCGACGAAAAATCTGCGGCTGAGCGTCCATTGATTTTTCGTTTTTATTTATTTCGTGAGACGTTACCAATGGTTCGAGTAACAAATGGATTTTCAATTTCTTTGAAAAATCTCACTTGTGAATAAGCGCTCAAGCGCTTTGGGATTCGAGCCCCAAATATTCGGCGCAATAAATTCAACGACAGGAGCTCTTTTCAACCCGGATCTAATTGACCTTTCACTCCATCGCTCAGACTAATATCGCTTCCCTGAATTCCTCCCTCTAACTGGCCAGCTCAGATGATTATTAATTAGCAAGTTTGGAGTAGCGAATATAGAGTTTGAAAGGAAAGAATTCTGTCTTGAGCTGGGAGTTTTGCGGAGTGGGTTTATCAGCCAATTTGTTGTTCCCATCGACCGAAGTTCGATGGAACGAAATTAAAGTATTTTTGTACGTATTTTTTCCACATTTTTGAAAACGCCTAAAGCCAGAAATCGTCTACTTAAAGTTGATTTAAAAAATCGAAATTTTCGGAGCGAACGACGGAGTTTGCAACAATTTACTTCCAAGTCGTCCCTTTGGCTAATCCCATCGAAAAATATTCTTCCCGAGCCCGGTTCGAGATCCAAGATCAAACCCAACTCCATTCTTTCCTGAAAATCGTCAACCGCTATTTTTGCGCCCAAATTTACTTGGTATTTAATTGAAAAAGTGCAACGCGTGGAAGGAGTAAAAATAAGGCTCGAGCTCAAAAAAGAAGGATTGACAAGAAAGCTACGAGGAATACTCGAAGCGTGAGTTTAATAAGCGCGTTGTTCTTGGCACATAAGCGGTCGCGGTCGCGTGGTTTCAAGGACAAGGCAAGGTTGACACGCGCCGAGCTCTCTGAGACTCGCTCGACCGTTCGGGGGCACTCGAGTGGGGGGTCCACTCGACTCTGGACTGTCTCGGTCTCGTTCATGCTGTGGCGTATGCGAGTAAAGTCAGCCATACGAGAGTGCATGGGTATGTGTCGTCGTCGTCGTCGTCGTCGTCGTCGCCGTCGCCGTCGTCGTCGCGTGTATGCCGTAACGAAGCGTTACGTCGTCGCGCTCTCGTCTAGTCGTCGTACTTCGGTTCTTCGTCCGCGGCCGGGCTCTGGCGATCTTTAAACCGATTCAACACGTGTCCCATTTCTGTCTCGCCTTCCAACTCGTTTATCGACCGCATTTTATAGCTCATTATCCTTAACTGCTCATCATTTATCGATTCGAACAAAACAAAAGAGAAAAATTATAAGAAAATAACAATTCATGCTTCAAATCAGTGGGAAATCATTAAATTTCTTCGCGAATTATTCAATAAACTCCTCAGTTTCTTATTATCCGTATAAACACATTATGCATTCGACGAAAAATTCTTTGAAGTCGAAGAAGCATTAAAATTTCTTTGCCAAAGTTTTTCACAAGCGAACAATCTAGACAATATTTTTATGTAATAAATTCGTAATAACTGTAATACCTTAACGCGATGAATAGCGAAAATAATAATTTCAACAAAAATAAATCATTTCATTCGCCGATTCAAATTCAATGATTTCGTAAATTGAGTTTGGAAAATAGACGCGAAAGGCAAACACATTTGTTTCGGAGACTTTGGGCTCGTGTGCGAGAAAGAAAGAAAAACTGACGGCTATTCCATCGCTGTGATTGGTGTGAAAAATGAATTGATGCCTCTCGACTCAAGCTTGGTTCATGTGTAAATACGCTTGCGAGTGCGAGCACATACACTTGAGAAATAAAATTAGAATTTTATAAATAGAATACATGAATAAGGAGACGCTCCATCACCGTGAAAACGAGGCAAATAAACTCAGCTCATATTGCACCGATGTGCTGACAATGAGAAAGCAAAAAAAAGAGAGAAAGAGAGAATTCACGCGTGTGTCTTTCAGCAAAGCACGGCTGTATATTTTCTCATGCCTCGTGCGTTATACCCGAGTCTTATAATCCCCGTTTACGTGTACGTTAAACGACGATACTGAACCCATGCGCATTGGAAGATACAGAGCATTAAATCCGAGCTTGAAAATGATAATTGTATAAAAGTACGGAGACTTTGGTACACAGTGCTCAAGGCTTTCAAATAAAAAATGGGAAAATAAGGAAGAGAGAGCTCCATGAGACCGAAAACGAGATAACCGAATTTCTGCATTTCCGAAAAATCATTTTCATCACAATTTTTTCGAAGATAATCGTTTCTATGACGAAAAGAGAGTAAATAAGTTTTCACTGCATTTTGGCGATTGGAGTGATCGCCTGCGTTGTTCGAGAGAACAATTAGGAGTTCGGAATTTCCATGTGTCAAAATTAACATGACCCAGTCGCACTTCCGACCTTGGGATGGAAAAAAACAACTTATTACCAGAGCGATAGGAAATCGCAAACGACCAGGAAGTTTCTTCAAGCACAAGTACGAAGATAATACACGACACGGCTGCAAATTTATGGACACGCGTCATTGCGCGTCGGCACTTTGTCGCCTCTGCGTACATGTTCAAGCAGCGTGTGTTGTATACGACGAGTTTATCGAGCGCGAAAAAAAAATCATCTAGTTTAAGGTGAATTTTATAGTCCGTGCCGTTGAAAATGTGCGTAGAAATACAGAATGGTACTGAAGAACGTGACGTGATGACGAGCAATATTTTAATATTCGAACACACAAAACCTGCCAATTTCGTTTCAAAATGCAACCAATTAATTGAGCATAAAATTCTGAAGAAGAAAGTCCCTCGTCATTTTATTGTCCGATTAATCGTTTTTGAAATATTGACTCAAGAGTGCTGGGCCAATCAGAAGTGTCGCTCGACAGGCCGCGGAGTGGGAGAAGGACGCTCGGGCACGTCCGACTCACTGGATAGGCTGACGAAAAATCGACGAAAGCCTCACGATCCACGAATCCGATTTAAAAATGTTCGAGCACTTTTCTTTCAAAAATTCAACGAACTCGCTCTTCCCGAAAAGTCGACGAGCGCGACTTTAGTGACAGCTTGTATAAAATTAAAAAAAAAAAGAAACGAGTATAACCGACTATTCATTCATGAAGGCGGACTGCCACGTAATTCAGGTTAATCGCCCCACAAAACTATGACTGCAATAAAAAGGAATCACGTAGAGCGATTTATTTTCTGTCTTTCCATTTTCCCTCTCCTATAAGTGAGTTTGTAAAAGCGCGTGTATGTAAATCGTTGCAATATGGAAGCGCCGTGCGACTAATACGAATAAAATTATCGTGGACGACTCAACTGCGGAGAAATGATTTTAAACATGCAGTTTCCTTGCGTGGGCATCTCTCGAGAATGACTGCGAAACCGAGTCTTATTTATGAAGAACGTCACAAGGCTTATTACGCACACGTGACTGCGCATCTGGAAATATTTCACACGCTGAACATCGCGTTTGACCTATTTCGTTACTGCTCTAATGAATAAACAATCGAGAAACTTTGAAATTTTTTTCCTCTCGAAAAATAGAGCGCAGGTACGAGAAAATGAACTCGCTACTGGAACTTTTTTGAGTTAAAGTAGTTCGGCTGTTCTATGACTAGTCAAGTTTGCAAATACTTCATGTTGATTTAATTCAAGTCTAAATTATTAATAAAATTAATAAACACTCACATCGAGAATATTTTTGTCACAAGAATGTAATAAAATGCTTTAAAGATATAAAAGATAAAATTTACACTTCAACTTGACTAGTTAATGATTGAGTCGGTACCGGCGACACTTTAAATACACGTAACCTAGTGAAATTTTTTATTGTTTGAAAGAAAGTTTATAAAGGTGTAACGCCACTAAGAAAAAGTCTATCTCAAAAAGAAATTTGATGAAGTTCCCTCGATTCCTGAATTTGCCTGAAGTGCAATCAGCTGTTGCCAGCAGTCCAACGCAGAGACTGACATCCGCTTCCGACACGTCAAAAACTAGAGTTTTTTCATGTTTTCTTTCTCAAAAGCCCCGTAAGATAGTGTTTTTTTTTTTTTTTTTTGAAGAAACGGAATCTGTGATAAGTTTTATTCACGACATAAACTTTTCCGGAGCTCGAACACCGTACAATATTTTCACGATTAATATTTTAAATTGTGTTAAAAATTTTTAATTGCGAATGAAATAATTCAAAATTATGCCCCGTAAGAGGCCCTGGAAGCGTGCTTATCGTTATCAGGGGACCTTAAACTATCATTTACCGCAAAAAAGTGGACTTTCACCGTGTTTTATCGAAGGGCCGAACGAGTTAAAAATCATTCAGGAATTCCGAGCTCTTCGAATAACATCGCAAAATGAAATTTCGTGTTTCTCTCTCTTTCTCACTGGCTCTCGCATTCGTGCTCGACTTTCGGATGACGTGACCACACGCCAATAGTTCCGAGGGTTGGCTACAGGAATAAATATTTTGGAGCTCGTTAACGGCTCGTAAATACGAAGTGCATAATTTTCGAGAGATCTCCAACTCTTCGCAAACTGCCACAAGAGCAAGGAAGAGAGAGAGAGAGGGATAAAGAAAACAGTAAAACGAGGGATCTCGAACCGCGTGCGAGTTAGTTGAGATTTCTCCCCTGTATCGAATCGCACTCTGAAGCTTCCCATCATCGCTAACACGCCAATTCGATCATCTCGTTCGATTCTCGTAAAAACATCCCAACTAATTAAGACCTTTGGCAGGTTCGACAGGAACGAGCTCCTTTTTTCACTGCCCAATAGATCGACGTGCATTTACATTTCGATGCAATAAACAACACAAGGTATTCCTTCTACACAAACGTACGTTTTTTTTTTCAGAAATACCGTACATACGTGATTTTCGAGGTTTTAAATTCAATATTTTTTCCCTTTCCGAGCCCAAATTCAATGTCACTCCAACGCATAATTAATGACCGAATTCCTTGGGAAAAAAGGCACTAAACAGCAAACGAAATCGATTTTTTTATCTCATATTAACTGTCTGGATATGTGGACTATCGTAAAAATAATTGAAGAAAAAAACATTTTTTTTAAATAAGGTCAAGTATCTTCGTACGTCTGCACCAAAATGCGGATTTCTCGACACATTTTTTTACGTATTTAACGAAAGCAGTCGCTCGTATATATCTATACAGAGATAATTCTTCTCGTTCAATCACCGCCTAGTAGGGCCTTCGTATATATATTTAAGATGTAATTAAGACTTAATCACAGCGCCCGTTCTTCGCAGCAGCCCAAATCTCATTGTTATGCATAGAGCGATGCGCATTCTGTGCTCGCCAGCGGACGACTCCAAGCCATAATTATTTTTATCTGGACCATATACGTGTATATATAAGCGTATATCTACACGTAATGGGATTTACATACGCTAATAGACGGAGATATATTATTTTTTTTTATTCTTTTTTTTTTCTGGGACTCAAAGATTTCGACAACTTATCGAGAATGAAAAAATTTATCAGTCGTGGTTATTGGTACGCTGCGAAGAAAATCTTGTCGATTAATCGAAGAAAGTCTCGCTTAATTCGACCAAAGTAGATTCGATTAGAGTATTTTTTTTTCTAATGACAAGTGATTTGGTTCACTTAAAAAAAAATGTTTGGGTCCGACTCAACGGAGTTTTGTTTAAAAACAAATTTTTTTTCTCAGTTCATGAAAAATGTACGGATTAATTACGGAACGGTGGTGTCGAGGAAAATCTTGTGGAATGCAGTTGATTTAAAAATTGCAGTCAATGATGCAGTTTAATCGTAATTGGATCAAAAGAATATTAGGCTCGGACCCATTAGAGTGTTCTTTGGACTTTTTATATTCGATGCTTCGTGCATGTGGCCTCAACGAAATATAATTTTAGACTTTATTACTTCGATAATATGAAAAATCTTCTTACGGTTTTTATTTCGAGGTTGAGATGTTGCTCGTCTTGTATTTTTCTCATTCCCGATCGGGGTAAAAATTGACGAAAAAGAATGGTCTCGTGAAAAATTGCATTTCGGCGAAGATGAGACGCCGTTCTCCACGTCATTAACGCACTACTTGTCGTTTGCTAGAGGGCCCTATGTCCCGATTTTCAACGTGGCAGCGGCTGCTGCGCTTGTGCTTCTGCTGCTGGCGACGTTAAATTACAGGAGGTGACACGGCGTGATTTAAGCCCCGGCTATCATGACTGTAATCATCATATATTGTCCCGGCTGTGAGGACACGTTGAGAGACTCCCGCGGCTTAAATGCCACCGCGTAGGAGCATTTACTTACCTGCGCGCATATTTTTTTCATCCCCTTCTGTTTTTACCGTTTGCTTCGTAAGTTTTTAAACCGCTTTTTTCTTCTCGTATGAGCCCGCATCTTGAAACGTCGCGTTAAACCCTTCCATCAACCGACACGTGTGTGTAATTATCGGGTCATAATTATCGAGCGATTTGTTACTCTGGATATTTGCAAAAAATAAAAAAACACGTCGCTGCGGTAGCAAAAGGCTTCTGAGGAACGAGCACTTCATCGATTACAAATTGAGGATCGATTTATTCATTGTGTCTCCAAAGATTTATAGTCCTCCGTCCTTTCGAACAGAATTTTCATCTGCATTAATACGATTTCTTAATAACGAGGCCGAAAAGAAATTCGAGCTTGATATAAATCAGTGAAAATCGTCATGAAAATTACGATTCTGACGACGATTATTTCTGTTTTCCCCTCCCATTTTTTTATCTGGCAAATTTCGCTAAATTTAAAATCGTAATTTTACCATGGGAAACTTGAAAGTTTGAAAGTATTATCGACGATCCGAGGCACGAAACAATGGAATGAGAAATTCTGCGATCGTGATCGCCAGACCCGATGCGGTTGTTCGTCAAAAAGCCAGCAACGCGGTGGCTTGCAAGCGCGTGGCCAGCGGGTCGTGGGATCCCCCGGATCTGAGGGCCGCGCGCGTCCCTCTAACTCCATAAGGAGCGAGCTTCGGGGATCTCAACGGCAGCCGAAGTGAAGATTTCTTTTTGCCCTCTCTCTCTCGCTCTCGCTCTGTCTCTTCGAGCATGCGAGCAGGAACGCCCGGTAGACCGGTAGCGCAGACACGCAAACCGAACATGGTCCGTCGTCTCGATATTTCGTCCCAAAACGAAAAAAAAACGGCTCTCGACAATCGCTTATACATCTAATCATGTTTTTATTTATTTTTTAAATTTGGGCGTTTTTTGATGAAACGATCAGATCAAAGGATCTAACGATTTTTTTTTAGTGATTTTAGCTGTAAATTTATGCTGATCTCTCGAGAAATAGACTGTCACGAATAATTGAATTTTCTTGAACAAAAGTTTGCAGTTTTCCGCGTGAAATAAAGTGTTGATCATTAAGGTAGATCATGCCCTTAGGATCGTATTTTATGGATGTCTAAATTTGGTCGATTTTTACTTCCTAATTAAACAAATTATCACTCTAAATTAACTTCAGAGTTATTAATTAAAAATTGTAAGAAAATTTTTTCAACTCATCTTTTGGCGAAGGAAATTACGAGCCATTAATTAATCGAGGATCCATCGTTGACTGAACCCCAAATTTCATTCGTCCCTGCGCAAAAATAATATAGTTTTTTATGTAAAAAATCACTTTAGAGAGCGCAAAGGGAAATGGATCAAGAAAAACGTATTAATAAAAAGACTAAAGCCTATGGACAGGAATGGGCCAAGCCAAGAAGAAACAAAATGTCGAAATAAGCAAATGTGAGGTTATGCGAGTGCTCATTAACAATTTCGTTCAATCTTTAACGCAATATAACTGTATTACTAGTAAGACAATCGTCACGAATTTTTTCTCAAACCTTCATTATATGCTTAATTATTATTGTGTAGTTTTTTTACAAACTTCGTAAGAAGCGTTGATTCGTTATGTGGAAAAATAAACGATTTTTTACGCATAGTTCCTATAATCCTGTGTATTTTTCTTCATATTTAAGCACGTTTATCTCAATAACCGATAAGACGAACCCTTTAAAATTTGAAATGCGTGTCAGTCGACTAGCTATTTAAACTCTGTGTAAATTTAAAGACTTTCTTTCGAGAAAATCGTTTCGTGCATGCCTTAAATTTTGTTTTTCAATAATTCGTCGTTCAAATCGCCCAAAGTTCGAAATATTTGTTAATACATAGATTTATAAAAATGAAATTCGCACCAAATTTTCGCTGCATTGAAAAAAGCATTGAAAGTCTCAATTTTTTTAACTCCCTGAATGAAAAATATTGAGTCAAGCAGTTGAAGAAAACGGATGTGAAATACGCGCCGGAAGACGAGCGCAAACGACAAAGGGACATATTTGGTGATTGCCTGATGCCAGTGGCTGTGCTCAAGCCTCCCTCTCTCTCTCTCTTTTCTTCGACACTGCTGTGTAGAACGTCCCACGGTTTAGTGTTGGCTCTCGGAGTAAAAAAAGTGAATAAATATTCGATGAGAAGTGGGAAGGACTACTTTTTAGGCCGCAGCTTATTCGAGATCTCTAACGACATTTACACCGTGGCTACTGCTTTGTAAAAAAAACCTTCTCATCATAAAACGAGAAGGTTTCGAAATGACTTTTTTCGTCTAGTTTCATTTAAATTAGTGCTCACGAGGATATGCCCAACCGTTCGAAATTGCTCAATTTTCTCTCCTTTCCCACGCCGCATTTAATAACTCGAAATGTGCAAACAAAATAAACTCTTCGTTTATTCTATTTTCTCTATAAACAGGCTCTAATTATTCATTGTGAAAATTCGTTTTTGAGAAGCCTCCGTCAAACTGCGATCGACACACTTCGAAACTGACCTTGAACCTCTTGACAAATTTTTATAATTTCCATTAATAAATGATTTTTTAATAAACATTCTTTTTCGATGAACTTCTCAATTGCGCCTAAAATGTGTCTAGTGCTCGTGTATTTTTCAAGTAAAATTAAAGTCTTCGAAGAACAAAGTACCAACGTGAACTCGAGCGTGTGCGAGTTTCGCGGAGGTTTCGATCGTCGATATTTCTCGGGGTTCGCGACGGCTATCGTCGCAGCAAGAGGCAAGGAGGGAGCGGAAGGATCGATAAAAAGTTGAAGGAATGTGAGCGGTGGCGAAGACAAGTCCACGAGAGCGGAGGAGAATCGCGAGCCGGAGGGATGGGAGTCTTTGGGGTTGAGAGCGATTGGAAATCGTTCGAGGGCAGAGGAGAAACCTCGCGCGTGATCTCTCGTCCTCGCGAGCGCACACGCTCACGGGAGTCTGCTTCTGTATCAAATATTGCTTCGAAAGAGCAGCTGCCATTTCTTTGTACTCTTCAGCCCTTTCGTCTGCCCGGAAAGCGTCCGGGGGGAGGGATGACAGTTAATTTCGACATTGGCACTTTATTCGTACCAGTTTTGATGCGATCGATCGCGGTGAGACCAAAATTGGAGCTGGCATCGATCTGCATAATTTTGATCGCTTAGTGATTTCGACCGTTCCTTTCTCGTTGGCATAACTAACGATGCGCTCAGAAATTTCATCAGGAATAACCGTTGAAACCCCGTCGAACATGAGGCTTCAAAGTTTTGCTTCCTGCTCGCTCAGAAAACAGATCAGTTTTCATTGACCGCGTGGAAAGTTCGGTGGAATAATAAATGAAAAAACGACGATAGAAAATAAGCATGAGCTCAGAGACTCCGTATGTTTCCCGTGCGAATTCGCAGCGAGAATAAAGTTCGAAAAAGTAGGTCGAGCGAGCGCGTAGGTTCAGGATGATCGAGAATCCCCCGCGCGCGCGATCGTCGATACATAATAGGATGGCGTTTCAACGATATGGAACGCTCCACAGACACAAACGCTTGGAAACGAGTGCTGTGGCGACAAAACTTTTTTTCTCCCCAATCCGTAGAAAGAAAAGAGTGGGAGCGAGGGGAGCAGCAGCGAAAGATGGAGAAAATGAGTGAGAAAGAGAGAAGGATCGACGCACGTGTGGGTGACAATAAAGCCGACGCGCGAAGCCTTGTACGGCGTTCGATGTGGGTCTCTGTGCAAACATCATTTTTTTTCGCCAACAGAGAGTGTAATGTTCGCGATGTCTGTCTATCAGTCTTTCGCTCTCTGAAAACACAGCCACTCACACATCCGCAAACGCGCGAATATTTATCGAGCTCGTGAGGTCTCCGCGAGCGAGAAACTCGCCTGGCTCGTGGTCGATTTGAACAGGTGGATTTATCGTCACGTAAATAATCCTTGATGGCAATAAAAAGAAAGACGCGCTCGCGTATTATGCATGCGAACACATGTAATATTTGCAATTCGTAATTTCGCCTGATAATTACGTAATTTTTCGTGATTATTAACTGGAAATATCCGGGATGAATCTCATTAATGAAACACGTGCCAAAATTCGTAGTTTTTTATAATATTTTTATTTTTTTATACACACATTTCTTTGGGAATCCATTATCGGGTTACTATGTAACTTGAATTTTCTGTCTGACTGCACTCGATATATCCCTCATTTTTTCGCAGGCGATCGTCTAGTCATCGACACTCGCACATTCGGTCGCTCATTCCTTCCTAACGCACAAACATTATCGATCAATTTCTCAACGTCGGAAGTTATCGCCCGAGCTCAAAATTTATCGTACTCTTGTGCCGAATTCACGTCAATAATTACTTTATTTCACGAATCGTACACTTGCGAACGATCGTAGCCGGTCGCGTTTATCGGGTTGAATAAACTCCGTTTCAAATAACCTCAGAATAAGAGATGATAAAATTTTCATCTTCGGTTTTATCGAGGCGCAGTTATTCGCGATCGTTGATCTACATCGTCGTGCGAGCGGGGCATCGAGTACGTTTGGGAATTCACGCAAGAAGTTTCTTTCGTTGTAATTGAAGAATTTCAACTCATCTTTTGGCGAAGCAAATTACGAACCATTAATTCATCGGGGATCCATCGTTGATTGAACCCCAAATTTCATTCGTCCCTGGCAAAAATACTATAGTTTTTCATGCAAAAAATCACTTTAGAGAGCGCAAAGGGAAAGGGATCAAGAAAAACGTATTAATAAAGAGACTAAAGCCTATGACAGGAGTGGGCCAAGCCAAGAAGAAACAAAATGTCGAAATAAGCAAATGTGAGGTTATGCGAGTGCTCATTAACAATTTCGTTCAATCTTTAACGCAATATATCTGTATTACTAGTAAGACAATCGTCACGAATTTTTTCTCAAACCTTCATTGTATGCTTAATTGTTATTGTGTGCTTTTTTACAAACTTAGTAAGATGCGTTCATTCGTTGTATGGAAAGATAAACGATTTTTTACGCAAAGTCCCTATAATCCTGTGTATTTTTCTTCACATTTAAGCACGTTTATCTCAATAACCGATAAGACGAAGCCTTTAAAATTTGAAATGCGTGTCAGTCGACTAGCCATTTAAACTCTGTGCAAATTTCAAGACTTTCTTAAGAAAATCGTCTCGTGCGTGAACTACCTTAAAAAAGACATCGCAATTTCATTTGATTCTTAATTTAATCGCAAAGTCCTAGAAAATGATCAACCAAATAACAAAATATGGTTTCTTCATTACAAATACGATGTGACATCGCGTGTGAGCGTACCAGAAAATATGCTCGAGCGATCACCAAATACGAAACGTGTCTGAAGAGGGCGAACCCACACTTGACGAGCCCACACTTTTCTTTCATCGCTGCTACACGCAAGAGAAGAAAAAAAATGAAAAGAGGAAAAAGAAAAGGAGCAGCGGGGGGAGAGAGAAAAATGGTCAATGTCTCTATAATGACGTTCGTGGATATTGCACGAGTGTCCATAAAGAGAACGATACAGTAATGATTTGTAATAGGCAGTAGCGGCGGCCAACGGTCCCTCCAATCTCGTCTCTGGATTTGGTCAAATCGCCCGCGTTATATGCTAATATTTGGAGTAGGACGTAGCACTCGCTCGCTCGAGGGGTTCATAAACGTGGTACGGAGGTGTCAACCATTGACAATTCGTCTGCCGTTGAGTGGATGACCATTTTTGTCATCGCTTTCACCTATTTTTATTTTATTTTTAACTGACATATTTTTATCTGTTAATTTTAATAAATTCAGTTTCCGTTTCTTCAGTTTTGCTGGTTCATATTTTTCTGAAATATTTATAATTATTTTTACACTTATTGCCAGAGCGTGCGACATTTCGTCATGAAAATATTTTCACCAAGTATTTTCTCGAACTCATAAGAATATAAATTATCGCGTCGTTCCCAATTGATTTTCTTGCTCAATCACAATTTTTCCATGTGTTTCTTCGAAGCTGGTGAAAACGACGATTCTCTCTCGCCCCAGATGAGGTAACCTCGCGGCCAAATGGATTCGCAACTTCTCGAAAACGACTTGGCGGCGCGCTGCAACTTCTACACTTCGCGATACGACTAGCAATAATTTATTAAGCAGAGAGCAGCGCATTTATTCGCTCCAAGTAAACGCCGAACGTCACTATTCGTTTACCTTTTCGTGAGACAATTTTGCGCACGGTTTAATGAGCCCATAACCTCACAGATTTTATGGATCGTTCATTTTCCTTGGCAACGTCTCAGCTTTTTCCATATAACCGTAGAGTTTCGAGTTCGAAAATAGTTTTTTTACGAGCCCAACGGAACCGGCGATTCTGACTTTGTGCTATTTGCTTGTGTGTGCATGTGCTTCGGACTCTGTCTCGCTGTCGCACATTTGAATGGACGCGGAGTAAATATGACTGGAGCCGCGACCTGTCACTCGCCAAGTCCATTCCATTCGATCTGATAAAACAATTTCCGAATTTACGACCCCACGAATGAGAGTATCGACAAAAAGAGCTCAAATCCGTGACCCTCGTTGTTTTATCCCCGAGCAAAAGCATACTAAATCCTCTGAATGGTCCAACCCCAAAAGCTTCTTCGAAAAACCCTGAAAAATCATATTCCATTCGCCCAATTTCCAACCATCGAACATCGCTCGTCCCCGATGCTGAACGTCGAATAAAAAATCACTATTACATGTCCGCGTAACTCAATGATTTTGCATCCACGAATTCCAGGATGAACGCCCGCGCGAGGGGGAATCCTAAATCGTAGCTGCGTGGCACGTTACGAGCACGATCGAGCCTCAAACTGTTATGTTCACGCGCGATCGCCTTCGGTTATTAATAATGCGTTTTACAAGACAGTTCGGAATGTCCGTATACGATCGTATATCGATTCACTTATGTATACATAAATATACGCGTGTAGAAACGTAGCGCTCGCAGGAGGAGCGCGCGTTCCTGCTGAGATCCCCCCATGAAAGCAAACGAGCCGGCCAATTAAGACATCAAATTCCTTAAACGCGCATATACGCCAAGCAGACGAAGAGAAGCGCCGCGGCGACCGCGTGCGGCAAGAGTCAGGAGCATGCAGTTTTACCCTCTCGTCACGGTTATATCTGTACACATAAAGGTAGAGCGTCGTGCAAGCCTATACGGATGTAGTGCGCACGACGAGATTGTACTTATAAAGCTTTTGCGATGTGAGAGAAATCGCGGAAGAGTTGTGACTGGAGCGGCCTTTCCCGCGGCAAAATCCGCCAAACTTGGAGTTCACAGCTGCCGCTCAGATTTGCCGGTGGATAATTGCCTGAGTTTTCCACAAATGGGTACGGAAGATGAGCAGGAGCGAGTGAGAAACGCGGCAGGGAGGGGGGGGGGGGGGAGCGGACGCGAGGGGGGGAGCTTCTGTCGCGAAGCGTCGGGATGATGGACCATTGTCTCGTAAAGAAGATTGAGAAGTATAAAAAACGTGCTTAATTTCGTTGATTTTCGGGACGACTTTTCGTAGGCTTGTCGCGCGAGGTTTCGTACATTTTTTCCTCATTTTCAATCGGTGCGTTTTAATGAGCTTTCGATGTGCGGAATTATTCGGCTTGGGACATATTTCCGTGTCGTGGTCCGGTGATAAGTAATCTTAGAATATTTATTCCTTAATTCCGAGGGTGAATTTGCACCGGGTATTGCAGTTTTTAATTGGGATTCTCCGGACCGTCGAATTATTACCGTAAATGGATGAATTTTTAGGAGGGATTTTAATGACGAAAAAATGGTGAATGTTGATTTTATGATTTTCGTATGTACATTTTTATTGTTGGATTTTATATTTTTTTTTCGAAAAACGGCTCTCCAGCTCGTGGCCGCAGAGGCAGAACGGCTACGGGGTTCTCGAGAATTTCCAGGGCTTTTTTATCCCCGAGGAATTTAATATTTAATTTATCCTCTTGTTAATTTTAATTGAAAGTTTTTGGCGTCGCCGTAACAAGAAAAAGGTGTCGCGATCGTTGGTTCATGCGACGATTAAATACCTCGGGTATTATACAGGTGGAAGAGAAGCAGCGAGAGAAAGAGCGGTTTCGAAGGAAAAATACGGCGAGCCCGAGGCTTTTGTGTGCTTGTTGCACAGCGGTGGTCCTGATCTTGTAACCCGAGTATCCGCTGCCGCTGTCGTTAAACTCAGTACCATTGATTCGGTACACTTATCGAGCTATTTTTCGTCCTGTTTCCCTCGCGCCCTGCCCTCCCCCCGCGGCCTCCCTTAAGTCGACGAGAGGAGCTCAAAGATGCTGGGGAACGTTGTAAAAATGGTGGAAAAGTGGGCTTGAACGAGAGGGAATGATGGGAGAGAAGAAGACAGAAAAGTTTATCGATTTAAATGGAATTTTGGCCTGGACAAGTCGGATGTTGAGGAGTCAGAACAAGAAAGAGCTCGAGAGGAGAGAAAAACTCGACTGAACGATTTAAGGAGAATCCGATACGGGCGCGAACGACTCTCGTTTCGTCCAAACTGGCGTGTGCACTCTTTTCCCTCTTTTGTCCCTCCGTCCTCCCCTCCTCTCGCTCATTCCTTTTTATTTTTTTCAATTCTTCTTCTCTCGCGCCAGCGGAATATAAAAATATGACCAATTACATGCTGCAAATATGGTGTATCTCACCGACAGTTATTCCAGCCGTCTTTTTATCGGACAGGTGTGCTCAACGCGTTGGCTTTTCGCAACTGATGAATCGACCACCAGAAGTTCGTTACAATTCCCGTTCCTACCCTGAATTCTTTCTCTCTCTCTCTCTCTCTCTCCGTACGAATTTTTCTCTAGATACGCGTGTACCCTGCCGTGCTTTTGTACGAGTGTTTGCGTGTCTGATGATCGCGTTCAACGACAGGGATAATTACGAATCCGAAAGGGAAAAGGCATGCGAGTACTCGAGGATATACAGCTATACCAATTGCACGTCGGTATTACATGGGCTTGGTATGAACTCACGTTTTTACGTCGGGCATCGCATCGAGGGTCGATGCACCCGCTCGTTTAGCAGGATTCAATTTCTTTTTTATATCAACCGAATTCTTTCAAAGTGTTTTTCATCATTTTTCATCTTACAAAGTGTTTTGAAGCGCTTTTTTTTAATCAGTGGGATTAAAAATTTGATTTGACGTGCTGAACTTTGAGTAGAACATTATGGTTTTTAGTATTCTGAGAATTTTCGTTGTTTGAAATATCGAATGATCGTGGCAAATGGATGAAATAATCAGTCCAGCTATTGGAAAGGGGCTCGATGGTAAAAATAATGTTTAACTATCAACAATCACTGCTTAATGCGAGACCACGATATTTCGCCTCGAAGGGATAAATCAAGAGCGTTTGCTAACGGAAAGTGCAGAGTGGAAACGAACGAGAGAGAAAGAGAAAGGAAAACGAGACACGCCTTGAACCACTGACATTGAAAGATGCATGCGAAGCACAATCGTCGAGCTATATTTCAATATTAGTTTAGCCATTGTGCGGAGCCCCCTCGATACCCTCAGCGAACCGCGAGCCCTCGCATCGACGTTATTCGAGGAGCGAGTGCGAGGCCCCTTCATCTGCAATAGGATAATATTTATGCTTGATTACTTGTTAACTCTCGTCCCACTTGTCCTCCAAATGTCAATGCAAATTGGCTCTTTGACAGTGAAAAATAAAAATAACGAATATCACAAATTTCCGGTGATTAAGCAGGACTTGAGGATGATAAATTCGAGGAATAAAAAGCAAATGAATAAATGAAAAACAAATAAAATGAAGGAGGAGGCGAAAAAGAGGAAGAAATAAATCCTGGGAAAAGATACAAACCTTTTATCCAAGATGCAATCGTGCTTTTCTGTTAAATTTTTAGAAGAACTTGCAAAATCATTCAGAGTAAAGGAAACTTTGTGTCAGTATATCGGTTATCTCGTCGACAAAAAGGTTCATTTACGAACTGGCAAACTATAATTTTTCGATACTTTTTTTCTGCAGATGAACAAAATTGAGCCAAATAATTCGTGTAAAAATCTGCGAATAAATGTGCGAGTTTTCTCAACTGTGAAAATAGTCGCGTCACTATTCGCCGCAATTCTGCAAATGAGATCGAATAAATGAGCAGAATGTACGAAGACTGAAAAAAGTGTGAAAAAATTGGAAGCCACTAGGAAAAATTTTGGAGTCAGCATATACCGAGAAAATGTTTTTGCACGCAGCAGTGAAGATAACGAGGCTTCCTGGAGCAGGCTGAAGCACCCAGGAGGGCCATAAAGAGATCGAAGAATCGTCGGTGCCGATCAGTATGGAAAAGAAAAGGTAGAGGAGTAAGATGAGGAGAAGGAAGGAAGGGCGGGGGGGGGGGGAGTGCATCGGGAATGCATTCCCACTCGAATAAGCTCTCGCGGTGGCGTGCGTGAGGAGTGCGCTCGCGGGCGTTCGATGGGACGCGACGCGACGCCGGAGTGTGCTCGAGCGACGCGCGTCGGCCACGAGGAGGCACGAGCCGACACGTGGGACTCTAGGCGGCTCGACGAGACACACTCACCACGCTCGTCCCCACTCTCTCGACGCGAGGATCCTCCATCCTTTTTCCCTCGTTCTTACTTTGCCTGAATTCTCTCATTCTTCGTCGTTTCTTCTTTTCTGCCCTTCCACTTTTCTCATCTTCTTTCCTTCTCCACTCTCGTTTCGTCTCCCTTTTTCTATTTATTTTTCTCTCTACGCGCGCCTCCAGCTTCCCTAGTTTCCGTCTCGCCGTCTCGTCGCGCACACACACAGGAAAACCCCCACGCAACTGAGCTCGAAAGAGCCGGGAGTGTGGGTAGGTGCGCCAGACTCGCGAGGGTGTCTTTCTTCTCGGTCCTCCTCCACTTCCCATTCTTCTTCTGCTCTGCCATATTCGCTCTGTCTGGCTGTGTGAATGCGTGCGCATTTCAATGAGTGTGTTAACTACGAAACCGACAGTCTCACGTTCCCTTTACCAGCCTAAAAGAAGAAAAAAATTCAACTTGGTTTCGTCTTTCTGGCAAATCTACTGCTGCTCCGGAGTCTCCCGCGTGGGAGAAACCCGCTGGCCTGCTCTTCAGCCAAGCAAATCCTGCAGGATAACTCCGATACGGAACTGGCGCCTCAACCTTTCCGACTAGACTATCTCCTTCGTCCCTGTCGCCAAAGTACTTACGTACTTCTAGAAACCAAAAGGAGGAAAAAACTAGACTAAACGACGAACTCGTATACACTCAGATTGGGGATAATCGACCTGCTTTCGAGAAGGCTGGACCGAGGGAAAGTGCACCTCTTGGGTAAATGGAACTTGATGGAAAAGTCATTTAAAGATGAGAAAAAAAATTTCGTTTTCGTTCCTTTTTCAGACCTTTTCCTCGTTCAGAGATTTACACGCGATCCTATTATTATATTTTACAACTATTTTCAACATTTTTTCATCGTGATTTACTCCTTCAATTGCTGCCTGGGTTTTTAAGACTGTCTGTTTTTTCGTCGCTGAGGTATTTTGTAATCGCCTATTCCGAGTACTTTTCGATCCTGTCAGAAACGAATGATCGCCCATCGCGGTTCGTATTTTCAATGAAAATTTGAAAATATTAGCAAATTCGATTAGAATTATTCGCAGAGTTATTCGAAAGCTTTCCCTCGTATTAATACGCGCGTGCGATCAAGTCGCGGAGATAAGGAACGAGGTCTGTCAACGAGCAAAGTCATCCTCGTCATCCTCACTCTCGTTCGTTCCGCGTCTAGAAGTCGAGCGGAGAGAACGACAGTGAAGACATAATAACCGTCGTCACTCGCGCGCCACGGTCTTACCGCACTCCCGTACCCACGCTCTTCCTCGTCCATTCACGGCCCCTCTTTTCCTGGCTACATTTTTTCAACTCCCCCTCCCCCTATTTTTTCTCTCTTCATCCTCCCTCGATACACTCCCTGCACAGGCCGACCGCAGTAATTCCGTAATCATAATACGCCGAATAATACGTCATTATGCGCCCTCCAAGACGACGACGTTTGAATTTTCCCTTTTTTTCGGGTGTGGTCTCGAGATGCGTTGAATTATGGACTTTTTGTGCATGCGCGCCCGTGGAATTACCCTCCCCACGCGGCGGCGGGGAGCGTCTTTTCAGTTTTTTCTTTCTCAAATTTTTCATCACCCCCCGGCATCAGGCTCCGCTTCAAATCATTCAATCTTGTCAGTATCAACGAGAAATCTTGCATGAAATCGAACAACTTTTTGTATCGAAACTATTTTTTATTATTTAGATTTATGAACGTGGAAATAAAGCATTTAACACGGGAATCGGGCACCAGGGCGTTCTCGATCGCCCAAAAGCTAAGATTTTTCCTCCCTCCGTTTTTTCGAGCTCCGAACTTCCCCCTTCCTTTTTTACCTGCCTCGAGAGTGCTTGATTTCTATATAGAGATCGTGAAAGACCTAAACTGATGCGCATTTGGTAAGGAGCAGGAAAACAGATCACTTCGAATAGATCCGGGTTTCGTTTTCTATCTTAGTAAGATTGGAGAAAAACTGTGAACACTCGAACCGGAGTTCTTTGGTTCTTCGTATTATTTTGGTGAGGAAGAGCGAGAGAAAGATTGGAGATCTACGTAGGCTGATAGTGGGAGTTTCACTTACGAGTCGAAAGTCGCAGTTTCTCAATAAGGTTCGTCTGGTTTGAAAAATCGGAGATAAGAAGTTTGAAATTTTGGTGTCCGCACATTCGAGCTTGTATGATCGACGATGGAATCGAGCGCAGGCCAAATTAGTTCGGAAGGTGATTCGCGAATCCATGTTTTTTAAAGTGCGAGGGCGAAAAAAAGGATAAAACGAATGCTGCGAAGGAGTGAAGACATTTTCGAGTTTCTCAGAGCCGAGCTTCCGCTCAACAGGTTCATCGAATAATATATGAGACGAGGGTGTTATTATTATAGTCGGTCGGAGGGTTGATAAAAATTCGGCAAGTGTTCCGCGCCGTGGCAAAAGGCCAATCAAGAAGGCGTATAATCATATCCCAAGCGAAATATGCATGCAGAGCGAGAAACAGTGAGAGTCGATGCGGGCTCGTGTGAGTGGGGCAGCAAGAGAGAGGAAGAAAGAGGGCGAAGAGATTTCTATTCGTCCCAACATCACGAGGGACCGGGCAAGCCGAAAGGGGTTCCGAGAGCCGCGCAAACTAGACGAAATAGCGTCTGAAAATTTAAATTGGCCTAGATTAAGTTTCATCTCCCAACACGTAGCTTCGAGGGAGCAGCGCAGCAGGCTACGCATTATAATATAGAATTTCTGAGACTGGCGAGAGTGTGTCTCTAATACAAAATTAGTAATACACATCGCGAGGACGCAGACGAAAAATAAAAAAATGAGATGGAAAAGAGAGGCTGCGAGGAGGAGCGCGGTAGGAAATTAGTGCGAGGGAGAGCGGGCACACGTAAGCTTGTATATAAATATATAAAGGCGACACTGCGTTGAGGCGAAAACGGAGGGGTTATTATCTAACTCGAGAAGGGGAGGCTGAAAAAAAGCGGGAGGGTAAAGAAAAAAGGGCGATGTTGCGAGCCACCGAAAAATTGCCAACGAAATACCGCGAGAGATTTTTATGGCCTTTGATTGGAGCGCCGGTAGCAAATGTAATTGCCACGAAATATTTAGAATGTCCTGCGCGAACGATGTGGCCAGCGCACACATCGAAAAAATCTCTCCTTCTTTTTAAATACGAAGAGCATCGTGCTCGAGAAGGGCGCGGTGAAGCTTCAAGAAACGGAGAGCAAGAAGAAGACCGGCTGGAAGAAGACTTTGGTTCCGCGCGCGCTGACGCGCCTTCATTCTCGTTCTCGTCGTCCTCTCGTCATATCCTCGGCCGCCAGGGATGTTGCCAAGAAATGCACGCTCGCCTCGTAAGCCCAAAGACGCGCGACAACCTCGGGCGCGAGTCTGTGTTCTTCGCTCCCTTAAACTCTTTTCTACCCAAGCACACTAAACCACCTCCGCGAAACCACTTTTTTCATCGTCTCACGTTTTCACGCTCGAAAATTCAACTCGGGAATGGCTTTTGATCTCACTCCTCCTTACTCCGCACGCTTTTTTCACTTTTTGCGGTAGCCTCTCCTCTCGCACTCCAGAATTTTAACCGCATCAACCATTTCCCGTCTCATAACTTATCTTCAGAAAATACATTTTCCAATAAGATATCGTTTCAATTTCAATTCCCATTCCAACATCTCCCGAAAATTCACTTCTTCCACGCTTTTACCAAAAAATTAACAATCGTCACTTCACCACGCGTGATCATTTTCCAGCCACTCAATCCCAGCGAATTTTATTCTACCGGAGTTACAAAGATGGTCCAAATTAACACCAAAATGTTTTCGAGACCGTTGAATACAAAGAGCGAAGGTATATAAGGGCACGTACTACATAGCCGCATAAAAGCACGATGACGGATCGTGGAGCGAGGGAATCGATGAAAAAATTAATTGGTACGCGATTATACCGCGAGGTGAGAGCCCGAGGGCGGAAGATCGTTTCGAATCTGCTGGCATATTAATGATTACACAGCCTCTGGCGTGGCTAATTCTCATATTGGATGGTCCCGGTGCATCTCCTCTATAAAACATTTTATAAAAGACTGTTACATAATGTATAGGAATATATAAACGTAGATACAGTGTAATGGGACTTGAGATCGCTGTCTATTACAATAGATTATTTTACAGCATGTAAAAATAAAAATATAGAAATGAATGTTTATGATAGATTTCATGGAATGTAAACGAAAAATGTCAATATTTATTCATAAAAATGCAACGTAAATTTTCAATTTCAAAAATCGTCTTTTTTCGTCTGTTTTTCAAATGTCTAAAACGCGACCGCCATATTGGATTCCAGCGTGACGTCACTCCGATGGTAAACAATCTAGATTTTTATCGTGGGCTCTCTGTTTTATTTTGAAATTTTACAAGTTACCATCACGTTTGTGGACTTTTGTTATTTATTTTATTAAAATCGCATATAATGGAGGAAGGTTTTGTGAAAGCAGAAAGTACGAATCTACCAATGACAAATGCGTCGAGGGTGGCGACGAATCCACAATTTTTGTGGCGTTTTTACACTTGCATTATTGCATTCAGGCACAAGACACCAATGATGTACATTCATTGTTTTATTATTTCCTCGCGAAAATTCAAAATCATAAATAAAAAATAGTTCTCAAGAGACTTTTCGGTCTTGTAAAAAAAAGATGAAAATTCCACTGGTTCATTACGATCTCAGGATTAATTTAAAACAGTTTAAAAAAAGGGGCAACCCATTGGTTGCAGCGAAAATTGCGAATCGAGACCCGGCTCGATAGAACGAGAAAAATGGAGGTCGCTCGAGAAAAATAATCTTGGGATAGACATTCGGTCCCGAGGCGGGATTCCTCGAACGGATGGTCCGACTCAAGATCGTTTCCTGTGGCTACTCCGAGTGAAATTTCCCCCGAATCGATAGCGATTTGGCAACGACGATGAAGAGTCTCCTGGAGCGGTGCAAATTCGTTAGTCGAAGGATTGTAGGAGCGAGGACAGATGTTTGTGGTGCACTGTAAAACGATGGCGCTTATGCGGTGACGCGGTACGAAAGTGAGCGAGAAGGAGGAAGAACAGTGAGGAGAGAAAAAAGACAATTCTATGATTTATATTTATGTCTTACCGTTTAATAGCTCCTGTGTGCTGCAGCGGAGAGGCTGCGGTCTCCGGGGAGTCGCAACGAATGTAAAATGAGTGTGGATTATCGCCTCAAGGTTTTTCACTCGTTTCAGCAGCAGCGGCCTCACAATCAGCAGCTTTGCGCGCTCGTATTTAAAAGTCGTCATAAACCGGTGACGAGAGAAAGAGAGAGAAAAAAGGGAAGATCGATATTCACGGGCGATGAATTCCGATGTTTCTGAGCCTTCGGCAATCATTTTTTATTCTATCCGGCAATAGTGCTTTGGAATTCTCTTGGCGAAGTCCGCTTCGTTTGCAGCTTCCGCGCAGTACTTTAAAGTATCGGAAGATCGACGAGTTTTCAACGTGCTCGAAGAGCTCAAGGACGGGGAAGCAGGTGCTTTTACCCGCTCCCTTTAACGTATTCCGAGTACCTTAAACGTGCTCCAGATTCGATGAATCGACGCGCAATCGTTCGAGGGGGAGGAGAAAAAACTTTCACCTTTCGGGGATGCTCGAACCCTTTGCCCAGCATTTGCATCGCGCGGCCACTTTCTCTCGTGTAAGCGAGAGATCCGGGCCCTTTTTCATTCCCGGCGATGAGATCGAGAAAAGCAGGACGCGCGGCATCCGCTCCCAGCCATTATCATACACACTTTTTTCCTTTCAACTTTCAACCCACATCCACTTCAACGAATTTTCGCTCATCCAACGACGACCGCCCTTTTTGACACTCTCCCTCGCACTTGCGAGCGGAAATTGGTTTTATAATCCCTCCGCGCAGGCGGTGCACGAGCCTCTCGTAATCGTTATGGAAAAGAGCACGACGAAATGAGGAAAGCAGGCTGCACATTTAGAAAAAAAGCAGCACACACCGACGTCCTCTCCTCCAGGCCTATTACGTTTTTGTCAATAAAGAGCATTCATCTTCCGCGACCGGGATTCTCTTACAAATCACTTTCCCTGATTGACACTCAATGCTCTCTCGTGTTTTCATCCCGCACTACCTCCCGTCCCGGCTTTTCTTCACCCAGACATCCTCCAGAGACTATAATCATAACAACAATAATGTTTATTATAATAACAATCATAATAACAGCCGCTTTCATCTCATTCTGTTTTTCCCTTGCAGTCTCTTTACCTGCTTCGTTTGCACGCGTACTCCTCACCGAATGCCCGCACGCCTGCACGCGCTCAAACACGTGGAAAAATTTTTCGAGCCTACATTTTCGGTAGTCAAAAAATGCGCAGGAATAAAATCTTGCCCCATGATCTGATGGACGAAATTCCAAAAAAAATCGAGCTGAGAAGAAGTTGCCAAAATTATTTTCTCAACAATGATTTTGTTGAAATAGAAATAGAAATTTGATTAAGGTTCAGTGATTAGGAGGCAAAATATTATGATTATTGATTCGGAGCGAATCTGAGTTAGCGAAGAAACACGAATGAGCAATCGAACAGAGCATAGAGATTATCGTACACAAATGCAATACGATTATTCCAATAAAAGTGTAAATTATAAAGAAACGTTAAGTTTTAGTAGATTACCCGACGAAATCTTGATTAGCTGTAACTCAAGCGAAGGAAAAAATGTAATCCATTAATTCATCTCCATCACTCGTCATTTTGATCGCACAGAGGTTAATTTCGTCACGTTAAGAAATCTTCTTGTTTTTTGGCAGCTCAAGTAGAGCTTTAAAAGACGTAATTACAACACAAAATATGGATATTAGATAAACTGATTGAATATTTCCATGACATAGACTTTACGTTCTTTTTCACCGTTCGTCGGAGAAAAACTGTCTCCGAGTAAACAACCTCCTTCACTTCGTTTGCTCCTTTTTTTCTCTTTTATATCAATATTCATCTATGTATCCGAACTAGTCAAAGACAGTGTGACTTCGAAGAATGAATTCGAAGAATTCGAAGAATGAACCATTGATCAAACAACAAGTTATTCCTTTATTTTTATAACATCTTTTAAACAATGATCGATAATTGACAAAAATAAAACGTGACTTGGAGCAAGTAGCCAGACAGAATGAGAGAGAATTTTTAAAATTTTTCTCCCCTTCACGGAATTTTAATGACTGCGTGAAGAGCGTTTACAGGGAAAATCCCATGCAGAGTAGTTGCTTGTCAACTAGGATTGGAATGGAGGAGCCTTGATCGAGTTCACCCACTCACTTACTCGGTATTCTGCTCGTACTCTTTCTCACACTCGCGGGAGCATTTCTCTTTTTATTGTATTTTCATGGGACCCCGCCGCCGCCGCCGCACAAGAAATAGTTTCACCCCTTTTTTTCCGGCACCGAGGTCGCAGCGATCTTGACGATTCTGTTCGCGATGCCGTTTCGAAAGAGCGGATGGCAGGTGCATCATATGCTCCCTTGTCGTAAATGTGTGTACGGATACATGCGTTGATCCTTGAAAAAGACGCGTGTCCTCATGTACGTACATCTTGTGCGACCTGGTAAACTCGAATTTGTTCACAAGCTTGTTTCAGTCTGATGGTGAGCCTGTCGCAACGTCGATGTTCATTATTCGAACCGAACGATTCAAGGATCGACGGATCGAATCTGATTTTTTTATTGCTCGCTTCGGAGGATGCAAAACGCGTGTAAAACCGAGTGTGGCGTGACGTTTAAACGAGTGTGGTACAAATGTATTATGAGCGAAGAATCTTGTTGGACGATGAGAAAAGAAAAAAAAGATAAATCAGGACGAGGAAGAATGATTTTATTGAGAAATAAATAGTCACTTCGATGCTTGATTTTTTCTTCGGTCGACGAGACACTCGGATCGAGATTTCGATAAAGTTATTACCAGACGAAAAAACATACAAATTTAATGGCCGATCCCAAGGAAGTGCAACGAAACTGGATATTTCGTTAATAACATATTTTAAAGGGCCATTAGGATGGCGACCACACACAACCGCACACCCACGACTAGAAAACGAGAGCACTTTCACTCAACGTCGAATAGAAGTTCGAAGAGTCCAAAGTATCTGATTTGCCCGAAATTGATTGACATGTCGGCTTAATAACACATTTTTTTCTCTCCGAGCAGAATCCACGCTGTAAAACGCCCTCTTCCTTGATGCCCTTTCTCCGTCTGCTTCTGGGCCTAATACAGTCCCGGGCGGCGGCCCCACGGGACGACGCCGCGCCCACAAGATCTGTATCTCTTACCGCTAAATCCGTGTGCGTGCGTGTGGCACACAAGAGCTTGAACCGTCGTCTAATAACTCCTTCAATACTGCCAATTTGCTATGGACTATCTCGCCCTAGTCGAACGATTGTTTTTTCTTTCCTTCCCTTTATTCCCTACGTCAAAAGACCGGCAGTCCATCCTCCCTTCATTGAAGGAGGATTTAAGTTTGTCAGGTTTTAAGGAATAGGCCTATAAAAAACTTACCAATTTTGACCGCAATGCTCCAATTTTGCTTGCGGAGCGTAACACATCTTTTATAATATATTAAAAGGCCATTCCGAGTGCCCTTCCTACTGCGATATTTCCAGCAGAGAAACCAGAGAGACTTTATTTTCGGACTTTCCCATGGAATTTTTCAATGCTGGAACGAAAAAAACCTCAAAACCGTGCAAATCGAATTTTTTTCGATGCGAGAATTGTGAGAAAAAAATGCAGACATTTCGTCGCCCCTTCGAAACTCCTCTTTGCTCATAGACGCAAACGTAAAACAATTTTCCAATCGTCGTTATCGATGCTAGAAGCTCCACGTCGCGGTGGATATAAAAACATGAAAAATCATGTCGCAAAAAGTCATTATTGCCGCGCCCTCATGAAGACAGAATAAAAATAATAACTTTAAAAGCTGAATTTTGATGAATTCGTCCCGCAATAATTACTATTATTTACAAAATAAAATAGCGTAATTACCACCGCTTGAAGAATCATTAAAAAATGATTCTAAATACGAAAGTCGAGGCTCCATCAATTAAGGTGGGTGGCTAGCGACGATACAATGTTGCCGCATGCTAAACCATGTTAAATACGTTAAAAATTTCAAAATGATAAAAATTTAATAAAATTTGGTGAACATATTCTTTAGTGCCAAATTCGACGATACAAATTTTTTATGATTTTTCTTCTGTACAGTTATCGAGTAATTGATCACTAAAGTTCACGTGTGTATAAGAATAGCGTTTCCATATATGTAGGTATACATTCCAGACATAAGAAATCTGCTTGAATGCGTAATTACTCGATAACTAAGTAGAAGAAAATTTTGAAAAAAATTGTGTCTTCGCACTTGATGTTGAAGAACATTATCATCGAATTTCATCAATTTCTTATCATTTTGACGAATGTCGCCACCCTCCTTAAGGTAATAAATCGAAACTACTGTTTCAAAAATAAAAGTACCCTTAATGGCTTTTCATTGGAAAAGCCCGACGATTTGAAGGAGCCTCCGGATGGGCTGAGTGAATGTTTAACAAGAGTCCCCCGTGGCACATGTCACATCCGGTTTCTTCTTCCAAAAAAGTGGATCTGTTTCTTCTCCATATTTAATAGTGCGCAGTAGCGTTGGGAAAGCTAAACGGTTTG
This sequence comes from Venturia canescens, assembly GCF_019457755.1. Classification (NCBI taxonomy): domain Eukaryota; kingdom Metazoa; phylum Arthropoda; class Insecta; order Hymenoptera; family Ichneumonidae; genus Venturia; species Venturia canescens. The sequence goes on along the minus strand of NC_057423.1, from coordinate 9,059,710 downwards.
TAGGTTTTTCTGATATTATTTTTTCCTCCGTTGCGCGTCAAAAAAGGCGTGTGCGGTGCAATTCGATCAAAGGAGAAAAAGCCGCACCCTCAACTCTTCCGCCCACCCTTGAAAATCTCGTAGTTCCTGTTTCGGATAGAGAATGCAGCAGCGCAGTTGTACGGCGAGTCAGGATGGTCCTGGAAAGAGGAAGAGAGAGAGAGAGAATGCGAGGAGCGAGGGGAGGAGGCATGTGGAGCGGAAAGCATGAACGATTCGCAGCTTGGAGGGGAGAATAACTACTCAAGTACATTATCAGTGTGGTCCGTACAAGAGAGTCCCGATCTTCCATGGCATACGTCCGCCCCACGCGACCTCAATTTATTCGACACCTCCCCTCGCCCTCAGCGTTTTGCGAGGAAAAAACTGCTCTGGTTGTTGTTTCTCAGCCTGTCCGAGGGGCTAACCCCCATCGGTAGACATTTAAGGTACATACGTAAAAATACACTTTTATATCGGGCGCATGTAGCCACGTGCAGAGGCGCATTAAAGTTTATATTGTAGAGAGGAGGGGGCGAAATGCGCGGAGGTTTCGTGGCACCGCGAAGGTAAAAGAGTTATTATGCTAATGGCGAGACCATCCCTAATTACCCATTCGGTGGTCTTTCAGAGCCACGTTGCTCAATCGAAACTTCAAGGGTGAAGGGTGGGCTTGTGCGCGCGGAGCCTTTCCAAGGAAATCAAGTGGCATAACTCCGGCCCGATTTGATGGAAAATCCTTAATTATCTACCGGCTACACAGGTGCACCTGCCAAGACAAGAATTCTCGGGGTTTTTATTTCTTCATTTTGTGTTTTCTTTTATTGCTTTTTTTTATGATTTTTCCTTCTCTCTTTCGCTCCTCGGCCGGATTGTCACGGCTGAATGACTCGGAAATTTCTACGTCTTTTTTATCGCCGTCACAAAGCTCCATTTCACCGCGCTACGGGATACTAAATATTATTCTTGTTTAACCCTAAATTCATTTCTGTGAATGCCATAACCTTCGGTTAAATTAACACACTCGTTCGTAGAAATGGACAAGTTTGTAGTTTTTTTTGTATTCACCAGCGCACGGATTATACGGCGCGTTATTGCAGAGCATCCGAATCGCGGCAGATTGGAATTCGAGATCCTCCGAATCGTGGAATTTCTTTCATCCCGCTCGTTTACCATACTGTCAACTATTCTCGCCCCGCACCAATGCGTGTGCCGTTTAACTTCCTTTCTTTTCGTTTCTCTCATTCCCTGATTCCCCGATGATTTAAGCTTCGCCGGGGAACGAGTGTTTCAAAAAATATTTGCGTCCCAGGAGACTGGAAGAATGCAAAGTATTTCCAACCCTTTCGGTTGCCACGTTTCGTCGTGCTCGGCCTGCTTAAGCTCGCATTTAGTAAAAAAAAAAGGAACAACGATTCAGAACTTTCGAACGTTCTTTCGCCTTATTTTTTCCGCATTCTTGCCGTTTTTTTTTCCCCCCCGTTGCAGCAGCCCGGCAGGGTACGCGCGACGAAATTTCGTCTCCGGGGCGGGTCGTGCGCATTTCCCGTTTCGGTGAGCCTGTTCGGAGCTTCGAGGGGAGTAAATACGCCTCGCGAAAGTTGGCTTGCACCATGTGTTCAAGTGGGGGTTTCCTTGGCGGGCGCCACGTGTTGGTGGTCCCCGAAAACCGGGTTGCTCTGGCAATTTTGGTCGTCCACTGCTCGGAGAAGGAACTCATCGTCTCCGCGTCGTCGGATGCCGACAAAGTGGCATGCAGCAGGCCACGCCGTAGGGAGGGTCGAAGAGGAGGGGGAGAAACTCTGCCCTCGTCCTATTGTCGGGAGCTTCTGCTGGCCCACGGATGAGACGCTGGGCATTGTCATGAGCGCGCAGTGTTCATTTGACACGCGTAATAAGAAATCGCACGAGCGTATTTTCCTTGGAAAGAGAAATAAGCTAAATCCTCTGGAGGATTTGAAATTTTCCAGACTTTTTTTCCAGCTCCGAAGAAAGAAGAAAAAACGCCAACGAATCTCTCCGCGCGGCAATTCGCAATCTCTTCCCTCTTCCACGTACACGTACATTCGAGACAGCAGATTTCTTCTCCCGTTCTCTTTCCTGCGCTTACTTACGAAGCTCTGGATACAGAACAACGAGAGCACGGGGCGAGAGGATGCTATATAATTAAGACTGTCCGCTCTTCTTGCTCCACACAATAAAGCAATCATAATAAAAGCGGAGAATGTTCTTATTTGACTTGCCAGGGTCTCGTGCGCGCATTTCAGCCCGGCGAGAGCTACTCACCGAGGAGGTGCTCTCCTCGCCGTTCTTGCAACATCAGTTGAGTATCTTGTATATGTAGTACGTATATAACGTGCCTTCATGTGCGTATATAAACATATAAACATGAATATGTATAGCTGCATGTAAGAAAGTAAGGAAGACGATGCTGTAGGAGAAGAATTGTGTTGGCTAGCTTGAAGCGTGCCAACTTGGGAGGTCGCGAGTCTCCCGCAGTGGGGGATGCCTCCACCATCCTAAATATGTTATTAGTTCGGTCGTATAACTGCTTCATTTTGAGTGGATGGCCCGAAGGGGATCATCTGCCTGGTTCCCTCTGCCCCTTCGGCTCCGCTCCGTTTTTTCCCCGTCTCTCTTGCTTTTGGGGCGCTTCTGCTGCTGTGCACAAGTCACATGCGATGCTTTCGAAGTCGTCTCGCAGCATCTTTCTTCTCGCTTCTCGCGAAACTCCAAACTTTTGCGAGCCCCGTAGAAAGAGTGAGAGGACCGGAGCTGCTGGGCCCTCCCAGAAGTTCTACCAGGGAGGCCTAGATTGTTTAATCGTCCCCCCCTAATCAATGTCTCGCCCTTCCTACCCCCCTCCTCCCGCCCCTCCCTGTAATTTAGATAAATCGCTATGTGGATAGCGACTGCTGCGGGGAGAAGCATTTTTCTCACAGGAAGCAGCGCACAGGACATCGAAAGTCTTGCCATCAGCGGATTATTGCGCGGCGCAACATCCTCGAAGGGCGTTCTTTCGGGGCCCTGGAACGTCTTAATTTGGTAGCCCTCCAGCTCGAAAAAGCCCGCGCTGCTGTTCATGTTAACTGCATACAAACCTCACTCTCTTCGTTTACTTCCCTCTCGGTCTCTCCCTTCCTCGGGCACTGAGACATCGTGTAAATGGAAATTTGATGGATTTACGTGGATTGAATTATCGGCACGTCATCGCCATTTTTACCTCTTAATGGTATCTTTTATACATGTTTTCATACATACTGCGAAGGACAAAAACGTCGCGGGACCACGACGCGGAAAGCCCACTTCGACGAGGATGAGAATCGGCCAATTTGCTACGCTCGCATTTTATCGTATGTTCAAATGACCCGCTCGCTTTTTGGAGCCTCCGATTTCGAATCTATACATATACACACTCTTTTTCTACCTCCTCGCATCCCCGCTCACTCAGACATTTTGCTCCAGGGACGTCCGTGCGACCGAATAAAAACTACGCGGTTGTATTTCGCTCGGGAACATCGCCTCCAATCGTAAAACTCTCCTACACGCAATATGTATAGACGTATATGCTGCTCTTGATCTCGAAAGATCAAGGCTTTCAAAGCCTTTTGAAACTTTACGTCACATTGATTACAGGCGACCCGTGTGCCGGCTCCTTAATGTCAGTACCTCCTCCTCCTCCTCCTCCTCCTCCTCTTCAATGGCTATTAATTTACATCTTTGTAATGCGAAGGAACGACGAGGTTGCAGGAAAAGGAGCATAAACATTCGCTTAAATTAACGGCTATCTACGCAATAAAGTTTTCCTTAAGGATTGCCCCTTTCTTATTGGCGTTATTGTACGCTTTAATGAAGAGCAAGAACCGTGTAAAAGCTTCAAAAGGGCGGGCAGGATGCAAACGTAAAAGGTCCTGGAATTTTTGCTCGACCATACACATGCGCTCGCGACCTTTCAAAGTTATTTTTAAGAGCTTTTGTACGAGTTTACCGTTGAATCGATTATCGTTAATGGGGAAACTGAAAAAAAAAACGAATTTCTAATCGTCAATCGTTCCACAGTGCTGCAATTCCTGTTGGGATATTTTGTGCACTTTCATTTTGATTTTCTAAGATAGATTTAAAATGAAGAAAAATAAATTGATCTCAACGAAATGTGAACTGAAATTCCGTTTCAGCCCGAATGATTTTCACTTTTTTATTATTTTGTATTTGTTGTAATTGGAGAATTTCTGAATGATTTGGTTGCACAGCACATTGTTCTATTTTCTCATTGCAAGATTGAGAGGGATAATCGCATGGTCAACGAAGATTCGTCTTTCCACAAGATCATCAATTTTTCGGTTCTCGGTTGGTGTGTTCGTTCGGGGCTGGGCGAATAGAAGGAAGAAGAAGGAGAGTCCTGCTTGAAAGTGCGGAGGACCACACATGCGGCAGGAAGGTCCGAAAGCCACGACTTTTATGGAATCCAATTCAATTTCGTATCACGTAATTGCGCATCGCGTGCGCATCTCAGGGGCACACACATATTCGCTTCTCTTCCTCTGCGTACCGTTGTTTTTTTTTTTTTTTTCCATTTTTCATCGGCGGATTCGCTTTCGGAACGTTTCCTCTTTCCTGGCGAGTCCTCTGCGGAGATCCGTGAAATTCCGAGATTGAATGAAGCCGAGCGAGCGGTTTGCGTCTTGAATCGTCAAGTTTATATCTCTGACGAGTCGTTATTATCGTTATTAAATGAGGTTGAATGATAAAAATATCGATGAAAATCAACGCGACGTTAACAACCGCGACCTTTTGAATGTTTTTTCTGCTTGCGCTCGAAAAAATGCAGTTTGATCTTGCGAAATCTCAGATGAGAAAACGAAAGGAGAGAAGCACACCCGAAGTCATTATGCGAGTGTGCGCTTGCCATGTGTGTATATTTATATGGTCTGGAACTGGTGAGTGGTCAGACGCGCACCTGGAGAACGCCTTATCGAGCTTCTTACCTTCCCTTATCTCACTAATCGATCCCAGTTAATTTCCAGCAAAATGAATCGTCCAAAGTATTTAACGCGAACAAAAATGATATCGAAAAATGGGAAAAAAAATAAAAAACAGCAACTACAAATACCTTAAAACTGGACAAGCGTGTGCTCTCGAAAGGAACTCAAGGATCGCCCGCAGACCGCCCAGGATGAGAACAAGAGTTTACCGCGTCGTAGCACACACGAAACTCTCGCGGATCCTGCATGTGCTGCGTATCGTACAAAAGTTTAATCCGCCGCTCTGACCGCCGGCTCTCGAGTGCCAATCGACCAGTACTAAAATGCTAATTGTGGAATCTTCCGATCTTAACTATTACTTTAATATTCATATATATGGACATGCAATCCATGGGTGCGTTCGTACTCCTTTAGTACCCGCATTTTCGACCACAAACAAGAACAAGATTTAGCAAACTTGTTGCGACCTCTGCACGACTTGGACTCGCAGGTTCCTCAGGAGCATTCTTGCCGAGAAACTTTCTCGAATTTCTCCGCGAATGCGATCGAAATCACGAATTTCCCCGAACAGCAAATTATTCCTAAATATTTGATAAAAATTCAAACGTCATTTCCGTTCGATTATATTGTAATATTTTTTAAGTTTTGTTAGATTTATCATCTTTGCCGTCGAGCACAAATGTTTTTACGATTATCCATTCTGGAAGGCCGAAGGTCATTAATTCTGAAATTCTTGAGTGCGCGCTTTCTCTGCCCTTTCTCTCTCGTCCAGCAAGGCACCGATCCCAGGCTGTCTCATTCCCGCAGTCTTTTAACATGTTTCCACTTATAATAACAATCCTAAATGCGTAAATATACTGAAGTAGCTCGGCAAGTGGCGACTCGTCGCGAGGGGTAAGTTTTTTTCTGCTCCGCTGTAGGTCGACCCATGTCCAGTCAGCGGGATCGTCTCGATACCCCTCACTCATGTCTGCTCGAGAATGAGTAGCAATTTGGAAAAAATGCAACTCTCATCCTTTCGAACAGAGTTTTATTCATCGTAGGTCCGGGCTAAACGAGTCTGATGCTCCGGGGCCTCGAGTCATCTTAGGTCGTCTTCGACAGTTAGAAATCACCTGTCCGGAATGGGCATGAGTGTATAAATCATGGACGTACAAGAATTCATGGTTCTATTATACATTTTGTTTGCATTGAAACTCTCGATATTTTCAAGATTTTTTTTCCGTTAAATTTTCCGTTTTCTCAGGCAAGCTTCGTTCTGAAGTCGATCGAAATAATAATTTTGCGAAATTGGAATAATTTTCTTTCTGGCGAGAGCTCGTAGATCGAAAAATTCGTTTCCGTTCCTCGTGCAGTCACTGACCGACCATTTTTTCAATTTTTTTTCTAAATATGGAGTTTGTACCACACGGGACCGTAAAATACGGACTTTAACGGCGGTCAAGTCGATACCGATATGCTAATTAAAGAGAATCTTATACGCTGATACGTATCGAGGTATTTTTTATCGTTAAGATTTCACTCGGTGTATTTTCCCCAAGTATAATTCCCACTATAAACGAGATTATTATTTAACTTGCAAGTTTCGTTTAATGGGATAAGGTATGGTATACGGGAGCGTATAAACAACCTCTTTCTTTTGAGAAAAAAATCTTGCGACCGACGACAATCCACGGGCCCACAAAAAGAGATCATAAAAATACCGAATTAATTTTCGTGCGAAGAAAAAACAGTTTGCGCCCGCGATCCCTCGAGCAGCTACTACGCTCGAGGAGTACGACGCTTTTGTCACTTTCATATAAATTAAGATCCAATTAAGGAAACAGAAAAAAATGGAAACGGAATGGAAAAAGAACAAAATAGACACACAGTTGGCCACGTGTGTCTAGGATTTTCGTTCGACTCGTGATTTATAAAAATAAGAAGAAAAAAAAAACGTTAAATTAAATCCCAAGACATTCCCATCGGCTGTATACAGGAGCCCACTATTTCACGATCTTCGTCGCCGGAGATAGATCGTTGGCCTCACACTTTTCTCTGCAATCTCTATCGATTGGGAGATGAAAATCTCCCACGCAGGAGCACGAAGAAGGATATAATTAAAAGCGATTCTGAGATAAAATAATTATGTGTTTTTACACTATAAGAAATTCCTCTCTAATTTGGTTTTTAGGTTTTTGTATACACTGCGCAATGATTTATTTCTCATGAATATTAATATTTTGACAATATATTCGCCCCTTTTTTTCTAATTGAAACAAAATTCCATCGGAAAAGATATTCTTCTGAGATTGTTGGATTTTTACAATAAAATCGAAATAAATATCATTCCCGGATTATGGTCGTCTAATATTTTCCAGCTTTCGAAAGATTTATTAAAATTATTTATTTCATTTGAAACTCTTTGCGGCTGAAGCCACTGCGGAACTGAACCCCGTCACAAGGACAATAATGGAACAGCGAGACGAATCGCGAGAAAGAAAATGGTCACAGTTGTACCCGTGACGATGTGAAACACGTGGAAAAAAATGCTTGCTATACACTACATTTTTGACCAGCGCCCCCCGATTTCTTCTCATGATTTCTAACGTCCAGCATAACTGACTTTTGTGTACGAAACCAAATCGTGTCACTGAGGAAGAAATTGGCTGGTTTATTAAAAATCTTGTTGGATCAGTAAATTAATCCATAGACACCACACTGGTGCAAATTTGCACGCAGGAAAATAAAAAAAAAAAAACAGCTTTTCAAAATTCCATTCTTCAATTTGGCTATTTTTCCATAATTAAATTTGATTTTTCAATTTTTTAAATCATCGTTATCGATTACTATTGAAATAAAAAGTTTTGAAAAGTCCAAGTGTAAGCTCTGGTTGGATCAACGAATTTTATTTAGTCCGCTACAATTTATTGATCCAACAAAAGTTTCGTTGGAATTTCTTGTCCCAGCATGGAAAAAAAAATTCTAACAGAATCCTCGTTTTTTTGGGAAACTAAAATAACCCTCAAACGTCCTTGCCTATGAAAATACTCTTCATTCGACTAATTACATTTCGCTCTTTTAATCAACGTCCCAAGGTAAAAAAAAAAAATATGTTTTTTCAGTGTAATTCCTGAGGAAAATAAAGGTCGGAAGAGCCACGTCGAGTGAGTAGAGCACACGAAAGAAAACTCGCTCGAGTTCTCGTCTCGTCCGCATGACAACCTCATAATGGTTCTCGTAATTGCTTAATTTCTGTTTTGTCTCCCGTGCCTTGTTTCTTTTGTAGGTGTGTGCGTGTGCACGTATATCCGGTTGTGGAGGTATGCTGTGAAATAGGACACGGTAAAAAGAAAGCGAGCATTTGTGGGCAAAAGTTGCAAGCCCGCGCAAGGGACCGCTTATTAAAAATCTTAAAGACAGTCTCGTTGTCTTTTTCGTTCCCAAATTAGCTAACTTCTACGGAGCCGGAAGGGCTTTTAAATACCGAGAAGATTTTTTCCTTCCTTTCTGTCTCTGCCATTCGCTCCCCGTCGCCAGTACCCACCCGATTGCCTATTATTTCTCTGTTTGCGGTCACGTCGACGCGAAACCGCAGATTATATACGTCGCGCCACAATTTCTCGGTTCTCGAAGCATTCGACGTGCCTAGGAATGAGTCTCTTAAGTGATGAGATGTTTTTCTGCGGCTGTCGAGAACGTTCAATATTAAAGAGACTATTCTCGCTGCGGCAACGATTCAGAACGATTATAATGCGAGCGTTCATTACTCCTCGTCGCAGCTGCTAGCTCGCTTTTTTCTCGCACTTATTCCAAGATAAATTTGGAGCATTGAGCTGTTCGCCACAAAAGACATTTCTCGGGAACGGCTCCCCTTTGCCCTCGCTCTTCTCGCACCCTTTCCGAGGGATTTGTGCCGCCTTGCACGAGAAATGAGATACCTGGAGCACACGTAATCGTTATTGCCCGAACGTAACGAGCCTAAATATTTATTCTCGAAGGGTTAAGCGCCCGCGAACTAAGAGTTTTCGAGTTTACGTGAAAATCCGACCAGAATTATCCTCGCCGTTCTCGTAAGTTCCTCGGTGTGTTACGACGGTTCGGGTTTTTGTCATAATCGTTTGGAAAAACGCGCTGAACCGCTTTTGCCTAAGACCAAATGCGGATTACGACCAACGACGGGTTCCCGCTCGTAGGATCGCCGCCGGGACAATAAAATCTCGAGGTCGTTCAAGCTCGTGTAAGGAAGAAATTTCTTGAGGATTTTTCGAAAATCATCAAATATATTTCCAGCTGGAAAGCACCGGAGGAACGCCTAACGTTTACTTTCAGCAATAAAAATTTGTAGAACTTGATGAAATTCCAATTACTCACCATTGAGGAAAGTGTCAAATGAAAACAAAATTTCGAAAACTCTCAAAATAACTGGGCATTTGAGTTCCGATGACTTTAATTTTCTCTAGTTTCCGAGAGCCATTTGCATATGAAAAATCATCGAAGATTTTACAAACTCGTCGATTATTCCCAAAATTCCTTTCTCAGTTCCTCATACGAATATTCCAAGCAAACACAAAAAATAAACATTCGCCGTCTCGATCCATCCGCGATAAATCATGAAAGCAGAATTATTTTCGAATTGCGAGGGCACGATAAATATGCGAGTGGGGGCAGGTGTATGTGGGTCGAGATGGTTTAAAGGGTGCGAAAGAGTTACGCGAGGTTTATTCTGGCCAGGGTGAAATGAGTGGAACTGTAACTTCTTAATTGCAATACGCGCTCGGGAGAGCTCTATTTCCAAAGGGATGACTACTGTTTAGCGCTTCCGGGTGTATATACGCGGTCCCGTATCTCGTTCTCGCAATCCGATAAATTGTTGGACCCGTCCGAATCTTAATACCGTGGCAAAATCAATTTATCGTGGGTGGCTGGATCTGCGCGGATGGCCGAGGTATAGCGAGCTTGTAATTAAATTGTTACTTCGGGCAGGGACCGCACGCCAATCGACATGGGCGGCCACTGAACACCCACACATTTACTCTCTCCCGTTCTCTCTCCTTCTTTATCTTCCCCTCTCTCGATTTTGCGTATTTATTGGCCTTTTATTCCGAAGCTTGTCCTCTATTAATAACCTAGTGTATTAATGAGTCCCAACAGGCACGGATAAACGCGCCTATATATTTATACAGGCGAGTGCTTTTTTTCACCCCGTGTCTTTGGCGTTTCATGGGATGCGTGGGTGGCGAACATAGCCGTAGGTGTCTCGGAACTCGTGGAAAAAGCATTGCGCGTTGCATTGCGCGAAAGGTATTCGGAAAAAGACGTTTTTTTGCTTCCTCCTCAAGGAGGATCTTTTTTTTTGCAATTCGCACGATTGCACAAAGAATCGCGTTGGAGACCCGTATGGAAATCTCTTCAGAGAAATAATATATTTATCTCCGCATCATAATTATTATGTGTACTTTATTCTCGAGATACGTACTCTCTCTCTGGCGACCAGAACATGTTCTTTCCTTACCTCGCTCTCTCTCGCTCTGCTTCCCTTTCTTGTCCACTCTCTCGTTCCGAGGCTCGAACGACCAGCGGTAAAAGATCACAAAGACGCTCGAGAGAAAAATCCTGCTTCATTTCGTAGCAGACAGTTTTTCCACGATAATTGGCGGCTCTCGATTTACGATCGTGTCCATCGAGAATCGTGAATACCGATGAGTAGCCTTACAAAAAAGCTTCCAGATTATTATTATGCTCGTGCGCGCTCGCACTGGCACAATTTATCAGTCGTCGAGGCCACCGATCCTAACCCAGAGACCACAAAAGCTTCTCCTCCCTCCCCGCTTTGTTACTCTTTTTCTACGGTAATAACATACTCTTCGAATCGTTAGCAAATTAGGGGTGGAAAAATCGATGCTCTCAAATGAACGGGGAGGGTCGCTTTCACTCGATGCATTAGCGCACACATGTTATTTTGTCGTCCTCACCTTTTGACCCACGTGCTCGTAAACCCCGACACGAATGATACGAGTTTTTATTATCTCAATTACGTTTTTATGAAAAACTCGTGTAAATACGTATTTTTTATGGAGTATCTCGTCAAATAATATCAGGAAATTCTTGTTCGATGGCTTACATAATTCCATGAAATATCACACTGAGAAAAAAATTTGGTTGAAACGCTTGAAAAGTGTTGAATTTAACGAAAATATTTTGTCTCGTACGCACGACTAGATATTTAAAAGTAATGATTCAAATAAACAGCGATTTGGATTCACGAAATTGAGGATTATGTGACGATATTTGGGTTACTCTAACGTCATATTTTGTTGCTACGAAAATGTTAGTTAATGCATCCAAAAACTAGGAATACATACAAAACAAAAAGTTTTTTGTACCAACAATTGAACAAAGAAAATCAACTATTTGACCAGGCAGAGATTTAGTTGGTTAGTTAAGAAACAAGCAAATCTGTTTAACTAAATTATACATAAAATACTGAAGCTTCTTTTTAGGTCGACATTTGTATAGACAATTTATTTGGTTCGTCATCGATAAGATTTAGTTAAGCTGCACGAAGAAAAATTCGACTATCAAAATTATTTGTGATTTTTCACAAATCATGTTGGATAATATAATAATAAATTTTAACAAATTTTGGGTTTTATTGAACTGACCAGTATGATTCGATTTACAAAATATTTATCGTTCTCAACAAAACCGTCAAGATACTTCAGTACGTGATACAAATGAAAATTCAGTGATTCGGATAAATGAGCTATTTCTTGTTTATCCCAAGTGGATGTTGGTTAGTTCAATAAAAATATCAACTAAAGACATTATTTGGTTATTACGCAGCGATTTTTGATCTCAGTGCACGGATTTTGTGGATGAGTTTTATGCACAGAAAGCGGAAAGGAAAACCCAAAGTATTTCGTTGTCGAAAGGCTTCCGCAAGGAGCAAAAGTAATTAAGCTTGCTGCGTCAGGTCTCAAGAGCACGCGGGAGGGTTGAGCGAATGAGAGGCGAAGAGGGAACGAATGAGTGCGGAGTTTGGTAGCGCTCTCTTTCTTTTTTCAAAGCATGAGCGCGCGCGGGAGAGAGGAGAGTGAGAGTGTGCTGGCTGTCGTTGGTTTGGTCAGGGGGCAATTTCGCGTTGAAGGGACAAATAATTGGCAATAATGAGCAAGAGGCTGCGGTCGCGAGAGCTTCTCGTTGGCTCTTTTCGCGGCTGGCGAACCCACCGCGTGGACGTATCGTCCAGACAAATTGGACGTTTGCTCTCTTGCTTCCGCCCCCCTCGGTCCATCTTCCTCTCTCACGAGTCGCTTCTTGAAAGGATGTCCTGGTCCAGGATCCGTAACGAAAGAGGGCGAGAAGGGCACATCGGTGCGTTAAAATCCTTTCGGCAAAAGCTTCACGACAGAATCGCGCGCGCGGAAGGATAATGAACGTTGGCACGCGAAAAAATTCGCAACGCGCAATCCTCTCCTGTCTCAATGTCTCCGAGACTTTTCTCCTCGCCCATTCGCCATCCGAGAGAATGGAATCTTTGTATTTTCTCGTGCATTTGTCCCCCCCTCTCTCTCTTCCTCGTTTCCTCCCGACCACCATCAGAGTTCGTCAACTTAATTAGACGTTTCGGTTGAAAACAAGTTCGTCAATTAGTAGATGCGATCTTTGTTTCCTGGGGCTCAACGTGCCTCTTCGTGCGCGCGGTTTTGTCGCAACGTTTCTGCCGAATTTGTCCCATGAACCTGACTAAATGCTCTCTAAAAAGTGCAACTCCAGTTTTTCTCATTCCGGCCTCTTCGCTCTGCTCCTCCTATTTCACAAAAGCAAATCCACAAAAACTGTCCGACCCGAAAGTCTGGGTAATCGAGCAAAAAGACAGGACAATATCGAATTCTCTTCCACGATTAATCGCCTCGAGGAAAAAGTTAACGTGAGCCATTGCGACGAGAGAGCATCGACGAGGAATCCACCTGCCAAAGGCAATAAATGGTGGATCGCCGTCATTCACAAACATCCACACGATCGCTCTCCCTCCCACTCATTTCTCTCTCACTCTACCCTCCATTAATGAAAGGCGAAGTAATTAAGTCAAGGGACACTGGGAGCCGAGGAGCTCGGTAGACCTCCTCAGGACAAATATCGCCGATTATTTTTCATTGGCTCTGCGACGCGGTGCATCGAACTCGCCCGAACACACGCTGAATCCACTTTGATGATTTATTATCGATTCTTCGTATCGTCGCTTTCTTATATATCCGGCTGTCCGTGCGCATGCGCGTACACACGCGAGGGTCGCATTCTTTTTATTCATTTTCAATTCTCCCGGCAAGACAATATTTTCGAGTGAATTAGCAATGGTGATATTTGCAATTAATCTTCCACTCTATCGATGTGCCGATCTTTCGTGCCCAGCTATGTGCAGTTCGACAGATTTCTCAGCTTTTTAGTCGGCCCATTTATTGCCCGATCCGTTGATATGAAAAATATCGAGACCACAGACGCTTCTCATCTGCAGAAACAATAAAAAGAGAAACTTGCGGATTTCGAAATCGAGTTTTTTCATCGGCGATCGACGCTCACGGTCCGGGCCGAAATAAAAAATGGCACGAGCCCGAGAAAATTGAATTTCATACTTTCGATATTGATGATCCTGAGAATTTTGACGCCCAGTAAGAAAACAAATGCGAGCGATCCCAAAGATAATTTGAGCGATCGTCTCACCGCATGCTCAACCCCGGCGTCGATCGCGTCCATTTTTCTTCCATTCCGTTTCGTTCCTAAATCACCTTTCGTTCCAAGTGGTCGCCTTCATTTTAATTCGCGCGGCGCGTCATCACGTGCGCGTCAAGCATCGACAGGAACGATTTAGCCGCTCTGTGCAGCATATCTCGCGCATGCGTCTTCTCTCAAAGGGCATCAAAATTGACACAAAAACTCATTGCGAACCGAGAAGCATCACAGGGCTCAAAACATCATAAAATAAAGGAGCGTAACGCGAGCTCAAAAAAAGCAATTCCATGGAAGTTAATCCGAGGACTCAAACGACTTTGAGCATCAAAAACACCCTCGAATAAAATGATTCATTCATTGGAAACGTTGAGAACAAGAATCGTGAAAGAAAATGACGGAAGGTAACGAGAAACTCTTTGAATGATGACAAGAACCAAGGGAACAGACAATTTTGCAGAAGCTGTTGTGTCATTAAAGAATATTCGACGAAAGAAGAACTCTCCTCACTCACTCTGTCGTTTTAACAGCGCGTCTTTACCCCTCGTCTCCGTATAATTTCGTCGTTAACTGCGCGACCGGTTGAATCGCGGCCTTGTACAAATGTACCTATATCTATAGATGTTAACATAATTTTTCTTCATGCATATACATATATTCATACACTTTTATCCACGCAAGTAACAACATCTCGTCGATACAAACTTTGCGATTCGCTCACGCATCAGGTAGCAGCCACGGGCAGTGATAAAGTGACGGATAAGTATCAATAATGATGAGCGTAATTAGGTGTCAGGGCTACACTTTCGACTCGCGCCACCCAGACGCGCCAATTTTTCCACAAGGTCCATCGATGAGGCGCTCAACACATTTATCACACGAAATTACACAATTTCCGAGGATTACGAAAATCGTTGCGAGTTAAATAGTAGGGGAAATAATATTTTGCTATTTTTCGTGCAAGCCTTCGCGGCTCGTTCGTCCGTCGCCTTTTTTCTTTCATTCGTTTCGTACGCCGAAAATAAGCGAAACGAGCAATCATCGGAAGGTCCTCTGTGATGCTGCGGACGCGGGTTTTTCTTCGACTGTTTTCTCTCTCTCTCTCTCTTTCTGTCTCTCGATAATCGGAATTTATTGGTACCCCGAGAAGGCTTCTTCCTCTTCCATTTACTTCCTGCTTTTTCTTCTACCAACGCGCACCTCTTTTTGCTCGTATGCGTCCTTCCGAACCCAGTGACGCAAGAACTCATGCCTGCACCGTCAAAGACTCTCGCAGCCGGGTCGCTCTTTCTCGCTCTCTTGCACTGTGCTCTGCCAGCCTCAAAGCAGAGGTACTCTTTTTCGTCGTCGTCGCGAGACCCTTTCAGCCTCGTTTAAAGGTTCCTACGCAGGCTTGGAGTACCAGAAAATTGTGGAATTCTTGTGATCAACGAGGGCTAACTTTGCTTCGGGAAAGAGGAGAATCACGATCTCGTGGAATGCCACGAGCAATAAATGTCTTTAGGCCAGCTGCGTGGATTGCTGCCTTTTTCTTCTTGTCACGCCACCTGTACATAAAAACATTTAGAGCTCCATTTGCTCAAGGAACAACATGATTGCTGCCAAATAATTGTTATTCTTTTCTCATTGTTAAAAAAAAGTGCAAAAATATATTTACGGAATGAATAAATGCACTGCGAAAACGTCTTGTCCAACACGATTACACAAACTTTTGGGTCCCATCTGCGCACTTTAGCTGCTGCCAGCGTCTTTTCGCGAAGAGCTTATCCCCTTCGATCATTATTTACGCTTCAGGGGGGATTTCAACATCACGCTTATCTGTATTACGGCTTTTACGCATTTTGTGGATTTCTCGGCTCGAGCTCGATCGACTGATATTCACATGTGGTCTCAAAATGTCGTATCATATATTTCTGAAGCTAAATTGACTTTGAGAGATCGCAGGATGGAATAAAAATGTGTAAAAGTCGAGAAATAAGAATAAATTGTAATTGCAGAGGTTTAGGAAGATCGACTGCAACTGAGGATTGAAGTGCTGGTCTAAAATTCACGTGGGACGTTTCGATAATGAATCACTTTGATTAAAACAACAATTTAAGCAAATAGGAAGGCACGAAACGTACCTTAAACGTCAGCGAGTGTTGCTCCTTAATTTGTTATTTCAGGAAAATTTGGTCTCGCTGAAGAGCAAATTAATTTCGGTGTTCCCCAAAATAATGAAGTCTCCCCCAGCCACAATGGGATTACACGCGTCTTGATGAAGGTTCGCGAAAGCCTCGGGAGTACGAAGCATTATTAGACGCGTGTGCGCGCGGGTTCCTTTCGGCGAATCTGCGAATTAGCGTGGACCAGGAGAGAACGTATCAAGAGAGGAAAAAAATCTTGACAAATTGGTCACCTGGCCGGGTGCGCACGAGCTTTACTCATCGGGAGACACACTCTCAATTAATTCCAGTTTTCTGCTCGCGCACGCGTGGAGCACGCATCCCCGGCTATACGAAATTAGCATCCGGTCGTCAAATTTCGGCCCCGAGGTAACCCAATCCAAGGAGTACGACGCGCAGAGTGAGAAAGACAGGGAAGCGAGCGACAGAGGGACATTAAACTTTTGTTCTTCGTGGCGAAGCCACGAGCCACCGAGTTTTTGACCCCTTGCCACTTCACGCTGTAAGACAATGCAGTCACGCGATTCGTCGTTTCTCCGAAGAGGAATGTTACTGGATTAGACTTTCTGGTGAGTAAAAATGACTTCGGTGAAAGTGGAATCCTCGAGCGTTTTTTCGGGCCCAAAAGGCCAATGGAATTCGATTGTTTTTCCTTCGGTCATCTCTCGGCTCATTAATTTAGTTCCCATCCCGATTGAATTTGTCTCTTCCCATCGATTTTCGCCCTCCCTCGCTCCTCGCCTGTCTCCTCCCCTTCTGTGCATCGTCGATTTAATTCTTGACTGTTACTCACCGACAGGGGGAATTGTGCAACAAGACTTGAAGGGCTGCAGCCAAAGGGACACGCTTAATTAATAGCAAAGTGAATGGAGCACTGGGATGAGAGAGCGCAAAGAAAAGGGGGAGACGAAGAATACAGCGGAGCGAACGGGAACTCGGGAAGGGCAGCCAATCGTAGTATGTGCACTTATGTACAATCTCTGGCGTATGAATAGCAGTGAAAAATATATTCGAAACGTCTGCTCGTTAAAATTTAGGGACGACGTGTCGATTTGACTCGGAGGCTTCTGCATACTCGATCACCTTTTTTAATTTGAACTTTTTTTATTTTCTGCATCTTCGGCCTCCCCCGCCTTGGCTTCGTCCTCGTTTTGTACTGAGCAATTACTTATTTTCTCATTTATTTGTATGCGTGTAGAGACTAGATTACGAAAGTTGATAAAAGTGGATCAGGGACCGTCAAATCGAATTAATAAATCGGTGTTAATTGAAGCAGTTTGTCGTCGCCCGAAGTCCTACTTGCTATTGCGAGTGCGCAGATAAAGCAGGGCCGAAGGAAAGTGATTTTGGCCTGACCCTGCGACCGGGAAGTCTCGTTTCCTTTCGGGAGTCTTCTCATCTTCGGTGCATTTCATTGGCACGTATCCGCATCGCGCGGGCATTATTCCGGAGGCCGTCGAGTCGATAATTGCTCGTGATTGGTATCGATTTCGTGAACTCGTGATGGGAACATCTGCCACGTGCGGAAGAAGCGAGCGCTCGACGTGCGAGCGTTTCCTGGAGCCCCGGATTCCTTCAGGTCCCTGCGAGGAGCAGCTGAGCCCGCGAAACTCTTTGACGAAGGACAAAGACGCGGATAGGAAACTCTCGCGCGGCGATGACCCGGCTGCGAAGCTGCTCGTACGGTGCTGACGTTTGGGCCGAAATTTTGTGGAAAAACGGTCTCGTCCCTCATCGATATTTCGACATTCCGATCGCTCACGTCCAGATATGAGAATTTTCGCTCTCTCAGAGCTCCGTGAAAAACGAGGCTCGCTGCGATCTTTACCTCCAGCGAATCGTCTGATAGTGACACACGTCCGGGTTGTCACAGATCGCACGAGATGGACCTTTTCGACGACTGAAAGTGTGATTCATTGCTGAGCCAGTTTCACTGCGCAGACCACCCAGCTGAAAATCCTTCGCTTTCCTCTCACTCTCGCTCCGACTCTTCAAATATATACACGCTGGCCAAGAAGTGCTCTGTTCTCAGATCGATACGGCGGGCCTTACGTGGGCGCCCACGCTCTGCTTCTCCAACGCACGATCTCTCTCCTTCGCTCTCGTTCCTGCTCTCCTCGCGTCTCGTCTCCTGCTCCGCGCTATCTCGATCATGCAGCCCGATGAAAAGAGACGAAATGAGTCTCGAGCGTGTAGATCCGTAGCTCGTTCTATATTCTCTCTGCCCTCTCTCTCTCTCTCTCTTTTTATTTCAATGCTCCAGAAGAGTTTCGATGTTGTTGCTCGCTACCTCCCGAGCACGGGGGTAAAGCCACCTGGGATGCAATCGCTCTCGGAGATATCGGGATAACTTCTCGTCGGCGGCCGAATTAGAGAACTCGCGAGGCCTTTAATTGAACCTCTGAATAATGATCGTCGATTCAGAGATACGACCTGTCGCGAGGGTGGTCATGATACGTGCATGCGTGTCTGCACACATGCGATTCTACTCGTCGGATTCAACGGGAACTTTGCCTCGAATTGTACGAATATACTCATCGAGTATTGTGAAAACAAATAAATAAATATGTTTTCCAACTGGTTATCCTCCGTAATTAGAAAACTCAGCAACGCTCCGATCATTAGAAACCTCCAGAGCTTTCGACTCCCACGCGCAAGAGCGCTCATTTTTTCACAATTTTTCAGACGAAAACGTAAATCAAAATAGCGAATGTACAAACGAAATAAATCATGCGAACGAACACACTTTTTTTACACCTCTCGTACATCGTACGGTACAGGCTCCATCCTCGGACGTATACGTCGATGATTATTCGATCGGATTTACAGGATATTTATGCCAGTATTAACGATTATGTATCGCCTCGATTGGAGATTACATCGTACGATGATGGTCTATATAAACATATTATCGAAAGCCACCGGGCCCGAATATAATCGTTGTTACCATAAATCATAGAACAGACCAAGGAGAACGATCCCTCGTTCCCGATGCGGTGTAACGTATGAAAGGAGGAAGGATAAAAGTACTGTGGGAGCATTAAATCATTTATATACTCGGGGGAGAAACGCCTTAACTCTGCAGGCTATAAGCACTTTGATATCTAGATCTTGTACGCACAATCTATATCGAAGTATTGAATTGCAAAGAAAAGACGAGGGATAAACGTATGCATCGAATTAAGGTACAAAGTAAGTTGCCAGGAAAGAGCAATACACACAAATAAATAATTCTCAGCGAGAAAATACGTTCATTATAAAATATATACAATCGACCATTCGCGCCGAACACTTTTACTATTTTAACTGGGATTTTCTTTCTTTTACCCAGCACCCCGACACATCCGCTGTAATTTCCACGAAGTGATTGAATATACCCCGAGGAGAAAACGCGTCCAGCGAATAAATATGAATCTGCGAATTCCGCGTGGCACCCATAAAACGAAGCAGAGAGAAAGAATTTAATCGCGGTTCCGTTGCGCGCGGCAGACTCGAAGAAGCGAGCTTCGACTGCCGATGAACCGTCATTGACGATGCCAGCGCACGCGGTGAAAGAAAACCTCGTCAAACTAGTACCGATCTTAATTTAGCTTCTTCCATTATACCTCGCGGGGCATTTTCTCGCATTTTATAATCGTAGCCTGGAACATCTCCGGCGTGCACAACTTTATGCCCATTCATTGAATCCACTATATTTACACGATTAATACTCGCGCGTCTGTGTTTGTTCATTGAATACTTGTGGAAATCGCGCTCCACGATCGCCCCGCGCAGTGATATCTCATATCGTTTGGATCTTGTACATCAATCGATGTCGGCTTTTATATGCGCATGAAACGACTAATGAAAAGCACCATTAGTCCACGACATAAATAGTCTCGGCATTCACGGGGTGTCCGATTTATCGATTTATCAAAACTGCGACAAATTCAAGGAATGCAGCTCTGCTTTTTAGTATTTCAGATTCTGACTTTCCTAGAATCTTTCTATTTTATATTTGGTTGCTTTTTTCGGTTTGAAAGTTTGTTTTGTACAGAGAAATTGAAATGTGTTATACGAGATCTGTGCTTGCTGGGAAATTTGGCGAAAAATGGTGATTTCGCGCTTCCGAATTTCGTTTTTGGAAAGTTCAAGAGTTTCGATTCGAGGATTCAGTTTTTTTTTCCCCATTTTTTTTTTGTTCTATTTGACGTTTCAGCTGAAGCGTCACACCCGGTAGATTCGTGTGCGTGGCTCTGGATGAAACCTCGATGCTCCTAATTACGAAGCGACGTCGATTCTACGATTTTTCTCTTCGAGCATCATCGACGTCTAGTCGCAGTGCGTCCACGTCAGGCGCACGCCCGACTCGTCGCTCGCGTCTCTTCCAGCTAACACGATCGGCCCAACCCGATCTCGGTCTCTCATTCGTCCACGAAGGATTTTCTGATTCTTCATCCCGGGCATTTCTTCTTCCATTGACGTTCGGAATCGGCTCGCATGAAGCGAATACTCGTCGATTTTACACTCGAACGGTTAAATAATGCTGGCTGTGACGAGCGCGCGTGCCTCTCGTCTCGCTACGGCGCCGATTCACCTTCCCTCCTGTGCCGCACAGACTAACGAGAATTTTTCTTCGACATCTGACGCGCGTACGCACTGGAAATTCTGAAATAACAAAAAACTCGGAGCTCCCCTAACCTTGATACAACTCCGCTATGCCGATCGAGCTCGATTTTGTTTTCATGTACTCCAACGTCCGGCAAAATGGAACAGTCAGACAAGAGATTGCTGTTGAAAACATACGCGTTTATTTTATTGCTTGAAAATCATCGAATTTCGGTGCTGATTCAAGTCTCATATTAGATAATTTAATGCAGTACAATGACAAGTAATTATTGAAGTAAATTCGACGTTCTCCGGACCTTTGATGAGGAATTTACCGTCATTTGGGCGAGATCCCAAAATCATGAAACATTTTTTCTCATCAAAGTGCTCAAATCAACGTTTGCTCTTTATATTTTTCTGGATTAAAAAAAAATATTATTTTATTTTAAACTATCGAGAACAAAAAATATTCTGGATCGTAGTAGTATTTGCTTTCTAGTTTACGTAAAAGGGTAAGGTTAGTAAATTAGATAAAGTAATTACACACGAAACATCATAAAAATCTGGATTTGCCATTTGAATTTGTAAATTTGAAACAATTCGAGATAAAGCACAGTTGATAATATACAGAACAACGTTGAGAAAAAAAATAAAATAAAAAGTGTTTCAGGTCGTTCATGCACGAAACGATTTTTTTAAGAAAATCTTGAAATTTACACAGAATTTAAATGGCTAGTCGACTGACACGCGTATCAAATTTCAAAAGGTTCGTCTCATCGATTATTGAGATAAACGTGCTTAAATACGAAGAAAAATACACAGGTTCATAGGAAATATGCGAAAAAAATCGTTCATCTTTCCATATTACGAATGAACGCTTCTTACGAAGTTTATGAGGAAGTACAAAATAACAATTAAGCATACATTGAAGGTCTGGGAAAAAATTCGAGACGATTGTCTCACTAGTAATAAAGATAAATTATGTTAAAGATTCAACGAAATTGGTAACGAGCACTCGCATAACCTCACATTTGCTTATTTCGGCATTTCGTTTCTTCATGGCTGGGCCCATTCGCCTGTCATAGCCTTTTTATGAAAACTTTTTTCTTGATCTCTTTGTGTTTTCCCTTTGCGCTCTCTAACGCGATTTTCGACATAAAAAACTATATTATTTTCGCCAGGGACGTATGAAATTTTGGGTTCAGTCAGTCATCCATCCCCGATTAATTAATGGCTTGTAATTTCATTCGCCAAAAAATAAGATGAAAAAATGTATTTACAATTTCGAATTAATATAACTCTGACATTAACTTAAAGTGACAATATCTTTAATTAGGAAGTAAAAATCAATTAGACACTCATAAAATACGATCATACGGGCATGATCTACCTTAAAAAATTCAACCCCAATTTGGCTTTTTAGTCAATAATTTTTTTTTTTACAAAATCATTAGTTTACGCTCGATTATTTCACGACTGTTTAGCCAATTTTTCATTCTATTCCATACGTTACATTTTATTAATTAAGATGTAACTTTATGGACTCCAGTGGCCCAAGGCCGCTTACAGCCCGGTGTGGTTCGTAAGAAAATAAAATAATTCGCAGCATGACAAAATGTTATGGCGAAAATGTATATTGGTGAGGAATGGCCAACCCATGAATCTTGTTATTATTGATATAATGGGTTCTATAGAAGGGCCCCGGGGGGTAATGCAACATAAGTAATTGCGATTAGATTTATTGAGCCAAGCGTTCAATTCCCCCTTAACGTATTTGGTAACGACTGCATGTGTGTGTGTATACACGAATAAGTAAACATTTGTACGGATAAATTGGTGCTAAGGATCATTTCGATCTGGTCCAATTTCAGCGATAATTTATTAGCTCGCGCTTCCCGCAGTGTACTCGAACGGGTCCCGCTGTGCCGTTAATTGGTAAATTAATCTCCGACGTTGGAAGTTTTGCACCGAGAAATCCTAGTGTTCGCGTGCACGCGCGCTATTCGCCCGAGCGCACGGCACGTGCAAGCATCTCTTAGACACGTACACAGTTTTGGTTTAAGCGCGGGCAGGACGCCGACGCGGACGATCCCGAAGACGCCGACGACGAGCGAAAGGTAGGCCAAGTATTTCGACGAAATTAACTTGTCGCCCGCGAATGTTTCTTTTCTTCATCTTGTCAACTTTTTAGTATTTCATATTTCGTTTTTTATTATTTTTTCATTATATTTATTTGTTTTCTTTATTTCTCTCCATGACAAGTCTGCCACGCTCTCGGTTACCACGTGTCGTCGCCTTGCTCACTATCAATCCTTAGCGGACTCTCGTGCGTCTGTCCGCGAGCCCGGCTCTGAAAACTCTCGAGCGCGTGCGACCACCCGAGAGAAATAAAATTGAAAAAGATTCGAGAAGCTCACGCTCACTCATTTCTCTCTTTCTTTATTCCCTTTCCTTTTTCATCTCCTTCGAGAAACGAGCGATGAAAAACGAATCGCGTTCTTCCCATGTTTATATAGATGTATGCCTGAACCAAGTGAAATTCGTGGTTCTCTCATCTCCCTCCCCCCCCCCCCCTCTCCGCGCCCCCGGGCTCACGGCGACTCTTCTTCCTGCGTCTCGATGCGATTGCGCCAGACACGAACCTGAATTTCTTCGTTCCCTATTAATCATACCTCCTCTCACATTAATCTCTCTCTTTCTCACAAGCCAAGAATCTCTATATTTGCATTCGCGAGAATTTGCCGAGAGTCTCTTTCTTATCCTGGATCGCTGCTTTTTACCTCTCCCAAATGTGTCAAACCTCCTTTTAGTGGTGCTTCGCAGTGGGGCTGGAGAGACAAAATATCGCGAGTTTTGCAACGCGGTAGAAATACGGGTGAGAAAAATCGAGTCGATGAAAACCAACACGTCGAGGTATGAAAAACTTTTTTGACCTCGTCAAGCCCATTCGTAACGAACCATTCGAAGCTTCGAGCATGAGCCATTTATTTTTTATGAAAATCGATAAAAAACAAAATCTCCAGACGCGTTATTAGTTTTTGAAAAATATCGAACTCACGTTTTAATGTTTTTGTCGAATTGAGGTTTTCGATCGAACTGTACGCGATAAATATTCACAATAACGCTCCACTGCGTTTCGTATGAATGAATGTAAATGTATGTACAACCAACACACATATCGGAGGAGCTTCAATTGCATCGGATACGCCTCGTCGAAGATGAATCGTTGCTACGGCGCAAAGTCGTCAACACGCCAAAGAGGATAGAACCGAAGAAGCGCATTTTTTTACTCTCAATTTACCTTTTTTTTCTTCTGTTAAATCGAGTATTGGAGTACGAAGTGGCGAACAAGAAATTCCCTTGTGATCACCCCCGTTGAGACCGAGGGCACTTTAGCGAGAGAATTTATGCGTTTTTGCTGTTACGTACACGAGAACACGACACGTCGATACGTTTCGTGTTACCACCCATTAAATAACACACGACTTTTCAACGTGTGTACGCATACGTTTCGCATACATGCTCTAGAAATCTGTTATAATAAATTCTTGTACAAAACGGCTCATGAGCACGAGATGAGGATATTATGGTATTACCATTTATCAATTAGCCATTAATGTAACGATCAATTTCTCAATGTGATAACTCCGTTGGTAGCGAAGAACCCGGTAGCAAAAAGCTCCGCAATAATCGATAAAGATCTAAGTCAAAGTGCGTGTCGAACTATCACGAAACTTCTGCTCTCTCGATTCAAATAAATGGAGTTTATCGTTTGCATATTTTCTCTGCACGGAGAATGAGGCTTCGTAATAATTTATGGTGTTAAGTACGTAATTTGGATTAGGAAAAGGTACGGAGGGGAGTCGATCGGATTGTTGAGAAGTTGTTGCATGAATAGTGCTTTCAGGTGCGACCCTCGAGGTCATATTAAGGTACGAACGAGGGTACGAACTACGTCGTCAAAGTTGGTTCGAGTTACCATGAAATATGGTGCCTCGAGTGACACGAGTCGGAGGATATCATTTATAAAAATGATTGAAAATAAAAAAAGGACAAAAAAAAGGGTTTTTTGACACTTCCGCAGGTGAGCCAGCCTCGATAATATTAATGGATATTCCTCTTGAGAGAGCTGACCACGAGCCAAGATTAATAGATGTCTCGAATTCTCGGACAATCAACTTCTTCGCGAAACCGACGACACACCTCGAGCCTTCGTGTACCACGTGCATGGCTGTGGCACATGAAAATGTTTTACCGTCTCGTTGACGTACTACTCTGAAAATAAAAAAATTTATACCGAAATGAAAGGCGTACTGGAATTATACTTCGGTGTTAACACGACGCGGGAGTTATGAAAATTGAGACATCAATGGGGCACGGTTTAATGCTGGTGTTTTATCGAACTGCTCGTTAAAAAGGGGTTCGAACTTTTTGTGGGTGGCTGCAGTAAAATATTGCAGATTTCGTTCAGGATTTTGTTTTTTTATACACGATTGCTCACACGTTTTTGTGTAGGTTTTGTTTTCCGGCTGAAAATCCTCGGGCATTCGGGGCTTGGACGTTTCTTTCATGGTAAAAAATCGCATGGAAAAACACGTTTCGCATTTTGCATTATTCGCAAAAAAAAAATTATTTGGGAGCGGAAATTTGGTTGGAAATCACGAAACCACTGGATTCGATTTTTTTAAGCATTCAGCGATGTTTACCGCTGTTAGTGATTCCGATCAGGGCTACCCGGGCTACGGGAGTTTCGGATGATTTTCCACACGATTGAAGCGACGCGAGACGCTTCCTTATCGGGTGTCCCCACCGATTGATTGTATCCATTTATCAGTCATTGATCCGGCGCGAAAGCGTGATAACGTGCACAAATTTCTTCAAATTTTTCACTCGACTATAATTTTGCTCTTTTCTGATACTTCCCTCCGAAAATAATCGGGACGGAAAAATAATAATTCAAATATCAGCACGAACGTTCACGATTACTAAAATTTTGGAGACTCAACCTCAGCACGGCGCTTTGGCTTCGATCTTTCATTGCTCGAACTTTCGTCGTGCACAGGCTCGTTTCATTTCTCACACGATTTTCGGGATTTATCGAGCAAAAAACCTCGACAAGTGTTTCTGACGAATGTTTCTGTCGAATCATATTCCCAAGTTGAAAATTTCCATATTAGATTGACAAAAACTCGTCATCATTAGAGCTTGTTGAGAATTTCACGTTGTGCTCAAAAAAGCCTCGTTGATGCCTCTATTTTCCTTCGTTCTTTATCCGAACGAATTCACTTCATCGTGGAAACTTTTCTGCTGAAAGCTCCTTTCAATCGAGCTTGTTCGAGGAGTCCAAAATGATAAGAGGCAACTTTCGTAAGCAATTGAGAAATTTCTCCAGTTGAACAACAACCGTCCGATCCAAAGGTAAGTACAGTGCCAAAGTTCTTAATATTTTCGTGATTTACAACAAAATACAACGAGGAAAAGAAAACTGATTTTGAGAGAGAATTGAAAAAGTGGGAGAGCTTACGACGGAGGAAAAGACGGTCCGGGTCTGCTGCTTGAGTGAGTTTGCGTTGAGGAAGGCAAGTGAGGACAAAGTTGGA
This sequence comes from Venturia canescens, assembly GCF_019457755.1. Lineage (NCBI taxonomy): Eukaryota > Metazoa > Arthropoda > Insecta > Hymenoptera > Ichneumonidae > Venturia > Venturia canescens. Next base: position 9,033,649 of record NC_057423.1, on the reverse strand, counting down.
AAGAGAAAAGAGAGATGTTCGGCACGTGCCGCGGGTGTTGTTCTCTCGTCGTGTCGGTTTTTCGACTCTCATGCTCACGAGGATGAAAAAGAGAAAGAGGAGTCTCCCGTAGCGAGGGAGCACGGGGTCGTAGGAAACTATTTCCGCGTGACGCCCCCTCGTCTTATTGCCAAGAAGAAACGCTATACGGGAAATTGTTTCTGCTGATATGTACTCGGGGCGAAGAAAGAGAGGAACGGAGAGCGAGGGAGAGCTCGAAAAGAGAGTTTGCACTGCGGGAGATGCGAGTCGGTTGTCATTGTCGTTGGCTCGCAGCGGGGGGACAAAATTCGTGATCTTTCCTCGCTCCACATGGAAAAGTATCTCACTCTCCGTTTCCTAAAAACGTTTCATCTCCCAGCGATAAAAGAAACTTTAATCGAACGACGAAAAATATCTCCTGAATTTATGTCGTTTGGCGGAGCCAACTTTCCCGTCTACGGGTACAATTTCCTGGAGGAGAATGCTGCAAAAAATCGACATCTCGATCGGGAATTTTTACGTTTTCGCGGATTGCTCGTTGCTACGAAAACTCGCGACAGAAAAATCAACGATTATGCATTTATGGGCTCGTTCTAGCTAATAATCGAAGTTTTTTTCTCAATTGCCCCTTTCCCGCCGCGAGAATATAACGATCGGTGCCAGAAGTTTCCGTCAAACCTCGCTTAAGGGGTCGCGCTCGTCGCTGCAGACGATTCCACAAACCGGCAGGGATATTTGTGAGGATTCTCGGACGCGGTGAAGAAACGAGAAACGAATTCTGCGCCTCGGTGTCCATCGATTCAATGACGACGACAAGATCCCCGGGGGCGGGGAGCGAAGCCAGTGAATCGAAGCGCACTTGCATCCCGCGTATATCTGTACCGATGTATTACGATGAAATGCCAGTGGACAGAAAATGTCGCGAGAGTCGCGAATCCGGATAAAAAGTGGTATTCGTCGAAGAAGCGATCGGCACTCCGTCGTCGCGTCGCCCTCCCCACGACTCTTCGATTCTCCTGGCCTCCTCGTCGTCCACTCTCCGCCCGCGAGCCTCTATATCTGTAGAATTCTGTGGAAGGATAAAAATCGTCGAATGTTGTCAAACCGCAGGTGACACAGAGAGATATTTTTCGAGAGACCCGCGAAACGAATTAGCCACAGAGTCTCCGATCGTGGTAAAAATAACATTAAAAAACCAAACACACCACACATCGTTTTCTCTCGTCGGGTCCGCGCCTATTTCTAGCTCTCCCCCAGAAACTCTCCGTCTTTCTCTCTCCCATCCTCCCGCAGCATCTCAGACAGTCGTGCACTTCTTCCCGCCGCGCCTCCGTCCCCGAGTATCGTGCGGTGTCCACTCCTTTATATATCTCCCGGGTGGCAGGTGCTAGTCTGAAATACGAAAATTTTACCTATGCGCCAGAGTTGTTCAACGAAAGAACCGATAATATACGCGAATAGGTCTTTACTGGATATATGAGAAACTTCGTGATCCCACTGCCCCCGGGGAACTCTCATTCATTATGAGCCACACTATACTCGCCGAGCCACCAGAGATAAACGAGTTACGCTCGCGTACATGAGGCGTTCGATGCGAAGTGTCGGTGTTTGGCTTCGGTCTCGAGAATATCAGAAATTCACGTTTCTCATTTGCACTATTTCAAATCGATTTTCTATGTTTTTTTTTTGTCAATGATGCATCGCTCTTATTCGAAAATATTTGAAGATTTTCGATGATATACCTTCGGAATGATTTCGGAAGAATCCGTGGAATTTATCGAAATTCATTAACGAGATGAAATATTCAGATGCTCGAAAGATGTCTGAGAATAATGGAAGGTGTGAGAAAAATTCAATTGGAGTGGTTGGAATTCGTTCGAACGTACATTGGGAAGAGAGTTTTTAGTAATTTTTATTAAATTGAAAAGTTCGATGTATAATTGGGCATAATTTCATTCCCTGAAACTTTATTTCATTTCGATGCTGCGTCCGCGAAGAATCACGAACGGCAAAAGTTTCAATTGAGAAGTTCTATACCTGGAATACATTTCGGGTTAAAAATGGCACGCACGCAACGGATTCGCGAATGCCAGCAAGTTTCGTGAACTCTCAACGTTTCACAAAAGCCGCGCGATGAATACGATCGCGGCAAATCTGCAGGTGCCTAGTTTCTTGCTCTAAAAGACACTCCGACTGCGCAAAAAAAACGAAAAAAGGAAATGCAGCGGTGGATAGACACGCGTGAAAGAGTGTGATTCTCTCTGCGTTTTCTGCCGTGGTAGATTCGCCCGGCTCGAAATCTCGATTGCCGGTTTCGCACCACTCGCACGAACATCGAGACGCTGCGTTCTTTGCATTTTATTGGCCGCGTAGTCTGGCGAGATTTGATGATTCGGTGTTTGAATTCGAGAGTCAAAATGCGAAATGCGAACGATTAAATTCCGAGGATCGTGAAAGGTAGGCCGATCATTTTTCCAGTGCTCAAAAACTCCGCGCGATTCCTCACTCTCGAAACATTATTTGGATAATTCACAGCGAAATTGACACTGAAATATCGAAATATTATAATTCGAATGATTTGAATAATTCTTTCATTACTTATGAAAGTTCTACGGTCCAATTCGACACTAAATCAAATTTCACGATTAATATATCACACGCAGAGCGAGAAGGGAATCGAAATTCACGAGTAAATATTTGGATTTCTAGGAGCCGTGGCGAAGCACACTCTCCTTTTTTATCATAATCATCATCATCGTCTCATTATTCCGTAATAGAGCTCCAGGTTTTCGGTTTCTTTGTTACAACGATTATCTCTCGAAGAAACTAGAGAATCCTCGGTATGTTTCTCTTTTTCGGAGCATGCTTTTCTTCCCTCTCTCTCTCCTCTCTCTTTCCCTTTCTTTGCCATCCCTTTCTTCCTATCCCCCTCGTCTACGCGAATTTTTCGATTCACCTGTCGAGGAGAAGGCGGCTACGAGAGACTCGTCAGAGGACGCGCGCGGTCGAGCAGACGCACGGACTAGGATGAAACTGTTGAGGAGAGGATTCATCCTAGGCATTTGGTCTACAAACTTTTTGCCAGTCTCGACGGGGCTCTGCGGCGAAAGAGTGAGAGAATTCGAAAAGTAGGAGAGGGTAGAAAAAATATGTGTATATAGATATACAATAAAAAAGTATCTACTAATACGTTTGCGGATCGAGAGAGTCTCGGGAGAGCAGAGAAGACGGTAGGATCACCTGCCGAGAGCGCGCAACACCGCCCTCGTCCTTGGATAATTGCGTCGGTTTCGGGGATGACTAGTTTGAGAGCAGCATCCCAAAAGGAGAATAGAACACACGTGGCTCGCGATCCTAGAACCAATATAACAAGCCGTCTTTTCTCTAGCACGAAACACTCCTTTTTTCTCATTTGGTGTTTCGAGAAATCCACCGGCCCTGGGAGCCAAAGGCGTCGAGCTCGAGTTTTGTACACATTTACGAAATCCCCCGATCTCCCGTAGTCCACGGAGTGTATAAATATATATGTTATGGGTTTGCAGTTTATGCTCGATTATCCGCAATTAAGGGAAGAAAAACGTAGAACTCATGCCTCAGCCTCGCGGTTTTGTGCTCTTGTTTTTCGGGGCAAACTCACAGGTGTAAAAACGCGTCTGTTCGTTGCCCCGAGCTCGCTCAAATTTCCTCGTCACATTTAATCCCAGCCCCCGCAAAATTCGTAATGACCTATGTGAAATTTTTCAGCTTCGTGATCATCGTCATTATATTTCGATCATGTTGTACACTTTGAGAAATCGCGCGAGACTTTTGGCTGACACGTCGATGAATTTATCGACGTCGAGGCTAGAGTGTGTTTGCTTCTGTCGTTTCTATAGAACGTCGATTCATTACGACGCTTGGACCAAGATTTGATAAACACAGTTTTTGTGGAATCACAGGATTTCGAGTCGCATCCAATAAACACGGAAATGCAGACCGAAAGGATCGGGAAATCGGTAATTCCGGAATGGCTTTCAGCTGTGAATCGATCATCCCCGTGAAATTATTCGCCTCAAAGGTTTGCACACTTTTGAAGGCAGCATGGTGTAAATTCTCTCACGGGTTTTTCGCACTACCGTATTACTATGGATCGCAAGCTCGCGTGCAGCTTTGCAAATTCCTGCCACCCTCTCGTTACTCCGACAATCTTCCCTCACGCATTTCGCAGTCTTGTTCTCTCCTCGGAGGGCACTCGGAAGAGGGAGAGATCAAGTTTCTTCTCGTTTTTACCGTTATTACGGGTCTTCCAGGCTCGTTGGGAGTTATCTCCGATAAATTTTGCCCGGCGGTGGTACCGCGTGCGTCAGGATGACGACGACGACGAAGCTTGACGCGGTCCAGCCGGATAATCGAGTGAATGGGCCCTCGGGCGTTACCGAGTGTTTTGAAGCCTCCCGTTTTGCAGGTTTCTCTTCTTACTCTCGCATATGCAGATTCGTAACTCCGGTTTTCTCTGTTGGAAATGTTTCTGGGAGAAGAAGGGAGATTAAAATGAGGAAAACTGCCAAAACAATGTTTAGAATCTCTTTCTCGATTTCAGCTTTTTGGTCCTTTGATCTTCGGCTTCACAAACCACGCGCAACCGTTTCCCTGCGTTCGTTCCCTCCTCTTAATTCTCTCAGCGTGAGGCACGTGCCCAGCGTCAACTCCGAAATTTCCATCGCTGGTTTATAATCCCGAAAAATCCCCGAGCGCTGTGAACCATCGGAGATATGACAAAAGATAAAACAAAACTCTGGCTCTGTGGCTCCCCGATGACTCGTGGGCGTCGTCGCAGACCTTTCTCAAAAATCCGACAGCCAAAGTTGTCCTCGCGTGCGGTCGAGCTGAAAACAGAGGCGAAAATTGTTCGCGCGCTCCTCCGCACGCAGTTGTGCCTTCTCCCTCGGACCTCCTACCGTCAAAAATCCCCGGAGAATTTCCTCCGGTGACTTCCGCCCGCACGCCCGACCATCGCCTGCCACCCTCGTTGCAGAATTTTTCAAAACCAGAACAGAGAGATCCGTTCGTTATTCATTCCATACACAGGCGTGAAAATTATTATTCATCCAATGCAAGGAATCTCGCACTTTTGTCTGGGTGGCCTTTTGTGAGCGCCAAAACTGCATAATTTGTTGTAATAAATTGGCGGATCTCATGGCTTGGAAGAAAATCCACAGCATCCTTCTTCTCGGAGATACAAACCCAAATGAAGCAACAACCTTTGAATAAAATTCCGAAATTGGGGAAAAGCGGGGTAATTCCGGACGCATGGTAAATACGGAGACCGCGATAACTTAATATTCCGAAAGACCCACTTTCACGCACTCACGCGATAGCCCTATCGATGTTTAGTGTGCTCACATTGTTCGAGGGGTGAAGTGATTTATTTTCTTCGAGGTAAGACGGACCATAAAATTTCGTACATTTTGGTATAATTTTTGCCTGTACACATTAAGTTGATGAAACTGCGGGACAAACGGTCTCAATGTTGTTAAAAAAATTAATTTAATATCCTTATTCCATACAAGAATCATTAACGCAATTCAAACTTGGGCTTATCTTACTGTTTTTAAATAATTCATTAATTCGTGAAATTTCGCAGTTTGGGGTAATTTCGGACGTTCTGCTCTTGCCCGATATCGATTGATTTGTTTTCAAATTTCAGTAACGTCGTAAATACATATGAAAGTAAACAGCAACGTATGATATTGAGTGCTTAAATGTAGCAGTGAACGATGTGAAAACAAAAGAGTTATTTTTGCTCGCAAAGTTGCACAAGCGAAAGTACGAGTCGAAAATATATGTTTGCGAAATGTGTAGCAATTTCTGATGCAATCTAGATTCAGCCCAAGGGCTGTCCGTTATTGTCCCGGAGGTTCGGGAAAAATCCGAATTTTCCAGAGTGTTGTTTTTTGCTAAAAGTCCAGCAATTTTTCCATCTACTCGTTAAAATTTATATGTGAAGTCGTAAACAAGATATCAAGAAGTAAAATAGGTCGAAAATTCATTCTATAATTTCATCACGTGGTTGGTTATTAATCAATTTCTCTTAGGCCATTTCCCCCCTCCATGTTCTCTCTCCCCAGCTCGAGCCTTCAACTCATAAATTGAACGCCCAAGAATGAAGATTTTAATGCCAAATAAGTTTCATAAATTTCACTCGCTGACTTGCGTTTCCACCGAAAAATTCGACCGCGTTCACTGCCGGACCATGAGTCTCCATTTTCCCATGACTCCGCCTCAGTCCCACAGGGAGCAGGAAATTTCGGAGTAAAATAAATTTCGTATTCTCCGGAATATGATTTGCGGGATGGCCGAGCTCCTGACGGCTCGGTATAATCGTGTTAGTATAAACGAAAGAGACGTCCGAATGTTTCTCATACACCGAGGTCAGTCAGCGCTGATAGAAGCGACGTACATAACAATACATGCTTACCTATTCATCACTGTGTTTCGTGCTCCCAATAGTTATGCTAATATTGGAGTACTGTGGGCTCGTTTCGAGTCAGTGTTCACCACGAGCCGATACGAGCTTCGGGCAATAATCTTTATCTCTTTCTCTCTCGCATGCAGAGGCTGGACTTCCGCTCGCCCTCGCATAATTACGTGTCTGTATATCTGTACGCGAGCTGGACGAGTGTGAGTACGTCGCACACGCGTGTAAGCTCGCACGTGTTTCATTTGCACGAACGCTCTTGGCGAAGCTGGAAAAAAGCTCGTGCGCGGTCGTTTTGTGCGTGCAAAAGACAGCGTGAAGGCGTAACGACCAAAGATCGAGATCGCCTGGAGCCGCCCCCCCCCCCCCCTGCTGGTATTTCGATCGACGAGAAATCCGTGCGAAATTTCCATCCCTCGTCATCTTTTTGTTCTATTTAATCCGTCTTCGAACGGTCGATCGTCGATCGCGATTCTAGGGAAACACACACATCGAGAGGCTTAATTCTCTACGATAAGGAGAAATATCCTGACTTCTCCTCGCCGCCATATTGTCGTTTATAATTATATCTACCTCGGACACGTTCACGTGGAAGCCGAGACGTCAGGTGGATCCGCGAAAGAGGAAATAAATTGGCTCCCCTGCGCTGGAAAGCAGCAGCCTCGGAAGGGGGACATTCTGACAAACGTCGCAACTGAAATTGTCGCTAATGAACCTACAAAGTAACGAGCTGAGGGTCCGCGTCGCGCGTATGCGCTGTAAAGGAAGAATCCGGGCTAGCCTCTCGCTCCTTCTCACTTCTCCGGCACCGGCTGGTACACATAAAGCCTGATGAAAATGAAGAATCATAAAAGTCTCAACGGGAAGAAGGACATTAAAATCAAGTGAGGGAACATTGTAGCAAACGTAATGGTCGCCCGGGGCTATCGAGACGAGGAATACGATCAAGCAGCAGCAGCAGCATTCGTAAGAAAATAAGAAATCGTCCTTCTGTGCATACTTTTACTCAAATGACTGTTTTTGCTGCGCGAACAATTTTCAGCGTGCTTTTCTGCGTTGCTGAGGAAGAGAGCCTTTGGAACGTAGCGACCGGCGACAAGCCCGTTTCCCTTCGGTCTTTCAAACCTCGCTGCTAAATTTTCCTCCGAATTCTGTCAAATTCGTTCCATGTACTTCGAACCTGCTCGGGACGTTTCGCGTGCTCACAGTATTCGAAAACAGTTCCAAATTTTGTGAGCATTCACTATTTTTTACGATTCTCGAACGCGATCGCAACAAAGCCTGCATTCGAACCACATACATTTTTATGCTCCAACTTTTTTCTTCCGCCAGAAAACATAAAAATCGCCTCGACGATTCCTAGAGAAAGAAAAAAACACGCACGCGTAACGTCACACCATCGAGCCTATAAAGTGTCTCACCACTCGGCAAAATACTATTTCATATATCTTCCCGTGACAACTCGTAAACTGAATTTCGCACTAAAACACACGTATACATAACATTAGACCCATCGGATTGGGGTCATAGTCTACGAGATATAAAAAAGTTTTCAGCGCTGCGAGAACCACGAAGAGAATATTATTTTTTTCTCGCCCGGTTTTCGTCATTTTTTCCCCTTTATTTATCGGCTATAAAAATGTTTTCAATGTATCCTCACTTAATATATGATTAATGTCATCATTATTCATAAATTTATCATACCTATTTTTTTCGCACACGCATCACATTTTTGCGATTAAAATCCGTTGGATCGATGATCCTTTGTACGGTCGTTGAGCCCTCGAAATTTGTGACCTCGTTCCTTGCACATTTTGGAACCAAGCGAAAATCTGTGAAGTTCGTAGTAAATTTGAAAAAATCGTAAATTTTTGCTGCGTCGTACTGCGACGAGATGTCCGCGGGAACGAATAAAGTATTTTTAACGACTCTTAGTAAATTTGGATCTAATTGTATGAAATTTTCATGTACATTGTGAAAAACAAATTATAGATAATAAAAGAAGTCTCCCCCATTAATTTTCGCCCTCATTAAGGTAAATTTTTCATGCTTCCGGTGCACTACGGTTGGCGTGTTTTGGGTGCACATTATCGGAGAGAAAAAACGGTATTTCGAATAACCCGAGGCGCGATGCATGCAGCGTGGCGCGGTCCGAGGGATTTTTTTGAGCGCGATGCGTACGCAGGCTCCGCTTCCCGTTTCGGACTCTGATGTACGCGGGCCATTTTGGACAAGGGCGGATTCGTTTTTCAGTGCGGCGAGTAACAGGAGGGAGGATGAGGATTCTTGCGGAATCGTTGGACGAAAACGTATTTGTAAATTTAGCGTCTCGGCGCAAAGAGCGGCGCGATCTTTTCTCTCGCGGGAGCGCGCGTTTGGTCAAGTTTCGTTCTCTCCCCGAGAAGAACTTACTCTTTCTCCTCGTCTCCCTCTCTTTTCCTCTCGCTCTCGTTCTCTCTCTCTTTTTTCATCGTTTTTTTCGCATAGAAGTATCTCTCGCTGCGAGCTCAGACAGTAAAAGTCCAATGTACTTTAAACGGCCAATTTGGCAGCCGTAAAAACAACATTTATTTATGGCGGTTCGCCCATCGACGTGAAACAAAAAAGGGAACACAAGACGAACATAGAGGGAAAAAAACATCGAGCGAATAACCAATGTCGAAGAAAATTATGCTTCCTAAAAAAGGCGTATTACCGTCCAAGTTGAGCCTTTTTTTAAGAGCCCTCTCGGACTCTCCTGTCCAACTTTTAGCTTTTCTTCCTCCGCGAACGCTTTCGATCTTTTGTCTTTACGAGTTGAAGGATATGGCCAGATACACAGATATACAAACCCATGAGACAGGATCCCTCCAAAAGAGACTAATTTACCAAAACCGCAATTATATTTCTCTTTGATCTTCTTCTATAACTTTTGACAGCTAGCCTCCTCCCTCCTGCTGTCGTGAATTCAATCCTTCGAAAACGCTCACGAAAACCGATTAAAGCCCTGCTCCTTTGATGGGATTTGCATAAAGGTCATAAAAATTCTTTCGGTAGCATAAATATTTGATGTGACATCCTCAAAGTTGATGTTACCACGGCAAATGTTCTGGTACACTTGGATATAATTAGAGAGGCAAATATTCAAGGTGCCAAGATGTTCCGCGTGTGGTGAAGTTATTATTCGGTAGTGTGTAGCATTGGATACGCGCTTGTAAAAAGCTCGTGTCGGTATAGAGAGTTGAAATGAAAAATTGACGTTACACATGCACGGATTCTTTATATTTCTGGTTGATCGTTCGAGAAAAGACCGATCGAGCGTAAACTGCATGAAATTCTCGCGCAGCTGCGCATATACAGACGTGATATAAAGCCACTAACGCTCAACCTTCGGCTCTCTCACTTCACGGTTTTCCCTTTAAAGAGGCCATAAGTTCTCCGTCTCCTGTGTAATATACCGTCATAATCAGCTCGGCAATTAGGTACCTTCGGGATTATTAATTGGCCAACGAAGTTATGCACACGCGAAAATACGTCCGAAGCCGAACGATATCGGAAAAGAGGGAACGGGGAGAAAGAGCGGGGGAAAGAGCGGAGCGAGGGAGGCTCAAGAGAAAGAGTGCAACTGCGCGAGAGCTGGGGAGCTCGTGGGAATTTACCAGCGGCATATGTTCATCCACGAGCCGAAATATTGTCGGTCGAGCGAGAGATTTACAAACGAGATACTCACCGAACCGAGGCTCGTGTACGGGGATTCGTATAAATATTCTATAATAATTAACGTATGGAGAACACAGTTCAGAAATCAATTGGCGCGTGCATCGATCCGAGAATGGAACAAAAATTAATGGGAGAAAAACCGGAAAAATGTAGGATCTCGCCATCGAGAGGTAAATCGAGAAAAACAACGTTGATGGAGAACTTTTTTGCAATCGGGGAAGCGAAATTCATTTGCGATACTAAATAGTTATGATTCGGCTTCGAGTGCAATTTGTTTCGACACGAAGCCACGAGGAATATCGACACGTGGAAAGGGCGTTGATTATTCTAAAAGCGGACTCCCCGATTCCGATTCGCAGCGTTTTTTACGATCGACACTGGGGCACTTTTTCCAGCGGGATCCGTACAAAAGAGAAATAATCGGAGGGAAAAATGTTTGACAATTACGAATGTTTCCCTTTCGCGAAGATAGCGCGTGTGCCGAAGATGGAAGAGGGTCTCGGCGGTGGTAAAAAAACACGAGAGGAATATACGATATCGCATTTGTGCCAAAATTGTTCGTATTACGATTGTACGACCTATAAAATAAGATAATAATGGTTTTGCGGGTTGAGGCCGCGCAGCGATCAATAACTCATGCATTTTTACAGTCCGTACTCGCGAAAGCGGGCCTGATTGGCCCCGTAATATATAGTCGTGCGCGAGCAAAGATCGTCGAGAGTTTTGAGATTGAGGAAGAAAAAAAATCGTTGCACGCCGATGCCTCGAATATTGCGCTTACACCGTCCCACGGACGCGTATGCGTTTGTGCACACACACACACACACACACACACATATTTTTATTGTACGAAGTTGTTCACGGATCTGCTCGATCTCATGACGGCGCCGGACGAGAATCAAGGCCGGAGCAATATAAATTCATCGAGATACCATAAGCACTCGGGGATTTTCATTACTCCGTGACACGAGACCCGAAGCGCGCAGATGCGCGATCAACGCCGCGCTCGAGCGTCCGCAATCCAGATCTTCGAAACTGTCTGCCCGCTCGTCGCTTTGCGGCCCTCCGCTTCGATGGATTTAATTGCGCCTAATTAGTCGCTCGCTCTCTCGTCAGCGAGTCGAAAGTTGCGCAGGCTTCGCCTTCCTTTGCTGTTCATACTCACGAGCCTTCGCGGCACCGCTAAAAGGAGGGAAGTGCGCCGAGAGACTAAATGTTTTCGATATCATATTTCCTCTCTCCGTTTTCCTTCCACTTTCTCCCCCATCCCTGCCCGCAATCGAGAAAATTAGTGAATCTTTTTTCAATCATTTCGAAGATCGAGCTCCCTCGTCGATTTTCTCTGCTTTTGTTATCTCAGAGCTTTTAGAGTAGATCATGACCGAAGGATCGTTTTTTATGCGTGTCCGAATTCGGTCGATTTTTACTTCCTAATTAAAGATATTATCACTTTAAGTTTGTCAGAGTTATTAATTCGAAGGTGTAAGTACGTTTTTTCAACTTATTTTTCGCCGAATGAAATTACAAGCCATTAATTAATCGGGGATCCATCGTTGACTGAACCCCAAATTTCATTCGTGTACTGTAATTTTTTGTGTAAAAAATCGCTTTAGAGAGCGCAAAGGGAAAACACGAAGGGAAATGGATCGAGAAAAAGAATTAATTAAAAGACAGGAATGGGCCGAGCCAAGAAGAAACAAAATGCCGAAATAAGCAAATGTGAGCAAATACGAGTGCTCATTACCAATTTCGTTCAATCTTTAAGGTAATACATCTGTGTTACTAGTAAGGCAATTGTCTTGAATTTTTTTACAAGGCTTTTTGTTATTGTATACGTTTTCATAAACTTCGTATTTTTCTTCATATTTAAGCACGTTTATCTCAATCAAAAGTGTGAATGTGCAGTCGGCTGCACATTCACACTCTGAGTAAATTTCAAGACTTTCCTAAGAAAATCGTTTCGTGCATGATCTACCTTAACGCTTTTATTGTTTTAGAAAAATGTTCAACAAAATCTACCGCCTGACTCGAAGACAAATTGTATTGAACGATTGTTAAATGTAAAGAGTCGAAAGAACGCGAATATGGAACGAGAAAAATAAATCTTCGTGTCAGTGAATTACGGGTTTAATTTCTAAATAATTGATTTACGCGTTTAAACGATTTTTTGACGAGATTAATAGCCGTTTTTTTTTAGAGATCGGTCGCGCATTAACGTGCCCAGTTAAACCTGTTGCCGAAAAAAATATTGGCCCCGCAAGTGCGTGCGCAAACGATAATCGTTGCCAACAGCACGGTGCGGGGAAAAACGGGTGCATCGCGTTGCACCAAAACGGCTGTAAATCATGCAACAATATTACGAAGTAAAGTTACACAAAAAAGGGAGCGGAAGAGCGGAGAGAACGAGCCCTTCTTTATGCGCGGAACATGCGTTGCGCGCTTTGTGCATGCGCGTATAAAGTTGAAGAAAAGTTGGTAGTGAGAGTTCGAAGCCTCGTCGTCGAACCAAGCATTATGCTAATTTCAACAAAGTTTATTAGCACCGTAAATCATCGCCATTGTGAGACTATGCGTACGCAAATATGTACACGTAGTGCGAACCCCTTTTCTTTCAAAATATCCTAAATTACTGGATAACTTTGAAAACGTGGAATAAAATAGCTACACGAATTTTTCATTCAACAAAACTTTCTTTAATGTCGTTTCCAAATGCTAACAAACAGGCGACGAAATTCATTCACTCACTCCCTTTATGAAATAGCTGAAAAGAGTCCCGAAGCCTTTGTGGATGTCAAACGTACAAGGGCATTTTGCAATATCGAAAAATTCATCACCGATGGGGGGTCTTTCGTAAAGTTTCAGCAAGCTGATCACCCAGTTTGTGTTTCAAATATCCCCTTTCGAGATCCATCAAAACCGTGAGTTTCCCCTCGTCTTTTGACTCAAGCAATATACGTTACATCGGCCATATGGCACTCGAGTTTATCGCACGAGACTACCGTCTTACGTGCCCACCTGTCGGACTCTCGGTCTCGTTCACGTGTTTTCTATCAACCTGTGCGCGCCTGAAAATAATACGTGTTGATGCTAACACTATACAGGGGGATTGTTGTGAGCCGATGATGCTGATTTATCGAGGATTTTTGTCGACGAAAAGAGTCGTTGGCCAAGGAACTTTGATCGAGTACTTTTCGGTCGAGTGGGCCTGACGAAAGCATTTTAAGCTGATTATCAGCCGCGGAGTGTCGGCACTTTGTGAAATTTCATGTTCTGAAATTAAGTTTGTTCGTAAAATCATGAAAATTTCAAATTCCCGTGACAAAATGAGATCGACTCGGTTCGTCGGTCATTATTTTTGAATTCGAGTTTTCAAATTTCACTGAAACCAAAATCGTGAGACGTCATTCGAAGGTTTATTCGCGTTGGTTCCCAGCAAACTCGCTTCACGAAGTATTTGTGCAAGAAACTCGGCATGAAAAAGGCCGAAAGCGATCATGAAGAGTCGCGATACTCCGCGTTTCCACGAATATTTGAACCCTCCCGAAAGTAGCGGATCTTGCGGTTTCTCAATTTCTCTCCGTTTCGAAAAAAGGACGAGAAAGAGAGTGAGTAGGACACGAACCGCGTAATGCGCCGTGTTCGGCACACACACACGCCGCTTATTTGCATTTTTTTCGCGAGGTTTCATTAACCTCTGACCTACCACCGAGCCACTACATAAATATATACATGGACATTGGTGTGTCTGCATAGCCTGGGGAGCAGGGTTCGGACACTGAGCGGCGTGCGAGTGTAAGGAAGCGGTGAGTATGTGAAATAAAATGCTGGCCGAATATTCATATCGTACCGACCGTAAATATAACTGGCGACGATAAATTCCCGGATTCGAAAAGCGGTGGCGAATTATAAGTAAACGAATGGGAGGGGAAGAGCGAGATCGGTTAGAAAATTATTTCACCGTGAGAAATTGAATTCGTTGTCCGCGAGAGGAATCCAAGCGGTAACAAAGCATCAAAAAATTCGTTATCGCTTCGTTCAATGACATCTTTTTCTGAACTCAATTCTTTCAGGGATACACTTTTTTTTATTAAATAATGTTCAAAAGATGTTGTAAAATAAAGAAACTTGTTGTTCGACCAATGGTTCATTCTTTGAATTGTGATTATTAATATTATCGATTGGTCTTGACAGTGAAGATGTGTCTTTGACTAGTTCGAGTACATCGATGAAATAGATATAAAAGAGAAAAAAAGGAATGAACGAAGTGAAGAAGGTTGATCACTCGAAGACAGTTTTTCTCCGACGAACCGTGAAAAAGGACGTAAAGTTTGTCATGGAAATATTCAATCAGTTTATCTAATATCGATATTTTGTGTTACAATTACGTCTTCGCTCTTTGAATTTTACGAAATGTGACGAAATTTGTCTCTGTGTGATGAAAATAACGAGTGATGGAGATGAATTAATGGATTGCATTTTTTCCTTCACTTGAATTACAGCTAATCAAGATTTCATCAGGTAATCTACTAAAACTTGACGTTTCTCTATAATTTACATTTTTGTTGGAATAATCGTATTGCATTTGTGTGTGATAATCTCTATGCTCTATTCGATTGCTCACTCGTGTTTCTTCCCTAATTCATTAAAGTACCTGGTCAATAATAATTATCATATCGACAGCCTCAATTCTACAGTCATGTCTCATCGCAATGAATTATCGAATTGTCAAACTGAAGCAAGACACGGTACATCATCGTCTGACACGAGTCTCGTGAAAATTTTCTTCTCGTGTGACATTAGTCTCGCTCCGAATCAATGATAATAATATTTTTCCTCCGAATTACTGGATCCTGATAAAATTCCTATTGCTTTACAGAAATCCAACATTTTCTTGAACCGAAAGGGTTTCATTTTAACACGACGTGTTACGCGATTTCGATACGTACACCGAACAATTATTTCGCAAGAAATTTGCACGTGCGCATGGAGCACGAGGGTAAAATTCACATAAAAATATTCCCCCCGGTATCTCGTGAATATGTTTGCTGCTCATCGAAATGAAAAAGCGAATGTTGAAAAATCGCGCGTATTTTCTACATTTCGTACACGAGAGTTGGACGAAAATTTTCATCGCCGATGAAAAATCGCACGACCCGCGTGCTAAGAGAATCCCCCGCATCCCGTCTCCCTTCTGGCTGCGTGTGTACTCGCGATCTCTCGCACCGAGAGAGGCCCTCCGCGTGGAGCATAAATCTCGAAATTATCATGTCGAGAATTTTATACATCGCGGGTGAACGCGGCGAAAACGCTCGCGGGCGAGGCGATCCCAAGCGTTTATAGAACCACAGGCGCGGGCGCGCGCGCGTGAACGTGAAAGTCGTCTGCGAGGCAATATAAAGCACACGTTGTTCCGTTCCACACTTGTAAATTTATATACAGAGGTGCATATGTGTAAATATATATTAGGCAAAAGTGTGTGGATATTATGTGCGCATGAGAAAAATAATTTATGGTCACCGTGTAGTTACATGCATATACAGACACAGCCTGTATTTGCGTATTAGAGGTGCGTTGTGTGCACATAAATATATAAAAAAGTTTCTATGGGATTGCGCAGTGTTTGCGCCCTGAAAAATGTTTCCACGCGTGTTTTTAGTCGGTCATTTTTCCGCTTCCCTTTCGCTTTGTGTTTCTCGATATTTTTTCGTTATTTCTCTTTGCTTCACGCCTGTCAGATTTATGTGGGAAGAAGCCTTAATATTATGTGGCGTATGGTGTACGAATGCGTGCCAGTTTGAATAAAAATCACGCTCAAAGTTGGAGGTGCCATGTATATGTCGCTGGGGTTGTGTGAATATATATTCACGCATTTATTGGCATGAATATACATAAGAATTTATGGATCGCTGAGCGTTGCGCCTCTCATCGATCGTCGTAAAACGTGCGTGCGTGGTTCTCAGGAGGAGAGGGTGGATCGGATGTTTCTTTGGGGCGATGAAATTGAAGGTCTTTACGTCCATTTCACCTTCCGATTTTTTGCTCAGCTCCCCAGCCACGCGTACAACCCTGTGCAAAGAGCCCTACAATTCCTGACCGCAGTTGCGAATCGTTTCCTTCGCGCATGCCCTTAAGACACAAAAAACGCTAAAACGCGCGGTCGTTAAGGTACTAATGGAGCAAAACCAGGCAGCCGCCATTTCGAAGTGCATTTTCTCGCGCCCCCTCGAACTTAAACGCACTTGCAAATAAATTCGGTTTTTGTGAAACTGGCTGAGGCAACAACTTCGCTGTCATTATTCTACGTCGGGAAATATTATCTTCGATCTCGTTAAATAATGATAATTGCGTGCCTCGTCTGATACGGAGGGGCAAATTGTCCTGTGGAAACTACTGACCTACATAATATCGATGCACATGCGCGTATTGAGAGACGGGAGGGAAGGAAGAGCTGATATTATTTCAAACACGCGATTCGAGGCTCTCGAGAACCTCTTCAGCATGATTATAACCTGTCGAAATTTCGTTAATCGATCGTTGATCTCCGTCCTGTTCAATCGGGCACGAACCTTGTGGAACTCTCTCTTTCTCTCTCTCGCCCTTGCTTTTCTTCTCTCTTGCTCAGAACCAGTTTTACTTGCATTCTTATAGGTGGATGTTTGCTATTTTTTCAGAGGCACAAATCGTGGAATCTCCGATTACACGCGCCGACTCGCTTTTCAGTCTACACTCTTGTGTTGCTGACTTTGGCTACGTTATATCGTCTCACGTCCATATTTCCCCTTCCATGGGCTGATAAAACGTCAAGTCCAGTCGCCAGGTTTCCTCGCGGCTGAGTCTCCGGTTACGCGCTCATTCGCAATGAGCGAAATTCCTTTTGCTCTTCGAATGCACTTCTTTTTTTCCGCCACAGCCTCAAGCCTGTAGCTGCTTTCCTTCGGAATGGAAACCTGTGCTTAGGCGCTTCTCTTCCACTCTTGTTTTCCATTCCACACGGCTGATGCTCGTTCCTGCTTCACGTACAGCCGCATCGGCTCGCAGATAATGGCAACCGAAAGTGATGCTTCTCGTCTGCGCTCTCCCCATGCGCTTGGAGAAGAGCTTTGGAAACTGAGCATTATTGCAACTGGTCTTGCGAAGTACGGAGACGAGAAATTCACGAGGATTTGCTTCGAGTCTTGTGACGTCAATTTTTTTTCACTTTCCAATAATGGAGTTTGGATCGTCCGGACTTAGACGTTGGCCTAAGCCACAGGCAGGCTCTGCTCTTCACCGGATTTCTGTATCCTCCGCATATCCCCTCGGAACTTCATCAGCTGCGAAATTATTTCCCGAGAAAAAATAGTTGACGAGCCTCGTCCACGTACGCCGTAAAGGAATTTTCATTCTTCCGTTCCCCGGGACGAAGCAAGCGATATTCGCCAGGTATTTTATAGGCACGTCTACAGATATATATTGAAGAGGGGCTCCCGAGTCGAGGACGCTGGAAAGACCACCTGTAGTCGGACGAGGGCGCGCTACCACTCGGGCAAACCACCAGCAAACCACAGGACGCGGTAATTACGCCGTATTGCGAGAGAGCCTAAAATTCGCGTGAGCCGGACCACGCGGACGCGGAGAGGCGAGTGCGTTGGAAGAGCGCACGAAGCAGGGGAGAGAGAGTGGAGAGAAAAGTGACGGGTAGGTCGAGAGCGAAACGGTGAAACCGCATAAAAAAGCACTTAAACTAAGGGAGAAAAAGGAAAGACGTTGGGGGCCGAAAGATGGTCATACATGAGTGACGTGATGGAAAAGGAAAGAAGAGAAGGGAGCACAGGCCGCAACAGAAAAAGAGACGAGAATGAAGCCAAAGGAGAAGCAAAGATGCGAGAGGAGAAAGAGAACAGGAAGAAGAGTTTTGCGGGCACGGGTGCACCGAGCGTGACAGTGGGTGCAAGTCCCGAGCACCTGCCCATTCCTGGAGAGCTTCGTCCTCGTCGCTGCCCCGAGACTTCGTGAGTGCTTCACAACATTGTGATTTAAGGGGAAACGAACATTGAGGATGGAGAGGAAGCTCGGAGACGCGAACTAACGGCAGCTTTCCGCTCATTTCCGAGGGCAATTTTCCTGAACGCCTTCATCTACTTTTCTTTCGATGATCCGAGAACCTCACTTTGAAGTATTAATCGGTGCAGCGTAAATCCTTAACTGGGCCAGCACACTTCGGGGTTTGGTTCGACAAAAATCGAAAAAGAGAGGGAACGAAACGAAAACACAAAAAGTTGTATCAGGACGACCTCCATAAAAAGCTACCAACATACGAAAACATTTGCGCAAATATGCGATTCAAGATCCAAGCACTTAAGGTACTGTATGAACAGGAAGAATCATTTCGATATGAAATTATCAAATGGGCTGGTTTAACCACTGAGAAATCGACGGTTTTCTTCAAGTTTGTTCTCCGTATACAAAGTACGCGTTAATGCAAAGCCTCGCGGAGGCAGGAGCCCGGGACTGTATCGGGCAACATTGTCGCCTGAATACTGACGTTAAATTCGGGTTTGAATGCAGCCTCGCCTTTTCGGCGGACGAATTTAGATATCTTTTATATGTAAATTTATAGCAGCTCGAGTGAATAACGGAAAAGTATGTGGTACGTGGCCCGCAGTCGTAAAAGCAGACGAAGTAATGCGATAAAGAGAGAAGCTTCTTCCTCATTTCCTTTTCAATACAGGACACAGAGAAAAGAGTGAAAAAAAGAGCAGAAAAGTCGTCACGTGATCACGGTTATAGTTCTCGGCGTGCTAAAGGCTTTTTCGCAGGATCTTAAGGTCCTCTTATTACAATATAGAGTGTCGACACCTCGGCACTGGATGATGAAACTTCGACACATAAAAATACCCCCTTCAATATCCCCACGTGCATTTATGTCCGTGTACACAAAAGAATACACAATAAAGTCGTAGAAGTGTCGATGTAGATGCATAAGAATATCCGCCGTAATAACGCCATCGTACGTTCGAAAATATATTTACACACATAAAGTGTATCCAAGATGTTTTCTTGCCACTTCCTCAATGAATTATTCCTGGTCCTATCCAGCTACGGATTTGATCACGCCGGATATTAAAGTATTAATGGGATGATATTTATAGTCTCGAGGACAATGTTGTGCTTCAGAAAAGCTATAAAAATGAACAGCGTCGAGAAACTATCCGCGAGCCACCCTCGGGGTCCTGGGATTTAATTTACGAGTCTTCAATCTCCTCCTGAGGCATTGGCTCGTGATGAATACTGGAAATAGCCCTGCTCAAGTGCGATTTCTATCAATCTGCTTCAGGATACACTCCGCCGCACTGAGAACGTGATTCAGTAACGATTTTTCTATCCGCTCATCTCAACGTGATTTTGTTACGTCAATGAGGAGCGATGTATTTTGGAATTTAATGCAAAGAATGAAAATCTTGGATATTTTTCTTATTTCACTCTCAGATAAAATCCTAACGTAAAGTAGGCGCCAGAGGGTTTTTCCACTCTTCGTATGTCGACAGAAAAATTGATACTGTACTCACCTTAGTATCGAATGCTCACCACGAGGAGAGCTCCTGATGGCTTACTCGCTGCAATTTCATCCGAGTAGCAACTCAAAACTGCGATCCAAAATCTTTGGAATGAGCCGAACCGAGGGTCTTAAACGAATGGGCATCAAAAACGAGACTTTTCAAACGATAATGAAATAAAAAAAAACAGACTTTACAGATACCGAAAGTCAGGCCGGCAACTATAAAAATCATCGAAATTTATCAGAGATAAATTATCGGAAATCTGGGAACGAGATCCAAATCACATGATTCCACACGAACAAATAAGTAATCCCACATATTAAAAAGCATCCTGGACCATTCAGCTTCCGAATAATTTCCGTTATCAAGTATTTATCGAGCATTGTCGAATCGTATTGTCTAGGAAAGTCGTTATTCACTTATCTTCATTCCAAAATTCCCCGGCTTCGAGCAATCATAGTTTTAACGTAGCTGGCTCGTCATGAGTAGCGACATTCTCTTTGCTTCGGAATACAACAAGCTGTCGTGAAGCTGGGGGCCCTGAGTTTCCGGAGAGCAAAGGGCTGGGCGCCCACGCGTGAATCGGGATACTTAGCAGCACTTGCCGGTGGTTATTAACGGTTATTACGTTGCGGCGGTTTAACGATTAAAAAGCGGCGAGTATATTTTCTGTTCTTTTTTGTATAGCGTGGCATATAAACCCAGTGCCATGGAAGGAGCGTGGCCGGAGGGATGAAGGGTTACAAGGCGCGATGGGGCTATGATGTTGTTTCGGTTCGGACGTTGGATACATCAGCGAAAGCGATATTCCTGGTGTCCGTGTACTTCTCGGATTCGGGCGCATGTGCTTTGGGCCAGCGAGAATACATGGACGGGCCCTTTGTATAGGCTCTGAGAAAAATTAATCGTGTCGGCAGGGATAAATGAGGCGAAAGGGAGAAGGAAAAGAAAGAAGAAGAATCTCGTTCGAGATGTTACAGCCCACAATCCCTTGTTTCTCAATCATTATGACGCAATAAAGTTTCCGAGTTGATCGTAAGCTTCACAAAACGATGTTTGGACCGCGGCGAGTCTGTCGCATGAAGAATGATGCTGGCGCTTCGAGACACCGGGCGTCGCATTTTCACAACAAACTTTTCCTCGTTAGTTTAAGAGTATGGATCAGTCGACTAACCTCACTTGGAATTTTCGAAATCGAAATTCTTTGAGACAGTTTGATCTATTAAAAAAAGGCTACGTCAGCCTACGCAGAACAATGGCAAAAATCGACTGACAGAGCCTTTTTTTAACCGGTCAAACTGTCTCAAAGAATTTCGATTTCGAAATTTGCAACCATCTCTCTCGCACTCACGGTTGCGATATACCAACTGATCCATCCCCTTAAGGAATGAATTCAGTTTGGACACGGCGCGTCATCGCAGTCTCGGAATAACTGATTTTAAATAATAGTAAAAGTGCGCATGCGAATGGATTGTTGAAATTTCAGCTCGGGTTATCGAACATTTAGTTAAGAATAAAAACTAGAAAAATCGGGAAATTTATACGGGAGCTTACGGAGATCATCGCCGAATTTCTATTCAACAATTCATATACCGAATAATTCTAAATTCTATGAAACATGAAACTTGAATCGACCAGTTAAAAACGTCGAATCTCGAAGCGAAAGGCAAGGTGACTCGTACGTGTGCTTTTACCGAGGCCCGCCGGATTACGACACCGCGGAGCCGGCTCGTGAGTCCAGATTTTTCTGAGTGAGGATCGTTGATAAGTGTTGCCCTCTATAACGAGAAAAAGAACAATGAAAGAAAAGCAGGAGGAAACAATGCGTGGAACAAAAGGCGAGGGACGTGTGAAACGAAACGTCGAGTCACGCGACGTCGAGATCCCCTCTGATCGAATGATCCGACAGGTCTCGATGCTCCGAGAGCTTAGCTCGCACACGCGTATGTGCCA
This sequence comes from Venturia canescens, assembly GCF_019457755.1. Lineage (NCBI taxonomy): Eukaryota > Metazoa > Arthropoda > Insecta > Hymenoptera > Ichneumonidae > Venturia > Venturia canescens. The sequence continues at coordinate 9,011,980 of NC_057423.1, read as the reverse complement.
ATGGAAACATACATGTTTATAAATATATCGAGGAAAAAGGTTTCGCGTGGGGATGCTCGCAGAAGTGAAGATACAGCGCAATACTAAAGTATGGATCTGGAGTGGCGAGGGAATCAAAGTACGAAAGAAGAAAAAAGTAATACAAAAAGTTCGAGGAGGAAGAGGAGGAAGAAGAAAGAACCAGAGACACGTACCATCGTCGCACGCGAGGCCAGGACCTCGGGGCATTTACGACCAATTGCAAATCCCGCAAAGTAATGACCGTGCACGCGCTTCCTCGCTGCATATACGTGTATACATTCGTCCATCCCTCTCGCTCATTCTCTCTTTTAGTTTTCTCTCTCTCAGTTCCTTACATCGGGACACGCCCACACAGAATGCACGAGGGCATTAGCGTTACAACTGGACCAAAATGTTCTGTAGGAAGTGTGCGAGTGTGCGGATTCTCGTGTACGTGTGTGGAAAATCGGCGTTACGCGGAGTGCTCCGCTTATGCTCTCTTGGTGCCGCGACTTGTTTCTCCTTTTTCCCCTCCCCCTCGCGTCCTTCTCTCGTTTCATCTGTTGGGACGCTCCAGGGCTATCTGGATTCTCGACGCGACGAACTGCTCCTCTTCGAGAAAAGTAGGCGGTGGACAGGCTTAAGGAGAAGAAGAAGAAGATGTGGGGAATGCCGAAGAGTGACTGTACAACCGGGCACGCTTCATCCTCCTCTCCTCCGCCCTCGCTTCAATACTTCCTCGCAGTACTTACTTACGATCGTCCTCGCGTAGTTTTATTCTGTCTGGACGCGTGGGCGAACGGAACAGACACCAGCTTGCTTTCCGCTTTCTGCACGACCCAACGCTCCTCTCGACAACTATTTTTTACCTCCTTTTCCCTTCACGACCCTCGCCCCCTCTCGCCGCGATTACTACCCTCAACAGTCATGCACTTTCGTTCCGACTTTCCCTCCTCTTTCGTTCGAACCATCATTTTTGTCGCGGGGGAGCTTCATCTGATTCCGCATTCGCGAAGCATCGTCTCGCTCGGTCACTCGGGAATCGCCGATTGAGCGGAACGAGAAAACGGGCCTCGGCCAGCTTTGCCTCCGCGGCCTCGAATTTTCGATTACCTCGCGTCATCTCGGTATCATCACTTTTTATTTTTCAACAGCGTTGAAAACATTCGTTTTACAATTCGCTAAAAAATATAATCGTTTTGATATTCGTCGGAGGGGACGACTGCGAAGGAAACAAAAAATTTCTATAAAAATATTTCTCCACTATTTCTTATCGCAGGTTTGCTGCTTCGATCCTTCGATCGATTGCGTTCAATGATTTAAGGTAGATCATGCCCGAAGGATCGTTTTTCATGGATGTCTAATTTGGGTCGATTTTCACTTCCTAATTAAAGATATTATCACTCTCAATTAATGTCAGAGTTGTTAATTCGAAATTGTAAATACATTTTTTAAACTTATTTTTTTGCGAATGAAACTACAAGCCATTAATTAATCGGGGATCCATCACTGACTCAACCCGAAATTTCATTCGCCCCTGGCTAAAATACTATAGTTTTTTGTGTGAAAAATCGCTTCAGAGAGCGCAAAGGGAAAACACAAAGGGAAATGGATCGAGAAAAGTATTAATAAAAAATGGGCCAAGCGAAGATGAAACAAAATGCCGAAATAAGCAAATGTGAGTTTATACGAGTGCTCATTACCAATTTCGTTCAATATCCGTGTTATTAGTAAGGCAATCCTCTTAAATTTTTTTCCAGAGCTTCATTGTTATTGCGCACTTTTTCATAAACTTTGTAAGAAGCGTTTATTCGTTATCTGGAAAGATAAATGATTTATTACGCATAATCGTTTCGTGCACGAACTACCTTAAGCTGTCCATTCATATATGATTACTGATCGAACCTCGAATGAATTTGGTTTTTCATCAAATCATCTCAAAACCCACAGATCATCGATTCCCAAAGTGTTTTTCGGTATTAAATCCCACAATGTCGTACACGCTCGTCCGTGTATCAATGCCTGGGGTGATTTTTCGTGGTCCACCAGTGCGATAAATGCAGTGTGTGCTCGGTATATATAAAGCGGAAAGTAACAGAGAGAAGCCACCTGCTCTGCCACAGGCATGCACAAAAGCCTGGGCTCGCGCGTCCACTTTATTAGCTATTATTATACGCGTGCTTTGGCTTTAACTCTCTTTCGCAAAGCCTCGTAGAGAGAATTTTGCGGATGAAGAGAGCGAGAGAGGGGAACAGAGAAACAGCGATTTACCGGACGACCAGCAGCTTTGCCCTGCGCCGTGTTTAGAAATATTTCACGGGCCATATTTCGTGGGCTTAGCAATCTTTCTTAAAATATATATGCGAACTACGCACTTATGCGCGACTTCTACCGAGTTCATTAATCCCCGAGGTTTAGCCTAAACAAAAAAGGGAACTCGAGAACTTCGGGGACTAAATTTTTCGGGGGTCCCAACGAGAATCACGTTTCCCTTCGACGAACACACACACACACACACACAAGCTTCTTCGAACTTTAGACCAATTTTAATATATATTTTTTTTAACTCCTTCATGTCGTATTTACATACTTCGTGGAAAACAACAGCCAGCAGTGAAATACACACTCAAATTTTCAAACCTTTTTTCTCGTAGAAAAATACGTCTGCTTAACCTGCTTAGTCATAGTCGCTAACGAGAAACTGCCACGAATTCTCTTCGTGGCCGAGGTGTTTTATTGGCGTCGAGAGATTTGAGCCGGTCCTCGTGAAATCCTTGCAACGTTGCAGATTATTTTTTTGTAGAATTCTCTATTACCAATCCAAATAGGCATTCGTCCTAAAGCGATAGTTGAGTTTAATCTCTCCGTCGATATGACTTAGCAAAGTTTCCAGATCTTCAGTCTCGTTTCAATGCAAATGACGCTTCAGCCTCAGCCTTAATGACGCCATGGCGCCTCGAGCCACGATAGGAGCGACTCCGCCCATGATTCGATTCAACGGAATTCCCCGCAGGCTTACGAATCGCTTCTCTCCGATATCAACCAACATTTCCGAGTGTTTCTCCACTCTTTTCAAATCTCGGAAACGGAGACTACTCGGTTTTTTGGAAGAACGTTTAAATCGTTGACAGCAGTGGGTCGATAAACTTCTCGGCTTCCCGAGCAAGTTCACGGCGCCTTGAAGCTTGAAGTCGCATGCGATGGTAGCTGCGATATTAGGGAAACGGACCTTTCGACTGATACCGAGGAAACGAGTCTAATCAACCAGACACCTCGGACCTGCACCGTTCCTCAGGGATTCACGGGGACGTTGGACGACGAGAAAGCATTTACTAATCAGGAGACCGGAAGTACGAGAGGCGCCAGATTTAGAGTCTGCTTCAAAGGCCTTTGAACGGGCTGATAATAATCAGCTAGAAAAAGACTTTTGGAGTTCTGGGATTGGAATAATCTTGCTGAGAAATTGGTCCATACGAACACAGAGTCAGCTGGAAGTAATAAGATTCTATGAAGTTGGTACATCGAGTCATTCCTGTACCTTGATAAAAAGGATTATCTATTTGTGCTATTATTTTCCCTCGTTTTTCTTCCAGGCCACAGTCCTTCGTCGTCTGTCGCTGTACGGAAACAGGAAACGATAATCTACGACAATGGGTTGCACTCCGGCACTGCAGGGTGCCCCAGAGATAGGAGCAATCTGCAAACACGAATTGCCCATTTGGAAATGCTGTTGGGAAAGGGAAGGGGAAGAAAAAGGGAGACGCAGCCAGAGGTCGGGCCTTGTGACCGCTCCTTCCGTCGCACTTTCGTCTCTGGCTGAGGCCACTCGATCTCTATATTCGCTAGAAGCAAAATTAAAGAAAAAAACGGTCAAGGATCTGTGAAATGGCGAAAAACGCGTTGGGAAACTGTGAAATAGTGAAAAATGGCGCGTCTATTCGCCAGGGACGTGATGCGTTCTGCGTCGCACCCCCCAAACGAGAAGAACGTCTTGCAAGTTCATATTAGAAGGGGAAAAAATGTAATCTAAGAGGGTCCGGGGAATGTCTTGGCCTCCGCGATGACGGAACTGTCTGGAAGCATAATACAAAGCACGAGCCTCAACGAGATACCGCATCTTAATCTAAAATTAAATCTCGAGTAAACAAAAGTTTAACTGAGCTGGCACAGGTGATTGTCATCGCGATCGGGACGCCGGCGCTGAGCGTTGGAGTAGCAGAAAGAAACAAGTCCGTTGATCCATATCTCGATCGCAATTTCGCATAAAAATTCCATTAGAAAAATTGTAAAGATAAACCGTTTTGGAGGGGCCGGAGAGAGGGAGAGCGTGAAAGATTTTGTTATTAGAGAGAAGCGTTGTTGAGCTTGTGATTCGAGCCCTGCGGTTATGAGACTCGTAAAAACTAAATTTAAGGTTCCTCGACTGTTTTGGAGCAGGGACGTGGCAGAAGATTTCGTCCGAGAGGGTGAGACATTTTATAAAACAAGGGTGAAAGTTTTTATGCAATAATTGACATCGGTTTCAACGTTTTATTGCACGATCGTCTGGCACGTTTTTTTCCTCGTTATAGCACCTTCTTTTTCCCACGGCTTTTTTCTGGCATTGTGCATCGAACGAGAAATCCCAACCTGTTTCTTCTCTCACTCAACTCCGGGGATTTGGACACCTCCCCATCGATCGAAATCGCGTTGCTTGCGCAATGAATCACTATTAGCAAGTTTCGCAGTCTTTCCAAAAGGGGACTGCGTTCAGTGCTGCTCAGCAAGACGTTTCCTAGGCTGCCGTCAGGATAAAGATCTGAAAAGTTCTGCAACCGAAGCGACGCAAATAGCTACTAATTTCATTTTCAAAGAAACCTGGAATGGATAAAGGCCCGAAAGAGGAACGATCCCTCGGATCGAAAACGTCATTTGCATCTCGTTAATACTAAAACTCGAGCATCCGTAGGCGGAATTTAGTGGCAAGTCTCCTTTCGCTGGTTCACCGAAGGGACACGCTTTTCGGTTCCCCGGAAATTTGCATTTGCAGACAAACGGAATAAAACAGTCGAGCCTTTTTTCATTTTCAAAAGGAAAGCAGACCAACTGAAAGCCCTTTAAATTTTGAGCCTGGCAATTATACTGGTATTTACTGCCGTGGATGCCTCGTGGAACGCCATTGTGCTCTCGCGCCTCCATTTGCATCCCTCATACCGTAGTTCACGCCGCACGTACACCGACTGCGTGTAAGGGATTTTGTGTGTTTATATGTGGAGCTTCTCAAAAGAAGCAGGGAGTGAAAGGGCGAGAGAGAGAGAGAGAGAGAGACAGACAGACAGAGCAGGGCACGACTGTCGATTGTTTTAATGGTCGAGTCGCTCCCGCGGGGCCCTAGCCATAAACTTCATTGTTTAGGCACGCCTTTCTGGCAGCGAAAAAGCCACACTGCGAGGAACAGGAACCAAAGTCTTACTGCGCCCCCGGGGACCCCACACCAAACAACAACGAAAAGAGGACGAGTTAACCACATCGCGAGCGCGAGAGAAATAATCCTTTGGAAATAAGGGTGACGCGATATATATATATATAAATATACGGTGTAGGATGAATAAAACGAGTCGAGTTGCTCCCCCTCCAAAATGATCGTCTTTTAGGATCCATTTACTTCTGAACAAGTTTTTTCCAAGTGACAGTTTAACTCATAAAAGCAGCGATCATCTTAAGAGCTCGGATATTAAGTCGAGCAAAAAAAGTGTTGACGTTTATGGTAAAAACGCGAAATTCATGGGGAAGGGTATGTGAAGCATTTTCTGAATTTTCGATACCCTTCGGACCACCGGGGACGACGGGAATTAGATTTATAAATTCTGGCATGGAAAATTTGCGCTCGAAAAATCTTCACGCGCGTACGAGATGCGTTATGTCGAGAAATAAATACGTTCTTCTTGGCCCTTTTGCCATAATTACTCGAAGCTTTTAATCGCCCCGTGCGCTTCTCCCTCCCTCTCTTTTTCTTTCTGGATATAATCGAAATGATTTAGCGTGGAGTCCTCTCAATGGGGTGCCCGCGTGCAACCCCCCGTCGTGCCAGCCCCGGCCAGTGCGCACGCCGTTGTCCGCGGTGAGATCGAACGGAGCTCTTTCTCTCTTGCTCGTTTGGACCCCGTCCCGCAAATGCGTGATTCGAAGGATGTCGGATATCTTCGACGGTCACCTGTGACTCACCTGCCGCTCGATATGCCGGCTTGGTAACGCCACGCAGAATCCTTAGAAACCGGAGCGAATGAGTTTGTGACGTTTGAATTTCTATATTTATAGATATTTATCGAAACGTGTAAAAGAAATGGGAATGGCGACGTGGGACCAAGACTTTTGTACGAGCTCCAAATTTTCTTGTTCTTCTCTCGTAGCTCCAAGTATTCCACTCCGTATCGAGCGAGCTCGTGAAAAAAAAAACACAATTATAAGAAACGAGAGGGCACTGTAAGAGCCACGTGGACGAAAAAATCTTCGAACAAGTTTCCAAACGGTGGAGAGTAGTCTGCGTCGAGAATCTCTGCAACGAATATCCCATAAGAGCCCGAGACTCGAATATCTCGAATGAATTAACGCCAGTGTTCTTTTATTCATGCGCTCGTCGTTGATGGAGTTGGTTTATATGAGAGATAAACTAGATGAGAAAGATCGAAGGAGTCTGTAGAGACTGAGATCCAAAGGGAGCGAGAGAGAGCGAGATGAGGAGGGAGAATAAAGCCTCGAATCTTTCATGGCGAGGTTGCGGGAGCTCCATCAGTCTGATGGGGGCCCACCTCATTATCGCATAGTCCCTTGATGAGGCATTCGGCCCGCGCAACCTCACGACCGTGTCTCATTCGTCGTTTGATCCATTGTCCATGGGAATTAGTGTCGTTTTGGTCTATCGCGTGCTCCGCTCTCGTCCCTCGCTTTCTCAGACCAAACTGCGTCACAGAACGCCCCCGTTATTTCATTTTTGTCGTATTCATATATTTGCGGAGTATAACGAAGTGGGGTGGAAGAGAGGGACAGCATTTGCTATAGAATTTTCGAATAAACGAACTTTTCGAGACTCGAGGAAAGCTGATTTTTTGTACATTTTTAATGCCTCATTTTTTAATGGTTTTCTTGCGCATAGAAAAAAATTGTTTCGTTCTCTTGGCTGGTTTAGATTTTTGACGAAAAATCTGTCCGTTGGAATTGGAAGTTTGGCTCTAAATCGGTTTGGATTCGATTCGAGCAGTCGAGTCCAATCATGGACGAGAGTTATAATTATAGCGCGCTGCATCAAAATTTTCCATGCCTCCGAGTCTCGCCATTTCTTTTTCACTCTGTCTGGATCTCTGTGAACTTGGCAGTTCATCACTTTAATCGATTTCGCGAACGCTCCTCACCAAAGTAAGAAGAAACGAGCAAAATGCCTACTGCGAGAGGCTCAAGATTGCGAGATGGGCCCCTGATGAATGGGCGAATTATCAATGCGAACCAGCCGGATTAATATCGTTAATGAGCCAATGCTCGCTCCGGCCGATGCAGCGGTTATGAATTGAGCCTGAACAAGAACGATTTATACAGAGTGTCTGCCGGACTCGACTTAAACTCGTTTGAACGAGACTCCGCGTAATCATTCATTGATTATGGCTTTTTATTCATTTACCCATGAACCGTACTCTATAAAATAAATATCACTTGGATTCGAGTTAAAAGGCTATTTGAAATTGCATTTTTTATCACGTTGCGGCCTTTATCAAGTTCCATTTAAAGTGATCGCACTTCAAAAATATTTAAAATGTCACGAATTTTTCTGTTCTTATTTCCATTTATTTGTTGTCGAATAAGTTACTTGGGCGTCTTGGAACTCTGCACGGAGAAAACGAGCCCGAAAAATGCACTAGAAATATAGTATCTCGGGAACAATATTTTGGTATTAGATTGCAGCGTTAATTCGAAGAGCAGCAATAAGAATTTTTCTATCCACCATAGCAAAATGTCCAATACCCATACCTTTTATTCAAAGAACCTCAAGAGTCTTCTTCTCTATAAGCATAGTGAATATGTTTTCAGTCACTTCAAGCATTTATATTGTAAAGCTTAATCGGGTAACCTTGAAAAAAAACTATATGTATGCTAAAATGTTACACGTATTCGGTGATATTTCAAGTGAAAAAAAAATGCAAAATTCAAAAAACACTTCAAAAAACAAAAAACACAAAAAAAAATTGTAATCATTGCCTAAATATTTATAAAATTATTGAAAAATGATATATTTTTCACTATGCAAAACGAATTCGTTTCTTCCCAGTGGATTTGTGCTATGTGCTGGATATTGTACACGTCTTTCCATTTACTTTTGCATTGGTGTAAATTCTTCGATGAAAGTGTTTGATTCGCAACTCATCGATGCCAGTTTGCATTAGTTTTTGTAAAGTTGAGCAGAATCTTTCTCGAGTAAATCGAAATCTTGTGAGAAGCTGATACTTTTTCGTCACAGAAAAATGACTTTTACAGCTCTTCGGTGAGGTTTCGTTGCACAATAGGTCGGAAGATCTGGGAAGAATTGTAAAGGCAAAAAGGGAATCGAAGCATTCCCGTTCTGTCGCATTGTTCGCTGGCACGCGTAAGACAATAGTTTGTAGCAGCTGTCAGAGCTTTTTCCTTGTCAAACCGAGTTTTTCCCAGGTGCAGTCCGTTCGCAGAATCAAAGCGTAAAAGTAAGACAAAAAGCGGAAAAAATCTTAGCACGGTTTTTGACACATGGGCAGGAAGGTCAATTTTTTCTCTCCATTTTTCCTTCCCATTTTTCGTTCCTCTTAGTTGGATTCTCGTGCGTTCGCCGCGTGGCTGTGATTGAAGCGATGAATCGTGAAACGAATTGGCTCGTAGACGAAGGTAGTTCGGTTCTTCTCTTCCATAAAATAGACAGGAGCCGCCTTCGCATTTATGACTTGACGCGATAAAAACAATGGCAAACGCACAATAGAGATCGTAAGCTTGGAATAAGTGCGAAAGTTTTCTTGGGCTAAGACAATGCGCAGGTGGCTGAAAAACAACGCTGCTTTTCTCTTTCTTCAAAGGCCCTATCGCTCCTAGCCCTCGACTTTCGAGTGGAACGAATTTGACATTTGATGTTGCCGCAAAATGAATGGTGGATGCAAACAATATCAAAAAGTCAAAATTACAAGGGCGCGCTAGTGTAAACGAGGAAAACTGAATTCCATGTTGAATCGTGCGCATTCAAATATCTTGCAAGTCGATTTCGATTATTTCGCTTCTTTGAGCTCGGAAAAAAGTACTTCGTTTTTGACCCAATAAAAATCTGTCGAAGTCGAAAAGTCGAAGAAATCGCTTAGGATTCCGGTCGAAAGTACATTTTAACAAAACCCGCTGAGATTGGTTTGAGCGAGAGATTGAATCGAGGAAATGATGCACGGGTGAGCAAAAAAGTGAATTCCAAAAGCTTTGAGTTCGCTTCGGCCGACTCACGGTGCCACGAAACTCAGGAGCGTATACAATAGTGCTCGTGCAAATCAATGTTCCGCAAGTATAAAATAGCGATTCATCCAACAGAAGTGGGAATTTTTTGACTGATTTTTACCCGATTCCCCGTGAAGGAGTTTCTATTCTGAAAAATTGGGGGAAGCGAAGACCCCGCGTGAAGAATGTGGAGAAAATAAGAAAACGAAAGAGTGTTTTTTGCTCGTAGATTCGATCGTGAGAAAAGGAGGAATGAAGGAATTCTCTGTCTCGAAGATCGAATGGCTTTCGGCTGGTCACAGGATCTTAACAGCTTTCCATTGTCGCCGATTAGAGACAAGTGGTTTTATTCCTTCACTCCGCATGTTTACCTACATATACTTTCGAAGCGGGGGCCAGAGTGTGTATCTATATAACGAACCGTCGGCGGAGGCTGTTGGGCCGTGCGGTCCCGGCATATCGGCACCTCCTTTGTGGTCGGAATTCTATCGGGTTGCCGGGGAAGTTTCACTCGAAAATACGCAGCGCGCGAACGTCGATAGATTTTATTTTAATCGGATCTTCGGAGCTGTCGAAGGCGCGACAAAATGTTCCTTTGTCCGAGGGTTTGCGCCAAAGAGGAGACCGCCCGAGAGCCCCGGGTTGCCAATTTTTGCGAGCGTTTTTTTCGCTCGCTACTTTTTCATTCTGTTTTACACGCGCGGTCGCGGGGCAGCCGCGGAAAGCAGCGAGGTGAAAAGTGTGTCTCTCTCGCTGCTGAGTTGTTGCCCCCTTTTTGTGAATTTATTTTTATTATTCGGACTGACACACTCCGACCCTTTTCCGGCGCACACGCCTTTCTTCGCATCCTCCTTTTCCTCCTTTTTATCTTCGTCCTTCGCTCTTCCTCGCTCTAGTGCTCGTTACGCGCTCTTTTTCTACTGCAGTCGGAGCACCGACGCCCGGGAGCGCGAGCGAGAGCGGCGAAAGATTCCACGTCGGTGACCGCATCACTGACTTTTTACGCACGAGCGCGCGTATCGAGCGCCCAAGCCATGACGATTCCACGCGAGAAAACGGTTTCTCCGAGCGCGCGCGGACCCAACGAAAGCAGATTTGCATCTTTTCCTTTTTTCCTTTTTGTCGCTCTTCCTCCCGCGACTCCTCGGTCTCGCTCTCTCCCTCCCTCCCGCCGCTCCGCGTTTATGTTATACAGCGACAACGGTGAGAACTGTGATCGGCATGCAGAATCCACTTTCGCGCGATTCTCCATTTCCTGGCCCCTTTTCAATAACAGCCCCGTTCTTTTCAAGGATTCTGAGTTTTCCCGAGCCACAGAGTAACGTGCGATTGTGGTAAAGAAACTTATTCCGCGAGTGCTGAATACGAAATAAGCTCAGCAAAACAATGGCGGATGCACACACCTCTGCGGAGAGAACTGTGCACTTTTTCATTTCGATTAAAACCTAAATTAGAGGCAAAAGTTTTTGTCGTCAGGTGAGAAAAAACTCGGGCCCGGAATCTCGATCACTCACTAAATTCGCAGCGAGAAGTTCCTCGCTGCAAATTTAGTGAGTATCACGAATCGTGGATACTCCGGCCTCGAGCCGGCAATAATTGTGCGAAGAAATATCCGCTCGGAGTCTCAAGCACGTATGAGCCGTTGTTCGAAAATTGCACCTCGTAGTTCGGCGTTAACTTACACTGCCGAACATTTCTGCTCTAAATACATACACCATAGATATCTGTGGCACAAAGAACACGCTTGCTCGCCGATCGTTCCACAAAATTTAACCCTAAGCATTTCATAATTAATACTTTAGGCCGGCCGCGCGCGGTGTGGGAAACGGTGCTTGCGGTTGGGAGTTTTGCAAGAGTTCCCTGACCGCTTAACCCGGTGCACCGTGAATCTCGAGGGAGTTGCTGTACCCGAAGAGATCGAGAAGCAAAACATCGTCCAAAGTCCTTACGAGGGCGTTCCAGTTTAAGACCTCTCTATTGGGAATTGATTTATCCCCTTTTTTCAATAACTCTGGCTAGGCCGTCACTTGGATTCTTGATAAAGTGAATTAAGGGGGATTCGGAGATGAGAAACTGGGACTGATTGTATTTTAAAGATTGACATTCCGAAAACCCGACATTTACGAATCCTCTTTCTCACGCGCGGTAGCAGCTAGTAATTTCGGAAAAAAACGATCCAAATGTTCCTGGAAATTTGAAAAAATGATGAAAAATTTTCTCTCCGCGAGAGGCGGCCTCCTGCAAAAACTAAAATAATGAGTGCCTGTGGCAAATACGTTTGATTACGAAGACATGTGTTCCGATGCAAAAACCACTGTGAGAATTCGTCTGAATATATGATTTATTTTTTCTTTATCAACCCCCATAATTATTCGGATGCTTCATTATTCGTGGACGCGTACGCGCACATAAAAGCGAAACAAAAAGTGCAGTCGCGTCCACTTGGCGCGATCGCTCTTCGGAAGCCCGCGCGCGCAAGAGCCCCGCTGATGACCGGAGTAAAAGAAAGAGTTGTAGGATATCTTGGCGAGGAGGAATCCCTGGGAGTCGCCCGAGGCCGATTGGGCGGTAGGGAAAGATATAATAAGCAGCGAGAGCGCAGCATCCACCATATATCTATGGAACATACATTCAGAAAGAGAAACATATACAGACATACGAATGTGCACGTTTGGAGCGCCCGCACGTACCTTAATACGAGAGCTACCGTTGGATTTCTCCTCCGCTCTATCCCTAGTCGTGGGGAACGATCCAGAAGTGGTCCAGACTCCTTGAAAGTTGTATCGAAACGAACCTCCGTTGAAACCGTACGCTTATAATCGCTGCGAGAATTCTCAAGTATGCAAAAAAAAAACGATTATTCAGGAGCCGGAGCAACGTAGCGAGAATACGGTCGAAGATATTATCAAAGATCGTAATAGCAGTTTCTATGGGAAAATACAAAGGAAGGATAAAAAATCGCCGAACCGACGACACGTGATGCATAAAAACCTTCCTTCCGATCTCGTAGACTCTCTGGGGATCGAAAATTCCCGAGATTCTCTCTAATTACGATAATCAACGTGGAAGTGAATGACTCCCAAGATTTGGGCAAATGACAGGACGAAACCACTCGTTTGTTCCTCCGCATTCAGCACATTTGTAGAACGAAAAAAACGTGTGCGATTCTACTTTCTTTTTTTTGGCTAGAAACTACTTACAACTGTATTTTTATTTAATTTCGGAGTGTTATTCCATTGAAAGGAGCCGTTAAAACGTGCGGACGAGTACGATATGAAAAAAGGAACGAGACGAAAAAAATGGAAGATAAAACAGTGGAGAATAATGAGATTCGTCCGATAAAGTAAATGATTAATTCGAATCTTTCCTCGTCTCTTCTCCCGTCCCACTCACCCCTCAATTTCGTTCCCCACGCGATATAAAGTGACTAAAAGAATCATAATATCCTTGAATCCAATCAAATATGTGACATCATTTTCACGTGGACAGGAACAAAAGTTTGCTCAGGATACGAGTGAGGCTGGAGCTGGAGCTCGTTGCAAATTCATCTCAGCGATATGCACGCTGTTCAGGGTCTCTCGTCTTGATTATTCCCGTCTGATTCGGGCGGGCTTGTGATCGATCTCGCTTAATAGCTGGGCCTTAACGAACACCACTCTTCTTCAAACTTACGTTTCTCTCCACATACACACTGGCCACTACGCGAATCGCGAGGGGCGGTAATTAACGTTCCGTACGTTTCAATTCCCCAAGAGAGCGAGGGTCGGGCTTAAGGGGAAAGATTGTTGTGTTATGTGCCAGAACTTCAGATGCGCATGAGATGTTAGAGGTGTTAAAATCAGGCATTGTGAGGTTAAATAATCGAAGCCGATTAATCAACGACGAGCCTTTCAATATGACGTCGTGTGAAACGAGGGTTGCTGGGTGTTTAAATATCTGTGATATTACGAGGGCTTGGCATCGATCGCCTTAATTTCCACTCAACGTACGATCTTCGTATTCACATGTGCATTTTCATAGACGATCCTGCTCGTGGAAGAATTGTGGAACCTAAATTCTTGGAGTAGAAAGCCCGATGTATCGTGACTCTTATCTTGAATCAATAGCTTCCTTATTGACGTTGAAAAGAGGCTGACGAAATGTACACAGTGTACGTATTCGTGTGACTATTTGATGGGCAGGTCTCATTTCCCGATAAAAATACTAATAGCGAAGATAGCCTACTGCGGGGGCGTCTCCATTGCTCCCTCTGTCGACGCACTCGAAGCGGAGGCGAGATTTCTCCTGATCTTTGTTCCGATCTTGGCATACCGATGAGCTACTTTTTCTGTAACTTTCCTCCTATTTTTATCGCTATGTCAAAATATCAATCGTTTTGGAAGTTTCACCTGATGGAGTGTCAGTTGACATAATGTATTTGGAAATTCCTGGAATGAATATTATTTTATGAATTAATGAAAAGTTGAATGATGAAACGTGGTTTATTTGGCACTGTCGTGATGATCAGATAAATACAATGATGATAAGTAATATTCAGTTTATAATTGAGAGAGAGATTTACCACAATTTCAGAGGGCGAGATATGCGAGACTCACACGTTGAGATAAAGTTTCAAGATCGAGATTTATACAAACGTGTGAGCTGACAGTTATCCATGTCTCGCACATTACAGTCTAAAACTCAAATTAATTAATGTGAAAAAAGAAACTCACCTCGTTTGAAAGGAATATTATATCAATGAGCCAACACATTCAAAAGTTGGGTTGTTTTTCAAAAGAGTTTCCTTGGTAACCAGGAATCATCTACCTTGTTTCTTTTATTAGGTGTCGATGTTCAGGTTGAGTGTGTATTTGTTAAATATATTTAAAAACACTAGGTAATGATAATCTCTAAATTTGATTTATTATTCAACAACTATTTTGAACAGTTTCACTAAAAACCATCAAGTCACGGCGTTGATGAGACTTTTTATTTTGAAATAAAAATGGGTTTTAAGGGAAAATGATGAGCTGTTGATTTCATGATTTCTGATTTATCTCCAGCCTTATTTTCGTTTGTTCTATTTAAAATCGATAAAGAACCGCGCCGGCTAAATAATATTTACGGTGAATATTTTGTTTGCTTCGCAAACGTCGTCGACTCGGACCGTTAACATTCGGGTTAATTGACGGCGTGGCTGAGTAATCGGCTCGCTGGCGTTCTCGCTGCGCCCACATGTACACGCGCGTTCCATCATATCACAGCTCGCTGCAATTCTTCAGGGTGTTGCACACGCTCGGATATCTCAAGGCGCGCGTTTCTGCTCTACCAGAAGCAAGAAGCAAAGTGAACCAGCAGAGGAGCTGCGAGCTCTGCGGCAATTACAGGACGCAGATCGCGTTCCGGTTAGTGTCACGGTGACGCTTCGAATGTGCCCTCCAAACGTCCGATGTGCCTTCGGTCCGCTCATTAACCCTCGGTCAGTGCATGCGCTTGTAATTTGCTCTCAATTTCTTGTAGATTTTTTAAGATCAGACTTAAAAAAAATTACGAATTAGCAACAGACTTTCGTCGTGTAAACACACTAAATTTTCTAAACATTCCCAACGTCAAACTCGCAACAATTTTTCCTGCACTCGTTTATAGATTTTTTTTTGAATATCAAATTCCACGAATCGGAGCATCGAAAATTCCAACATTAAGAGTAGAAATTTGGAAATATGCTAGAATTATGCAACACCATGATCTGCATACGCATATAAATAGAAATGGCTGCTGCCACATTTTGCTTGACGATTTAACGACAAAAGTATTTTAACTGCTATTATAATATTAAAAATTGATCAATCTCAACAAATAATTTACAAATAATTTTAATAATCGTGAGAATAAACTTTAATCGTTTCTTTGGTCATGAAAAGAGCAAAAAAGTTCAGCTGCTTTTTTGAATCACAAGTAACGCATCATCTTCCCCAAAATATGCACTTTTCGAAGCCAATTTTGTCGTCATGGAAATACGGTTATTGGCTCGTTTTTTATGACTGCAAGTGGGCAGACGGCCTCGATGAACACAAAGCAGGCTGAAGTCAATTAACAGATATATCGTGCACACACTAATTTGGGAGGTTCAATAATGTTATGCAGGAGGGAAGAGAAAGAGAAGAGTCCACTATTTAGTATTCTCCTCCAGATATTCTCTCTATTTTCTCGTCACCACGAAGCTTGACCGTCGGGACGTGCCCACTAGTAAAATAAGCGTAATAATGATCGATGATTCGGTTCGACAGATCGTGCACGAGGTGTGCCCCCAGGTAAGCAATGGAACGTTGACGAGCGGAGGATCGATAGCTCACAATCAAAGAGGCATCACCGCGCCAACTTTTTCTGTACCGAGCGATCTCATTGACGACCTTTTTCTTTGGTGCGCGATACATCGGAGATATCTCGTTGCCCGAGGGAAGTTCGCCTTCCGGGCTACAACCGGATACGCTCGGCCAGTTGGCCTAATAGTCGACGAGTGAGCGGGTGAATGAAAAAATGAAGAAAAGAATAACAAAAAGTAGTCGGAACGTGGTTGAACGGGGTGGGGCGTGATGCACGAAAAAAATCACAGTCAATTTGTATTGAGAACGATTGTAATGGCGCGGAAAATATTCGAGATAAAACTCCGAGACAAAAGAAAAGTTGGGTTTTTATAAAACAATATTCATACGAATTTCGGGGTTTCCGCAACCTCGGAAAGCGTGGAGGAAAGTTAGATAAAACCTGCTGCCGATTTTATACGTTTCGGCTTATCTCTCAGCAGGAACCCAAACCGCCCGAGCAGGCCCGATAACATACCGATATAAAAAATTTATTTTTACAGAGAGAAATTTCAATGTCCCTCGGTCCACGCAACACACGTTTCGGAACTCACGCGTGGCAGAGGATTCACACCGCTCGACTCCGCTGATAGATACCAACGCAGAAACGCTCAGCGACGACGACGTACTTCCGTCCGTCAAAACGAAGGCTCTCTATATCCACGCGCGCTCAACAGTCTCCGACACATACATATTTATCATGAGCATAACATGTATACGAATCGCGCTTACTTTATACATATATATAGCCAAGAGTTTTTCGCGCTGACGCTCGCGATACTATACATGAGTGTATATATACGTATGCAAATACGATAGACGCGAGAGATGGTCGCGATGACTGCGTCATGGACGGTTCCGGCTAGTGGTGCGCAGTTCCTTTTCGGTCCCGTCTAATTTTTTCTTTTTTTTTTTTACTTCTCACCGGCTCTCTCTCTCTCTCACTCTCTGTCCATTTTTTTCTCTTCTGCTCGATCATTTTCTCGAGCTTGCGACTGTACGAGCTACTTAACTATACAGAGTGTCCGGACATTCGAATTTGGCTCGATGCGGAATTCAGATTGTTAAGGTAGACCATGCCCGAAGGCTCGTATTTTATGGGTCTCTAAATTGGGACGATTTTTACTTCCCAATTGAAGATATTGTCAATTGTATTGAAATTGCAAATGCATTTTTTAAACTTATCCTTCGGCGAATGAAATTACAGGCCGTTCGTTAATCGGGGATCCATCACTGACTGAACCCAAAATTTCATTCGTCCCTGGCTAAAATACTATAGTTTTTTATGTGAAAAATCGCATTGGAGAGCGCAAGGGGAAATGGACCAAGAAAAAAGTATGTTAATAAAAAGACAGAAGGCTATGACAGAAATGGGCCAAGCCAAGATGAAACGAAATGCCGAAATAAGCAAGTGTGAGGTTATACGAGTGCTCGTTACAAATTTCGTTCAATCTTTAATGTAATATATCTTTATTACTAGCGAGATAATCGTCTCGAATTTTTTCCCAGATCTTCATTATATGCTTAATTGTTATTGTGTACTTTTTTATAAACTTCGCAAGAAGCTTCCATTCGTTATATGAAAAGATAAACGATTTTTACCGTATAGTTCCTATAACCCTGTGAATTTTTCTTCATATTTAAGCACGTTTATCTAAACAACCAATAAGACGAATCCTTTAAAATTTGATATGAGTTTCAGTCGACTGCTCATTTAAACTCTGTGTAAATTTAAAGATTTTCTTAAGAAAATCGTTTCGTGCACGAGCTACCTAAAATTCTAAAGAGAAATGGATTCGTGAGCTTATTTTTCCTGGGAATTGTTGCCGAAATTTAATTGATTAATGAGACCAATGAAGCTAGGGAACGCCACAACCCTCTGATCGGCTCTTCCCACTGATCGTCATTGATCAAGAAACTCGTCAATGCCTGAAAGCAGATAATTTTGGCTCCAGATATTTTCTTCGGAATTTCATAATCTGACAGCTCGTATTTCGAGCTCGATTTTGGGGACATCCTGTACACGGTAGTATCGAATAATACGACGGCAGTCGTTGGGCCTCATGAGCGAGAGTGTTGCACGTGTACGGTCAAGTACGACGTGTATTTATACGTATATATATCGTTAGTAAATACGTGTAGTAACAGGGCACAAAGCGTGCCACGTTCCGGCGGGCGTGCTTCCTCCGGGTGTCCGCTCCAGTGGGCCAAACCAAGCGACCAGCCCCGAGACCATCTCTCGAGCGGCGCGTCCACGGCGCGATCCCGGCCAGAGACCGAGACTCTCCTCGGGAGACCGCATTGAGATTGCCGCTTGGCGGATCGACTCGCTCCAGTCGCGACGATGTTCGGCCATGGAAGACCGAAAAGTACGAACATTTGTTCAACTCTCTTTTGCGGAAAGCAGAAAAACTTCGATTCAACGTATCGAGTCCTCGATCAGTTCGCATGCTGCGATGCTACAGAACGCATATTTCGAGTAAAGAAGCCTTAAGGGGGAAAGAAAACATAGTAAAACGATTGGCAGCTGAATAAAATAATTGAGCAAGTTAAAAAAGTGTATTTAAAGGTCAATCGAACTCGGCGCACGCATCAATCACCGAATGCATTCATGTAGTCACGAATTTCCAAAGTTCTTTCATATTATCGGGGTCAGTAGCACAAAGATTAACGTATCGAGTATCTTGGCACTGGAATAAAATTTTCTTCCTCCGAATGCATCGTCGTTTTCAAGGAAAAAATCAACATATTCGCTTTGAATTCTGGCTCGAAGATATTTAAGTGCAATGTGAAGAATCTGAGAGGCGCACGTGCGCCGGGTTTCGCTCCCGAGGTCGATGTCGTTGCGACAACGCAGCGCGACGATGCCGAGGAAGATGCATACGAATATCGGCCGATATTATGTCTGGCAAAGTTCTGCCAGATTTAACATATATTTATGAGTATATGACCGTACATGAATATATATTTGCTGGGAATAAGTGCATATTCAATGATTACAGTGATCGTCAACAAAGGCGATACGGATTGGGACAGTACGGGAAGATAAACAAAGTGGATTTTGCCTCTGGCTGGAGGCACTTTCGTTGCCAATAACTGCAACTGCTTTGTTACTGCTCCGATACACGCGTGCGGATAAATTTAGTACGTATATAAACGAGGATCGTTGCTTGGGTCACATACTGACCCCGAGGAACGGATAGCTTCGATGCCCCCTGCACGCAACCGATAACAGACACACAGCGCAGAAGAGCTCGAAAGCCCCTGTTTAAACGCTTGTTTCCATTTCTTTTCTTTTTATCGTGTGCCTTGTGTTGCCGTTTTTTTCTCTCTCTCGCGTTCGTGGCTCAAAGAAACGAACGCGAAGCGCGCCTCTCCGAGGGAGTGAGGTCGAGAGGTCTCGAGAGATATCACGACCGCGAGAGGCACCCACGCAAGTAGCATTTTTTACCGAGTGTTTCCATCACCGCGAGAGCCTCCCCATTATTTTTTCCTTTTTATCCCCCTTTCGCGTCATCTTTCCTTTTTCCCTTCCACGAGACTGGCTCAACGGAATATGAAAGTTCACTTTTTCGTATTAACTCGAGGGATTTGTCGAGCAGCGAAGAGCCTAAGTGTCGTTTTGCCAAGTCGCTTTCCGGTTGACGGAATTTCGATGAAATTTTCGTGTCGGTTTTGTCGGCTATCGATAAAATACGCGGCGATGTACCCCTCAATATCGCCCGATCTCGATGTCCCCGCGAGAGAAGCTCGGAATGATCGTTTTTCTGGGCTGACTTTAACACCACACGCCTTAATCTAATCGCGCTTCTCTTGATATGTCTCTCCTACGTACGCTACTCTCTATAAGAACGTATCTTTTGGAGTATGTTCTTTGAAGAGATAACCTCCGAGCTCTTTGCCGGCATTAAATCTTGGCTCAAGTCTCGGGCCGGTTTATCTGTCGCATCAATAAATCCTCGGAGAATGTCTGGTCAGTCGCGACTGCGGCGTGATCGAGCGGGGAGATCGTTTCGATCAAAGTATCAGGTCCGCTTGATAAAGCTGTTGTTGATTGTATTCGAAAAATTAGAAAATCCTCGTCTCGTGATCGCGAAGAAAATATATATTAAAAAAAAAGATAAAACGCGTTTTTATTTCATCCGATAAGCATAATGACGATCGAGAAACTTCGACATTCCAATCGAATCACGTACACGAATTATACAGAGGCAGACGAATGCACGCCGCTAATTCCAACGAAATTTAGACTCATTACTTAAAACATTCCGAAAGATAAGCATACTCCCTTAAATATATCGCAAGTTAAAGAAATTCGAAGGGACGCAGGTGCTCCCGACTCGTTGAGAGGGCACTCCCCATCCTCGGGAATTATCGGTGTGCCCCACACGTCGCGGAGTAAGCGATTTATCTTCAGGACACGTAAACACTTATTGAGCTTGCACGCTCGATCGTCGTATCGGCGCATTTGCGAGCGCGCGTGCTCGCAAATATACTCGAGTATCGGAGAACCGGCCGCAAATATATTTCTGTCTTTTTCTTTCTCCCTCCCTTTTACCTCCTGCCGGACATTCGTTCGATTCACCAGACCGCGAAGTAGATTATCACGAGTGTGTGTATGTGTGCCTGGCAAGTTCAGGATAAAGAGACTGACATGACTTACGATTCGCAATCGATCACTCGTAATACTAATAAACGCGTGTGTGCACGAGTCATCATATCCAAAGGATGTCTCATCGAATTTTATGCCGAGACAAGATACATCGATATCTCATGGATAACCAACATTTTTATTTCCTTTTTCAAAGTGTATCAAGCTTGCGTTTCTCCTGGGAAAGAAAAATCACCGGAGATCCTTATCGTTGTGTCAATACACCGTTTTTTGATATACTGCTCGAGTTTCAACCTTGTCTGAGTTTTATGCACTTTTTGTAGTACCGAGAGTCGACTGTCCAATGACTAACTGCGATGATTAAGTGAGAATTAACTGGTTAAATAATCGTTTAATCCTTCGTCAGAGTTTACACTTTCTGGAATTGTATTCGATCGATGCGGTCGTTTGTCATCGATTGCTTTGGTTCTCACAGTTTTTCGAAATCCGACATTTTCATTGGATCCCGCGTTGGAATCGTCGATCGGGAAAAACCTGCACAACCATTTCCCACAGTTTCTTCAATTTTCTGTCTTCCACATGACTTTGAGTCGCTTTGTAAAATCACGAAGGAAACCAGCTCGAGGGTTAAAGTCGGTTGACCCTTTTGGGCACCTTCGTTCACCGGAAGATCCACCGGAAGAGATGTTTCTCTATTGGGGTATAAATATGTAATATTCGGAGCACAAAGTTCCTGCTTTCTCGTGGAGGAAGTGTTTATCCGTTGATTCCCCAAGCTGTGCCATTCCGGCGGGGCGAGGCGCGCACTCGGAAGTAGTGGCCAACAGAGTGTGACGGAAGGGCGCGAGGGATAAACCCTCGCTCTCGTTACTTTGTAATTACGAGAATTCGCCGGCTCTTCCGGTGTCGCATTGTCTTCGACTCGCCGCGGCGACGAAGATTTAAACTTTATTTCAAATAGCCGAAACACTTTTTTCCAATTCTTCTCATGAATCAATCCCGCCAGTGGAAAGTTCAAAATGCAATGGAAGCGTTTGACTTTAAACTCTCGTAGGCACGATCACGAAACGGCCAACGTTCCAACTCGATGCATTCTGGGTCGCGACAGACATCCGCTTCTGATTTCCGTATCAGTAAACAGGTGGCCGTTAAAAGTTCCCTTGTCCGTGCGACGGACACCGGCTATTTCCGCTTACTCGTCCATACGCTTCTGCCCTCGTATCTTTCGAAGCTTGTCGAGGCTTTCCCACACGAGATTTGCATTCCCGGATATCCCGGACACTTGTCGTCAAACTTTGACACGGAGGCGCACATCAAATCCGAGGGAAAATCGAACTCTTTTCCGACTCTAAAATAAAATGGGCGAGTGACGTGGAGACATCCCGAAACAATCAAATTTTCACGAGCCTCCGTTGAAATCCATTTAATCCAAAGTTTTTCGATCAAAAAGTCCTGCTCAAACGCTACGGACCCGCCTGCTGCTTTCATGCTGATTATTGAAATGCACGAGTTTTAAGAATTATCGCACGTTTTCGAACCCGACCGCTTGGAAAATAGGTGCGAATAAGAGAAACTTCCCGAGCCTCCAGGACGCACCCTGGAACAAAAAAATGAATTAACGAAAACGAGCAGGCTGCAGCACTTCTTCCACGACAGAATTTTTCGTACACTTCCAAATGAATTCCCGAGAGATGCGACGTCGATAACAGAATTACAAAGGTATGAGAGGATCAAGAATAAAAAGGGGGAATGAATTAAAATTTCACGGAGAAGATACGAGATGGCATAAATAAAAACGTACAATAAACGGGGAGCGATAGTACGGAAAGCGAACACCAACGTACACAGAACAGTTTAGCCAGGGGTGTTACGAGCGTGTACTTTTATTTATAAACGTATAATAAAAGTATGCTTGTATGTTTGTATACATAAATTCATGCGCGTACGTGTATTCCTCAAGTTGCATTCACACGAGCATTTAACTACCCTGCAATTTAATTATCCTCGGCGGTTATCGCGAAATCGTACCTTTCCCTCTTATTTATGAACACTTTAACCGATGGACCGAGCGGCTCCCAACGGAAAATTTATACCCAGCCTTGTGGCTAATTAATATTTGTCGCCATTACGCTCGGACGAGAATCGCTTGTAATCCTCCTCCGTGTTTGCCCGTGATGCCGCGGTGGCTTGGACATTGCCTCTGTTGACTATAATACGATACGCGTTCATAATGCAGATACATTTGCACATTACTAAACTCTGAATCGCATGGAAAAAGTGGAAAGAGGCTTCGTGCGAGCTTCGTTAGTAAAGGCAATATTACAGGCCATTTTTTCTGGGAGATTTTTTAATTCAGGTTGAAGGACACGCGATTTTGAGATAATTTAAAAATTCAAACACTTTCGGAGTTCGTATTCTAGAGAATTTTTAAGGTAGCTCGCCTCTCTGTACCGCATGCTAGTCAAATGAGTGCGAAATTTTCAAAACGCTTTTAAACCAAATTTAACGTACCGATTAAATGTATTTCCAGTAGAACTGCATTGAAGCATATTTTATTATCGTGAAAAAATATTAAAAACGATAGTTTTGCAAAACCATGAACTAATAAATGCAAATTTCTACTATGACACATTTTCACTGATATTTTTCAAAGAGTTATCTGCACTTTCTGACCGATTTTATTGCACCACGTCTCATTTTGTTCCTTAGATCCTCTACGAATCGACCATGTAGTTTTTTTCAACTTAGTCGTTTCACTGTTGCAGCTAATGGTCTATTAAACGAAAAAACTTTTTCATTAATCATTTCTGAAGGAATGAATTTTTTTTTTAAATGTACGAGGTGAATTCGCAGAGGATCGGTTGAGGAACAAAATGAGACATGGTGCAATAAAATCGGTCAAAAAATACAGATAATTCTTTGAAAAATACCAGTGAATATGCGTCGTGGTAGAAATTTGCATTTATTAGTTCATGGTTTTGCAAAACTATCGTTTTTATTATTTTTACATGCTAAAAAGATATGCTATAATATAAATCCACTAACAATACGTTCAATCAGTACGTTAAATATGGTCCAAAAGCATTTTGAAAAATTAAGACTCATTTGACTGGCACGCAGTACAGTTGCCTTAAAAAATTTTTTTTTCATCTCCCTTTTTGAAGCTGTTATTAATGGAATTCCGTCGCAAAGTCAAGAGATTGGAATTTTTCATTACTCAATCGGGACGGGACGAATAAAGCGATGAATTTCAGGACGACTTTGCTTTCGTCCACAGTGTTTCACGATTCCAATCTGAGATTCCTTTATTCTAAAATCAACTCCGAGTGCAGAAAAGTATTGAAACTCACTAACATATAGAAATTGATGAGTAAAATGGAGTCTTTGTGTGAAAATTTCCGGAAAACTTTTCCCATGGCTCCACCAAACTTTCAGCTTCAATTTCAGGCCCTTTTTTCTCCATCGGACGTGTACCGATTTCTGGTTGAAACCACGCGTTACGCCGCAAGCGAATAACGATCGAAGATGATTATCGTTCACCGAATATGAGTTCGGGGAACGCAGGGTGAGGTTGGTACGCGGCTGCTGCTTGCGTAATTGTGGGAATATCGAAGTACGAATCCTCGTGCGGCGTAGTTTTATTTGTTTTTTTTATTTATTGGTGGTTTCTCTCGGTGTGCTTTGCGAAAGAGGAAAATAAGCTCTGGTGTGGTTGCGTGTGCACCCACGCCGGTCTCAATGGCAGACGCGCATCGTGCCAAGCCCCAGGCAGCCTACGTGAGCCCTTTTTGCTCTTCAGCTTTCTCCACATACGTGTTTCCCCCGCGCGCGTGTTTGTGTGTGAATGCACACCATGAGAGGGACCAAAGAGGAAGAGATTCCTGATTCCGCTACGAGGGCGAGCGAAGCTCCCTCCACCCAGAGACTCGTATTTATCCTATTTACATCGATAGCCCTTCGTGAGCGAGGCTCAACCCGAGAGAATCCACGATCCTGGTAGAGATGGGGAAACAACAAAAAAGAACTCGATCGCGTGCCACTCGTGAAAAATACCAAGATAAATTCGTTCCAAAGAACGCCCTCGTGGAAGCGAACGTTTCAAAATCATCGAAAAATATTTATCCATCACCGCGCGAACAACAAATGTTCTCGTCCTCCCACAATATTGCGTCACCAAATCTCCAGTATTTTCCACTCAACCATAAAAACCAAGAAGCTGCACTGTAGTTTCCCAAACCCTTGTAACGCAAACTGCAGAACGCTTCAGGGCAAAAAGTGATTGAACCAACTCGAAATTCTCAATTCCCCAGCAGCCCGAGATCTGCTCCCATCCATTTTATTATCCAAGTTCTCTCTCCCTCGGTGTGTCCCCAGAATCGTATTTTTTCCCTGCATATCCACGCGTTTGTTATACCACGTATTATTATCACGACAGGTTGTTTGTCGTTCGTTCCGAGGTGCGCGGTGTGTACGGAGAGGAAGGTTGGGAGGGGCGAGGGAGAAGAAGCCGGAGAAGAAGAAATGGGCAAAGGTTGGCTGTAGCTTGTGAGCTGAATGTGTGCCACGAGTCAACACGTGGTGAGCGTATGGTTCTTCGTGAATGTTTGACTTTCCCAGACGTACGTGCTCGAGGAAGACCGCGGCTTGGTGCACTCTAGCAGCCTCGTGTATATACAGCAATACACGTATCTTACCTGTGTAGCATTGCTCTACGATGAGACGTGAGCGCTCTAAGATTCCTCAAATGTTGTCTCAGGCGGGTTAGATACGAGTGTATAAAGTTCAACCCTAGATAACGGGACCCTCCCTTGAGATTAAAGTGTTCTCTGCGGCTCTCTCTCTCTCTCTTGAACTTTCTCGAATACGAAACAGCAGCTAGGACACTCGGAGGAGGCAAAATACTTGAAAATAGGTAGAAAGAATGCTCGGTACGTTGCTTTCTTTATTTTTATGTTTTCTCCCGTAATGTCGTCCCTTTTATCCTGGAGAATATTCAGGCGACACCCGACGCTCGCCGTCTGCCGCCCGCCGTATCTCTCGCTTTTCCTTTTTCATCCCAACAATACTCGTTTTTGCTCCATGCGCCTGCTTTTTTCAACGCTCGGATGCCCTTCCCGCAGCTTCAGACTCTTACGCCATCGCGGCCAAGCGCACGCATGTACTCTCAAACAATGCCGAGAGTACAGCATCCACGGTCCCGATAAGAGCATTCTACGTTCCCGCGAAATTCCTGGCGGACGTACGAGCGAGGACGCGGAGCGACCTGTCCGCGGCATTTACCCCGCTCAAAAGCCTTATCTTCGCCGCACCACGTAAGGCACTTTGGAAGAACGCCAGCCTCTCCCTCCCCACCCTCACAGAAATATCTTCGGCAAGAGTCTTGGACGAAAAGCACACGAACGGGGAGAGCGTACTCCGTCGTGCGGGGGCCTTGGGGAATCGAGACACTCAAAATCGCGCAATCGAGAAATTTACTCGAATTTCGATCCACCGAATTCGGTGATTATTTCTTGTGGCTTTCCCCAATTTATAGCGAGACAATGTTTTCTTTTTCGTTTACTAAACATTTCACTTAAATACAGGAATCGTTTTTTTTTTCGCAGCAATATTCATGTGTTGGGAAACGAATACGAGGAGAAATATGAGTTCGAAAGAATTGCGAGCTAACGAGATAAACTGACCGAAGGGGGCAGAATAGTGTGGATAATAAAACGACTCGAAGTTTTTTACAAGGTGGGCTGCCCTCGAGCTCTCGGTCTCATTATAACAGGTGCGACGACGAGTCTCGCGGGTTGTTTGATCGGCTCTTTATTTTCATATTTGCTTTACGTGACGTTCGTGTCTAATACGCTTTGAGTACATTCGCCCCCTCGTCAGGCGTGTTCCTGACGTGGCTCCCCTCCATGAATGCTCGCAGCCAGCAGCAGCCCTCCACGTTTCCACGGAAAGCAAACTCCGCGTCGTTCCCTATTTGATAAAGAAATGCACATAATCGTGGAGCCGAGAAGATCGACAGGCCATTCTCGTGACGTCAAACATTTTGGAGAATCGATCGTGGTGAGGGAGCGAAGGAGTTTCTCGTTTACTCAAGACACTTTTTCCCCTGTTTTCTTTACATTGTTATCGCCTTTTTCAGAGTTACGGTGGAAGCCTAATTTTACATAAATTTTCAAAACTGTCATTTCTGAAAAATTTTAGAGCACTTTCTCGATTTTCTTCCTCGTCTCGCGAGTCCGAATTCATTTCTATAGTTTTCCTGGACACGGAAAGGTGGAAAAAACATTGAGCGCTCGTCGACGTGCCTTCATTGAGGAACTGGAGTTTTACACAATAAACGGGACACAAATAATCAATTCTGGGAACGAATTCGAGATGCCTGAATTAAGGGGGAATTAAGGGGAAAATTGGTTTAATGGAAACACAATAAAATCGCGGGGCCCATGAGGGATATGAGTTTTGAATAAATACGATCTCGCGCGATGGAACTGAACTCTCACGACTCTTGATTCGTTGGTCAGCAGCAGGCTGACCGGCAAGGAGTGCCACTTTTGAATCGTTGAACTCGCGAAAACTCGCGACTCCGCCTCCCGGCTCTCTTCTTTCGTGAGATCGCGAGGCTCACTCGAGGGCAGCTTTCATCGACGAACGTGATTTCGCTTTGTCCGCCTGCACTCTCTGTCCACATTGCACCTGCTTAAACTCGAGAGAAGTTACATCGCTGCGATTCGTGTTTTCACTTACCGCACGCGGCGGCAGCGGCTTGTCCTCGTCTACATGCACGTGCACATGTGCACACAACTATTGGACTGCAACGACGTCAAGGAAGGTCCTGGATTCTCTGGCACGACGATGAAAAATCATGAAGCGATCGGTGCCGCGAGCCAAACCAATCCCCGTTCGCTTGCTGGTTAACGAGAGAAGCTCATTCCCAGAGATTGAAATAAGATGACACGACGCGATCGTTCGAGTCTCGCTCTTGCGACGCGAGGCTCTCGACGAGAGAAATAACGTTTGCAGAAATCAGATATCGATTTCGATCGACGGGCAGCTGCACTGATAGATTCCGGGACCACCGAAATAATTGCCTTTTATTTAACTTTCCAATCACATTTGTTATTCCGTTGTCTCGAAATTTACGAAATAGCAAATTAAATTATAAAAGAACAAGGCACACGCTTTGGTAACGTTTTTGTTTTTCAATGAGTCTTAATTTAATATTTACGAAAATGTGAGTTTAAAATCGATCAAAATCTCGGATCCATCGATCTTTTTTATCTCAAATAATCCCTCGTGGCGCGCAGCACACTTGAAATTTTTATCAGAAAGTACTGAAGTCCCTATCTCATTGAGTTTGTCGATGCGAGCTAAAATCTTAAGCGCGTCCACGATCATTCGAAAAGTGAACGAACTTGAGTCCAATGTGTGGTAAAAAAAATTGAGAAAAATACGTTACTCGGTTGCCCAACATTTTTTCCAATCGTTTCAGCGCAAAAAAGCGTTTTTTATCATGACCTCGCTCTCTGCCTTAATCGCCTCGCTCATTGAGAAAAACATAAACGCGAAGGATTCGTCTCGATGTCAAAGAACTTTTATCTAACCTCTCGTTTTTTACTCGCGCACAGAGCTGGCCATTTTGCTCGCGACTAAGCAAGTGCTTGGGCAGAGCCCTTCGAGGAACTGCAGAGTTTCGCAGAGTCGTCTGGGAGTCTTAGAACATTTTTCCGCGTAATTGGAAAGGTTTATGACTTTTCTGTCCTCGCTTCTTCTTGGCTACTGCGTATATATGCGGCGGGCCACGGGAGGAATGTTTAGATGAGATTTTTTGCGATATCGTCTCGTCCGCGTCTCAGTGAGTTCTTGTCACATTTTGCCCGAGTTTTTTCCAGATATTCCAGCCTATTCGGAGCTCTACCGCGTAATCGTAAAGTGTTGGATAGTGTTCACGACAAAACGCTCGGGCTGAGAGTTAATCCCGGCGATAAAATCGAGCATTTACGACGAATTTCATCCTCCCAACTCCACTTTTATTGTTCCTTGTTCATTCTCTTCTTTGTCGTCAATTTAGCCGAAAATACGCGATCTCACGTTCGTTTGCTTTTGATCAAAGACAGATCCTTCCCTCGGGATACGTGACGGGCATTTATACGCGGTACACTTTTTGAATACTTGTAGAGTAGGGAAGGGGATTCAACATTCCGTACGTTTTCTGGGTAGTTAAAAGCCTCGAGGCAACAAGTGATGCTGCGAATAGATAAGAGGATAACAGAAAATAATTCGATCGTTCTCCCGCAGCAAATATTCGCATTCTCATAATAGCTGCGGAGCAATCGCCTCCTCAATGGACTAGTAATTAAGCGTTTTTCTCGTCTTCTGATAACTCATTAAACTTCTGAGATGAGCAAAATAACTGTTTATTTCGTAGCGATAGACTCGTGAACGTCGTGTGAGGCGAGCTCGCTCTACATTATTTGCAAACGAATTTTTTGGCTCATTGTAATTGCTATGATCGTGACAGGGCCGAAAAGGCTTATAAAGCAACGATTACTCGTTGCAACCACCGAGATCATGATCGATATTATTACAGAGGATGGATCGAAAGGTTGTTTTGAGATCGAAAGAACGCTGCGTGCGGTATACGAGCATTTAAGGTTCGACGCTTTCCTACCCCTTTGTGATTTTCGCTTCATCGATCTTCGTAAGTGTAAGCGCGCGTTTGTGTTTTCATAGCGTATAAATACGTGTGTCGTCGTGCGAATGGAGCCTCGCGATGATTTTGCCATACTCGCGAATCCTCTCCTCGTAATCTTTCGATACCCACACCATATTCTCTCCGGGCATCACAATTTCGAACAATTTAAGATTAGCCACACCGTGATATATACACGGGACCATTCGATATGAGCCACATTAGGCTCCAGGCTCTAATCGTCGTCAACTATCTTCGGTATCTCAATTCGCCATAGGCATCACCGAGAAACATCAATTTTTGTGGCCAATCTCGATTCTCGTCTAACAACCGAATAATCTCATTGCTTGATTTGGAGGCGAAAACTCGTCGCGCAATCCATGCAACGCAGACCACCATGACTCCCGAGAGCCATCTGCTTTTTCATTAAGGTGGAACGGTACGAAATATCAAAAAAGATGGATTTTTATGCTAGTTGGTAAATGCGCGTTCGCAAGTGGGCAAGTTGCTCGCGAAATTTTAACGGGTTCGACCATACCGTTTCTGAGAAAATTGAGTTACTTTTTCACATTGGATCTTATGGAGAAGCTTAAAAAAACGCAAAAAAACATTGAAAAATTACTGTTAAAGAAGGCACTTTTTGATGAAACGAACACAAATATATGAACCAACTGTCAAGATAACTCTCGCCAAATTTGCAGTGATTTAACCGTGTCGTTTATCTGCAATGCGCAAAGGAAAATTAATAAACGAAGTTTGTCTCTCTCTTCTGGCGGACACGCAGCTTCAGACGCGGCAAAAACTGAAAGCAAAACCCTGCATCGCAGCTTTCAAAGCAAACGTTTGATATTTTGGAATATAAAACAATAAGCTTATTTCTACCTTAAAGATTCAAGTGTATCCATTTTTTGTTGTTGATTATTCTCAAAATTTGTGAGTTTCCTCGTAATTTTAAAACGTCAGATCAATTTTTTTAGCCACCGATTGTAAAATGAGGGAAAATACGTAACAACGGTGTGTTTTAAGGAGGACATTCGATGAAGAACGGAGCTGTGTACTTTGCAACCTGCCAATGAGGCCTGTTCCAATGCCGGTTCTCGAGGAACGTTTCGCAGCTTACCGAATGAACGGGAAATGGAACTGGGATTCTGGAAATAAAAAAATTCGTTTAAGATCTTGGGCGAGCAGTGTTTTTGGAAGCCTGAAAAATAGCGCAAGCGTGTTGAAACAGCGGCAGAAGTAAAACCGGCAATTCCGGTGAGGCTATACGAGCAGCGGAAGGTATGAAGTTGATGAATTAATGCAAGTGCAACGTCGTTCGGACGACACGTCCTTTTCCTGCACGGGAAGGAAGTGGGCAAGCGAGAAACAGCTTAAAACAGCTTAAAACAGGAAAACCGCGATATTTGACTGATTGCTCAGGAGAAGGAGAGCGAGGGGAAAAAATGTTAACGCCACGATTCACGAGGATGGGCCACGGAGTGTGGAAGAGGGTCGAGGACAGGCGAGCAGTGTGGTATTGTTAATGAGAGCGCGTGGCGTGACGTCTGCCGCATGGCTTTACTCGCATCTACGTATATACCAAGTTGCAGGCTTTTTAACGTTTGGTAATTAATTCGAATTCTCTCCCTGGCTCGTCCCCTTCTCTCTTTCTCTTTTTGTGCTGCTGTAAAATATTGCTCCTTCGAGTCCATAACGCACGTATTTTATTCTATCGGACCACAGGAATTACGAGCGATAAAACTTGTCGGTTCTCTGCGTTCTAGAACACCTGTACAACGTATCATCAAAAATTATTGTGCCTCTCATCGCGAAAACACAAAGAGAGTCGCACAAATCGGGACGCAAACATTTTTCATACAAACTTTTGAATTTATTTCCAAAATTTGGAAATCCGTCAGCTGCAAAAGTGTTTTTCAATTTTCTTCAGCATCGTAAATGCAAAAGAATCAAGGCGGCTCGAGCGAACCGATAAACACGAAGACTCGAATTCTCGGGAGCTACTAAAGCTTAATCATGCATTCAATATGTTAAGTATCACGAGAGCAGCTACCGTTTTCTTTATCGAGAATAAAAAATGAATCAATGCATTAAAGATAAATGAGTGTCTTATGAGGATGAGATAATGGGGATCGCATATTCCAGGAGCGAAGTATCGTTTACGTATGCAGAGAGAATTGTGTGCCAGAGCAATTCGGAATGATTATTTTTGAAATACTGGAGTGCTGCCCGCATACGCACACAGGTTTTTCTTTATAAACCGATTTGCTTCCACGTACGAATGCACACAGGGAGATAAATTATAAATACGAATATGAGTGCACACAGCGCGAAGATAATCTTAGTCTGACGGGGTATATCGTAAAACGAGAGCAGGCGTTAATGCGCGATCTCGAATCGCAAAAGTAGTATGATAATGCGCACGTGTATGGAGCAGAACGTACTGGCCGCAGCATCCACGAGACTGGTCCACGCACGCGGAGAGTCTTGAGCCGAGACGGTTTCGTGTGACAGAAATCCATACAAATGATACGTAGAGAGGAAGCATTATTGCACCGGGGCATTTACGCGCGTGTGTGCGTGCTGCCTGAGTGTGTATATTCTGACGCATAAAGGTGTTGGCGAGCTTACAGTAATTTGCACGTCACGAGAGACCCATAAACGGCAGCGCCACTGTTAAGATAAGTCCCGGAGGGCTGGAAGCGATAGCGTGCAGCCGTTAAACGATCGTTGTCGTTGTCGCCAGCGACGTACACCCACACGAGCGCGCACACGCACACGGGCGCGGATAAGAAAGAGCCTAAGTACGAACATCATAATATCTTACTTAATGGGCATTGAGCTCGGGAGATGAAATTGAAAAATCGATATCCACCCGCTTGGCAGCGACCTACATTTCAAAATTAACACATAATATGCCTTAATTTATCGGCATTCGTATATCGTATACTTTATCGTACGAGTTTATATGAGACGCAGAATTATGTCGTGTCGTTTATGACCCTAGGATATGTAGGACACGTATGCACAATCCCCATTCACGATTTTCACTCTTGTGATTTGTTCACGCTCCCTCGACATTCGGCAGCTGATAAAAACGAATGTACGTCTTGGTATAGCCTCGTCGGAATATATATCACCCCGATTATATCAACGGCTTCGGCCGCTTTCGATATTTAATTAAGTGATTTCTGACGCTGGCATTAATGGAACACGTCGATTTTACAACGTGGGAAAATTCGATTTTATAAATTTCCTTCAATCGTCTGTGAAATTTTCAGCGCTCATAAAACCCCGTGGAACTTTTAATGCCGGCCGATGAAAAATCATCCGAATTTGCATACTCGTAGAACGAACGCGTTCAAATTTTTATCTCCACAATATTTCTAAAATATACACTTACGCTGCTCGCTTCACCGGAGAACCCAACGTGCATGCGAACCGCGAGAGAAACCGTTGGGACACACGACCTGCATATCGCTCGTGAATGACGTTGCATCGCGTACTGCTGTCGCGGTGGATGCGCCGAGGGATCTCCCGACCGAGGTAATGACTGGAGCTTCCTGTCTTCACCAACGCATGTGCTTAAAACCTTCTCCATGTACACTTGCGCCCCAGAACTCCGATTCAATGTCTATGTACATTGGGAACGCACGACCCTACGCAGGATATCCGACATTCAATCTGATTTCTGGATTATACGCCTCTCGGAGCAACGATAACAAAACATTTCACTGTCTCTTTTTTGTCTCTCTTTCTCTGCTCGTGCTCTTCATCAACCCCCTTTCACTGAGCTTATATCCACAGCGAGACTTTTCACCCCGACTACGAGCCGGGTATCCCGACGTTTCCGGCTTTTTCTCAGGGGCCCAACGATCATAACACGCCTGTACGTCGGTCGCCCTTTCAACGATGCACCCAAACCAAGCGAACGTCCACCGGAAGAGTCTAATCTCGTTTTCCTTGTTTTTTTTTTACTCGTCTGTTATTGGCGCCATTTCCGATTCCGAGATGTAACTTTCCGCCATTGGCTTTTGAACGAAATCGCGATCAACTCTCCACCGTTTCTGTCCGACGACGAGATTTATTTGTTCGTTTTTATGCAGTGATGAATTAACGGTGTGCGAAGGAACGTAGAACTTGTTTGTGGCCGTGGGGGACGAGATATTTTTCAGAGATGACAGAATTCATGTTTTTTAAATGTATAGTTGGCTCCAAAATATAGCAAGATGAAACAATGCTTCGCTTTGACCGGAATTATGCAGATAGGACGTCTCGTTTTGTCTGGTGATCGAGTTAACTCATTAGAATTCCATTTTGCTCACGCATCCGTATAAGAAATAAATAAAACGTACGAAGCGCAACGAGAACATGAAAATCTTGTTTTAGAATTATTGCTCATGGCGAGCGA
The DNA here is from genome assembly GCF_019457755.1 of Venturia canescens. Classification (NCBI taxonomy): domain Eukaryota; kingdom Metazoa; phylum Arthropoda; class Insecta; order Hymenoptera; family Ichneumonidae; genus Venturia; species Venturia canescens. Next base: position 8,978,462 of record NC_057423.1, on the reverse strand, counting down.
CATGATCTGCCGTTGTCTCGAGTTTTATATGATTGGAAAGAGATCGACGAGCTTCGAAGTCACGTGCATATGATGCTTATCGTGTTTCAATACAGTGTGCCCTAACTCGGTCTCGGGATCCCTTAACTTTTACTCGAATTATGGGATCCTGAGTGACGAACTATTTTCATTTATTTCTCGGTTGCGTTGTTGCCGTTTATTTCAACAGTGAGAGCAGGTTAACAGAATTTGATGACTCGATATTTCATCGACACTAAAACAGGTAGAAAAATGAGTAGCAACGTTTCTGTTGGAAATCTCCCACACTTGTGTGACCGGTTACATCTTCAGTGCGAATTCGCAGACAGCCTGTACGTCTACGTTGTATTCCACACGACCTGTAGTTGCTGAAAGCACGTCACGAGTCCGTTCACGTGCGCAATCCTGGCCAAAGCACGTCCTGTGGCTCGTAGTTGCTCGTCTAGTTTTATCGCCTGCACTTTTTGTGCAGTACCAGGTAAGAATTAAAGCTAGACGAGGTTACGAGATCTTCTGAAAAAAAACTTATTCATATCTGGCTCCAAGCGTCGTTGAACGAGGCAACCGGGCTTTCAGGATTTTTTGGAAGCCTTCGAATCCTCCCGACAATTAAAGCAACGAAGGGAAACGAAGCGTGGAGCAAAGAACGAGAAAGAAAGAGAGCCACGAGTCGAAACAGTCCCCTCCAACTGTGAGTGGAGGGGACTGGCGCACGACGGTCTCGCTCCGCCATCCTATGACGTTTACCCTCCCACAGGGCATTCCATGTCTGAATTCATGATTTTCGTACAGCTACGAACTCATTAATCGAAAAACGTATTTTTGTGCTTCTAAATGTTTAAAGACGTCGACGACTTCTGCGCCTCAAAAACTATTTCATTGATGAATTTCACCTCGTTGAATATGGTATAAATGAAGCATCCATTCAGTTCGGAATGCCTGATACGCGATCGCACAAAAACTCATATTCCAATAAACGTTGATTGAACTCGAAGATTTTCAACGTGCTCAAGAGAGATTCTTCGGTTCGTTCGCGCATTCCTCGTTCCTTCGTTAATCACGAGCGAGAGCCGTTACTGACGTCAAAATCGATTCCTACCGTAAAATAAGATTTAATTGAACCAGCAGTGTGGAGCATCCCTCGGGAGGGTGCAGCATGTATCGAGAGAGCAATTATTTTTATTTATTGACTGGATGGGATGAGTCTCGCGTCTAAGATCCCGTTGAGCAAGTATATAATCCAAGTTTATCCATAAAAATAAATATAAATAGTGAGCCGTCGAGTTGGCTTATTATTGAGAAGTTCTGTCGCGATGTCAAAGAAATAAATAATCGATGGGAGAAAAAAGCGTTCATTACGATCGATACTTTTATAATTCAATTCAGTTCCCAATTAAATTCTCTACGAGCCTCCGATGTGTATATGCGCATTATGATACACATACCCACAGTAGAAATGCGGTTTTATCGATTCATAAATCGCAGTCGTCACGCTCATGCACGAAAAGTCAGTAGCAGAAATACGACGCGACGACGACGGTGTCGACGAAGACGAGCTGTATCGTTTCTGACTTGGTCGTCGGTCAACGTCCCACGAGCTCGGATTCATAATGAAAGTATACGGTGGCTGCCCATGACACGTTCACATGACCCTTTTCCGCGGCGCTCAAAACGCCTGCTCACAGTTCTCATGAAACATTATCCGTGTTCGTGAATGAGATACGTGTCGTTACGATACTTCCGGCGGATAGTTTTGCTCGACACACCAAACATATCAGACCTTACACATGCAACTGTAACGAATTCGAAGGAAACAGGAAATATTCGTCGAGTTTTATTAACATTCGGAATAAGGGATCCGATTCTTTTGTAAATTCGATTATTTATTTTCTATGAAAATTTGCTTTTGAGTTTCATTGATATTTCGAAGGGCGATCCGATTCTTTTGTGAATTCTTTGACTCCCTACGAGAATCTCATTCCGTCCTTCTCGATGCTGAAGTTATTCGGTTTACGTGCATTTTCCGAATGTTTCACCGGTGCTCCAACGACGTTGGATGCGCCCATGATCGGTATTTTCCTCTGACTATCCTCGGCCGGTTGTTACGAGGTTGGACAATTGCCAAATGCGTTGGCTCACCTGGGAGTTGATTGAATGAAAATGGAACATTCGAGGAAACAAAAAACGTGCTTATCGCAACTGGCTTCCATTGAGCGTGCGATAAATTTGCTTCGCTCGGCGAGATCGCTCTATCAAATTCGAGCATTTACGAAACGAGAAACCCCCTCGCTCGTAGCTACTAAAATTCGATGTCCGCGATTCGACAATTGGCATTCCAACGATCGTTGAGAACGAGGCCAACGTGCTGACGGAGCTTTGAGTTTTGAAAACTAAAAGCCAGGTTCACGAATAAGAATTTAAATAAAATGTTTCTAGTCCCAAGCCTAACTATCACAAACGCGGAAATTGCAGAAAATCCCAACAGGATAAAGCCTCGTGTCTGCTCGCCTCCCTGAACTTTCGACCCGGATCGTTCGTCACTTTTTCCCCCTCTCGGCTCTGTCGCCGAGAATCGGAAAACACAAAGAGTTGAAAAAAAGGGAAAGAAAATGTTTGACGATAGTCTCGAGTAGAGCGTTTATTACTCAACGATAAAAAGGAGAGTTCGAGCAATGGAAAATTAACAGTTACGTAGCAGATTCGAGCACAATCGGAGCCGGCCACGCGCGCGAGCAGTTTGTGATTTTAGTCGAGAATGTTTAACTGTGTGTCTGCAAGAGGGATACAAAGTCCGTGGCGATCGTGCTCGAGGAGAGTTCATGCAAGCGTAGTAAATCTCGTTAGCAAGATGAGCTAATGAAGAATTATCGATAAAATTTGACGTGCAGAGACACTTGAAAAAAGAAGACTTTTCACATCTATATGTACGTAGATAGATTTGTGGCTGACGATTTGACGCGGCCGTACTCTTTGTGTGCACTGTTATCGCGCATAATTGTCGTTCCCCCCTGTGGCGCCGTCGGCAAGAGGTCCAAATGCAAGAGTGAGAGAAAGAGCGAAGGAGAAAAAAACGATTAAGAGAGAACGAGAGCGCGAGACTGTGGAACTTGATCAGAGATCACGAGACCCCTGGCCCGCGTGGGTCCGAGAGTGAATAATCGTACATATCTCCTGCATACGTAGCAAGAGAAAAGGAGAAAGGGGCAGAGGGCAGGTACAAATAATAGGGAGATGGAGTACGTGCGGGTAAGTCGTCCGTGACGATCGAATTCCACGGTAATTGGCACATGTCGATTGTAAAAATGAAAAATAAGGGTGATTAGAAGCGACGAATAAAAAATGCTATTTTTCAGATATATACGAAGCGCAGATAGGTTGTTATTCGGAGGATTTTTCATATCGTTCGTGGTGTGTGAAAGATCGGAAAACATTTCAATTCGCACTCTTTTCTGTACGCATTTATTGATAAACACGTACACTGTTTGTGCATCAAAGACATAATCGTAATGTAAGAAACGGCAATTGTTCATAACAAGTTAATCACTGACGCGCAGGGGAGCGCTCGTCGCAACGTCGGCATAATTTTCCACCCGCGATCGCCGCGCGCTTCTCCCTCGAGCCAACAGCAGAGAAAAGGAATTGGCGGATAAGGATAATTATCGAAGGAACGGAGCCGTCTGCGACGTCGTACAGAAGCTCATGTATTCAGGCGCGTATTTAACAACACTTTACCATGACACGTAACTACGCTGGTGGCGCTGGCCTTGCTCGGGATAATATCCGCGAGGCTTGGAATAAAAAGTACAAATTTTTCTCGAAAATAATTATTCTCTAGAGGGAAACAGTGACAAAGAGAATGTTTATAATAAGGTGAATCGTCGCGTTGTTTTTATTGGCATCGTTTACCATCGTGTTTCCATTCGCGATATCAACAAGCCTCGATTTCGCAGATCAACGGTATGCGATCAAAAGTTATCAGAAATTATAACGCCACCGCGCGTATGTATATCACGAATGCTCTCTCTCTCTCTCGGCTGAGAGACACGCCTTCGGGTTATCGAGACACACGCTTTAATAAAGTCAGCATCGTCGAACGCGTCGGGAGATACGATAACGGGAGAACTCGTTTTATCATTTATCTCGCGGTGCTCACAAGCAATACTTTTTTTCCTCACTTCTCTTCTCGTATATTTTTCACTTCTTACCTTTTTCTCTCAACTCAAAGTGTTCTTTCACACCTAACGCAACGAAACTCGCGCGTGTTCGCGAGAAGGTAACGCAACCAGACACATTTATCGGCGCAAAATCGCGATAAACGCACACTGATTATTTGCTAATTCGAACATTGTTCGTTAACCGATCAAACGCTGTCGCACTCTTTTTTCTTACCAAATACGTAATAAATCGATTGATTAGGTCAAAAGTCTGGTTCGTAAGAGAATTGAAAAACAAACGAGCTCCAGTTTGACATTACAGCGTGGAAAGAGTTTTTTATTTCAAGTTTAGTTAAAGTCGTTTCGATATTTTTAATATTGTTATTGCTTAATTTAATCGAGGATTTTGGGCATTCAATTTCATTTCTACACTTTTTAGATCCTCTTCATTTCTTTCTATACAATTTTTTCCTTAAGGCTCCCTGAACACCATTTCCGTTATAATTTTCAATCGCATTTAAAATAGTTCATACACGAACCGATTTTATTAAGAAAATCTTGAAATTTATTCAGAGTTTAAATGGATAATCGACTGACACGCCATCAAATTTTAAACGGTTCGTCTTATTGGTTATTGGGATAAACGTGCTTAAATGTGAAGAAAAATACACAATATAGAGACTATGTGTAAAAAATTGCTTATCTTTTCATATAACGAATGAACGCTTTTTACGAAGTTTATGAAAAAGTACATAATAACAATTAATTATATAACGAAGGTTTGGGGAAAAATTCTAGATGGTTGTCTTATTAGTAACAAAGATATATTACGTTAAAGATTGAACGAAATTGATAATGAGCACTCGCGTATAACCTCACATTTGTTTATTTCGGCATTTTGTTTCTTCTTGGCTTGGCCCGTTCCTGCCACAGCCTTCTGTCTTTTAATTAACACTATTTTCTTGATCCATTTCCCTTTGTGTTTTCCCTTCGCCCTCTCTGATGCGATTTATTACATAAAAAACTATAGAATTTTAGCCAGGGACGAATGAAATTTTGAGTTCGGTCAGTGATGGATCCCCGATTAATGAATGGCTTGTAATTTCATTCGTCAAAGGATAAGTTAAAAAAATGTATCTCGATTGATAATATCTTCAATTGGGAAGTAAAAATCGACCCAATTTAGACACTCATAAAATTCGATCCTTCGGGCATGATCTACCTTAAAACAAGGAGACCAATCAACGATGATTCGTATTTGGACACTATATAGTCGAACGCGAAAATTTCGGTGCTAAAATCTCGAGCATTCGTCCTTAACGTGTAAGATCGAATTGAGCACTTTCTAACAATTTCTCGAGTCGTTTGCTAATGAATGCACAAACATATATTGAGATCGATTGTGTGTATAGTGACGTGGAGAGTATCTTGCTAATTTACAAGAGAGGGGCCACTCTCATCGTCATTTCCGAGCGAGCACGCACTTGTGTCCAAAGCAAATTTGCCTAGTCCGGTCACGCTTCTCGATTGCGAATCACCAGGAACAGCTCACACTTGAATCTCTCGTACAGCAAAAAGTGTAAGAATTTATTCGTAAAAGCGGTACCGACGCACATACCCACATGTGCGTTCGCGCGTGCTCTTCGATATAATTTTTTTCTTTAGCTTTACCGGTCTCATTATTACCGAGACCAGCACGGGACTCGGGTTTACATATGCTTTACAACATGCGTTTACAGTACCGGTGCTGTAGACACGAGTTCTAAGTGGAACCAACATATGCCTCTAACACACGCTCGTGTGTCCAAGTTCTAAGAGCACAGATACAATATGCAAACTCATTTATCCATGGGCTCGAATTCCAAAAGCAGAAGCGATCAATATATTCCAATGAACGAATACATGATCAGTATCAGGTGTGGTAAACAGGTTGTTTCCATTTTTCAACCGCACACGATATGTTGTTCTGCTTTATTTGAACGCTCGCCGTCGAGTTTGCTCCGAACGGGGGACATTACAGTTGAAAATTCAACGTTTCTTAAGGGGGGTACTGCTTTAGAAAGTCTAAATAATTGATTGTATTCGGGAATGTTTATACGACAGAGTTTGTTTCGGTGCAAAGTGACAGCTTCGAAAAATTGTTGCGGTACGCTTAGAACAAGAAAATGCTGGATTTTACTATCATCGAATTGGTTTAGCCAGAAGTTACGAGACATTCGATCTTGATAGATCGTCCAGTTGCGGTTCATCGACGATTTATCTAATGAACCTCTTCAAATAAGAATACATAAAAAAATAGAGCATCGCAGACAATCGAACGTGACGAAGGTACCGATCAAGCGAACACCTAAAACTTCGATCCCCGTGAATGTCATCACGGCTCACATTCTGAGTTTTAGTATTAGTATTCTGACCATCTGGACATTCATGAGATTGCTCTCGTTCCGATCAAACTCCTGGCGGATATTCAACATCCGACTCGTACTTTTTGGCATTTCAATTTCCCAACAACCTCGTGGCAACGTCGAACCTATTATTTTCACCAGCTTGCTTGCTGCGTTTGCGATCTATTCATCAGATATTTATGCCTCCATAACGGACGTAACTATGCAGACAGAAAGCGAAGTGGAATACAACTCTTTGGCCGACCTCGACGAATCGGGATTGATACCAATACTGGAAATATGGTCGATTTAGAATCACTTTCCGCTCTTTCCGAGGGTCCGTTGAAAAAATTGGGGAAAAAAGTTGTAGTCGAGAGCAATTATTTTTGACCTGTTGATTTGGTCACTTCGCCAGATTGCGATCATGTCCAAAGCAAAATCGACGAACGTGCTCAATCTATTAAGACTCATGGGTAAGCTCTCACCATGAAATTTGCTAAATCGTGTTTTTGGAGCGAGAGTTACGCTATAACAGTGGGCAAGAGATCACCATATCGACCGATCTTCGATAAAACAATCATGCGACTTCATTCGACAGGAATTACCAAACGACATATTTCCAGTCATTCCATGTTTTAAAAAAATCCTAAATTTTCTGACATTGAAAAAAGTTTGCTGAATATGGACGCTCTTCGCGTCCAGTTGATGGCCATTAGCATCGTTGGTCTTGCAATGTCTTTTGTCGTTTTTTGTGGAGAATGTATTTATCATCGTATGTACATGAAATCGAGAACACGCCCGTTTCGCGAGGCTGTCTCTCGCGTCGTGTGACTATCGAGAAGCTCACATTCGTCGATATAGAACACGTAATCAACGATGTGAGATCAACGTTTTTGAATTACAAAATAGAAGTGAAATATCATTCAAAGTTTGACCATGGTATAAAAGAAGTGTTTGACTGTCAATTGTTAATTACGTAAATGTAAAGCTGCTACTTTTACTTATTTGTTTAAAAAAATCTGTAACCGCACTTTGTTCAATCATAAATAAACAACGCAAAACAAAAACTCACTGTAAGAATGAAAAAAATGTTCACACTTATTGAATGACAATAATTTTCTAACCTGTTTTCATCCCTTCACGTTTATCGCATAAACATACGATCATGAATTCAAACGAAAGACTGTCAACATTTTGTTTTATCGTTATTCGAATCAAGCTGAATATTTATCCAGGGTTGAATGTACACAGAGTGATATGACAAAGTTTTATTGAAGCCTCAAGAGAATACAATTGCTTAACCCTCTCAGACCGAGACCTATTTCGCGTTGACGGAAAATGATTTCCTTCATAATTTTATCTCAAAATACTTTCTAGTTTCCGAATCCATTGTGACATTTCGGTTTTTTTGTTGGGAAATATGAATTTTGGAATGTTCGCTGCGCGCAGCACCAGGTTCTTGGGGAGCAAAATCAGGAAAATTTACGAATTAATCTAGCACCGAATACCTTAAATACATCATATTAGCTTCCTTTTGAAAGGAAATAACGTTTGGAGTACGAAAAAAAAATGTATACCCACTTTTCTTTTGCGATAACTAAAGCACCTTTTCACACAACGCCAGCTCAACATGAAACGCCGACTTCATATTGATATTTCGATGAGTTAAAGCAGTTTGTATCTTGGTTTAGGAGTATCTAAGGTGCAATCTAACCTTGCTTCATGGAAATAGGCAGTTAGAACCCCGACCTTACTGACCGATGCAGTTTTATTGGGCCTGGAAGCGCGTGTTGCGTAGAAGCAACATACGGTCCGAGAGGGTTAACGTCATTCTATAAAACGAGTGTATGAAAAAATTTATTGTTTCTGAAAAACAATAGTTCTTAATAACCAAATTTTAACGGACCAAAAAACGATTATAATATATTTGCATGGAATTCGCATCGACTCTCAATTTGCGTCGACTCACGCACCTTTGACCTTATCGTTTCCAAAGTGTCAAAACAATGTCGATTCGCAATGAAACAATGGAACATTGTTAATAATTAAGACCGTCAAGCGTATTTTTCTCCGGAAGCATGAAATAGCAACGAAAGTTTGAAGTACATAAATCTGATTAGTTTAAAAAATTTCATAAATTTCCACTGGTACATGCGCTTTTTTGGCAATCGAAAATTCGCTTTTGTTGTTTCGTTGTACGAAAAATGTTTACTTTCTATCATATTTTTCTGAGTAATCGAGTCGACAATCGATCCCAAATTCCCGCGAGAACAAAAAATAGTGAACGAAGAACGGCACTAAATTTTTTGCCGCAAATTCCATGCCTCCAGCCACCACGACAGGATTGCCTCGTTTTTTTAGTCGACAGTGATTTTCCAAAGTTTTTAGAATCGATTTGAGATTTTCCGGCGAGTGTTTACCGCGGCGTTCGGGTGCGTGGCTTGATTCAGCAACAAGAGGGAGTCGACTCGCAGCAACTCCTAGTTCATTCAGGACTGTTTATTTTGTCACGAGATCCTAGAAGAAGTGTAAATTCCTTGAGATCAAGTTGAGATTTGTTGTGCATTTCAATGTGGCGTGTGTGTATTTGAGGAGTGTTGGTATTCCAGTTAAGTAAAGTTGGAAAGCCGGACGCGCGTGAGGGAACTCTGGAACCTCGGAGCCGAGGAGAGAGCTCGCTCCGAGCTTCGAAAGGAGCAGGATCGGGGGAGCGCCACGAGTTTCCAGGATTTTTATCTCCCAGCGAGCCCGCGGGATCGTCTGAGTGTAAATAAATAAACAAATAAACACACACATCTAGAGCATATCGAGCCGCGATATTCGTTTCCTCGAAAGGATGTGAACAATGTTTCACGATATGGAAACGTGCTTTTGTGCAACGGAGGTTGCACGACCGGTGCTTGTATTCGCGCGACACAGCACGTCCGCGGAAGCGAAACACCGCGTGCGCGCTCAGCGCGACGTCGACGGCCCCGTCGCCGGGCTAAGCGTCGATAAATGCGCCGCGTGTACACGTACCGTTTTCCTATAAAACACAATATATTATATTTATCGGTATCGTATATTCCGTGGGCTTGGGATAGAAAAAGAGAATCTGACGGAGAGAGAAACCGGCATCGCGGTACAGGGCGCACGGGAGTTCGTGCGTGCGATATCGCTCCGGCGTTCTCCAGAACGAAACTCTATATATACGTGTGTCGGGACACATAACGAAGCACGAGATGACTACGTGCTGTTAAATGCTCGCAACCAGGATCTTTCGCGTTCTCCACGAACAAGCTCGTTCTCTCCTTTGAACGCGACCTCCACGCCACAATCTCGATGGTTATTGTGATGCTGTGCGTGGTGAATGTTCAACGTAAGAATGACAGCGGAATCACGTTTTTTTTTCAACTCAATTTCGCATTGCTCCCCCTTTTATTACATTCCGCGGGAGCGAGTCCGTATCGCGTGGACGCATCAATGTTCTTGTGGGATTAAAAATATCGAGGGAAAAGAGATAAAAATAAAATAGAAACGCGCGCGCGATTCTGTAGCTGATCGCAACCTCGTGAAACTTACACGTGTCGTACACGGCTCCTTCGAGGCCGAATTGACGTTTTGTGATTTAGTGGAGCGATACAATCGCGGATGACATGCAATTTACTTGTCAGTTTTATTTATTCATTCGTATCTCTCAGGTACTGTTTCTAATCATTTTTTATCGCTCGTCCAACTTCCCAAAATGATCTCAAGAAGTTATGAAAGATTCATTAAAACGTTAGATTTCTTCATTGAGATCCTCTGTTTCAGGACGAATTGTTCGAAAATTTTGTAATCGAAGAGCTCCGAAAATGAACGTCGATAATTACCAAATGGCCGCGTTTCTACCAAGCGTTCGAATAAAGGTCCCAGGAATTGGAGGAACTTCGAAACGAATGAGCTCGAAACATTTGAAAAGAGATTAACGAGAGTAAGAGTGATTGATAGGTCTTCAGATCTACAAACTCGGCTGGAGGAGTCCTCCGCGTACATGTTTGCTCATAGACGAGGCGAATAATCATCGCAGGATCTACGTTCGACGGTGATGGTGAAGTAACACAGAAACACTAATATCCTTCGTACATAATGTAACTCGACGATATGTATATCGGGCGAGCTAATAGAACAAGCTTAAATTCTACTTTCGTGTCATTGACTTCATTGAGAAACATTTGTAAAACGAAGCCTTTACACAAGCTTGCTGGTTACGTTATTAGTAGTCCCCTGTGACTAGAGAATCCGTTCACTTAGCATTCCCTCGACACACACTCGCCCAGGCTCCCTTTATTTTCTCAACTCTCTTATATTCTCACATGCGTATGCTCGTGTGTGCAGCGAACATTCATGCGTGTGTGTACCTTCGTATATGGGATATTACGGTCTCGTTTTACCCACAGTGTATCAATGTCCCGAGTGTGTAGCATTGACAAATGGATTTAGCGTTCCAGCAGTGTGTTTCCTAACGACGTGGTAATCCAGCGTCCACTTAATTTGCGTGCCCTCTCTTTGGAGCTAGCGCTACGTCACGGACGCACGAATACACGTTAAAAACGCAGCGGTATTAAGGAGAAGAGAAGAGGAGAAAAAAAGACGAAAATGGTAAGAGGAATAAGGGAAAAAAGGGAAGAGAAAAAAGGAGGCTGGAGAGAACGAAGGAGGAAGAATCCCCGTGTGTACAGATGCGCAAATCCCCGAGGCGAGTAATTTACTTTTCTCCCGCACGCTGAGACTGTGTGTGAGACATGCAAGAGGATTTTTATATTTTTTTTCTTACTTTATTCCTCCCTCGTGAGCGCGTTTCTCTTTCTCTCTCATTTTGGTCCAGCGACGAGAACGAACGCAGCTGAATTCGCTCTCCCTCGTTTTGCCACGACTTTGGCATCTCCGCGAGAACTTTAATGCTCGCGAAGTGTGTGCTGCGTCTACGTGATGCCGACTCCCTCGCTGCCCGTAATCAGCCACGTCCGAGAGAGCCACAAAAAAAATGGAGGAGCAAGAGGAGGCAAAAATAATAAGAATGAGAAGATTCCTCCGAGATGCTTGAGAACGCGCGGGTGCTCGAGCGTATCAGCGGCTTCGGTGTGACTCCGCTGAAATTACACGCAACATCCGCGCGATACTTTTAGCCAAAGGATTTTACTAGCGGGAACCAACCAGCGCGATTGTAGTTCATTTTTTCTCGTGTTACAATATTTAACGATTTTGTGTTTTTTATTTTTTTAAGCTGGAAGATAAATCACGATCTATAGCTGTTGAAGCGAGTCGTGGGTCCGAAAATTAAAAATCCTTGCAACCAGAAGAACAACCCAAAATGTTAAGGTCCTGCTTTAGGAAGTCAAGAAAATCAGTTGTTTTCGGGAAGGTTTTTAGGACAGACGTAAACAACTCACCATAGCGAACATTTCGGTATGGTTTCAAGAATATCTCAAAAGGACATACTAAATATTGTCTGCAACGAAAATTCCAATTTTCTTTTCCATTTTCATAGACTTTCCTTCCATATGAACCTATAAAAACCCGAAAAAATTGTGAAATTCTTTTAGAGCTTCTTTAAAAGCGTTTTTTTTTCGAAACTCGCTAAAAACATAGAATTTCGCAATTTTTTCCGATTTTCATCGGTTCACATGGAAGGAAAATATATGAAAATGGGAAAAAAATGTGCCTTCGCATTGTACGCAGCTAAGGAACTTCGACAATAAGACTTCGCGCATAAACCATGTGCAAATGAGTATTTCTCAAATATTCAAAAAATCTTTTTGGACTCTTGAAAAATCCTTGAAACCATACGGAAAGGTTCGCAATCGTGAGTTATTTCCGTCTATCCAAAAAGATTCCCGACAACTATCGATTTATTTGACTTTCTAAAGCAGGACCTCCTTAATATTTCTGAAAGCAATATATGATCATTCATCACCGAACGAGCTTCTTGCATGAAATCAAAAAAATAAGTAAATACCCGACACGAAATTTCTCAGAATTGAAAAAAACTGCAACGAATCTGCCAATAAAAACGTTGAAAGGTCAGAAGCACTCGATTTCAAGGATTTTCATAATGTTTAGATTATTTCCTTTCTTTACCACGCCGATATTTTCTCTCCCCCCATACTCATTTATTTCTTTTCTTTTTGAATACCCAATCCTCTGCTAATATCTCGAGGATGTTGACCGTATCTTGGCCTCTCTCCTTTTCGTCCAGGACGTACGCGCCGGGCAAACGAGGATAATATACCTTAGTTAGGTACATACGCGCGCATGTGTATCTCGTATGGGCGAGAGCAGGAGACCGAAAAAACATCAGCATGGCGCACACGAGGGTTTTACCGGTAGCACACGATATGCATATTCGAGCATATACGCGTTTATGTTAATGAAATTCAGAAGCGACGAGAGAGCGTGCGCGGTACACGACGAGAGATGAGGGGCACACGCGCCCGCTCACCCCCCCCTGGCAAAAGGTAGATGATGGAGAGAAACATACCCACACACTCATCCGAATAAATGCACAAGAAAAAGAGAGAAAAAGAAATAGCAAAGGAGAGAGCGAGAGAGAGAGAGAGAACCGCGAGTTCGCTGCGGGAATATAATTTTTTTCTGTGCACGGTGTGCACAGCCAAGAGACGACGATTCTCGTGTTACATGAGGCACATGACGCAGCTTTTATATATATGGATGTACAAGGTATATTCGCATATGTATATAAATGTATATTTACGAATGCGTGTTTATGTATATTCAAAAATATATATTTATATCCCGGGGTCAAGCACATCGGGGATACTTCGTCAAAGTATTAACGATCGGAAGCTTCTCGATGCTCAACGCATGGATACAAACGAATCACTTCGAGGAAAATATAAAATTATGCTTTGATAGCTGTTAATAAAATCCATAAAAAATGAATACCTCGACGACGGTTCTGTAGAAATCTCTGATTTGCTTCTTTTTGTTGCTTTTTCGAAATTCCTGTCTTCGAATGCCAGTTAATTGTTAAAAGTTTGTCACACACCAAAGTTTCCAACCGAATTAATCATCGGTTCTGAACGATTTTCCGTATCTCTGCTTCTACGAATTTGAAAAGTGCTTGATTTCGGGGTTTCTTGTGAAAAGATACTCGGAGGAAAAATAGCGAAGCTCTAAATATTGAGTTCACTCGTGACTCACCCTCGGCAAAGTTTCCATTTATGATTATTCAACGATGATTATTTCGTTTAAAAAATAGTGTGTAGGAAAACATGTAAAAAAGATGTTCGTGAGAGAACGTGTGTGCTGGAAGATAGACACGGAACATTAGTAGCGATATATATTCGAGGGCCATAGAAATACGAGGAGAACAAACACGCAAGTAATCTTCCGGTCAGCGTGCTCTCTTTCTCCTCGCCGATAATATTAATCTTGCCAGCGAGAGTTCTCGTGTAGTGCCACGAGATCTACGACTCGCGGTGTTCGCTGTAACAGTGTAGCGCGGGGAAAAAACTGAAAGGGAGATCCGACAGTGTTTTGAGGTCTGGAAGGGTCACGAGGAAAGGCGCGGATAAAATGGGAGCAGCATCTGAATATTCTAGCATGAAATATTTAAGCACCATGAAGAATCGTTTCCTCGTTATTGCCGGTTATTGCGCAAGATATTCGCAGCTTCCTTCTCGTTGAATCAGAATCATTGATGGCCCTAAAAAGCTTGCCGGACGGCAATAATAAATCACAGAAAATTATGCAATCCTCTTGGTCCACCTGATCTCCCGGCAAAGAAAGTGAAATTGTGCACTCCGGAGAGAAAGAGTCTCATTATTATTACTTCACCGATGCCGATCGTACGCTGCGAATCTCTCTCAAGCCTTGGACTTCAAACCGACTCCCGATCACATCGCGGATTCGAACAAAAGGTTAATAAAGTACGATCCCGATGCTCGATCTTTCGAACCGTGTCCAAATTCTTTTTTGGCCCAATCCAACAGCGATACTCCCCGCTCGATTCTGAGACACGGCCACTCCATTGAGCAGGAGGTATGCGAAGCCGTCCTTTTTTATATGGTGCATGCGGTATAACGTCGAGTGGACCATTCGGTGCACGTGTGGCAATATATGTCGATAAATTTATACAGGGTGCGTCCATAATCACTGGACGTCAATAGCGTTTGAATAACTCGAAATTGAACTCCGAGTCAAGAAGCCATCGCCATCGATTAGGCAAACACCACTGATCGAGGAGACTCATTTAAAAGGGGGCTCAACGAAGACACGAACCGCATTGCAATTCTTACTAAGAATCTCGTCATCTACCGCGGCATTTTCGAGCCCCAGTCGAAGCCACTGTCACTCTCACCGGTCCGGACGGTTTTTTGGATTGAGGAACGAGTTCCAAAGTTCGCCGAAACGTGCGGAAGCCTCGATGAAACTGTACGCCGTCGAGTCGTCCACATTCGAGAAAGGATTTTCTCCGTCCCGTGAAATTTTCGGAAAAAATAGCGTCCCAACGCATTAGAAACTGGGAGCTCTGTTCAGGGCACAACGATCCAATGGCAATCGCAGCCTAGGACCGAATCTTTAAGGTACACCCTATACGTGCTCGCAAATGTATAGATGCAGGGGTGAAGACGCGCGCGAAGGAACGTTCGATCGGTAAAAAGTGATCGGGAGCGATTTATTGCACCTTTCGGACGAGAGAGGGCCACGGTGGACAGAGGCATCGGTCTCTGACTCTTTGCTCGCGGAGAGATATCTTATCTCTGAGACACACCGGCGTGCTATGCACTGTGCGCACACCACGCGGGGATCGGAGGACTTCTCTCGGTGCGCTCCTTACTGTGTTGTAACGTGTATATGTACTCGTATACGCGGTACATCTTGCCCCGTGGGCTTTTCTTTCGTTATTTCTTTCTTTCTTGATACGAGGCAGCGATAAGTATATTCTCTTGGTGCTATCAGATCAAACGTGTGGCGCAAAAACAAAAGCGACCCTCTCGCGACTCCCTCTCTCTCTCCGACTCTTATTTTCGTTGCTTTTTCTCTCGAACTTTCGTTCCTGTCTCGTTGCGGACTCGTAAAAAATATGATAAAATCCAGCAAGTATAATTATACAGGGGCGTATTGATCGCCCGATCGAAAATCCGGGGTGCTCTTCGATCTGGGCTCCGCTCCCGGTCCACAAACGCATGCGCGAAAGAAATAAAATTCAAAAAGAAAAGGAGAGAAAAATCGCGGAATAATGCGACGAGAGCCCAGCTGATCTCTGCTCCGCGTGTATAGTGACGCGGGAAATCACTGATTAATCTCCGAGTCACCGGGGTGCCCCAGAGGCTATCGCGAAAAAGATACGCAACGGTTACTTCATTTTGTGTATACACATGGTGCAAGTTTCGGTCAAGCTTTGCGATAATTCTTCACGCCAGCGATTCCTTCAATGTTGATAAATTTATGACGCAATAAATTTTAAGTGCTTTTCACAATCTCTCGGCCCAATCAAACTTTGTTAATTGCCAACGGATTTCATTGACATTCACCTCGACCCAAATTCTTTTTCATCGCTTCAGAAATCGCGCTCGCGATTAACACTTCGCGAACATCTTCGCGACAAATTCGCCAGCGCGAATAACAGAAAGGGATCGCGGCTGGGGAGAAAAGGTGGAGGAATACGAGACTCGAGGCACTCGCGAGCGCGCTCTCAACGACCCGTGAAAAGGAACGATAAATTAAACCGCCTTATCGCCAATCGTTCATGCGCTCGTCTCCCGGAGACGCGAGAGCGCAGAAGCTTACGCGTCTCTCTTCATTTTTTAACATCCCGCGAAGAAACTCGCTCCGGTTAAAAATATTCTGGTTTCTTTCTGCTTTCCGAGTATCGAATTCGTGACGTTTAATCAATTTTATATCGATCAGGCTCCGAGTACAGATTCGAAAGTCTAGAAACCTCCGAACGAATGAAGCTGCGCAGGTATTTTTCTCATTGCTCCTTCCTGGAAGTTGCGGCCAAACAGCAATGACTTTCGGAATCATCGCCAATCGATTCCCGATCAACCAGGTGTCGCATAGCGTTGATTTCGCGACGAGGATAAAAAGCCGTATCGCATCTGAATCTGCCTCAAAGGACCTCATATTTTACTGCTCCCTCCTTTTCCCTTTTTCTTCTTTCACTCCGTCTAACCCCCTTTTCGAATCATAAAAAGAAACGGACGTATTGGTTTTATGTTCTCTTATTTACGAGGGACCGTAAAGACAACTGGTCGCGCGCAGCAATTCGCCAAGTGCATCGAGAAAAAGGGAAAAAACGAGAGAGAGAGAGAAAGAGACATGGAAAGGGAGCATTGAGACCATCTCTCGCGATTTCCCGTCCCGATGGGCACCTCTTTCGCTGGCGATACGTACCGTATTCCGTAATGGCAAAGAAGCGTGAGATGCGAGAACGATATCAGGCCGGTGGTGTCTCGAGAAGATCGAGAAACCTCGTCGCCCGAGCTCGACTGATCGACCATCGCGTCTCCTCGCGATATAAACGTTCGGTGCGCAGCGAGCTTCGGGTTGTTTTTTATTCCATTGCATTCGTCATTAGCCCGAGAATAGAGATATTATTCGTATGGTGACTACTGTGACATGAATGATTGAATCATCTAGAGAGGCAACTGATAACAGAACTGCGAGCACAAAAATAGTGGATTACAGTGAGATGAATTTATAGTAAAATAATTTTTATGGAATCGTGGACTTTCGCCGCTGACGCAATGTCCATTCGAATTGAATTTCTCAAGTTTTTTTTTTCGACATTCGTAGGAATGAATATTATAAAAAAACAATCTTCACCGGAAGTTTTGTTCTCAGGAAAATTTCTGTATACGAACGTACTTTGCATTCGCGTATAAAAACGCTATGAAAAATATTTTTACAGCCTCGCTCTGCTCGTGCCAGAGAACGTACCCGCCTTCTTCGCCTTTGTCCTTCTTCATCCAAATTTTTATGATACTTTTTTCCGAAAGATCCAAATACGAGGCACACAAAACGTACTCAAGGTTTCTCTTCTTTCTTCGTTCTTGACCGCGAACACGGGGACCAAGAGACACAGAGACCTACATTGAGTCGACCGCAAAAAGTTTCGTGGCACCCGTTGGCTCGGGAAAGGAAAAAAAAGCAAGCAAGAAGTCGTGCGCGCCTTTATAGATCTTGCGATCCCATGAGAGGAACATTCTCGCGAGGCATAAGGGAGACAGAGCGAGCGGGTGTGGGTTTTCGAGGAAGAGCAGTAAAGTCCTTTGGCCGTGTGGCCACAGATTTATGCGTAGTAAAGCTGAACTCCTACTCCCGTCTCTCTTTCTTTCTCCTCCCCTCTTTTCGTCTCTCACGCTCTCTTAATACGGTCCCTGAGTTTCGGCGATCTGTTCCTTATTCCCCTCTCATCCCTCCCGCCGTGCCTCCCCGTGCAGTCAAGTTGAACATTAGTTTAGCCAGCGCGCCAGTACTTACCGATAGTTACCGCAGCATCGTAAATTATTACCCACGCCCGGGGAATTTTAGTGGCCATTCACGACTCGTGCTCGCAAACTTTCGGCGTGAAACGGCGATTCGCGAAATTTGACGGCGATGAAATCCTATTCGGGATTCCATTTTCGGCCAAACAATTCAAACATCTCGGGTTTAACTCGAAGACGAACAGTGTTATATTTTATTGGAGTCTTGGCGCACTGACAAATTTTGTTTCCCTATTTAAAAAATGAGCTTGGGAAGCCTCTTCGATGATAAAGTTGATAATTTTCAGCGGCGAGTTCCAAAAACGCTCATGAACTTGGCTGTAAGACTGCGCGGTGCTCCGCGAAATACTTTTGTTCGCGCGACCAACGACGAAATTTCCCGTAGAAAGGTCGTGTGTGCTTGATAATTCCCTTTCGCTCAATTAATAAAACGTGCTCGATAACATTAGCGAGCCTGAGACCTCTCAGGGGACGAGTACATGCACGAGTTATAAGGTAATTTATCGAACAGGGTTTTCGAACGATTAGTTTATTGCTCGAACGAATTTTCCATTCGTTCATTTAAGCAAAAGGTCGATATTTCTTGAGCATTATTCCTCGGCCATATCGAACCCTCGGACTTCCTTGTGGTGCTTATGTCCTCGATAATTCTCTTGCCCTTAATTAATAAAACGTGTGCGCTAATGTTTATGAGACCGAAGCCCTCGCGCGCTCGAGCAATGCGCGCGTTTGGAATATAATGGGTGGCGGTACCTGAAAGAGGAGGTCGTACTCCCGATAAATCGAATCAGTACAGCCTTCTCCCTACACATGCGCTGGACGAGTAAAAATGCATCCACGTTCCGAGGAACGAGAGAGAGGATGATATTACGTACACGCTGTGTATATAACGATTATATTCCCCTCTATTCCCGCCTGTTGGACCAACTGGATGCTGGAGAACACGATGCCCCACCTGGAGCCCTTTCACCTGGGCGTTTAATCAATAAGAAAATTACGGTTGTGCGGGGAAGCAATTAATATAGTAATTAGAGAGGGTGGCGAGAATGCGCGCTCGATTATACATACATGCCTTGCAATCTCCTGTACACGAACCTCCCATTTTGCCCCTCTTCGTTTTCGCCTCGCGAATGGACAACTTTTCATACCGAAAGAGGCGTTCGCTTCGTAAACTTTGCAAGGACATCAAACCAACACGACTTTTATGTGTTTGTTGTGAAAGTAAGAAGAATCATTATCCGATCCTCGCTTGCATCCTCTTCTTCCAGTTACTTCAGAGCCATGCATTAATTAATTAATTCCAGTGAACACGACCACTCGAGTTTATCGGTTGGGATTGCTCGTCGTTCGCCAGAGGCATCGAAGAAACTTTTAACTTCGGGATGATTCAAGTATGACAGGAACTTTGAATATTTATCTCAAATATTTTCTATCGACTGCAATCCCGTACAATAATTCAGCTAATCCAGGTTCAATAACCCTCAATGAAGCCCCAGAGGATGATTGAGGGATCGTTGGAAGCAGTGAATTCAGTATTCTCATTACTTTCCTTCGCAATAATGATGATATCGAATGACTTGTCATGGCTAGTCAGATCGTCACGCGCGAACTCGCATCTCTAATAAAAATAAAAAACAATCCGAACAAATAAATCTCTACAATTTCATTCAGGATCATAAAAAGTCTCAAGTCACGAAGTGAAGTTAGTGGAATGAAATAGACGCCGTAGATATTACGAGAGGACGTGTGAGAGCATTTTGTACACGAAGAAAAAGACGTGGGCACATTATGAGATAGCACGAGATACGGGCTCGATGTGCACACAGAGAAAAATAGAGTGCGACAAACCGAGCAAGGCAGAGAGAGAGAAGGAGGTTCTGGAGAAAGGAAGAAGTCGAGGAGGAAGAGCGATTGAAAAGACGAAGGGCGTATGGTGAGCAGGAACTTCAAAGATGAGACTGCACACATGCATGCTTGTGCACACAGACGTGGAGAACGGTACAAGGATGTGTGTAACCCGCGGTGGACGTGAGAAGATCCGAGTTCCCACAGGTGTCGTCAGGTATAGAGCACACGAGGAGGAAAAGTAGACACGCGTAATACGTTTCTCAGCACGACCTTCACCGTTGATGCATCCATTCAATGCGAGTATATAAAATGCGCGCAAGAGGTCTCACATCGTCGAGGCCACTCATTATGTCAATGATCCGTTGGTTATAATTATCACGTGATATCTTTATGATGAATAGCGTACGAGGTGTGTAATGATGCGAGTGATCACGGATCTCGATCCCCCGGAGCTCGTTAGAATCTCTGGTCCAAAGTAGTTTTTCACCGATTCACGAAGAATGATTATGGTTGGGACGATGCCAGGAGAATTGACAGATTTCCATTTGGATGATTGTTGAGAACGTTGGAGGAATCCCGTTTCAAATGGGGCCACGATTAAATGCTGACTTTGAAATAGAATTCGAGGTCACGTGGTCAAAGGGATTAAGCATGGAAAGAAGGGAGAGGGAGTTGAATCTAAAATATACTGCGAGAGCATGCTTGTAGCATTTACTATCTGCATTGCAATCGCTTTGGCACTGTATGGACGATAGCATCATTAACCCTACGCGCACGCCTGTTCACCGCGAACCTCTGAATAAGATCTTGTTACGCGATAACACCGAGTCAACCTCCCTCGGTTTCTGTCTCTTTTGCTCTCTCTCTTTTCCCCCCATGCTCGATTAGTGCTTATCTCTCTTTCTCTTTGTCTCGTACTTGGCCGGAATTAAAGTCTCGAATCGCTTCTTCTGCAGCCAGGACAGCGCGACGAGGGGGCCGTAAAAGGACGAAAAGGAAGATGGGGTAGTCCTATACAGGCTTGCACAATAATCGCTAATTAAACGACGGCGAACGCATTTGCGGTTCAACAGCTCGCACACGAGCTTCGAAGATACCCGATCGCGATTACTTTGTTCTCGTTGGGCTAAGGGCGCGACTATAAGACGAGGAGCCAGCCAAACCGTGGAGCGGGAGGCAGAGAAGATAAAAATTCAGCACGCGATTGTAGCTTGCGACGAAATTAATTGGGAAGCCAAACGCAACTAGGCAAACGCGAACCGCCCTCGCGCTACGAATCTACCCAATCTTTTGGTCCCTCGCGAGGCATTTCAGAAGCGTCTTCTTCGAGGACGGATGGCATTCAAGCTTTCGGGAATGTAACGATCGACGGCTACAAAGGTTCGAAAACGTCGGGGAAAAAGAGAGCACGCCTCGAGCCGCACAAACCACTTGGACGAAAGAATCTTTCCGCGACTCTTTCTCTCCCTTTGCCTCTTCACGGAGAGAACTAAACGGTCATATTTAGCGTGAAATTCACTATAAAATTTACTGGATGTACTTGGCTTAAGAGACAAGTTAACGAAAAATATTTATTCCAGTAACGCACTGCTAAATTTTCAATATTTTGCCCAATTTTCAGTTTCATAATAGTAAATATTGCAGATAGTGAAATTTACGGTAAGGTTACTAAAATTTACGAAACGTTTTTGTCACGGTAAAATGTCTTTGCCCTGATGTAGGTCACTCGTTTCCAAGTTTCGTAGCACCCCGAAACGGTGATTTACACACTTCATCGTGACGTCAAAATATACTAAATCCTGCGGTAAAAGTTGCTTCTATAAACAACGAATATTATTTTTTAAGGAAAATTCAATTTCTCTTCCACAATAATGTGGCGAATTGCAGCTCGTCACAGCACTATCGTTGCTGGACGGTAATTTAAACAATTTAATTCTCTCCGTGTTTCTTCTCCCCTGATTTGATTGCTCACATAAGTGAGGGCAAGTAGAAATCGCCGTTTCCATTTGCCCGGAGACATTGAGTACCCGTGAGATTTCTTTGTCGAGAGATACCGGACTCGGAAAAATTCCACGTCCTACAACACCGTACTCTGACAAGTCAGTGGCGTAAATGCGGGAGAGCACGGAGGAAAAAAATCGAGCAAACTGACGCACGTGAGTGCAACTTTTTTCCGTGAAATTGTTGGAATAAAAAACGACGTTGAGCGAGAGATCGCCGTCTGGTCAGAGATGGACGGGGGACACTCGAGGCTATTCAACGTCTTTCCGTATGATGCTCGACACCGTCATGGTCGTCTTGAATCTTTCTTCGTGAAAAATAAGCGAACCTCTTCGAAATGCGCTGACTCGCGCACGCGTGAGCCCGAGTAGCCGCCAATTAAAGGCGTTTACCCGAGCTAAAGGGCAGTTGAACGGTTTGCTGGCTTCGTACCGAGGCTAAAGAGGACTGCGACGATTGCGGGCTGCTTTCTATGTATATGTTGCTTCTGTATATAAATGTACGTAATATATACGTTTAACATTTTCTGTTAGCCGAAGGCGGAATCCCCGAGGAAGAAGAGCTTCCAGCAGCGTTGCACGAAGCAGAAAATTCCCGATCAGTGAATACCCGACGAGTAGCCAATCGGAGGATCATGGGATGGCGCAACCTCCATTCGAATTCCACGACAATGTTTTCATCCTCAGGACGATAAAAAAGTTTTTGTTCTCGCGTTCCCGCGCTTCTTTATCGCCCGGAGAACACAAGCCCGCGTTTAAAACTCTTGAAAAGTGTTGCTCCCGGCTGCTGATGGTGCAATGATGAAACCTCGAGAAGATTTCAGCGTGAACGATGTTCGCCAGCTAAGTTTTGCGGCGAAAGATTACGCGCGCGGCAGAAGCCGCGAAAGCAAGACGCGCTTGCTTCCCGAAGCTTGGCATTTCATGTCCCAGCCAAGTGCCGTTTTTCTTCGTCATGGAAAGGTCGTACAATTTAGCAGAGGCCATTCTACAAGAGCGACAATGATCCTTCCCCCCGCTTTATTGCCATCTCCGTACCAGGATTCCCTTCGCCATACAACCTCGCCCCATCGGCACTTTGGGATTCCACTTGATTACTTCCCGGTGAAAATCGAACAAGACTGTACCCAGCGAAAACTCGCGAGAAACTACACCGCCCGGGAATCTCATCGTTCGATGTCAACCGTAATAATGATGATGGTTATAGACCCGGTCCAGCGCTCAAGATTGCTTGGAAAAAATTGCACTTCTCTCCTCTCGCTGTGCATTGTCGTTGTGGCTTTTGACGCCTCGAGGCAATTGATACCAGCAGCTGGCAACCGCGTAGACGCGGTAATCATTGAGCAAAGATTCTTCTGTTTTCTCTCGTCTGGAAACACTGCAGGTGTTCGATTAATTTCTCGCTAATTGAAAAAAACGAGACGTCTCTCCTCTTGGAGTTTCACAAGTTTGAGGCTAAAGACCAATGGCCGCGAATGGGAAACCAAAACGATGGCTCTGCCAAGTCCAATTGGCCAATTTTTCGTTTTCCATTTTTTTTATAACGTTATAAATAAAAATGTTTAGGTATCACAGTTGCTGCTCTAATCGAAGTTCTGCTACAGCGGAGATTCAAATTCGGTCAAAATGAATTGGAAGTACATCAAAGTTCTGAGGAATCATCGTAGATTTTAACGTTCATTGGAGCATTCTTCCTCAAAATGCGTGATGCAATAATAAAATGAATCTCCAACCAAACAAAACCAATCCATCATCGATCAAGCTAATTTGATTTTTGCAAATTTGTAGTACTTTTCAACGTAAGCGTCGCATCATTGCCTCTTGAAATTTGAGCAGAGTGGAGCGAACCGGATCAGAGAAACGCCATTAGCAAGCATCCGGATGAAAGATAAGGGACCCTTCGCGACGAATCTCCAAGAGAAAAATAAGCATGAAACTGGACGGGGAGTCTCGGAAGAGCGGAGGTCAAGGAGAGAGGACAAAGTTTGGGAGAAGTGGATGACCAAATACGGTGATGAGTGGGGTTCCATCGTGAAGTTTTCTAAGATCATTAGAACGTCTTATAAGTAGTTGTGCATTAAAGCATGTTTTATAAACGTGAAAAAATATTGAAACCAATAGTTTTTCAAAACCATGAACTAATAAATGCAAATTTCTACGATGACCCATTTTCACTGATATTTTTCAAAGAATTATCTGTATTTTTTGACCGACTTTATTGCACCAAGTGTCATTTTGTTCCTCAACTGATCCTCTGCGAATTCATCACGTCAATTTTTTAATAATTCATTCCTACAGAAATTATTGATGAAAAAGTTTTTTCGCTCAATAAACAGTTAGATGCAACAGTGAAACGATTAAATTTAAAAAAAACTACACGGTGGATTGCAAAAAATGTAGATAATTCTTTGAAAAATACCAGCGAAAATGTGTCATAGTGGAAATTTACATTTATCAGTTCATGGTTTTGCAAAACTATCGTTTTTAATATTTTTACATGTTAATAAGATATGCTGCAATACAAATTCACTAACAATACGTTCAATCGGTACGTTGAACTTGGTCTAAAAGTGTTTTGAAAATTGAGCACTCATTTGACTAGTACGCAGTACAGTAGTTACCTTAACAAACTTCATTTATTCGGGTATGACACTGCGAAAAATAATTCTGTGTTGATATCCTTGAACCAGCGTTGTTTAAACACGGATCTTAAAAAGATAAAATGGAGGATACGGAGATTATCGAGAAAATCGAAAATCATCGATGCTGGATATCGGGAGGAAGGGGAAAAAAATAGAGACAAGTTCGAGAGGTATCTTTTGCTGACACGCGAATCGACAGGCGAGGTTACCAGAGAAAGAAATAAGTACAGGAGACCAAGAGAGAGCGAAAGAGAGGCGAATTATTCTGGCGTGTGCAAGCGAAGCTCCACGGAACAGACCCGCCTTGAACTTTGCCTTCGCTCATTCGCGATATGTGCCCAGAATGGCTTGCTGGCAGCTTTGAAGGGAGTGAAGGCGAGAAAGATAGACGATCACGTGAAGAAAATGTCGGTTCTTTCGCTATCTCTTCTCTCCCGGATAATAGTAAGTGCATCGATGCACGAGATATACATAAATAAGTTTGCAGTGCAACAACTTCTATATCAGTCTCTCGATAGCGTGAGTTTCAACCTTGAACCCGTTACCTCGAATCTGTACCATGCCAAAGTATAACGTCTGCTATGAGATTATTTATTTTTCCAGTGCGCGGGGGGTGCAATTATACGCTCAATTCGAACTACCTTTTTAACATCGACGTAACAGTTGTTCTGCAATTTTTGTCCAACTGATTGCATTCGTTATTTCACTGATTCTCATCCTACGAAACGAATGTGGAGTTCACATTTTTTTCTCACGAACAAAGTATCCTTAGACCTCGAAATTTCGACAGGACATTATTTTATTATTCATTACTGTACTCAAATTTTTTAAATCGAAAACTCTTTGTTAATTCGATTACCCCAGATGAACTTTCTTAAAAAGTGTTAACGAATCCATCGTTGGAAAAAATAATAAAGATCATTGCAGTGGATTACACAAATCGAATGAAATTGGTGCTCGAGCTCATCTCCAATTGGCAAAAAATAATAGAATCTATTTAAATCGTAGTTTTACAGCCTCCTTCAAAATAAATGGAAACAACGATGATGATAAACATGGATATTTGTAGAAATAATAATTTCCATATTGAATACACACGAGTATGTAAACCTTGGTGTGGCTATATGAGAGTGCTCGAGGCTGCTTTCCTTTGGCTGGACTCAAGTACAAATAGACCGATAAGTGTACCACCACTATACTCTTGACTTTGAGTACGTCCATGGGGATATAAAACATGTATATAAATTCACTCACACGCCTCTGGCAATATAGCCCACGAAAGGCTCACGTACGTGTTTCAGTAGGAGAGCTACGGTTGCAGGTTGCGGCAAAGGTCGTCGGGAGGCTCGAAGGTGCAGGGTTCCCACACTTCGAGCTCGCAGAGCCTGAAGCGCTGGACCGGCGGGTCAGATTGCCGTGCGCCTCCAGCGCTCGTATATCCTCTAACTTTATGGGCAATGTTACTCGACTCGGAGCACTTTGAGCTTACAAATTTCGTAAGTCACCAAACATCGTAAGGAAACGAAAAAGTTTTTATATGGGAATTGATATTCTTCCTATTGGTGCTGTTCGACAAGTGGCAATAATGGCAAGTTGCTATGAAAGATTTCTCACGAAAGGGCAACGCGATCGATCGTAATTTCGGGGCTGTTTATTGCTGGGAATTCTCGTTGTCGATTGTTTTACCGTCTTCGATGGAGGCCCTTTTACTATCATTACATGATCATAACCAAAATGATTTTTTATGAGTTTTTACGAGTCTATTCGATATAATTTTCTCTTTAAGGAGGAACATCAGCTTTACGTAAAGTGAGATTACGTAAATCCGAATTTGATTGTTTTTATCTAAGTTGTCTGGATTACGTAATCCTTGTTTGCTTTGTTCATACGGAATCAACCCCCAAAAACGTGTCATTTTTTGGGGAATTTATGTGAAATATTAAAAAATGGTAGAATTAAACGACCTCCAATTTTGCACACGCGTTCATTACAGTTCAAACTGTGGAATAGTACTTTTTTTTATAATCCATCAACATTTTTCATTAGTTTTTGAGTATGGAAATGTGGGGCCTGTGGAGTTATTTCCTGTGCGTAGGTGTTAAATATTTCAATTTTGGAAATTATTTACGAAAAAATGGCTGAATGAAACGAATTAAAAATTGGAGAGGCTATAGAAAATATATCCAAAAATGTGTTCTAAAAGTTTCATTAAGCTATCACCATTTTTCTCAAGCTGATGTTCCTCCTTAAATCATTAAATTTTTTGCAATTTTACTGCAACTTCTTGGTTTTGTGTCATACTCGATGAGACTAGCGATATCAAGCGATTGTCAAGACGTTCTAAAATATTGTTAATTTTGGTCTCTCGAATGGAAATGAGAATAATTGTTGAAGCGTTCTTGATTCGTTGAGACTCTGGAGGGGCTTGAGCCCAATATGCAATAAATATAAGCAGCTCAATAACGCAAATTTGTTTATTTCAATAATTCTATTTTCCATCTGCCACGCACTATTTCAGTTGAACTTCGTGTAACAGTGCCTGAAAGTGGCTCGGGGCTCGGCGCGTGCAGGCCGTGATTGTACGTCGATCCTTCTCTCTTGTAGTCCGCACGATCGCAGCATCTCTCTTCGATCGTTCCATACTCGACGCCACTCACCACTACTCATCCCCTCTTTCAAACTCGACATTCTGCCCGCAGTCCACTCTTTTCACCGTGTTGGACTCTTTGCCTCGCTGATGCAGTTCCGCGCTCTCTGCATCTTGCCTCTGCACGAGAGACGAGGAGGAAAGAGAGAGAGAGAGAAAGGGGGGATAAGAACGAGAGATGAAACCGAGAAGCTCTCTGAACCGCCTCCGCTCGATCACGATTCTCAGCAAAGTGAACCCTTGCGAAGCTTTTATTGTTCCTAGCAAATTTTCATTGGCGTAGCGATTGTTAACTACTTGTGATTCCAATCGTCAATGAAACGAGCGCAAAAACCTTTCGAAATCATAACTCAACTAAGGTTCGAACGATTTTAATTTTTTCGCCATTTTTCAAACGACGAAATTCGAGTTGATAGAAACAAAATCGAATTCAGTTCATCTCCAAATCTGCATTTTGTGTGCCCATCAAAACCCTGGATATTCACCAACAATTTATGAAAATTTGAACGACATTAATTGAAGTCTCAAAGACTTGGGATCACTGAACCATGCACCGTGGAATTATCGAGGTTATGCCGCTTCGTCGATAAACATCAAAGCTGTGCGAGGTTAGCGAAATTTCCCCGAAATCACAAAATAGCAGAAGTTAAGAAAAAAATGCGAATCGATTGAGCCTTGAGAATGGAAATAATAACGAAAATCGAATCATGATTAAAAAGTGATCTGCAATAATTAATTAAGGCAATGAGCACATGACTATAAGACAAATAAATCCAATGAAAGTATTACACGTCCCTTCATTACTGGCAATTTAAATATTTTATTAAAATCATCAATTCAAATACCGCAATGTCTTGAGGGTTGGCGCACAGTGTGACACGAGAAATCGTAGCACCAGTAATAAGTTACACATATACGTATATACTTACGCCAGTGTTCCTCTAGGGGGAGACTAGGCGCGTGGCTGGAATGCAGCGCGAGTCTTTGGTTCGTTCGGTCGCGCGAGTGGAACACGAACGCGCGTACCAGAGCGAAAGGCCAATGGGGGAACTGAAACGAGGAGAGCAGCAGTGGAAGAGTGAGGGAGAGAAAGAGAAGGATAAACAGAACGGGCGAGAGTGAGGAAAGGAAGGGAGGGAGGGAGGGGAGTTGCTCGCGGTGTAGTGGCTCTTTGAGCATATAAGCGAGTGGAGGTGGAAAGAGCGCACGGTTCTCCACGCTCCGCGCTCGCGTGAGCCACAAGACGAACGTGGAAGCGCTACGACAAAGAAAGAGGGAGAGAGAGAGAGAGAGAGAGAGAATGAAGATGAAGAAAAAAGATAAAGAAAGAGTTGAGAAGCGAGTTATACGTACTCACTGGTATAGTAGCTTGAGAACGCACCGGGGATCCATGTGCTTCCCACCGTGTGCTCTCCGAGCTCCTGGATCGAGAGGATGCTCGCGAGGTAAAATCGAGAGAAGGGATTTCAGAGTGCGATCATTGCCGTGTCGCATCCACTCTTGAGATCACCTATCTTTCTCCTTTTCCGTTTTATTTTCTTTGCCCTGTTTCTTTGACGTTCTCTCTCGCTTCCTATTTTTTCCTCGTCTTTTATTCCATTATCTTGTGTATATTATTCGCTTTGCGCTTCTCTCTTCACTGGAAGCTGGAGCCACATCCTGTTTCACACAGACGAAGATCGTGGGTACACGAATGTAATGAATGTTTGGTTCATTCGACGCCGTTGAAGGCACAAGATAACTCGTTCGGTTCCCGCAATCACACTTTCACAGAGCGATATCCGGAGCTGGTATCTCCGTGCGGATACCGATATCACAATTATTCGAAGCCTCCCATTGAGCCCTGGAAGCTGATCGATCTCTCGCATGCCCTGGATCACACCCGACTCGACTTATCGATTAATTACGACGCGGAGACCGTGGCTTTTTGTTTTTTATTGAACGATTAAGCGGTCTTCCGGAGCGCAGCATCTGAGAACGGAAACTCCATCTTCTCAGGAAGATTTGTCGGTTGCTGGAACATGATAATGGCGCTCGGTGATTGTAAATAAAAGACTCCTTGATTAGCTGTACAACAGTAGCGTCGCCACCCTCTAATGCGAAGTACAGCGTACTCAATCACGAGACAATCGTATACACGTCCACGCGAGAAAAAAACTCGATGCAGTGAAGCACGTAGAAAGACTCCGAGCTGCTGGTGCGAGAGAGAGAGAGAGAGAGAGAGAAAAAATAGGGACCGACTTAATTACGAGGATATACGAGTCAGCAGGACGTTCGAGAGGATCCTCGAACCCTGTCCAGACCAATGTCCTCCTACATATACATCTTCTAACCAAGTCCCTTCTCGGCCTACTGTGCGGATTGTAAGATCTCGATTTGCATATCCGGAGCTCCATTTCTCTATCTCTTTTTTCTCTCTCGGTCAATCTTTCTCCGCGCGCTCATCCTCGCAGAAACCTCAAGACTCTTCTGTCCCTATCTTCTGATTCTCAGAAAAAACACACACACACACACACACACACGACAGTTACGACGTTCACCAAGGCAATCTCGCCCGCGCGAGGTTCTCATCGAATGTGCCTCCTCGCAAACCGCTGCCGCGATCTTTCTTCCCAACAGCAACAGCACCACCAAGGAAACTCGGAACTGCAGTGGCCGAGGGAACTTTTGCGGTTCGCACCGTTTCCCACACCCATGCATCATTGCAATGACGCTCTGGACCACGCGCTCTTTGGGAGGAAGCGTCTCGAGATGAGAATCTCGCCCCGGTTCCTCGAAGTCTCTGCGAACCTATTTCGACCCCGTTCATGCGCCCGTGTACTAATTTTCGGATAATTGCCCGACAGCCACTTTATAACGATTCTGCGCCTTTCGTACTCACGCGTCAACATTTTCTGACCCCTTCCATAACGCAAACGACGTTACTGCCTTAATAACTAATAAAGGAACAAGGAATGAAAGTACGAACGCGAAGCTAACGTCTTCGAAAAAGACGCAACAGCGGACTAAAAAAATGGTGCGATCGAGAGAAGTGCGAGGGGGAGGGCTAGGTGGAAAGCGCGAATCATGATTTATGCAGTGGTGGCGTAGGACGCAGGGTGTATACAGAATTGTTTATACACGCGGTTATATTATCATTGTTGGCATCTCACAATGGGCCAGTGCGTCAACGAAATGCAATATTATACTCGGCGTATAAGCTTACTCTTTACGAGAGAAAAAATAAGAGAGAGCGAGATGAAACGACACGCCGTGCTGGCTGCTTATCGCGGGTGCGCTTTCGCATAATGTGTCATAAATAGGCGGCTCGCTCGCGCGCGCGCGCGCGCTCTCTTCGCTCCTGCTGATCACAAATGCATACACACGAATCTCAGTACATATACGCTGGCATACCACGTGCTGAAACAATAACCATTGTGGTGGCTGGTACTGTTTATAAATAAGGTTCTTGTAAGCACGCTGTGCGAGAGCACTCCCTTTGAGTAGCATATAGAAAAAAGACTATGCTGCTGTTCCATGCTATCTCATGCAGATATACTGAGCATACTCTGTACACAGACACACGCTCAATGTACGTACATCACATACAAAATCTTCGTTCGTTCTGTTTGCATTACAAGCTCAGAGTGTGCTGGCCAGCGCGAAATTTTTATTTTCTCGTCTCACCATCCCACGCAGATGGTCTTATCATGAAATTCAAAAGAAATTAGTCACGTGTTGATGCGAAATGTTATGGGAAAACGTTGGCACGTTCGTGCAACCCTGGTGATGATTGTTGTCGATTGTTTTTCGTCTTTCGACTCTAAAATGGCGAGTTGATGGAGGGAAAGGTTTATTTATTGGGGTAGGGGTCAATATGTCAAACGACCGAATTGTCGTACGGTCGATATTTCGAAAATAAGTAATTCGAAATTCTTATTTCCGATGGATTGGTTGGTAGAATTAATCTGTCTCCACTTTATCATTCGAAGTTCATAATAACTGAAGATTTGATCTGTTGGAAATTTTAGTTATTTGGACATTTTACCCCCACTCATTTATTGGGTCTGAAGTTGTTTCGTCTCTGTTCTTAAATAATGGAGATTCACATTGATGGGACGAAGGAAGAAAAATTCAGCAGAAACGAGGACGACTTCAGAAGGTGTAAATAAATACTCCAAATGTTTCTTCAGGTCGTTGATCAAACAAAAATATTGACGATTCTCGTACGAGAGGCAGGTTTCCACAGATATTATCCAGGCTAGTTTAACATGTCGTGGGTAGAACTAGAGTCGAAGAAGGGAGGAAGCGAGGATGGGCCGTTTCCTGGGAAAAAAAATGTTTGCAATCTCTCAAAGCGGAACACGAAATGCGGTCTCACGATTACGAAGCGGGTAGAGGCCACGGAGCGGTGAGATCCTCGCGGTTTTCTCTCTCTTTTTATTTTCTCTCTTTCCACCACATTTTGCCGGCCACGTGGGTTCCCGGACGTATGTGGTCGCTGGTCCGTTTCGCGTGGGCTGCACGCTGCTTGAGATTCTCCTCTTCTCTGTCTCCCTCTTTCTCTCGGTCCCATCTTTTAACGGTCGAAGGATTCGTTGTTTGCTGTTAGTGTTCTCGGGTCCATTATTACACACAAAACTACTCGAGCTTCGTCGAAAAGGGAAGAAAAACATGAAGATGAACAGTCTTCGGTGATAAATTCATCAATTCATCGAACTCAAATTAAAATCCCGAGCCTCATTGATGCGCCAACTCGTTCGGCAGTCATCAAACAAACTCTCACGCATTTTCGCAACGAGTTTATCACGATAATAAATGAAAAAATGCGCCAAGATTCATCTCCCATCACTTGGTAGAAAAGTCTCATGTAACACTGGGAGTTTCCCACATAAATAATGGAATTTTCTGACATCACCAGCCAATAATTCTTGCGTTAAGGCTGCAATCAATCTGAAAAATTGATCGTAAAGCTTGCGCGTATGTTCGAGTAATTAACTACGAAAAAAATGTTAGAAGGCTCTTCTCAAAGCGGTTCATAAATAACTATCGACGAAACTGACATAATTACAATGGTTTATGGATAGTATTTTGTCCAGGTATGTCCTAGAGACTGCGGCCAATGACAATAGAGGCGAATACACGAGGATGCTGTGGGAGTTTCATGGATGACCGGAGGATCCTGAGGTTGTAGTTGGTCCGCGGCTGTGTGTGGCACTTGGAAAAGGATGTGCGTATTATAAACCGAACGGGGTATTCTCGAGTCCCGTGGGAGTTGAAATCCTTTCACGGATGTTGAAGCGCGATGCTTTACGAGACGGAGAAAGAGAAAAGAGGGTGTAAAAACTTCGAAGCCCTCGACCTTGTTCCTCCGGCGAAAGGTCAGCCATGAGAACGCCGCGGTGAAGGCGCGCGCATGTAGGAATTATTAGATTTTATCCTACTGCGCGCGGTGCGCTTGGTCTGCTGCACCTTTTCCTCTGAGCGCAACACAACCTGAAGAGAGAGAAATAAAATGAATTTAAAATTAGTATTCGCGCGAGATAGAAGAGGGCGCGTGTGCTCGCGATTCGTATCTTTAACACCCAGACTCGTCAAGGTCCGAGAGTGTGCTCGTTCGACTGTAAAATCCATTCGGGAATCATCACACTCGCCTCGCTTCGGGGTTGAGATTATGATTCAGACGGAGAGTAAAAAAGTCTGAAGGGTCACGCACGCGATCGGGGTGCAAGTTCTCCTTTTCCGAGCACCGATCTCGTGTTATGTTGCAGTATCGCGAATGGAGATGGAAAAAGGAAGCGTGGATGGGGTGACGTCACGTGAACGCGAGGCCTGGAAGAGTATTCCGACGAGCAGAAATCACGACGACGGAGCGCGACATTTATCCCAAATATTGATTCCAACAGCAGGATGACATATGGAGAATTTAATGCTTAAACGCGGAATCTCATAATGTGAACTAATTGAAAAAGAAATTCAAGTTATGGCTGATTCGAAAATATGCAGGGAGTAAGATAAAGATTACATGTTTGTCGAATAAAACAGCCGGCCACCGTCACGCCATCGAGAGAGTTTCGTATGCACGTACCAATCGTAATTTCATGTTTGACTCTCTTTAATTACTTAAGTGCTCTCTGCGTCCTTGTTTCTCGTGTGTACTGGACTATCGAGCGTTAAATTCGTAAAGCCCGAGGCAGAGAAAGCTCCGCTGCGATTCGCTCGACGACAGCTCGTGTGCAGGAGGCAAAGTTTGAGAGCAATGCGACAATTTCGTCGATCGTGATTGCGCACGTGTGTCGCACGCGTATCTTTGCCTCCGCGCTCGTACAGGCCAGTCTCCTCATCGCGGTCGATTTTATCCAGGTGCGGACGCGTACGAACATCTCGAAGGAGCAGTCGTCAAATACTTTTTTCCACGCCAACTGCCGGTGCGCTGCGCGGTTCTCCGACAACGACGTTTCGCCTCTGGGCTTATCATCGAGTGAAAGCGACGATTATATGAAATTTTCTTTAATGCTTAACGCGAATGATTCATTCCGACGAGAATATATCGTCGATTCGCTGCCTCACGAACGTAAAACTGGTCGCGCGGTCGCGATCGAATCGTTACCGCGCGTACAAAAAGATTCATCGATTTTCCTCGTGGCATTGACGAATCCCTCGGTCTGTGTGCTCACGAAATTACGAATGAAATTTATACCTCGTGTTAAACTCGATCGATCCTGACGTTTGCAGGCCCTCGCGGGAGTGCATTGAGGACACTCGCGTTTCTCGGAGTGACGTTGATGAAGACTCGGAGTTAATCTTCGAAAGATCTCTTCGAAGCGGGGCTGTTATATTTTCAAACAATCACGTCGATCGTCGACTCGCTTCATTAAAATCCGCCACGTGGCAAGTTTCTAGAAATTTTCTATCCGAGATTTTTATTTCGAATCGGAGTTCTCGTTCAATTTCTCATTCCATGGGAGAAACTTGTGAATTGATCCCATTGAAAAATTCATTCGAAATTTATTTAAAAGTTGTTACAGCGAAATTAGCACCACCGCAACGACGTGGACGTCAATCTACGGAGAGATCTACGAGAGAGAACGAGAAGGATTCACGTGCGATAGCTCTGTACCTGGAATCCGTACAGGCACGTCGAGATCTGCGAGTTCCGCGCGCCGATCCTTCAATCAATTACTTTTAATGAGTTTCTCTCAATTAATCAAGGCGAGCGGACTAGCCTGGGGGATCTGTCAGGCTGCTTGATCGAACAGCTGCCTCGCTGCTTGGACGTTCGAATAGTTGCGCTCGTCTTTTATCCGGAAAGCAAAACGTGACGTGGATCTTCGAGTGTTCAAGTAACTCGTACAGCCGTGAAAGAATATCGATTTAAAAATGTGGAAAATGAGCTATAAACGGGGGAATTAGCGAAACGCCCGAGTCCTCAATGAGTCAGCACCCCCGCTGTAATACGATCGGCGCAGTTTCCTGGCGTCATCATCTCTCAGTAGAAAAGTCCTCGCAGTGGCTCCGCGTGTGTGATTCTTCGAGCAGCAGCAGCAGCATCGAGAGAACGGCACGCGTTGACTCATGTGCGTGGGCCACGGAATGCTCCGCGAGAACGCTTTTGTACACTCGTCTCCCGTGTATATAAATCGAGGAATAACAAGCAGAAGGACGCGGCTCGTATACAATTTAATACGTGCACCGATGTAACTCGTGCCCTCTGCGAATTCTAACAGTCAATATAAAGAGATAAGTATGTATGGAAACATTGTGGATCTACACGAGAAGAGAGAGAGTCGCGTGTACGCGAATGACGATATGCGCACGTATCGTTTTGTGGGACAACGATAAATCCAAGCGTACGCCAACAAGGCGTTGTAATGACGCCACCTTCCTTTGTACTCGACGAAACGAAGGCTGAAATAATTTCTCGCCTTTCGAGCAGCCTGCTCGCACCACCAAAGGGCGAAAGTCACGGCGATATGCCATGAATGCCAAGATCGCTATGCACATGAGTACGAATATGTAAATGACCACATTAATTTATAGCGTGTGTTCCATTAGATCCTTGGGACCAAGGATTTTTGGAGTAGAATGACACAGTCGGCCAGGACGAGAATAAAAAATATCGGCGAATTGGAGCCCGATAAATTGGGTCGTTCAATCACGAGGAACACCAATCTGAATATTTTTCATTTTTTTTTGTCCTCCATCATATGTCCGATGAACGATGCGAAAATGTCTCGGGATAGCTGAGAGCCTCGCGGCCATTGTCAGACGTGTAATGCAGCAGCATATGCGTACGCGGTTTGCCCTCCGCGACATTGAATACATTAGCGACGAAACGTCGTGATTAACGTCGCGCACAACACAGCGCAGGTTGCCGGAGGCTCAGATTTATACTTTAAACGTAGCGGAGCACAATTCGCTCGAGCGTCCGAGCTTTAATTGCACGAATCTCGAGTCCTGCCTCTGCCGCGCACCGTAAGTGGCAATGGCCGTGAGAAGATATCTTGCGAAATTGCATCCTCCGCGTCTCTACCGATGAGTTATGGGGAGAATTTCCTTCTGTAAATATCATGGGGGGAGGCTCGATCGAATTTAAATTTTCGATAGTGACGTCAAACTCAATTTTTTTGAAATTACCGACGCGGCACTAAGGATTTGTGGGAGCGATTTTTCACTCGACAGATTTCCCAAGAATTTCATACAATCCGATCAAATATGTATTCGCCTCCAGCCAAAGTCTCGACTCTCGATCTCCCAAGCGAACCCCCTTCGGTTCGATCGCGATGGAACGTCCGTGAGACGGTGCACGCAGGGTTGACAGGACACAGGCGCACCTTCCGAGCGCCGCGCGAATTCAACCGGAGTCCAATGTGAGTCAGTTTGTTTCGCTGAAAAACAAAGCACTCTCCGGTGATTGTACGATCGAAGAAGCCTTAGACGATTTCGAATCGAGATTGCTAGTCACGTAGCCGGGGAATAAGCGTGCGGCAGGCACCTCGGCAGAACTCTTTGGTATTACGAGGGTACTGTGTGACGGGACTCGAGAAAGAGAGAGAGAGAGAGAGAGAGAGAGTACCTTACGGACTCTAAACGTCGTCACTCACAGAGAAAGAAAATTCATGCTATTCCCATTCACCGAGCATTCGATATATCGGCAGGGAATAATTTTCTTTTTTTTCACTATCAAATTCGCATCATTATTCATCCCGCAAGATCTTCCTGCGATGAATTATTCTTACTTCATAAAAATTTCATAATAGAATTCGTCCGAAGGATCGAAGTCGTGAAATAATTGCGAATTTTTCGAGCGCACGTTTATCGTAAGCCCAGGTAGGGACGGATGGAAAAAGTGCAAGAGACTCTGATCCCAGACGTTAGCGGTAAATATAAATCCGTCAAGTGGGTTGGGTTATTATCGAATGAATTATCCAAATGATAGCAGCAGAGTCGCGAAGCTCGGCTAACTAATTTTCTCGCTGCCCCTCGCGCAGTGATGAATGATTCGACGAGACACTTCGAGGGGCAGCCTGCTCGTGTGCAGCACTGTGAGAAGATTCCGCGCACGGTGTCGCGAGATCTCGTCGTCGCGGTCGCTCACATTTTGCGCATATCTCGATAATTTCACAAGAGAAACTGAAGCGCGTCGTATACGAGGACAGAAAGAGAGAGAGAGAGCGAGGGATTCCGGAGCGTCACGATAAATCACTGTGATGTAGATGGAATGGCAAGAGTATAAGTAGCGCGGCGGCAGGAGCAGACCGGGTTCATGGGAACCTGTTCCGCGTATGAAGGAGCACGAGGACCCACCGGAGACAGAAAACGGCCGGAGCATGATTTGTCATAGGTATATACGCCTCGCGCCTAATTGTACCGAACACCCCCAATCATCTACCACTTAAAGCCAATTTGGATGATTGAGACTCTGCGTATAATCGAAGCTATCTCAATCATCCAGAAAATACGATTCGTCAAAGAGCTTTCTTCCATGTCTGTAGCGTCTGAGGATGGGCGCGTAGGATTGTAGGATGGGATCTGCAAACACGAGATGATCTAATTATCCTGCTATTACTTTATTGGAAAATCAAATTACTGGCGAGGTCTTTTGCTGCGATGCGGATGCTGGAACTTGTCCCAGGACTGTGTGAGAACTGGGTCCCTCTGTCCAGGGGTTCGTACGTGTGGGAATATGCTCGCCCGGTCACCATTCCAGACGGGAATTTTGATGCATTTATGCCCACGCCGAGTTGAATAAACTCGTTTAAGATGCTCTCCAACGAAGATACAATCTCGCCGACATCTGGATTCAATCTTATCGGATTCTACAAGAGATTCATGAAATATGTGGAAAGATGAAGGAGGAAAAGAAGTTGAGGGATGCGCGAAGGGATGCTGCACATGGCCGAGTAGACTCTTCATCGCAACATTGTGAATTGCTTCATGAACAACCCTCCCGAGAGACAGTCGCTCGTCGGCAACGAGCGATTGTCGTGGGCTCCGACCACTGCGAGAGACAAGGTTCCCATGAGTCTTGTGGACTCTCGTGCTGCTTCTGCTGCTGCTCCTCCCGACGGAACGGAGCCAACTCACAAAGCCCGCGTCTCATTGGTATTCCGCTTGTGTTCAACGGAAGGAGTGTTCTATTTTACGAGATGTTGTATATATGAGCCGGACAAATTGGTCTTTGGGGAATCGCGCGAGTCTTCAGAGGTGGAAAAAGGCGCCGAGCCGTAGGCCTCTTACGGACTGGACTTGATTGCGAAATGAGTGATGAAAGTTAATCGAACGGGGAGCTCCAGCGCTCATTTCGATTCGGGGATCAAAGCTCCATTTTATTCCAAATCCTTCTTCCGGAGCCAGAGCAGTTTTTATTTTTCAATTCGAAAAGTAATAATCGGAATCTGTGCCCATGATGCGTCATTACAGCACCTCGTCGACGGACACTTTCACAAGAACTTCAAAGTAACACGTAATTAGCGCTGCCCGCGTCAGTCTTTTTCTTCTCTACCGGCCTCCCCTCAGCGCGTGTACTTTGCCCTTCTGCGACACTCCGAATACTGCTAATAGGCCTGAGGAAACACGAAGCGGGACACCGACACAGGCGAGGGGGGCTTGAGCAGACGAGTGAGAAAGAGGCAGGAAGAAAGTCGACACAGAGAAAAAGTGTGACTGCTGATAAAACGAGGCGAGTCGGTGCGCTCTCTCGACCTTTTATTTCCTGGTTTTGCTTCTACTCCGTGCCTAATTGGCTCCGATCGCTGCAACACTCCTCGGTTCTTTAACGTCGGCTTTTCCATCGCACGTTAAACACAAACTTTCGACGAGGAATGCCGCAGTTTTTCATTTACCATAACACTCCGCGTCCTGCATTCGTGCTCGTCATTATCCGACAAAATGTTCGGACCAATTGTTCTGCAGGGACAAAAACTTAACGTCGATGCAATGCTCTGAATTAAAAAGTACACGAGCACGCCTCGCACATACGCGCACGCGAATATCCCGACACTCAAGAGGCCAGTAGTTAAATCGTTAAATTGAAGCAAATTAGAATAATCTGCCGGCCGCGTTCGAATGGAAAGAAAATTTTGCAATTTAGTCTCGGTCGATGGGATTCGAACGCTTGGTAACTCCATTCACAAAGCCTGGCCGAGTGAAAGACCGTTATGCATTCATCCCGGTTGTTTCTCCGCCCGAGGGAGCAATTGCGCAATGCTTCGTGTCTTATCTACTCCATGGCTTAATTAACCAAGATCTCAGCAATTAGAGAAATCAATGACGACGAAGATTGTTTGCAGTCTGCATTCGCTCGGGCGAAACGGTTTTCATACGAACGCTTTGTACTTTCATTCCGCGTGGTCCATCACTCAGAATCTCTGAATTATCATATTACCGTATAAAAGATGGCGAAGAATACTCTCGGGCTATTTCCATATAAAGGTAGAGGCCTGCGCGTTGACAAGGGGAAGCGCTCACCGAGAGCTTACCATTCCTCTTCTCGTAAGGAGAAACGCGTTTCATTTCCAGCTCAGCTGGCCCCGTGCACTTGGGAATCGCGCGTACGAAGAGAACCACCGTCAACGAAGGACAGTCACAAAGTGGACGCGGAGGAAGCGAAGAAAGAGCGAAAAAGGCGGATAAGGCTTTCTCGGTGAAAACAGAGCGAATGAAAAACGAAAAAATGTACGACTCGCTTGAGAAGGCCGACACCCATATCGAGAAGGTTTCTCTGACTTTGCGCGAGGTCTATATTTTATCCATGAAGTCGCTGGGTATGTAATAAAGCGGTTGTTATGTATGCGCTGTATCCCAAGTACATTTGCTCACTTGAACGCATATGAGAACCTCCCTTATGCAATATTTATTGTCGTTGCGGTAATTTCCATTTCGGTACCTGAAAAGAGTCACTCGAAGTAAATAAAAATGATGCCGCATTGTTCGAAGCATTCCAGTATATTCGTGGTTCATTTCCTCGCTGAAAAATGAGCCTCTCCCAAGCAGTTTTTGTAATATATCGATGGCGAAGAGTTCATAAAGAAATTTAAGGTGGCGAAAGGGGTATTGAGGATTTTTGTCACTCGAGGAAACGAGCTCGTGAAAAAAGCGTGTGTCAGCTGGCACTCGTTGAATCTTCGAGCCAATGTGGATGCAGAGACCAGAGTCTATGCTGCTTACGTTATAGAACTCCTCGGTAGACGGGGAAAGCGACATATAACGAAGTAACATATCATGTTTCATGGTTGCTACCGGTATACACCCTCGTTATTCGATATCTCAGAAAAAAATATTTCGTCAAGCCCCCCCCCCCCCCCCCAAGGTGCACTTAATGGAATGTTGCGACGGGAAATTCGGTTTGGGTCTAGGGGAATCGTCGTTCCAGCTCGAAGAGCGCTGTGTGGCGATGATTTCGTAACGGTATTGATTGAGTCGTCGACTAGCTCAGCTGAAGTGTCCCAGGACTTGTTCTCTAAAGCATGAGTTTGAGGTAAGTCGTGGCTTCCAGTTGGTTAGTCTCGAGGCTTTTTCTCAAAA
The DNA here is from genome assembly GCF_019457755.1 of Venturia canescens. Taxonomy (NCBI): domain Eukaryota; kingdom Metazoa; phylum Arthropoda; class Insecta; order Hymenoptera; family Ichneumonidae; genus Venturia; species Venturia canescens. The sequence goes on along the minus strand of NC_057423.1, from coordinate 8,938,290 downwards.
CCCCCTCGTCGGCTGCCAGTATTTGGGCGATGTCTTACGAAGGACTCCGCACCGAGGAGGAAACTCTGAGTCATTTAATGCCTCGTCCACCCCCAGGACAGCGAAGTAGACCAGCTGCGAGAGTTTATACCAGGTCTACGGCAGGTCGACTCCTCCGCACTTGCTGCGAGGCAACGTCATAACAGCCGGAGGCCTTGTATGTTTATATCCATCTCTTACTTTGTTTTATCTTGCCTCGTGTTCTTTCACGTCGTCATGTCCCTCGCTCCCTTACCGTACCTCGGCCATTCCGCAACGTCTTGGCTACTTCGTTATCCAGCGAAAAATCGGGCGCACCCGCGCACAGCAGCTCGCCTCCTCGCGGTGAGATAAAGTCTGCGGGTGTCCACCCGCTGAATGAGAAGGAGAGAGAGGCCGGTTAAAAATCTCTGTTAGAGACTGAGACCGAGGGAGTTGCTGCAGTAACAAGTGTGCGGAGAAAGGTGAAGAAAGCTGCACCGCATATATATCGGCGGGAAAGAGAGAAAGAACTTTCGGGACCAACGTGCCAGAAAGAGAGAGAAAGAGATGGCTAAGAGGCTGGAGAGATGGATAGAGATACCTGGACTGCGTGGACTACCGTATAACTGGCTACCGTAGCGATGCGATACGTCGACCAACAAGAAGTCCAATTAAGGCTCCCGGCAACGAAGCAACGTTGTACCCTATCCATCGGTATGAAACGACCACCGCTTCTTCTTCTTCTTCTTCTTCTTCTTCTTCTTCTCCTCTGTATGTATTTCGTTACTCTCGCCAGCCCCGAAAATGTCACCGGGCGAATGTGTCTTTACTCATTGTGAACGCGAGGATCGTTAAGATCCCACCTTCGAATCATTGCGATAGGGTGTGTAAAATTCCTCGAAACGTTACGTACTTAATAGCGTTTCTACCTTGAAAAACGATCACTCGTGTGATCGAACAGGCTCGTGGGAAGATTTCGGTGACCTGGTTCCGATCGTTCACGTTTAACTGACAGACTTTACGAGGCTTAGATTTTCACCTGCGGCGCACTTACTCCACCGCCTCGCCACGCGAAGATGTCGGGTAGCAATTTTAGAGGGAACTTTTAACTCGCCTCCGGCACCGATACTACTTACGAAAAACCGAAATGAAGGAACAATTTAAGCCGAGAGATAGCGCACACACGGAGGTTCCTCGAAAGATTGGACGACCGGATCGCTGGATCCTCTTGTGTGCTCAGTATGCAAAGTAGGATTCTCTTCGCTTCACGAAATTGAATTTCACCGGATGATCCAACCGGGTATATGCTTCCCGTCGATCCGAGCTGTGGGCATCCGCGTGGAGTAGGCAAGCTCGAGAAATACGAGGAACTATTAAAGGGTAATGAGCACCCTCGCTTTCGCCTCTCCTATCTACGCTCTAGCAGCCCTCGACCAATTCTCTTCCTCGCAAACGGTAGTTGCCTCTTCTTATCTCGGTTGGTATCGATTTCTCTTGCAGTATTCTCAACCACCGTGCACACTCCGGAGGCTCGCTTGTTTCGGTCCTCAGGCTCCTCGACGATGGAAGAATGAAAATAGTCTCATTCATAGTTTTTTTTGATACTTTAGCTATTCGAGGATCTTCAACGTAGCGAGAAACGATGTTCCAACGACGAGAAAATAAATCGACTCCCTCGCGAGGGGCTGCGGAGTTTATTCCTCCTGCAATAGAAGTCACGTATTATTCGACTGGGCAAGAGTTCCGAATAGATGGAAAAGATATACTCTCCGCGGTGGATTGTAAATAAAATTTCGCTCGAGTCCACCTCTCATTGGCAGTAGACGGCACAAAATGCACAGGTGGCCGGGGTAAAAGTGGTGAATTTGAAGATTCCATTATTCGATGTTGGAGTCTGACACGATCCGATTAATAATTCGAGCACGCACGGAACATCGCAAATATACAATGGCTCGTTGCAAAAAGGCACAGGTGAGGCTTTTCGGTGAACGTCGCCCGTTCTCGGGGCTAAACGGCGATACGTGAAACGGCGAGGGAAGAAGCTTTTGGCATACAGTGACGAAGGGCATACGCGGAAAGAGGGAGAAGAAGAAGGGCCATTGGTGGTACGAAGTTGGCGTCGCGGAGGAACGGGCCCGCGTCGCCGAAGATTGTACCAGTTTTTCATCCGGCCGTTTTGATACCGTACATCAGCTGAGAGAGAGAGAGAGAGAAAAATAAGGGATTTCTCAGCGCGTCCTTCTCGTCCTCGCTTTCTGGCGTTTCTCGCGTATATGCATGAGCCTGCTCGAGTTTCTTTCGCGGTCGCACGCCCGCCGTGCCCATAAAACGAATGGCCGCGCGCCTCTTGCGCTCCGTCTCTCTTTTTCTCCGTATATCTTCGATCCGTTTCTTCCGTGTTTTGTTTTATTTTTCACCGCAAGATCTCGCTGGTACTCCGCTACGTGTACGGCTCTATATGCGCGTTTTTCCATCGGAATCCAGACCGCTCGTACGACTCCACCTTCCAACGCGTTTCTCGGCATCGCCTCGTCTCCGGGACGTCCGGGAGCAGCTCTCAGCGGCTTGTTCCGGGGGAAACAAAAGTTACGGTGCGCGATCGTTTCTCCCTTCTTCGTACTCTTTCCCCTGCTCCCTCCGGTTGTAACGATTTCTTTCGCGAAAATTTGTCTCTCTCGGTAAACTCCACCTCGGCTTCCCGGGAGCAAGGTGTGTCCGCGAAGATCGTGCTCCGCGAGTCTCGAGGGAGTCGTCAACGTCTCGCGAGAAATCGAGACCCGAGGACAAGTTTCAGCCTCTTTCCGAGCTCACTTTCTTTCTTCTTCTCATACTTTTTTCAATTTCCGTTACGATACTTCCTTTCCTAGGAACTTGAAACGCTCCTCTGCCAATAAACGTGCCTTTTTTCATATCGAATAAAAACCTTTCCTCGCGTCGCTCTTAATGAATTATCCGAGTAGCGCCGCATCGAGCCGCGTGACATTTAATATTCCCCATCTTCAGCCAAGAGTAAGAAAATTCACGAAAAACCCGCCCGAGAACTCGAGAGGATCTGCATTCTATTTTCGGAAGCTGACTGATTGATCTAGTCCAACGAGATACCATTGACGTAACAAAGAACAAACCAGAATGCTCTGGCCCGACACCTTTTCTCCGTCTCATTAACACGTTCAGTGTTAATTATGTTTCTCACCGATGCAGTCGCGGTTCTAATTGCCGACAATGGACCCTGCACAAGACCCGGGCTTCGACCGAATACGACGAAACTCTCGAATCTCGTCGGGACGAGAGTTGTAGACACGAATACGTACAGGAACTTTCGGCGAGCGTTCCCAAATCACAAGAGTTCGTAGTCTCTCTTCCTCTTTTTTTCTCTTCTCGCGTCTGCCGCCGCCCCCCAAGACAAGATATAAGTTTCTTACTCTTCGGGCTCATCTCGTCTCCTTAACCCCTCCCGTTTTTCCTCTCGTCTTTTCGAACTCCTTTCTTCTCTTTATTCATCCTAAACGAGATCATCGCGCACGTGTTTACGTGCTAAGCAGCCTAATGGAGGCTGTCTTGTCGCTTCTCCTCACTTTGCTCTATCTCCCCTCCTTTTTTCTCTCTCTCTCTCTCTTACCATCGTTTTTCTTCTTCCCGCTCTGACTAATGCTCTATGGGCTACAAACAGGTTTACCGAATATTTCGAAGAAATACTCTTAGCACGAAGAAAAGAGATGAACGTTCTCTCGCTGCGCGGCGGCCAGTGGAGGAGAAAAAAACATATAAGAGAAGAAATCGTTTTCGATATATGTACCGAACACTCGAGTTTCGATGTGTTACACGCAGAGCGTGTTTTAGTGTACGCGGCAGTAAAAGCTCTGCGCACTCTCTGCCGGCCGTCGGTTTCGCAGAGGATAATTGAAGTAACGAGGCGCGAAAAAAGAGAGCGCGAGAGAGCCTGGATTTCTCGACTTTTCGAGCGAGATCCAAGTGTGCGAGCTAAATCACCGTATCTACGGAGTATAATTTCGAGGGGCAGAGACCGCGTTCACCCTCTTCTCGAGCTTGGAGCACTTCGCGCATTGACCAATAAAAACCTACCCTGCGTAAAGTCCTTTTACGCTACACGGCGTAGCGAGAGATAATAATTTTAGAAATCGCTGAGAATAAAATACGACGATAAGATTGGGGGCATCGTTTCCCAACGGCGCGATTCATCCAACGAGCGATGCAAATTTAATCGCGTCACATAAAATTCTCGCGGATCGAAGCAACCGTTTTCTCTTTTATTTTTCAAGGGACACCGCATATTTTTACGGAAGTTGAATAACGCTCGAAATTAAGAGATCATTTATTTTCAAGCGTGGTACTACTACGTCCATGTGCCAGAACGCATCTTCGAGCCTGTGTACAGCTCGAGTCCCCGGGATAAAGCCAACTTCCCGTCTGCCACTTGCGAACAGACTCGTATATAAACCCTGCGGTGGTTAGTTTTTTTGTTTCTCACTGTAAATATCCGCCCGCCGTATTACGTCGAACTTCTCGCCTCAATCCCACATGCCGGTAAAAAGCTTTACACGTTTCCTCCCTCTCTGCTCATTTTGAATACTCGAATCGGGACAGAAACGCGCGAGTGCAGTTTGTCCTCGTGCAGAAAAGAAATTTCGCTGGGGCAGTATTTTTTTCATTGCCAAGCACGTTACGCTCGTGCCACCTACGCACGTGTCGTAAATGCAAATTCGCGGTGTACTCCTCGCGCCACGCGATTGTGCAGCGTACGCGGTCTGCTCCGCGCGAGCGTGCGAAGAGATCGTGAAACTTCTTCTTTCCTGCCCAGTCCGAGCTCTGTTGCGCACAACGTACATTTATAAATCTCAATGGAATTTTTCTCGCTTTCTATCGCGTACACACTTTTGAGAAAAGTCTTCAAGGGATGAATAAGATCTCGGCGTGCTCGGTAGACCACGGTGTTAAGGGATTAAGGAAGTTGAGGCTGTACAGTCATTTTTTTATCCAAAAGTTATGATCTGTACCTTTCAAAAGTTAGGCCAGTTTACAGTTTGGCAATGTTGCATACACTTTAAAGAAAAGTTGGGGAAAAAAAAGACGAAAAACTGGTGAAAGCTCAGTCGAAAACACGAACGGTGACGATCCTAGCCTCAAAAAACTGCACTGGAAACAGTCAGTTTCCAGTGCAGCATGGGCACTGGCAAGCCTCGTTCATGGTGCCCAAAAAATTGTTGCCAAAAAAAGACGCTCCTAAACTGTCTGAAAATTTAACTGATTTTTTTTACACTTCACTTTATAAGATGCACTCGGTTTAAAAGCGATGATATCATTTTCATTCTAATGCCTCAACTTCCTTAAGGTGTGCTGATGGATTCGTCATCCACTCGCTTTTTTTCCTGACTCTTCGGCGTTGAATCTGCCTATTTCCATGTCACACAGATGTCGTTTATCTTTCCGTTGGAATTCTCTTATCGTCATGAATCACGATGATAGTCAACGATCCATTGACGAGACGTTCGAATTACAGTAGAAATGAAGACATTTGTATATCCAAATGTTTCCAAAGTGAATATCCATTTTTTCCTGAATCCTTATCTGCGTGTTCGGCTCTTTCGAGCACGCTGAGATCGCTCTTGGGGAAAGACGATTAAAAAGCGAGACTTTCCTCGTCCACATTTTTCAGAGGTTTTTTAATTTTTTTCCTCCCCCTCTTCTCCCTCCTCTTGACTACCATTATAAACGAAACACTCTTTCCTCCTGGAGGAACTTGAAGGAGATGCTGCTGCTCTATCTGAGTTTACAGAAAGATCTTCAGGTTCTTGAAAATTACAGCCCCCCCGACGAGAAACCTGGACGAGGTTGCGACGACGAGACAGATAAGACAAAGCTCCTTGTAGACCCTTTCGTGCCTTTGGCTACTGACTTTTCGGCGCCGCATGTTCCATTATGGACGTATCACTAAATCTGTCATTGTTAAGACTCTCGTTCATCCTCGTTCGTCGGAACTCTCGAAATTCTCTTTTTTTCAAGTCTCCCTCGTTCGGCTACCGTGCGCGTTTATGTGGCAGGCTACTAACGCGAGGAAATCACGATCATCTGGCTCGCCTCGGGAGAAAAAATCCTTTCTGTCATTAAGGAGAGAGGAATTAAAAATCATCGGAAACGATTCGATCGTCTTTCGCTGGTATTTCGAGCAATTTTATGTCTCAAATGAAAATAGTTATTGGAATAGCTATTACAAAATATTCTAAAATAAAAACATCCTGTTTCTCGAGGGAATTTCCGAGGAAACGGCGTCATATTGACGAGTCATAACGTCTGCTCGTTTTCGATTTATGCTCCGAGACATTTTGCACTGATACCAGTACTTAAGAATCTGTATTTCTCGTGCCAAGATAAAACAGAGATGCTCCTTTCTCACGGAGAGGTTTTCCTCCCGTTCGTGTTTTGACCAAGATCTTCATGGCAGGTGTCTGCGAAAGCGGCACGTGAATGATCGCAAGGCGCTTTTCCTCGGCGAATATGAGCTCGAAGTCTCTCCTAAACGCCCTGTTTTATACAGTAAGTTTCTCTCGGGCAACCCCGGCAACGTTTTTCCCCTCTAAAGTGTTGTTTCGCGTTTATGTTCTTGACTGAGCGCGAGAGCGAGAGAAAGAGAGAGGGAGTTCTGGTTCTGTTGTGAATTATTTGCGAGAGATGTGCGAGAAAGCCCTAAATCACGCCCAGACACCTCAACAATCGTTGGAAAGTTATATTACCCGTGCAAAGCATTATTTCTCACTGGAACATCGCGCAAGATGCTCAAAGTACGCCTCGCGTTGCACGAACTTCAAAACCTTGTGCGTTCCAAGACTGCTACCAAAGTTGCGGTGTGCAAATTGCTGCCGCGGATTTGAAACAGATGCTTGGCAAACCTGCGAAAGGGAATGTGGAAAATTTAGCCGAGAGGGAAATCGCAGAGATTGGCCCCTGGAGGCGCGCCATGTACTGCGAATCTTTCTCTTAATGATGATTACAATGCAATTGAGAACTTGGATTGGCAGCTGTCTTAACACGCTCTCTCCTCCCATCCCTTTTTTCCTTTATTTTTTCCCTCCTCTCTGCTTGTCGGAGCACAAATGGGCGTGTGAGTGTCCACCTAGCCGCCTATAAATCTTCCAATATTTCGAGCTTTTTACGGCGGCCAAACGATACAGTCAATTGGTATGCAGATGGTATTCATGGTTAGGCGAGCCCTCGTTCGTGAGAGGTCCTGCTTCGATTCGTTGAAGAGACGCGCGGCGTCTCGCGACTGCAGTCCTCTCTCCTTAAAGCCGCAAACTGTGAACGAGAGAAAGAGAGAGAGAGGGGAAAAAGAGAGATGAAGATGGTCGCGAGAAGCGACGCGAGGTCCTTGCCGACAAGGAATCGAAATCGTGAACGTGTCAAATTATTGCTAAGTATCCAACGTCGCCGAAGGGCTTTTATGCAAAGAGGAAGATCTGGTCCTGTGTTCCCCGAAGCTCGGACCGATCAGCGGTATATTAGTGCGCCTACGTACTCGTCTGGCGAGCGAGCCCTCTCCGCGGCGTCATCCCCGCGCAGAGGTGCTCCCGCGAGGGAGACACGCTCCTGAGCGGTGCTGTGTGCAAGCAAGAACAAGAAGTATCGAGAGTGAAAGAAGCGGACAAAAGAGCTTGCCGAAATGGTGAAAAAATGAAAACTTAATCGCAGTCGGGCCTCTCTGTATCATTCGAACATTTGTGCTGGGCTCAAATATGCCTCGATCGTTCGGGAGAATCACGAGAGGTGAGAGTCGGACTTTGAAGCTGGCCGAATGAGAGCCGAATGGGAGATGAAATGAGATACGAAAAAATGGAGTCTGCACGAGAGCATAGAGAAGGAGATTGCATGCACTAAAATCATCCCGAGGATAAAAATATCACGCGGCTCTCGAACCAATAAAGCCAACTTTTTTCCCTCTCTTTTTCTCCCCGTCCTGCCTCTCAATGCTTTTTATTTTGCTTCTTCAATATTCTTCTCTTTGGGGAAGCTCCTGAAGTGTGGTTGATTCGTCCGATTAGCCTCTATTAGCGATGTACCCACTTAGAGGGATGGATTGTTCTCGCGGATTCTCCCTTCCAGTCAGGAGGCAAATAGGTCTCCGGCATCTTCGTGGTTTCTTCCTTCGCCAAGTAGCTGTTTAAAGGATCTCTCACTCCATCTCTTTGATCATATCGCGTGCTAAAAAGATCCTGCGATCCCGGCTCGACGATGGACGCTATAAAATCACCTGGTACTTTTTAACTCTGTAATTGTGTGCGAAAACATTTCTCTACTTTTTTCATCACGCAAATATAACCTACGTTGTAAGAGTTGCTGAAATAACCTCACGCTTGATTAACAAGGAAACGGCATTGTTATAAATCGTCAGAATAACAACCGTCCTCTTTACCGCTCCACTCAAAAACAATGCTGCTCCGAAAAGCTCTACTTTCAAATTTGCAAAAGAATATTATAAGAGTCGCGGGTCATGTTGCAGCAAGTCAACAATTCTACTCTCAGTAAATGTATTCAACGACAGTTCTCCTCTAAAAACACACGTTTGAAGAGCAGAGTTGTTATCGAGTAGAGCTGCGATAAATAGCTGCCAGTTAACGACTTTTTCGGTAGCCACTCTCGATAACAACTGCGCTCCTTAATAACTGCGGATCTACGTAGAGAACGTCTACCCTCCTTAACATATCTATTCCGGTGTGATATTCAATCCCCAATATCTCTACTCACGATGATTTCAGAACATATCTCATCGTGAGAACAGATATTGAAGATCATGGAATAAACGTGAGTAGAGTTGTTATGGATTTTGGAGTAAAGATATTAGAAGCAGGGTTGCTTTCGAGTAGAGGCGTAAAGAGGATGGTTCTGCCAATAAATCGTCTGCAGATTTCAGAGAGAAAACAGTGATTGGAACAACGAAGTGTGGCATTACGGGGTGTCAATGAAACGTATGATCATCGCAAGGTTAAAAATGATCGAATGATGAAAATTCTTTCAGATCAAACTACAGATTCATTCTCTCCGAAAACATTGCAGTTGAATGAATAAAACTCCTCCGATAACATGAATTTCTACTGAACCAATGATTTTTTTTCCTCAGTATAGAAATTGTAAAATCGCGTCGTGATTACAAAAGAACTTCCGCTGCGGTATCATGAATCGTGCGTAAAATGCGTGAAACACTACAATCGAAAACTGGCTACTGCGAGTCTACGTATCTCGGAGCGAAAGACCCCGACACTCCATAAGACTCGCCGGCACATGTCGCGGTGGAGAAAGACGTAAGGCTCTTTAAAGTTTATCATTTTTTGCCAAGTTCGATGCTCGAGCATTTGTAGATACACGGACAATATTATGCGGATAAATTCTACGTGTACAGTAAAAGCGTTTAAAGCCTTGAGTTAGAGCGATGAAATATGGTCTGTCCGAGAAAATAGCCCATTCGTAGCCGATTGCCAATATGTACCAAAGAATTCAGAGTGTGTAGGTACACGTAAGTTTGTTTGCTGTACTATACGGAGAGATCGAGAATCGCTCACAGCGCAAACCTGATATGTTCTCGGGATATACGAGAGAGGACGTGTTCGAGCAGCAGCGTAGCCGCAAGAGTCGAACAATGTTGCTTCGTAATATGCTGGACCATTAGAAGAAAGGTCATCCTGGGAGCGAGTGGTATATGAAATCCTCACAAATGGATATAAGCGTGCTGGATATACGTGTGTACGAGGCAACGAGAAAAAGAATCGTTTATAGCCCGAACGATTTTTCATTCCTCGTGTCGGAGCATGTACCATTTTTTCTTTCTCTCTTTCTCCCATTCCGGCTTTACCGAAACGAGATTGTTCGGATATCGCCAGAGGGCTCCCACACACAAAAATACAAGAGTTCGTACACGCGATGTGGCGGCAGGGCAGGCTGATTGGATCGTAACGACATTGCGGACTATCAGGCCCCAAGATATAATACGATGAAGCGAAAACGTTTGAGAAAAGTTGAGCGAGATGGATAAAAAAAGGGAAAAACGTAAGGCGGAATATCACACGACGTCGGAGGCTCCGATGACGAAGCTCGGACAATTTGTCAGAGCTGCAAGACTAACGAACCCTTCGCGCCCGTTATCCTGCCCTACAGCGAAGAGAAACGATTCCACTCGAAAAAGAATCGAGGTGATGGCTCCTCTCATCTCTCCCCCTTTATATATACATCACGAATTCATCTACGTGTATACATATACGCGTAGCGAGATGCTCTCTCCGCTCTTGTGTGTCCTACAAAAATACTCTTCAACATCCGAAAACCATGAGCACACCGGAGAGCTTGAAAGATGAGCCTCTCTCGATCAGCAAACGTGCGCAAAGTGCGCGCGCGTGCGCGCGGGTAGAGAATGATCGACGTGCGAGAGAAAAAGAAGCGAAAATCCTCGCCCGGCTAGCTAATGAACCCATTCATTGCCGAGGGACTTTTTCACCGACCGAGAGAATGAGGAGAAGAAAAAAATTGCAGGTCCTATTCAGGGCTTTTCTTTCTTCCATTATTTCTATCCTCGCACCTTTCTCGAGCGTTTTATATATACGCCGAGTTTTCGGAAGATCGGGCAGGTACACCATTGTCCAAGCTCTCTTCCCCCTCCCTTGATTTCTGCACTTTCGCACACTCCTCCTTTGTGGGGGCCGAACAATGCGGAAAAATGAGTGGGGTGCGCCATCGCACCGCACGCAGTTCAAAGAGAGCGCGCAATCCACCTGGGATTTGCATAGTTTTTAGCATTTCGACCGTTCCCCCTTAACAGTTTAACTTTAAGGGGTGCAGTACTCTCTCGCGACAAAAGGCAAGTTCTACATCACTTTTACGACGCCGGGGAACGACTCATCGGAGCGAGAGAGATCTTCGCTCCGCTGGTCGCTTCACATCCGCACCTTTTACCTGCCATCTCACACGGTGCGTTGCGGCACGGCGAAACGGAGCACCGGCAAACCAGGCACGCGCGTACCAATAGTTTGAGCCGTGCAATGTATTGAAATAGAGAAGGGATCGCCCGTACCGTTACAAAGAAATTTTAATAAGCTCGGCCAAAGGCATTTCTCGCTCGCGACTCGACAATGGAGCAGTTTGGAAAGCCGCTCATTATTAGCTCCAACTTATATGTATATTCGTGTGCGTGTGGATGTGCGTTGCATATAAGGCTCTGAGGGAATTCCTTGCAGCATTTAAAACTCTTTGACGATGAATTCCTCCCCACTTTTCTTGCCTGAAACATTTTTTTCTCCTCAAAATTCCTCTCAACTCGTACAAATATATGCAAAGAATTCTCTGTCGAACTCAATAAACGCCACGGAAATATTACTTTTTACAACTATCCCACCTTTGGACACAGTCGCTAGCGTGAAAAGGACGCTGATAAATGTGTTTTCGTCAAACATTAAAAGAATAAAACCAGACTTTCAGAGGACAGAAAAGAATATTAAAGGGGTTCCTTTACAATGCACAATAATATTAATTGGGATAAAATTGTACGGTGTTGGAGCTCCGGAAAAGTTTATATCGCGAAGAAAATTTATCACAGATAAAAAAAAAAAACATTACCTCACCGAACTTTTAAAAAAGAAAAGATGAAAAAACTTTAGTTTTTGACGTGTCGAAAGCGGATGTGAGTCGTCTGACTTTGGACTGCTGGTAACAGCTGATTGAACTTCGGGCAAATTTGGGAATCGTGGGAATGTCGTCAAATTTATTTTTGAGACTGGCTCACGTACTTTTATTCGTCCAGTAACTACGCTTTTCCTTAATGAATTAACCACTCCTTTCTCTCGGTGTCATTACACCGATATATAAAATTTCTTTCGCAAAATAAAAATGTTACTTAGGCTAAGTGTATTTAAAGTGTCACCGTTGCCGACTCAATCATTAACTGGTCAAGTTGAAGTGTAAATTTGATCTTTTATGATATTTTTCAAGCATTTCATTACGTTCATGTGATAAAAATATTCTCAATGTGAGTATTTTATTAATTTTATTAATAACTTGAATTTAATCAATATTAAGTAGTTGCTTACTTGACTAGTCATAGAACGGCTGGACTACTTTGAAAGCCCGAGGCGAGTTGTGTGGGATCGAGGGCGCCGTCGAGTTACGAAAGCCGAAGAAAATCACAAAATCCTTCATACCGGGTTATTAATCTCACCTTAACAAGTTCGTTAGCGCAAAGTGGCAGGTGGAATCTTTCCATTTATGTATCCTACTGGATTTAAAAGCGACCATTGAAAAATTTACACTCTCCTGGTCCCATATGCATACGCGTGATAATCTACATACGAAAATATATGCAAAAAAAATAAAAGGTGGGCATGGGCGCGCGTGTGTCAACGTTGGGTGTCGTCCCTCTGTATTAACTCTCGTGTCTTTCGGTGCTGGGCTTTCTAAATGGAAAAAAGATGGGGATTCTTCTCGCGAGAGGCGAAGATTATGAGAATGAAATGCCGCTTTTAAGACGGCAAATGAATGAACGTAAGAGACGCCTTGTAGGGGAGAGCAAAACTCCACGTATTTCTATATATATTTGTATATACGTTGATATACATACGAGTAGTATTATATTCGAAAAATCTCGCGTTGCCTTAGCTGCTCGGCACTCTCCGAAGAAGGCAGGCGTGGAGTTGCTCGCGCGAGTAAATGAGGCATTCATTAGCGCCGATTAAGATGCTCAAGCCGCGTTGCTCCGCGCTTTCTCTCTCTCTCTCTCTTTTCCTCGCTGGCTCTCTCGCCTCGTTGATGACGACGACGACGACGACAACAACTCTGGACCAAGTCGAAAAGGCGTCACACCTCCGAAGAGTCGAACGTGACCGTCGGCTCATTTACTTCGCGCTAAAGAATAAATTTCACACAGCTGCTCTCGAACATGGTATCTGCATCAATTTGGCGAGCTTTAACGCTCCTTTCTCTTCTTTTTTTACCAAATTTATATATCTAAGTGTATGTTTATGCGAGTGAATTTTTTCTTTTGCGAGGGAGTTGGCGCTCGTGGGATTCCCGCTTATCCGATGTATAATGCCGAGAAGTGCGTGAAAACGATCGCATATTCAATCCCGATACTAATCTCGACGACCTCTCTCTTTCTCTCCCCCGAAAAGGAGAAAAGAGAGAGAGAGAGAGAGAGAGAGGATTATCGCGTACTTTCAATAACAACTGAAGACGCAGGTGCGAACGAAAACTGATAAAAATGCAAATGAAGCGAAAAAAATAACGGCGCTGCAATTAATAAAAATGCGTACGTGTCACGGGGAGGATCGTGACGAAAGTTTTCTCACGCGCTTCGCCAAATTTCAAATTACTATTCCATTAATCTTGTGTTAAACGCTCTGCGTATGACGATATTAAAAGTTCAAAAGCGCCCCCCCCCCGATACAAGCTCCCAGCGAGAAAAAAAAATTTCATCCTCGTAACAGCGTGTCACTAACAACCGCGCATACGTCGCGGTGCACCCTCTGCATCGTATATCGATTCTCGCGATGCAAATCTCCTCCTCAAAGCCGAAGACCTCCTCGTGTACGAGGAGAACGTTTCGCCACGCCGGGCCGTATTCTATCGGTGTCCCTGAATTCGTGATGAACGAGCATATCTCGCTTGCATTCGTAATGATCGGAAGCACACGCACACACAAGATCCATTTCACTCTGACCATGTTCGCAAACACTTGGCATCCTTTCTTGCATGTCTCACGAAAAAATTGAACGAGGCATCGGGCGCACTCTCAACCCTGCGTGTATGTATACGCCCGGACTTCTGGCGAGCGATTTTCAGGCACGTAATAAGTCGATAATAACAGTAATGGTGGCGATAAGCGGTGGACTAAACGCCCCTAAACGAGGTCTAATTGCACGGCCTCACCCACCACGAGACTCTCCCCGGCCTAAATGTATATTAAGGCCCTTTTATACAGCAAACGCTGCTTCTTTTACTCCCGTACTTTTTCACGCCCCGCGCGCTCCACCATTCGACAACCGAACGAACATTTCGCTTACAAAATGTATATCCCCCTCCCCCAACCACCGCGCTTTCGACTCAAGTTTCCCAACTACGCGCCCTCCAATATCTTATTAATTCGAGCACCTTCGGCAAATCGATGAAGTTCTCGTACTAGCTATACGAGCCCTTTATTCCCAACGAAACCTGCTCAAATCGAATTCCTCGCGCTCGTGTCTTTACTTTTTACCTTTTTATTCAGTCCATCCTCGTACACGCGATAAAACATATCGCCAAGTGGCTGATTATAGAAATCAACCGGCCGTTTCTTACCGTGAAAAAACACCGATTTCGGGACGAGAAATCCTGCGCTCTTCGAGGCTCGGAGCATATTTGAATTCCTGATCCTTCGTCAATGCCACTATAAAAAACAACCGTTTAGAACTAATAATTGCATGGATCGAAGAATTGAAATCGAACGTACGATCGAGTACAAACTCGGAGGGCGAAACCAACTTTCGGTAGATTTGTTTATCCGTTGCCATGGGCCCATCGATTCGGTGCTTATCCTGGCTGAAATAAACGTTCTTGATTCAAACTTTTTTATATATTTATATTTCCGATTTTATGTTGTTTTCGGCCTCTGCCTCGTAACTAAGAAAACAAAATGATTTTGAATGAATAATTTTGAAAAAATGATGACTAAAGCATCGTCAATTTTTCTTCGATATCAGAAGATTCAAAATTTTGCTAAATTCAAATTATTATAGACGATAAATGTTTTTAAAACGTGCCTAAAAATGATTATTTTTTCAGAAACTTTTGCTGCAATTTCGTCCAATCTATCGATAGTATCGAGGGCTCAAAATCTATCAGCTCGAATATTGACAAATGTCATTCGTCGATTCTCATGGGCGTGACGGTGAAAGGGAAAAAATGCACGTTCCAGTGTGCCAGAGGGCCGAGAGATGTACTCCACGAGCAATGTAATTACGATTATTTACCGGCGCCATAAAAAATGAGCAGAGAGAGTGTTATTTCAAGGAATTGTAGCGCTTGCATTATCGCAAAAAACACAAAAGTATTATTCTGCTCTGATTTTTACTTTTTTCTTTTTTCATTGCAGAAAAATAAATTCTGGTGAATCCGGGACGAAGAGCGTTTGGAGCAGCAGATTCGTAATTTACAAGATAAATTTGTAATTTCGACCGAAAAACAGCACCTACGAATTACAATGTGTTAACGTACGATTACGTGTCTAGTTTTTGCAACATCTGGTCTACCGTCTCGAAGACCTGGCAAAAAAGTGGTGAAAACAATTTCAGCTTCGTTTTTTATATGAAAATTGTATGCCTCCAGATAAAGGAGGTTTGAGCGTTATAGTTTCTCGATTGGTATTTCAACACCTGCCTATAAGAAGGCTGGAGAATTTCGGAGGAGGACACATTGTCGGAAGAGGCAAATTGGCCCTTGCCAAAATCACCTTCTATCGCCATAATACGACGGAGTGATCCTCGTGTCTAAACGAAAAATCGGAAATTACAAAGCAGTGAAAAAAAAATGAAAGAATTTTCATCCCCGATCCGCTTCGTTTTCAAAGCGTTCGCGAAGCGTCGAGGTTTTCGGGCCTGAGATAGGCCGAACCACCGGGCCTTATTATAAACGATTACCTGGTATTACTCGCGTATTTAGGGCTAAACACGCGGTTGTGATCGAGGTGCCCGTGTCTGGAATACGCAAACTTCGAGGAAAAAAGGAGCAAAGCCTTGGGGCCCTTCGACACGTTGCATCTAATTTTCTCTTGTTTGTCCCTTTTGCAGTCAACGTGGCCGTACCACCGCATTGACTGGACAATGATTAGGATATGTGAAACGAGCGTGAGATTACGAGCCATTGATTTTCAATTTAGTCTTGAACGCGCAAAAAGTGTTCACTATTATTTCAATTATGGTTCAACTGGTTTTATCGTGAGTAAAAAATTGAAAGAACAAGATGACGAATTTTTGTTCTTAGCCACTTCAAACTTGGGTTTTGAAATTCTTTAAGTTGTAATGTCAGATTGGAGAGAAATAATTAATTCGAAATTCTCATTTCCGATCGACTATTTAGCAGATTACGTGTTTTACCGTGAATATTCCTTCTTTGAATTCGTATTTACTCGAAAATACATATTTCGATAGTTTTCATTTCGAACGCAATTTTAACAGACCATACGAATGTCAAAAGTTCGTATTTTAAAATTCAAAATGGAGAGCAGTTGTTTTATAGACAGACCAGAATATAGAGTAACAAAAAATCGAAACGTAACTTAGAATAAAACTTAGATATGCGGAATAGCGATGGCTCGAAAAGGCGAAAGTCAAAATGGCCATGTTTGAAATCGGAGATTGTATTTTGAGCTCCGTTGCATTTCTTTATTTTGACCGTTCGACTTTATGGTGTTTCAGTATTTCAACCTCAATAATATTTAGTCCTTTCTTGTTATATTTTCGAAATTGTGAACATTCACAGTATTGCTGATTCTAGTAATTTATGCGAATTTTCGGAAAATCAATATTTTAGTCGTCGTTCTATAGGCGACTGTGACATTCCATTTTCGATGCGTAAACGTGCTTCGATCCTTGTGGTTTCTACTTTATTATTTTCGACGCTCAAAGCTCTAGTTGAATCGATCCTTCATCCCCACTTCAAACTTTTCAAGTAACCTCGAACCAGTTATCGTTATTTTTCTTACTCCTTATTCCGAATGTCCAGCCAGATCTAATAAGGAGCCGAAACTATCAAGAGTTCTCCAAGGCCAGATCAGATAAATTGTCCAAGTCATTCCCAAACATGAGACGCGAGTGACAAGAGAAAAAAAGCGAGACATTTTCTGTCCCGATGTAGCAGTCCGTGTCTATCGGTCACGATGAAAAATGACCAAGTCAGGCATTCGATCTTGAGGATTTTTCTTTCCTCGTACCTGTCGCACATGCTCTGAATCGTCACTCGAAATGGTCAAGGGGTGCGGGCCACGACAAACCCCCCTCCCCAGCTTCTCCTCGTTCCATTGAAAGTCAAAAATTTCTTGGGCGATCCTGAGAGCGAGACATTTAGTGAGGGGCCGACCAAGACGATGATCCAGTCTCGCATGACACGACGACAATATTATCGTCGATATTTCACTACCTTTTCGATAAAGATCGCCCGTCGCGGTCGCCGCTTTCCGGATCCCTTGGCTCGCAAAGGGTCACTTCGAGGGCGTGACTTTGGAGGAGAAAATTCCTGGGCCCTTTTCACCTGTTGGTCCATATCCCCGATCTCACTTAATTTCCCTTTTTTCTCATTTCACTTAGTGCATCTACGTGAATCTGATGCACCGATCGACCTAGACAATGAAAAATTTCTCTAGTAAATGAAGCAGAAGACAAATTCTTTCTATTTTGAGGCTTTCAGCTCTTTTTCTTCACTGTCTTTCAGGATATTCTATTGTATATTCTGGACAATGGATATGCGGGGTGAAAAGCCTCCGGGGAGTAGCGCAAGGTGCCGCATTGTCTCCATTGTCCACGAGCCCGAGTCTTTTTCCTTCGGCTCAGCGTGCGAACAATACTCTCTGGATTTGCACGACTTTTTCTTACCGAGAGCTTTCTGCGAAATCGACAATAGCGAGATTGCTTATTCGAGTGAATGAGCATTTGGAGCCACGAATCGGTTAATTTTCGACCGATAATTTGCCCATCGTCTTCAACGGATTGACAAAATCAACAGTTTCCAAGCCTATTCGATTATATTCAGTGACAAAATCACTTTCATTCGCTCAATTATAATTTTCTCGCTCCCTTCTTCCCGGCTCAAAGACCCCACGGGAGATAAAAGAGAAATTTGGCCGATTCTCGTGCCCCGTAAAGCGCACGGGACGAACTCTTCGTAAATAAAATAACCCTCATTAACGCTAAAAAAAATGAAACCTAATTAAATACTTGAGCCTTGTTTACGCGCGGTGCGTCTGCGACTTATCGCCTTGAGACTAATGTTTACGCGTGAGTAGTTGTTACGGAGTGTATTATATGTAGTGCGTATTATGCATTTTTCTCTAGACGTAGCCGGAGGAAAGAAAGTCTCGCGATCGAAATCGTCGGGAATAAACCAGACCGAGAGAGCAAGAAGAGAGAGAGAGAGAGAGAGAAGAAAAAATGGCCAGGTGCTGGCGAAGGTTCGTCCTCTCGTAAGAGTTGAAATTATACGTCAGTAATGGATTTGTTATAAACTATCGGTAAATCGTTTATCGATACGAGAGTGATGAGAGGAGCGTGCACGCGCAGTTGCGAGAAGATAATCCCAGTCATTTTGGCATGCAATTGTGTGTCGGGTATGGCGCGCGCGCATTGTGTGTGGTAAGCCTGCGTACACATATTTATAAAAGGCATAACGCTCTATGGATCTTTAGAAAAATATTGGAGAGTCGAGCTTTAGAATCCCGTGCAATTTCTTAGATTATTTAATGAGATAGGCTCGTCAGATGAAGCCGATATGAGGGGGCGATAAGGAAAAGGGGGTTTCTTATCACTTTCACGTCGCGTACATCAAGCTCGACATTTACAGTATAACTATACGACGGTTCGAACGTGTTCCACATTGCTGATCGCAGATCACCTGAAATATCAAGTCGAATCGTTAATTTTTTTGTTTTCTTGTGTTTTTTTTTCCGCAGACTCGTGAAAATCTGCAGTTTCTTTCTTCCCTCGTTCGCTTTACTGCCGCCGATCCTATTCCCCTTCAATAGTGACTAACAAGAGAACGAAATAAAAAGTAAAACGTTCGTAAAGTGGTAGTCGTTCCCGGACCGATAAAGGAGCAACAAATTGCAATTGCTCGCCACTATAATATATCGCAGTCAGAGACTCCTATGTTCATATATACATGTGCGCGGTTCGAACATAAAAGTAAAAGGACTCGCTTCTTTGGCTCGCGCGCGCGCTACTATCCATGGACCCGGACAGCAGCTGGTGGATACACTCGACGCTGTGGCGAAGGTCGCCCGATCCGGATTATATGGCCGAGAGTACAAGGGAGAACACCTCCCATATGCAAGTCACGCTAGCTTCGTAAAACTTTATATCGCTCCTTTTCTTCAAGCGCCAATTTTTCTCTTTTTTCCCCCGCGACAATCTCAACATTGTGATAATATCGAGTCTGCTTTCGCATCGCTCGAAAGAGCTTTGGAATTTTTCTTGGCTTCGGAAAAATGTTGGTTGTTGAGTGGCTCAAATGAAAAGTGGACTTCGCTGAGGTATCGGTCGTCGGAGACGTTCCGTACTGTGCGATTCTACGAGCTACCACAAAACTCGGCTCGAGTTTTGTGGCACCTGGGTGAAATAAAGTGGCCGCTCATTGATCAGATTTCTCTGTACGAGGGAAAAGACGAGAAGAAAGTTGAGAAAATCGCACGAGTGAGAAGTCGAGGAAAAAATGACGAAAGAATTTGATCTCGTGTGTCGTAAGAATGTTGTTAGCTTTATAAACATAACGCAGCCCGGCGTTAAATTCCGTAATCGTTAAATTAGCCTCAGGAAAATCATCAGAGAACCATAAGCGCGTAATAAACGTTAAATTTTTTCATAAATAATAATCGTACCAGGAAAATCAAGATCTCAGGCAGGCACGAGCGAGCGAGAGGATCATCGAAGACCATTTTTTCCACGGTGAATGGGATAGTTGCGTGTCGGAATGCGTGCATGCGCGCGCGCTCTCATCTCAAAGCCCATTTTGCGACGCTCAATGCACGCTATGGACATTAACGCAATTAGATCTACGTAATGACCACTTAGGACGATATTTAATATGCTTCGCTGCTGTTGATGCTCGCACGGCGTGTGTGTGCACGTGAGCGTCGCTACGGTGTGGTCGCGACACATAACGAACTCGCCGTGCCTTTTTTCCTCTGGTTTAATGATTTTGTCGTTGCGGATATTAGCGATCCGTTGAATCAAGACTCCGTACCGACTCGAGCCCGGATACGAAATTTTTCAAGAGCATCTTTTCCCCTGGGAAGAATTTTTTAAAATTTATAAATTAGCATCATTGGAGGTTACGAACGGATGGTGTGAATATTTCTACACGAGTTCAGAGCCGGTTATGACGATCGGATCAAAATGAATCTGAGGAGCTCTTTATTGAGCGGTAATTGTACGATGAATAACGAATTATCGACGTCCATATAGTAAAATGGCATGCTGAGACGTGCTCGTTACCCGATTCTAAAGCTCGTGATGAATATTCCGAATGAAATTTCCAAAGGAAGTGCAGGCTGTGATGTCACGAGCAGCAAATGGATTGGGCAATTCGCTTGTTAAGTACGCGTCAATTAAAATATCTCAAGCTCTCGAAAATCTCTTGGGATCCGCCGAAAGGATGAAACAGTAGACGAGTACCGTCAGAAAGCTCATTCATCTCTTTTTTCTCAAGCACCAAAGGAGTCGGATTTATGCTGGAACAAAAACTGGAGATTTAGTAGCGTTTTTTTCTCGAAGGACGAGAGTGAGCCGGGAATTTGAACAAAAGAGAATCATTCTTGAAAATGACGTATCGTTCCGGTCACCCTGCAAGAGAAAGAGTGAGCAGAGATCGGGCTCGCAGCTCGGCCGTATAATAACGAAATTTATTTCTATGTGAAACCGTGCAAGCGCTCTAGTGTCTCTCGTAACTAGGCAATCATAGGCTTTTCTCACGGGGCTTCAAAGCCTCCCAAGAATCACACATTTCGAATTAATAATATCGGCGAGATGAAAAGAAATTCTGCCGGCGTTAGACCTCGGGCGAAGCTCTCTGAAGAAATTTGATGCTGCGTGTTAGTCCGAGGTGTGGGCGAGCGAGAGAGGAAGAAAGAGGAGCTGTAAGAGGCGCGGATCCACCGTAATTAAAGTAGCCTGCCACTAATGACGAGGCGATGAGCTCCGAGTATATACACGCATAGAGTGAACCCTTAAACTGCGACTTTAGTCGTATTGTGAGCGCCATGTATGCGCACATAATATCGTCCGTATTATCCTGCTTCGGTGAGCTCTAATCTCTGCAGCTCTCCGCATATTAACCCGAATGACTCGCTTCCAATTTTTTTCCTCAATGTTCCATCTTATTATTCCACGCAGACGCGACCCTCCTACCCCGTACCGCGGTAATTAGTTCCTAATTATTTTGAGGATGAGTCCAGCATTATTTCGGATCGAGTATAACGAAAGGGAGACTCGACCGAGGGGCGGAGGAACGCACGACCGATTTTTCGAGATAATCCTTCGTGTCATAACGGCCGTTCCGCGATCAGTGTTTTCGCAGAGTTATGCAACGCGCTCGCATTCGAAAGGAGACCTGCGTGCAACGAAGACGGTATTCGGACGGATTCGTGCACACGGGAACCAAGATGTCAAGACTCGTCTTGCTCTCTTTCTATCTCCCGAAGACGAGAAGGGCATGGCACGATCTTCTTTTTTCTCAATCAAGCGAATTTGCTCAGCAAGCAGCTTTGGCTTTATGAATGTGCGTTGGTGGGACTCGTATATACTCATGCAGGAGGGAAACGCGTGCGTTCGGATTTGCCCCCTCCCTCCATCCCTTTCTGTATCTTTCTCTCTCTCTCTCTCTTTCTTCGCATGCTCCTCTCCACAGCTGCTCATAATCCTGAGGAAAGAAGAAGGGAGGTATGCGTCGTATTCTTCTTCTCACTGCTGCGGTGAAAGAGCACAAAATCTTATCGCAGCTCCATCAGCGATCGGAACGAACGATATTTCTAACAGGGGCCCGCGAGAGCCTCTAGTCGGGCCCGTACACCCCGTAAGATCTCTCCGGAAGATAAGACGTCTGCGGTGTCCGCGAGGCCCACACCGGGGGGCCCAACAGATTCCCCCCAGCAGCATTGTGTTTACGTCTTGTGCGTGAGTCTCTCGCCTCACCGATGATCCCTTGCTAGTAATCTTTGTACACAGTCCTCTCTTACGGTCACGCGACGCACACACTCCTCTCAGACAAGCGACCATTCGCCTTCAATCCCATTTTTTCAAATTTCAGACCCAGACCGTTCCTCGCCTTCATTTTCCAATGGGAATGACACGGCTTGTCAAAAATTCGACACATTTAAGGCACACTGACCATTCACCGGACTATTGATCTTCCCCAATCCTGTGCAGACCCGATCGATAATATCGTGTTTATGAATTACTCAATCGTTTGACTGTTCTTTATCGTTGTATTGAAATTTAAATTCCGTTCGCTCCAATCTCCAACGGTTTTGAGAAAAGAATAATGTCAAATTTATTATCGATGGAGGATTTATTATCATTTGTAGGGAAATTAAAAAAATAAGGATTTACTACGTCGCAGCTCAATGTCGATCGTCGTTTTATTGATGGAAATCATTTTTTATTATCAAATGCATTTTGGAATCAATAATATTTTGGAAAAAATTAACACGAGGAAAGATACATTTGAAATCCAAAATAAAAACGATTTCCTTGGTTTGAAGGTTTACTAGAACGGTATTTTTTAAAAAAATAATCCGAAAAATATTACCGATCAATTATTTTCCGATCGCTCATAGGACTTGATGAATAACTCATGAGACGTTCTTTGGAACATCCTCCTAAAATTTGCCTATGTTGGTAAATATTTTGAGGAAGATTTCGAATCTTTAGTGGACTCGTATCCCGACCAAAACCACCAAGAACTCTGCAACTTTTATTTCCTTCGAATTTCAAGACTGTTTGCTGTCAGACAAAAAATTCATGAACGTTGTTGCAGCATGCTTTAACCAAAGAATGCTGAATACCATCGAATCGGGCAACCGGAAGTCCCGAAACATTCAATTCTCATTAAGCATCTACTTATCCTTCGCCTACGATCCATCAGTTCGATCCCTTCGAAGAAGAAGTCACATCGTAGATAAAAATGCTTTCACCCATTACTGAAATTCGTTGTCGATCGTTATGGGAATTGAATTTGATGCCTCAGATACGGAGCATTGAACAATTGACCGGAACCGTTTGCAAGCCAATTTTGCATGCCCAAATCAGAGGCTCTCAATCCCACAACTTTTTCAATAGCTTTTGCTTCAATTTTTTGTATAATCCCCTATTTTGAATTTCAATGAAATCATTTCGATCGAAATCATGTATTTGGCGAACGCGTTCGATACCGGGTGCGTAAATGTGCTCTAAAAAGTCCTGTTTTCGGTCGGCGTCCATTCGTTTTTCATCTGAAGATGTTGGATCTTTGAAAAGCTTTCCTAAAAGCTTGTTTTAATGGTACTTATTCAAAGAGCCCAAGAGAGGCTACTTGGGAAATGAGCAGCTTGTAAATTATCGAGAAATCTCTTGAAGCGATTACAATAATATCTGATTCAAAGGTAAGTACAATGTCAACGTTTCTGTTAGAATGATACCCGTACTCTCATTGCTCATTTCTCAATGCAACAAGAAAAAATCTCGGAGATTGCTATCTGAAAAAAATAGCACGACGATAGTTTTTCTCCAGAGTGAAAGACGAGCGTTCGTGCGAACGATCGATCGTCGGATAACGCGGAGGTTGTTTATCCGACACCATTCGTACATGTACGTTTTTTTTTCTCGTTTTCGAACGCACTGGTCTCATTGACGTAACAGCATCTTCGAGATCAGCGATATGGGGAAGAAAAATCGTTACTGGATTATTTCGAAGCACTCGGTGTATCCTCGCACGCAGGCTCAGACGAATCATCGTAACAGTTTCTTCGTTCCGAGACGAATTTCCAAGGACGAAAATAAAGGAGTTTGACGTGACACACTGAACTGCCAAAATTTCGTTAATTTTTGAAAAACCTTTTGAGACCCAGTGCCATGTGAGCTGGAAATTCAACGAGGGATAATTTCGTGGTACTTTTCAGCGTTTCGTTATTCTAAAAATCACGTGATTCCAATGAGCGTTTGTTACGAAGTCGATTTCGAGAGGGGTGGAGGCCATGCACACAAAAAATCGAGAGCCCGGAAGTCCCGGACAAAGTGGCCTATGGCGAAGCTAGACCGCGCAAATAAGAAGCAGAAGGCGAGAAACATGAGTCAACAAACGAGGGACAGAGAGAGAGTTTGAGAAATGCCATTCATTTTATTGGTGAGAAGGATAATTAAATTTAGTATAACGATCGGTAAAGACGCTCGTAAAAAAATGGCCACCCCTAACCACCGTGCACACGTCGTCCGAGGCGAGTAAGCGTTAATAATTCCAGGGAGTCGCAAGATTCGAGCCTCGTACCAGATTTATGTGTGTATAGAGTTATACCCTGTAAGACGCAATTTAGAGAGTGATAGAGTTTACGATGGGCCATTAAAACGTCGAATTGGTGACAAGGCTCGCACAGTTTCCGCGGCTCGTAGCCGGGGAAATTTTGGTTGCTATCTGTACATTTTGAGTCGGTGTTACGCGTTGGAGATTCCACGATCGTAAAACTATCCTGCAAACGTTAAAGGACGGAAGAATCTCTCGTAAACGAACCCTGCGAGGCGATGGCAATGCTCTGCTTCGGATTCGAAGCTCTTATCGGTCACGTGTGTTCGTGCGACATTCATAAAAGCCGAGAACTTAATTGCGACCAAATGAAATTACAACCGAATGAGAAGAAAAAATATTATATTTTATCGCTCCACCGCTTTAACGCGCGCACCGATCTGGAAACTGTTTTTCCAATACTCTCGTAAACTTTGAAAATTCCCCCCAACCGAGCATATCGTTAAACCGAGTCCGGACGACCGGGACGCGAGGGTGCGAGGTGTCTCGAAAACAAATGTCATCATCAGCAGCGGGTAACTCTCGGCACGCTGGAAAAATAAGGTGCATAATCTTGCGTGAAGAACACGAACAAGACGTTGACGACAAGCTCACAAATAGAATCTTTCCAGTGGGTGCTATAAAAGAGCTTCTCGGTCCCAGGGAAATGGGCACGGAATTTAACAAAGTGTATTTCCGGTTTTTTTCTTTTTTTCTTTTTTTTTTTTTTTTTTTAAATGTGAAACATTCAACCTGCAAGGGCTGTCTTTGTCATCAAACTTTCGTCCTCCATCGCTCCTTGGCAAAAACATGGAGCCATAATCCACCGTGGGCTTTCCCGTGCTCCGTATCGCCAACGATCTCAATCCCTCTTGGTCGCGCGCGCGATTCTCGTGCCAGGACCAAAAAGATCTTAGATAAAGTGTTTGTGTGCGTGTGAGAGCGAGTGAGAGAGCGCGATCGACATTCGCCGGCACTCGCCAAAAGGAAATCTCCTGAGCTCTTGTCGTGTTTCGTTTGAGAAAATACGTTCAGTCGTGAATAGAATGTATTATTGGTCGGTGCATGTAAACACTTATTTATGAAAATATACTCAGGTATATAGTGGAACACGATGGGGGAATGTCGGGCTATTGCTGAACAAAAATTCGCTCGGGAATAGAAGAAATGGAGAAATATCGTCACTTTAAATCAGATTTGAATAAGAAATGTGTGCTATTTTCGAAGTGAAAAAATCTGTGGCACATTCTTTTATCGCTGAAAAAACTGTGATCGCAATGTCGACAAAAAAGGCGATTCGTACGGATGAGAGATAACGAACTTGAATGCAAATCGTGAAATGGCTGAAGCGAAGTATTAAATTTGATTCCGCGCGCAATAGAATTTCGGAAATGCCGAAGTCACCTTTCGTCCGGATACGACAAACTTTCAGTCGCAATGTCCGAATTATTTGTTGAGCGAGAAATTCGATTACTGAAAGTTTCGCCGGTCCGAATGGGCATGAGAATTATATCGATACACAAGTTTATGTACGTACTCTGCAAATATATTCGCATTGACAATGACGAATGGGATTGCAAGAGCAATAAATTCGTTGGTGAATCGGGAGAAGTTGAGAATTTAAAAAGAAATATGAAGCTTGAAATCGATAAAAGTCAGACCACTTTTCGATATATATTCGTTTATACAGAAAGTGACAGGAAGTCAGAACGAAAGAGAAAGAAATACACAGAAATAAAAACGGTCGCTGCTCTTCTTAACCGGATCATATGGGATTTATTTGTTTTGGGGTGATGCAAAAGAAATCGATATTTTTTTTCTCGGAGCTCCAACGGAATTGGTTAGCACATAAAAAAAAGTAATTTTCCCAAAATTTCAGATTTTAAAAAAAATTTAGACAGTGCTCAAGCCACTTTTCGATATTTCTCTGTTTTTTTCTCAAAAATCGCGAAGCAAACATTTTTCTTTGCTCTCAAAGCAGAAAGTGTTTGTGTATAAATCTAATAAAATTTGTATCACTCTCAAAAAAATTTAAAAGCTACCTCGAAATTTTTTTTCTTTTTTCTGTATATTTAGCTATAACCTATGAGATTAAAAAACTTGTGGCTACCGATAACTATTCTTGTCGTCCTTCCAAAAGAAGGGGTGAATGTACTTTGGGTTTGACAATGTACTTGAGAATGTAGTTTTTTGAGAGTGACAAAATATCAATAGATTATGATTATTTCATGACGCAGTAACACAGAAATTTTGAGAAAATTCATTTTCTTGGTGTGCTAACGACTTCCGTTGGAGCTCCGAGAAAAAAAATATCGATTTTTTGCATCACCCTAATTTATATAGGGTAATGTGGGGCAAAATGGACTCGCTCCGAGAAAAAAAATGCTCAAATGACAATTTAAACTAATTTTCACACATGTACAATCAAATTGGAAGAAATTTGAATTTTTGAAAAAAAAATGAAAAAATACAATTTTTCAAGTGCCCACTTTGCCCCGGGTGTCCACTTTGCCCCACATTCCCATATTCGTTGTCCTCTGAAGATTGGATTTACTGTGTAACATCCAAAAAATGGGCACACACCTTGTGTACAAGTGTTGAAGACGAAGATGCCAGCTATGAGTGCGATTTTTGTAAAAAATGAATAAAAAACCTTTTTTCCTTATTCGTACTTTGATTACTATTGTGGTTTTTAAAAATAAGTCAAAAAGGGAATAAATAGTGAGAAAGTAGTTTGGGATCTATTTCGCTCTGAAACTTGAATTTTTTGGGGATGTCACCGTGGAATTCAACAATTTACCATGATTTATGGTCAGGACATGATTTGGAACCGAAAAAAAAATTTTATGCATTTTAGGAAATTTTAGTTTCGGGAAAGTCCATTTTGCCCCGGAATTCAACTTTATGGGGCAAAACGGACACAGTGTCCATTTTGCCCCCATGTGTCCATTTTGCCCCATATTACCCTACTACTTTTATAAATGTAGGAAAAACTGTATGAAATCGTGAAGCAGATATAATAATGCGCATTAGAATAACGAAACGTCGTTTTTTCCGTGGTAAAAAAACCGATAATTGTGAGAAAATTTATTTCGTCAAGAACACTAAAACAGTTTTTTCCCGTATATCCTCGAGAACAGTTCAAATGAGTTCTAATCGTAGAAGCCACTGAAGTGAAATTACGCAAACAATGACATCATGAATAATTCGCCATTTTGAAAATTAGTTATGCCACGTTTTTGATCACCTTGCTGAAGATTCATAAAATATCGATAAAAATTCAAATTTTTGGGGGTATGAGTGTGTTAATGTCTCTTAATGAATTGATCACGTCACCAGCTAGCAATCAGAGAACGTCTGGATCACGTAGCTGCTCGAAATGTGTTTCGTATTCAGAGAAGCTCAATACTAATTTCGAATCGGTTTAATTTTTATTGAATTGGGTTTTCTATTGGGTTAATGATACGTCGTTAATGTTCGATCGAGATACCAAAAATTGCATCAGTCACCACCCTGTCACCGGTATATAAGCTTCGTCGAATGTATCTGATGCTCGTTAATCTTTAAAGGAGTAGTCGGAGGACGACGAAATGATAAAACTGAGCGTCTTATTGGTCATCGTAACCGTTATTGCGGTAAGCATTTTGCAGAATATAGCTTAGTATAACGTTTAATATGAAAAATGATAATCATTTGAAAGATATTGAATGATTTGAGTGGGAAAACGATGTTTGAAGGTTCCGGAATTCGTTGAGGGCTATTTGTTTAATGACGAAATGAAAAAGACGGTTTTGACATGTTGATAAAATCTCCGAAACTATTATCGTTTCGTACGTATCGTACGAATTTTGAGATTTTTAGTGGAACTATTTTTTTTTTGCAAAAAACCATGAAAAAACGTGCTTTTTCGTAGTTTTTGGAAAAATGGCGGGTAGTTTGTCATTTTTGAAAAAATAAAAAAATCGTATGATATGTGCTGTAACCATTTACCTATTGAATTTAAAATCCATTTTTTTTCTCTGTCAACAATTCCAGAGATTTTATCAACAGCGCACATCTCATTTTTTTTGGATTTATCTTCTCCCCCATTTTTCTGTACTAAAACTGAGTAAAATAAAAATAATAATTTTTTTCGTGTATTTTAAGAGTGTATTTTTTACGCCAATACTTTTTATTATTCTTATATTATTATTATAATTAGAGTACAGCCCTTAATAAAAATTTTGATAAAAGCTATTTAATTAAATGAGAACATAGTAAATTCGGCTGTATTTTTATGAAATGGTAAATAATTAATTCAACAAGAGAACAGTTGAATCCGCTATATTTTCAACTAAATTGGTTTCGTCCAATGAACAAAATTTGTTTCTTTTTGTTCATATCAACAGCCGATTTGGAGCAACGAATACATCTATTCACTGATGACATTACTGATAAATCAATATATTTATAGGTTGTTCATGGATGGTATGAAACAAAACGCTCTATAACGAGCGATACCTGCGTTAGAAGTATTCATTGGATCAAATATTCATTCGATCCTACGAAACATTTTTTTAACCATATTTCACGGAAGCAAAAATCTCTGGTAAGTCAGCTTGAATTTTGTATTGAATAAAGCAACTATAATTACTAACTAATTTCCGATTATTCATCAGACGAACTCGGATGTACAAAAAACACTGGGAGAAATCAAAAATTGTATGAGGAACGAACTTTCGGCTCTCATTGCTACAGCAGAGCAAATACAACCGGTGAAAATGTATTACCATGAAATTCGAGAATTTTTTTTTTCGGACGAGCTCATAGCTTGCCCTCAAGAGGTATACGAAATATCTCTCGTATTTCAATCATTCTATTCGCCCTCTCTAAAAAATTCATTACCAAGTTAAATACCATGTCAATGAGTTTCATTTCGTGTTTCACCAGATTGCGTACAAAGTAGCAAGGATTTGTTACTCCAGTTTCGAAGAAGTTACGGCCTTCGCGATCAATTACGGAAATCATCAGAGGCATCCTGAATTGGGCAAGAGTAACTACAGTGTAGAAAATTTCTGTATGACAATTAAAACATTTGTATAGGAAGTTCTTACGCGGACACGGTGTGGGAAATTTCAGATACGATTTTTGAAATCCAAACTGGGTATTGTGCCAGTAAAAGTGAAGCCCATGAAAATTACTATACTTGTGTATATGAAAATGAATGCACATGCGATGGAATTTTCACTTTTATGTATATAAACATGAAAAGTTATTTGCTAATATTAATATACTATTGTATATTAAATTTAATATACACACGCTTAACTTTAATTATCAAATCTATATTCTCCTATATTTTTGTTGTTGATGAATAGCTAAAGATACATCGAAAAAAATATTATTTTATCAATTGATAAATTATTTTTCACTACCCGTGATGGTCATCACAGTTTCTGGTACCTCTAGAATCATTTTATTCGAAGAAAAATTCCTACCTACATGGGGGATTCGTCCGATCTACCTACCTACCTACATATTACTAACTACGCACGCTACCAACTACACTACCATGACATTGATAGATGTAAAGCCAAAAAGGCATTATATAAGTTTTGTGACATAAGAGCATGGATCAGTCGACTAACCTCACCTCGAATTTTCGAAATGAAAATTCTCCGCTGTCGTTTGACTCTGTCAGCGGACACGGAAAGATGGCAAAAATACGCTGACAGGGGCTTTTTTTTATTGATCGAACTGTGTCGAACATATTCAATTTCGAAAATTGCAGCTATCTCTCTCGCACTCACGGTGGTGAGATAGCGATTGCTCCATCACCTTAACTCTTTTAGTCAGCAATGTTTCGTCTGCACCGATTTTTATAAAAATTGGTATCCGAAAGTTTTTGGGGTCGCTAACTACGAATCCGATTACAGATTTTCAAAATTTTCTAAATTAAAAATGGTGGATTTAATGACAGACTACTTGTTTGAAAATCGATCCAATTGGCCTGAAATTTGTTACTTTTACGGGGTCACTATTCATAAATCTGGTATAGATAGTTTTTTATTAAAAAAAAAAAAAACAAACAAACAAATTTAAAAAAAAAATTGGATCAGTGTTCTGTATTCTGCTCTCCGTGGATGATCTTGGGAACTACGAATTTGTATGCAAATTGGAGTAAAAATTGACAGGATTTGTAATTATCAATAACAAAAACGCTAGAGTAATTATTTTTGTGGGCATAGATTCACTTTCTTCTTTTTTTGACCGCCATTTAGAATATTCAGAAAACTAGCATCGAATTCATAATTATGCAGCATCCTCGGAAACTCCCAAGTATTTATTGTTATGAGCGTAGATCCATTTTTGAAGTTACGAATTTTGAAAATTTGACATCGAGTTCAGAAATCGACGAAAATTGCGTTACTATAAAAAAAGTCGGGACTGAAAGGATTAAAAACTTGATTACGAATCCGGCATTAGATTTTTAAAATTCGAAATGACGGTATCAATATGGTGGCAGTCAAATTCTGAAATCTCCTCAATATTTTTAAAACTCTGAACTTAGGGGTTTGCGGTGTAACTAATTACAAAAAAAATGTATGGCAAATCTATTGAAGAGTTCATAATATAATTTTCGACCGTGTATATTAATTTTTGTTTCTTATTCTCGTTTAGCATTTTTGAAAGATCATTGTTGGAACCACAAATCATGCATATCCTGAAATTCAACTTCATATGTATATCATTTCCCAAACACGTGCATATAAATTTCAAAGTTGTACTGTATTTTCAATGTTTCGTTTCCGACAGGTGGATTCATATACAAATGTTGTAATTTCCAATTGACAATATGGGATATTACATCACTAGTTCGAAAAATTCTCAAACCCGTTTTGAATATTGAATATTATGTATTGTAAATTTCATAACATTTTTTACAGTGATAAAACTTGAAAACCTTCGTTACAAACATTGATTCTATTGTCACGTGATTGCCGGAGATGAAAAAGTCTCACTCCTCCAAATTTTTCTCCCAATAAAATGGTGTACGCTTTTTACTCAATTTCCACAAGCACGCACGATTTCTTCTTCACATATCTTCAGACCGAGTGCACCATCGCCACATGTGTGATGTCGCTGACACCACATTTTGACTCTGGACGATTGTAAACGTTTTGATTATCGAATGAAGAATTGAAGCCGTATCGTATTATTGACGCGACACAGAAATCTATTTCGTATTTGAGGCTTGCAATACGAAAATTAAAATACCTCGAAATCAGTCCCTCAACGTATCTATGGGTTTTGAAACTCCGTGTACGAATGTCAACGCGCGCAAGATGCACGATCTCACGGAAGATTGTGCGAAATTCATCGGTTTCCAATGGAGCTTCAGCAACGATGGAGAGCGAGAGAAAAAAGGGGAGTAAAAAACTGGTTCGCTTGCCAACCGGATCATATTTGAATTCATCTGTATTCTCGCGAATAAGAACTTGACTAGGGATACAGTTATATGGAGTGTGGCTCACGAATGATGGAAAAACCTCGGGGAATTGCGAACAGCAAAAATACTTTTTCGTGGCACATGACAAAGTGCATTGCTCGAGATTTAAAGTGTCTCTTTCTCCGTCTGCGAGCCTTGCGGTCTCTCGAATCTTTGAAATATCAATATTTCATGTCAGCAATAAACGAGAGTGATGACGGGGAAAGAATTGAAAAAAGTTGACGTGCTGGACATTTAAAGAGTCGGTGCGACGAGTGAGACGAAATAAAAATTCTTGCTTCGCAAGCAAACGTCATTTTTTCGGCTCCCGTGAAACTTTGAGCTCGAAGCAGATTTGCATTTAAAAACATGCGCGCGATTCTCGTGTTCGGCCTCTCTCGCGGCATCCTTTACCGTCTCGTGCTTTGCTTCCCGGAATTACATACATTATGCGAAACGGACTCACGCATTTTGACCATTTCCGCCATCCGCACTTTCAATTTTTCCTACCGCAGACACTTTCTCGAGCATTTCCGCTCAGCGCAGCACTAAAACGCCGCGCGGCAGCCCTTTAATCACCGATCGTAATGACACACTCTTCGCGACTTTTCGGTTTTTCATCTCTCCCAGTTTCTTCATCCCCGACCAAGCGTCAACGGGTGATTTTTTCTTCAATTTTTTTCAAACGCTCAGTATTCATCCGTTCGATAAATACAATGAGAATAAAAATTCCCTCGAATACGTGCTTAAACCGCGTACAAAATAATGAAAAAATCCAATAAAAGGCTCTCGTTGTTCTCGATCAAAAAACCGAATTCAATGTATCGTCGCATTCCAATGGCTCAGCATTAAGGACGTGCTGCTGGGTTCGAAAGAAGTAGAAATTTCGTTGGAGTTAACGAAAAGTGATAAACTCG
The DNA here is from genome assembly GCF_019457755.1 of Venturia canescens. Classification (NCBI taxonomy): domain Eukaryota; kingdom Metazoa; phylum Arthropoda; class Insecta; order Hymenoptera; family Ichneumonidae; genus Venturia; species Venturia canescens. The sequence continues at coordinate 8,905,644 of NC_057423.1, read as the reverse complement.
AAGCTTGGCAAAAGCCAAGGACTGGAGCTGGTCGCAAGAAATCAAAAAGTCCTCTTACCAAGCTCCGCGATCTAGATTACTATAACAGTGAAACCCGAATCCTTTATTTTTGCCTCGAAAAGTCCGTAGATTCCCGGATTCGAAGGAGGAACATCCCGAGTCGATAGATCCTTGTTCTATGTTGCTTTATATGGGAGCATCCCTCGTTAGTATTCGACCGCCGATGGGTCCCGTATATCGGTCGCAATCTCGGTAAAATATTGCTCCTTCGATGACGGCTCAATCTGTACACGAGAAATTACGATGTTGCTTCTTCCTCTCTCGCTTTCTTGTTAATCTTACAAGAGTTTGAGCATCTTCTTTCCCCGGCTGGTCGCTTCGTGTGCCTCGAAGAAAATAAAGGGAAAGGGAAGGGGGCAGGGAGAGGAGGAGAAAAAAATGTTCGACATCCTCACGAGATTGAGTCTGCCACACGCGTGTGGTCGTTGTGTAGTTTTCTCGCAGTCAGCACATGTACCCACCTATAGTATGAGTGGCAATATGTGTACACTGTAATGATCGTCGTCACGCAAGTAATTTGTCATGTCGCACGGTGGCCCTCAAACCTCTGCACACTCGAGCTGAGAGTGCAAGTGTTCACACGCGTTCCCATCATCGTTTCGCACCGAAGCGGCCTTGTGCTTCTCTTATTAGTTTGTATTTTAATTTTTTCTTGCATTTGAGGATCGAATGGGGACGTGCCTTTCAACGCCGACATTTTTACTCGCGAGGACGTGACAATTTTTCAATTTTTATGGATCCGACGGTCATTCGGATATTGCAAAGATTTCGTATCGTCAGCTTATAATTAGTTCAACATGGAAAGTGTATACTTAAGGACTTATACACTTGCAGTGGGCGAAAAACTTGATTTTCTTGATTATTTTTCACAAGGAAATATATGTTTATCGAAAAACTGTGATTGAAATTCATTAGTACATATGTGCTCATGCTGTTGTACAATTTTTTTCATCAAAAAATTTCTCCAAATGGCGCAACTCCAGCTGTATTCCGGGAGCACCTTTTTTTGAGCATCAGCTGCGGTGGACGTGATAATTGAAAAACTATTGATCAAATCAATGAACCAAATTTATACCACTTATTTATAATAATAATAGCTTGGGCCTGGACGAAGGATTTGTAAAAATTGTGATTTAAAAAAAATAGTGACGCAGTTTTAACGAAGAATTCATTTTTTAAGGTGCTAAATTTTTGGTTTTTTCGTTACATTTTTTTTCCAACAAAATACGAAATCCTTCGTCCAGGCTCTAACTATTATTATAATAAATAAGTGGTATAAATTTGGTTCATTGATTATTATGAATAACTTTTTATGAATGTATAGAAACATTTTCAACAACGAAAGTTTCACAACAAAATTCTTTCAATTTCAATTCAGTAATTTTTCTTTTTTTAATGTTAAAAAACAAAAAACTCGCTTACGATTGTACAGAGAATCACACAGAAAGAAATATGAAATAATTCATCGGTCCAAGAAGCGCGCCGCTGCAGAGATAGAATCCCAAGTCTTATTTTTTCGGCTGAAACCTGCCTCGAAAATAACATCTCTGTTGTCTGAATTCCGTAGTAGCTCAAAGCGAATAAAGCTACGATTTAATTCGAAGGTGTGAGTATCATTAAGAACGATGGGAAATGGCAGGTGAGATGCGTTACGAAAACTTGGGTATGAAAAGATTATACAGTGCCGAGGCACACTTCTGTGACCCCTTCGCACCCAACACACACACAGAAGAAAAATATCTAGCTAGATACGTTTTTTATTTGATTAGTTTTTTCTTTTACACGGGGCAGTGCGCGCGTCGATGTTATTCGAATTGGCACTTTAACGCGCCGATTTTAACACTTTAGCGTCGAATGTATGGCATTATAAAAGCACGAGAAGCGAAATGATGAGAGGAGGAAAAGGAGAGGCCATAACCACGAGTTGAATATAACATTCGCTATTTCTCAGGCATATCTTTGCAATAACTCGGCGCTACGCGGCGTGTCTGTAATTTATGCTAATCGTTACACTCGCTTCTCCCGTATATCCGTGATTGCCACAGCTCTTCACAAACTCTTTCTATAGATATGTCTGTAGATATGTATATGTCATATACAACCTCGTCATTACTGCTAGATACGTCCATCGATCCAATAGTAATAACAGAGCGTTCGAACTAAATACGCAGACGTCGAGATATCCTGCGCGATCTCGAAACGAAATGTCGGGAATGAAAAAAGAGAGAGAGAGAGAGAGAAGGAAAAAACAGGAATTCAATAAAATACGAAATTCCGTTCTCAGGATTTCGAAGGCTCGTCTGCCGAATGTGGAACGAAGTGGCATAGTCAACGACGTCGAAATGATATATTTCATCTCGAATACTGCTAATTTATTTAGATGAAAAAAAAAAAGAAGAAAAAAAAAAACAAAAAATATCAGAGAAATTCGAATCTCTGCTAGGTGAATGTTAATTTGGAATAAGATTCTAATTAAAAAAGTGTAAAAGCCAGATTAACCAGGATGTTGATAATGAAAACAGGTGTCGCTGATAGTTTGATTTGCGGCTGCGATTAGGTGAAACTTTAAGGGGAATATAACTCGGGAATTCGCGTGTTTATGTTTTTGCTTAATAATTCGTATATACTCATCGAAGTCGTCGGTTTTGAGCCCAGAGCTACGAACGCAACACCCCGGAGCGGAAAGTGCGTTAAGCACATAATATCGTTGGAGGTTACAAGACACACGGACTGGTGGATAAAAAAAGAGAAGGAAATAAAAGGGAACAATGTACGAAATTCATAATGGGAGGGGGCGTCCGAGCGGCTTTCGACAAGGCCTGAAACCACTCGTTTCGAGCCGATAAATCCTTGAGAGGAAGAGAGACTGGGAGATACAATGTGTAGAAGAGACGGTGAAGGGTGGAGCGAGATAGCTCTAATGCGGAATATGAAAATGAAATCTATTACAAACGCGCGCGAGCGTTCACTGTTCGCGGATGCGAGGAGCCCCTGAGCACAAAATGTGCTCGAAGCTCTTTCTCTCCTTTCGACTAAGAACTTTAGCCCGGGTCCCATTAAGCAAATTCAAAATTACGCTTGCAAATTTTCTAAATGCAAATCGCTCGGTAGTGCTCGACGTGTGCAAAATCGAATGGCGAACGCTCGCGGTAGCCACCTATATACGGTTGCGGGAAGGCGAGCGCGCTCGCGCGCGCTGCCTCTTTTGTGACTATAAATTTTCGTTTAATTGGATCGGATTATTGTAATTTCGTCGCTTATTTATGGGTGCGCTGTGGCAACTCGCGCAGCGACGTTTTTCGTCTCGAATTTCTCTCCTCTCCCGTACACATTATATATTTATTTTTTTATTATTTTCTTTATCCTTTTATATTCAATGCTTTAGCTTTATTTGTGAATTTTGCGTTTTATTCATTTTTTTGCACTAGCCCAGCGCGCCCTTTTGATTCTTCATTCCGGGGATCATTACGGAGTAAATGGGAACCCGAATACCCTGCATTAAATTATTATTAAGATACATTTTGCGTTTTATCACGGTTATGCAAAAGTCTTGGGGTACGAAAATCGGGATTGCGCATTCGTTACGCGCGCACCGCTTGTTCTTTTTGTTCACCCGACGTACGTGTGCTGCTCACTTCCTCTCTATAAAAGAGACTCGATAAACCGGTATATTTTCTCGTGATTATCAGAGACGCGCGAATTATACCCTTCGCCGTTTAATGAAGCAACTAAAATCTCACCGCGTGCGAAGGAGCCTTGAAACAAGGGCGCGGGGGGTGGGGGGGAATTCGACCGTTTCGTATACGAATGTACCGTCGTATGTTTTATCGCACTAGTCAGCAGCAGCAGGAGCAGCAGCGCCGATTTTACGGAGACGCCTTTTGGAATCTTTGCTGTAAACCGCAATAAGTGTCTTGAATCATTTATTCTAAATTCCGCTCGTATATTTTATTCTGCATGACTAAACAGAGCGAAAACTGCTCGGAAAGCCTTTTATAAGCCATCAATCAATTCGCTGCGCTTTCATTTTTGGCCATTCCCCGATCGCTGAATGAGTGTCCCGTGAATCTCCAGCCCCCGAGCTAACTATCGTCTCGTTCTCTTTCGCTCTCGCCCTTGGGCTGACTTGCAACAATGAACCCGCACCCTTGCCATAAAAGGGCGCTACGGGTACGGGAGGGAAAAAAATCGGAAAAAATCAGCAAGAAAGTTTTAATGACGTTGCTCGTATTTCGACCGTTTATACACAATAAACGTCAACATACTGGGCTTCCACCCTTCTCCCAACTTTTTTGCCCAGTCATTTTTTTATTCGGTTGCATGCGCACGCTCCACTCCAACATTCGATATATTTTTTGTATTATATATTTAACCTCAGCTCGCACATATGCAATATAATACACGATGCATTGTTAATTTCAATATTCGAAATGACTCCGTCCCACGAAACTCATGGCGCACCCTTTTTTCGAGCGATAGTATTCAAATTTCCACCAGGTTATTATCGAACCTAAAAAATACCCACGGAGCGAATCTCCTTTATTTGAGTCTCGTCCCCCGAACCTCCCGAATGACACCACGTGCGGCTATCGTGATATTCAAATTTTATTGTTATCACTCGATCGCTTTGTCCTTGTGCCAGACACTCTTCGAAAGGCTCTCCCTTTCGCTATATATTAAAATTCATGAGGCTGCATCCACGCAGGGCTCCTCGAACTATTTGTCACGCATCCAAGATTTTTTACTGCAACTGTTCTCAATTTACCCAGTGAAAAAATGATCGATGAACAACACTCGTGAATAAATCTTTCCTCTCAAAATCATGTGATTTATCGAAACTATGTGTGAAAAAAATACCGCAGAAGTACGAAGGTAAATAATGTTGGAATTCTCACATTTGAAAGGCTTTCGAGTGAAAAATATAGTTTCAAGAATTGAGAGAAACAGAAGCAAATTTCTGTGTACAAACCCATTGCAATAATCGCAGTATTCGTTGTAATGAAATTCTTCGATACTTCGATCAATGCAACTGAATCGGAGTTGATTCGCCTGAAAGAATAGGTAATAGCTTCCAGCGCGGGGAAATTCTTCGTTTTTTCTTCCCCCCCCCCGGAAATATCGAGCTGAAGTGGGAAGCTTACGAAGTGAAATGAAAAGCGTACAGGAGGGAAATCATCGAAGAATGTGAGATGTTCTTTTCTCGTTTGCACGAGTTCCCGCTTCCTGTATCCCATTGAGATGCTTATGTTACGAGGAGAATGAGCCCCTCAGGCGTTTATCACGGGTCGATGCATCGATTAACCCACCTCACTTTAGCAGCGGCCACGAGAATAGACGAGGATATATTTTTTCTCCGCTCATGAAAGCTCCTTCAATTACTTATACACGCGCCCGATCAAAGGCGCGCGCATAAGCGTCAAATGGTTGTGAGCTACGGACGCGAACTCTATTGCGCAATGTTCTAAGCATCAAAAAAAATCTGTGCTCGCACCTCTGCCGCGAAGTTTGTACGAAAGGAGAGAGAAAAGAAAAGACGAAGGAAGGCATAGATCGACGGGAATAAAAAAGTCGGAGAAGAGAAAGACGAGCTCGAGGTGAAAGAGGCTAAGAATACTCTGCGTTAACCCTCTCGTGAGTCAGCCATTTCAAACTGCGACTATAAGTGAGTGCATTACGAATTTCTTTACCCTCATGAAAGATATTACGAATCGAGTTTCGATAGGCGATACGAAAGATCGGGAATTCACCAGTCAACGACCTTCTCGACTCTTTTTTATGCTTCCGAAGCATCGCGCGTTTGCCGGAAGAATGGAATCTGATTAATCCCATAAGAGCTGGACCACGGATGCTGCGATCTGGGTCGCTCGAGTTCGTGGACCAACATTTTTTTCGTGCAAAATGCTTCGGATCCTGAACGACTTGGAGTAGCTGGACCGACAAAGGCGGACGGATGCTTTATTTATTTAAGGTATGGAAAATATTTAGCGGTCCCTATTGCGAGGAATATCCTAATAATTTTTCTGGGGCTTCATCGTCCAGGGACTCCGAGTCTTCCTGGGTCTTTATCTACTTCTGCTCGGGCTCCGTTTTCTTTTGCTTTTTTTTGTTCAATTCTCCTGAACTATATCACGGACGTGTTTCTTTGATGCTAATAAACCGCGATTTCTTGGATTATTGTCCCGTGGCTGGGCACAACGGAGGGAGAAAAAAGGCAACGCCATCCGACGAGCCGGTCTCTGGGACGCGGAAATATTTTCGTCGCCCCAAAATACCAGGAAGTCTGCAGAGAGAGCTCGGACTCAGAAGGGACTCGGCTTTCGTGATTCCGGCATTTTACGAATTTACATTTTTCGACACAACCGACCCGCTGGAATATTCTCCTCGAACACGCGCCCCCCCTTTTTGCATTAATCCAGTTCTTTTCTCCTCGGGACTAAAACTCGAGGCAAAATTTTCTATCCTACGAGCGATCGCCCTCAACACGAACGCCGGATTTTCGCTCAGCGGAGATCGATCGCGAAGTGACGGAAGCTGCTCCTGAATACGCGTGTATTCGTATAGATATAAAAACTTTCGTGAGCTAAACTCTTACGTTATTAATGATACATTCACGAATCGGTTAAATGGATCGTTAAATTCTCCTAATATTGTGACTGGGCAGAAAGAGCTTGCTAATTTACATAAGAGTTCGTTTGTGCGTCATTGAAAAGGTGCTACCTCTAATTCCGCACCGAGCAGGCATTGTTATTCAAATAAACGCGCGCGATGTTATTTTCGTGATGTTCTCGAAGAGAACGATCGATAAATGGTGAGTGATTTATCATTTATTAATGAGCCTGTGATGCCTCGTGCGGACTGATCCGATTATGAAAACAAATGTGTTCCATTAAAAACAGTACGATTTATTTATTCGCCTGAATAATCACCGATTCATTCGTCAGGTTGACTAAAAAGTTGGATCTCTCTGATATTAGTAATATGAAAATCTGCGAAATTGATCATAATGATCGATCGCGAGAAAAAAATTACTTTCAAAGTCATAAGACTATTAAGGTGTATGGAAATGTTTTTTTTTTTGTCGCGTCAGGTATTATAAAAATACACTGTGAATGGTGAGATATCGCGAAGGGTGATTTCCCATTTGGTAATCCTCGAGTCATACCACACGTGTCAAGGGGGTCACGAGACCCTTTTTTCCTCGCGGTCTCCATCGAGCCGGGACGTTGACTGGGGCCCACCTGCTCAATTTTTTTTACTCGTCACGGAACTTTGTTGTTTTATTTTTTTTCTCAAGAAAACGTTTGATTACACAGAGCTAATGGATCGACGAGGAGGACACAGAAGTTCGGGAATTTTCTGATCCTGCTCGCGGCGCTCTCAAATCTTCGTATTTACATAGCCACGGTTTTTCTATCTTCTCCGGAGCTGAGATTTCACGCTTTTTGGAGTCAACTGTCTCCGCATCAACTCGCCCATCTCAGGGAATTATTTATTATGAAAAAAAAAGCAGCGCGAGCTCGGGTTTCAGTTATCCGAAATGCAGAAGCCTACGAGACTCCCAATAAAAATTTCAGCAGGTAAAATACCACGGGGAAAAAAGAAATAATTTATGTCATAGAAACTTTTGAGTCAAAACAGTTGAACCGCCTCTTTGAAATGTTTCGTCCCGCCCGAATTAATCGAAGATTAGAGTCTTATTATAGGTCTGCAACGAGTAAAAGTTTAGAGAAAATAAGGACTCGATGGAGGAGCGATAGTTATCGAAATTATTGGGCTAAATCCAACGGTTCCGGGGAATCCTTCGTCTCGTCTGTACTTTCGACGTCTTTTATACACATTCGGGAATAAAGATCCGTTCGATCCGTAATACCCTGCTGTTTCGATCCAAAAATAAAGTGGCTACACGTGAAACTATCGTTATTAAAGCTCGTTAATGAGGCATCCGACGTTTTGAAACGCGTGGTCCCCCATATTTTCGTAATGCCACGCGAAGAGACTTTTTTACAAACTGGGCCATAAGGCTACGAGGTTCTCTCGCGTGTATTCTCTCTTCCTAGAATATCTCTGCGGAACTACCTTAACGTATGCGACGTGTGATGTCCCAAGGACCGTTACACTTATCAAATCATCCTCGGGGTACCTCAATTTTCGTAAATCACCATGAAATCTTTAAATTTTGACCTTTTCTGAATGATCATCCTTGAGTGGGGCCATCGCTTCGTCGTTAATTCGCGTTCAATCAAATTACGTAGAACATTTTTTCTTCCAAAAGCATCAAAACGGTAGTTTCATCGACCAACAATAAAATAATCTTGACTGCGAAAAGAATATCGGACTTTGAGATTTTTTTCGATTTTTTTCTTGTCGAGATTTGCCAATCACGTGGGTGAAGTTTACTTACTCTGGGCGCAGCTCTTGACGGCTTATGCAGATGACAGCATGGCCTGCCACGTGATAGGCTCGACTCGGCGACTAGAAGAACTTTCAGAAGCGGTGTGACTAAATAATATAGAAAATAAGGAATTGATTAAAAGTTTTTAAGGTAGATTGGGTCCGAAGGATCGTATTTTATGAGTGTCTATAAACTGACATGAGTCGATTTTCACTTCCTAATTAAAGATATTATCACTTTAAATTAATTTCAGAGTTATTAATTCGAAATTGTGAATACATTTTTTTAACTTATCTTTTGACGAATGAAATTACGAGCCGTTAATTAATCGGGACTGAACCCGATATTTTATTCGTCCCTGGCTGAAATACTACAGTTTTTTATGTAAAAAATCGCATTAGAGAGGGCGAAGGGAAAACACAAAGGGAAATGGATCAAAAAAAATGTTTATAAAAAGACAGAAGGCTGTGACGGGAACGGGCTAAGCCAAAATGAAACAAAATGCCGAAATAAGCAAATGTGAGGTTATACGAATGTTCATTACCAATTTCGTTCAATCTTTAAGGCAATATATCTGTATTACTAGTAAGCACGTTTATCCCAATAACCAATAAATCGAACCCTTTAAAATTTGAAATGCGTGTCAGTCGACTGCCCATTTAAACTCTGTTTAAACTTCAAGATTTTCCTAAGAAAATAGTTTCGTGTATGAACTACCTTAAGCCAGAATAGGCCAGAAATAATGGGAGCCAAAATTTTCGTAATGAAAAACAGCATAAATCGCAAATACTTAAAACAAGTATGAAAATCTTGAGAGCAGAAGAAAAACTTTTGTGACACGCGCATCTGTATCGAAAAAGTGAATTAAGGACTCGCCCCGGCATTGTGTTTTTCTTACTAGCAATCCAGACGCCTTTCCAGTAAGACGTACAGGGGAGACAATGAGGTACCGCAAACCACATAATTGTCCTAGATTATAGGCTCTGGTCGAAAGATCCTGCTGAGCGGTGAGACCCTCGTAGAATCTCTTTGGAAAGTCCTTTCCACTCCCACTATAGTGGGGCGACCAATTTCTTGTGGCTCAGTCAATTACACCTCGCAAGGTGCAAACCCGGAAAATCTTTTATTCTGTGGACGTTTTGTTTTTTGTTTTTTTCTCCGCTCATTCGGTGCTCTCGCTCAGTAATTCTAGGTTGAGTAACCGGGGGCACCAGCCGAGTTACCAGACAGTTTTTCGTCTTCGGACGTACAGCGAGAGCTCCCATTTTCGAAGACCACCGTAATTGAATCGGCTGCTTCAAGGGAATATCTCGGAGGGTTGCGCGAAGCCGAGACCGCACGGAATCACACGTATATACATGAAACTACTTCACAAATGAATGATGGGCGGAAGTGGGTGTTGCGCAAGAGTGGAAGAAGAGGGAAAAAAAGGATGAAAGTGTCGAGTAATAAATATAAAAACGAATCGTTTGCCAGGCTAACCGAGCGCAGAGTATTTATTCAGTTATCCTTTTTTTTTATGGAAACCCAAACGCATGTGGATTTCCGGGTTAAAAAGTACCTCGTAAATCGTCCGCTACTCACGGACATAAGTAATTCCGTATAAGAAGATTTTTTCTCGAGTTTTTCAGGCTGGACCGGCGGTCGTACATTTTTTCGTATGACAAATGGAGAGAAAATGATGCTCTGTTAATGTCGAAGAAAAAAGGGGGCGTCGTAGGTCCGTTTTTCGGTTCCGTCGAAGAAGCTGCGCGCTCTTGAACCTTTCCCCGTAGAACTGGATGGTTTTCGGCAAAAACGCGCTCGACCGGTCCGGCCAACCTTATGAAACTCTACTTTAGCACCCTGTAATTTCCGCTTTGGGGAAAAAGCCTGAATTTCCGTAAATTGCTGATTTTGCTCGAAGACAACCCACCGTCGTGTCTTCGGTTTTGCCATCGCACATACAAAGCGTATTCGAAACTCGTGTCCGCAGTTTTCGAGGAGCAACAGCTTGCAGAGCCCGGAGCAGTTAATTAAAGTGTCACGAGGGGAGAAAACGCTTTTCCGGAATAATTGACAGTTTTGGTGAAGCTCGTAGCGTTTAGCAGAACTGCAATCGTCGCGACGGCTCTTGGATTATGCCCATTTCCCGTGGGATTCCTAAAAACATACAATTTTCTCAATTCTTTCCTTATTTTCTCGCTGTCAATTCTTTACGCCCCCCGCGCTTTCGCTTCAAATCTATGATGAAATTCTCGCTTTCTTTAAAACGATTTTTTTCTCGAGTGCACGCATGGCGTGCGCGTCCAATCATCCGGATTTCGTGCGACCGTTAAATAGACCGAGAACGAATATAGTGTTTTTATGTCCGTGAGAGCCTTCTCCGATTCGAACGACGCCCACGCTCCACGAGCGTGGCGACAATGCTCCCAGCCATCGAGGCGTGGGCTCTGAACGGAAAAAAAAGAATTAACAAAAAAAACGTCCACTCGACGAAGATGCTGCAGTTCCCTGCGACAAATGAACACTTTTTGTACCCCGTATACGCGAGTAGCCTCGTGGCTCATTCGAACTCTCTCTCCTTCGAGAAGAATGTTCACGCGACCACGTGCAGATAATGGCTCTCGTCACCGCTTGACTTTTAATTTGTCTCGCCCCTCTAGACGTACTTCTCTCTTTCACCCTTTTCTTCGTTTTTTCTCATTGAAAGCCCTCGCCTTTTTATAAATCTTTAACCACACTTGGGACGATTTTATGTTCCAGGCGATTTGTCCACGAAAATGTAATATTTATTGCACGGAGACTGCTGCTCGAAAATGATTCACTTTCCACTCTTGATATTCTACGATTTTCATTTGTTTATTATTCTTCCTCAAAAACATTATTTTATCGACATTTTTTCTCTCAATCGTAATTTCTGTTTTTTCTCTCAATTTCATTTTCTCCTGTTAGTTATTAATTCTCCATTCGTCCTAGAATAAGCATTGGAAAGAACTTGAAGAATAAGATTTTTCGAAAGCGAATGCATACTTTCGAATACTAATTGAAGATTCCTCACTCGAAACGCTCCTGCTAATTGATTCCTCAGCTTTTCGAATATCAATTGATTCGAACGCACCGCAGTGAATCGTACATGCGCTCGGGACACAAATTCAAGTACGTCGAGGTACCAAATTTATATGCACGTCAAAAAAAAATGCGTTCGAGATTTCGTGGGCGCCGGTAAAGAATCATCACGATGCGCCGAGACGCAGTGAATCACGGAAACAGGAAACCCTCAAATTGCCCGCGTACTGAAGTATACAATCGGAATCGCCATCAACCAGAAACCAGTAAGGCGACGCGAGAAACCGGAAACCGCGCGAACCATTTTGTGGCGCCAACAAAATTTTCGATACAAAGAAACCGGTTTACCACGTTATTTCGTTTCCGTTACGAATTAAAATGAAAAAAAAAAATGAACTCTCGTTTACGAAGCATTCAACGACTTTGTGTTATCCATTTTTAATAGAAAAAAAACCAAAAAAAAAAAGAACGAAAATTGACTTTGAAGGGAATCGCCCCGTGTGCAGGCGGATTTTTTGGGGTTTTTCGCGATCTCTTATTTTAATTTTGGCTTAACATTGAAAGAAAAAAATGGCAAATCGAACTCTGAAATAGTTATAAATGAATCGAAAAACCCGAGATCGGAGTAATTTTTCCGAGTAAATGGTCGCCGACTTTTTAAATGTGAAAGTCGGTAAAACGAGCGAGGATCAAAGGAAGTAATCTAATATTTTCTTGTGCCTTAGCCGAGGTACGAACCGAGTGAGCGGAGGAATACGAAAAAAAGTAACGTTTTAACGTTTGAGGAACTGGGCTGCTGCACCGGCTGGATCAAACGAGAGAAACACGAGACGGGGATCTTGAAGAAATGTCCCGTTTGACCGCGCGCTCATCCGATTGTTTTCGCCACGCGTATGCATCTCGCAGCTTAATCCTGGCTGGCAGAGGGTGTCGTGAAAGAGGCTCGAGAAACGAAATACCAGAGAAAACATGGGATATCGAATGATGAGTCTCGGCGTGGCTTCCGTCCTGACTAACGCTCTCGAAAAAGGGACGATCGTGCGCAACGATTAGAAAATCGTTATATTATAATAGCCTCACTTTTTTCTGATATTTTTTCAACCTTTTTCTGGAATAATGGTTTGACAGCCGTTTATTGGTGGTCGTCAGCCAACGAGCAGGGAAATTCAATCTTTCGAATACTGGATAAGTGGCCACCCATGAATGAGAACAGTTTGACAGAAACTAATGCATAATTAATCGAAAATTTATACTTCATAAGCAGATTCTTTATAAAATAGGTATAAAAATTCAATTTTTCAGTCGGATGGCTCGCTTCGAAAAACGAGTGAGACGACTAATCCTCTTACCGACTCAGCTGTCATGATTTTTCGTCATCATCGTCGATCGTAGAATTTATCAATATTTTCCTTCTTCGATTAATTCGTTCGTTTTGAAATCCATTTTTTTTCGACGAACGAATACAAAATAAGATGCGTGAGCACCGACGGACCTTCTGATTAATCGATTTATGGGCCTTTCGATGGTAAATGTACAGTAAGTGCACATTAAGTGCACAAACGTTGGTTCTGAAGAATAATCGATAACCGACAATTCTCACGTTGAATGTAATTTATTTTTAAATGACGAGGGTCGACTCTGCAAGAGGGTTAAAGTTTGGGGGAGGACGTTTGACAGGCCGGTAGAAGCGTGTAGTCGAAAAGGTTCGAAGGAAAGGGGGGAGGGGGGAAGCGAGGATTGGAAAAGGAAGCGAGAGGCCTGCGGGTGCGGTGTCATTGTTGATATACAACGCGGTAAGTACGCGATAAGTAGAGCCCATAAATTCTGGCAATCAGACGAGCCGCCTCGCGAACCGGACCGGACGAAATTTATTTATATTTTATTTATACTGCAAACCAGCAGCGAATGTGAAAATATTTCAGAACGAATCATCGAGCCTGAAACGACTCCGCGCTCCTTCGACATTCGCTCCATCTCCATTTTTTTTCTGTTATAGTTTTATAGGAAAAACAACGTTAATAATAAATTCCAGTCGTTCAACGAAGAGCGAAAAGTTTTCTATTTTAGAATCTAGGCTAAATGATTTTGACCATCTCTCAACCAAGCGTACAGAAAACTCAAACGGAGAAAACGAATTAGTTTTGTATTCCGTTGAATATATCATTTTTCAATAATTCTCAAAGTATTTAGCCACCGATTACAAACAGCATAGTTTTTTTTTGAATTTTTCAATTTTTCGTCCCTTGAATTCTAAACAGTGTTAATGTGGATAGCAAAACGAGCATTAATCATCATGTCAAACTAGCACTTACTGATAAGTGGAAATGTGTTGTATAAACATTTGAAGTGACCGAAAATATTTTTTATTATGCTTACAGAGAAAAAGACTCTTGAGTCTTTTGAATAAAAGGTATGGGTTTACTGTGGTATCTTTTTACTATGGTGAATAGAACAATTGTTATTATTGCTCTTCGAATTAATGCTGCAATCCAGTTACTGTCCCCGAGATTCTATATTCCTGGTACTTTCCTCTAGAATTTTCGGCCTCGTTTTCTCCGTACACCGTGCAAACATATCGAATACACTTTCCTTAAGCACCCACGCAGAAGAATTCACGAAGAGCGAATTCGAACGACAAACAAATACCTGGCGAAATAGTGTTTGCGCGACGTGTTGAACGAACTCACATTGACTTTCGTTTTTGCAGTCGTTCCTGTTTTTTTCTATCCATTCTTTTGTAAATTTTTCACTCCAAATTCGTCTTTATAATTTTTCATTGAGCAGAGTTGACTGCATCATTTAGTTGAAGAAAAGCAATAAAATGATCGTTTCTTTTCAATTTTTTAACTTTTCATTATTTTCATTTGTTTTCTCACGTATTCATTTTCACAAGAATATCACGTTCTGCCGAAACAAGACTCGGTGACGGCAAAAAAGAAACTCTTTCGCACGCAATTTTTTCTCTCTTTCTATCTCACTTTGGCTGCTGCAGGTATTTAGAGAACTGACTTACGAGCAGTGGAAAAGAGCGGATGTGGTTATAGCGCTCATCACGTTTCGGTAATTTTCGGTCAGAGAGTTAGAGAGTGAAAGGGAGCGAGGAACAGAACCAGAGATAGAGAGAGAGAGAGAGAGAGAGTTTAGGGTCAGACAAGAAAAGTGAGCCTAAGTGTAAAACGTATATACGAAAGCAGGGGATTCGTGAGGGGCTCCCGTGAACGAGAGCCTTTAGCACCTTTCGATAGACAAAACAAAATAGAATTTAATACCAGTGCAAAGCGTTTAGGAGGGGGAGAGATAAATCGCACAGGTAAGCGCATCAGAAATAGCGAATGTCGAAAGCTCAATTTCACAAGGTCGTAAGTAACAGGATTTATCGAGTGAATTTATGAGAAGCAAAGGCTTTTAAGCCCCATTGGTGGACGTCGATGATCCTATTGAGCGATTTTGAGGTCGAAAGGTGCATCGTTATTGCCGCAGTAATACACACCTCCATTTTTTCTTTCATAATCTCGCACCTTCCGCCTATTATTCCTCGCCCATAAAACCTCCTTCCAGTAAGAACGGAAATGATACGAAAAAAAAGATTCTAATCGATCAGTCATTTATCCAGAGCAGCCTATAAAAGTATTGGTAGTGCCCATCCACATTGTTCCCACGCTCGAGCCAAAACTCAACCGTTCAAGTAACAGTAATACAAAAAAACTGCCAATAAAAACAATCTTGGATTAACATCAACTTAAAAACTCAACAATTTCTAATGAAATTCCATCAACAATATTTCATTTACTTTTTCCTTCCAATCCCCATCTACAAACTCCTCTCTTTTTTTCATCCTGCAGCCCCACTTTTTCCCCATCCCCATGAATATTTCACCACGTCTTGTATATCTCAAGAGGTGTGTATTTAACGTGAAAAAGTCGTCGCCCTCCGCCGGAGTAATATAGCGAGAGTTCATTCATGTCTCAGCACTCACTCTTGGAAAAAAAACGAGTGACAGCGGAAAAAAACGCGAGGAAATATCCCATACAGTGTCCGGTGTCATATACTCCCCTATAACTCTCGGAGTGGATAAAAAAGGAGAGATTGTCTCGCAATTACTACACCCACTGTACAGAGCGGGAGGCATGCGCAGAGAGACTTGAGTGCGTATGTGCATACATGGGATTGTCGTAGTACGTGAGTGTGCCGCGGCAAAAGGGTCCGCGAGTTGAGAGTGCTTCTACAATAATTCAACATCGTTAATCCTGTCGGCACATTAGTAATCCTTAACTTTTATGACCCTGCGGCGTCGTAATATCTCTCCTCATTAATTGCAATTAAGTAAATCCCGAAGGAGCCTGCTTGCTCGGGAATCGTGGACGAGAGGGAAGAGTGCTTGGCGAGTGCAGCATTGATGCATTATATGGGGGTATCGCGTTGCACTTTGGTTTCTCACTCTTTTGTGTATACGTATATTTACATACGTACGTGGCAACGTGGTCTCGCAGGCCAATTTTTTCTTTCAGTAACGCCGACACGTCTCTAGTATAATGCGCAGACCGTACTTCAACGTTTGTGTGTGTGTGTGTGTGCGTGCGTGTGCATTTTTATCTGTTGTGTTTGTGTGTAAATGTGCTTGAGACTGGAGTGAGGAATCTGGTGCGCAATTCCATTGGACTATGACGAACGTGGGCTCGGATCAAAGAAATTTTAAGGTGGACCAATGACGGCGGCGGTTCGATTTCTTGTTGGTAAACATCCGCGAGCACTTTGGGGACTCGTATCGATACGACGCGATTATGAAAACTCGTTTTTCTCTTTTCGTTATCCCCACGAATGGAGGTGGAAAATACTTGGAAAAATAACTATAGAAACGATAATTCCAGCTGAATTTAACTGCTTTCGTAATAGGAACGAACGGCTGATTGCTATTCAAAATTTATCCTCGTTCCAATAACGCAATACGAAAGAAAAGTCTCTTCCGAGAGTCCCCGAGATTACGAGGGAAGCTTTGCCCAGTTTAAACGCTCTCTCACGTCGTTACGCAATCTAAATTTTAAATGAAGCAAATCACGAGAAAAGCACCTCGCCCGGATCACCCGGAGGAATTCCTACTGCCCAATCGCTGATGCTCATCCGCTCTTCACACATAGAACTGTGGCTTCTCGCGAGGACCTTGGTTCCATCTGCTCTGCTTATCTTGACAAGAGAATCGTCATTTTCGACAAGCAACAGAGGCAGAATAATCTGATTTTTTTCATTCTCAAATTATCTTGTTTGGGCTTCTTCTTCTTATTTCCCTATTTTCAATTTGTTTCGTTTGAATAAAAATGAGACTTCATCGTTGTTTCGTTCCTCGTGGAACTTGAGACTCAACGAAATGAAATAAAGTTGCTCGCGAGGCTCGAAATTCTTGGTACGACGTTGAACAGGAAGACAAATTTCAAGCAATTGTAACCGCAAAATCAATTAGAGTGAGCCGTGATACCATGGAATCCTAAAGGATGTGCGAAAACGAACGTCACGCCGGGCTTCTGCCTTAATTGTCGTTTATCGTCAGATCAGGCAAGCAGTTGAATTGTGTACCTGAATGTAGAGACGCCGGAATAGTCGCTGTCAAAGTTATTGATCGAAAATAAAGCAAACACTAAGAAAAAATTATAAATTCCAAAAATTTGTGAACTGAAAATTCGTTTCTCAATAATCGAACTGTTTTCATTCGATCATTCAGAAAATCACATTTATCTTTAAAATTTGAAATGCGTCCCATTAAAACAGTCTGAAATTCAAGACTTTCTTAAGAAAATCGTTTTATGCACGAACTACCTTAAGGGACGATAACTAACGGAAAGTTTTGAACGATTCTTCGTAACGGAGTCGAGCAACTAATCGTCCTAGAAAACCGAAAAAAAGTCGATTTTTCTCACATTTCAGTTCCACTAAATTCCCCAAACAAGCGGAAGCACCTTCCTCCTAATTTTATTTTCCGCAGGGAAAAATCTGCGAAGAAAAATCATCGTACCGTATCCGCCTACCTGAAATCGTGAGTATTTGTTGCAAGTCAATGATTATTAAAAGATGCCAAATAAATGTACTGCTCACCGGTACAAGCCAGAGAGGAGCAGCATTGCTTGGCTTCCACAGCCGAGCAGTTATCCGTTCTCCAAGGGTATGTGACTCGTGGTTACGACTGAGAGAACACCCGAGAGACTCGATAGCTTTGCCGCTTGTTATATTACTCTCGCGTGTGGCTATCACTCTCTCCCTCTTTCTTTCTCTCCCCTGTGGATTGCACGAAGGAGACACAAACTCGATATGTTGAGCGTGCAATAATCCATGGACCATTAGCCACGTCCTCTCTCCCAAGAGAAAGAGTCGAGAGCCCGCCAAGGCACGCACGTGCACATATACAGGGGCGATATACACTCTTTTGCGGTATCGAATATCCCTCACTCTCCTCGAGAGCCAAGAAAATATCTCGGGTCACACGAGATACTCTCGTTGTCGTGGGCTCGCACGTGTTCAGGGTAAATATAACATTCCTTCTCTCTTTTTAGCCCTTTTTCCTATTGAATCAGTATAATCACTTGATAAATTCGCCGACGAAATTCACCAGTTTATTTCAGGTGGATTTCAGACTATTTTCCTCCGAGATATCAACCTCCGAAGCCACCTTTAACTTACTTTTATTTTCAACGAATTTTAAACAACGAAAAAGCGAATTTAGTGAGCACGTTCTTGCACACAGCCGGCTGGAATCATTGAATGTGTAACGATATTTGGGCTCGTGCACGCGAGAACTATCACGGCCAAAGGAGCGCGTCGAGAGTCTCTCGCGCATCGACAAATTGATATTTCTCCGGGCAGTTAGCGAGTTAGCGAATATCGGCGGCGCAGCGTACGCGCTTGCAAATGGCTTTTTTACAAACACACGCACACACGTGCATAAATATACAAATCGAAGTAACTCTTCCACCCTCGCAAGATATATATTAAGGTATTTACGCCGGAGCCTCCGGCTCGGTGAGAACAGCATACCACGCAACTTTTTATCTTCCTTCCTTTTACATACGCAATCCACGTTTTATATACATAGATAGATATTGAAGATTCCACTGGACATTACGCAGGGTTACACCTGCGCGTCGCGGGGCGCTGAGCGCTGACAATTACCTGGCGATCGATGGATCGCCCGGGGTCGAGATCTCAGCACCGTGCTGCAACCGCATGGGATTATGTGCGCGCAACAAACCGCTCGCCGTGCAGCTATGAAGGAGGATAACCGGAGAGGGGGTGCGCGCGCTATTGTCAGAGGAAAAAAGTGGGCTACAGGTACGAGCGGCAAATTGCAGGTAATTGCCGACCATTCATTTGCAAGAGTACACACTCTCTCGGCGATGTTGCCGATTCTCCTCGGGATTCTCTATCTACGCTTGTGTTTTTTCGTGTGAATGTATGCCGAGGGAAGGTGTCCAGAATCATCGATTTTTTGTCGAATTCGTCGAACGGGATGAGTTCGTGTTTGGAGTAGAGTGACACGGTTGTCATGAAAAATTGTAGCGAAAGATGGTGGGATTTCGTTCGGGAATCCTGTGCAGGACAAATGTGCAGACACGTGGGCTCGTTTTATTTTCATTTCCTTCTTTCGTGGTCCCGAAACTTTGGAAGCCAAACCGCGCCTCCCCTCTCTGAATCTCCACTCTTTATATGCTTCGATGAACCCTCCCTCTGCCCCTCACTCCCTCGCGCTGCGCTCGTAGATTTCGTTTTTTGTTACTTGCACGCCCACGAAATTACCGGAGCCTCGGGCAGCCGGAAATTCTCGAACGGGTACGCGGCTGCCGCCGGACATCGATCTTTTATTCGGATTTTTAGCCGGAGTTATTTTAGCCGGACTCGACACTTTTATTAGAACAGTTTCGTAGGTAAAATACACAGAAAATGGAAGATCGAGTTCAAGTCACTCTTCTCGACGCTCCGGCTCTCAAGCAGCTCTTATTATTGCGGACATAGAAATAATGCGACGAATAATTGCTCTCCGGAAACTTGGTATTTTATTTCACTACCTGCTTCGCCCAACGCGATAAATTTTAGTATTTTTCCAACGAGCCAGCTCCAATGGCTTCATCAACGTATTTTTACATTTTCTTGTTCGTGATCGAAATCCCAACGCTGAGAGAGATCCTATAACTACGAACGTTTATTTACGTTCCGCAGGGGCGCGATGCACCGGGCGAGTATCGGATATGAACGTACGTGTCTTTCGACCACGACGAGCCAATACGTCGAGTTTGAAAAAACCACGAAGTTGGTCACAAACTCGTTGAAAGTATACAAAACGTATACCGCACACGATGAACATGTTCTGCGTTATTCAGGGAAGGCGAAAAACAGTTTTGTAATGTACGACACTTGGGCAGAGATCGCGAAACGGGCACTGGCTTTTGAAATCCTTTTAGGAATGAGCGAAGAGCGAGAAAATTTTTGCATTGCGCCCTGAAGCGAGTTCACAGAGTTCTCTGGACTCGACGGAATATCGAGACAACGAGAGGGAGCGAGGGAAAAGACACGAGGAAATCGTGTCCTTGCTCTCCTCCACGAATGCGGTTTAGACTCGCGGTATTGGACTTTGGACGGATAAAGAATCGAAGCACCTTAAAAGGGTCGTCGTCTTATGACGCACACGCAAATGATCGTCGCCAAAAGGGCATGGAGAGCGAAGAACTTTATGGACCTCGATGAATTCTGAATTTAATAAGTTGCCAATTCTCGATTAAGCTCACTATTTTTGTCATATTTTTGACAACAGTTGAAATAAAATGTTGCGAATTCTGAAATATTTAACTTCAATCTCAAGTCTCATTATGTCACGCTCCGGATTGAAAAATGGCAGAACTTTACTTGAGGAGCAATAGCTTGGCCTTTGTACTAGGCAAAAGGCCACCGTTTCGTGCAACTTTGGATTAATCAATTGTGCAGCTGCATAGCGCAAGAATTATTGGAAAAATACCACCCAACGATGATCTGGCTTTCGAGAAAGAAATTTCCGACATTGGAAAAAAGAAAAAAACAAACGGACAGTCTCGGTAAATTTTTAATGACAATCGCTATTTCCTGCTGTTTCTTATCTGTTATCACTCTTTTACTCAGAATCACTTTTCGACGTAACATGAGCGAAAACTTCGCGTGATTGTTGTACCCTTCCTCGTGTTAATGGGCAACGTTACAGCAGTAGATTACTGATGAAGTATCTTGAGAAACGTTCGCTCAATGGAACTGTTGGCATTAAAGTAAATGCTTGAACTTTCGAATTAAACATGCTGACAAGTTATTTTTAGCGATGAAAAGGCTACGACAGGAATGGGCCAAGCCAAGATGAAACAAAACGCTGAAATAAGCAAATGTGAGTTTATACGAGTTTACCAATTTCGTTCAGTCTTTAACGTAATACATCGTTGTTACAAGTAAGACAATCGTTTCGAATTTTTTTCCAGACCTTCGTTACATACTTAATTGTAATTGATTTTGAACAACTCCACAATCGATAATGAGAGCCACTGCAAATATTGACTTTCCATGATCGTTTTCCTTGCTGAAATCACTTAATAATTTGGCAAAACAGAAAAAGTCCTACAAAATGTTTTCGCCCGAGCTACGTCGAGTGGATTTCGTAAAACGCTCGAACTCTGCATGTTCAGTACCGAATCCTTGACGAACGTTCACGGGATGCGACACCATTTGCACGAGCGTTTGTCCATGCCGAGTAGCCTTCGCATCCACGGATCCGAGATGATGCGAGCCTTGAAGGAAAGTACAATTGACAAAAGAATCGAGAGACTGCGGAGGAATCTCTGAAAGGAAATTCGCCGCGAGTCGCGCGCGCTTACACGTCGGTCAAGTGACCCTTGAAGATTTCTGAATAAAACGGTTAGGGCGCGCGACAAAACTGCCTTAAAAACAGTCAATGAAACGCCACTACAAAGTCACTCGGATGCACCTCTTTGCACTTTTCTCAGCTTCGCTTTTCCTCGGTACACTGAATCTCAGCGTGTTACGAGAAGAGGAAAGCGCCATTCACGAGAGATTCCTTGAATGAGCATCGTCTTCATACTTTCGCACCGGAAAAGGGGATCGCCACAGCCAGATAGACCGTCCACTCCAGTGAAAAGTCACCAAAGTTAGCCGCTCCTTTTGCTTTTTTTGTTCGACACTCTGCAACGGAAATGGTACTTGCGATGGTCCGTCGTCGAGAGGAGTCTTCAGAAAGGGAAACTGAAGTGAGAATGCACGGATTTGCCACGGGCAGATGCATTTTTCTTCTCATTTTTTTCCTTACATTTGCCACAATTTTATTTTATTTACAGCTTTCCCTCTTCCAGATTTTCCTCGGAAGTGATAGTAACGAGAAAATTCTCACGTTGTCGCAACTCCTTCAGGATTTTGCCACTTTTTATAAGCGACGATAAAACCGTCGGAAGAAGAAATGAAAAAGCCTCGAGGACTTTGTAATCGAAACGTCTTTTTTATGACAGGGAACGAATCGATCGGACTTTCTGCACAGCCAGGAAATCCCGGCAAAGATTTTCCAAACTCCCTGTCCATGCTCCGCTCAGTCTCTATCAAAGGCATTCCAGAGCCCTCGGTCCTCGAATGGCACACTCAATAACCAAGCAATAAAAACACCAATAACCATTCACACACTCGCGTTAAAGCCGCAAAGAGGAGCCCAAGGCGAAAAGGCCGCATGTTTTTTTCTCTGAAAAGTCCAAACGAACAATTACTTAGCGTATAATGGAAGACGAGGGCCATTCTTCTCGGTGGACATTCGTTTTGTCGTGACTCTCGTAAAAGATACATACACGAATCGTTTTCGATTCCCGCAGCTTTTTCGTTCAATTTTACACACAAAGGTGTTACAAAGTGGCCGAGTTTAAAGTGCAGATGGACGCCATCAGTCAAAAATGAAGTGAAAGCATCAATGAACTCGAAATACCGGAGGCAACGATCTTTCACAAGGTGCGACTTTTCATTGAAATTCACAGGAGCTTCGTAATCGCAGAGCCTCTCAACCGAAATCGACTCGGAGAGTGACAAAACTTGACAAATCTCGTCGCTCGCAGTCACGAGCTATTTGAGAATCTCTGCCCTCTCGGCGACACTGAAAACCAAGTAAATTGGACATAATGGTGAGCCGAGAGACGGCGAGCAGGAATTTTGAATAACGACAAAGGTGGAGCGAAACGACTGAGCGGAGGAGGGACGTTCAAATTTGAGTGCACTCAAGATCGAGTTTTTCCACAATGCCAAGCCAATATGACCCTCCTGAAATGGTAATTTATTAAGTACACTTCGAGAGGCAACGAGCTCGTCGATCCGAAAGCAAATGCTCGGAAAATGATATTTGATTTCGCTCGAAAGACCAATTTGAAAGACTTTGAATTCCAATTGAATTTTCCCATCGCATTAATCGATCTTCCAGGCCATTGATTCAGTTCGATTGGAAAGAAAATATGAAAAAAAGAGAAATAAATGACGCGGAGGAACACGAGAGGAGACGCTTTCGTTGTGCAACGACGAAATTCCAGCTATTAACTCGAACACAGATTTTGCGTGCTGATCTCGAGAGCCTCGTCGCCAAGATTCGAGGGACGGGGGCTTGCGCGGTGTGCAATTCCAATTAAGACGAATCGACGCCAATTATCTCGAATCACGCGAAATATTCGCAATTCTCAGGAGAGTTGGCCGCCTCAGGGAGATAAACTCTCCCGGTCTGCTCTTCCTCCAACTCGAACATTAATCTCTATTAAAGATGTTACTGGGGCACAGGAGATAGAGGGAAAGAGAGAGAAGCTCGTTGTGACCAACGCTCGGTGGTGACAAAGCTATTGGGAAAGGGAGGCCCTCCCGTACCGATATCCGACGTTTGAAATTCTTCGGAACATTCCCTGCGCGAAGCATTGCCATAATCATGTCGACGAGACATTTTCTCTGTACATAAATACATACATATTAAGCCCTCGGCGTGTACGCTCGTGAAAAAGTCCTTCGGTCATTATCAACGTCACCCAATTAAGGCTTTTGAAACAAACATTCATCCCCCTGTTTTGCTTTCTTTCGCCCGATTCCCCTTAACTCTCGAACAGACTGCGACACACGCGACTTCCAATCTTCTACAGTAATCACTATAAATCCAGCTCGCCCAGTTTCTTTAGCCTGTCTCATTATTCTCATTACGAGTTTGATATCAATGTTCTTTGAGATTGTAATTAGCATTAAATTCGCTCAAGTGCGCCGCGCGACGGAGACACTTTTAAATAATAAACGTCTCATTGTCCTTCCTTTTCGCCAATGGCCGCTTACCGCGAGAAAGAGCAAACTGGGTTTCCACCTTGGTGGAGTTCCACCTTGGTGGAGCGACTCGTCGGAACATTCAGCTGGTTCACGACAATGCTTCAAGATTTTTATTCCTACTCATACGGTGGACGAAATATTTGGCTTATATTTGTCACATTTTGGAGCAATTCCAGGACGGTTTGGTGCACCTGCCGGTCTCTCTTTATATATATAAGTTCCCGATGAAGCGAGCGGAATGAAAAATAAAAAGGGACGGAGATCGTGGTTTGCCGAAAGAGAGGAACGGACGAGCGAGCGAGCGAGCGAGTGGTGAGACGACTCGCTGCATGGTGAAGCAGTGTAGTAGGTAGTCCAAGCTCCGAGATGAGACTACTCGTCGCTTGTTCTTATTTGTTTGTTACGGCCTCGTATCTCCGAGGCTAATCGCGTCGTGGACTCCTTCCCCGAGCAGGGGCGTTAAAAAAAAGGGAACCTCGAGTTCGCGAGGGAACGACGAATCTCCATGGAATTTTTCAAGCAGAAGTGGATCTTGATAAAACAAGGGCCTCGACCACGCGTCACTCGCACTTCTAACCTTTTTGTTTATACACGCTTAGAAATATTTGTGCCGCGGTCCCATCGGAAATTCGGTTCGTCCGCCAACACGACTCTGTCAGATCACTACTCGCGATAGCGTATTTGCTTTTTCTGCTTCGAATCCAAAGAAAAACCGTCAACTCGTCACTTAAGTGAAACACGCGAATGCGCTTCTGGGGTGTGTGCAAAACTACTGATCTCTTGCCTCCGTTTTGTGCTTCGGGACATGTTTTTGTACCGTAACATCGAGAGGAGGCAAGTCTGTTGCTGGAGCATTGAAGATAATTGCATGATAATATCTCGAAATGAGACAAATTATGTTTTCATCATTTCACAAGCTCTTGAAAATTATCAACTCAAACAACTAGACAAGAGAAAGCAAAATGTTGAAAGCTCTCCAAGATCTCGCGATTATATTTACTTGATTGTTGATTCGATAAAATAAACAGTAATTTACGTAGGATGATTAAAGTCACTAGCAGGATGTCAATCGTAGACAGTACTTTTCCTTATTATGTTTCGCTCTCAGCTCTTTTTTCAATTCGAAGCATAGACGATCGCGTTGCACTCGCACGATCGAGCGAGTGTTAAAATCCCTCTAAGCTATATTCGCATTACCTTCTCAAGAGGAGTATCAGGTTTCCTCTTTGGTGAAGATGGCGACTCGGAGTTGGATGGGAGAGAACAGTAAAGTGTGTAATAACGTTGTTCCTCAGTTTGATAGAGAACGCGAAGGAATTTCTCGTACGAATTGAAACAACCCCGAAGGATATCAAGAGCACGTTTTCTCTCCCTGGCCCTTTCCTCTTTCTATCTCCCGCCGCTCGCGCGTCCAGACGATCTTTTATATCTTTAATCAGTCATCTTATTCCTCACATTATCCGCAAGACTTGAGATTCTTTTCGCCCAGCAAGAGAAGAGATGAAAAGAAAGCGAAAAGGGGGGGGGGGGCGATGATTGAAAACTCTATCTTCAGCTACGATCGCGGGGCCCATCACGCCACTGTTTTTCGGCTACCGTGCTAACAACAAAGCAGCCTCTTCTTTGCTTATATTTCCTCCGGGATCTTTCATTTCTCGCTTTCCCCTCGACCCTCTAAATAGGGAAAAAAACAATGGGAGCTCGTTAGCCCTTTTATCGAGGATACACGCCACGTCAGACCGTGAAATGCGATCTTACCTGACTTCGCGGTGCTTGTTAAATTTCGCTAAATTTTCGTCCACCGACAGTCCCCAAGAACTCTCCGATTTAACACTGCCGGATTTCATAAAAAGGGCCTGCTTGCCAAGCCGAGTTTAAAAGTACCGAGAGGAAACTCTTCCGAGTGTGAGAGTTTGTCTGGGAAACATGAACGAGGGACCCCCACAAAATTTCTATTCCAATACTGCGACTGTATTCGTAGAAAAGCCATTAAATCGGCTTCCATAACGAGCGCGAAATTCGATCGGTTTTGCGCGTGCGCGCGCGAGATCTTTTCTCTCAACTACTGCCCCTTTCAAAGGCGCACCTTTGGAGCATCAATTCTTACAGATTTTATTCATCCGTCCCTATATTATCAGAGCGGACTGCCCACGCTTGGAACAACAATACGCGCGAAACGCTCAGCAGGCCGTCCGATAAAATTGATTATTTAACGAGAGCGAAAGAGAACGAGAAAGAGAGACAGAGAGAGGGCGGGGTGGGGGGGGGGGGGGAAGAGATAGAAAAAGAGAGAAGCGAGCGAGAGATAGACCGGAGGATATGTGCCGCACGCGGCAGGGGTATATAGAAAGACACGAAGGAAACATGTGCTTCGCCTAACGAGAACACGAAGTAATAAAAAGAGGAAGGATAGAGAGACGAAAGAATTTATTTGGCGATTAGTACGATAAGGTCGAGGCAAAAGAGTCGTTTGCTTTCTCCCTTCTTTCTCTCATTCTTTCTCTCCTCTTTGTATATAAATTTTTTTTAATTCGTTTTCTCTCTCCTTTTCTCCTTTCTGCTTCTGCTGATAGGTGTACCATTGGTCGACGACGTTCCGTTACGAAAGGAGCTCTCTTTCGCTCGCTCTTTCTTCCTCTAACGCGTATTTGCCATGTGGAAGACATCGGGACTGGAACAAACGAGACCGTAAATCCCCGTAGCCTTTTATATACCAGAAGAGAGTTCCGATGAGAGCTTATTCGCTTTTATGTATATGTACATTCACATGTGAAAGAGCGATAAAGGAGAAAAAAGATATTTATACGCAGTCCCGAGGTTCGGCCGGGAACGCTCGATCCTTCCACTCGCCCGATGCCCCGCGTATTCGCCATTCGAGAACTCGCGTCTGATTGATGCAAGCTTCTCAATTGAAATATATATTTATTTATCGCATCTTGGCTCTCCTCGCGTCGCGCGATGCGATTCCCAACTCTCTTGTTCGCGAAACGGAGCTCTCCGCGCCGGGGGATGCCAGTGGCGATGCGTGGCTTCATTTTTTCTCGAATTGTTCCAAGTTTCAGCAAGAACTCGAGCGGCTCTCCTTTCTCCAGTGCTCTACTATAGCTGAGGGTTTATAAAACACATCGAGAGCCACGATGAACGATTATCGTCTCTGTGAAAGGCTGATTAAATAAAAAGCAGAATGGCAATATCGCGACCACAGTTTTCGAGACCGCCGCACAGCACTCGGAAATCAAAGAAACCTCCGCGAGTCCGGGTGTCCGAAGACCGAAGAATTCACTTAGCTGTATCTCTCGCGCGACTCTTCCCGCCAGTCTATGAAGATGTCTAAGTTTATCGTTATTCTCTGGTTCATTGCCTGTGAGAAGAATAACCCGAGAGGCGATTCAGCTCGTGTATCCGAGACGCGCTTCATGAATTAAGACGCGCTCTTAACTTTTTTCTTCGATAGTTATTCGACCGTCAGTCCTGAAAGCAGAAGATATCGGAGAGCGCAAAACTCCTGAGTAACATCTCTCTCCGGCTTCTCATCCTTTTTCTTTTATTACCGCGCTCGGTTTATATGAGTTTATAGACGCGCGTGTGCGATGCTGCCATGTTACAGAAAGCAGCCCGTTCAATCTTCCGCTCGCAGCTACAAGCCAACCACGTGTTTGACGCACGCACATTCTCACGAATGTTCGCGGCGCGCGCGATCAGCCCGAACGAAACGAAAATGAAAAGATTCGTCAAAGTCTCTCACGCCCACGCCCGCATCGCCGGGTAAAACGATGGAAACAACACCTCTCTTTCATTCACCGTTCTCTCCTGACGAGAGAACAAACGTCAGAGAAAAGTTACAAATGTGCGAGCCAAGCCTGCCGGCCGAAAACCTTATCTACCCCCGCCCCGCCCCTCCTTTATCTCGTTTTCTCCCCCGTCTTTGCAACAAGATTGATCGAGCTCCCTGATTGTTTTAGGCCTCCTTGGACACCTATGGTGGCCGGAGAGAAAGAGAGAAACGGACTAACATTCAAAGTCCAATGCGAGGAAGCATAGCGGAGAACGGATAACGAAGACCGCGTGTATACGAAGACGTCCGCCGTGAAGTTGAATGATGGGTGAAGGGTTAATCGTTGTTCATCGTCCTCTCCTTCCTTTTTTCTTCACCGGCTTTCGCTCATTCGGTCTCGCGTTGTTTCAAACCGAGCATTCCGTCGCCTTTCACTCGCCCGTGTATCGAGAGAAAAAGGGAGAGGCGGACGCGAGAATAAGGAACAAAAAACGATCGCGACGAGTGAAGTCAAACTTTTTACATAACTTTACAACGGAATCATTAATAACGTACTTAAAACAATATCAATATTCATTGTTACTAAACAAATACTCGAAATCGCTTGCACACACAAATGCGTACGAAGATATTACAAGCTCCGCTCGCTCAACTTGCAATATCCATTGCCGTTTCGAAAGTTATGATCTCTTGTGCTTCGTCTCAGTTCTCGCGCGGTCGTTTATATTTACGAGTACGATTCATTTTAAATTCATAGACTCTCCGAATAAATTCTCCGGAGGGAAAAGACCCGGCTGGGCTTTACTCGTGCGCACTCAAACAGAAAACCATGAGATCTCATCTGGCAGCGATCAAGAACGGAATAACGATGCAGTCCCCGAGCCCAACTCCCCCCGCAACTTTCCCGAGCAGGCAAAAAGGCTGAGGGAAAAAAGCCTACAGGCAAGCAATTCGTAAACGATCCGTGATACTCGAAAGTGGCAACACTCGATAACAATGCTATTTGGAAACAGGTTAGAATATCGCATTCATTCCCCTGCGTGCACACCCCACAATGGAGATTTTTCTCCCCTACGGGGCGAGACGTTCGCCCCGAGCGCCGTAGCGAGGGGAGCGTTTGCGTATAACACTTTGTAAAACAAGTGTAACGGATTTGGATTAAAAATGTCGGAAGTGATGAAAAAAAAATCAAGCCAAAAATAAGCTAAACTCAGACAATTTGCAGGACGATTAAATTACCGACTCCGGTGTTGAGAGCAGCTGTAAAAACGAAGGAAATCATTAATTGAGAATGAGAAAAACGAGGGCCCGCTCGCCCCATCCCCAAAACAAGTTCCAACGTTTCTAAGCCCACTCGAGAGGTCCGGCAAACTCGAGCAATTTCGCGGTTGACAAATGACCCGAGTATTCAAATACTTGCAACCCCCATTGATCCGCGTTTTATTATTCTTGTCACAAGTCCATTTACCTCGAGTGTTGCCCCGCGAGTTCATTATTTTTTCCCTGTAACCTTTGACATGTGTACGGGCAAGTTGTGAATGACGCTCGTCGGTGATCAACTCTCTTCAGCGTGCGCTGAAAAACTGGGCGAGAAATAATGAAAATAAACAGCATGAGACGCAGTGTGAAGAAGGTCGGGAGCAACGCATTTGCCTTCACAAATTCTGCTACGTTTTCTCGCACGCACCCAGTCCCGGACTCGAATGCTCTTTGAATTCTTCGCCGCCCATGCGTCTCGGTAGCATTCAATGCAGCCTGAATAAGGGAGTGTGCGCAGCCTATGAGAACGGGAAATGTACAATATTGAAGAGAGTCAACCGCTATTCTTCGTCAACGTGCGTGTTGAAGACGCGCAGCTTCGCTGTAGGTTAGGATCGCGTAACAGCTGCCGGCTGAGATTACGCTGCGCGGAAGAAACCACTGACGACGGGGGGTGTCCGGGACGTCATCGCGACAGCAGAACCAGCAGAATAGTAGAAAAGTCCGAGGTTTCTAGGAGCAGGAGCTGAAGAAGAGCAGCAACCCTTCGAGCAGCCTCAGGTGGTCAGATCGTCGACTGTTCGCCCCCTGAACGCTCTGAAAATAACTGAAATACGTTATGCAACGGTGAGCTACATTTCTCCGGGGACATGTGCCTTTTCTCACGACGTGCGAGAACGTTAAAGACAAGAAACGTCCACCACGATTGCATCCCCCTTTGAGCTCGCCATGTGCCACGGCACTTAATTCTCTCCCCTTTCACCGCGGACGTTTGATTTCTTATTCAGATCTCATTGTCACGAGAACGATAAAAATGAAGGTGGTAGCTCACGTGGAAGATTGTCTCGGAGACCCCCGCTGGCTCGGATAAACCCGTTTAATCGAGACCGTCCTTAGTGTCCGCTGCGGAGAGCAAAAGTCTCGCGGTTTTGTTCGGTGCAGAATGCAGTTTGATGAGATGGATTTGCGGGAAGGTGGTGGTGCGCGCGCGCACCGACCAAGAAAATCCGTTATTGGATCTGTGACAAATTCCATTATTTCGATAGTTTAATCGCGATGAAAATTTTTTAGGAGACGAAAAATATTGCGATCGAACAGCAGACTCGTTGTTCGACGTATTCTCTCGTCTCGATTCTCGCCTTTGTTCTCTTCTCCCGATCCGGCCACGGAGAGATTCGCATTCAATCGTGTCGCCGCGACGCTGGGAGAGGGAAACTGCGGGGGGAGTGGGGAGCGCACGATATCTCGATGCAAGAGAGAATTGGAGGTGCCACTGCGTGTTAAGCGTGTCTAGACGCTGTCTCGTCAATCCGTGCTGTGTGAGTCTGGACGTCCACACTTAAAGCAATTGACCAATCGCCGATATAACGAGGGTGTTGCCACGCGGAGAAGAGCGAATAGCGGAAATGAATATTATCCGTCAACGAGGAACAAGCGACAAGAGAAAGCCGAGGGATTCTGACCGCTGGAAATTCTATGAAGCGAGCGGGGAAGGGTGCAAGACACGAAGACTTCCTGCGGGCCCTGGGTACACGAATCGTTTAAACGATGCACAGATCGTCAGCGCAAACGAGGCGAGATTAATCTCAACGCGCCGCCGCAACTATGGAAGCGAATGAATCGCAGCTTTTTTCGGTGCCTTGCCGAAATCGCACGCTTCGGCCGACGCCTCTCTCGGAGATTGGCGTTCGTACGGGCCTTGCTCAAGGATAACGCGGCGGAACACATCGCAACTTCAAGGACGAGTAGAGACAATGGGCTCTTCAGCATTCTGCGAAGATAGACTTCCTCTTTTTTCCTTTCTCCTTTTTTCATTTCTTAACAGTTCGCTTTGTTCCGATGAGGATTGTGAGCGTATGACACATCGATGAAAGGGAAAAAAGATCGTCACGATTCCTGCTGCTACGAGCGTCTGCTCGCTCGAAATTCATTCGTTTCTTCCCTTGGCCAATCCCGTTTTTACAACGCGATAATCCTATCGAATTTTCGTATAAAAAACCTGGCCCCATTTTTCGTAATTCCTTGCGAAAATCTTCGTGCTCATTCGTACTGTGCGGAAACGGAACACGAAGGAGAAGACGCATTCGAAATGTGCTACGTTCACATTGTAAAAAGCAACGATAAAAGGAACAACTCTTTCTTAAAAAATTATTGGAAGTTAATAAAAATAAAATACCAAGAGAAGCGACAGTTCTGTTGGTGAATCTCGGAAAACGAAGTCGTCAAAATATTTTTGTTCGTTCGAAATTGCATTTGAAAATAAAGAATTTATAATTTATTTCGGAATTTGAAAAATTACCGTCCAGTAGCGATAGTGCGGCGACGAGCTGCAATGATATTACAATGGGGAAAAATTTCATAAACATTGCATAAACATTAGTGCATTTCCGCACGAATGTTTCTGCCACGATGCGGCGTTAGTAGGAACATGGCAGGGGTATTTTGTCGCTATATCGGCCTATTTTCCCATTATTTTTATATGCTCAGTCCTTTGTCAAAGTATGTAAATCCCCGATTAAGTGTGCTACGACATTTAAAAATCGCGAAATATTGAAAATTGTGCGTTACAGGAATAAATGTTTTTTTGTTAACTTGTCCCCGCAGTAAAACACATCCGTTAAATTTAACAGTGAATTTCACCTCAAGTATTACCTTCAATTATCTCCGCGTGCAATTATTTAAGCAACAAAGACACAATCGTCGATCGTTTGTGCGCGGATGCGATCGGCAAGTGAAAGGAAAAATATGCAGAATTTTCAGATCTCACGTTCAGTATCGAAGCCCGTCGAGCTCGCGTTCCCACAAACTCTCTCGTGATCGCTTCAGCTCCCTCGCCTCGAAGATATCGCGTCCAACACGCGGCTTAGACAACGCACCATAGCGATAGTTTATGGTTTGTACTTGAGAGAGTCCGCGGGAAAGAGGGAAAAGAAAGGAAGAGAGGGAGGGAAGAGATCGAAGGAGAAACACGATACATTTCTGCAGTACACGAACAGTACAGCGTTACTATAGAACTGTCACAATCCGATATGGTGGCTCGTTTGTAAAATCGCAATAAAACCACTCATCGCATATATTATTTAGCGGTGTAAAGTATTTACTGTTTGCAAGCTTGTTTCCGCGACGCTAGTATCGCGCAATGTGTAAAAAGAAATTAATGCCAAATGAAAAATAGAATAAGGCGGAGTGAGCATTTATGGAAGCAGAATGGCATCCACACGCGACCGCGAATGAGTGCTCGAGAGTCTTTGCTGAAAAGGACGAGGGGAATCGTGACTCTTGGGATTCCGATTAAGCCACGGTGACCACGAATCCGCGCGCTTGGGAATTGAATCTTTGCAGGCAGTTTAACTCCGTTCGTCCGACGAGAGAGGCGAGGCATCGCGCGACTAAGCAAGAAAAATCAAAGTGCTTATACAAAGGAGAGTAGCGGGGCGTATGTAGGCTAGTTTTTCTTAAGAGATCACGTCGTCGCGGCGGTGAACGCAAAATGTTTGAGGACGAGACACGAGTACCAACTTGTTTTCTCGACGTACACTACGTACGCAGTTACTTTTTATTCTACTTGTCTTAATCACTCAACATACTAATTAGCATGGAGCTTGAAAAGCCGTTTTTATACCGAGCTGAATCATCGAGCATCTGGTATTTTTTGTTTATTTTAATCCCAGTTTAACACGGCTCGAAGGACGCATCATCGAAAACTTACAACCCTGTAAACTCGAGCTACGTTTATCACCGCAATTTACAATCGTTAAACTCGTCTGACGGGCGTCGATGTGAGAAAGGGAGACAGAGAAATGGCACTTTGGAATCAAGAACCCTATAAAAGAGAGTATTACCTCTCGAGGGTCTGACTTTCCCGTTGATGTGTGCGACTCGGCCCTCGACGCGAGCAGAGCCCCGCGATACGGTACAGCGCGCATCCGAAATTACTATGATTCCAAGAGGAAGAATTACTTTTCGAGTCCGTCATATATTCGCGCTTCGTGGAACTCGGACTCGAGAGTTACAGTGTCGTAAAGCATCCTTTTTGTGTATCCATCGCTCGTCGCGATTTAGCATATTAAGGTGCATACGAGGCAGAAGAGGAATGGAATCAAAAAATATCTTGCTCGCGTATATAATTGAGGATATGAAAAAAAAAAAAAAAAAAAAAAAAACACGGTTTATTCCTTTCCGAAGTATCGATCTTATGGATCGCTGGCATGGATGCGCATTTACGCAGAGATCGGGCATGACCAATTTGGCGAAAGAATCGAGGGGAAAAGGAGGGAAAGAGGGTAAGTGAGAGGAAGAAAAAGAGATAAATCTTGCGGAGATGTTGCGAGAAAGCACGTTTTCCAATAATGGTACAGAGGAGAGATGAAACGCGCGTACGAGAAGGCGGAAGATGACTCGGAGCCATCGATCAAGAAACGTGCAAGTCCCACGAAGCTGATACGGCAATAACGTAAGTGCATTATATATTTGAAAGAAAAAAGGTTAACAATGTCGTGGAAAAAGTGGCGTGGCGACAAAAGAGACGCAGGATGACAAGCCTCGAGAGTAAAAAATGGAAAAATCGGCTGGCAGGTTTGGTGCGTTCCGTTCTTAGCTCGTGTCCCTCTAGCTGCAATGTGAAGGTGGAACGAAGTGCAGTTCCGAGCGCAAATGTGAAGCGCTCTCGCGCCGGCTTACCCCGAACTCGCTACGGGGAAAGGGGACAAGTAGTCGCGACCAAAGATGGCAATGAGGAAAAAGAAGACTCGGCGGAGGACGCCGCGAAGGAAGAGAATGACGAGGATGTAAGAAGGAGGAAAGGAAGAAGAGAAAGGCCACGAGAGAGAAGGGACTCGCAATCTATACGTTTCCATCTCGTGGCGCGCGCGTGTCCGTCGAGATTCTCATCCGTGCAGCAAGTCGGGCCCCAGCGAGACGGGGCCACCTGCCGGTTAAAGGCACCTATATAGAGATTTCTGGTGGGGGCTCTTTTTCAGAGAGTCTCTTCACTCCTCTCGAGAGCCCGGCGCATTCAACTGTCCCGCTCTCTTTTCCTCGTCTCCCTTGCTCTTTTTCCTTTCTTCTTACTCATATCTCCGTCACTCTTCCACTCTCGATCTTCCCACATTCGCTCTTACCACACTTTGCCCGAACATTCTCGCCTAGCGCCTTCCATCCTTCCGCGATGATCCCCGTGAATAATACGCCGTCAGGTTGAACGAGAAGAGGCGAAGGGAGCTTGGCGAAAAAACGGAAACGCTGCTCAGCGGGGAGGGAAAATTAGTCCCAGGAATCGAATAGCGCAATTTTTTAATTTCTTCCCTCGATAACCTTTTTCCTCGGGTTTCCAGTCGCGGTCCAATCTCCGCAAACTTCACATTCGTCTTTTCAATATTACGCTCCAATAGCACTCCCCGTGCAAAGTCACGTTTCCAAAGTCAAGTTCGCGCAAAGGCTTGCCTGCTGGAAGAGTTTTTGCTTTCTGCTCTCGTGCACTTATTCTCCGGTGCGCGCTCCCAGAGGACCATTTCGTGTGTGCCTCGCAGGCTAACCGGGGAACCCCCGCCAGGATGACCCCCGGGCCACCAGCCGCAGTAAATCGCTCCCTCGCCGCTGCTATATTCTGCTCCTGATGCTCCCGGGGCATCTCGACTTTTTTGCTCTCGGTCCCTAACGGAGGGGGAAAACCGACGTACGCTCGCCCGCGCGCGCGCGCGCGCGGGGCGAGCGAGACCCGTAAATTACGTACTTTGCCAGCATGCAGAAAGGATCGCGCTCGAGTTCATAGGTCAACGTGCAATAATGACGCGAACCGGAGATGATCTATCTCGTAATATCTCACCGGGCAAGGAGGATACGTGACGTCTTTAGACGATGCCAAACCGCGCCACCATGAACTTCTACTATATAACAGTACTATAAAACGTGTGTAGATGTTTTTACGTATCGTGTATAAAATGCTTGTTAGATTTGCTGCATTCCTTCTTGCCTTCAACTTCCATCAGGGAGCAAGACTCGAATAATGACTTCCTGCAACAGAACTGAACTTCTCTACATTGCTTCTTCGATTCACTTCGCTTCAAAATAACACTTCAAAGGATGAAAATCACTATTTTTAAGTATACCATAATCGTGTAAACTTCTCGGATGAGAACTCAATCACGTAGAACATAAAACGATCCTTCTATCAAGGTAGATCATGCCCGGAGGATCGTGTTTTGTGAGTGTCTAAATTCGATCGATTTTTACTCCCTAATTAAAGATCACTTTAAATTTATGTCGGAGTTATTTATTCGAAATTGTAAATACATTTTTTCAACTCATCTTTTGGCGAATGAAATTACAGGCCGTTAATTAATAGGGAATCCGCGTCACTGACTTAATCCGATATTTCATTCGTCGCTGGCGAAAATGCTGTAGTTTTTTACGTAAAAAATCGCATTAGAGGGCGCAAAGGGAAATTGATGAAGAAAAAAGTGTTAATAAAAAGACAAAAGACTATGACGGGAATGGCCTAAGCAAAGGAGAAACAAAATGCCGAAATAAACAAATGTGGGGTTATACGAGTGCTCATTGCCAATTTCGTTCGATCTTTAACCCTACACCTCATGTGCCTTTTTTCATACCCTCAACCTCATGACCGGGGTTTGAACTCACCCCACTCTTTTTTTGTTTATAAATCCGGTCCTGCGATGCTAAACTGACTTTATCCTACACCATTTTCTTCGTTTTTTTATAACGAAAAGAATGATGTACGATAAAACTAATTTCAATTGAATTTATATATCAAAAAATCCGTCGATAATCAGTCGATAATGTGACTTGTTAGGACGGGAGCGTAGTTTGAAGTTCGCGTGGGGTATGCTCACACCCCAGTCATGCGTTCTAGGGTTAACTTAATAAATCTTTATTACTAGTCTCGAATTTTTTCCTAGACCTTCATTACATACTTCATTATTATTCTGTATTTTTTCATAAACTTCGTAAGAAGCGTTCATTCGTTGCATGAAATGATAAACGATTTTTTGAGCATAGTCCTGACAAGCCTGTGCGTTTTTCTTCATATTTAAGCACGTTTATCTCAATAACCAATAAAACGAACCCCTTAAAATTGGAAATGCGTGTCAATCGACTACCTCTTTAAGCTCTGTCTAAATTTCAAGACTTCCTTAAGAAAATCGTATCGTGCATGAACTACCTTAAGTTTACGGATCGTTTGAAACCGTTTGAAACGAATGAAAGAATGTCGATTGATATTTTCGAATCGCCTTTATTTCACGCCTTTATAAGAATCATCGATGGGATAGTAAAGTCCGATCGATATAGACAACGATCGACGTTGCACACGTTCCTAATAAGACATTGGGCTTCGCGGAGCATTGAATCTATATATATACGCGCGAGAGACTTGGTTTTATCGTCGCAGCCGGTGTGCACCCATAACATATGTGCATAAAGGAAACTTGCAGTTTCGAGCCAGATGATCGTTCACACGCGCCTCTCATACATCGCTTTTGCAACCGTATAGAAAACCCCGACGCGAATGAATGAAATCCCGTAAATATTTATGGAACGTACCAGCACCGAGCTCGCGAATCACTCAGAAAAGGAGAGAAAGAGTGAGAAAGATAAAACACGCTGAGCGAGCCGATCAGACGAAGAAGATGAAACGAACGGATGCCGCGTGCGAAATGATTGTTTTGTCGCTGAGATATGAGCAAGAGAGACAAACGTTAAGACTTCTCATGGGCAACGCTTTATATACCATTCGATTACGAGAAACTCATGAAATGCGTTGTGCATCCTCAAGACGATCCCGGGTGGCCCCATCACACGGTTCCGCAGCTATAACGACCAGTCTCTTCTCTGTTAAATTTATTTACTGTTTTCACCTCGGTTTTGTAACCTCGACTGAAACAATAAACTTTTCCTGATGATGCATCTCTTTTTTATTCACGAATTTACACTCGAAATGTTATTGAACGCCTCGACCGCGAAATATAACATTTTTAAGTGTCTCAATGTAGAATATTAGAAAATATATGTTTTTGGCTATCAAAGTAACCGCGAAATTCGAAATATTAATAGCGATAAATCATCGATTATTAACGTAACGAAGCACAGCACCATGAAATTCGTATTTTTTTTCAATAATCGAGAAAATCGCCATTTTGTCACGCCCTTTATACAACGCATTAATTTCTCATCGAAAAACGGCCCATTCTTTTGCTCCCGTAGCCCGTTTTTTAAATTGCACCTTGAGGCGTTAATAATCGAATCTTGAAGACCGGATCCTTTCATGCACGACCTGCATTGTCTTTGGCCTGCACGCCCGAGTGAAATTATTTCACGAGAGGCGTCTCATATTTTCACGTGAAAAATGTCGTCGGTGACTGAGAGCCGTTAAATTGCAAGATTTTTTTTCAACTTTTTACTCGAACCACCAATAACAGGCAGAGGTGCAATTTCGACTTTTCTTAGAGTTTGAGTTGACCGAAATTTTTGATTTTTATACTAAAGCATACCGAGCGAATGTTTAGTCATTTTTTCCACTACGAAATCCCGTTGCTTAAAACAATTATGCAAATCCTTACGAAAGGATAAATACCGAAACAAGATCCGTCCCCTCTGGCGCACGCACACACGAAGTCCTCGGATCTGTGAGTGATCGGGGCTCCAGTATGTAAATTCTCTAATGACGGATCAGTGGATGTTGAGCGTATGTGCGAGTGTACAGGCGTTGCGTCATGCTGCGAGTGGAGAATATCCAAAGAGTGGTTTTGATGAAACCATGACGCGGAGACCGTGTAGAAAAATCGTCCGAAGAACCCTTTTTACTTTGTTGCTTCATAAGTCGCGTAAATCTCATCTATCAATATTATACTCGCTCGTGTGAAAATGTAAACCGACGTGCTGGCGTCTCGTTTGCTGAGCGTTTGCATCATTTATACACCGTGATTTTATTCAAAACTGCGCTTCGACAACGAGTGTAAATTTATTCAACGACGAAAATGAGGAAAAAACGTTCATCTCTACGAGGGAAAATCTGCATAAAAAACCTTTTTTCAACCTAATGAAGCACGGGAAGAATTAATTGAATTCGTGATAAAACTGCGTCGTAAATTCGCTCGAAGAATTTTCTACTAAAAAATACACCCCGAAAGAAAGTACTCCCTGAAAAATTATCCGCCAGAAAAGATTCCTTTTTTCACTTTTTTCATCTCTACTCCCAAGACTCGTTGCACACACGAGTCTGCGTGTGTATTCCATTCGCGATAAGATCTAGTTGCGAGGGTCAGGAATCCACCCGGATACTCGCTTTGGCGAAATGTACACGCGGATGACTTTTCAAGCCAGGAGTACCCGCCCAGGCACACGGACCCGTTCTAGCCAAGTTGTAATTCCAGTAAAGTTTCCCCTCGACGAAAGCCCTTTTTCATTCGATATATTCACCGTTGAACAAAATTTTAGATTCAAAAGCTACCATTGGGATGAAACTTTGGTCGATAGGTTAATTTTCGATCATCAACAATCGCGTTATATTGTCATTCAGCGAAGCGTGTCATTGAGAAGGCTCGATTCAAAGTGAGACCGATTAATCTTTATATCAATCTTATTTATATCGATATGAAAACAGCGAGCGAATTAACGAGATCATTGATCGCTGAGATGCCTGCTTAAGATATTTGCATCACAATGCCACTGCGAAGCTATGCAGCGTCGTTTTATTTGGACTTTTAATGTATACGCACATGTACATTGCACGGGTATGAATAAGCATCGTCTAGACACCTGAACGGTTAAGGAGGGAGTCCCGAGCTCGGAGAAAGGGTCCATAAAGTAGCGATGTGAAAATGTCGTAGCAGAAGAAAAAAAAAGCATTCGAATATAGAAACGATAAGACACGGTGCAAGGAATGATTGCGGTTACCACGTAGTTTTGACTTCGTTAGTACAAATATTTATCTTCATCCCCGTTAGCATTCGCGCGCGCAGAGGGAGCTTCAAAGTTGTAGGATCGAATGATATTTTTTCGGAGGAAAGCCACACAGAGAAAGGGATAAACGAGCATCGATCAAGCCATCGAGATACATAAGTGCATTAATCTTGCTCTCGCGACGTTGAGCTGCCACGATGGAGAGAGAAGGAGAATAAAAATCTTAAGCCTGTAGAGGGGAAACGAAAATATATTCACGTTGTGTATTCTTTGCTTGGTGAATGTTGAGCTGTGGCTTATTTGCGCCTCAGCAAGTGGAGGGGGAGGCCTGAGTCAATATTTAAATATCGCGATTGACTGGCACTATGATTAATTGCTTTTTCGCACGTGGAGCCTCGTGAGAAACTTTTGAGAGGAAGATATTTTCCTGGGCAAAAAGCAGAACAAGTTATTCTCGGCGCATCAAAGAGACCAAAGTCGAAATAAATTGCGAAAATTTCTTGACGATATTTCAATCTATGCTTTTTCGCACGTTAAGCTTTATCGTAACGGAACGTTCTCGTAGCGTAACGCCCCCTTGATGTGAAAATAAACATCGAAAATAATAATCTCCGAAAATGTGAGTACATTTTTCAATATTATTTTACGAAAGAGAAAGGGATTGGATTTTTCTTCTATG
The DNA here is from genome assembly GCF_019457755.1 of Venturia canescens. Taxonomy (NCBI): domain Eukaryota; kingdom Metazoa; phylum Arthropoda; class Insecta; order Hymenoptera; family Ichneumonidae; genus Venturia; species Venturia canescens. The sequence continues at coordinate 8,865,960 of NC_057423.1, read as the reverse complement.
CTCTCACAGCAGAGAAAAAATCGCAAACCGATAAAAAGTGGGAATTACGCATGCGGACGTTGACATATGGTACGGAGCCTGGAGAACGGACACTCGAAAGTTTCTTAGCGAAGGAGACACGGCGGGAGGAGGAGGAGGAGGTCCACGGGACTGGGACAAGGAAGAAGGGCTCTGACGTATACATATTTATCGTGTTTTCGTAGCGTTTCGCCAAACCGAGTAGAGCTTAAGAAGCAAACAAAAAATAAATGTGCATCGACAATGTGTACGATGTGCGCGAAAAGAGCTCGGGCTGTCCCTCTCTCTCTCTCGTTTTTGCTGTCGTCAATAACAAATTGCGAAGGTATATAAAAGTACCGGTAGCCCTTCCGATCGAAACTTCAGGGTTGCGCTCGAGTCTCTACAGCCAGTGATTAATTGTAACGACGCCGCTTCTTCGCCCCTCCCCCCTCGCTATCCCTCTCTCTTCCCAAAGAATTTTCGTCTCTATTTTTTACCTCCTGAATATTTGCATCTCAAGGCGGATTGATCGCAGCTTGAAGGAGGCTTGAAAGGGAAGCTGAAGAACATCGTCGTGACGATCGTCCCAGTGATACGCTAACAACAATCTGTATACACAGAGAATACGATCCATTTTAAACATCGGCATACGAAAGGGCGGGACTCCATGAAAACGAAGCTGAAAACGCGACACGAATACACCTTTTGGTTAGACACACTTGTATATATTCATACAGACAGAACTTAAGCCACTCACATTTGAATGGGAGCTCTTGGGCTCGCGCCAACTTCAACGTCCACTGAAAATTTCCATTCCCTCGGAAATTTAACTTTCAAATTGTCTTCGCTCTCTCGTCTCGTCCTCGTGTATACGTTACTCTCGGAGAGACAGCGAAACAGAGCGTCGTGCGGGACGATCGAACCGAAGATACTTCGAATATATATTTGTGAAAGGAAACAAAAATCTAATAAAAATGGCTCGAAAATCTTATCTGCGACGTAGTGCACACAGAAAATCGTGGGTGGTTACTTTTTAAAGAAAAATTGCAATTATGCCGAACGCGGATTGCTTTTTAAACACGATACTAAAAGTAGCAACTCGTAGCATCGATTCGCGTGGGGCTGAAGCTTGCAACTTTGGACTCGAAATGAATGAAACAAATTATTGTAATTCCACCAATTATTTGCAAATGGTTTTTTAGTTCGTTTCTTTCAACTACGAGTCAGCTCGAATTTTTATGTTGTCAAGTCTGTTTCGGGAAGTATAAAAATTTGTAATTTTCAATAAATTTCTACTTATACCAAGTTCCAAAGCGACATGAAAAATAACGAAGCGAAATGAAACAGGCGAGAGGCACTTTTTTTTAAAATCGTGATGGAATGTTTTTGCTTCTCTGTCAGTTCATAGGAACAACCAACACTGATAATCAGTCGGGAAAAGTTGGAAAAGTTCCACAGAATATGGATTTTAAGCGAAAAAACGATCTCCAAGTTTTTGCATTTTTCCGTTTTTCGAGCACAATCGCGGTAACAGTTTTCCAATAATGTGCTCATACGAATGAATTCATTTTCAATACGAATGTGCAGCATTCCCCATAAATTTCGATTCAGAACAAACTCAGGCGATATCTTCGCGTGGCTTCACTTTCAGAAAAGTGACTTATCGAAAATTCGCTAAAACAACACACTCTAAATTGAAGAGAAAAATCGATTTCACGTTCATTACTTTATTTTCACTTTCGACATATCGTCTTCGAAGATACTTTCGTGTCTTCCTAAAACAGACGAATCCCCGTTCACCGTCGACCAAAAGAATTTATCAGCAGATTGAATTCCCATCGATTTATACTGAACAGCGGTGAGACAATATTTCATGAGAACATATTCGGACCATTGGGAGTGCTCCAAAAGCGTATTTTTCATACGTAACAATCGAATAATAAAAATTCTACGTGAGCATAGATCCTTCCTATAGAAGGCTCGATTGTTTTAGTGAAGAAATTTTCATACGGATGATTAAGGAGGTATCTCGAGAGACTGGAGCACACGCGGTCTCGGTTATTTTCGAGATACACATCGCCGCGATCTGGTGGCTTATCTACGCAATATGCCCGTATCGATACAGCATGCATATCCGAGTTATAGAATATCGTATAGAAAAAGTTGTTCTTCTTCTTGGCTCGATGGTACATAAAAAACTGTGGAAACAATGCGACTGCACAACTCACGTCCAAGAAGACAAAGCCTCAGCGATATATGTATTATGGATACGTGACCTACACGTGCATACGTATTTCGGCGTATAAATTTATCGGTGTATGTGTGTGTCCTCCTGGCCGCGTCCGGAAGATGATATCACATATTTTACGATCGTTCCGTGGATACTTTATGCCTCCCCTTTACCCCGCGGCAACCGGCCCGTTCCCGTTCCGTCGGTCATTCTATCTCGCTTCGAGTGTCTCCCTCTTTTTCTCGTCCTTAGGTAGACTCGAGTCTGCCATCCCCTTGGGCTCAACCGGGCCATGGAAGGAAGCATGTATGGGCAAGAACGAGCGTTTTTTTCGATCGCGAACGGGTCGCCAAAGAACCCACAGAATAACGCGTCGCGTTTGCATATACGTAGGTATGTCCTTCGTGATGAAATATCCTTTGCGAAAAAGGGCGCATTCCCGTTGTCCTCGAGGACGGTACTCTTGTCGTTAGTCTTCTCGGCGGAACATCCCGTGACGACGAAAAATCTGCCACGGGTGTTTTGATAGATATTTCAGAAAGCAAGAGTTGTGAGAAACTTTTTTAACATATCTTCTCGTGTATCGAATCGTTTCTGTTGGGAAATGAAATGGAGTGGAGCAGTTTTTTAGCTCTTTTAGTGCGTGGAGAAACTTTTGTGAGCCGTCGGTTTGGAGACTTTTATCGAATTTTTCGACTTTTTGATTCTTTATTTGGTTTTTTGAGATTTTCGTTGACCAAGTTCCCCGTAGTCCATGCTCATTACGGAGGCATGCTCTTCGCTGCTGGATTCGCAAAAACGTGTAAATGGAATAAGACTTCATTCGTGATTACTAATTATCAAGTTCCAAAGAATAATATTGGACTATGAAGTATCGAAAACTTCTTATTCCCCCTACTTCGTCGTCCCACACATTAAAAGGTCCGAAAGTGCTGGCGAACACAGTCCAAGAGACTTTAAGGTCGGAGCCTGGTCTCAAAAATTGATCAATTGAAGTTTTGTGGAGGAAGATTCATTGCGATCGATCGATCGATGAGGTGGACACGTAAATTGAAGAAGAATAAGAAAAAGAAAAAGAGACTGAAGCCTAAAAAAGGGAGGAAAAAGAGAAAAATACTTGAAACAGTCTTTTGTCCGGCCGGAGCTGAAAAAGGCAAGAGAAAAGGCGATCTCACGAGAAAATAAGTCTCTGTGGATAGCCGCTTCTTTCGTGTTTACCGGGAGTATTAAACCACGGCGCAAGTATCGAGAAAACGCGGATCCCCTTCGTCTTTGCGACACGTAAACGCGACGTAGACGAACTGGAATCCTCGGAGATGTTTTGCCTCAAGTTTTCAAGCGACACAGAAGACAATGTATGCGCAGAGTTTTTACAGAATTTTATTTTCCCCGAGTCTTCTCACGAAGTGACTAAATTTTCCCGTTCGCGAAGGGATGCATCCAACTTCACCGCGGCATCATCGAGCGCACATCGAAACTTCACAACTTGATTCGCAGCGCTGCTCCTTTGTCTCTCAACTTTGAAGCAACCATTCGCGTCCGCATATGAAGAGCAGAAGTTGAAGAGCGCGAAAGAAGAAATCTTTGGTCGTCGCCGAAAGGACATAAATCCCATTTTACAGTGCGTAAGCGCCGAGAGAAAAGCGAGAGCGCAGAAGCCAAGTAAAGCCTGCGAGGCACACGTGCGTGCGTCAGTGATGTTTGCCGCGCGAGACAATCTTTCTTGCATATATGAATGAAACTCTTTGACGAGAACGCGCGCCCGGGACTGGACTAGAAGTCTAGAGCGAGCCTAGTATGAAAAAGATGGAAAGAGAGAGACGGAGCGATGATTTTCTCACTCTCCTCTGAAGCCTCTCGCTCTTCGGCGTTCATATATAAATGTGTGTATTTCGTCCATTGGAGACGAAGAGGACGAGAGGGTTCAGCCAGACTTCCCATTTATCGTCGAGGCTCCCGAGCAACTTGTAACGAGTGCACAGTCGCTTCTCGTCCATCCCTTCGTTGGTGTTCTCGTCCGTCATTTTTTCTGGGATCCTTATTTTTTCGATAAATTCCGTAGGAGCGTGTCGATGAAGAGGACGAGAATAAAATAAGAGAAATAATGTTAGAATCGAGATGAAAAAGCAGGTTCAAACGCCAAATTGTCCAATGCAGAGGCGAAGACTGTCAAAGCGAGAGAAGCAAAAAACGTGTGCTAGGAAATACATAATGAACATCATACTTGGCATTCAACGGTAGCCCCTGGACCATTTATCCATACGAGTGCGTATCGGAGTTGAGAAAAAAAAAAAAAAAAGGGGGGAAGAAAAAAGAAACGACTGAGAAGATGAAAAAACGCACCGCAACTTCTGGAATTTATTTCTCGCGTCGCCGCGAGAATACTCAACGAGAATTCTAATGATCCCCCATTCATTTGTCCCCGTGTCTATTGCTTACCATAAAAGTAGACTTAATCATACATTTTTTTGAAAGCAGACGAGGAAAAAAGAGGAACGCATGCGGTCTTTTTACCGCTCGTATATACGCAGGAGTCAAAGAAAGGGGAATTGAAGAGCGAAATAAATTGGTAACGTTGCGTCGTTATTGCTTCGAACAAATTTACATACGCTCACTTCCTACCGAATCGTCCTCTTTGTAAGCACTTTTTTTTTCTTTTTCCTCGTTCAACTTGTCTCTGCTTCGACACGACTCTCCCTCTTTATGTACATCGACAGTTCTAACTTTTGACTCTCTCGCAGTCGTTTATTAAGTTTTTTTTGGCTTCCTCTCGCCTTGCGCTATCACACCATTTTTTCTATTTCAGTCTCCGACTCACGGTTAATGAGCAATGCGTTCCGAATCCTTTGGGCTCCTGAGAACAAATCTTTTATCCATTCGGCAGAACGAGGGAGGGAAAGAGAGAGACTAAAAGTGGCAATTTACTCTCAACTATTTACTGTTTGAATGGCAACGATGATGAATGGTAAATCGCCCGTGTAAAAACGACACTTTCCAGTTTTATCGAACATAAATACCAAGAGAAAATCTTCCGTCGATTGTTAACCTCGCGGGTGGGGATAAAAAGTGTTGGAATTACAAACATTTCGAACAACTAAAATTTTTAGTTATTATGAACTACGAATGGTAATATGGAGATGAATTCGACTAGAGCTTTGAATGACGAAAATAAATAAAGCAGAAACTTCAAGGTTCGAAGCACGTTTGCATCGAAAATGGAATGTAACAGTCGCCCATAGAACGATGGCTGAAATATCGATTTTCCGAAAATTCGACCATCGCTCTTTCGATTAATAAATTTTACTACAGTCAACAATACTGTGAATATTCACAATTTCGAAAATATAATAACGAAGGACTAAATGTTACTGAGGTTGAAATACTGAAAGACCAAAAAATCGAACGCTCAAAATGGCGAAACGTTAGAAAGTCGACCGATCAAAATAAAGAAATGCAACGGAGCTCAAAGACACGCGGCTCACTTACTCAGACTGGTGATCTCCAATTTCAAACATCGCCATTTTGACTTTCGCCTTTTCGAGCTATCGCTATTCTGCATATCCAAATTTACAGGCTCGAGAAATTCACTTTCGATTTTTCGCTACACTATCTATAAACCAACTGCTCTCCATTTTGAATTAGAAAATATGAACTTTGGACATTCGCAGGATAAAATTGTATTCGAAATGAAAACTATCGAAATATATATATTTTCGAGTAAATACGAATTCAAAGAAGAAGAATATTCGTGATAAAACACGTAATCTGCTAAATAGTATATCGGAAATAAGAATTCCGAATTACTTATTTTTCTCCAATCTGACATTACGCAACTTATAAAGAATTTCGAAATATCGACCGTTTTACAATTTGATCGTTCGACATATTCAACTCGCATTTTCCTTTTCTAAGAAATCCCTCACCACGTGTATTCCTCTCCCTTCAAAGCATCAACAATTTAATTACGACCGTTTACTTTCATTCGAAAAAGAAAGTAATTAAATAAATCACTCAGAAAAAAATGTGCTCGAGTGACGAGATATCGCAAAGTGGAGAACGTTTGTTCCCCCAGGCTTCCCGCGACCGTTTCTATCCATCGCAACGAGCCATTTTCGTCGTAAAGACTTCTTTGCTGTATTCTTATAACCCCTCGCGGGGATACAAAATACGAATGAGTTCCGTTTGCACGATCACGCGTTCGGATCGCTTCCACCGAGCTACGCTACGGTGTCAATCTTCTCAACAAAAACACGAACACACGCTGGCAATTAGCACCGAACACGGTGCTCACATTCCAACTTCGATAGGGGAACTCGCAGAAAGAAATGGAAACTCAACTCTTTTCCATCAAACGTATGGGAATCTGAAAGACTCTCTCGGCTCTCCGACCGATTACAATCGAGAGTGTGTTCGCGAATATTTTTTTATTTACAAGTAAATATTTCAGTGGAAAATCCTTCCAATTTGGATGAAATAAAAACATGCGTGTTGGTGAACTAGAAAAAAAGTATCGAAGGAGGACTAAAAAAATGATTTTTCAAGTGTTCAAGCTTGGCTAAGATTACGAAATGTTTTCTGGTGAAATTTTGTGTGCAAAATTTCTGTGAACGCTTTTTCGGTACCACCAGTTTGAAGACCTGTCAAGTTCGACGATGATTTACTGAGAAACCGCAAGTTTGTGAAAGATTCGGATGACACGCCCGAAAAACAGCCAATTGGAGGTTAATAATGAAACTTTGTGGTAAAAATATTCGAATTTATTAATTCAAGGGATTGTTAATAACGACGAAAAAAACTCACTCAGAAAGCAAACCAAAGCGCGTATCGAGCGTTTACGGTCACGGGCTCAAAGTTAAAAAATAAAATCGTTGCGTAGAGAGCAGGGCAGAAGTTTTTCAAGGAGAATAATAGAAGACGATCGGGTGCGCGAAGAGTAGCCCCATTCACAAGATGACCGAATTCCAAGATTCGAAAAAAAAAGAGGAAAAAAACTCGTTCGGCAAGGGATTCTCGGTGAGTTTTTTCCTTCTCTTTGGGAAAGAAAATGGTCCGGTTGAATCGGACGAATGGGGTAAAGCCCGAGGAACGCACAATGGACTCATTGTGGCAGGGATTTTTATAAGAAATTCTCGAGCCTTTCCATTGTGCGAAAATTGGGGTTCGGTGCGCACGCGAGACGAGAGAGGATCTTCGGGACGTGATCGCGGGGGTGGAAAGGATAGCGAAACGAGTTCCTCGACCGTGAAAAAACTAGATATATATTTTTATGAGTCTATATGTTTGAGTTCTTCCCTCGTGTGGGTGGATATGGGATGAAAAAAAAGAGAAAAACCCCAGCAGCTGTACTTGATGGCTTTTTGTCGAGGCTTTTACTGTCCCAAAGACACTTGATTGAATTTTCGTTGGATGAAAACCGTCAAGGATCTACAAAGCTCTTTTCTGAAGCCATAAAACTCTCGATGAAATGCAAATTTTGGTAAAAAACATTTGTGCTCGAAACTGAGATGAAATTTCGGGAAAGATCAACGAATTGTTTTGAATCGAAATTTATTTAACGCATTCGTTCACGACTTCACGAGGAACTCTGTTCTTAAAACTTTTTCCGGCTCTTCGTGAAATCTTTGTTTACCCGAGTCGAGGCAAAAGAACAAAAAAGGGTTTTTCCCGCTTCATTCAACGTCGGGAAAGATCGATATCGAATAATGCGTCAATATTTTCAAACAAGGGTTAACCATCAACCGACGAACAGAGATCGTTTCCCCTTTCAACGCAATTTTTCGACGTGCTCGCACCGAGGGACGATGAAAAGGGATGAAAATCCTTTTTCCACGACGACAAAAGCTGTCCTTTCTTTACGCAGACGATATATAGACGTGTCATTGGACGTTGAACGCGTTATTTCAAACACAAGAAAAAAGTATCCCCGTTCGCCTGATAGATTCGCTCGAGCAGCTCGCGTGTCTTCCCGAAAATCGGAATTCACGAGAGAGCATAAAGGATCGAGATCGAGCGAAGATTCACGTAGTTTTTATTTACCTTCTATTCGACAGAGCTCCGCTGAGTTTCTCAATCCAGATGAATGCATGGCTTTGACCGGACCCTTCTCCGAGATCATTGTGGCCCAATTTTTTCATCTCTTTTTTTTACATCTACCAAAATTTTGGATCAATCTTACGTGGAATTTCCCACGCTCCTAACCAAGAAAAATCTCCGATCTTGACTCACTCTTCTGAAAATCGCGCAGGGATGCCGTCGCGGTCACGCTGCAAGGGTGCTTTCGACGTGGACGAGATTTAAAGCAGTTCGGCCGTTCAATAGAGTACGGTAGAGGTCCACTTTTCTTTGCCCTAAATGACAGTTTAAGGTCCCCTGATAACGAAAGCACAGCTCCGGGGCCTCTTACCGGCCAAAATTTTCAATTATTTCATTTACAATTTTGAGTTTTTAACACGGTACCTTAAGAGAGAACTCACAATATTAATTGTGAAAAAGTTGTACGGTGTTCGAGCTCCGGAAAAGTTTATATCCCGAAGAAAATTTATCACAGATTCCGTTTCTTTAAAAAAAAAAAAAACATTACCTTACGCGTATTTTGAGAAAGGAAACATGAAAAAACTTTAGTTTTTGACGTGTCCGAAGCGGATGTCAGTCAGTACGTTGGACCGCTGGTAACGGCTGATTGAACTTCGGCAAATTCAGGAATCGTGGGAATGTCATCAAATTTATTTTTCAGAGTCACGCTTTTTTTAAAAGAATTGACCATTCCTTTTTCTCGGTGGCGTTACACCGATGTAAACTTTCTTTCGCGCAATAAAATGTACTTAAAGTGTCACCGGTACCGACTCAACCATTAACTGGTCAAGTTGAAGTATAAATTTGGTAATTTATGATATTTTTAAAGCATTTTGTTACATTCTTGTGATAAAAATATTCTCAATGTAAGTGTTTACTAATTTTGTTAACAATTTAGACTTAAAATTAATCAACACAAAGTTAAGTCCGTTTTATAAATGAAATCATCATCGTTGTTGTTCGTACTCCATTATTTGAGTCTCGACACCGCGACGTCGAAGTACATCCTCGTAGATACGGGGATGAAAGTAAAATCGACGGTGCTCAAATCGTTATAGACCGCACTTGTTTTTCCCACCCCTACGATTTTTTAGTCCGCTCTATTCCACCCCAATAAACTAGAGTAAATGTTTTCCCGTTCCGTTTTTATTCTTTCCGTAGCCCTTCGAACTAAGCCTCAAACCCGTCGACCATCTGCTGCTCGTGGATACACTTGGACGCGACGTTGTAAAACGCAAATGCACCAAAAGCCAGCAGCAGAGGGTAGAGGGTGAGAAGAAGAAATTTGCCTTCCCTTTCGTATATGTTTATATATTATTCATTTATGAGCCAGTCTCATTTCGCAACTCGCTGTTAAAATTAATCCCATCGTTACGGACTGCCGTAACTGTCAAAATATACGGCCCTACGCGAACCCCCTTTATGTCCGTAGATAAAATGAGCGCCGGCCACCATCAAACTCTTCTCGTTCGCTGCGAAAAAATCTCAGAAGAAAACTACGAGAGGGGAAAAGTTTAAGGTGGCAAAATCGAGAGGATTTTTAAGCAAATTTTCTAGCTTTGAATCAACAAATTAATTCAATAATTACGCATCTCTGGAAACGGGCAAAAGTCATATGGTTTCAATGTGCATTTTTACGTACGTACTGGAAGTTATCGAATGAAAAAAAAATCGTTTTTCTTTCATTCAGATTCGTAACCAATTTGTTTTTCATCAATATTTATATTTTTCACTTTTCAAACGAAAGCCACCATCAGGCTTCGAAGACGTTAGAGATTTGAATCAATTAAGCATCGAGTTTCGAAGACGATTGTACCTGAACGACGCATCAGCTCCGGATGAGCGAGATTCAAAAGATTTGATGATTTGTCAGTGTAACCCGGTGACATAAATGGAAACAAACGTTTGGAGCTCTGAACATTCCCGCGGATCCGTCCATTTCGTTTTTAACGATTGGTTTAGAGAAGAAGAACATAAACGAATAGAAAGAGGATTCGGATTCGATGAAGGCCTCATACGGGTCATAAACTGCCCTGAATGCCAACGAATTTGTAATATTTTATTGGTCCGACGTATATCAAAGGTATCCAAATGTCCGTGAGAGATCTAGGCAAGAAGTGAAGTTTCTTAAGCTCGAATAATGTCCTCTCGACGCTACGAAACGCGCTCCTTCGTACTTTGTACGCGATATTATACTTTTAATGGCCACGACTTTGTTCTCGAGCGTTCTCTATCAAAGCGGTTATGCCCCCTTGCAACAGTTACATTCGTATGGCGGAGATTTATGCGACGATCACCGTTTGGAATAGTTTTATGATCGGTTCGTAGTTACAATGTCGAGTATCCCTCTTTATCCAACTGAATTTCGAGATCCCGCGAGTGTCAAAATGGATGAAAGTTAACGGGTTGGGACCCGACGAATGTCACGTTCGTTTTTAGAGTTTTTTCATCGCCGCACGTTGAACGTGTCTCTCGTCATGATGTTTACTGAATGATCATTCGTTAGGAATGGAATTTCGCGCGATTATAATCGCCATGGATTGTGCACACGCTCGGAAAAGGGCCAAAGGGCGATGCTGATGAGCCTAATTTTTTCCCACGAGCCTCACAGTTCGTCGCTATAAAATACTGTGACGAAATTCAAACTTTGCAACACTTTTTTTCTGGCTTCTCAAGTAGTTCGTGCCCGAAACGATTTTCTTAAGAAAGTCTTGAAATTTAGACAGAGTTTAAATGCGTTGTCGATTGACACACATTTCCAATTTTAAGGGGTTCGTCTTATTGGTTATTGAGATAAACGTGCTTAAATAAAGAGAAAAATATACAGGATTGAAGGCACGATGCGTAAAAAATTGTTCATCTTTCCATATTACGAATGAACGCTTCTTACGAGGTTTATGAAAAAGTAAACAATAACAATGAAGTATAAAACGAAGGTCTGGGAAAAAGACTGAACGAAATTGGTAAAATGAGCACTCTCGTAACGTCACTTTTCCTTATTTCGGCATTTTTTTTCTTCTTGGCTTGGCCCGTTCCTGTCACAGCCTTCTGTCTTTTTAACGACGCTGAAGTTTGCAACGTTGGAGTTCAACGAAATGAACGAAAAAAAGATTTATAATTCATTATTTTTTTATTTCACGAATTATTGATGTGGCTTGAAATATGACGAATTGGAAATTCGGCAGGGAACAAAATTGGAGATTTACTGAAATTATTTGAGAGTTTTGTTAGACCATTTCGTTGGACTCCAACGTTGGAAACATCAGCGTCATTCTTTTTATTAAGGTAACTCCTATACTGCATTCTAGTCAAACGAGTGCTAAATTTTCAAAACGCTTTTAGACCAAGTTCAACGTACCGATTAAACTTACTGTTAGTAAATATGTATTCAAGCATATTTTATTAACGTGAAAAGATATTTAAAATGATAGTTTTGCAAAACTATCAACTGATGGATGCAAATTTCCATGATGACACATTTTCACAGCTATTTTTCAAAGAATCATCTGTATTTTTTAACCGATTTTATTGCACCAGGTCTCATTTTGTTCCTCAACCGATTCTTCGCGAATTCACCACGTAGATTTTCCTTTAAACTCATTCCTGAGACAAATTATGAATGAAAAACGATGCTGAAGTTTCCAACGTTGGAGTCCAACGAAATGAACGAAAAAAACGTTTGAAATTCACCAATTTTTTATTTCACGAATCGTTGGTGCAGCTTGAAAAACTACGAATCGCAAATTTGGCAGGGAACAAAATAGGAGAATTACTGGAATTATTGGAGAGTTTTTTTAGATCATTTCGTTGGACTCCAACGTTGGAAACTTCAGCGTCATAATGAAAAAGTTTTTTCACTCAATGAACAATTAGCTGCAAAAGTGAAACGATCAAGTTAAAAAAAACAACTACATGGTGGATTCATAGAGGACCAGTTGACGAACAAAATGAGACTTGTTCCAATAAAATCGATGAAAAAACGCAGATGATTCTTTGAAAAATACCAGTGAAAATGTGTCAGCCTGGAAATTTGCATTTGTCAGTTGATGCTTTTGTAAAACTAGCGTTTTTAATATTTTTACATCTTAATAAGATATTCTGTAATAAAAATCCACTGACAATACATTTAATCGGTACGTTAAACTTGATTTAAAAGCGTTTTGAAAATTTAGCACTCATTTGACTAGCATGCAATACATTAACACTTCTTTCTTTATCCATTTCCCTTTGTGCTCTCTAAAGCGATTTTTTACATAAAAAACTGTAGTATTTTAGCCAGGAACGAATGAAATTTGGGTTTAAGTCAGTGATGAATCCCCGATTAATTAATGGCTTGTAATTTCATTCGCCAGAAAATAAATTGAAAAAATTTATTTACAATTTCGAATTAATAACTCTGATATTAATTTAAAGTGATTATATCCTTAATTAGGAAGTCAAAATCGATGGAATTTAGACACCCATAAAATACGATGCTTCGGGCATGATCTACCTTAATTTAGTTCACGTTCATACGATTTCTTCCTTTTTTTTCATTGTAGAATAACGAGCAAGCAAAAAATCATTCTTTACTGTTGCGTGCTTAACCGATCAGAAAACGCATGGTCCGAAGCCTTTTTCCTTGTCGAAAAATGAAGTCGATCATTTTCAACTTTAAAGACATCGAATCCGAACTAAAAAAGTGCCCACCATCGGACTACAAGATTTTGATCGTTGTCTCATTGCTAGTGTGGTAATTGGCTGCTTATGCTACTGGTAAAATTCAATTTATTCCGTGCACTGCTTCCGCTCAATAACTGAGTGACTGACTGAGCTAAGATACTAAATAATTCGTTCATCGAGGATTGACACTTGCTCGATGCTTTGCTCGATGGTGTTTCGTATTATGATTATTGTTTTGGAAACACGAATGAAACAGTCGGACGTCGAGGCAACAATCAGAATTCCGGGACAAACTTGGGCGGTCCCTTTTTGTCGTCGGTTTTAAAAACACGAGAAATGCCTTACCTCGTAGAACCCACTGGGGAGTATTTCTCTCTCTCTCTTTCTCGCTCTCATCTCCCTTTTCTTTTCTTTTCTTCTCGTTGCACCCACTTTGTCACATCTTACATTCTTCTTTCTCTGGCTACTGGACGATTCATTCTCGAGGGTATCGTTACGAACGCCCTCTTTTATGGGCTCAAATCGTACAAGTCCCTTTCATATCACACGAAACGGGAAAATGAACTTTATTAGACGAGAAACGGTTCGAATTGACAGAATCTGTTTTGCTGTTTTCTTTATATTTCACGTGAAACACTTGTGCTGAATAGTGACACTTTACTTCGTATTGATTTATTATTAAATGTAAGTATTTGATCTTTTATTTCTTTATAAGAAACTTCACTTGTGTTGTTCATTTGAGACCGTCAATTTGGTGGTTTACTCTACATAGTTGAGAAATATTTCGTGGAGATGGCAGCAGCTCTTGGACACTGACAGTAACGGCATCTTAGAAGAGTTCGCGAAAACAGTAATATTTAGATTTTACAGGTAAATTTGTGTTTTTTTTTCTAATTCAATTTGTGTCGTACTGAAATTAGTTTAGCCTCATTTAAGTCACTAAGGATCAAGCAGAATTCCACGTGTCGTATTTTGTGCTACGTTTTCACAATTTCACTGGAATCTACGAACAATAACGCGTAGCGTTGACCATCCGACGCTCACTGTTAATTGTCATCGATAAATGGTAAATTTTTACAATGGTTATGTACCGACTGAAAAAATCTTTCCACTCGACTGAGTAAATACGAACTGCTCATCAAATAGCTTCTTCAAATTAGCGCTACGAAAAACTTCTCTATATCGCGTCATTGGAGATTTGTTTGTCACCAATCAACAACTTGAAATTACTCATTGCCAGTTTCATCGTCAGATTCGTCAGTTGTAATCGAACGAAGTGTTGAAGTTTTGAAGTTTTGTAGGCAAGACTTGCCTCACATCGATCGCGATACGCTCATGATGTCAAATTTGTAATCTCGTGATATACAGATTATCGTGAAAAACAGTACTTATATATTGTCTTTCTAAAAAAAACGAAAGATTATTTAGATATCTCACGCAGTATGGTCAGTTTCCAAGTGACTGTGAAGTATCGTGCAGTAATTTTCTCTTAGTTCCTTTGTTATTCTTTGCATGTAAGTTTCGTGATTACGAATTTATAACTAACAAATTATCGTGTATGACTATGGTTTGTTGTGTTCTGAAAATGGGATCGTTTCCTTTGGTTTCTCCAAATTATTGAACATTTGTAAGAAACGTGATGAAACTATGGATTTTTTCAAATGTCACTTTCTATAATTGTCTAAATTTCATATTGAATCGTTTGTATGCATATCGTTGTTTCGACGAATGGATTAATTGTTTGAAATTCTCATTGAAAACTTGTCAATTTTTGACGCAAACTTTTGGTTAATGCAAGTATACTTGTGTGTACATTGTTTGCCTGCACGATTCAGAAATTAATAAATCTTTCGTTGTTGTAAGGGGAAAATAGTTTTCGTTTTCTAATATTCATTTCTGAATCACATTTTTAACCCTCTTATGCTCGTGTAGCTAACCTCAAAGCATGGTAACGTCTTTTGGAGTTTGAACGTCTTTCCTTGGTAATAATGGTATTGCAATGCGAGTTGCAAAGCGTTTTTTTTTCAATTAATACCAGTTTTTCGATTCGGGAATCACTGAAATACTAAAAATATGAAAAATAAAAACAAAATGAAGCAAACACTGATTTTTACAAGCATTATGCAAAGTTTAATGATGCGAGAATCATCCATTATTAAGTTTCAGAAAATTTCTCGACGTCTAGTAATTTCAGTAAAAATGATTTGATCTGTATAATTTGACGGCAGAAATCATAAGTTTCTAGAAATTTCAAACAGAAAACTTTTTGAAAAATGCAAAAACAGGAGTCAAAAAAAGCATAACCCGAACAGATTGAGCGATAAAAGTATTTGAACATTTAAATTTGAAATTCATTAGGAAATACAGGAAGTAAACTTAGCAATGCAGAAAAGGGTTAAAAGTATCTGTTCTCTGGTTAATTTATGTGCAATTTGTTGATAGTTAAATTGCTCTTAGCTATAAATCTAATTGGGCTCAAAAATTTTCCAGAAGATGTCTTGGCTTTTCGGTAAAAAAAAGCATCGGGAATCACCTCCAGAAACACCAGAGGAGCCCAACAATGCTCAATCGGAGGATTATATCATAGTGGAGAAAGAGGAGAATCCCACGCCACTTGGGCCATCGGGGAGTCTTTATCCACAACTCGGTCCAACTCCGTATCCTCCTGCAATAGTGCAGCAACAGAGCCAATCGTCAGAATCTCAAAGTTACATCAGTGGAATTCCTTTCAAGCTTAGCAAAACTCTGAACAGCGATTTTGAAGTCGAAAGGCTTAGGATCGACGAAATAACGTCATTCGTTCATCAAATAATTAACGAAGATTATGATTACGAGTTTAATTTGGAAAGGAGCGTCATCAATGAAATGGACAGTGGTGTCGAATAAGACCATGTATTTCCCGCCATAGTCACAAATAATATAAGAATGATCCAGGCGATATAGATTTCTAAGGAACCATCAAATTGCTTAATCTGTGATGATGCATTTTGACATGGATGAGAACAAAAGCGGAAATAGTAAGCGGAAGAAAGCCCAGCTAACCAGCTGGGCTTTCTTCCGCTTACTATTTGCTTCTCAACAATGCTGTACCAGTGCAATGGAATGATAAAATCAAGATTAATTGAAAAAGAATAAATGAAGAGAATTTGGTGGGATCGAGCTCTTGGCCGTAATGTTGTCATAATACAAGTTGAACTGACATAGTAAAATATAATTAAATTTGTATTCTTTATTTACAATTAATACAAGAATTCTTGTGTTCACGTATTTTAATAAGATGCAGAAGTTTCTTCACTTCGTAATACAGTTATTTTAGTTTTGTATTTTTCATTTATTTTCTTATGAGATCATTCAATTCGATGCATAATTTTTTAAGAAATTACAAAAGTCTCTAATTACCGATTGAAGTAAAACTTGTTTTTAAGGGGAGTAGCCAAAATAGAAATAAACGTTCCTTCGCAATGGAAAATTGTTGAATTACCTAAAAGCGTTGAACTCCTTGAAATATTCTATTTTCTCGTATGTCCCTAACTATATTCAATAATTGCGTAAAATTCGAGAATGTTATTTGCGCTGTGTAGATTGAAGCTTTGTGTGTACATTTTTCCTCATGAGCATAATTTTTCTGCTGCATAATGGAAAAAAAATTCTGATGTTGGTTGAATAAATAATCGTCAAGTATAAGTATACGATTTTTCACCACCTCTAATATTTAAGGAATATTTTTTAAATCATGGAAACACACAGTACAACACAATGAGACCTACGATGATCAAGAACGGTAACCAAGTCTTCAAGAAACTCCAGAAACTGAAATTGTAATCAGAATATTATAATACAGCAATATCTCGTTATATTTGAGAACGTCAAGTGACAAAAATCGGATATTGAAATCATAAAAAAGAATTTTATATGTTTGTAATTTAGAATAGAAAAATATTGTTACCTGACATATTTTCCATGGATGAGCATAAAAAATGCCAATTTGACCATATTCCAGTTAGAAGAACTTTTATAGTTCATTATGTTAAGAGCTGTTGCAACATGAGAGTGACAATTGTCACAACACAAGTTGTGCTGTAATAAATCCATATTTTTTTTGCTACGTCAAAAGTTAATATTTCACCATACCAATAGATTTATATCTAAACGATTGATCTCGAGCCTGATATCAAGAAATAAATGAAACATGGAACATTGCATATGAGTAAATCATCTCAGCATCTTGACAGAAGATATTTGAAACATTTATCGTGGTAAAAGTTCAATTCATGTTCATGAAAGAGTTTGAATAAACCATATCGCCTCAAATTCAGTTTTCTTTGAGGCGATATGGTTTATTTGAACTCTTTCATGAACATGAAGTTAGATTTATGCTGGATCGTTCAAAAGGTTGGACTGAAACAAAGTGTCGCATTATTTTTACCGTTCTAGTTTGATAAATAGCACTAGCTTCTGCAACACCCGAATCCCAACCATCTTGGCCGCCTCTTACATGATTATAATCAAGTTGCCAATATTTTGTGGGTTGTCCAAATGCCATTCTGTCTTCGGACACATGATAGGAGCCAGCAAAATCTCGTATTATACCTGTCGAAGTTGCTATTCCCATGTGACCAATAAATGGGAACAAATATCTAAACGAAGGCAAATTCAGTATAGTTTTTTTATTTTTAAACTTTTTTCTAGCGGAATACGGCGATTTTGGGGTTACACAGAAAGTACGGTTCTGGATTAAAATTTCTCAAACATTTAAAATATTTTCCAGAGAAGAAGCATAATGTATTTTGTAGAATTTTGAAAAAGAAAGGAACGATTCGAAAAATCTAGAAGAATACTGAGTGTCTCGATTTGAAGTTAATTTACTAGTGGAAACAAATTTGGGATCTCGATGCCAAATGGAAAGTCCAATGAAAACTCGTAACTCAAATAAAGAATGGAAGATTGGAGTAATTTTTCTTTTTCAATTGAAGAGGATATCATTTTCGCAGGGTTATGTTTTTTTTTAGGTTAAATACATCGAACATACGTCAGCCCAGGTATCGGAGTCCAAACAATACAGAATGGGAACTTTCTTCTGGCTGGATCTACTTTGAGATCCACAACAGACGGTGAATTTGACATGCTACTTCGCGAAGATCGTGTCAAATAATCATTGTCTTTCATCTTAATCAGCGTTGAAGTTATTTTTGACAGTTCGACCCTTTCGTTCTCAAACACGACCGACGCGACCAAACTTCGTCGCAGAATTCAAACATTTTGCATCATAACCAACCTTAATTTCTATAGTTTTTCTATTGAAATTTCCACTCAAATTCAATTCGTTGACACTCGATGAGTGTTCCCGTGGTCAGTTTGACACCTTTGACACCTGACATTTAATTTTCAAATTCATGAAATCCACAAGCAGCGCACTGTCACAGGCGAGTCATCGTGTGCGCGATCGAAGAGAATGAGTGGGGGAAAACGTGTCCGAGTTTGTCCGAGTCAAACGATTGCTTTGCTACAGCGGAGGAAAGGTCAAAACAGAGACTAACAACATCGGTGGTTATTAAATGTATACGCGATATAATTAAATAAGCGACAAATGTTTCTCAATTCGCCATTTTTACTGAGTCACAGCCTTGTTTTTATCCTCGAATTGTATTATTTATTAACACTCATATTTTATTTCACATATATTCGTTTAATTAAATGCATAGATATGCATATTTTACGGAAGGCGATGCTCCGGTACAAATGTCACTAATAAATATCGGTGTAAAACCGTGTGAATAAGGCGACAGGTTAAATAAATTAACGAGATTTCATAATACACTCGTAGCAAAAATTAATTATAAACTAACTCCCATTAAGAATCGAGCATATTTAAAAATTGAAATTCCATTAAATCCTAAGCATAGAGGGCGTTTTACTCCAAATCGTTAAACATCTCATTTTTTGAAAGCTCATCAGTGACTCTCTCACGATACTTTTTCCATAATCTCCAATTTTATTTCTTTTTAACAGGAACTTGGAAATGGTACACAAACTCCTTCAATTTTTCATTTTTTATTGCAAATTGACAACTATTTTAAAAAAAGCAAAATCATAACGACAAAAAAAGCACAAAATTTCATTTTACTAGAAAAAATTCGATTTTCTTAAATTTTTTTGCAATCAATGCGTCTCCAGGATACATCAACAAACGAAATCGATGAATTTCGTATTACAGGTAATTTACATGCATACGTTCGATCTAAACAGAAAACTGTCTCTCTCGCGTAAGGATGCCCTACAAATGCTTCCCAAACCATAATAGGGATATAACGTAACAAGAGACTCGCTACAGCAGCTAACAAAATTATAACAGCATAGGAGCTTCGGGTTTAGCAAACGCCTAGACAAACTTAGTGTCAGTCGGTGTCCGATAATGTATCGAGTTCAATGCGGTAGGTGAAATTATTAATGACTTTTACAATGGAAACGAAAAAAATAATTTTCAAGTCACTGCATTACAAGTCTTTATGTATTTTCGTGAATATATTTTGACAATAGATTTCAATGGTAAAATGACCTCGCTGCACAGGTTTGAACGAAAATTTGGCGTAAAATTATCTCGAAATATTAAAATTCGGAATAAAAATACTAAAAAATGATGAACCTTTGAAATTGCTACTTTCGAAAGTTATTTCTCTTTCGCAGCGTGAAAAATGTTTGCAGCATTCGAGTAAAAATTGACATTCATGAATTCATTTTTTTTCTTGACCGTCGATTCGTTTTTAATTCAATTTACGAATAAATTTATTAATCCGTGAATATTTTAAACAAATTTTTTTCATTTTTTATTCCATCGGAATTTTATTGTCCATAAATTTCGAGTTATTTATAAAGAACGCTTCGAAAGAAGTTATTTTCAAGGAACCGATAAACGATGATTTTTCTTTATGTTGAAAAAAAGTGATTCTGATCACGTTTTGTTGCTGCTATTATCGAGTGAATTGTGACGTCGTGAGAAACGAGGATATTTGTGGACCTCACAATGGTCGACGTTTGTATCTCGAGCTCGGTGAAAAGGGCATATTGTTCGCGAAGAATGTGTCTCTCGTCAAAAGCTCCCCGAGGCAACATCAAGCAACGAGAATTTACGTGACGAATAGTTCGCACGATCAATGCAGCCTCGAACTCGTCACATGTCCATCGTGCGTCATCACCTTGACCTTCAAAAGCCTTGCACTGTCGCATCATTGCAGCGACGGAGGGATCATGATGGATAGTCCTTGCAGGTACCTGCGTATGAACCTCGGGATAAGTGAAATCGTTAATCGTTTCAAATTATTCGATCGATGAGCCAAAAAATCGGGGGGTTTCGGGAAAGAATCGCAGAACTAAACTCGCAGCGATAAATCTAGGAAAAATCGCCACCGAATAATTTGTACTGGAATATTTCCGACCTCGAAAATTCGTCACCGAGAAAATATGCCAGCGGAAAATTCGCAATCGGAAACCTCGTTGGACGAGCCTGGAACATCTTGAGAGATGTCTTCGCTTTTTTCTAAAATAACGTTTCGAGTATCGAATGGCGGGGAGGCGAATAAAGTTATAACGGGAACAGATTTTTTTCAATTTTTAAATAAACGTCAAAACTCATAAAGGAACAAATTTTCTTTAATTTTCAAATAAATTAAAAAAAAAAAAAATTTGAAAATTCGTTCGCACAGTAAACTTTTATTATCATCGATTCATTTTCCAGCGAGATATTTTTCGGTACGAATTTTCCTGCTACTCGCAGCGACGAAATTGACGTTTTTCAACGTCCTTGCAACATTCTATTGCAATCACTTGTCTTGAGGCGTTGCAATCTCGATCTAAAATTGGCTGAAGAGGAGTGAATTTTTTCCCAGCTTTTCCAAGCGTTTGTAAAAAATGAGCAAATTTTAGATCCGGTTTGACACTCCAATGAAATGCTGCAGGTGCGATTACGTCTGGATCTCGGAGCCACCGTACGAAGACGTTTCAGGGACTCCTTATTGCGGTCTCTATTCGCCAATAACATATCGATCGAGCACGAGAACTCTTTCGATAGCTTTGCTCTACAGCCAAACACATCGGCACGCTTTCACCCTCGAATACACGGCCGAAAGCAAGTGTCACAGGCAACGAATGTTTCAATGTTTACACTAAATCCGATTACTTATTTATTTCTATTGAATCTCGTCAAGTTTTCTATCGAATCTCATTAGCCTTTGCTCAAGCTCCGCCGAGTAAGTTTCGACCTCCGTTTTTCAAATCGCAGGAAATCGAATTCACCTGAAAGGCACCAGCGCAATGCCGAGCGCTAATGCGATTAACAACACGGGCGGTGGCATTTTAATGTCGCCATTTTTCCCGGCACGTTATCCTCGGGATTTGGGCATGGAGTATATCGTCACGTGTCCGACCGAAGCACCGTCGTGCAGGGTTCGAGTTCTTTTTAGCGATTTCCAACTCGCTACCGTCTCCATTATGGAGGTTAGCTCAAAACGACAGATTCTTGAATAAAAAGTTTGCTGTATCGTGCAATTTTTTCCTTAAAAAAAAATTAAGATCAAATATTAAAAGCCCCATAGAAAATCAAGGTCGTAGGAAATCGTTCGGGAAGAAGTTTATCATCGTAAATGATTCACTCAATTTTCCGGCTCGAACGAATATTTCTACTCCAATATTTCGAAAGCCTGACAATTGACAATGACTTTTTAGTTCTACGATTGGAACGGTCAGCGTTTGGATGTGAGCAGCGGTGCAAGATTTCGTCCCCCCGTAATCGTCAGTTCGGGGCCATCGTTGCTGATACGTTTTTACGCGAATGGAGGCACAGGGCTCGGCTACAAGGCCTTTTATTCTTTCGTCCTTGGCCACATGTTCGACAAAACGGTCTCACCGATCACCGATTGCGGTGGTTACGTCGAAAACCTTGGTGGCGCGATCACCATGATGGACATGGTTGGCCAGGGGCTCAAGACTTACGACTGCGTCTGGCTCATCAGACCCCCGAAGAAT
This sequence comes from Venturia canescens, assembly GCF_019457755.1. Classification (NCBI taxonomy): domain Eukaryota; kingdom Metazoa; phylum Arthropoda; class Insecta; order Hymenoptera; family Ichneumonidae; genus Venturia; species Venturia canescens. The sequence goes on along the minus strand of NC_057423.1, from coordinate 8,843,978 downwards.
TTTCTTCATATGAAGACTCACATGTACCTGAAGGTCGTCACTTTTGCGGACATGGGTCGGTTTTTTTCAACGTTTTTCCTACTTTTTCATCTTCATTTAGCTGCGAGGAATCAGCTTCAGAAGTTAACGATTCGATGCAGCATTTGAAAAGAAAAACCCAATTTATAATAAATCCTCTTCCCTTGCAGCCGGAAATACAGAATTAACGATAAAACAAGGCCCAACCTCGGCTCTCCTGCCTCTGGAAGTTTTGCGACATCCGGCGAGTCAATTGCAACCGCCTCGTCTCCGGGAGCACGTCGCGCCCGTCACAAGTGGCTTTCACGTCAGTCTGCGAGGAACGTTCGGACCGACCTCGAGGGTCGCCATTGCTTATGCGGCTTTCAGTTACATGGGTGAGATTAAAAACGAAGTTAATATTCGCTCGAGCTCATTTATCGTCGTGTTAAAAACTAGTTGAAACATCTCCCGAGGCCTTAATTAAGCAAAAGTCACTTTAGATTGCTTCACCGGCTCGGACTTCCTGTGCCAAAACCATCGTTGCATACCCAGCCAGTTGAATTGCGACGGTTTTGATCACTGTGGTGACAACAGTGACGAACCATCAACTTGCTTCCGAGGTAACGATCAATCGACTTGATTTACTACGAAATTCAATATTTTATAGTTGTTCTGGAATGAAAAAATTGAAAATTAGGTTCAGTATTAAGGAGGGTGGCTACACTCGTCAAAATGATAAGAAATTGATCAAATTTCGTGATAATGTTCTTCAACATCAAGTGCGAAGACACCATTTTTTTTCAAAATTTTCTTCTACTTAGTTATCGAGTAATTACGCATTAAAGCAGATTTCTTATGCCCAGAATATATACCTATACATATGGAAACGCTATGCTTATACACTTGAACTTTAGTGATCAATTACTCGATATAACTGTACAGAAGAAAAATCGTAAAAAATTTGTATTGTCAAATTTGGCCCTAAAGAATATGTTCACCAAATTTTATAAAATTCTTATCATTTTGAAATTTTTAATGTAATTAACATGGTTTAGCATGGCAACATTGTATCGTCGTGAAAATCCTGAAACTGACATTGACTAGGAAGTACAACCGAACCCAGACGAATTCGAGCATCAGCGACTGTGTTTTGACACGATGATTCGACACCGTTGATGATCGAATGCATTTGCAAATAAATCGAATTTGCTCGAACATATAATTTCACGTACTTTTCGTCGCCAGATTGGGAGGTTGAGCCCCAGGATCGAAAATGGCACATGAACAAGGCGAATTATTATTTTCCAAAGATCGATCGGTACCCGGATTTGAAAACGGCGACGCTCGTCTTCGTCGCGAGTAGTCTCGGGCTGATTATTCTCATATCAGCGCTGATAATACTGTTGTACAGAATGGGGGCCAGGGCTAGGCAGCAGCGGGAGTTGCAATCACGATTGCAAACGATAAGCGAACTTTTAGGTAAGAGTATTCGCTTATTATGATAAAATCGAAGAAACAAAGGTTTTCCCGAGCGATTTTAATTCCTGAAAAAGCTCTGGCCGATCTCACCGTAACATCGGGTAGTTTTTGACATTGCAGACGGTGCGAGGATCGATGAGATTACCGTTTCGGACGACCCCCCGGTTTACGAAGCACCGCCGGGTTACGACGAAGTTGTCAAGGTTGGAATGGACGGTATTGAGGTCACCAGACGGAGGAAGAGACGCAATTTATTTCGCGAGCCCCGAAGCCGTAGTTCACCGAATCAACGATCGTGAGTCATGAGCATTCGTTGACAATTCAGTTGCGAATATTTCGTCGATTCGAACGTTCTTTTTTTCAATTTTAAACCTGTCATCGTTGTTCTTGATCAGGGCTCAATGCGGATCAGCATTCCGAGGTTTCACTGTAGATTTTTTCGAATTTTTTATCTCCAAAACTCCTCGGTCCTCTAGTTTTTCAAAGTCGAGTACAAAACCAGTGATCGGAAGCTCTTCAGCTCCGAAAGAATCTCTCAATTTTTGCTGCTTTCAAGTCGCGAGCTGGAAGGTCTGCAGACATCATTGGTCGAAGGTGTGAGCACGAGTAGAAGCAGCCAGACGACCCCGATTTCGGAGGACGCGGCTCCAAGGGTGCCGGAGAGTCCACCGCCCCCGTACGTTACGCCGCCCGGAACTATTCCCAGGAATCTCGACATATCGAGCCTCCCGAGGCTCCTTGATTCAGGTAAAATGACTGTTTCGTGCAATATTGTCGAATTTTCCAGTTTTCTCAATGCAAACGTTTTTTCATCCTTTCACTTGAGCAAACCTTACCGAGTTATTGTATTTTGGTCCCTACGAAAAGCGGAGGCAGCCGAAGAAGTAAGCCCGCGTGGTCAGAGGCTTCGAACCGCTTGGTTGCGTACCGGCTTAGAGCATTCCCGTTCATTGCCGGCCGTGGACAAGGCAGAAGCCCCGCCGTTCGGCGGCCCTTCGACGTCGGTGGATGCGGAGGCTCTTGGTGCGTATCTCCAGAACTACGCATCATCGAGACCCCCCATAATGGCCGCAACATCAATAAATCCCTCCGCGGTTCCTCTTCGTTCGATAAACGAAAATCGTCAATCGCCCAATCGCTCAATGTCCCTCGAAGTTAAGTCATCATCATCATCATCATCGGCAACAGCAACATGTGCAAATGATAATTCCTCACAGCCGAACGATTGTCGAGTTGTTTCGACGCTCATGAGGCGCGTCTATGGAGAAAATGCGTGCGTCATTGGGAACGGCAAGGTCAGTCGAATAATCAACGTCCTCGAGGCCGAGGCAGAGAGTCAACGCCAAGGGGCAGGACTCGCGGGGTCGGCAATCGTCGCCGTTGATCGCCAGCGGGGTGACCACGAGGACGTGGAGATCGGACCGAGGGAGAGTTGTGCTTGCGCGGGGGCTTGCGGGTGCGCTGTGAACGAAGGAAGCGCGGATGGCGCTCGTGAGGACGCGGAAAACCATCGGAAACGGCCCAAACGCCGGAAGAAACATCGCTCCCATGATCAGCAGGGTCGTACGTCCAATGACGGGAATAACAATAACAGCGATTCGAACAACAACGCCGATTTGGGTCAGGGCTTCGATATGGAAATCAAGGCGACGGAGAACTTCGTAGAGGATCGAAAAAATGACGAGGGCGAGATGAGCATTCCGAAGAGCGCGATCATCCGACTCCTGGGAAGCTCTCGATCTCATTCTCGTAATTCCCAAACTTGCAGTCTCAACTCGACCACTCATTCGACCGCTTGCTCAACCCCCAACGGCACTTACGGACGTTCTTACTTCCGCGACATCAGCAACCCGCGCAAAGTCTCGGTTTGCTCCAAGGACAGTCGAATGACAGCGCTCTCCTTCGTGAGCTCGACCCACAGCAACGAACGACTTCACGATGACTTTGAAATCGTATCGGAAAAGGCGAGTATCTTGGGCGATGAGAACTCCAGCACTTTGGCCAGCTCGCCCATCGGCACACCCAAATTCTGTGGAATTCTACCTTCGAGTAATAACGGACACAACGGCGAGCACCTCAACAGCCGCCGAAAACGAAGACCCCGAAGCCGCAACCGACGCGCTTCCATTCGCTATTCGAGCTGCGACATTGACAGCCTTCACGAAAGCATTCAGACTCTTGACACGTTCCTGGCAAGACGCGGCCTCAACGTCAACCAAACGGGCAGCCAGTCCGTTGCCGTTATGCTCTTCGGCACACCAGAACACACGAGAACTCGCGTTGCTTCGACTCCCTCGTCGTTTTCCCCGTATCCCCAGGAACCGAACGAAGCTACGGGCTTCATCAACAGCAGCAAAAATTGGCGATCCAGCGATGACGCTTTTTCCAATTGATTCAACTCGATCAATCTACCCGATTGATCAACTGTCTTTTTCGTCTTAATATTCGAATTTAAAATGTAAAATATGTAACTCTGTTTTAATTAGCTAGTAAAGTAATAACGCTGCTCGCGAGCGGAATGAGATCGTGATTTTTTCTATTCAGTTTATCGTCGCAGCAGGTACTTTTTATTTTACTACATTCTCTTGAAGGATTAAACTTTTCAAGAAACTCACCCATCATCCTTTTTCTTTTCCCCCACGAGAGATAAATGAATTGCAACTAATTTTCAAGGGGTCTACGCTAGTTGGAAATTAAGAAAAAACCTCTTGATTACAAGTTTTGAAGACTCTTGAACTCGGGCCTTGTTTCATTTGGGATTGTAAATGCCAAAATCGAGCTCTTTTAAGCACTAATTTTTAATTGACCAAAAAATATCTAGAGATCCCTGCATATTTTCTATTTCGTTGACAAACATCGCAAGTTTCGCGTACAGATTATTTAGATTCAACGAACCTAGTGAACATTATTTCAACAAAGAACTCATCTTGTCAGTTTTCAAATTACGAAACATTTTAGGATCTTCCAAAAAGAACCTTGGACTGCAATAAATGGGAAAACCAATAAATAATTATATATTTTAGTCAATAACCAATCATCTTGAGCGACATTAATTAATCCAATTACGTGATATTTGCATAAAATTTCTTCGAGCAATGCCGACTGCGATGGAGAACTTGAATAATTCCAATTATTTATCCATTCAAATACCACAGCTCGCTTTTCAGGATCTTCATCGATCATAATTATACTTGGCAAGACTTCTTGAGCAGACGTGTTTAAGCAAACTTGGTGATTCTCGACTTGGCTGTTCTGCGCCAATGTTTATTTTATAAATCATCGATAGCTTCATTTCACTAAGTTCGATTCGATCTCTCGCGGAGGTTCCCTGTTAATTTATATAGTAAATTTTTTCAACTAGCACTAAACATCATTCCCTATGTGATCTTCTCGCCTAATTACTCCCACAGTAAGATCGTATCCAGCTTTCACAAGAACCTGTATTATTAATATGACAGAACATTTTTAGAAAGGAGTTTTATATCCATAAAATGCATTATCGAGATATCGTGAGTTGTGGGAATGATAATCCCTGATTGATCATATCCGTATATTCGTAACTAAAGTTGATTTTCTTCTGATGAATCCTTTTTACGTAAACAATTTGGTTGATATTAATTCAAATTTGATGAAAACGTGCCGGGATACTATGCGACTGCCCACCATTAATTATTATTGCCCTTCTGGTCAACGAAGATTCCATGTGGAGCTGGAATTCAGGGCGAGTGAAACCATGGGTAAAAGTTGTGGTTGAATTTTTAAGCTACGACCATGTTATTTTCCGTTTTTTAACATAATAGGTACGCAAATGTTTGCCATATCACGCGATTCTTATGTAAATAATTCATACGAGGCACAGAGAAAAAATTGGGGCAAACGAGATCGGTGATCGTCTGTTCATTTGGCTCGCCATAAATCTCGAGAAAAGTCTGAAAATAATTCCTCGATTCATTCAAGAACTTCACGACTTCGTATTGGAAGTTTCGTAGAGGAAAACACGTTTTGTAATTTATTTTCTTCCCTGTCACATCGATGCTTTCAATGGATTCAACTTTCGTGTCTATTTTATTTTAATTTATCGATAAGAATGTACTGCTGTGTCTTCAGAACCGATAAATCTATAAATAATTAGTCGTCATATCTGACTCCATATTACAACCATTTTGCTAAGCCGCAACTGAGAATCCTCGCGATCGTAGTTAATGCGAAATGGTGTGCATTGATCGTGCGATCTTCTCTTCATTCGTCTCACACTTGGCCTACAAAGTCGAGAATTCACTTCAAGGGAATTATACAGAAATATGAGAACGAATATATCGATTGAAGCATCAAAAAATTTTACGATTCTGTGAAATATTTTCATATTCAGGACTAAACAGGACTAAAAAAACTTCGTAAAAACAGAAATAAATTCGGATTCTGGGACTTGTTTTTTTTTCTGCGATCTGCATCCTTCGTAAAATATCGACAATGTGCTGAAACAGTACACGGCATCCATCCAGAAGCGTCAAACTTCTGTAGCAGCAAAAATTCTAAATAGTTAATGTTATTGTTGTTGCTAGTTGCAAATTCTCACCGGAAGTTGTACAAGAAGTGAAGAGGCTTGTCAAATCCCGCGGATTCGATGTGAATAGCTTGTTATATACCGACCACACAAACTGTGAAAACCAAATTCCAAGTTGAAAGGAATTTCGCATCATTGTACTGGTCCAATGATCAAAAATCCTCGCAGAATCTGTAGTAAAAATCTTATTTATTGCATTTATCTAGTCGCTGCTTTTCTACCGTTGTTATTATGATTTTGTTTCATCCCAAAACACTTTTGGATTTTAGATAATACTTTGTTAAAAAAAAATGAAAATAAAAAAATTATCTCAAACAACTCGAATAGAACTTCGTCCAATGAAAAGAACTACAATTACGCTCACTCAGATCCTGTAAGTTTCAAGTTGAAAGTTTAAAAATTCGGATGTCCAAAATATCGATGTTCGTTATTCAGACGCACTTTGATTACTTGTACGTAACGAAATCCGAACCCTCGATGGGAGCCATTTTAAAAAAATATGGTTCCCATAGAAAATTTAAAAAAATTGACAAACGCTTGATCAATCAATGATCGAGAAAATGACAAAAAAATATTTAAACAAGCACGAGACAACATAAATAGACAAACGCATACTAAAACCTACTAACAAGCCTCGCCGGGTGATCGAAAATCGTGTCGAAACTTCGAAAAAAACCGGATAAATGAAAACTTCAAAAACATTAGTATTCTCATTGAAATAATACGTTACTTCGCTAACGTTGAATTCCAAAGCGAGCAATTAAACCGTTTGAAATCATTGAAATCAGTGTGTTCGTGCGGCCGGTTGCGAGAAGATTTGAAAAACGAATTCCCCTCTGATTTTTTCAACCGACAAGTCGTCAGCCCCGCCGTGGGAATGCTGGATGGATAACGAAACGATTGCTAAAATAAACATTGCGTAAATTTCGCTATCAAATTCATAAATATTCGAGACTTCATTTTCGGATGTTCCGAAACAATGAAAGTGGGAAGGAGCGAACGAAACTTTATTGATAAATGAATCTTCGACCGTTTCGGAGAAACCTCTTTTATAACGTACGACAATATACGTGTGTGCATACATAAAAAGCGTGTGTGAGGCAATTCAGCACGTGGGTGCCTCACGATTTCTTCTCTCCAGTTTTTTAATACTTCTTTCGTAAAGAACGTCTTTGACCTGGTCTGCTTCGTTCATCCACACGAATTTAAGTTCGTCTCCTTTCGCCTGCGCTAGAGACTCGTCCGTTAAATCACACACACACGAATTCTGAACCCCAAATTACATTTTACTTCTTGTAAATACGAAAGAGCTGTTCTGACGTGAAAATACGATGGGACTTGATTCGAATCAATTATCAGGTTTAATATTCCTCCAGTTTTATTCGTTTTGGTGCTAAAAAAATCTTTTATCACGGTCCGAGTAAGTCGACATTGGAGAGTGATCAATGACGAATTTACTCGTGGATTTTTAGTCTCCTCCCCCAGTTTTTATTTCTCCCCCCATTTCAATGTCTCGCAGTCTGCATCATCCGGGAAAAATGGCTTCTTTTATGTTGAATAACTGACTTACGTTAAAATGTGTTTGTATATAATTATTCATGAGACCGAAAAAGAACCTTCGCCCTCCGGCTGAGACCAGAATCTCCCAATTTCTCTTTCTCCGTCTCCGTTTCTTTCGGCGAAATTTGCAACCGCGAAACACGTCACGAATCTGAGCCTTATCAAAATTAATGGACACGTGTCTTGGCTCCGTTCGGTGCTTCTCCATTTTTTCTTCTTTTCTTCCACGTCCCTGTGGATGTAAGTGCAAAAGTGCAGGTGAGAATTCTGCTTGTTTATTGCCGAGTACTCTCTTCGACTTCGCTCACTGATTCTCCAAAAATTGCGTCAGCAGTTAATGAAATTATCGGAAATGAAAAATCCACGAAATTTTTCAACTTCCCGTCGCGTCTTTCCTACGGTGAATGTATTTTTTAATTAACTGAGCAGCTAAAATTCGAGTGAGATATTTCGAAACGCTGAACTCAAATGCTTCGTAAATATATTCAAATTTTTTCGTTTAATACGTAAACGTGGCGCACCGTATCCTTGCGCTCCTTTTCCCCACTTCGCGCGACTGGGACTCTTTGGGCGTGAGTAGAAATTTCATCAGTCTTCACCACCGAGAGCCTGCTGGCCGTGATATTCTACGATTCGAGGTAAAATGTGAGAAATCCCTGAGCGTATCAAGACTTCTAAAGGTTCGAAGAGATTGCGAAGATTCTAGAAAAAGCGAGTCTGCATCGTTGATTTTTTCTTTCACAGAATTGCTCTGCCCGAATGATTCGCGAGGATCTGAAGGGGAAGGACTAAAAACACTCGAGTCTTGGTAAAAAAATATATTTGTCTTTTGATCTCGTACGTTTGCCGAGGTTCTGGACAATCGAAACTCTTCCTTTCGTACCATCACGAGAAATTATTTTTCAGTATTATTTCGTAACGCAATTACGAGAGGGAAATAATCTTGAGGATCCTTAAAATTTACGGTTGAATGACTGGGAGTCATCTTGCTCGGGATGGGCCGCGTTGTATTCGAGAGAGCGGAGGATGGCTTCGGGAACTGGTGGCGCAACTGGGAGATGAGCTCCCTGTGGCTGGAATCCATTCTCGTCGGCGACGTAGCTGACCGAGATTGGGGTACCGTCAGGTGCGGTGTACTGGAAGCTTCCTTGGGCAACGACGGCGGGTTGACCCTCCTCGTTGACGGGTCCAGGTTGTCCACTTTCCTGTACATTAATTCCGTTTTCCGTCTCGTATGCATAGTTGTAAGAACCCTCGGGCGAAATGTCCTGGGATTGGCGAAGAATGGCGACCGGTTCGTGCTCATGTCCACCCCCGAGTTGGGCGGCCGAAGCCACGGCGACCAAAGCCAATGATGCAATCTGCACACGCACAATGACGAAAATGAAATGCTATTGATGCTGTTAATTGGTCAAATATTTCGGGACGAAAAAAACGGGTTTTGCGGGACCGCGGAGCTTTGGGCTTCCGAATCGTCTGAATTGAACGACGAATCGTAGTTCTACTATTTCGATAATTCTGAGGACCATAAACCGAGAGGAAGGCGTTGAATGAGAAACGACGATCTCGAACGGTTTCATTAAATCGGTGACGTAATATCTGAAGCCTTGTAACGATGCCACCGTTTGGAACCTCAGCGCGAGGCCGCGGCAGACGTTACAATTTGTAGAATTTTTTATCTCGAAACTCTTCCCGTATTATTATAACACGTCCCATTAGCATTCGCGGTGGGCACGGAAAAAAATGTTCTGTCAAGCAGAGCGAGAGAATCAAGAATTTCCAGAGAGCCCAAGGTAGTTTTAATATCAAAAAAATCTTCCATTATTTCAGTCTGTTTAACGTTGGTGAATTTACACTCGACAAAAATCACGGTTTTGAGGGTTTTAGTGAAAATGAAATTTTTTATTCGCTCGTCTCATCTAATCCGAGAGATTAAAATCGGAATAAAATTCCTGAAGAGAATCTCAACTCATTTGACGCTTTTTTTTTGAAATTATATCATCGAGCCAACGACGAGAATGATTCAGTCGCGAGGGAATCATTTTCGTCGACGACGCTCCGTCTATTTTTCCATATCTCATAAGAAAATTCTCACAACTTCGTCTGTCTTATTCTAATCAAAGTTCCCTGCTGATTGAAATGGATGGGTCGAGATGCCCTGAACTCTCGTCATTGTTTTTCTTCTCTTCGTTCAACTTTCTATTTTTATTTTTCTACATGGGATATTTATTGAGAATTGTTGAGTCGCACCCAACGCACCTCTTCGAGACATTCGATTATGTGCAAATTACATAATGATACCTTAAATACCAGGTCAAACACGGGTACGCTCGTCGTCGCGAAAGATCGATATCGTCACGTACGTGGCCGGAAGACGAACTGTTACAAATTCTATGCTTTTAGTGTCATCTCGAAAATGGTAAGCCTCGAAAACCTTCCAAGTTTGCTCGTCGAGATCAAATCTGCCCGGCACGAATAATTGCTCCATAAAAAAAAGTTTTTGAGAAACTAAAATTCTATGAAAGTTCGAGTCTTCCGGATCGATGCCGTGTGAAGTTTTATCGCGATGCTAACCCATTTTGTAAAGTTCCGAAAACTTAAAAATTTTCATCATCGCGGCTGATGAAACAATGTTGACCGTGACAGCCCAAAACTGGAAATAACATTTTATTCCGACAAAGAAAATATGGAAATGATGTACAACCTTCGTGTGAATAAATTTCGAATTAATCGTCAGCTACCGGCTCGTACGAGTGAGTCTTCAAGCCACGAATCAATATCAGGACAATCTCGTTATTAATTCACGTATATTGAAACTTGATTAATAGTCTCCGACGTTCGATCTTGCGGTTGTTTGGTTTATATACCAAAACTTTATAGTCATTATGCTGAAAACTTTATCGAAAAGTTTGTTGCATTTTCGCACAATATTTGAGTGTATAAAATCTATTGACTCTGCAACGATTTTTCTCACAACGTGGTTGGTGGGTAAAAAAGCGTTTTTTTAAAATTACGATCCTCATCGTTCGATCATTAAATTTAGTAGCACTCGCAATGTTTTGGATGTACATGAGTTAAAAATATAAAATTCGGTGCGTGATTCAAAATTTTAACTCACGAGGAATTTCATGTTGACGCTTGTACAGGTATCGACTGACTGTTGATGGTTAAAGTGCATCGAAGCCTATTTATATGAAAAACTTTCTCGTCGAATGACATTTTTGGAGGTCCCGGTGACGTCATTATTGCTGGGGGCAGGATCGTCGATTGGCTCTGTTCTGCATCAGACATCTTTGCTATTTTATTCCTATGATGGGACCAGCTTTCCATTTTGTATTTCGCGAGTCTTCTTTCGATCGCGAAAAAAATGGTGTACTTCGAGCATGTAAACAAAAAAGGAAAACAAACGCTCGACACCATAATGGAATCCATTAATTTGTTCTTAAACCGTTTAAATCATTTGACAACCAAACGAATTTTCATGATTAATCATTCCCACGAGCCAAGAGTGATTACGAAGAAGTACTCGTTACGAAATCCAGTTGCTCAACGGCGTAACGTCAAATCTAACGAACAAGAACGAATGCGAATCAATTTCGAGGCTCAATAACGACGTTCGAAAAAAAACTAATTTCGCCCGTCGTAGGACCGCTTCGCAAAAGTCTTCGCGTCAGCGAAGCTCTCTCAGGTCTTCGTACATTCGCGAACCACGTGAACGTGACTTTGAAAATGACAGCCAATTACAGAGCCAGCTCGAAGGGTCACCGCAAACTGTATAACGATAGAAAATATACGTCGGGAAGAATTAAAATCGAAAATTGAAATCTACTAACCGGTTGGCTAGTCGACCCAATCTCACCAACACGAAAACTTTTTTATGTGAAGAATATCTTTGGTCCACAGAGATTATATTATATAACACATACGATTTGGAGAAGATGCTTCGGTAAAGGTCAGAGCTAGGAAATAAATTTTGGCACAGTGGATCTCACTGAATCTTCGCCTTCCCCTCCTCCTCCTCCTCGGCCCCTTTCCTTCGCATTTATAGTTCTATCATCATCACGAACACTGTCAAGCAGATATTGCGTCTATGCTTCGCTAAATTATGGATATCTTGGGGATTTTGAATTTGAGAGAAGGAAAGCCTACTGTGAGCATATGTAATATTCATATTGCGAGGCTATTATCCCCGTGTGTTCTGTGTGTATTTACATGCTCGTGGGTTTCACACCGATGTGAAAATGACCAAACGTCCTGAGAAAAGAGGTGGGAATCCTCTATGGTTTTTTGTATAAATACTCGCCCATCGAATCTCCAGAATCAATCACATTCTCCAGCTTTAATCGGCAAGAGATCGAACACGAATTTTATCAACATGAAGTTCCTCGTGAGTGTTTTTTTCATTTCATCGCTGCGATCGAGTGCCCTGTGGATATTCCAATGTCCGCGATCGGGCTTTCTCGATCTACAGTATTGTCTATTCGTGAACAATTTTATGGTCAACTGCATTCGATATTTCGGTTCCAATCGGTTCTGTCATTTTCTGGCCATTATTTTTTGGTGCTATTTGAAATCCACTTTTTTGCTATTTTTGTTTTGGGGTGAATTTTATTTATATTCGGGTCTCAATAAATTTCACAGGAAATAGTGAATTCGGTGCTTTGTTGCAACTTGAATTCTCAAATAAATAATCCCATAAAAACAGTGATACGCGCACGCAGGATCGTGGATATTCCGGTTGGAAGTTTGAGAACATCGAAATAGTAGTTCCGTCAAGTGGATCTTTAACGTTTTTTTTTAAATTTGCAAGTTTTTACGCTGCTAAATTTTTATTAAACTTTTCAAACATCAGCCAACAGATGGCTCATGCTTTTTTTATCATTCGAAAACTACTTACACCGTTAACCAGTTTCAATAAATTGTCGTAGCATTTAACATTTGGGAATTTGAGTACTCAAAATTCCAGCTCTGAAAATGTAATTTATTTCGATTTTTCAGATCTTAGCTCTGGCTTTCGTCGCTGCAGCTTCCGCTCAGCATCAACAACCCATCGCCATCCTTCGCCAAGCCCAGGACATTTCGCCCGAGGGTTCTTACAACTATGCATACGAGACGGAAAACGGAATTAATGCACAGGAAAGTGGACAACCTGGACCCGTCAACGCAGAGGGTCAAGCCGCCATCGTTGCCCAAGGAAGCTTCCAGTACTCCGCACCTGACGGCACCCCAATCTCGGTCAGCTACGTCGCCGACGAGAACGGATTCCAGCCACAGGGAGCTCATCTCCCAGTTGCGCCACCAGTTCCCGAAGGCATCCTCCGCGCTCTCGAATTCATCAGGTCTCACCCGTCCGAGGAATCCCGTGGCAACAGACCCGGTCCCATTCCTTTCCCTCAACCTAGCCGTCGATTCTAAGTACTGAAACTCTAAAAACGTCTCTTTCTGATTGAACGAAACTATTGATATGTACAAAAAGACATTTTTCACATTTATAAATAAACTGGACATTTCTTGAAACTTTCGTTCATCCTTTGAGAATATCTTTGAAATATCCTGGAGAACGGGACTCGAAAATCCTGGAAAAATGAAATTTTGAGAATGAAGTGTCGAATGGTAAAAAAATTTCATCGAAAAAACATGGACTGGAAGCATTAATCGAGGTGCGCAGTTCTTCGAGGCTCGTTTGAAGTCATCCTTTCGATTTCGTCATTTTTCACGATTTCAAGCCGCTCCAAAATTCATTGATGGATCAATATTATTTTTGGATTCCCATCATCGGTTCGTTCGTGAATATTGCAGAAAATCGAAAGTGAAGAATTTTCGATGAGCGAAATGGCGGACGTTTATTATCGGCGTTAAATAGTCGCGGTGAGATAGAAAAAAGCTTTAAACTGTCAACGATTTATACGATTGAATTGGCACATCGAGCAATTTGCATTTTACGCTAATTTTGCATCTGTAATTTAAAGAAGCTATCTCGATAAAAATATCTCTGATACAGCCTCTTCCAAAAGCTTCGTTCGATGTTGAATAAGGAAAAGTGAATTTTGAGCTGGCTTTTAATTGCCTCGAGGAAGATTCCAAGGGTATCAATGAACCACTTCCAAGCTCGATATCGAAAGAGTTGCAATGGATTTGAGAAAGCTTCGAATCGATTTCATTGTTGAAAAAATCATCACAATATAGAGAGGATGAAAAACTTTCTTATGTCTAACACTCGAAACGATCAGTGAAGCATTATTTCGTAGCTACGAACAGCAAATCTCATAAAATTCGATTTTTGCCTGAGCCTATACTCCGGTGGGCACTAAATATCCTTAATGGCTCGAAAAAACTACTATACGCGATCGCGTGTAATAAACTTACGAGATCCGAGTGTGCAACGTATTTCGTCAAGGCCAGTAAGATGGGTTTTTTTCACCACTTCAACATTCCCAATCTTTTACTGAATCGAATTTGATTAGACGATCCGAAAATAGTCCGGTTCTCGAGGACGAAATTTATAGTGTAAAGACGTCTTATTTTTCACGAAGGAAAGAAGAGACGGAGAAAAAAAGAGAATTCATAATTAGTAAGATTTAATTTATCTCGAGTTCTAGAATTCTGGAAATTTCAATCCAGGAAAGGCTCAGGCGTAGGAATCGTGTACAGTTTCGAATCGAATGATCAATAGCACTGCTTTCTAACTCCCTTATCATTAGCCAATGGTACCTGTACTGAGAAAAAAAATTGTTGATTCAATAACAGTTGATGTTGTTGGAACTTCATTTGACTGCAACGTTTTCGAAGAGAATGAATCTGCAGTTCGATCTAAAACTCTTTTGTTCGTTCAATCATATTTAACCTTGTGATGATCACATATTTCATTGGCACCCCGTAATGCCACATTTCGTTGTCCCGATGACTTTTTTTTCTTAGTGCAAACGCAATGACTCGAATAGTGCATTTCACTGGAGGCCTTAAATGATGAGGCATTATAATAGTTAACTCAAATGAAATGAAATGGAATGTAACAAGTTTGTAGGTATGTTGCTGAAAGGTGTCGGAATATTCGAGTCTTGATGTATCAAATCCGTCAAGCCATGAACACAATGGTAAAAGGAGTTATGGTCTATACGTTTTTCTCAAATATTCTGGCACGCATCCACGTCCATTCACCAAATGGATGTGGCATAGAAAATCGTAAAATTATGGGTTAGCACCCGAGATTTCAAGAGTTTCGTAAATTTTGGATATTCACTCCTCCAATAATTGTCGACTCACGTGTCAAGATTTTTAATGCGATAAGAGCAAAGTAGGATTGCAAGAGTCGAACATTCGATTACACTTGGGTCAGAATTTCATGCTGAATTTGAGAAAAATGTTGGATTATTTATCTTATTTAATTCATCGTTGAAAAATCGAGGCTCGAAATTCTCTATCGAGCCTGAAAAAATCGTACAAAGTTTTGCTCTCTGAATATAAATGATTGAGAATAAAGAAATCGAGTTATGATGATTCTTTTTTCAATGATTCAATACCGTTGAAGCATTTGAAAAGAATATAAAGAGGACGATCAAAAAACAAAGTATAAGACTCGCGAGAAATTTTAACACGTGTGGAATTCAACCCACAGGAATAGTAATATAATATCTTCGTGGTATCTCAACCCTCTTCTTCTCTCGGTCTCTGCTGCTCTTTCACGGTGGTCGTATCCATGTTGCCAGCCATACAATGGTGTGCGAGTATTTCGTAACGAGCGAAACAATGAATTTATGAATTCCTCGCGGCTTACGCATGTCACTTAACGCTTATATACCTCAACAACAATTGTAAATCGTTTTGGGCGAGGGAGAAGGTGCGAGAGAGGGAAATCAGAGATAAATCGAACTGAAGATAAACTACATTTAGTGGCTTTCGGAGAGTATCATTCTCGACAATATAAACGTGAAACGTTTCATATCAAATTCACATTTTAATATCCAAAGCTTGTGACCAAAATTTTCATAATTCATTCATTTTTGAGACGCAACTAAATGCTGAATCAATAATGGAATTAATCTTTTTTTTGACGTTCTAGCAAATTACACATGAAAAATATTCGAAAAAATCGACTGAATTTCAACGAATAAATGATCAAGTTGACAGAGCTGCTTAATCGTGTTCACGAACGAACGATTTTCATTTCAATGGTTGTCAAAGCTTGAGAAAAAATAGTGAATTCGTTTTTGAGGTCAAAACTTTGTTTTCGAATAGAATGACTCATGTATGTATATTAATACACGTTGGATCTGTGCGATAATCCACCCACGGATATTTCAACGTTATATGTACAATTACGTGTAACAAATCGATATTATACTTATATTAAATTTATTGAGAATATCCCTATAGGTCAAATAATTTACAAATCGCTAAAACACTCGCAATTACAACGTGACAGACATTATTACATACATAGTGGGATTCCTGTGACTCGTAACGTGGCTTATTTTATATGTTTACACCGTATATGAAGCAAAGTGGAAAAAAATGCGTGGGTGATTACTTCAGCTCGTCTTCCTACAGAAAAATGTACAAATTTATTATAATATTTCTAACTTGATTACCGTCATCGGGGTTTTTGCAATAGAATGAAGTAGAATTTTCATATTTTCAGAAAATCGATTTGCTGAGCAGGCAGAAGGAAAAAATTTCGATTTATTAAAAAAATGAAGAGACAGAAAAAAATTGGTTAGCATTTATATTCGAAACGGTGAAGAATTTTTCAATTTTTCTCACACAACAGCGAGTTTTTTCAATTTTATTTATCAACGATTCCATTCTTCTGTAACTTCTTGTTTATTTTTGTCAATAAATTTCTAATAGGTCCGATGTCAATCCGCAAACGAATCGCACTGAAAAGGTTGCGTAACGTTCAGAGGACCACTGAGGGCAATGAAATTTACGCAGTATTCTGGATCACTGAGCACAAACTACTCTTAGCTCAGGTGAACTCAAGACAAATCAATGCTTGTGATGAAGAACGCGAAAGGGTGTAACTTACAGGGTGAGAGACTCATGAAGAACTGGGAATCGTGCCTTTCTGCTGGCCAGAACATGACTCGGCTACGAGATGAAGACTTTCCTTGCTGGGATGCTGCGCTGGATAATTGGCCGAGATCAAAACGAGAGGAATAAATAATGAGAAGAACTCGGAATAATTGGAGATTCGATGGGCCCCCCCGTGTTCCTGTCGATGAGAAAGATTCGCCTCGTTGTACGCACCGGGCCCTGTGCAGAGTTGAAAAATAATCTTGGAAATGCTTTTTTTTTCGTTTACGAAAATAGGTTAAAATAGGTTAATAGAAAAGCAAGCAGTGATGGATTTTTGTCCAGAATCGATAGAGGATGAACAAAAGGATCTTTGAGTTTTTTTTAGTGATAAACGACAATATTAAGGAGAAGAGGGAAGATGCGCACGCGAGACGTTGCTAAACAGTGAATCGCTGAAAAAAATGATCATTGATCGTTAATCGATCGTTCGCCATCGTCCTTGCCCCAGGAGAGTGTTCTCGAGACGATCGCGCAGCGAGCCCTCGATTTTTATTTCGTTGGATTTCAGACGAGACGTAAAAGTCCAAGCGCCCATAAGTTCGCGCCTTTAATTGCTCGAGTTCCGCCCTTTTGCTCGTCCGAAGAATTACATTCGAGTAGATGCGGAGATTGGAAGAAATAAAAAGCAATCGGTGAAGTGCTAGGAGGAGAGCTCTCTTGGGAAATCTCGAACAGCACATAACTGGGAGGTTACACCTTTGCCGTTTGCTTCGATCACTTGAGAGCGCGAACGAGCCCAGCTTCGAGTCCTCCTCTTAGAGGAGTATCTCTCCTTTTTTTCTGCCTTTTTCACAACCATCACCCCGCCTCGATACTAATCCCGGAGCAGCATCCCGTTGTACCGCCAAGACAACACACCAGCATCATCATCATCATCATCATCATCGTCGTCATCATCCACATGCAACGAGCGCCACACGTCACGTCTTTGTAGAACACTTTTTAATGTCAGGGGAACTCGGAGAAACCTGAGAGAAAGAAATAAAGAGAAAGAGAGGTGGAATGATACTTTTGTTAGAGATCACACGCAGGATTAACGTCTCATAAACGCGTTTGAAATATCCCACCTTTGTGCTCGACAATAAACAAGCCTTTTCAAACCATTGTAACCGTCCGTAGCCAACTTTTTGACCTTACCTTCGTCATTGTGCAATGAAATGATAGATTATTTATACTATTTTTATTCCCTCTTTATTTTCAAAGTATTTTACTTTATCCACGAAAATCTCAAGTGTCTAGAACTTCAAAATTCCTTTATTCAATTCCGCCATTTTTCTATAATAACACTTGATTTTTCAATTATATAGTTAATGATCGTAATCGATTACTAAGGAATTGTTACCCATAAAAAGTCTCGATGTAAGACTAATTCCATACATTTGTGGAATACAAAGAGTCCAAGTGATAATTTGCACCAGTGTGGTGTCTGCGGGTTGAAACAAAAAAAATAAATATCACTGGATTTCTGTACCTTCCAATGTTGGATCATTGGCAAACTGCATGATTTTTTTTCATTATTGATGTAGGAAACCAGGCAATTCGTCTGCAATCCAAAATCTTTAAATTTCGAAAAATAATAATAGCTGTTAATTGGAATGTAAATTTTCGTCGAGATCAAATAATCGTTCTGCAAAAGTAGAATTATTCAAAATTCGCTTTGTCTGATAATCTCTCAATAGAAAATGTTAATCAACCTCATGTCTAGATTCCGATAGAACCGAAACAACAGGTGATTCTCCAGGGATTAAGGATACCTCAGGAATTTAACAAAAGGGTTTTTGCAACTTTCTGTTTCGATTTCCACAGTTTGAATTTATCGTCTCGTCAATGACAGTAAGAAAGAAGAGAAAGAATTATTGAGACATTTACTGCAGGCTGTGCAGCAGGAAGCTGAAGAGTTGGAGAGAGAATGAGCAGACGAGAAAATAAGAGAGGGAAGTCTGATATCGAATGATCGTCAGCAATAAACTTCCCTGAGAGCAGACCTTGCGTCCAGCAGTTTTTCTCATAGATAATAGAAAACACAATGGCCCTAACGATCTTTATCTTTGGCGCACATCTTGCCTCCATTAACCGAGCGAGATGGACGAATATTATTTTTCTTTCTGTCTCGTGCTCGTTGCACTTCGCATGTTGCTTAAAACGCTACTACCGATTCCACAGTCTCGTTTGTCGTTTCAAATATCTATATTCATCAAAATATGCTTTAGCCCACACACTGCATAACTCGTGTCTAAGCGATAAATCAACCTATTGATTATCCTGTTTTGCAAATAACTCGACGACAAATCATTATACAAGTTCTTAACTCGCCAACAACAATCCTCCGATTTATTCTTCTTCGTATTTCACATGTCCATCCACCACCTCTGCGAATTCAAATTCCATGCGATATTCTCATAGATTCATCATTAAATCAATTCGATCTGCAGCTGTGAACAAATGTTTTTTCCTATCGGTCATTTATAGTCGTTTTAGATCAATTACTATTCCATCTCTGTAATGAAAGAATCGATTTCCATTGGATCTCGACGCACTCATACCTCTCCAGATTTTCTCCCATTTCACAATTTTGGGTGACTCAAATTTTTATTCGAGTTCGTTCGTAGGGTTATTTTGGATGAGCTTGGCATATTTTTGAAGCAAATTCTTTATTTTTGTCTTGAACGAGTCCATGAAAAATTTGATGTTCTTGAGAATTGATTTTCATTCCTTTGTAGTGTAAAAAAAAGAGTTTTCTCGAAAAGGAATAAAACCAAATGAAATTCATGGGCGAGTGAAAAAATGAATATCACCTTGGGTCCAGTGGCAATGAAAAAATATATTTTTCCTTTTATTCATAAAAATCTGTATTCTCTGGAAATTTAAGAAAATGAAAATGGAAAATGGATCGTTGAGTTAGAGCTTAAAGACAAAATAACATTGAATAAGCCCGCTCGCTTTTATTGAATCGGAATTTTCTGAGGAGGGCTATGTCGCAAGGATCATCAGGGCAGAGTCCGCGAAGAAAAGATAGTGAGAAGTTCATCTGCGGTGTGCTGTATGGATCTGGATGGAAGCGGTGAAAGGAATACGCCCTACGATCATCCGTGTCGGATCCTTTCGTGAGATCAGATCATCTTCTCATTCTCTCTCGTCCTTTCTGCAGCAGGCTTTCTACCACCTGAACTAAAATCCTCGTGGGTTACGTTGCTAACTCAATTTTTAATGATCGGTTTGCAATTTGCTTTGAGAATGCACTCTTACAGCGAGAATTGTGGGGCATATTTTCCTGTACGTAAATATGCTGCTCTGCGATTACAGCATTAAATTGATGTTACACACGTCGATATGCACGTAACGAAATTGAACGAGAGGCATTTTTTGGGGAGAAGGAATTAGAGAGTTTACGTGTTCAAAAACATGCGATTTTAACTACCAATAAGTAATATTATTTTTCATAATCGTTGTTTGATTATTATCAAAAATTTTCCAATCCACTATTTCTGTCAATTTCCATTTGAACGGTTAAGCAGTTTCGTCTGTGACATTTTTGTACGATTCTATGTGATTCTCGTACCTTTTGTTGAACCCTTCAAATTGGAGAATCTTTCAAATTTTTTTAGTGCTTTTTTTCCACAGTTTAATCCAGATAATTCATTTGAAAAAAAATCGTTTTTTGGCTCATAATTATACAACTGTGAACCACCAATTTCGAACCAATTCATTACAGACTCTAATAAAATAACGTGATTGATACTGCAAAGTTAAAAAATGATTGCACGTGTTCGGTTCGATCGGAAAAACCAATACAAAAATCATCGTATGCGTGCTTTACGAGTGTGTTTTATTTTTTGTATTTGTAGGTCGGCCAATCAACGTTCATCCCTGCCACGGACGAGTAAGTACTAAAATCTTGTGCTCCGCCTCGGTGCAGTTTACCCCACTTTTGATTACGTGTATGCAACGTACTTCCATGTGTGTATAAGTATCGCAGCGCATTATTGTGCAATACACACGTGTATATTCATTTGTATATATAAATATATTGAGCACCCTTTCCATGCACAAGTCGGTCCTGCGTTTTTCCACTCTTGGGAGGGATTTTCCCCCTCCCTTTTCGACAACGCCTCTCCGAAGTCCCTCGAAGAAGGAAACAGCCAAGCACTCTCGGACTACTATAAATTCGCACAGGGCTCATCCTCAGACCTATACTAAACTCGAGACTCGGTCTTGTCTCAGTGTGTACCTTACGAGAGAAAGGCTGTTTTTTCGTTTTTGTTTTTTTCTCGTCTCATTTTAGTTCGTTTTTTGGAGTAAATCGACGAGGATCCATCATGAAGATCATCGTGAGTGTCTTCGTTTCGTTTTTTCGTGATACGACGAATAAAATGAGAAGGGAAAACGCTTCGTCTTAGTTTGCTCGGGGCGGCGGGGGTGAATCTTTGATCGAATTTTCAATCATTATCAGCGTTTATTTTACTAATTTTTCATTCCGAGGTTGACAAGAGTCTGAAAATGAAAACTAATCGCAGCCTCTCGGTGGCTCAAAGTTATAAAAAGTGAATAAAAAATATTGAATGTACTGTTGCTTAATTGCAATAAATTGATAGAGAATCGCCTGGTTTAAGGGGGCTAGGGGACTCTGTATTTTTTTGATAAATTGAAACTCACAACTTCTGGGAATCGAGTATGTTGCCAAAGTAACGTGATTTTTCTACTTTTAACAACTGTCAATAATCATATTCATAAAATGTGAAATAACTCAGTCACGTTATTTCTGCATCCTCGAGGTTAAGGGTCAAAAAATTGGGAAAAAATGCATTCTTTTAAAATCAGCGTTCATGCTTAATTTAGCTAAGAACAAATGCCACGTTTACTTAAATTCGTCGCTCTCGCGTGTACAGATTGCAGTAGTCTTCGGTCTCGTGACGATAGCTCAGGCCCAGTTCAACAAATTCAACCCTCAGTATAATCCTGACTATTACGGTCGACGGTACGCCATCCTTCGTCAAACTCAGGATGCAGCTCCTGACGGATCTTACGCTTACAGGTATTTATTCTCTCGCATAAAAATTCCCAATAATTCAGCTAAAAATATTTTTCACACTAAGCGCACTTGAAAGTAACTGTAAAACTCGTACGAGCATCCGACACAGATGTGAAGAATCCGTGAAAATAAAATTGAGAAAACTCGTTAAACAAATTCCCTCAAAAACGACAAAAATTTATCGATAAATCAATTTCATATTTTTTTCCAAACTCAAAGAGCATTTGCCACAAAAGTAGACGATTTTCACGCACGAGTGAGCCCATACACCCATTGAATACAAACTACCAATGTTAGTCTCGAATGCAAATGACTTTCGCGTTGATAAATGAGGAAAGATGTGCGATCTGACAAATCGTCGCTCGGCAAATCGCCGAATGATTTATACACGTTTGAAGAAGCAAGGTGAAAGAAACTCAATGAACACAGTCAAACGTTATTACGTCTGTCGAGTGCGAGTTCATTTCTTCATTGATCACTAAAAAGGGGTTGACCAACGATAATTATAATTAAACGCAAGTCATTGGGTGGATCCAGTCCCTTTGTCTCCTGGGTATCGACGCGCACGCGAACAATTCATCAGCGGACGTCGCGACCAGCGAATAAATTAAGTAGCGTGTACATTTTCTCGGGTTTGACATTATTATGGTCGTTCTCGCTTCTTCTTTTTATTTTCGTCGTTTATTTTATTGCATGTACAAAACGTGTTCGACGCTCAATCCCGTGAATTATAAGAAGCTCTCGAGAGTACAAGGAAAATCCCACTAGCAGCCCATCCACGTCTGACGAGCTCGTGTTCAACGACGTACGATGGATAATTAGCTCCGATCTTAATCTCCGAGTGCGCGCGCGTGTATGAATCCAACTCTCGTGTCTGCACTCACAGCTTCTCCTGCGTTATATTATTACAACTCTCTCGACGATCCTCCTGTCATTGCGCAATTTCGTGATTACTATTGACCCATCTACTCGTAACGTAATAATCGGTATAACCGCGGATGCAAGGTGTCATATCCGCACGTTTTTTTATCTCTCACCAATTAGCAAAAAAACAAGACAAAAAGATCTTGAATAGATGAATAAAGAGCTGCGATCTCGTCGATCAAAAGTCCCGAGAGGGTTATTCCTCGTTTATCTTCTACCGTTTTATTCACGAGTTAAATCATAGTCCTGGCAGTAGGCACTCTTCATTTTTTGCGCGGGATTACTCGCGTGTGGATACCAACACGGAAAACTCCTCGGGGTTGTAATCATATGGAATTAAATGACATCCTAATGACACGTTCCTACAAATAATCCATAAATTATCATTTTCTTTCCCTGCTATATAAATAACAGAGTTTTACTGTCTTTTTTCATTTCATTTGAGTTCCATGCTACGGTTTTTTCATGGTTTTTGGTCAAATGTACTTTGAAACTAAGGTTGACGGTGAATCGGAAAATTGGACGCTGAGAATGTCAAGATTTTAGGACGATTTTTGAACAGCGTTCGCCATCGAGCTGTCGAACAAACAATTATCGGGCGGCGGGCCAACGAAGCTTTTTTCTGGTCCGGTTTTTGCATGCTGGTTTCGCAAAATGAGAAGCAACGCAGAAACTACGAAGAACACCTCCCAAAGTTCTTTTTTCTAGGGTAGAAATATTTTGGGAATTGAAATTGTTGAAATTTTTGTGACCGAGTTACAGGTTGACTGCTATTTTGAAAGGCTGCAAATTTGTATTTCTCTTTTCAGAGAAATGAGATAAGGCGAAATTGAAACAATAAAATAAGTCGAACTCGCTATGAGCGCATAACGAAAGCATATCCAAAAATAGCAGAAACACGAATCCCAGTGAGAAAATTCAAATTTTTAAGGCATCTTGTAATCCTCTCATTAATAAGTTTGCAAAAATTTGTTTTTTGGATCTGCATTTGCAAAAATGATAGTCTTTTGCAATAACTATGAAATCGCGTTTACCAGATTGAATTGATGAAACCAAAGAATCAAGTTCGAAAAATTTAGCGTCCCTCTGCTGCAGTGGACCTCGCAGATCCCACAAAAATTTTCGTTCCGCATTAAAACCAAACGAATAATCGCGAACGAATAAAAATGAATGTATCGCGAATAAAGAGTCGGAGGATTAAAAGACGACGAGGTTTACGCTGATGACTAACGCGAGATAATGATTGCAGTTACGACACGGAGAATGGGATATCCGTGGCGGAGCAGGGCTCGCCGAGGAATCTCGGTGGACTTGGACAGGCGGAAGTCGTGAGGGGCCAATACAGCTACACAGCACCTGACGGTACACCGATTCAAGTTACTTACACCGCGGACGAGAATGGTTTTCAAGCTGCTGGTGCTCATCTACCAACGCCGCCGCCAATTCCAGCCGCGATTCAGCGAGCCTTGGCCTACAACGCCGCTCATCCTGAGGAGGATCAGTCGGGTCAGCCGTACAGGAGGTACTGAATAAAGATCGCGGACTCTGAGACGACCCCTTCCCACCAACAACACCAGACTGACTGATAACTGTGCGAGCCGACAGGACGATGGGACGAGCGGGGAAGCGCCAATAATTTTTAAATTAAAAAAATCCTTGAGAAATTCAAATCTCTTTGAAGTAGAAAAGCGAACTGTTAGAAGCGAGTTTAATGAGAGAAAAATTATTTTTCATCGTTGCCTTTTTCAAAACGTAAATATTCGTCGACGAATTGAATTCGCGTGAAAAAATCATGCTTCGAATGTTATTTTTGGCAATGAGAAATCCGGTGAGGGTTCATTCGTTTGTGCACAAGAATAACGATTTTATCATTGTGTCTCGGCCGGGCAGACGTAACGCAGGACCACGATTATCTTTTTTTATTCTATTTACAGTGCCAGTTCCATCCACCGAAACTCTGCTGGCACAGCGGAGTTTCGAGGATTATTTTAAGGATATCTACAACCACAGTCGCAATACAATTTTTTAAGTGACCATAAGTTTCAAGCGTTTCGATGTCTTAATCAATAATTGCCTGTGGGGTAACACAAATAAAGAATTTTCCAAGTAAAAAACCAAGGATTTCAATGATTCTCATTTTTCGACGAAGCAAACATTGGTCTCTGCTAAATTCTATCATTCTTTATTCTAAAACATGTGCAAAGAAATCGACGACTGAAAAAATCTGAGCTCGCTTTGACTCGACGAAACGCGCGACTGTGAGCTTGAAGTATCCTTAAAAATCCTCAAAACAGCTTCTCTCAACACTACGCGATATTATTTTCATCGTTGATAAAAAATAATTGCCTATCTTTCTCTCTAATGTCATCGCGTATGTTAAATTACCTCTCTCTTTGTGCATTACTCACTTTACATCATATTTCTGAGATTCCCACGCGATACATCCTCTCTCTCTCATCCGCCTGCGCATAAAGAAACACTTCACGAGCGTTCGTACACGCCTCTCCTTTCGTTAAATTGCATCGACAGGATCAAAACAGGTGCGAAAAGTTGTGAATTTTTCGTTCAATCTCATGATTTATAACGAAAAATAAAAATGCAAAAAATAAAATAAAAGGCAAAAACGATTGGTTGACAGAGGCGTCGATGGTGCGTGTAACAGAATTACCGATATTTTTATGCAACGAATACGTGAAATTTTCGTCCCTCAGGAAAAGTTCACGATATTTGATAGATCGAATAGGCGCCCGATCGAAAAGCTGTATTAATCATATATATTTAAAGGTTGTTACATAATCAAATTTATTCATTTATTCACATACAATTTCATTGCCTTATAAATATAAATAAATACGTATATATTCCATATCACAAGTGTAATGATAATAAATTAACGAATGATCCATAAATCTTTGTCTTTCTTTTCCAACCTCGCCACTCACGATACGCACTCGAACCCCGATGTTTTTGTGGTCTATTGAAAAAACCTTTTTTAAAAAACAGCAATAACAATCTTCCACAAGTTATCGACGCGAAGTACGTGCCTTCAATTGCATTCGCAGCTAATTAAATCGACGTTTAATAATTAGCTTGAGGCTCTTCCATTAATTATCCTGAATTGCCCTTTTTTTTGACGCTTTTCCTTGTATCTCCGATGATTTCCACATAAATATATAAATAAATATGTGCATTGAAGACACGAAATGTAACTGTAGTAACTACACGTTGTAATTATCCAGCAAAGTGTATAATTTATCCACGAATACCATTATAACTCGAGTCTAATTATCATGGTGATTTCGTGACTCAACATCGATACGTTATCTAATAATATCTTGTGGTATTACGAGCGTGTATGTACGTAAATACAGGCGTATTCGAATTCGAACTAAAGATGGGGATGAGCGCGTGCAAATAATCCCAGGAGCAGGTAAGGCACGAAATTTAAGGTAGAAATGCCAGCTGGATGAATGTTAATGGTAATCGTAATATCATGGTAAAGGTGAGTCCGTCGCGGTGAAAGCAAATCATAAACTGCTCGTCTATAGGACCGTGTTGCGTCATGAAATGAACTCGCCTCGAACATCCCGCGAGTTTGAACTCGAGACGCGGTCTACATAAGCGCGTTCCTCTTATCGAAAGAGGCGAGAAATCCAGCTCGAGTCCGAGTCGCAGCGTGCTGACAATTGTCAATGTTGGATCGAACTGTCGCTGTGACAGTCGTACGTTCAATCCTGCAACTCGGAGCCAGCTCGATCGAAGTTTTCTCAACGATTGAGAAGCCTTTTAACGGAGGAAAAATCGGAGTTTTACTCTGGTGGAAATTCACTCGTCTGAAAGGCTTTTGGCTTGGAGGAATCACAAATGGATGTAGATTTATGCAAATCGACTGCTCGAATAGAATTTCATCAATTAGGTAATTGAAAGTTGCTTGATTTTTCAAAGTCTTTTTATTTCTTTTGTTCGACGCGTGACCGCGATCCCAACTTCCTGCGAAAACATTTTTGCCAAGGTAGAATTGAAATAAAAAAAGTGTCGAATGAATCAGCTCATCTCGAGATTTATTGAACTGTCAGAATTTTTTCATTCACTCGATATTTTGTTTCATTCACGCTCCGCGGAAAGGTCACGGGTTCTTTATTAGCATGATGAATATAGCAGCGAAATTTCTATTTCTCTAATTTACATATTGAAAAAAAAGTCAACACGATCACAACCAATTTGAATGATTTTCATTCCTGTTATTGAACAGAGCCAATCAAGATTCGACATCTCGATGCTATTACTTTTTGTCGAGCCTTCCAATCGACGAGATCATTCTTACGAATAATCGATCTATCGGTACTACATCGAGTTACGAATCACCACAATAAAGAGAAAAAATTCTTAATTAATCTCGATGTTGATTGAATGGAAGAAATTAGAGAGACTTTGAAAGATTTTTACTGGGAAGGTCAGACGTCTGGTGGCTCGATAGATAACATCGAAAATTTCTACGTCTATTCTCTCACCATTTGTCTTATTGACAAATGAGGATGTACAATACACTGCCACTCGTCTATTATTATCCTCGAGGAATGGATCTCGCTTTGGGTGTTCCACACAGCCAAGCATACGAAGAGTGCGAACGAGACAGAAGCAGATGAAATCTTGAGAGATAATGATCGTTTATAAAAGCACACACAATAGCTGCTACGGGTATTTGGCATTTGTATTAGAAATATTGTCGGTATTAAATTTAAACGAGTGAAAAAGAGCGTTATTTTACCTTACAAATGTACAGGGCTAAGCCCTTTCGTTCGCTAACACTCGGTGCACTTGTATCGTCGCGAGGAAGATGCATCGAAGAATTATTCTCACGACCGTAAATCGTTTCGGTACTACAATTCGAGTTCCCACAATTTCTGGTCATAAAATTCCTCATAAAGCAAGCCCCCTCGTCATTTTATACTATTCGGAGTCTCCATCCCTTATAATTGTATCGAAAACTACTTTCATGCACGAAAACAATAGCGAGATGCTTGTAAACATTTTTTAATCCTTCACAGGCTAAATTATAATTCGGGATCAGAACAAAAATTGTGGGCACATTGACACAAGTTTTGAAAATTTCGCGATCATAGCGTCGCACGATTCATGGCCAATTGTATTTTCTTGGATGCAAGGAATGAGAACGAGATCGCAGAGGGAGCGAGCGCGCAGGGAAGGGGAGGAGCGGAGAGTGGGGGAAACCACGTGTTCCAACGACAGTGGCTCATGCGTGAAATTTCCCGGTCACCAAGCAGGGTCAGCGTGGGCATGCTCTACCAGTTCCACACGAGCTCTACTTATCACTTTCCATCCTGGCGATTGTTGCGATACGTACGCGATGTTGCGAGAAAGGTGCGGAAAGGACTCGTGTATCATTCTCATTTTTTTTTTCCTTTTCTTATAAAGTTGCATGATAGTCGAACCGGCAGAAAGAGATAGAGAGAGAAAGGGAGGCTTCGATCCACGAAATAATATGAATTTTGCATACAATCGAGCAACACTTTGGACCACCGGGGGCAGATGAAACTTTTATTTTGCTGCCTCGTCACGGATGAAGATATTTTGGTCAAGGCGTATCGCAGTACAGCGACTCGACATTTTGGCCGATAAAAAAATAGCCCGACGTTCGTTCAACCGATTCATTCATCAAATCTCAAGAAATTTTTGCCAATCGAAGATTTCGCGTTGAGGAATTCGTGAGATGAAATCATCGACTCGTTGCAACCGTCAAACAGTGAAGCGAATCTCCTCATTTTGTTGTATTCGGATTTTATACGCGACTTTTTCTCTCTTCGAAGAAGCTATTCCGATTGATTTAAGCACTGTATCCTGAGGATACATTAAAATGGTATTCCTCGGTGTGCGTGAAAGAGCATAAGTCGTGCGTAGGAAGAGCCTCCAGGACATTACAGCTCAATGGATTATAATGTATGTGCGTACACGCACTCGTGTACTAATGTAAGTACGAAGTGTGTCTCGGTGAGTATAGCGCATGGGAAGCAACGATGCGAAAGACCTCACGATTAAAATTGATATTTCCTGTTCAATGGGGCAACAACACTGTGTTTCATGCAGATCGCGAAGGACTTGCGCACGTATTCGGAACCTCTGAATACGAGAAGATAAACCCTCGTTCTTTCTCGCTGTAGTTACGAAAAATCATTTTTTCCTTTTTTTATCATTCACGCTCTTGGCGAAAGCCATGCAAGATTCTACGGGATATTTCACGATAAAACTACCATTTTTTTACCGACGATTCCCCAAAATTCCAACTCAATCGAACTCGCTTCAAAAGTATGAGTTGAAAAACCCCGAGAAAATATGAAATCACGTTATCAAATTCAAATGAAAACACACGAATGGAAAAAAATGTTAATTTCGTCGGAAATAACCAGCGCGTAGAGTGCACTATCTTAGTTTTATGTGCGCAGCTTCTTCATCGTTTTTTTTTCTAATATTTCTGTTTATTTTGTAACATCAGTCTAAAAATAAATCGCAAATAAATGAGCATAATTCTGTCTCTTAAATTCATCCATTCCCGAATTAAAATATTATACAATTCAATAAAACTGCTTTAGCAACGTTATTAATGGGTTCGTTATCTTTAATGGCGAGTCTCGTGTCGTTCAACTTGAATTTTACAGAGCGCAACCATGACCGTCTCGTAACGCTGGATTACGTCGATCAGTGATGTATTTCTCCGCGCGTGTGTGTGCTTATGAACGCCGTGCGATTCAGTGCACTCTATCACGTAATACGAAAGTGTAAAGTAGATTAGGTTTGTGAGATTGCACAGCCGGAGAGAGTGTTCGGACCATGACCTTCGTATAATCTCTGTAAGATCGTGAGAGATCGTTAACGACTGTTACACATAAATGGATATAAATAGACTGGGCTTGAGCCAATTGCGCCGTATCTGTGGTGTCTCGATGACGAAATTTTTCAACAAAATGTTATTTCGTGGAAAAATCATAACTGTGCAACAATTTTAGGAGTTTTAGTGAATGCACATTTCGAGGAGAAATTTCGAAACTGTTTTCTAACTTCAGATCGCGTTGAAGTGAATCATCGCGGTTAATTGATTCCGCATTTTTAGCAGCCGATGCACTCGCACTTTCGCTTTCAATGTGCTGGAGATAAGTGAGGAAATTCTCGGACTGCGAAAGACGCGAGTTATCTGAGACCGGATCGTTCTATAAAATACTTTCGCTTAAATTCAGAGGCGCAGGAGATTAGCATAAGCAACTGTCGCGAATTAGCATTCGGTAATTAACCGAGGTCTCGAGGTGTTTTTAGAGCGTGTAATTAATGGACGTTTTGAAAACGCACTTTACGCCTCTTCGCACTGCCGCACGAAATCGATTGAGAATCACGTAATATTCTTGACATTATAGGCTTGAAAAAATGGGCAAGAAAAAATGAATGAAAGCTCGGTGACTGTAACAATGAGAAAGAACAAAAGGATGGTGAACATTCCGGACTGGAATCGTAAGCCACGCGTTCCAACTAAAATATCCACACAGTCATAATACGCTCGAATCGTACATAAATTACGTTTGTATATCTGCTCAACACTGTGTAAAACGATGATAAGATTATAGTGGTAATATGACAGGTTGGAGAACGCTCGGATGCCTCATCCATCAACCACGCCTGTGCAGCAGGAGCACTCTGGAACATTGAATTATCGTTTGTTCTGGAGAATTCTCTGGCGATACCTGGAAATCTCTTTCCATAAATTCATCCAAAGGTTCTTGTGGTTTATCGTCGACTATTTTCTTATCCATTTCTCGTGGGTTTATCTCCAATTTTAGTCACGACCAAAATCAAAAAGATGTTTCCAAATATATAAATTTGCTCTATAAAATGTAATAATAATAATAATTATTATAATTACGGAGCGAAAACCGAAACTTTGTGGGCCACGTTCGCGAATGGTCTCAATAATTTTCTACGGTTTCATGGTCCATGTCGCAACTTCGAATGATCTGGAAGATGGGTGTAAAAGTGGTTACGACATTGAAATATTTTTTTCAAGATCCGGAGAAGAGAGAAAAAAGTGTAGCGTCTTCTCCCGACTGGGAGGACGCTTCAATTTCGCAACTCGACCATCAACTGCCAACCGCGATATCGATCGAATATCAGTTCATTTTAATGTATTACAAACAGGGCTATAAAAAATGGAAGATAGATTAACTCCGTCACCCCTGGCCTTTGAAATCGATCTCTTTTTTAATGTCTTTTCTTTTCGTTTCATTGTTACTTAACCTCGTTATGCCGAAGATGGTATGGTACGCAGTTGGATAATATCGAATCTCGACAATTACAAAGTGGAGATAAGTGTTCGTTACGCTACTACTAATAATCGGAGATTTTTTTTTTTCTTACGTTATAAACCTTCTTGAAAGAAGTTTTTACGATGAACAATCATCGTACGAAAATACGTAAACGTCCACTATTTATTTGTTAGAACAAGATAAACTTTAGTACAATTCACTCGCTTCTTCGTGCTCGTGATTCTCGTTAACTTGAAAAATACCGCAGAATTGTCTGGATGTATACAGGGTGCCCCAAATGGAGGTTAAAATTCCTGTAAAAAATGTGAATAAACTGAAAATTACGTGAACAAATCGTGCCCAAAGGATCGTATTTTATGGGTGTCTAAATTGGATCAATTTTTACTTCCTAATTAAAGGTATCATCACTTTAAATTAATGTCAGAGTTATTAATTCGAAAATGTAAATTCATTTTTTCAACTTACCTTCTGGCGAATGAAATTACAAGCCGTTAATTAATTAGGGATCCATCACTGACTGAACCCAAAATTTCATTCATCCCTGGCGAAAATACCATAGTTTTTTATGTAAAAAATTACTTTAGAGAAACACAAAGGAATCAAGAAAAAAGTTTTGATAAAAAGACAGAAGGCTATGACAGGAATGGTCCAAACCAAGAAGAAACAAAATGTCGAAATAAACAAATGTGACGTTATAAGAGTGCTCATTACCAATTTCGTTCAATCTTTAAGGTAATACATCTTTATTACTAGTAAGACAATCGTCTCGAATTTTTTCTCAAACCTTCACCATATACTTCATTGTTATCATAAACTTGGTAAGAAGCGTTCATTTGTTATATGGAAAGATGAACGATTTTTTAAGCCTAGTCCTGATAACTCTGTGTTTTTCTCCATATTTAAACACGTTTATCTCAATAACCAATAAACGAACCCTTTAAAATTCGGAATGCGTGTCGGTCGACTACGCATTCAAACTCTGTGTAAATTTCAGGACTTTTTTAAGAAAATCGTTTCGTGCATGAACTACCTTAATGCAAAATTCTGTTAACGTGAAATGAAATTACAACTTGAGGCTGTTGATTCTTGTGGTTTTGACTGATTCACCACTCTTTGTCGTCTCGTTATCTCTGTTCGATTGCTGGCTGCACAGGCACGAACTCTTAGCTTGCCCGAAGTTTCTGAAGCTCCCTGTACAGACGATAACACACTTGAGAGTAGAGAAACATTGCGTGAAACTGCACGGATGGCACGAATGAGGTAATTGACGGTTTTCGATAATAAGCGATCGATCATGGAGACTGGAAATGCACGCGAGTGTTAGCAAGTTCTTATTCATGGCGTCGGGCTAGCATACCGAAACGTTGATATTGAATTCTCGATTATTCCATTGAAGATCATTGGAACGTGAATATCAAAAGAGATGGTCAAAAATTTCGTGTCATTTTGAGCACAAATGAAGAGCCACATTTGTCGATTTACGATGATTCATGTGCGCACTTAAAAGCTTCAATCATACGATTTTATTATCCCAAATGGAAGGCACAAAAGTCATTTGTAAATTGAAAAAGACGAGCAAACCGACAATGAAAATGGCCGCGGGATCGGAGCGAATTGTTAACATTTAGAAGGATCATCGGAACGTACAATTATTTTTTCGCTTTATACTGCTGTAACAATCGATCGTTAAATTTAAAGCGGTAACGACACGTGCACGTGGAGAGAAAGAAGCAACTCGAGATAAAAGAGTTCCAGATCAAGAGATGAGGATGTGCGCGCGTCAAATCCCGCAATAAAAGTCGAGAATTCCATCCAAGAGTATATCGACATCGTGTACAGTCACTTATTAAAGCCACGAGGTTCTAACCTTTCTTCGCTATTTTATTAGCCATAACGTATAAAGTAAAAAGCGTGGAGTAACATCGTTTAAGTCAGACGGGCGGTTTCCAGCCCCCCTCAGCTGCTCCTTTCAAGACAATGTTTTACACGCGGTTTTCTTTGATCCTGCAACAGTCCAAGAAGCAGGATAAATCGAAGTACAATTCGAAGCTGTCAAAATTGGCAGCTGCGTTATTAAAAATTTCGAATAATTATGCTCAACATATAAAAATGATAATTAAACGGATTTTAAATAAATCCGTTTCTACTCGACCAAATTTCCCCAATTCTGCTCGAATAGTGCGAGCTTTCAATTTGGGAGGCTCGAAGGAATTATTCAACGACTTAATCCAAAAATCTAACAAAGTAAGAAATGAGCTACACTCACCACAGGCACGTTCGCTAGAGACAAACTCCTCGTAAAACTGACAAATAATTAGGATAATTGCCACGAAAGGTTATGGAGCCTCATAATTATCCTGAATGTTCTGGAGCTCCAACGAAAATGAAAACATTACGTTGAACGATCAAATTAACGAAATAGATAGAAAACGAGAAGCAAGAAACGTTGCTTCCAATTTTCCCTCTTCGTGCAACATTCTCAGGTTTCTCCGAATGCTCATTTTTAGCTCAAAATAATCATTTTAAGGAGGGAAAACATTTATTCCATTGCTGACTATTCAAAGTCCACTAACGAATCCACGTTTTAAGAGCTTTTTTCAAGGCGAAAAGGAACTCATAATTGACCTGCAAATATATGTATTCATACAAATTAATGATTCATGCACATCCAATACTGTTTACAAAACCTTCCAATCAGTAAACGCGTAATCTCAAAACTTCCATAACGTCCAATCATTATTTTTTAACGAATCACACAAGGACGAGCCTGCTGCTGCTTAATGTCTTTTTTCTTCCAAATTTCTTTATTAGATGAATGCGTACATTCGCGGTGAAGTGATTATTTTTCGATTGGACACACACTCACAGAAAGCGTCGATTTCCGAGGAGTTTGATCTCATCAATCGATCCAATTTGCTGTTACTTTATTTCGTTTATTTTCAAACCGACGAAAAATTAGCGAAAAGATTCGTTTTTTTCGCAAGTATTTCGCAAGTCCTCCGGTTAACGCGGAATATTTTTTGTGTTAAAAATTAACAGTGAATGCCAGTGCAAGGCCTTGCAGCACACGAGTTTGTGCAATTATCAATGAGAAGTTTATACAATCCGTGTGGATTCTGCCCTCAAGGTTGAAAGTTTACTATGCTGTGGTATTGTGGCATCTTCTGCCTGAAAGTGCTAGTTGATAATAATTATCGGAGTTGTATTTATCCATGGAGATTCGTTGAGTACGATAATCGGTGAACGAAACAATGTTGACGAATTACCATGCTTATTAACCCTGAAAATTTATAGCTTCAATTATATCGTCGTACGACTCGATCTTTCACGATTTCTCCCCCACTCTGTCCTAGCAATGGATTACATATTCCGTGGGTTCACATCACATTATAATAACGAGCTTTCATTTTTCTCCTGCGGTAAGATTTATCGCGAGAGCATAGGAATTTTTAGGCCAATCAGAAAAAAAAATAAAAAGGAAAATCTCGTCGCTGGGAGCGACTTCTTTATTGTCGTTGATTTCAATATTCCATGCTTTTGATTCGTTTTTTCGAATGACTTTTCTCACTCCGAGCTTCGGCGATGTTTCAATTGCATAATAACTTTCTTGTATCGAGAATATTCGGGTTTTTTTTTCATTCCAGCCGGCGAGATGAAAGACATTTTTTTGTACCTCGAGCATTGCGGCGCAAACTGCGTGCAAACACATGTGATATTTTATGATGTTATAATTTTATTCATCGTTCGGCCGCACGATGATGAATATCCACGTAAATATTCCGGACTCACCCACCGTAGCTGGTACACTGCGATGAGTCGGGAACATAAATTCACGCAATTGCACCAAACAATCTGAGAACGAGGAATCTAAGACTTCCAAATTGCCCAGGACAATATGAGAATCTTTCGCAATAAATCATCGGCATCGTAAACGATTTAATGTACTGTAAACAAATTATTGTTCACACTCATTTTATTTTCATCGAATAAACGACTTTTTGCTGATTACATCACTTTTTTCTTCAAACGTTGACTTTTCAATGGACAGAATGTTCAAAAAAGAGTTTATCTCCGGCCTGAAAGAAGACGACAGAGCCAAATAACAGAATTCTTTCAAATCTTTCCTTAATAATTTTGGCCCAATAAAAAAAAAACATCAATTTTCGCATCTCCCTGAAATGTAATGGGACCAAATTAATTACGCATCCCAACGATGCGCTATCATATTCTAAAAAAAAGTTCGCCAATTTGACAAATCTATCAATCAAATATTCAAATCAATCAAATTTTTATTTCTTTTAGGCTCTTTAATTTTTTTAATTCTTATATTGGTTTCGTTATCCCCGAACGTCAGAATGAGCGGGCTGAGAGAAAAATAACGAATAACAAATATCAAAGTTACCAACTCTGCAACGTCGCGGCACCTTCTAATGGTGATCGAACAAAAATGATAATTATCGCGAAGAAAGAAAAAGTGCCATAGGTGCAGTTTGCATTATTCAATCGCCAAAACCCGTGACATTTTCGCGAAACGCTTCAGCGTACGGACCACCTACACGATCTGGACTAGTATAAGCCCCTTAACTGTATAGTCTATTCGTTACTTAACATCTTCAGGAACACATGTCATTCACTCTTTCGTACAATTATATATACAGGATAACTGACATACTTTATGATTTAACTTATGCATGTTAGACACCTTTAACTCTCACTGACAAGAATTTAACAAACGGGCCGCCGTCGGTTCATTCGTTCGCGAGATTTATGGCTGTGTTTGTGAGACATTCACCGTCGCGAGCCACCCACTTTTTCTCCTCTTCCCCTCGGCTTCGCACATGTTCTTTCTTTCGTATGATATTCTCGTGCTAATTGAAAAGACCTCCCAAAATTCGTCTCCGTTTCTTTCAAACAAACGATTTTTTTCGTTATTTTTCTTCGGAGGGAAAACATCGTAAATTGATGACAGGAATAGCAATC
Source organism: Venturia canescens (assembly GCF_019457755.1). Classification (NCBI taxonomy): domain Eukaryota; kingdom Metazoa; phylum Arthropoda; class Insecta; order Hymenoptera; family Ichneumonidae; genus Venturia; species Venturia canescens. The sequence continues at coordinate 8,808,040 of NC_057423.1, read as the reverse complement.
GAAGAAAAGTGACATTTTTGGTGTCTTTAACGCGTTGCCGCTTGGACGAGATTCGATAAACGAAGTTTTTTGTCTGAGGGTCTTTAGAGATGGAATAATAGAAATAAAATTATTAAAATTTTCCATTTGGCTTGCATGGAACAATCTTGAAAATCAACTTTGATTTGGGGACATTTTGGAGTTTTTAACAACTCCACTGATCCCTATACTCAGCAGGAATTATTCTGCGAACAAAAAACTAGAGGATAAAATATCCGAACAAGAGTCCCGAAACAGGGAATGAAAAAAATCGCGTGAATCTTCCCGATCGTGCAATTGCGCCTTAATTTTGGGTCTCAGTTTCCAAGAACGTAATTTACTTATTCCGTGAAATTATGAAACACTTGGGTCAACCAGTTTTCAGTGAAATTATGATTTCTTATTGTGCTTTGAAATCTCGGAGCGTGCGATACAAAAATATTTGGAAAAAATCGATTCAACAATCTTTCGCAGAAATAATTTACACAAAAGTTCCTTTCATCGAAACAACTTTGAATATTTTCAAGCCAGAATTGCATTTTTCTTCCAAATCATTTCGAATCCTTCAAACTTCGTCCCAATTCATTGAAAATTTATTTTTTCAAAACTCAGTACTCTCATTTCTAAAATACCCTCCACTTTCGGGTCACGAGTCCTGCTTTCGAAGTCAGCACTTGGACTTTTCAAAACGTTTCTATTTCATCCATGAATGTATGGAATTAATCTTACCACGAGACTTTTTAGGGGTAACAATTCCTTAGTGATCGATAACAATCATTTAAAAAATTGAAAAATCAAGTTTTATTACAGAAAAATTGAATCTTCCTTCGATCTTTGAGGTTTCCCCGAACATTTGAATCCTCAACTCAATGATTTGTGTCCACGATTAAAATTTTTGTTACAAGCCATCGAGGGTAGAGAGAGAGAGAGAGAACAAAACCGCAGAAACATTTTTCATAGGCCTTTTAACCCCGTCCATTTTTTATTCTCGTGAGGTCGAGCAATTAGTCTACCTTTTGACCTACCGCGCAGTGAATACCTGTAAAGATGTGAGGGGTGTACACATAACGAGTGGCTCTCATGCGCTCCCAGCGTAGAATCGTTTCAGGCAAACACACTTATCACAGACACAGGCTCAGGATAATTTCACAGCTCATTGATGCAAGAGGAGAAGAGGGCCCAGCATCGAGAAGTGAGACGAAGGGAGACGAGAAATACGAAGTGATGAGAAAAGTGAGCGACACAATCGCAACGAGTACACACCAACACTCAAAGGGGAATCTTGTCGCGGATGGTACACGTTAGAATGGAAAGGGAGAGAGACGTGGCGAGGGAGGGATCGGGAGGATCTCGAGTTTTTCGTATAAATGCCGGGACGGTTCTTCTCCGAGATGCAGATACGATCTATCTGACGAAAAGCGCCTTCTCGATTTTGGACTCGTCGACATTGAAGCACGAAGTGCTTACGAGATACAAACGAAAATAATCAATTAAAATAACAATTAATATTTAAATCAACCATGAAGTTTGCAGTGAGTGTTTTAGTTTTTTGTCTTACCAACTCGTGGGATTTGTGCAACGTGGATTTACGTGAAGCTCGAACGAGAATGATGAAATGGACTTGTCGAGATCTATCGTTGATTTTCACGCGTTAAAAAAGCTTCGTCCAACCAATAATTGCGGCGTCTGCCATTCAAACTATCGTCGATTCAAACGAACGATCGTTGGACTACCACTTGAATCCATTAGTTTTTATGAATCTCCTTATAAAACTAGTTTCTTCGATATTTTTATGGGAACATCAAAATGATCGAAATTTTTGTATTTTTTATCGTTTATAGATCGCGATTTTGGCCGTGGTAGGATGCGCGTCCGCGCAGTTCGGCAATTACCGTGGCTTCCAGAACCAGAGGCCGTTTACACAGACCCAGAGACCTCAATATCAGCCCCAGCCTCAGCCTCCCCAGTACCAACCGATCCAGCCCCAATATAAGTAAGTTTTAATCGGCGATTTTTTCCGTTTTAATCTTTATCGAAAACGAAATTGTTCAGTTTTTCACTGGAATTAAACTGACACCCAAAAACTCTGATCCGCAGTCCCAGTGGCCCGCCAATCGCAATCCGCAGCCAACAGTCCGACGCCAGTCCCGACGGATCTTACAACTGGAGCTACGAAACTGAGAACGGAATATCCGCATCGGAAACCGGCTCACCGAAATCGACTGCCGAAGGTCCAGCAGAGGTCAGTAGATCAAATTCACATCGAGACGAAAAATCTACGAGAATTGCAGGGCCCCGATCGCGTCAAAAAAGTAGCGCGGACGACGATGCTCAAAACTCGAGACTTCTTCCCTGTTTCGAGTAATAATTCCAAATTCTGAACAAAAAATGTTCAACGAACGAAATCATTCGACTTTTATTCCTCAGCAGTTAATGAACCAGGAAAAAAACGATGTAAATCGTCAGAAGAGATAAATTTTAAGACATTTTTTTACTAAATTTATTCTTCGCTCCTTCAACCCCGATTTTTCTTTCATTCGGATCTACAGACCGTTCGGGGACGCTACTCTTATACAGCCCCCGACGGAACTCCAATAACCGTCGAGTATTACGCCGACGAGACCGGGTTCCACGCGGAGGGTGCTCACATCCCGACGCCGCCCCCAATCCCCGAGGCGATAAGACGCGCTCTGGAAGTACTTCCCCAGACCCGTGAGGAGCCAACGTACCAGCAGCCTCAGCAGCAGCAATATAACCGACCAACTTACAACCAAGGAGCTCCCTTCCGCAGATTTTAAAGAGAGGAAATAGAACGTAAAAACAACGGTTTGAAAATATTCCTCCTCTCGCGAAGACTCACGAGAAACTGGACAATAAACAATTAGCCAAGAATTTTGACGATGAAAAAAGGTAAAATTACATGGAATCAGGACGACGAAAAATCCATGAGAGACCCATCGAACACATGTGTAAATGAATTTACATTTACAATTATTAACCTGTGATTTTATACACGTGTTTTGTACTCCCTTTTGTACTTAATTAATTTTATGATTAATTTTATATTCGAAAGCAACGGAATTATCGTCCGCAATAAATCGAAACTCTTTGCAACTGCTCGTTCCATCATTTTTTTGTTTTCCCTTCATTCTCTCGAAATTTGCTAATTTTTGAAAAATCAACTAATTAGGGAAGTCCTAAAAAAGGACAAGATCTTTCGATAAAATTGATATTCGTTATTGTCTCGTTGTTAGAATTTTCAACTTATTCGATCAATTCTTTGACGCACTTGTCATTATTGCTTTTTTCTCTGCCATGCTGAGTGAGTTTTCTCTCGGATTTATTCGCTTGGCTTCTATTGCTTGTCAATCAAAGCAAATGGTTTCTACCCACGATCGAAGAGATTTCTATTCACACAAGAGAGCGACGAGGGGGGGAGGGAAGACATTTACGACTTTTCCAGCCTTGACGAATTCGTGACTGCGTCGCTTTCTGAAATTGAGTTTCATCGACTTTTCGCTATGGTTTTCCATCCATAGACTCAATTTCGTGGTTCGCGGGTACGAACCATTTTTCATGAAATCCTTAAACATTTTCGTTGATTTTAAACGTGTATCAAAAAACGTGTCAAAAGGTTTAACAATTTTTGGAATTATTAAATCGAAATAAACAGCATTTGAATTCAAGTTATTTTAACTAGAACGAAAACTAATTTCTTCTATTCTTGAAAAAAAAGTAGTTCAAGATGAAAATTGATTTTTACAATTGCTTCAATCAACTTCAATACGACGACACATGAAAAAAAAAAATGCCATGCCTCAATCATAAACCTGAATCTGCTCGTAAAACGTTGCATAATTTTCAGTGCATTTTGTTGCAATCAGACAGAGCATAAAGAAGAACTGCGTAAGATCGTTAGTCAGCATAACTGTTTGTTACATTCAAAAGTTGTATAGGATACTCGGCCTCGTCAGACCTGTCTGGAGAACTTGGTCATCCATTTAGCTCATCTTGTTTCGTGTGAAAATCTTTAGTATCCTATTAAATGTAAATCAATAAATGCAAGAAGAAGAACAGACGACGTGACATTTGTTCCAATTATGGAGTTTGAGATAATAGGAAAAATAATGATAAACAGTGAGAAAATGCAGATGAAAATTCTCGAAGAACAGTAATAATTTCAGTTAATTGATATTTGATGAAAACGAAAATGCTACAATAAAGTTTTTCACAAACAAAATGGATTTTTGTGTACAATTGAAATAACGAAACTTGATCGATGTGTGGCTAGAATATATTCCCAGGTCGACGACTCGAGGAAACGATGAAATTACGTAATTAAAGCAAAAGGATTCTCCCACTAAATAATCTGTGTCAGAAAAGATTATTTGCATTGAGGACTCGTCTTGTGACATAACTGCTGAGGTTATAACACATTTGTGAATGTTTCATCTCGGTTCGAGTAATATTAGTTATACGAGAACGAAACATTCAGAAACTGCAAATCGTTACATCAGTAGATCGAACGAGAATTTACACTCAAAAATTCACCTAGTTGGATTCGTGCTAATATTTTTATCGAGGGTTTTGAATTTCTTCGTTCTGAATTTCTGGCAATCGATTGAAAGGTCCCCGAATTTTATTGAAAATTTATCCTTCCAGCAAGAAAAGCGTCCAACTAAAAGTCAGTCAATACGAAAGTGATTTTTTTAGGCAAACCGATAAGAATTAAATAAAGTCGATGAACATTAATTGTTTTTTAATGAAGTTTCTTTTTTTTAAATTTTTTCAATATTTATTTAATATTTCAAATAATTTTAATATTTTGTATATATTATAATTCATTTATTATTATTATTATTATCATTATTCATTAAATTAATTTAATTTTATAACATAATATAATATAAAATAATAATAAAATTCATAATTTTAATAATAATACATTCAAACAAAGTTCAAAAAACGTTCAAAAAGAAATTAGTGACTGAAAAATCGTGGACATTGCAGTCAACGTAGAAGTGGGTCGAGCGAAATTCAATTGATTATTGAAAAATGAAAAAGCAACTACAATGTTGAAATAAAAACGTGAACCATAAGGAAATAATACGAGGAATTGACGTTCCCAGGTAAAAGCACGTGAATAATTTAATTAAAGTTCCTTCGCCTCGCGTCACGGGCACACTCGTTTTTATCTTCTCGATGATTCACTTTTCCTCTTTCTCTTTTGTTTCTTCGTCTAATTCAACGGGAAAAGGAGACGGATAGCGGTCGTCAGAAAAGGGACAGTGAAACGAGATTTCTGAGTCTCTATATTTGTGTGTGGTGCGAGGCTAGCAGAATTCATCGACGTACGAGTAGCGTTGGGGATGGACTAGTGGCATTTGCAATCTTCCTTATACCCTGCCAGAATGTCTGTAAAGGCAAATCCTTCGACCTCTCCTTTTACATGGTTATAGAGAGACACATCGACTTCTTTTTATGTATAATGTATATCCGAGGGATAAACTGATTATTATGGATACAGAAAAAAGAGTTAGCATTAGAATGGTGATTGAGTGAAAATAACGAGATTAGGAATTAGACGAAGCATGAGGATCGAAAAGATTGTAACGGAGATTCCCAGGAGAGGATACAATTTTGCATGCTCCCTCGGAGACTCGTTTCTCCCACAGATTAAATGTCAGTGCGTAATTCTCAAGCCCGTAATCTCTGCCACTATTTTTTATCCTTTTCAGATCGATGTTCAGCAACGAAAATTCGATTTTGCTCTTCTTTATCGTCGTCCACATCGATCGTGCTCCAAATTTATCTGCCCCATTTTTTATATCTCCTTCTCATGCTTTTTGTTTCTTTTCTTTTTTTCTTGCAATGAACATGATTCGGCTGGAATAGAACAATGGTCGTGTTGATCGGGCTGTGAAATAGAAAATAGATCTCTCGTTTTTATGGTCTGGCTCGCATGGATTGTTGAAATTCCACGACCTTTGATCCCTTTCCCTCTCTCTCGCTCTCTCTGCGATTTATTATTAAACGGCAACTACTCATCTGGCCTCTTTCACTATTCGACGATTCCGGCGAGACCAACACAGACACACACCCACACACGAAACTCCAGAATTGCATTTTTCCTCATGCGGATCCATGCGAAATGAATCTTCGATAATTCATTGTTTTTAGTCCCCTTTTCGATCATTTTTCATTCTGATGTCTCCAAAAAGTGACGAGGAAAAATGGATCTTTACGGGGTCTTTCTACCGAGGGAAAAATAGTCAAAATGTTGGGAAAAAAGTTTCATTCCAACAATTTAGGGGGAATATCAATGCGATAGACTTAAAATTGAGGTTATTTTGGAATTTTTTTTTTTTAACGGCTCCATCAAATTATTCGAAAATTGGTGTACTAATTATTAATCTAATGGAGCATACGAGGAATTTTTATTTTTTATTTTTAGTACATTTTATTGAGCAGAGGAGCGGTGCGAAAATAACGTCTCAAAACAAAAATCCTCGATGGTTAACAGCACAAGCGCCACAGCAAGCAATTGAAATCAAAAATTCAAAAAGATTATTAAATTATAATCGTATAGCTATCGCAGGATCGTAGAAAATTTGAAAATTTTGATTAAAAAAAAATGGCGACCATTTAAAAAAAATCGAATTTAACACAAAAATTTTGCAGTAAATCGTTAATAAAAAAAAGTAAACAGTTTTAAAAAAAGCCCATGATGCGACGATAGCGATAAGTTTTCTGAAGAGAATCCTTTTTGAATGAAGTCGATTGGACAAAATTTGACAGAGTTATGCTGTCAACCAGGTCAAAGAACATGCATTCGAGAAAAACGCGCTTAAAGTTTTGAGAGAATAAATTTCTTACCGATTAGTTTGCTATCCCCCGATCATCTTTTGCACCCAAGCTCTTTTTCACATTGATATTCCCCCTTAATCATGACGTCATTTGATTTGAATAATCAAACTCTTGAACTTCAGTGAAAATTCTTCTTTGTTTCAATTGACTCGAAACTTTTTTTTTTACTTATATTCGAAAATCATAAAAATACAGATTTCAATGAATTTTGATCGAACTTTAAAAAAAAAACAAATCTTCACTCGTTAATTAATTTTTTTGTGTCAAAGAAAAAAAATAGTTTTCGTGAGAATTTAACGATGCGACGTAGGCCTACCTCAAGGAGAACAGGGCGGGGCGGGAAGGTGAAAGTGCTCTACGCATCCTCCTTTATGTTATGCATTTTTTAAATTTAATATACCGGTCAAGGACTCGAGACTGTGCTATGTACCGATTGCCTTCAAAGAGTAGGCGTTAGGAAAACTATATATTTTCAAAGGTTAGTCAAACCTCAGCCGATTAAGGGGGTTCCCGTCGCCCTCCCTCCCGCTTGAATCGTTCGCATAATCCGCATCATGGGCGCATTTCAAATTGACGTGCCAAAGAAAATCAAACACTATTGATGGCCTTTCAACTTGTGTAACGTTTTCTGCCCCACCTTCAAATACGTTGGATTTAGACTCTTCGAGTGTTTGAAACTTTCGTCAAAAACGTTGCGACAAAAATAGTTCGAAACGCCATCACATTTTTAATGGGAATATTTTTCAGGGCATTTGGAAATCATTTAAACGTGGTGATCGAAATTTTTCAAAGTGACATAAAATTTTTTTTTAAATTAAAAAATTTTCCTCAAAATGTTTTTGTTGCTAAATGGAATGCAAAATACGAAACTAAATAACGAAAGTTTTGTTTGGGCTTTCGTTTTTGAAAAATTTCATGTGCATCGATTTATCTTTAAGCGCATTAAAGCGCAAGAAAATCTGTACAACTTTAAAGTCGAAAATGCGCTCCCTTTCGCGCCGCGAAATTAGTAACATTTTTCTCCGACACCAGAGCGCTCGTGCCTGGATGCGGGAAAAGTTAGAAATACCCTGACTGCTCTAGTTCTCATGCTCTCTCCATGATCGTTGAATTTCGCTTGTAATCCGTAGGCGACATAACCAACAAATCGCAATTTTTTCAGTTCCGATCTCGGAGATTTCATTGTCGTTAATTAATAGTAATAATTAGCGAAGTAAAAATGCCAGACCATTTGGGAGACGACATGAGGAAAGTCAAGGGAGAAGAAGAACAGGAAGAAAAAGAGATCAAGTGTAAGTTTTGAAACCGATGCTTTGTCATCAACGTTGACATTACACTTTTTTGTCAATGTTTTATTCTCTGCATTACTCTAATTTTATCATTTTTCAGCGCTTGACGAAGGTGACATCGCTTTACTCAAGACTTATGTGAGTACAAATGAGTAGATAACAAAAAAATTTACGTTTTTCGTATTTTTGTTTTTTAACCTCACTCTTTGTAGTGATCATTGAAGTTGTATTGTTCCATTGCTTTTTCAATTCAGTTTGAATCATTTTGGACACTATAAAATCGTTCGCGCTGAAAATCCATGATAAAAAATGATTTCTCATTTATTTTCTAGAGACATTACAATTTTTTCATTAAATTTTCATGAAATATTTGAGTTATCCCAAAAGTAAGAGATTAAAGCACCAAAGTCATACTTGTTACCTGCTGTATATTTTCTCACCCATCTTTGTAAATATTAATAGAATCCAGCATCTGTTCTGTCATCGAATAAACAGATGTGAAAATAACTTCCATCCCTTGAGTTTTCGTAGACATCTTTCAATTTGCAGATAATTCAAATTTTGATGTGTTTTTTACTCACATCTGATTGTAACTGGGTTATGCTTTTTTTTTATACAATTAATAAATAAATAAAACATGACAATTATATAAAGTAATTAGAGTTGGAAATCAGCTGAAAGTTTTTGAAGGTTCAATCTGAATGAGATTATAAATTTTTTGTAACAAAGTATACGATTTTCGGAAGTATTAAAAAATATCTCTTTCTGAATTGTTCACTGAAATTTCCACACTGAAGTTTGTATTGAGTTTATAATCAATGTATTTGAACCATTAGGGCCAAGGACAATATACAAAAACGATCAAAACGATAGAGGAAGATATACAAACGATAATAAAGCTGGTAAACGAATTGACGGGTATCAAAGAATCTGACACTGGATTAGCTCCGCCAGCACTCTGGGATCTTGCCGCCGATAAGCAAACGCTCCAAAACGAGCAGCCTTTACAAGTAGCAAGATGCACAAAAATAATAAATGCGGATTCAGACGACGCAAAGTACATTATAAATGTCAAACAGTTTGCAAAATTTGTTGTCGATCTTGCGGACTCTGTTGCTCCCACTGACATCGAAGAGGGCATGAGAGTTGGCGTTGATCGCAACAAGTATCAGATCCACATTCCTCTGCCTCCTAAAATTGATTCTACCGTCACAATGATGCAAGTAGAGGAAAAACCTGATGTCACATACAGCGACGTGGGAGGATGCAAAGAACAAATCGAAAAACTTAGAGAAGTCGTAGAAACTCCTCTCCTCCACGTAAGTCAAATTAAATATGTGAAAACATTGAAATATTCGAAACTTCGTAGTTATTTAACAATTTTATCCTTCCGCATGCTCAACTATTCTGCTACAGAAACGAATCTAACTAAATAACTACAAATAGAAGACAGCAAAGTTTTTGTTCACCAAAAAGCATAATTTTCAATTTCCATTAATCATTTCAATTCACTGCACTATGATCAAAATGATGAATGTAAATTTTTTTTGTAATATGGATGCTCCTAGTCATTCGCAATAGTTCTGATTAAAATTTTTTTTCTCTGATATGTTTGGTAAATCCATCAATATTGTTACAGCCCGAAAAATTCGTGAACCTTGGAATCGAGCCACCGAAAGGTGTGTTGCTTTTCGGACCTCCTGGAACTGGCAAAACTTTATGCGCGCGTGCAGTCGCGAACAGAACTGACGCTTGCTTTATCCGTGTTATCGGTTCGGAATTGGTGCAGAAATATGTTGGAGAGGTGAGTACAATTTTGACATTAACAACGTCAATTCTAAGATGGCATTAACAACGTCAACTCATTTATAATTCTGTATTGAAACGTTCAGGGCGCCCGAATGGTAAGAGAATTGTTCGAAATGGCTCGTAGTAAAAAAGCTTGTCTCATTTTCTTCGACGAAATTGACGCCATTGGAGGAGCGAGGTTCGATGATGGTGCAGGCGGTGACAATGAAGTACAGCGTACAATGTTGGAACTTATCAATCAATTAGACGGGTAATTTAATTAATATATGAAAAATAATTTTTATCAATCGTTTTGATCGTATATTTTTTTTCCAAAAGCAAATTTACTATCATCCTTGATGTGAAAGTGAAGTGTATAGAAAAATTGTTTTTATTTACAAAAAATGCGAGGAAATTTTTTACGGCTTTTTCGGCTGTTCAGATTTTGATTTTTGGAATTTCTTTTGTATATCAGTTTGTCACTTTGTCCCAATATTTACTCAAATTCCAATCAATGATATTTCGAGGATTTATAATTTTGACTCTAACGTATTTTTTTCATTAACAAACTGAGATTTCGTTAAGAAAAACTGGACAGTGATGGGATTGTTATTGCCAACTTCAATATTCATCATTGTAACATTGGACCCAATCAGCAAGGTCAAAATTTCGCAATTTTTAAAGTGAAAAACCCTTTTTTGCATTTTCTCGAACCTCCTGTCCATTCTAAAGCGCTTCAATCATCAAATATCTGCAAAATAAACTTTGATATACAAATTTTTTCAGTCATCAAAAAAATGATCTTTGACCTGAGTTAATTTTATCATGAAACGCGTCAACTATTTCTTCCCAACATCCTAGACTTTCCGAATTCGGAATCTAACGAAATGATATTTCGCAGATTCGATCCCCGAGGAAACATCAAAGTTTTGATGGCGACGAACAGACCGGACACTTTGGACCCGGCGTTGATGCGACCAGGACGTCTTGATCGTAAAGTCGAGTTCGGTTTACCGGATTTGGAAGGTCGAACGCACATATTCAAGATCCACGCTCGTCCGATGAGCGTCGAGCGTGACATAAGATTTGAGTTGTTGGCTCGTCTCTGTCCAAACAGCACCGGAGCCGAGATCCGTTCGGTCTGTACCGAGGCTGGAATGTTCGCAATAAGAGCGAGGCGCAAAGTAGCAACGGAGAAAGATTTCCTCGAGGCCGTGAATAAGGTCATCAAATCTTACGCGAAATTCTCTGCTACGCCGAAATATATGACTTACAATTAATCTCCTCTCGATTTGATAGAGAGAAAGGAAAAACAAAGTTCACAGACTTTGCAAACCGTTAATTAGACTTTTTTTCGCTTTTATCTTCCTCGTTTCCGAGGTGCAATTCGCTGATTATCGAATAAAATACATTTTTTTACAGCGACGATTTTGGTCTTGAAAACTTTTTCATTAAATCTCTCGTATCATCTCTCGTAAAACCGAAGGTTTATCGGCCCGTCCGGCTTGTTGATCAGCAACGAACGCCAATCGAGTTTCCCTCCCTCCCAAATGAATTTGTACCTTCGACAGAGCTGCACAAAAGTCAATCGAAAAAAAACTTGTTGACAACAAAAAAATTCATAGTTTTAGTAGCAACTACAATTAACGAATGATCAATTGTCATAGTCTTGCTCATAACATTTCCCTTCTCGACATTTTTTCATGAAAGTAAAATTGAGAAAAAAATTATTTCTGTCATTGAACTTACCTTCAGCAATATTATTTGCATATTCTGCTCCGCCAATCGTCTGGCAATGCAAGATCTCATGCCGTGTCCAAAAGGCAATACGAGATGAGGGTTCACCGGTTTCTTTATGCTCGAATCATCGTTGTCACGCATCCATCTTTCCGGTAGAAAAGAATCGGGCTCAGGAAAATACTCGGGCAATCGGCAAATGATTTGATTCTGCGTTACTACTGCAGTCTGCAACGTTGAAAAAAAAATCGATTTTATGACACGCCTTGCTCAAATAATCGTTGTCAGGAACAGGAACGAATTGCGTATTTCGAAAATCAAACGCTTCGACAAGGTTTGACTGATTACAAGAAGGCTCTGTTAGTGCACCGGGACGAAAAACTTCAATTTCGGAAAATCGAGCCGAAGAAATTGAACAAAGCCTCGTGAGAAAATTCATTTTCTGATTATTTTTTTAATAAAATGAATTTATTCGGAACTTGTTATTTCAGAGAATTTAAAAATTGAAATTTTCTTTGTGTCCCAAATAAATCATTTGGAAGAAAAAACTCACCCCTTTGGGGACGTGATAACCGCTGAGGATTACGTCATTTTGCAAGACACGTCCAACGCCCACGGAAATGGGATTGAGTCTGAAAGTCTCTTTAATCGCTGCCTTCGTGTAACTCGCACTTCGTAGAGCCGTGGAAGTCAGGGAATCTTCAGGATTCGGTAATAAAGCGACAGCTTCTTTAGACAGTTTTTCCTGAGCTTCAAGATTTCGGCCAAGATGATACAGAACGTAGGAGATGCTGTACGATGTCTGAATTTGTGGTCTTCCGTTTAACAATTTTGTCGTTTTTTGTTGTTAAAAGAGTTTGTTTATCGAGAAACCATTTTTTTCAATCATAGATTTTGTCGATTTATTCTGAAAAAAATGTATTTACCGTGTCGATTCCAGCCAGCAACATGTCACATGCCATTCCCACCACGTCTTTCACGTCCAGATTCGGATTTTTCAAATAAGTTTCTAGTAAAGATTCTTTTTCGACTTTCTCACGTTTTTCCAGTAGTTTTAGCTTTTGTGATACCATTTCAACTGCAACTCTAAGGTTTTTGATTTTTACATCGATTTTTTCAAATTCTTGAATTTATTTTACGAACGAATGTAATGAATGTCATTTTCAGGTACTTTTCCATGTACTGCTGGCTGTCGATCATTTTTCTATAAAGTGGCGTATTAAAATAGCGCCACAGCCTTGGTCCATTGTCCAATTTGAGTACGGCACTGTTGCTGATGATTGCGGCCTCGATCAACTTCGAACTTCTCGATCCCTCGGTCATTTCTTCTTTCGAGAAACTGTTGAATCTCTCGTCGAACGCGACGAGACAAGTGACTGCAAAAAGAACTTAAATTTCTTCGATACTTTCGAAATAAATTTTCTGTCCAGAGGAAACTCACGTTCGAGGAAGAGTCGCGAGAGCAATGGCAACAAATCTTCGTGCTTTTGGCGACCGCATAATTCGACGAATTCGCTGACTACTTCGTCGGCGCTCTCGACATAATTGACGATGCAGCGAGGCTTGCTCAGGTCTTTCTGAAATTCTTTTCGAATCCTCCACCACTCTGCCCCATTTCTAAATAATTTAATATTCGAAGATGAATTAATCACGACAATGATCGATAAACCAACTAGAGCGACGAGAAAATTCTCAAAATTTCATTATTCTAAAAAATCTATTGTTATTACGTTGGCAAAAGTCCTCCAGTGTTGTAAACGTTGCTCCTGTCCTTTCTGTACTTCAGAAGAGCCAAATGACTTCGTCTCTCGGGATACGAACCCACCTCCGACTTGTAAACCTCGGCAATGTCGTCAGGCTTGAATACCCAAACCGTAGATTCTCCAGGTACAAATTCTTCTCGGACGAGAGGTCCATATTTCGCAAGTTTTATTGCTCCGGCCACGTGCAGTCGGTCGAAACTGTATTCCCCTGAAATCAGAAAAACTCGTTTAACGAGAATTGGAAAAAAGATTTTTTGCAACGAATACTCAGAAAATTTGAATTATTTTATTCGCTTTGTCAGCATTCGTGACTGTTGAAAATTTTAACGAAATGTTTTTGTCGAGACTTTCTTAAAATTGATTTTTTTAAAATCGTCGAATGAACATTTACATGAATTTTTTATATTCCGTTCCCATTCCCCTTGGAATAATAAATCTTTCAAACTTTTGAACGTCACATGAATCCCAAGAAAGTTTGAAAAATAAATTGAAAAAAAGTTAATTGAGACTTGCCAATGAAGGGAAGATATTTGTGCAAAGTTCCAACGATCGGTAAAGCTTTGGGGCCAGGAATATCCTGAAAAGGGCGTGCCGTATTTGTGGCCTTGGAGTGGCAAAGTCTGAAGGTTTTTTCTCGAAAGATATTTAGATACGAACGAGGATACATTGCGTGAGGACTCTTCTCGCCAGGACTTCACGAAAGGTACTGAAAATCAACGACACATAAAGTCTCGAAATGGGTCGTAGGAAAAGATGAGAAAACGAGATGGAGGCATTCGAGGATAGCAGAAAAGCAGAGACAGCTAAAAGATGAGAAGGCGAGTTTCAGGTACGGAGTATCCCACAGCTTGAGAAGAGGCTAGCAGAGAATGAAGATCGTTGGCTGTGCTGAAACGAAGAGAGGAAAGAAGAGAGGAAAGAGATTCAAATCTCCGAAATGTTTAATGCAGTAGAACGCCACGACGCAAATCGAAACTTCAGAAAAATTTTTACCAGCTCCAGCATCTTTTTGCCATCGCGTTATAAATAAAACATTGAAGAGTCAAAATCTCTTGGCTTTAAGCTTCAGCAATACGAATAAAAACGTAACGTCGTTATTTCTTCACTCCCCATCATTCTGATTAACAATTTTGTTTTTCAAGTTTTGTCACCTCTTTACAAAAACGAGGAAAGAATCAAATTTGTAAATCGATCTGCTCCCCAATTTTTCTGATGAGCTCATCAAGATTTTTTCGAACAAATTAATTCTTTGATGGCAACTCATTAAAAATTGGATTTTCGAACCTTCCACATTTTTATGCTGAAGTTTCAACACTCATTTTGATTGAAAAAAGGAAGAAACGAAAAAAAAAAGGAAAAAAAGTCGTAAAACGTATCGTTTCATTGTACAATTCTTGGTTCAGTAAATTCCGTACTTGAGGCGGTCCGAACTCTATCTCCCTCGTTCTCAATCCTTCCTTATTGCCCCCACCTCACCGCTCTGTTATAACTGTTCTTCGCCTTCTACCAGTTGGAATACAGGCAGAGTTCACTAACGGATCGTTCAGTGCAGACTTTGTAATGTCAGTGAATTTCGAGTGCATCAGTCTTTTCTACGTCGTTGTTTAACCACGATAAAATAAGATTCGAAAAACTTGTCAAAAATTTGTACAATAGTAACAGCAAAATGAGGCTTTTTAGCGCTACGTGCAATTCCACATTACGCCTCGTTGGTAAAACGGTCGTTATTACCGGAGCAAATACGGGAATTGGTAAAGAAACTGCGAGGGATCTTTACAGAAGAGGTATCTCATTTTATAAATTGATTTTAGGCACCCAAATTCTAACACGAATCTTACGACGCGATGAAACCGACTCGACTCTTCCCAGTTGCACAAAATGTACGTCGCATGCGCCAGCGAGGTCTAATCACGCACCGTTCTCTGTACTTTTTGATAACGAAGAGAACGATGTATGACAAGGTTTCGTTGGGCCGATATGCCATGCCGGAAAACCCAAAGAATGAGAAAAAAAATTTGGAAAGCGCTCTCTGTTTTTGCCCTAATTAAAAACTCGATTAAAAATATGCCAAGTGATTAAAAATTTGGAATTCTGCGTGTTCACAACTGATACTACAATTATGTTGAGTGAATCATCATTGATTTGTGACGCAATCAATTGATTGCCAAATTAATTCGAATGTTAGTTTAGACCTTCGATGAATTCGAACAAATTTTATTTATCTTCATTCATAATTGATCGATCTTTAAGATCGGCGCAATAAATTGATTTTTACATTAAGGAGGGTGGATCACGAAATCAAAATAATCAGAATTTGATAGAATTTGGTGATAACATTCTTTGGCATCAAGTATACAAATACAATTTTTTTCAAAATTTTTTACCACATAGTTATCGCATAATTGAGCGTTAAATCGAAATTCTTATGCACGATGTAAACTCTATGCTTATACACGTCAACTTTAGCATTCAATTACTCCAGAGCTATGTGGTAGAAAAATTTTTAAAAATGTATATTGTCTTATATATTTTTAAAGAATACCTTTACCAAATTTTATGAAATTCTTATAATTTTGAAATTCTTAATATTTTCAACATGGTTTAGCATGGCAACATTGTATCGTCGCGATCCGGCCTCCTTAATTTGAATGTTCTTTCGGATCTTGGATGAATTCAAACAAATTTTATTTATCCACGCATTCATGTAAGTTTGATCGAGCGTTAAAATCTCCGTATAAAATGTTCTACAACTTTGTTACATTCTTGACCGTCCATTCTCGTGTCATTGAAAAGCAATAAAAACGTAGATAGTGGTCGAGCGAGTTATTAATGTTGCATAAGCCTTGATTATAATTCTCGAGATTTTCTTTTAGGTGCAAGAGTTATCATGGCCTGTAGAAACATGGAAAAAGCAAATGCAGCAGCCGAGGAAGTGAAGACCGTTCCACCATCCAAGTACAAAAATAATTTTGCTTCCTCAATTAACTGAAATAATATTTATTCAAAGAAATACGTCGAGATGAGCTCTCGTCCAGACGAGCAAAAAACCGTTTCTAAAAAAAGCCCTTCTAACGGTTTTGCAAAAAATTCTATCACAGACCCGAGAGAGAACAGTTCCAAGGAGATCCAGGGGAAGTCGTTACTTGCAAATTGAACCTCGCGAGTTTCGCGAGCGTTCGCGAATGCGCCAAGCATCTCATTGAGAACGAAACGAACATTCACATGCTGATCAACAACGCGGGCGTCATGATGTGCCCTTACGAAAAAACCGAGGACGGTTTCGAGTCCCAATTCCAGACCAATCATCTCGGCCACTTTCTTCTCACGTTGCTTCTGCTCCCGAAACTCCGGAGCTCGACGCCCGGTGTCAAAATTATCAATGTCTCATCGGATGCTCATTATTGTAATGCGGATGAGAATTCTAATCGAGGAAATTCGAGTGGTCGATATAATCAGACGGTTTTCATGACTTTCAGTTGGCACAATCCACTTCGATAACATCAATTTGGAACGATCTTACGGTCCGATAAAAGCCTATGCTCAGAGCAAACTCGCCAATGTTTTGTTCACGAGGGAATTAGCGAGGCGTTTGAAAGGTGAATTGGAGCAAGGACTTACCCTTTTTCGCTTTCTTTCTCTCTCCGAATTGAAAATTATTGCGAAATTCATTTTGCAGACGCCAAGATCGAGGGCATCACAGTTTATTCGCTACATCCAGGGGTCATTGCCACAGAATTAGGGCGGCATATAAATACGACCCTCTTCCCTGGGGTCGGCTTCATGTTCAACAAATTCGTTCGGCCGTGGTCGAAGACTCCGGAACTTGGAGCTCAGACGACACTTTACTGCGCGCTTGACGAAGAGGCTGCCAAGCAGAGCGGATTGTTTTACAAGTTGGTGGCTCTGTTTTAACTGCGAATAAGGAAAATATATATTTACGATCTGTTCTGGAGCGTTCGAACGAATATTTCACATTTTTGGCAATTTCAATTTGAAGATTCGATCCGATCTGATTTTACAAAGATTGCATTACAAGTTTTCTTGCCTAGGGAATGTGCGGTCACGACTCCATCAGGAAAAGCGAGAAACGACGAGCGTGCTTTACGCCTCTGGAACGAGAGTTTGAAATTCGTCGGTCTCGAAGGACACGAAAACCTTGCGGAATTATCGGCTGTCTCGACCCCTCGCGCTTCTTAATCTCGAGAGCTCCTCTAAAGCTTAAGGTAGTGGTCTCAATAAATTCACAATCGCACGTTGAAAAAACTCTGCGAAACGTTCGAAAATTCAAATGTCAAATGTGAAAGGAGGAACGATCTAATTATGGTCGTTCTCACATCTCATGCACGCGCGCTCGTGCTCGTGAATTGATTCGACGAGAAATCAATTGTTCCATTCCAAGTGATCACGATTTAACGTTTGACAATTAAAGATCGACGAATGTGACAAAAAATATCATTTTGTCCATATTGGATGAGTCTTCCGAAGAATTATAAAAATATTCAGAAATTTCGAGAGAAACGCTATGACGAGATTGTTACTTTGGTGTGATACCAAAACTGTATAGAACCTCGACACAAATCCGTCCACTTTATTAAGAACTCCGAAAATTCGTCGGTGCAAAAAAATACTCGCTCACCGACGAAGTGTCAAACTTTTATAATTACTCATGTATTTTTTATACGAAAATGTCTAACTCTTATTTCATTCGTTCTAATACTCGTGTTTGCTCAAAATACTAATTATAAACGGCTCACGTATTTGCGGGATCGTGTGTACCAACCGTCGATAAATCGACGATCATCGTTCGCGACATTTTTATTTTTAATAAAAAAAATAGTCGGAGATTACGAAAGGCAAGTTGATGTCCATGATAATCTTGTATCTTTCACCACTTCGTGAAGAAATACCATCGAGGTCGGGTGCATTACTTTTCTATCAAAGAAGCCAGTATAGAAACACCATCGATATGTGAGTGAACATACAGTTTTCTCTTTCTCCTCGTGTACTTTCTTCAAAAGTTTCATGGCGGCTAGAAAATTGAAAGTTATTATTTGAGACTCGAGATAGCAATTTTGCCTTCGCCAATGCAATTGCTTTGCGAGTGCTGAGTGATTAAATAAACGAATTGAAGGCTTGCATTTGTGTACAGAGAATATCACGATTGTTTTTCGTCGCCTAAATTTATTTTAAAAAAACTCTAGAAAAAAATTTGAAGTTATTGTTAAAAGTTGTTGATTCAAAAGAGCAAAAGTCAATAAAAAAAAGTGGCAAGAAATACAAACGTAAAAATACGTTTGAAGTACAAATAGCGAGACCGCTGATGGATTGCAAGAATTCCCCGTTGATCGCAGGACATGCGAGGTCTTCCTTTCGCTACTGAAAAAATTTAGCCAATTTTTCCAGTGCCTTAAACACAGTCTTGAGGGAAAAATATTTTTTCTCTCACTGCAGCTACGTCATCGAATGAAAAAATTCACCCTTTTAATCCCTTCCAATTTATTTACTTCCGGCTACAAATTAAATATTAGAATGAGGCAGTCTTGTGCGGACCACTTAACATCCAGCCTCGAAAAAAGATAACTATTTTCACCAAAATTTGTGATCCGCAACGACTCGATTTATCTCTTTCGAAAATGATATTTTGGCAGCTTAAAATTTAGCAGCACTCACAGAGGACGTTGCTCTCCAAAAGTATCTTAAAATCTACAATTTCAAAAGAAAATAATCATGTTTTTTTGATTCCGACTGCTTAACACAAAGTTACCTGATCGAATTGAAAGTGATTAAAAATTATATCGAAAAAAAGCTTTAAAAAGTAACTCAGGCAAATTTGATTGCTTCTTTAAATCCAGTTGATTTTAGTAATAGGGGTGAAAGAAACAACATGTTTTCGTTCAGCAGTATATGCAACAGTGAGACTCGCCTCGTCGGTAAAACCGTCGTTATCACCGGTGCGAATGCAGGAATCGGCAAAGAAACTGCCAGGGATCTGTACAGACGTGGTACGTGCATCAAAAATTTGATAAGTGAATTTTTATGGACTCGGAACTTTGGAGAATTGAAAAATCGTTCATATACACGAAAAAATCAACGTCGCCTGTGGTCGGAATTGAATAAAAATCGAATGAGCACGGAATACTAAAAATTCTTTACGAAAAAAATTTTTGGCTCTTTTGTGAAACGTCCAGAAACACGTAAAATTTGAATTTGTAATATTCGTTGTCGCAGCTTATTTTGACGTTTTGTAATGCAAAAATTTCGATCATTGAATAGAATCGTTTTTATTTGTTCTAAGAACTTTTGCTGTTTTTATGCATAACTCAATCGTAAAGTGAAAAAAATGCACCTGACTTTTTTCAGGTGCAAGAGTTATTCTGGCCTGCAGGAACGTCGCGAAAGGAAATCTAGCAATCGACGATATCACGGCTGCATCACCATCAAGGTACGAAATCAACGTTTTCCTCAGCAGCCTAAAGACCACGAAAGATTAGTGCTGGAAAAATGTAGTCTCTGACTTTGTTGCATCGTGTTTTCTGTTTCAGATTTGAGAGAAAGCAATTTCTAGCAGGTCCAGGTGAGCTCGAGGTCTGCGAGCTCGATCTTTCGAGTTTCTCGAGCATTCGTAGCTGTGCCAAAAAACTGCTAGAGAGAGAAAGCAGCATAAACATTTTGATAAACAACGCCGGAGTGGCGACGCGTTATTTTGACAAAACCGAGGACGGTTTTGAGTACCAATTGCAGGTCAATTATCTCGGGCATTTTCTTTTCACGTTGCTTTTGATGCCGATGCTAAAGAGGTCAACGCCCGAGGTGAAGATCATCAATGTCTCATCATACGCCCATTACAGTAATGAGAAGAAAATTCGTGTCCATTGAAATGACGATTTTCGACGACAAACTTTTTCGATAAAATTTTTTTCACTCTTTTTATTAGAGGGATTCGTGAACTTCGATGACATCAATTTCGAGGAGTCATTCACACCTGCGAAAGCCTACAGTCAAAGCAAACTTGGCGCTGTTCTGTTTACAAGGGAATTGGCCAAACGCTTGAAAGGTAATTTTATTTCGTCATCAATCAACGCGACGCGAACACTCAGAATCCGAAGAGAAACGTCGAAACTAAAATGTTTTCAAACGAATTTCGATCTTTCGATTTCAGAAGCAGAGGTCCAGGGAATTTCAGTGTACTGCGTGAATCCAGGCGTCGTCAGAACGGACGCAGCACGTCATTGGCATACAACTTTTTCTCGTGCTGGAGAATTTCTCTTCGATAAAATTACACAACCTTTTATAAAAAGTCCTGAACTCGGGGCTCAGACGATACTGCACTGTGCTCTTGACCAAGAAGCTGCCAAGCAGACTGGACTGTTTTACAGGTTGGTCAATTTGTCTCAATTCATCTGAGAATTTTGTTTTGATAATTTCATGAATTTTCATAGTTTTATCAATAAAGTGAAACATTTTTTCATGTACCACAGCGAAGATTTTTTATTCTTTAGCTATTTGTCGAGTTTGAAACAAAACATTTTGGAAATTGAATGTTCCTCGAGATAAAAGTTTGTCTTTCAAGCATCGTTTCATGAGTTTCATACGGAATGCAGTATACGAAGCGACTCAAATTCAAGTAATTCTTCTCAAAACTGAGAAAAATTTTAAAAGAAGACATAATTTTTTGTGTATTTTGTAGTCGGCTTTAAAAATTTTTTTTTCGGATCCATTTTTGAGTCTCAATACGACGTAATTGCTCAAATTCGATTTATCAATAATTTATGCAAATTTTGACGATTGCTCCAATGATATTTTCTTTTTGTTTTAAGGGAATGTGCTGTCAAGACTCCATCGCGGAATGGAAGAAACAGCGCACTTGCATTCGTGTTCTGGAACTCGAGTTCAAAATTGGTGGGTCTCCACGGCCAGGATAACCTCGCGAAGATGTAAAGCATTTCTTGATAAGAGGACAAACGTTTTTTCTACTGTTATGATGGAATGTATAAAATTTGTTTTTTTACGAAATAAACGAAAAATACTCCGCAAACTCAAAATTCAAAATATTTTATTAACACAACATTCTAAAAGTATCCTTACGACCCCATCGTCATGCAAAAGCAATAAATCAATCAAAATCGTAGATTTTTTTAAGTCAAAATATTTATTACAAATAGAAATGGATATTGAAGAGGATTTTTCCTCTCCTTTTCGATCGGACTCTTCACCTTTATGTCGATGGTATCAAAGACAGTCGGTTATCCAGGAATTGAAGCTGAGAAACTCGTTGGTTTGAATGTAGATGGTGCCACTCGTTAAAATTGAGATTGGTGACATTAAAAAGATCGACGAGATTGAATATTTTAAGTGAAAATAAAAATATAATCGGAATACTATCAAACTTCAATCAATCAATCAAATTCAATATTAAATATTGAATTTCGATTAATATTAATTAATTAAATATCGCATTCAATATAAATATTGAAATGTTGGAAGGAAATAAAAATAAATTGAACCTTTCGCATGTTTTTCGCCTTCGCATCTTCGTGCATAGCAATCGAGAAGGCTCTTATGGCAGGGAAGAGAGATATTATTTGAGAACATAACTATAAAAGGGAGCACCAATTGTTTCGCAAGCGAGCTGCATGGAGCATTCAAATCACCGCCAGTTAAGGGCTCTTACGAATGCGGTTAACAGAAATAAAACACCCTAAGCGATATTTTGCTCTTCACGATATTCCGTCCAAATAACGTGCCTTTTTACATTCATAGGTTTTCTACCACACGAGCGTATAATTAATAATTTCTCTGAGCACTGACAAGGACCGAGCACTTACGCTCTATATTTAAGGGGGTATATTTGAAGTGAAATAATACGAAGGGAAACGCTCGAGTCCTTAAAGCTTTTGTTTAATTTGCTTTCTCTGAATTGTAATTTGTACTTTCGGTAATCGTTCGAGCCGAAATAAAAACGGTTGCAAATGTTTTTTGGTACCGTCTCATTTGAAGTGAATCGTTTGCAATGAATGTAAAAATATTCCATCGAAAACTTGGGAATTATTTCAGTAAAATCTCATGTGATTTATACATTTTAACAGTGAAAATGAACTTCGAAGTTGGGACGTTTTAAGCACAGAAAAAAGTTGAAATACGTTCGAAAATAATGACAAAAAAGTTCTCGAGTTTTATATTGTTTTCAGAATCACTCGCAGGCTTATTTACATGAGAAAAATACACGTTTACGAGCATTACGAAGAAAAGTCATTCGCCTATCTAATACACCGTTACGTTTCACGGGTAAATCCTACGAATTTACAATTTTTCATTATCGTCTCCACCTCCTCCTCCTACAAAACTTTCAGGCGAGTTCGAAGTCAACGAACTTTGATTTGCGAAGGTGGTTTGAAACAGGCTCGGATGACAGAATGAGATTGCTGGCCTATGAGGAAGTGACTTTTGGGTACAGTTACAGTTTCTTCGTTTATTCTCTCCATTTTTCTCTTCTTCTTTTTCTCTCGGGTTCCTCCTTCACTCATCATTTATCGAGGGATATGTTACAGGGTACATTTACAATGTAGCCATTGCCATAAGAGGAGTCGAGCGTGGGATTCGTAGGAAAGGAAACTCGAGCGAATTTCTGGCGATCGAAATCACTTAATTGTTTCATGTTTTAAAATCAGAATACATTTTCTGATTTTACATCAAAAGCGAACAAAAAATGAAGATGAAAATCTCGTTACAGCAAGAATTGCTGATTTTATTTCGCGATAAAAATTTTTGTTTATTCTCGAATTTCATTAAAGCAGAAGCAGTTTCGAACCGGTCAATTGTTCAAGGCAAGGAAGTACCGAAAAGTTAGTCGACTAAAACTTTCATTTCGATTTCTCCCTGCGAATTTTTCCAATTACGATTTCCCCTAGTTCCATTTTCCCTAAAATACTGCTCACTCATTTCCGGGGAGTCGCGATCTCCTAATAAAGATCGATCAATCAGAGTGCTTCGCGAAACGGTGAATCAAATACGTCACAGGAAAAAAATGAAGCGATAATAAATCGAGGCCCTGAATAAATATTTCTTCAGGACCTTGGATTCGACTTTGAAATGAAGTGAGACAGAGAAAACTGCGAAGGCGTTAACGTCGCGACGTAAATGGTTCACGTTGGGCCCCTTTTGCTGCTCTTATGGTCCGCCAATTTATCGGCCCCCGTAAATTTTTTATTTCCCATCTAAAACTTCACGATCCCCACTATTTATTTGTCATTATCGTTTGTGATAAAAATGTTGATGTCACATTTGTTTTTCTATTATTCTGATTTCTTTTTTTCTCTCCTCGAAGCTGTTACTTTCATTAGCATTTTATGTAAGTTCTGTGGTCCATACGCATTTCATGCGACTCTCGAGCTGTGTGTGTGTGTTGGTTTCGCCATCCCTGTTAGCTTCGGTTACGATTAACAACGTCGAGACAGCCAACTCTCATTGACCGAGAATCTCTCGATCAGTTTCAATCGTGCCTTCCAATCGAACTGTCGAATTGTCAAATCCCACAATCCTCGTCCTTACAAACGTGTTTTTAGTGATTTTCAACATTTTTCCAAACTTTCAAGTGCGTGTGTTTCCTGGGACAGGAGAGTGGAGCGATTCGTCTCAAGTTTTCTTATTTATTTTTATTCGTAAAAGAAAATCGATCGATGACAGGTGACTGAGAAAATTTGGAGATTCAATCATGGAATACTGGCTCATTGTTTTGGTGAGTGACGTTCTTCCTGAAAATCTTTCCTCGTCGCGGAATCGAACGAATAAAGTATGAGCTCAGTCAGTCGATTCGAATATAAACTGAGATAAATCGATGACAATGTTTTCAGCGAAGAAATAATGATTCTCAACGTTTTGACCAAGTGATTTTCCAAAGATTCATCGTTGCAATAACTCGAAACGTTTTTCTTCGCGAGTTTAAAAATAATTGAAGAGGCTAATTTTTCAATTAGATCTGGAAAAGCACAAAAAAGTAGGAAGTAACTGAGTGCCCATTACTGCAAGGAAAAACAACTACGAATGTCGTTTTTTGTGAAATTTAATGAATTATTATAGCTGATGAAAAAAAAACATCTGCACACGAGAAACATTGATTGGTCACAGCTCTTTGTTGAGTGCGCTAAAAAACTGTAAAGCTTCGAAATATAATTGGGAGGATAATCATTGAAAAAATAAGATTGACTAACGAAGGAAGCTGCGACGTGGTATGAATTATACAGTCTGCGAGAATTTTAATGACGGGTGGTACATAGCGACATTGAAAATAAATTGAGTGTCACGCAAGTGGTAGAATAATTGGCGCGGTTATTAACCGAGGTTTGTTGAGGGGTGGGGGAAGCGTTAGAATAAAGAGGAGCCGTATGATCGTTGCAACAAACCAAGGTCGTAAACTTAATCGACTCCGGACGCGAGCAATGCCAACGAGAGGGCCTGACAAATGTGTTATTTGCTCTCACGTGTGCGCATGCATATTATCCGAAGATTACATCCGTCGCGTTACCGATTCTCAAGTTTTCTTTTCTTTTTCATTTTATTCTGAGACTATAATTCGAGGGGATAATTTAAGGTAGTTCATACACGAAACGATTTTCTCAAGAAAGTCTTGAAATTTACACAGAGTTTAAAAGGCTAGTCGACACACATTTTGAAGGGTTCATCTTATTAGTTATTCAGATAAACGTGCTTAAATATGAATAAGTATAGGGACTATGCGTAAAAAATCGTTTATCTTTCCACATAACGAACGAACGCTTCTTACGAAGTTCGTGGAAAAGTGGACAATAATAATGAAGTATTTAATGAAGATTTGGGAAAAAATTCGAGACGATTGTCTTACTAGTAATAAAGATATTTTACGTTAAAGGTTGAACGACATTGGTAATGAGCGCTCGCATAACCTCACATTTGCTTATTTCGGCATTTTGTTTCTTCTTGGTTGGCACATTCCTGTCACAGCTTTCTGTCTTTTAATCAACACTTTTTTCTCGATCCCTTTGTGTTTCTTTAAAGTGATTTTTGACATAAAAAACTATAGTATTTTCGCCAGGGACGAATGAAATTTGGGGTTCAGTCAGTGATGGATCCGCGATTAATTCATTCGGCAAAAGATGAGTTGAAAAAATTGATTTACAATGTCGAATTAATTTAAAGTGATTATGTATCTTTAATTAGGATGTAAAAATCGATCCAATTTAGACAACTATAAAATACGATGCCTACGGGCATGATCTACCTTAAGATGAGCAAATTTTCGTAAATATCCGGTGAGTGCAACGCACTACATCCAAGCTGCCGGTGAACTAATGACATTACGATCGCGTTTTACGACTTCAATTGCAAATAAAATACTTCGAGTTGAGCTAATGTCAAAATGATTGCGTCTGCGAAGGATTTTCAGGGAAAATTTATTCTCCCATCCGGAAACTTGGAAGGAGGGGCAGCCAGAGATCCGCAAAGACTGAGAAAAACATTAGGTTTTTTATCGGAATTTTTATCAGCCTGAAAAATCGCCCACGTGACCCACAAATTTGACAGAGATCCGTTTAAATCCCCAATTTAATTCGGTCCTCCTGATGAAATGAAGATTATTCGAAGAGAAATAAAAGGAAAGTTGAAATGTGCTGGACACAGCGCGTCTTAGGGCGGTATCCTCGCGGCGCTTTACGGCTTAGCGAAATAATTTGCATAAAATAACGTCATTTGTGGTGAAAGAGAATATTTTCCTACCAAGACGAGCAATAGTGGCCGGGGGAGAGTTAAAAAAGAGGAGAAACAATTCCGACTTGTATCGTCGTCCTTAATCCTCCCAGGAATCGCAAGAATTTGACGTCCCTGAGGGACCGCGAAAACCCTCGCACTCGTTGAGAGAATCTATTGTTTCCACTTTTTGCGGAGGAATCTTATAAAAAATTATTCATTCCCATTTAACGTTTTTCATCGTTACTCCAAGCAGTTTACGAATCGAATGGAATTATCCTCAAACGAAATGATATTTTTCGAGTAGAAAAAAGCCTCCAAATTTTTCAACAAATATCTTCAATGTACCTCGACGAAACATTGAAAATCAACTGCCCATAAAAACGTGAATATTTTGCAAAATATTTTTGACAAATTCCCCATCTTTTAGTTCTCGCTTTCAGACTTTTTTCTCTCCTCTCTTCATTCATTTTTTTATTTTTTAAATATAAAGGCTCGAGCAGTGCGTGTGGGTTTCGAAAGAGTGTTGAGTTCGCACACATCGCCGTACGCACCTCGATGCACGAACGAAGCCCACACGTAAACGCGCTTGTATCCTTGCACAAACGGAAAGTGACACACCCTTAAGAGCGCCAAAAGGATTGTCCGTTGGGACGCTGTTCTCCCGATACAGTTATACAGCGGCGCTACGTCCAAGTGAAGGAATAAAAGAGCGATGGCGAGAGCGAGAGAGAAAAACTTACTGAAAGTAGCACACGACATACGAGCGAAAATATACTGCCATTGTAGTGAGGCCTCCTGTGCAAGAAACACCATATACCGCATGGCAATATCTGTGCGTAAATAACCAAGCCATAAAACCAAAAGTCATTCATGCCCTTAGCCCTTTTGCAGAGTCAGAAATACGAAAAAAATTCACTTTTGTCTCTGATCCTTTCCCACTCGAAATTCTATCGTCAATGCTTGCTATTTTTTTCACCATCAATCCTGAAATTCATGAACTGATGAATCGATTGAAGACATTTTTCTAGCCGAGAAGCAATTATTATTTGATTCCCATCGACGAGGTTGTTCGAAAATAAAAATTGCTCGTAGCGCTCCTGACAAATTCAATAAACCTGAGCTCAAAGTCTGAAAGACGAGAAAAATGTTAAACTTTTTTTTCACACTGAATTATGGCAGACATTTGTTTATTTAAATATTTTGATTGCTTGACTGCTGCCAAATTTGACGCAGCATGATGATATCGAATCGAAAGGTGGATCAAGAACGAAAATCATCGATCGGCGATCAGAAGTGTTTGGTAAACCACACATTGGACCGGTTGAGAAATCAATGGAGATAGAAATAATAATTCAACTCGATAAAATTTCGATCGATCCGGTACCCCGCAACCGATATAATCGAACGTTCGAAATTCTCTCGAAGCAGAAGGACGCAATGAATCGAATGTTTGCCGAGGGTCAAAGAAATCGAGAATGAATTCCCTCCCGTTAGAAGAATGAGAGTCTGGAATCATAAAATGCGAGCACACAGACACTGCCGCACACCTTTCACAGGCGCCTCTCTCGTTACACTGCTGTTGATCTCGAGGCATCAGAGTAGTGCCTCCTCGGATCGTAAAAGTGAAAGCAATTTGGTGTGTAAAAGGTTTACCTGTGTATTAGTATTTATAGTGGTGAAGTGCGCGTAAATGTGTTATAACGATGTACGCACGTGCGTGTATATGAGCAGTAAACAAAAAAGGTAAAAAAAAGGTATACAAAAAGGTTTGTTGAAAAGGAGCCACAATTATTGAAATTTTCGCTAAAACGTAAAATCTTCGAATTCGAATTGAAAGATTTGACATAAAATCGTTGAGTGTGAAAAAGAATTTATATTTCGGAGGATCAACGATAAAAAAATTGAAGCACAAAATGCACGGAGCATCCAGAAATCGAATTATTGATTTTTGAAATTTCGTTTAGAGTAAAAAAATATTTTATAGCCAATCGAAGTGGATTTTTTCTGTCCAAAATATTTGTTCTTTTATTTACGTTTCATGAATGTGGCAGTTTTAAATACAAATTTACACGCGCGTGAGTCGTTCTGCCTCGAGGGACAACGCATGCTTGTGGCAAAAATCGCGAGCTCTCGCGTCTCGTTCCTTTTGTTTGAGCAGAGAGAATAAAGTACTCAGACTATCGCGAGTATTCTTTCGCATACAGTAACATGTGTAACGAGTCTTGTTCTGTACAACGAGAAATGTACAGATATAGATTTTCTTACGTATGGGCCGTTCCACGGAAGCCTTTGCAACCGGAATTTCATAAAATTTCTCAAACTATAAAAAAAGCGTTGAATTATAATAGTGATTTTTGAAATTCAAATGTCGAGTGAGATAATGCAGTGAAAATTTGGTGCAATAAACTTGCATTGCTTTCTGCACTGCTGAGACCATCAAGGAAATGAAAAATTTTCAAACGAATGCGATTCAGAATTGTCGAAATGTAAGAAAAATTTTGTTCACTGATTTTCCAACTGAAATGAACGTGCACTTAAAAAAATGTGACAGGAAATATCTTTGAAGATTTTGAGCAGGCTTTTTCTGCATAAATAAATTGACACTATTTTCTACAAGCAGCGAAAAATTAAGGCACATTATTTCAAAAACCGAACAGTCACTTTTGCATAGAAAGGCTTTTGTCCATGTATACAGATATGTCGTACGATAGAGAAGAACTCTCGAAGAGGAGGAATCGGGCACGCTCCCACGCGGGGCTTTGCAAATCAAGAGTACAATCTTGCTGGGACAATCTTCGAGGACTTTTTCCTCGCGAGAAGGCTTCACACAATTTTTCCATTTTACTTTCGGTTTTCTTCTGTTATTTTATAATCCCGCTGCGCGCGTCTCTTTCTCTCTCCGCAGCGGGTTCTCCATTCTTTTTCACGATTTAGTGTGCAATCGGAAAAAGGATGGATCGAGAGCTTCCGGTCTCTTTCGTTCTTGCCTCCGAAGATCGCGTGATTTGCCGCAATAATAATTTCAGTCTTTCGAACGCGCATTTCATTATGAAAATGTTTCATGATAAATCATTGATAAATTACGTAATTCACGGGCTCGAGTGATAAAAATGTAAAACGATATAGCATGGATAAAAATGAGTTTCACAAAAAATGGCAAAAAAATGGAAATTCAGTGAAACTTTTATTACCATTGAACCGCGAATCCCGGAAAAGAACTTTTTTCTTGACTCCTTAATGCGTAATTTATTCACGTCACAAGTATTACTGACGCTGAAACATCGGACATTGTGTCATCGAAAAAACATTCAAAACAATCGAGAATTCGATGACGAATGAAAAAATGAAAAACTCGATGCCGCGTGTACGTTTCGATTTTCCTATAAACGTAACTTACGAATCTGTACAATTTAACGGCTCTGACTCACGGAATATTCATCGCAGGAAAAGCGGCGGCGGTATCGTGACGCGATTTTATATTGCAATTCGTCCAACATCAATCGCCGCCTTCGATTAATTACGAATGAAATTGTTGGCGATTCCAAAAACAGTGAGGCGTTTTGAACTCGGTACTTGGCGCGATTAATAGCTCGAATAAAAACGCTCCTCGGCGCTCCGGTCTTCAACACATGCACACGAAAGCGCGCTCTTTATTCGCTCATTTACATGCGCACAAATGCACGGGGGAATTAATCCTTATACGCACACAAATTCCATAGCTCCGGAGAACGGCCTTAATAAGAATAAAAGTTCATTACCGTAAATATTCAAGCGCAATACGTGAAACACTTCGCTCTCGTGATGCGTATTTCATTACGATTAATCTTCAACGAAGCACGCTGTTTTTATTATTATTTATCAATTCTTACCTCAACCGCAGACGCGATAATGAATAAATTAAGAGCTATCGGCGAGTACCGATACGAGAGCACGACGAGAACTGATTTTTGACTCGAAAATCCTCAGGACTATTATCGACCTCAAACAATCGGAATGCGAGCATAAAAACAGGTTGAAAATCGTTCCGAAGGAGGTCGGGATGAAATGAATTATTCGAGAAGACGCATAAATCATTCGAAATTATTCAAAGGACAGTTAAACAGAGAACTGGAGGTTTAATAGCGTGCAAAATTGAGGACGAAACGAACGTGAAAATCGTTCGAACCTTTCGATGAATTTGAAGATGTAAATAATCTATAAAACATGATTTTTTATCGAGAATTTTCTCAAGCTTGAAAAAAATTTGATTTTTTACGAAGCTCAATAAAAATAATTGTCCTTCGATTAATTTTTTTCGTATTGACCACTTGGAAAGAGCGAAGAATTGGGAATGACCGACGAGCTGTCACTGTGACATGTGAAGATGGAATAACTTGAGAATCGTAATTTGAGCCAACGACTTATTCGAATAGAAGGATCGTGACGAGATTCGAAGGAGTCTCGATAAAAGCATTTCGAATAAACCGATGATGGAGATCCCAAGAAGAATTTGAATGTTGTGAAAACCCCCTTAGCGAGTCGCTCTCTCGTTGGCTATAGTCTGAAAGAGCGATAGAAAGTAAAGAAACTGTTCAATATAGAAGCAGGACGTATTATATTCGCGAAGCTAATTGGACGAAATAGATCGTAATTTCTCGGAGCAATTCCCACGTCATCGAACGCCTTGAAACCCGCAGTACGAAACAGACTCGTGAGGATTTCTAAAAAAATTTGGAGAACTTTCATTCGTGACAGAAAATTCGGTTGCGAAGTGGGAAAAGAACCGATTCGATCGCACCGGATCGTGTCTGCCATTAGATGGAACGTGTCTGCTGCTCGGACGAGTCGGGAGTAGCAGCTATCAGTAGAAATTACGCCGCGATGGACAGGTAACAACGTTAGAAAAGGGAGAAGAACAAAGCGATTATCGACGTTCCAATGTCACGCGTCGTGGTCGACTTGACTGGAGACACGTGTCATGAATAAAAATAAGTGTTTTGGAGTGGCTTTGGGAGCTCGAATGTGCTTTGACACGTAACGCACTCGGCTTGTTCTTACTTGGTTTTTTGTTGGTTTTTTTGGTCTCCTGTCTCATTTGAACGAACGTAAACGAGGTTGGACTATCGCAATAATTTGCCTCCCCCACGACGCTGTGTACCTCGCTGGTTCACTTCTGTCGCCCGACTAAACGAGCTGTTAAGATTCGACTTGCCTACTTATAAAATAAGGCCAGAGTTTGAGCAGAGGCCACGGAATTGCGAGTGAGTTTTGATGGCCCGTGGATTTAACACGTTTGTAAATCTTTCTGACACGGAGACCGCCCTTTGTCCACTATACGCCACGTACATTTGCAATCTTTCTGGCGGCTAACGGAGAATGAGAAAATGGCAAAGTACGAGAAACGATAATAACTGCGTCACGTGCAAGTTTGTTGCTATTTATAAAAGCGTGTGTGCGTACATGCACCTTTTCTTGTACGCTTAACGTGCTCGCCTCTCCTGCTGGACTTTCTGCATTTCTCGAGATGCTCCCTCGCGCGGCTCCTCGAACCTTCGATAAATATATATCCTCGTACTACAAAATCTACTTAAAGTAAAACGAGTACAGTAGAAACGGTGTTAACTCTTCGCGTTCAGGATTTCGCAGACTCGAGCATCGGTTCTTTCTCCTTAAAAGCGATTTTGTATCTTCACAGGGAATCCTCACTTCTGCAGCTCTTCGGAGCGACAAAGAAATGGGACGAGCGTGTGTCTTAACGACGGAGTTACTTTGTCGCGACGAATCCGAGGCTTGATCCTGAATTAACAGCATTCAAACCGCACCCGAGTCTCGAGTTTCTACGAAAACCAACTCATTATTTCAATCTACGCGGCGCGGTACTTTTGTCCAACGGGCGCGCGAGCTCTTTCGCTAAAATCACCTTCATAACCTCTGCGGTTATCCACTGTATGTATACGAAGATTTATACCGCGGCGGATATCTTCTGCTTTCCGTATAGACAAAGCTCGTAAAAGCTTCACGTCCCTCGCCTTTATTTCTCTCATTTATATTTTCCTCCTTGTATATTATATATTTCCTCGCGGTCCTTGTTCCTCGGAGGTGAAATAGGTCGAGA
The DNA here is from genome assembly GCF_019457755.1 of Venturia canescens. Lineage (NCBI taxonomy): Eukaryota > Metazoa > Arthropoda > Insecta > Hymenoptera > Ichneumonidae > Venturia > Venturia canescens. Next base: position 8,775,764 of record NC_057423.1, on the reverse strand, counting down.
TTCTGCGGCGGATTACACGCACGGAGAGAGCGAAAATAATGGAAGATTGAGTGCACTCGTGTTCCTCATGCATCATGCCAACTTTTCTTCTTCGTTTTTCTTTTGCCTTCTTATTTTTTTGTTCAATGGATTTTTTCGTCCCGCGGTTCAATCGCTCCGCCGCCGATGCGATTCTCAGCTCGTTGCCCATTTCGTACCGCGCGAGCGCGCGGTCATCTTCTTGCGAGTGACGCTCTGCTCCGGAGACGAAGCGGGAGGCATTGAAGTCACTCGAGCAACAACTTCGTCTATATCTATAATCCGAGTCAAGAGCGAGAGGAGCCAGCAGACTAAGCAGACTCGCGCGGCGGAGGTGGAGACCCACCCGACTCTCCTCCTCGTCGTCGTCGAGTGTGATAGCACTGAGGGAACCGCGAGGAAACTCGCGCTTGTTTTGTCCGATCCTCTCGCAGTCTCGGTATTGCATCCTCGACGAGCTCTTCTCGCCGGAGACTACGAAAAGAGCCTTCCGAACCGACGGCGGAACTCGCGACGCGCAGAGTTCTCATGGTCTCGATTAAATGGTTTTTTTGAAGTTTTTCATCGCGACATTTGACACGTGACATTCGGGGAAATTCTAATGAAAAGGCGAGTTCGAAAATAAAGTGAGACTCGGTGACGTCGAATTGTTTTTTTCTTCGATGAAGCTTTCATTACTCGATTTCGTTCGGTGCGGAACGTCTGTTTGAAACAAAGAAAATTTGACATTTCGACGAAGCCGGACAACGCACGTGAGCGGAAGAGCTCAACATGCTGAGGGCTGCGAGGATTATCGTCGTTTTCAGCGCGACAGTGGTACGATCTTTTTCACGTCAGACTCGTCTATGGGTTTTTTCTTTCCCGAGGGAACTTTGAACTTGGTAGTTTTGTTGAGGGACATAGGAAATCCTCGCGTTTTCGAAATAACGAAAGAGCAATCATTTCGAAATTTAACAGTCCACACTGGAAATAAAACGAGAGTGATTTCTCTGCGAGGATTTCAATGGAGAATTCGAATGCAAACTCGGGCATACGTGAACACACGTGCGCACGTCACGATACCACAGAAAAACGAGTGTGTCTTTCGCCAACAATTAGTCACGCCAAAATGCCGAAGCCGGCAAAAGATCTCCACGCGCTTCTAGTTACTCTATCAGCTCTCAGCTCTCTTTATGTGAGAGTAAAACGAGCCGGTGTCTGCGTCGCCGCGACTCGCTTCGATCGTGTCGAGGGTGAAAGAAACATTTCTATGCATGGATATTCGCATACCGCAGACAGTATTTGTTCAGTTATTCACTTATTTCTTGATATTTATCGTAATTTATACACTATTTATTCATTTGTTTGAACGTTTATTCGTCTTTTTTCTCGTTAATCTTCGTCTCATTAACTCCGTCGTTTTAACGTGCTCGAATTTTTATTTCTTTTCGTCAATTTTCTCCCATTCGTATACCCTCAAGTTCTCCATCAATTAAAAAAAAAATTCAACGGAATTTTCGTTTCCCTTCGCTTTTCGAAGTCGAACCCAAGCCACTGTTAAAATCGTCCTATTATTACGATTTTTCATAAGTTTCATTGAAATTCATCATCCAACATTTAAATGACTTTGCACTCGAAGAGTGACTCCGAGCGTGGTACAATTTTCGATCGAAGCAAGCCGGCAAATCGGGACTCTCTTTCGCTCGATCGTTTATCACTAATTTTCAAAATTCCTCGATCTCCAAATGTTGAACGAATTTCAACGTTTTTGGATGCAGAAATTCATTTTTTAATATGAAACGTCGAATGAAAGTTCGACGAGTATTTCGTTGTTGGAAACTCATCACTGAATTTTCGTAGCTTTCTTGTGAAAAAAAAACGTAGGAAAGTGTTGTTACTTTTTCGAAAAAAAATAGCTGTTCGTTTATATGGCTTTGTGGCGTTACAGAGAGCAGCTCGTGCTCCAGTTTCAGACTTCATACATTTTATGGGATTTTCTATAACTACAGTATCGCCATAATATCGAAACTCTATACAAATGTGTGTTTGTGTGTGTGTGTGCGGAGAAAGATAAATAAAAAAAAATGATACACAGAGAGAATATTGAGATAATAATCGCTGATCTCACTCCCGCACGTTAACACGCGGCGGGAACGCGAATACTCGACAGCAAGAGCAGCGAAAGTTTTAGCGATTAATGATCGGATCGGCGCGCGAGATCGGCAAGGCCCGCGCGCGCGCTCGCCGGGTCGTCGTTTTATTCCGATCAAGACCGCCCGTGATCCAAGTAAGGACAACGCACTCTTACGACCGTAAAACCCGCGCGATCTGTTACACGAACCTGACTACTTTTTTCGCCTCTTTCTTCGTCTTCTTCTCTCTTTCTTTTATATATGATCAAATACGTTGACGTAGTTACGTAAAAAGGCATTTTTATTTCCTCTCGATCGCGGCTGACTCTCCGCTGTGCCATCCGACTCAACTGGAGGAAGCTGCTGCTTTCTTCACTTTCTGCGAACTCAATAGACTGTCTAATCTTTACGTGCCTCATAATCATTAGTCAAAACAAATTTTTTCGTCACTGAATTTGTTTACGAATCATTTATCGCCCTCTTAAGTACTCTGTAAATATTCAAATCAAATCAGTTCAGTGAGCGAAATCCCATTTAATTGAAGGGGAAAATTCTCGCTCAATTATATTTTTTCCATTTTTTTTCTTCCTTTTCAATTCCATTTGAATAAGATTTCAACAGAAAAGAAATCTGTTCGACAAACATTTTTTTCTAGGCGTATCAGTTTCGATTGATAATTTGTAATCATTCATAAATCCAGTGAGAAAATATTCATTATTTTGATTATCAATAACGCTTAGTTGATGCATCCGAAAACTGGGAATACATACAAAAAAAGTTTTTCGTACCAACGATTGAGATAAAGAAAATCAAGTGTTTGATCAGGCGAATAAGCAAATCCGTTAAACTAAATTATACACCAAATATACTGAACTTTTTTTCGAGGTAGACATTTGCATGGACAATTGATTTGATTCGTCATCGATAAGATTTAGTTAAGCCACACGAAGAAAAATCCGACTGTCAGAATTATTTATTATTTTCCACAAATCATGTTGGCCAATATAATAATAATAAATTTCGACAAATTTCGGGTCGTAATGAACTGACCAGTATGATTCGATTTGCTGAATATTTATCATTCTCAACAAAACCGTTTAGATACTTCATCATTTCATATTCAAATAAATATATGATAAAAGTCTATCTGAATTAAGTAGAAATAAACAAATGTTTCGAGTTCTTCGAACAAAAGATTTGGTCTCACTCGTTCAGTCAATTCACATGAACAATAATTTGGCGATTGGGATAAATAAACTATTATTTATCGCAAGCGAATGTTAGTTAGATCAAGCGACAAAAATATTAACTAAAGACATTTAGTTGTTGCAACAATTTTGTTCTCTCAGTATGGAGAAATGTTTTTGGATTTTTTTTCTCTAGAGCGTCGATCGGTCGTCGGTTGAAATATTTCTAGTAAATTATATTTTCGTTGGATAAAATTTCATAAGGAAGATTGGGCCAGTGTTTCGTTTCTGTTTCCCACTATTAAAAGATCCTTGGACAAAATAGTTGTTTTCTGGGACCGTTAATTGACCTCAATTTCGGAGATCGCGATCGTCTGAAACGTCTCGCAAGGAGGTAGATTAAGTAAGTTTCTTCCGGCATGACCTGCTCGACTGTGCGATGACCTGCTCGCTCAAAGGCGCGTTGCATATTTTTCCTTTCGTTAGTCGTTGCTGCTCTTATATGTGCTTTTTAAACATTCAGGCGGTGCGTACGCGTTTGAAAAGGATTGACGTGATTTAGGGCTCGCGTGTGCCAGTAAACGGGCCTTTTGCGGTACGAGGAACGCTCCGGAGTGGCAGCTCGCCACAATCCGAGAAAAAAAATCTCCCCGCGGCACAACCCTTAACCTCGCGATGACCCGGAGTTACTTTTCCACTCATACATACGCGAGATATGATACTTTATTTCTGGAATACTTATCATTTTTATTCTCACGTGCAATAACTGATCTCTTCCTGCATCTCGCGAGGGTTTTTAATCTCTCACGCGCAGCATCCCTCCTCTTTCCTCTCGGTTTATCTCGCGCGCGAGGGTTCGTTTCTCAACCTCCCTTCGTTTTAATGCCGCGCGATTCCTGTGGTTAACCAGCTTGAGAGTTTCCTCTGATAATATCAAAGCTCTCGAGACTTTCTCATGCGCCAACAACTCGTTTTTTCTTTGTTTTCAATCGCGCTCGCAGACTTTGATAGGAATAATATTAGTGAAACTGAAGACTTATGGCGGTCGAATGGAGCCACTGAAATTCGAAAGTCTCCAGTTTTTTCGGGTCTGACGAGATTGTCGATTTTTTAAAATGGGTTTTCGAGTAGGTGGAAATTGGAGAGCAATACTGGCCGATTTGCGCACGGATTGTGAAAACAATCCGTGCGCAATTATCGTTGGAATGAGATTCTCAGGAATCGAGCAGGCACACTCGCTAAATCATTACTCGCGCATATAAGTACGTTTGTGATTCACTCGTTTATACTGTAAAACTTCTGAGATCGTACGCAATATTATTCAACGAAATAAAGTACACGCGAGAGGCTCGATTGCAATGTTAATATTTCTGGATCGTTAGAAAAAAAATCATTTGCGTAACAGCTCCGAGAGTCTGTTGCACCGCGAAAATCGTTATTCGTTATTTTCCTTCCGAAGCACACAAAACTTGATGTTTTTTCATTGAAATCAATAAAAAACGATTTTCGAGATGAACAGATCGAGCTGAAGTTCGAAAAAAACGCTCGTCCGAACGACGGAATCGTGACCTTAACGTTGCGTCCTTTCCTCGGATCAGGCGCAGGTTCAAAAACCTTAATGATCAAATTCGAGCAAATATTCAAGGCCCCGAGGCTAATTATGTTAATTTGCCCGAGGTGATCTTCTCCTGCTACATTCATCCGATGAGACGACCTTAACACTGAAGTGTGCAAGCTATTCCCCCGGCTCGAACGTTGTATCCTCAACAAAACGACGCCGATTTTCACGATCATATTGTTCATTATTCGATTTCTTTAGTGCGGCGTGTTCGATCTTTTATTTACCTACTCCGTCCCATATGCAAAGTAATAGCATCATTGAATGAATTCAACGTGCAGCAACGAGCACCATTGTCGATCGAATCGTGCAATATAGTACGCGCGGATCAAGCTTGCCGCTCACGCACTTCCTATTACGGTTAGATCGCGCGAAGGAGTGGGTTGGAACTTACCTCCGAACATGTGTGTATACGAATTGACGCATGTGTACGTACGCACATACGAGCTTGGCATTACGTACGACTGACTCAGTATTTATTTTTGCTACTTTACTAAGCCGTATTCGCAAACGAGTTTCCTCGGAGGGTTCCCAGGCAACGTTTCGTCGAGCTATTCCAATTTTTAACGATCATTAATAACCCCTTAATCATCAAATTATGTTTTTTATTATGGGAAATAAGGTAATTGGGGAAATGATTGTTAACTTTAATTTTCGATTAATTTGGTCAATTTGGAGCGACGACCAGTTTCGTCGAACGATGGATCGGATGGAATCAATTTTAGTATTAATTAAACGGAACCTGATAAAATCTTCATCATGATTTAATGATGTTTGAACTTCGTAATTATTGTTACCTCAAACTCTCGATGCTATTGCAGTGGACTGACTCGTATGTGAGCAACAACGGAATAATTGTCGTTGGATTATTGAGTCGATTACGTACCGGTATAATTCATCGGTGTAATGATTATTTTTATTATTATTATGAGCTATTCGAGGAGAAACTATTTCTGTGTAACGTGAGAAAAGATTGATTTACGTGACAACTATCCATGGTGGCTCATGCACGAGACGAAACGAATCGAGTTTGTGCAGGGAGAATGAAAATTATTACGGTGAAAGAATCTCTTTGATCGCCGGGGAGGCAGACAGATTCGGGTTTAATCACTCACTCTTCCTCGTAATTACTGTAATTTTATAGGCTTTTTCATAACAATGCTTTTGTGAATTTTCTAACGATATTCCGTCCAAACTCTCGTTCAATGGCGAACAATATTCGTTCGCTTTGTTCGACGAATTAAGAAAAATAACTGTTTTCTATGTGATTGATGTCTCGAAATATGCATTGTGTGTGGCTTACAAAGGATTCGAACAATTGAAATTATAACGAGAAATAAAAACGATCGAACAACTTTTTCGATCGCTGCGCCTTCTTCGACCTTCTCCATTCCCCTTCGTAACGATCGGCACAACCCCATGAAATGAATTTATATTTAAAATATATGTAGTATTGAAAAAATATATTTTATTTTAAACTTTCATTCATACAAATATACGAATCGTGTATTTATTTAATCGATGATTTTGCCAATTTCAGCATATTAATCATACGATATATATTTATTGGGTTGAATATAAATTTTTCATTAATAGTGCTCAGTGCAATGAAAATATAATTTCAGTACGAAAAAAAAGACAGAGCTGTCAATGTACTTGTCCCGAGGCTCTATCGAGTTTCTTCATATTTCATATAATAAACGTATTTCCGATCGATTTTTTATCGTGTGAAATTATATAAAAAATATTAATTCAAAATTGAAAAAAATGTATTTCATGTTTATGAAAAATTCATTATTTTTTAAATATAAATTCTTTTCACGAGGGAAACTTGTTTCCCTGTTGTTTGCACCGTGTATTATTCCATTTTGAAGATGTTTTGATAAAAAAGCTTCTGAAAAATGTTCCTTTTTTAAGGGTCTTTTAATAGTGCGACAACTAAAAACGAGATTCTCACGAAAGAGCGAGAATTGTGCAAATAACAGCGGGGTATTTTACCTCGGCATTCACCTTCACCCGCCCGCGAGGACTGCAGTTATGCTCAACGGCGGTCGCGTAATGAGCGGTAAACATTTTTTTACGTATTTTCTCGTGAGTAGCGAAACAGAGTCGCGGATTATAGGCGAGGGGGAAAGCTACTCGGGAGAATATATTTGCCGAGGTTCTGATAGCATTTCTTTGTAACTTTATGGCTAATAATCTCCAGGATTTTGACAATAAATTGTCTGGCTCGCGCGTTCTTTTGCATCCCGACACTTAATTCAATGTTTTTAATCCGGCCCAATTGGAATCTATTCGTAGAAATAAAAAAAATTCAAACACTTTTTCGGTCTTGATTTTTTTTCACACGCTATTTTTTGCTATTCGGTCTCTAGCCGAAAAACATTAATTTTGTAATGCATCAAGTCTTTTTTTATGAAACAAAAAATGCTTTTTCTACATGACCATTTTTTTTGGAGCGTCTGACGAATAACGTGTGTCGTAGTCAAATGTATTTTTTGTAACGAAAAATCAATGGACACTTCACCTTGAAAATACTTTATTCCGGTCTCATTATCAGGGCCATGGGGGCTGGGATCTATAAAAGGCGAGCAATGCTGAGAGAATATAAAGCAGCACTGTTACGAAGAAAGAAGAAGTGTTTGCAGACTCATCGATCGGAAAAACATTTATTATCGTATGAAGAATCATAGAGCGATGTCTGATGAATAACTAATAGTATTTTGACCTTGGGATACAGCTGGAAAATTTTTATACGTCGATTGTTTAATATTGCACTATTTACATATGATCGTCCATGAGAAAATACCGCATTTGTCTCGACACACGTTTTTAAAAAAGAACGAGCCTTGATACGATTTTTAAATGGAACGACGAGTGTCGTTCAGCGACGTTTTGTACGCTCGGAATTCTCGTTGCATAACCACTGCGCTCATATACAGACACTTCGTGTTTTCAGTACGATTACATAAAAAATATTTGACAAAAAAGAGCCCATGACGTAAGAGCAGGAATCGTAGGACAAAAGATCGCAGACGATACGACACAAGTGGGTCTCTTTGGGGAGTTCCTGTTTTGTCGTTTAAGGCTGAGATAAATTATGAAAAATTACCATTCCACGGAAGCAGCGAACTTGGAAGAAAGGAGGAGAAAGATTTTTACATTTCTTTTATTCATGCAGGAATCTCTCGCGATAAATTCGAAACAACTTTCCCTTTTTTCGGGACTTCCAAATATTTTTCAGCTCGCATTCCATAAACGAGTCAATGATCCTGCCTAAGGACACGATTTCTATTCAAAATTCTACAAATTTTTTTTTTAGAGAGAGCAGGAAGTTCCTGAGTGAAAAAGACGCCATCCTTCGAACAATAAACGCTCCCTTTAGAGACACAAATCGAGGAAAAAATATGGAAAGGAAATATGTCGTATCGAAATCGACGTATCCTCCGGGTCAGCATTTTTATTAGATTTTTCCAATAAAAAAGTCGTTTTAGTTCGAAGCGATGAGGAGTTGAGCCAACGCTTGTTGGAATGAATCATCAAAAGCGTGAAAGTAGCAACGAAGTGAAACAAAAGAAATGTTAGAAAAAGTAGTTTTTCAAGTTTAACGCGAATCTGCGATCTTCAGAGTTAAAAGTTTGTTTTTATCAGCCGTTTTATGCTCTTCGACTGAGGATGTTTCGCTCGGTCTTTCCTCATTTACATCCCGAGCCACGGACTCTCTAGCGCGATCGATTTTGTGTCAGTGGCCGATAAAGAGCTGACCGAACGAAACGAAAGAAATAGTCGTCCATCGGCCCGTGAAAGTGAAGCTGCCCCGTCGTCGTCGTCACTGTCGTCATCATCATTATCCTCGGCGTCACTGCGAGCCTCTTTTGAGGAACTCATTGCCTCGAGAGCTCTATTGAACGGTGCGGCTCAATAGACAATAACCGTAGCGCGACGAGAAACAGTAATTTCAGCCTCCTTTTGTAAACACTTAGCATCGGGTCGAACGAGAGGGCGTAACCTGGACCGTTCACCACTTCATTTTTCCAGACACATTGAAAAAGGATACTGAAAAAGTGTATACGCTCTAAGAATACAAACGAGTGAAGAAAAAGTTGTGAAGAAATCGGCCTTCGGAAAAAACTGGCGGAGAACACCGAGCTCGGTGGATTGCTTTCGGACTCCAATTTTCAAGGGATCCTAAATCCTTTTTTTATTTTCTGCTTCAGTTTGTTCAATCGTTTCATCCGATCAATTTCATCGATTTTTCGTGGAACGATTTTAATCCCTGGAATCAAGACGAAAGCTCGATCAGACTGAAGGAAAACCGTTCAAAATATTCCTTCGGATTTCGAGAAATATGTTTTTCGCATTTTACTCCAATTGCTAAGTTTCGAACGATTACGATCAAACCGCGGAAAGCTCCCATCGAAACCGTATTTGGGCGTGCAGGAACGTTGAACTTGAATGAGAAACCAGAAACGAGAAGCATGCGCATTAATCAAAGTGATAAAAAGTTTCTCGCGATTAATTGAATCACCAAATTCGAAATCTTTGCATATTCGAAGCCTTTCATCCAGATTAGTCACTCAGACACGTTTTCTCATAATTCGTTAGAATAATATTGAGCTGTTCGATCCCACGGTCAATGGCAACGCTCACGCACGGTGAATTTCTCCGTAAAACGTGTCTAACATTAATGTGCACGTGCGCACATATTTCTATTGGTTATAAAGCCTCTCACGATCATCAGGATATGATCCTTAAGCACATAATGGATCTTGGAGCTGCACTGGAACAGGCGAGAGGCTGCTGGCATTCTCAGCTTGTAACATCGAGAACGTCATATAATCGTGGAATAACTCGACGTTGCATTTAATCTTACGATACTTGATGAATATATATGGACGAGGTACAATAAATAAATACTCGGATAAGCCCGAAGGCTTCTCACGATCTTGCGCGCCGGTAGGAAATCATTTTTTCCTATGGTTACAGAGCCGCGGCAATATCGACGCGGCTGTTGTTCCCATTCTCGTTTCCGGGATATGCCCTTCGCTCATTTCCCGCGGAGTGCTTGACGCGCGAGACATGAAATCGATAAAACGCGATTTAATTAACGTCGGGTGAGGCCACCGCTCGCTGTTTCTTCGGATTATGAATGATGCGTTAACCTGAGACTGGCGAATCCTAATTGTATGAATATTTCTCCGCAAATCTCAGAGAAATTTCATTGCTTGCAAAAGAAAAAAAGGAAAAAAATATTACGAGCTTCCTTGTGCCAACGAATCCCGCGCCCACGCGTGCCTGCTCCCTCCGACTTCGATTCTCGTCATCGCAGGAAATAACCGACTCGCGTACGGACTCGCGAGATCGTTACACGATCGCATTAATTCGGGCATTGCTCTCGTCCCAATCTGCTCTTTCGAAGCCTTGCAGAGTTTCGGGCTTCGGAGTGACGCGTGAGTGGGTGCTGATGAAAAATTGGGCTGTTAATGCGTGGAGGTTCCATACTTACTACTTCGTCGAGCCTTTTGTAGATCGTGGAATTTCGGGGGCAGCAACAGGTTGAGGAGACAGAACTTTTGATTGCATTGGCTTGCAAGAAATGAGTGAATGACGTTTCGACTGAAATTCGCAAGGTTCGAGTCCAACGAAATGAACGAAAAGAAAAATCGTAATTTTTCGATTTTTTTCTACTTATTTTTTTGATCGCTGCGTTCGATTGCAACGCTGCAAACTTCACTGTCATTAATGTACTCCTCTCGCATGACCGTATTTTTGCTGGCGCAAATATATGGGACACTCGAAATTTGCACTGATTCCTACCCTCTGAGAAGACGCGGTCATGTACGAAAAGCTTCTGCTTCTCCCATTTTTCCAAACGTTCATATTTCTTTCAAACATTCGGTTATTCTTATCGTCGCTGTGGATTCCTCACATTTTTTCCGATCTGTGAGACAGCATTTATCAAGAATTTATAATTATTCGGTACATGAATTATTGAATAAAAATTCATGAGAAAACGGGGCCGAAAATATAGTATCTGGATTGCAGCATTAGTTCGAAGCGCAGTAATAAGAATTGTTCTATCCACCACAGTAAAAAGACCAATACCTTTTATTCAAAGGACTCGAGAGTCTTTTTCTCTATGTAAAAAATGTTTTCAGTCACTCGAAGTGTCGATATTGTAAAGTAAGCTCGGGCAACCCTGAATAATGTGATAAATGTCCGAAAAAGTCGCACGTTTTCGGTGTACAGTATTCATCATAGAATTTACTGTGCTGACAGTCAAAATTTGTGATCTACAATACATTTCCACTAATGAGTAAGTGCTAGTCCGACACGATGAATAAGACTCGAAAACAAAACTAAATATAGTTCTCACGTGCATCACTTTTTGCTGTCCACATAAAGCCGTTTAGAATTCAAGGAACGAAAAATAGGAAAATTCAAAAACGACTGTGCTGTTTGTAATCGGTGCCTGAATAGTTTGAAAATTCTTGAAAAATGATATATTCCTCACTATACAAAACGAATCCGTTTTCTCCGAGTATAGATTTAACGATTATTGAAGTTTCAATTATTTATTTAACGTTGGATAACCTGAACCGGAATTCCACCAATCCATTCGCATGCACTTTTACTTCAGTGTAATTAAAAATCAGTTATTTGTAGAATATTCGAGTTCGTGAAAGGAATACCTTAATAGGGAATGCTCATTCGATCCCAATTTGTCGGTCCATTTATTTCACGGTGGAATCGCAGTGCTCACCAATTCCGTTCCAGTCTTATTTACATACCTGAAAAGATATAAACGCGTCCTGATTTCTGATCCTAATAAATCTCGGAACCATTGAACAACGAGACAAAGAGATATTCTCGCGACGTTTCCGGATGGGAAATCCCCCATTTTCTCAAGCCCGCAGCATCGGATCGCTAGACACGTCGCGCGATTGTTAAACGAGCGTTTTACGAGTGCGTGGGAAGGATCAGAGGCTTTGCAAGCGCCTCGAAATAACGGTAAGGATCTATGACAATTCTGCAAAGCGAGATCGCGCGCGCGGGAAAGATCGAAGAGACTGCGATCGACGAGTGGGCAGAGGAGCCGGCAGGCCAAGTTGTTGCGAAGAGGCCAGAGCGCAGCAGAGGAATAAACGAATGGGAAAAAGAGCCAAGAGTCTTGGTGAACGCGTGCTGTTTCGCTGCTCAGAGGTCCTGGGAAGTCTGACTTCTGACAGATATAAGTAGTTGCAAGAATGCCCACGCAAGCGGATACATACGAGGGGGGCTTCGAAGATCGGTAGTACACGGACGATAAAAGGCGCTTTAATCGGCTAATCTGGCCACAACGGATTGAAGATTTACGAGAAGAATAAGCGAGCTCGCGCGGTGCACTAAAGTTAACGACACTGAATGAGTATTTTAGCGCCTCGCAAACCGCTCGTTTTCGCTGAGAGATAAACGAAGCCTTGATGTGCAACTAAATCGTATTGTTTTGTTTCCTCAATCATTGTTCCTCTGGCCGTGAAAAAACTTGATGAAATTAGTCGATCTCAGAAATAATCCGGCGACAATTACGTCACCGTTTCCCCCCCGATTAACCGCCGTTACAATTAGCCCCGAATTCCTTCAGCCCGGTTCGCCTTTTCACCAACGATTCCTGCGCCCCCCGCGCGATATTTATCAACAGCACCTTCGGACCCATGCGGCTATACATTAACCAGCGGATAGGCGAGTACGTGCCGAGGCATTCTCTGACGCGGGATCTCTTAATATGGACCGGAGAGACCGGCCACACGAGACTTTCCCAATCCCACGCGTTCACGATCCACGACGACGACGACAACGCCGCGAATTCGTCGAGGAACGACTCGCGCGCTCAAGATGACGAAAACGACGCCGAGGATTTACCGGCTAAGAAAATTGCGAGGGAAGGAGAAAAGGAAGAAGAAGACTGGGAATAAAGGAGAGAAAACTGCCACCGGGGGAAGACGTTGTTGAGTAAGATCGCGCTCGTCGTCTCCCTCGTCATCGAAATATAATGTTACGACGCTTGTGCGTATCTCCGTGTGTGAGTGTCCGTTGAATTCGTACGAAACGCGTTTTTTCTCGTCGGAATAAAAGTCCAGCCCCCTTTCTTTGCTCGGTAAATGCTTTGCCCTCGTAAAGTCTCGCGCAACTCGCCTTTGAGTTCTCGGCGATCCACGTCGTAATCCTTGACGCGACTTTCGTGAAATGATCAATTTTTTATCTCATTTTTCAGATGAAAGAAAATAAAAATAGTTGGCAGGGTAACAAGGTTTTTCTACAAGGTAGTTGAGCTTTGTTATTTTGGATGGAAAATCATTGAATCCGATGGCCTTGTTAAAGGTCGACGAGTTGGAGACACATTTTTTTAGTTTCTCATACGCAACAGCCACGCAAATCCAATGCTGGAACGTTGCATTAGATCAAGTTCGATATTTGAATATTAATTGCGTCAGTATTCGCGCGGCTCGAGACCGCGTGGCAAAGGACGAACGGTTAACTGAGCGACCACGCAATTCGTCTCGCGAGCCGCGTATGCGCGATAGTAACCCAAGGTTGATCGACATCGTAATTTTCGAGGGCCGGCGCCTGCCCACGTTATTTGATACTTGGAAGCGGGAGATTTTGCATATGCGACACGTTTGCTCGGAGCCTGCGTGCATGGGAGTTTATATTGTGCGTTACCTTTTGCACGGATGAGCTTCGATCCGATTTAATAAAAGAATTTCAAGATTTTTGACGACGTAGGAAATGCTCGAAACGGTAAAAGGCGAAAGAAGCTCGGGCATGCGGAGACTCAGAGGATCTTTAACGAATCAATTAATAGATTTATCCAGGCAGGAACGAGCGTATTGAAAAGCGGGGACTCGGATACTGTCTGTTAAGGGGGCGTCCTGTTCTGAAAAGTAAAAAAACCGATTTTCGGAATGTTTTTGTGGATGGACCGAAATAACTCGGCATAGCGAACTTTTCGGTATAGTTTCAAGGATATTTGAAGAGTACAAAAACATTTTTTTATGGGAGAAATACTAATTTGTACATGGTTTATACACTCAAAGTCTGATTGTCGAAGCTTCTCAGCTGCGTGGAATGCGGAGATCGTAATTATCGTCTGTAACAAAAATTCCCATTTTTTTCCATTTTCATATACTTTCCTTCCCCACGAACCTATAAAAAGCCGAAAAAATTGCGAAATTCCATACTTTTAGCGAGTTTTAAAAAAAACGCTTCAACGTGTGCTGTAAACATAGAATTTCGCAATTTTTTCGGCTTCTTATAGGTTCATATGGAAGGAAAATATATGAAAATGGGAAAAAAAATTGGAATTTTCGTTGCAGACAATAATTACGATCTCCACATTGCACGCAGCTGAGAAACTTCGACAATCGGACTTTGCGCATAAACCACGTACAAATTGGTATTTCTCACATAAAAAAATATCCTTGAAACTATACCGGAAAGTTCGCTATGCCGAGTAATTTCCGTCTATCCTAAAAACATTCCCGAAACAGTGGATTTTTTTGACTTTTTAAAGCAGCACCCCCTTTAAATGATTTTGATCGAGTTTGAGAGTTCGATGAATTGTTTGATCGACAATCGGTCAGACGACACGTGACAAATTGATCGACGTCCTCAAAGTCGTGTGACAACACCGAACACCGAACGTACAAAGCTCGCACGCGGATGGAGAAAAATAAAAGAGGAAAAGTTCGAATGTCGAATAGGAGTGAGAAGAGCCTCGCCTCGACCGAGCCCACCTAACGTCACCCCACTGTAATTACCATTCTCAATCCGCACTTTGCTTCATACGCGTTTACACCTCGCGGGAAGACGCGCGATTAACCAAGAATTCGTAACGAGAACGAGACTTTGGAATTAGGTGAATCTCGAGACCGCGGCGCGTCCCTGGTCGAGCCTTAAACGGTTACGGGGAATCAGGCACGACGCGCATTAATCTCTGATTTATTGGCGAATCAACCGCGTGCCTTTCTCAGTCAAGAGCACTCGCGTCTCGTCACTCGAATTTATGCAATCTGGACAATCGATTCCATTTTTCTCTATCTCGCGATCTCCTTCCGTTGCTGTGCTCTTCGCGCTCAACCCACTTGACCCACATACCCAACGAATCGCGTAATTCATCATCACTTTTTCAGACCCTCTGTTTTCCCCCCTTTTTACAGGTTTCGGCGCTTTGCCTTACCGCGGAAGAGATCGAAGCCGAGAGAAGCGGATGGAGCGCCACACCGAACACACAATACCACATTCAAACCGACGAGGGACCCGAAAGATACTTTCGCTTTCAAACACTCAATGGACAGTACCGGAAAGAAAAAAGACTCGAGGATGGCACGGTCATTGGTACCGAAGGATGGCTCGACCCACTCGGATATCTTAGGATCAAAGATTACATCGCTGATCGCGAAGGCTTCAGGATACTCAAGTAATTACGTCATTTGCATACACATGAATTATGGATTCGGGCGTTTTCGTTTAATTTTAAATGTCTTATGTAAGTAAATTGATGATTTTTAAGTACTTTGGTGAGTAGTTGGGCAGTAAATTTCCAGTCACAACAATTCTATGCAACTTCCAATCGAGTTTAAGCGACTTTTCTATATTTCTTGAAAGCAAAATGCACCTGAGAAACTCCGAGGAATTTAAACTCGATAAAATATCGTTAGTGGTAGAAAAATATGAAACGAAGCTTCGGAGATGTGAGAAAAACTGCCGCCAGGATGATGAAGAGCTTCACTCAATTTGATCAGAATTTATCATTTATGCGATTTAACTAACGACCGATTTCGTAGATCGAAAATGGTGTACGTTGGAAAGGATCGCCCAATCGATGACGCAGTAGCGGTAAGCAAAAACGTACCAGCACAGTCCGGAATTTTGGCGAAACCCAGGAGACCGCCAAATCCATTCAGGTATGTATTTTACGTGAATTCAGTTTACGCAAGAGCCACGAAAAATATTTCGGGACTTCCTTTCAGTCGAATAATAGAATTTAACTTTCTCGTTGAACCGATTAAGCAAAATCTCTATCACGAATTCTTTCAACTGTAAATTCCGATAAAACATGATCAAGATATAAAAGTAAAAAAATATTTATCAAGCTTCCTGAAGAACGAATATTTTTGACCGGCGTTCAAAGACACAAACGGACACAAAAATCAAGTTCAGAAGCGAAAGAAATTATACGACGCTGAAGTTTCCGACGTTGGAGTCCAACGAAATGAACGAAAAAAACGTTTGAAATTCACCAATTTTTTATTTCACGAATCGTTGGTGCAGCTTGAAAAACTACGAATCGCAAATTTAGCAGGGAACAAAATAGGAGAATTACTGTAATTATTGGAGAGTTTTTTTCGATCATTTCGTTGAACTCCAACGTTGGAAACTTCAGCGTCATGAAATTATTTGCAAACGGCAGCCCCCATTTTCCAATGAAAAACATTGAAACTGATTTGATTTCTAACGTCAAAAAATGTGCCCCGGCCCACAGGCAACCAGGAATCCAGGACGTGTCGAGCAACAGCTTGGAGTCGAACACGATAAAGCCGTACAGGCTTTACTCGCCGGTAACGAGAAGATACCGAATAGGAACGACGACCTCGAGTCCGCGAACGAATTACTACTCGAGCACGATTGATCCCCGGCCGATATTGTTGGAGGACAGTTACGCGAAGCCGGCAACGAATTATTTGCAGCCGTCGTACGATTTCCAGGCCCCGTACGAGGCGCCTTATCGTAAATCGTTTGCGTACGTGACGGAGCCCTCGGTGGAAATCGAAGCGCCGATTTACGAGTCGAACAGGGATTTGCGAACGAGCCAATCGCTCGACGTCCAAATTTCCCCGGAATCTTCCTACGGTCTTTATCGACACGACAGAAGATCCGCGCCGAAAAATGACCCAGCGAGAGAACCGATCGCCGCTAATTCGACCGGAAGTCGACCCTACCGGGGAGCCACCAATTACTTCACGGCGAATCGTCGAGGAAATCAAGCCTTTTCGAATCCACGATTAACCAGAAATCAACAAATTCACAGTCAGCAAAATCCACCGATCTCACGCGCTAACAAACGCTCCGACCTTCTCCAACCCCCTGTTTTGCCAGCTCAAACTCCCGAATACGAATTCCCCGCTTACGATGGACACCACACAAACGCCGATGGCTTTCAATATTACCTCAAAACTCACTACCACGAGGAAGAGAAAAAACCCGACGACGACAAGAGCATCGGATCTTTCGGGTACGTCGATCCCTTCGGCATCAGAAGAGTCGTTTATTACAAAGCCGATTCCCAAAACGGATTCGTCCACAAACACAACAATCGATACGTCGGACACAATGGAACTCCGTACGATCCTTTGCCACTCAATCCTCAGTGATTCCGCCCTCTCAGCGTCAGTTCTCTTAGAGAAATACGTTTCAATTCAATCATTGAGATAAAACTGCAGCAGTGATTGAACGAGCTCCAAACAGTTTCTTCAGTGCTGATTGACGACGCCGTTTTCTATCGTCAAAACGAAGAAATTTTGTTTGGATTTGAACAAAAAAGTGTTTCTCCGTCGATACTTTTCTCGGGACTTGAAATATTCATGTTTTCGGATATTTGCGGAGTAAAACAAAATGAAATCTTGTTTTGTCAATTTGAGGAATTTAACGAAAAATTTGTCGGATTTTTTAAAAAATGCAACTCGCTGTAGTTTTCTCTCGATAACAATCGAAACGTAGTTCATAAATTTTCATCGTTTAACGATTTCGGAAAATCGTGTTAAACGATCAAGCGAATATTAGTCAAATACAAAATTCCAACGATCTTACCGCACGAAAAGCGTTTAAATCTCGATTGAAGTGCTTCATTTCTACGTACTTAATAATTCACTTATTTTAATATTCGACGTGCCAGTCGATGTAGCTTTACATTTAAAAACAAGAGACTTCGAGGCGGAAGTTGCGAGTTGTGCGTCGGTCGACGAGAGCTCGTGTGAGTGCATGTGTACGGATGGATTTTCTGACTAATTATTGTGTGCGATTTTTATCGATAGTTACGAAACGCTTTTATCATTTATTCACGTACATTCATACAATTTTTGTTTAAAAGAAAGCGATAGTGCCAATTCCTAGCAGAACAGTTAAGGGGGTCCTGCTTTAAAAAGTCAAAAAATCCATTGTTTTCGGGAATAGTTTATGCGCAAAGTCTGATTGCCGAAGTTTCTCAGCTTCGTACAATACAGAGATCGCAATTATTGTCTGCAACAAAATTTTCAAAATTTTTTTCCATTTTCATATATTTTCCTCCCACATGAACCTATAAAACCCGAAAAAATTTCGAAATTCCATGTTTGCAGCACGTTCAAGTGATTTTCTTCTTTAGAAGCGTTTTTTTTTTTCAAACTCGCTAAAAATATAGAATATCGCAATTTTTTCGGCTTTTTATAGGTTCATGTGGACGGAAAATATGTGAAAATGGAATAAAAATTTGGAATTTTCGTTCCAGACGATAATTACGATCCCCGCATTGTACGCAGTTGAGAAACTTCGACAATCAGTTTTTGAGCATAAACCATGTACAAATTAGTATTTCCCCATTAAATAAATGTTTTTGTGCTCTTCAAAAACAGTCGATTTTTTTGACCTTCTAAGAGAGGACCCCCCTTAATTTTGAGGGAATGAAAAATTGGATTTCTCTTCGTCGTTAATTAACACGATCACTCGGCATCCGATAAATCCTCGATGCCGAAATCATGAAATCATTTACTTTCGTAAATGTACGCCAGATCTCCTGCTAGCACTAGAAAGAACAAAACTCATGCTGTCAATTATTTCGTTCATGCGCAGAGGAAAAAATCGATTCTCTGCAAAAAGCCACAATTTTATCGTCAATTAATAGACGGCCTTGGTACCACCCACCCACGCATTTCGTGAATGTAAACATTGAGAGGTTACGACTTAACGAAAAGTATAAATTTTCAAACGCCAGGCAAACAGACGAGAATTCTAAAACGACTGAGATTCGCTATTTTTTCAAAAAATTACAATTTACCCGGTCAAATAGACAATTCGAGGACGAATTATCGTTAAATTATTTTGTATGGAGTCGATTACACTTTGGAGAGAAAATTTTGAAGTTATTTGATCTTTGTCCTTCCCGAGACTCTTGCGATGAGCCATTTTTTCATTAATTTACCTACGAAAATATTATTTGTCTCGTTTTTCGAAAATTATGAATTTTATCGTTACCACGAAATTGGAGAACTGTCTAAAAAATGAAAAATTTTCGTTGTGGAGATGAAAATAGTTATAATTGAGAATATTTAGAATCGAGAAAAAAAGTAGCTGATAATAGTCGTGCGATTAATGGAATTCGAGTGTCTTTTTACGCTCGTTTGGCAATCGATATCTTTTCGAACGATGTTCAACCGACCCTATTTCTCCGGGGCGTCCTCATAAAAATATATGTCTTGAAATAGAATGAAAATGAAGTAAAAAGACGAGGACGTTATAGTCGGTCAAATTCCTCTCACGTTTGGACCCGAAGAAAGAGAAATGTGTGAGGTTTAGATTTTTTGCTCTGTTTTTACGGAGGCAAACGTCACCGGGAGTCTAGCAATGGGACGAGGGCCGAGCACGTTTTTTTCCTTCATTGATAAAGATCATTTTTTATCGAACGTTTCTCGCTGGATTCTTCGGTCATTTACGAAAATAAAAAAGGAGCGAGAAAAAAGGCCCTTAATGGACGGATAATGGTTGAGAAGTAACGGGTCTCCCGATGATCGATTAACCCAAAAATATATATCGCTTTTTTCAAGTCCACGTCCTGCATAACCGATTCGAGGAATTTGACCTTGATTCTTGTTTGTTTTTGCTACGCGCACGAGAACGAAAATCAACGGTATTTGGAGGGACAGTGACAAATATTTTTTGGGCACAAAAATGATTGAGGATATTGGTGGTTTCATAGGCTTTTTGAAACACGAATGGGGCTCTGAAAATTTTTAATCAATTAACACAGCAGGGTCTGAAAGAATCAACTAAAAGTGAGAGATCTCAATGTTTGCAAAAATAATTGTATTTCCTTCGAGTCGAAAAATTACTCGAATTCTACTCGATCGAGTCGAAGTTGTAATCGTCCCAAGATGCCTGGGTCTCGTAGACCCAGTGCGAAAAAAATAGGCAGCGAAAAGGCTCGATGCTCTTGGGCTAATGCAAATAAATGAAAAAAATCAGCACGAACGAAAATTCATCGATTATTTTTCAAGGGTTCGAGTAGATAATTTTTCTTGGATTTTTCTATTAATGAACATCATTCACACGTCGTTAATTCGTTGATTTAATAGTCCAATAATTTTTTTGCTAATTCTAAGATCGAATGTGATGAATGATGATGATAATCATAACAGTAATGATAGTAATAATAATAATGTATTATAGCTATTAGTGCGGTGTCCTAAGCCTGCCTTGCCGATCAAAGTACATTTTTCTCGTTCCTTATAACAATCAATCAAATAATCAAGAATCGACTCAATTAAGAATTTTTCGTTCTATAATAGATAAGATAAAATGTTTTTGAGATCAATGCACTCTGGCCGCAGGGCAGAAACGTGAAATGGTGCCTGTAAATAAAACACTTGATATTCTAACCGTGAAATTATCTGTTATTTCACCTCTCCACCTTTCGTACTTAATAACAAAATCTTCTTCAAGCTTCGAGGAAAAAAGCAAAGTTTTGAGAATTACGAGGATAGCACCGTGCGACGACGGGGAGAAATCTTCCAATTAAAACAAAAATAATAAGCAGATTTTTGTCTTACCTTGTTCGATACCAGCACCCAACCGAAATTCATTCTAAGAGTGCTCGAGATGTTGAAATTGCCAAAAAAAAACCCCTGAATAATGATTTGAGAAAAAAAACTAATAGAAATAACTTCACAAATAAAATTAACGTTCTTGACGCAACGATCGCAAGCACTTGATATTTTTAATTCTATTCTATTCGATTCACCGGTTTGTTTTCAATCATAGATTTTGTTAGCACGATCTTGCTGCAGTCTCTTTTTATTTAGTACCCACTATGCTTTGCAAATCGCAAAAACAGCAATAGGTGGCGCGCAACTTGAATTCCAGATTCGAGAAATACATGACATGGTGACATGGTTCATGGTTCATGGTTCATTATTATGATTTGTGATTGTGTTTGACGGCTCAACATTTAACCAACCATTTGCAGTTTCTGCTGCTTACTGCTTGAAATGTCGCGAATAATAAAACTTTTTACAACGATCAGAAACAATTGGAAAAAATCAGTTGTCGGCGCTGCAGCGTTTACGTATGGAGTCAACTATGGAATCGAATCTTACGAGTACGTTTTACGTTATTTTCATTATATCAGTTTATTTATATTATACTAAGATAGCCGGCTCCTAACCTATAAATATGCTGTTGCTTGAATTTAAAAAACCCATCTACAGTTTATGAAAAAATTCAGGAATGTACCAGATCAGAAAAATAGATAAAATTTGAAACACAATCACAGTTCAGAAAACCAGAGTCCGAGTCATAATTTTCCAAAAATCATAACAAACACGTTGTAAACTACAATAACTATGCGCTACAAACACCTTTAGAATTTCAATAAAATAGTCTACCTGTTGAGTATCAAAGGGAAATATTTGTTAAGGTTTAATTACTCGCAGCATCATCATGTTTTCCTGTTTTTATACGGCTATCAACTAATTTTGGGCGTTCATCGAAGCTACAATAAAATTATTCACAAATGATGTTTTTTCAATTTTATCAGTACTGAACAATTAATGAGAGAATACTGTGAGGAGGCAGCAAAATTTGGAGCTCAACCACTTCGAACAAGTATCCCACCTCGTCACGTAACAGTGATTTTGAATCCAGTTGCAAAAAAAAGGTAATTCAAGTGCGCTGCTAGAATTGCTTCATTCATTTTGTATAGCATAGCTCGATTTTCTTGTAAATCAATATCAATCTCTTTCCCATATTAACATAAATAATGGGTGATTCTTTTTTATTTCATATTATTAATGAAGGAAAGCAAAAAAGTTGTTCGAGAAGTACTGTGAACCTTTGTTGCATCTCGCTGGAATTTCGGTGACCATAATACAGACGGAGAGCGAAGGTCAAGCACGAAGCTTGATTGAAAATCTAGAAACCCCAACAGACGCGATAATCGTTGCTGGTGGAGATGGAACGCTGGCAGACGTTGTCACCGGCTTAATGAGAAAGTATAGCACAAATTTAGGAAATGTTAAAAAATGTCCTATTGGTGTTTTGCCACTGGGACAAACAAACAGACTTGCAGATTCACTTTTTGAAGATTATAACGAATTGGCTGATGTTCATAAGATGGCTGATGCCACAATGGCTGTTGTCAGGGGAGCAACAAAAGCTATTGATGCTGTTGAAGTTCAACCACTCGAAGTAAATATTTTCAGGAAAAAAAGAGATTTTGTGCAGATGAAATCAAAATTCGTTTTAAATAATTATAATTACATAATTCAACAATTCTAAAAATAAATTATTCTATTTAACAGAAAGATCCAGAGAATGACATAAAGCCTGTTTATGCAGTTGGAATAATCGAATGGGGTGCTTGGAGAGATGCAGAATCTCGAGTAAACAAATACTGGTATTGGGGCTACTTGAGGAAGTAGGTTTTCTTGCAATAGCTTCTCGTATCAAAATTCTCCGAAAGCTTATTGAATCAGTATTCAAAGAGTAGCAACAGATACATTCGTTTTTTATTCTTTATTCAGAGAATCCAAATATTTTAGCATTTATTCACGACCGGAAATTCGTTGATTGACAGATACGTAACTTATATTTTCACTGGTTACAAAAAAGACGTCAATTGGGATTGCAATGCAACAGTACGGTATTCTGAACCTTGTCACGGTTGCTCTCGATGTTACAAAGAGTTGCATTCAACTGAGGAAACAAATACTACTAGAAGATGGTGGCAAGCATTTCTTCCAAGAAAAGTAGTGCATGGTATGAACGAATAAAGTATTGCTTTTTGCTAACTGCCACTGCTGTGAAGTTTCCAATAAATCATCATTATTTCAGCCACTGGTCCGGATTACAGTAAAATAGTAAACGATAAGTGTGGTGAGCTGCACGAACTTCCGATATCTGCAACAGAATTGCATTTGACGACGGACAATATAGAAAATGTTGATCCTCACACTCCACCGTCGATAAAATTACAATTAGGTAACAATTTTATGCTTATTCAATTACTGGAATGAACCTAATAGCAAAGTCAACTGCTGGTGCATCCGATACTTGGTTACCTTCGATTGAAATATTAGCGCGAAACCTCCATTTTTTACACATCATCTTTTGGAGCATATGAAAATTTAAGTTCTACATTCACGGAGCCTCGAATAGAGTTTTATCATTTGGGTTTTCAAAATTATATCATTTTTCTATAAATCAATATGCTCCACACTACTCGACCGTTTTTTTCTCCTTATTAAAATATTTTTGGATCCTGTCAAAATTTAACCAGTTACAAACATCAAGACCATTTACATTAATACGTTTTTTGATCGTTACATATTTTTCCACTGGTTGCACTCTAGGGTTATTGTACAGTCATAAAAATCCTCTTATATTAAGTCACATTTGTAGTTATTTGATAAAATCATGATGTTTCCAGGTCCAGAAACAATAAGTTATACTGATTTCATCGCCGAAGGATGGAGACGAGTTCGTGGTGATAATAAACCGACTCTGAATGAAGCTTTGAGGGCGAAACAAATCGAGCTAATTCCCAACAAAGCGGAGAATTTCGTGAGTACAACAAATAATTGATGGAAGTAAACTTTTTTACGATCATGTCGTTAAAATACGAGTTTTTTTGGTATTCACCATTTTTTATGTAGTTGAAATATTTTTTGAAATCCAAAATAGTTATACCGGTAGAAAAATGGACCGATCGTAATCGTCATTTTAATTTTGATTGCTGGTATTTAAGTTCAGCCCAAGCTATATCTTTACACAGTCATAAAAAGAGATAAAAATTTCTTTTTTGTAAGCAACGTGATAATAACTGCAATTTATCGTTACTGTTTTCACATGCAGGGAGACAAAGAACAAATGTTTTCGATCGACAACGACGAGTTCGAGCTGAAGCCTCTCAAAATACGATTACTTTCAAAGGCTGTAACAATATTTTGTTCACAATTAGAAAGTTAGTGTTTATGATAAAAATATAATTATTTTATTGAACCTTCTTTTATAATTTAACTATTTCAACGATCAGCTACGCAACAGACGGAAGAAATAATGTTCGGATTCTCATTTTTACCAATATCCGAATCGTTCGCAGGGCTACTGTTTTGTGGCGTTCGAAAAAAAAACTATACATCACAAATTATCAGTAAATCCTTCATTTATGAAAAAAACGTTCCATTGCCCTTAGTTCGTTTTTGACCTTTCATGCAATAATTATTTCATTATTTTCCGAGAGACTGTTAAGAACACGGGCTCCAGAATAATCGTATTCGGACGAAAAAACTTAAAAGATTATCCTTAGTTATATTCCTTGAAACTAACAATAAATCGAAGAACATTTGGTGAGAATTTGCCATACAGGATATTTTTCCACAGGATTCATTTTAGAACCTCGACTGCATTTAAAATCATTAGCGAATTCTCGAATATTTGATAGGGGCACGTTGATTCGCAGTTTCTCTGGAGAGTGATCGTCCCCCCCCCCCCCCCCCCCCCATCGATAGAAGTTCTGGAGAGCTTGGGCGGAAGTTTTGAGCACTGATTGTTGGCGAAACTGATCCAGAACATTTGTCTCGATGTGTAGTTGAGTCCAGGCAATTGTTTTTCGGGCTTATTTTCCTTTGCCCATTTGTCATACGCGAAGTATGCAGCCTCAACACCTACATTATCGGCAATACCTTCATCTCGAATTCCAAAAGTTAGTAGCTGCGTAGAAAAAAAAAATTACTGAACAGTCCATTTCATCTGAATTACTCGTATCATCATCTCTAATCATAAAATAAAAAATGATTATGGAAATACTTACAGGGAATCCAAACTGTTCGAGCCCGTACGTTTTGTACTGCTTCATGAGACACTGAGTGTGTTCGACGTATGTTTTATTGCTCTGAAAATCCCACCATGGATTGAAATTACCGTTTTTGTCAATATGCCTGTTGGTCTCATCGAGGCTATGCGCCAATTCGTTACCGATAAGAAACCCTAAAGCCCCATAATTCAGAGCTTTCGGTCGATCAATATTGTAAAAATCGTTGGTATAGATTCCGGCGCCTACATCTGTGCAGGTGAAGCAAAAAAGTCAAGCTACAGTTTTCGTCGTTTTGTAAGAAAAATTATTTGGAATAATTTATTTATTAGTTTTATGAGCATCTTTCTATCCGTTTTGTCAATCCTACACGAACTCAAGGCATTTTTTTTTTATAGCTATACCATTTCATTAGCCGAATCAACTGTCGATGAAATCAATAAAATTGGCGATATAAATGAAAATTTGTGAAAGTGAACTGGGAATTAAATTTGTAACATTTTAGCATATCACAAGAAAAAAATTATGAAAATACTGATGTATTAGTTGACTATACAAAAACTTACTTAAGAAATTGGATTCTTGGTTATAGTGGGCATTCGTTTTAACGAAATTCCATTTTTCTATAATATCTCCATGGTTGGGACCTGATAACATGTATGATCGTATGCTATTTCAGGCATATCTACTCTATTCGTTGCCAACAAGGCGCCTGACAATTTCAGTCTATAA